>NC_140581.1:1063966655-1065411601 GCF_964204655.1 Triturus cristatus
CTCAAATGCGCTTCCAATATGCTTTCAAGGCACCTTAGAGCCTCCAAATCCTACGCTCTCCATCCACAGGACTTGAGACCATAGGAGACGGTTACTGACTTCCAAGCAAGGTAAATCCTGCTACCACTCCTCCGCGTGTTTTTCTGCTGGGGATCCGAAAGCGAGGGAGGGAGGATCCTCAGGGCCAAAGTCTCTCTCAGCCCCCATAACCAATGAGCCAGCTACCACCTGCACCAGCACCGACCGCCAGCCGCCCAGCCATATGCCAAAACTCACTCGGCTCCTCATGTGAGTTAAATACAGTGACAGCGGCGTGTGTGTATGTGTGGTTGTAGGATGATGTGATAAGTGTGTATGTGTGGATGTCTGCTAGTGGTTGCAATTGGACGTTTGTTTAATTAAATCTCTTCCTATGCTTGAAAATATCAGCAGAGGTAAAAACAGATGGGGAGGAGAGAGACTTTTTCAACCCACCCCCTTGCACAATGGTGCAGGTGAAGGATGGACATTTTATGCCATTCACTCCTCATCTCGCTCAAGGGCAGAGGGCTTTAATTATTTGTCTACTTCATACCTTGCTCAAAAATTTGCTTCCAGAATTTTTGCACCTGCCGTGTCTTAGCATAGGGGTGTTGATTTTGCACCCTCTCACTTCCCCAAGAGCAGAGGTACACCTTTACACTACAATCTTGACCAACAGCAAGTTTTTGAAAAAAATTCTCCTCACTCTTGGCCAATATGGGGCTTGAAAAATAATTTCCTCTTCACCCGCTCTGACAGGTAGGGAAGGGTTATTTTTTTTTACATCAGAGATACATCAGAGACTGGGGTGTGGCAAAGAGAATTCTGTTTTTATTTTTCGTTTACCCCACAAATGTTTACAAGCATTTGATGTCAAGAAATATGGCATGATATGCTTTTTGCTTATTAATACCCAGTCCTGCCAAAGTACCTGGTAAGGGTATACTATATACCTTGGTCATTGCTGGCAACCATAAGGGCCTTTATCGCTCTACCTTGTCCAAGGGCAAGGATTTAACATTTCACTTCTGCTTTCTTGCCCAAGGGTGGAAGTAGTGTCTGAATTGCCCACAACTTTGTGCATGGGTGGAAGACTAATTAAACAGAGCACCCCCAGCCTTGCATAACCGGTCGCTGTAGTTTTCCTCAGTGCTTAATTTGTAAAAGAACGAGTGCCAGCTCAGAAGCCATCAGTCTGTGCTGTTAAATGTGGGGGTATCGAATGCCAAAGCTGTATAGACTTATGTCCACCTCATGCCTTTTTAATCCACTACCAGACACGCCCTACCTCTTTAACTCACTTTTGTAGGTTTCTGCTTTCTCCCTATGTGACAGTTTTTCTGTCTTTCTCTTCTTCTGCCTTTCTGCTTTTCGTGCATTTCCCTCTCTTGCTCTCAATCTATGTCTGTCTGATGATGAAAAATAAGTGCCAGACCCCAAAAATGATTGCAGGTGGCTCCCACTGGGAACCACCGGCTCAAATAAAGCACTAGTTTTCCTCCCAACCATGATTACTGAAGCCAAGTGAGGTTAGACGAACCAAAATGAGAAGCGGGCAGTTGCCACACTTCTTTAATGCCCACCAAATTCTACAGGCTATGGAGCAGCTGGCAGCTTAGTGTTATCCTAGCACACTGATCACATATTTGACTGGAACCGCTATAAGCCTCCACATTCCTCAATGGCATGTGCATTTGACAGGGCAGAGAGGAGCTTGGAAGCTCAGAGCTGCTGAGCACCTTGGTAATAGGGGACTCTGGTGGCTTTCAAATGCAACTTTCCTATGTATCCTCCTGTATTTTATAAACTACAGATAGCACAGGAAAGCTCACATCTACCTCAACAACCCAATCTCAATTGGGCACTCCAAGGTAGGAGCCTTTTTTTAAAATGTTACCCCCCTGCCATATGGCAAGGTGGGGTGGGATATAAATAATTAATTCCAACCCACCACACATTCCTTTAGTGTGGAAGTGAAGAGATGATTCTCAAGGCTATGCTCTCTCCCCAAGCCCTAATGCAAGGCAGGAAGGGTGGACTAGCTCTTGAACAGCTACAACATTGTCCTCCATCACTTGAGCAAGGCTGGGGGACTAAGGTAAGGCTGCGGAGGAAAGAAAATGATCCCGTACCCCCATCGGTAAGGCAGTAGTGTGTTAAATACCTTCCTCCCAGGCCTCTTTACCAGGTAGGGGAGGGGTCACTAAGTCAAAAAAATACAGAATGACCAAAAAACTGCAGTTCCATTGTAAGTTGGTGAACTATCATCCAGTTCTTTCTGAATGTTGGGAGAACAAAGCTTGCTGTGGAAAAGACCATGTTAAATTGAACAGTTACAAGTTCTGGGACCCCTTAAAACATTTGGGGGGGAGGGAGCATGGAAGAAAAATATCATATTTAAAATATGTTTTGCCAAGATAAAGTAAAGAAAACTTTTTCTGCAATGTTTTCTGAATACCTGTTCAGATCAGAAATGCTTCATTTGATTAAGAAAATGTATCATAAAAAAACAATATATAAAATCACTGTAGGAAATTGGGTTCTTGATTGAGGAGTTGGCGATGACGCTCCTCAAGCAACAACCCCAATCCCTGCCAGGGTGAACCAAAAAAGTCACTAAATTAACCTGTGGTTAACCTTCTGGTAGCTTGGCACATAAGCTGTCAGGAAAGTATGAAAAGTATTTATGCAGCACACAAACAGTAATAAAGTAGAAAAACACCAAAGGAAAAATCCCACACTAATTTAGAAAACTAGAGTAAAATGTAATAAATAATTTGAGACCAAAACAACAAAAGTCCTATCAGCAGTACCGGAGATATGGTCTTTCAAAGAGTTAGGTGAGCATGGTACTTAAAAATATATCATCTAGTCGTGCTAGCGTGGGGAAGAGTGACACGTTCAGATCAACCGCGATGGAGTGCTGCCCAGATACAAGGACCTGGTCAATCCCACTGAAAAAGCTACCTTCACAAAGTGCAATGCAAAAAGTCCAGTTCGCAGTGGAGAAGACCATTAGGAATGGGAATAGCATAGCAGAAGGTCGTCGCTGTGGCACAAAGAGCAGTCAGCCGCCATGGACGGTCATTGCGGGGATTCGCATTGGCAGTCGTCATGATCTGTTATTGCTGTACCACAGAGTGCAGATCTCACATTTTCATAGTCACTGCCTGTCACTGTAGCACAAAGAGTCTAGGTACACATGCATCAAGCTAAGAAATAGCGAGTCCTTATTTGCGAATTTTAAGGAATCGCAAATAAGGAATCGCTATCTCCTATGCATGACGCAGATACCGAAAAAACACCGAATCGGTAAAAATCGCTAAACGCGTTAGCGAAAATACCCCCAAAATCGCTAATCGCTGTAAACACACATATTGCGATCACGCAAATAGCGAGATCGCAATTAGCGAAATCGCTAATTGCGAGTTCGCATTTTGACCGAGTCGCATTGGGAACAGCCTGATGACATCACAACCAGGAAGTAACTCTTCCCATGGTGCAGTATGTGTCCATTGGAAGCCAGAGCAGGAAGCTGAGTGCCTGTGGAGAGCTGTGGAGAGGAATACTTGGCATCCAGACCACTGCAAACACAGGAAATGGCCAACACATCAGCAGAGGAGGGGGTAGGTCCCAGGAAAAGAAAAATAAAGTTCAGTGAGAGGGAACTGGAGTACCTCATTGAAGAGGTTGTGAAGAGCCATGACAAGCTCTTTGGGAAGCTCTCCCTTAAAGTCCCAGAGGCTGAGAAAAGACGCCTCTGGAACAAGATCAAGTCAAGGGTCAATGCTGTGGGTGTGACACACCGCAGCATTGATGATTTAAAGAAACGCTGGTGCGACCTGCGGAGCCGTGCCAAGGAGCGAATTGCCCAGAGGCTGAGGGAGGCAAAGAGCACCGGAGGAGGACCCTCGACAGTCCCAGACAACACAGCCCTGGAGGACCTGTGGGGGTGACGCAGATGGATACATCCGGCACAGCCTGCAGTACAGAAGGTAAGAGGCACTATAATATACCCATCAATGTAAATTAAGGTAGCGCCCATACAGTAATAAGAAGGCAGGCAGCTGTAACCAACCCCAGTCCACAGTCCATATACAGTTACTAATGCATCCTGGGAGTTGTAGTCCCCTGAACCAATTAGTGAGTCACATAGCACTTTGTGTGACCATTGTGCCCAATATGCATTACAGACAGCGAATACAGAGAGTGAGAACGTAAGAGCAGTCATAATCACTATGTAGCAAAACATTACCCAATGAAATTTTAAACCTGCACTGTTTCACACCACAGGTGCTGAGGAAGGAGACAGTGATGGGAGCGAATGCAGGGAGAGCACTCAGTCCACCGCAGAGCCTGCCGTTGCCAGACCAGTCACACCTCCCAGCACACCCCAGGCACCCACACAACGCAGGGCTACAGTCCCTCCCATTCAGCCAATGGAGTGCCTTCCTGAACCTGAAAGAGCAACTGCAGAAGGCCAGCCTCGTGTCAGGTCCACCACCACCACCCCGCAGACACCCGTCCCGACGATGCGAAGACGCAGGGCAAGGGGCCACACAACTGCACAGGAGGCATCAACTCCAAATGTCTGGGGAGCCGTTGAGCTGCAGATGACAAGGGTGCAGCGCCTGCAGGCATGCCACATGGGAGCCACCAGCCTGCAAATGGCCAAATTGAACAGAAACCTCTCCACCATGGCAGATTGCATGAGTGACCTCACTCAAGCAGTTGTGGAGGGCAATAGGGACACCAACGCCACATTGCACAAGCTTGTGCGTGTGATGCAGGAGGGACAGAACACCGAGCGGAGGAGGCAGCGGCAATTCATGGGGCGCCTGGCTGGATTTACACGCTCCAACCACAAGTTGTGCAACGCCACTGCACTGCTGTCACGTCGGTCGGTGGCAATGCAGATTGACATGGGGCAATGTTTGTGGGGACGTGGCCAGGGCCCTTGGCCAAGTTACCACAGCTGTTGAGCAGATCCAGGCTGGTGCAGGTGGCCTCAGCAATGCCACTGGAGATGAGGGGAGTGAGGGGGCATCCAGCGTGAGCAGCATGTCTGCGCCAGTCAGCACCGGCAGAAGGTGTAGTGCACGCCGTTCTACACCTACAATTCCACCAATGGGTGGGGATGGCACTGCAGGAGATAGACACCTCGGTGTGCGTGGGAGGAATCGCTGAGCACTCACATCCCTCCGGTCAATTGGCCATGGTGGCGTAACCATGGTCAGAACATACAGAAGGACTGCTAATGGAGTCCCAAACCTTATTCCTAATAGTGCCTCGGTACATGACGTGAATGTATCCTTAGGCCACGTGTATGTTTAGACACACAAGAGTCCATGTGCAAGTGCAAATAAAAACTTTGCATTTGAAGAATGATCGTTTCTGTCTCATGATTACGTACCTTTGAAGTGATGTTGGGTGATGTGGGTACGTATCAACTGCTCCTCCGCAGAGCTTGCGGGATGCGGTGTGGTGGGTGTACAGGGGGCTGATTGTCCGCAGTGCCATGGCCATCTATGGGTATGCGTATCGTGGGAGCTACGATGGGCTACATTGCACATGCTGCCACTATCCGACAGCAGGTCACCGGCTGGTCTTGCATCGCACCACCAGGTCTGTGCAGGATGTGGAGGCGACTCTTGACCTGTCCAATGTCCTTTCAATCACATTACCTGTCCTGGTGTGTGCTGCGTTGTACCGCTGCTCCTGTTGGGCGCCTGGGTTCAACTATGGAGTCATGATATAGTTCCTCACCGCGCATGCACTGTCACCTAGAGGGTAGTATGGAATGTGTATGTGTCAGGTTTGCATTGTCATTACAGAATGATTTAGTGTGCATGAGTATATTGTCTGACCTAGCAGGTGTCCCTCGCCATATGCCCCCCTGAGCAGGCGTGTGTGTATACCAATGTATCGGAAGATGTATGGATCATTGATGCTCCCAGGATATTGCGCTGCGATGTCCGACATGATGTCATTCACATTGCACATTGGTTGGACGTTGATGGAGTGATAACAATTCCGGTTACGGAAGCTCTACTCATTGACTGATGGTGGACATATGGGTTGTGTGTGCAATCTAGGCATTCATACCACATTAGGGAACAGTGCAATTCAATATGAATGGAGTCTGGGTGGGTTCAATTCCATTTGGGTTTTGGGGAGGCTGATGTGGTCGTGGGTCTGAGTTATCATGGCAGCCAGGAAGGTTCTCTAGACACGTGAGTGGGAGCCTAGTGATACCCCTCCCGCTAATGCCACTACCCCCTGGACACCTCCTGATGCAAGTAGGTGCAGGCAACATTACACCTGGACATGGGGACGGTTGGCATGGGTCCTAAGTGTTTTGCGCTGCATTGGTGTTTCCAATTCGGCTATGTGGTTGAGTTGTATGACAGCGTTGATCAGGGACTACTCATATATGTCCTCAACGGTGTGTTACATCTGAGTGATGCGCAGGCAGAGTGCCCTCTCCTGGAATCTCCTTCTGCCCTGGCCTGCTGCATGGGTCCTCATCCTCCTCTCAAACAAGTAGTGTGCCGCCTTTGTGTGCGTCCTCTATGGACTCATTTGTTAGTTGCAATGGCCCTCCCCAGCTCCATCATTTGTACTGCAGTTAAATGGCAGAAAAATATTTTTACCACCTGCTTCTGATTCTCCTTAATCTGCACTTGCTAAAATGCGAATTTTGAGGAAATCGCTATTAGCGATTTTTGATGCATCCATTTGCGATTATTTTCTGCGATTCCTTATTTGCTCCCGCTATTCAGGTTTGCGCTAATTCCGATTCGCTATATCTGGATTCCCGGTATTTGCGAGTCGGTATTTTAGCGAATATTGGTTATTTGGTTGATGCATGGGGATTCGCTTGAATGCGCTCGCAATTAGCTAATCGCTAATTTTGGGAGCACATTTTGGCTTGATGCATGTGCCAGCTAGTTCCTCGGAGCTTCACATTACTGGTCATTACTTGCAGCAAGATCTTGGCATGAATGAGCCTAGTCACAGTCACGAAGAGCCCAAAACTTCAGTATTTCTCCCTTTCTTCACAATAGGAGCTCAACTGATGCCAGCCAAGGGTACATGCCCTGGGGAAGCACCTCTTGGGGATCAGGAACTAACTCCAACAGAGACCAGCAGGGCTCGGGCTGGTCCAGTTACAGGTCCAGGCAAGTCCAATGCAGAATTTCAGCTGAGCAATTGCTGGGAGGTCTCTGGAGCTTGTTGTGCCCCTGTAGTAAAGAACACGGGATCCGTCACCTGACTCTTTAAGTCACTCTGGTAGTCCTGGGATCAAGCAGCAAGGATGGCCAAAAGCAGCAGGGCAATCCTCTGAGGGCACAAGGCATGCTTCAAGTGTCAGGGTTGTGCTCTGAAGTATAAAGCAGTTCTTCTAAGGGGGTCATTCGCAGGTCCAGGAGTGAACTGAAGAGTTGGTCTGAGGGTCCAATATTTATACCTGATGCCAGCCTTTGAAGTGGTCTCCAAGAGGTCTGGTTTACAATGGACTGGTGTCAAGTTCTTTCTGAGTGTGCTGATGCAGCCTCCTTAGAAATGTAAGTGGGAAATGGAGCAGCTCTGCCCATCAGCAGCACAGGTAACAGTGGTGGGCAGTGGGGTGGGGTGGGGTGGCAAGATGACAGACAATGGATTTTATTTATTTTTGTATTTCATTTTAACTAACCCGTTGTCTGTCGACTTTCCCCAACACCCCGTCCCCGTCTCACCGCTGCTACCTTTGCTGGCTGCCACTGCTGTCTCTCCCTTCCTGGCAGGGTTGGCCCATCCTTCCAACACCTCATCACCCTTAGTCTTACTGTCTGAAAGCAATACACAAAGGCCACCTGCACTCAGTCACGTGACCCAAGACATAGGCTGCAGGCCCCAAATGGTTAGGAAAATGCCAGCTTTCTAAAAGTGGTATCTTAAGAATTGTGAGTTAAAATCGTACTTTACCATTAAAGAGGGTTATAAATTACAATTCATTTGACTGGCTCTCAATCAAAAGTTATCACTTATTCAATGTAATATGGTAACCCAATGCTATTCTATGGGAGGGGTAGGCCTTGCAGTGGTGAAAAATGAAATTAAGAGTTTTTCACTACCAGAACATGTAAAAATTAAAAGCATGTGTCCAACTATTTATATACACAGCTCCCTGCCCTGTTGGCTTTCTGGGGCCTCCCTTAGTGTGACTTATATATATTAAAAATGAAGGTTTAAGCATTTCAAAATATTTATTTTGCAAGGTCGAACTGGCACATCAAAACTGAACACAGGCTCTAATGGCAAGCCTGAGGCATGTTTTAAAAAGCTAGTTAAGTGCATTGCACAATACGTGCTACAGGCCATCTAGTAGCATTTAATTTACAGGCCCCGGATACATGTTGTACCGCTTTACTATGGACTTATAAATAAATTCAGAAAGCCAAGCAATTGTAGGCCAATTTTACCATGTTTTAAGGAGAGCAAACAGGCCCTTTAGCACTTGTTGGCAGTGATAAAGTGTACAGAGATGAGGTGAGTAGGCAAAATGCTTGGTGGAGACTACCTTAAGGCCTGTCTGGTCTAACAATCACAAACTATAAAAACATTAAAAACACAATCAACTGTCAAAAAGGCCTAGATTTACGACAACGGAAATGCATTTTATAAAGAAGGCATCAGCAAAACAAGTTACAGGGGTCCTTGAGAGTATGGAGAAAGATAAGAGCAGGTCTGCATAGTCCAAAGTGGTGAGCTTTCAAAATTTGTACTAAATACACCTAGTGTACTTTACAGAGTATTTAAAAAAAAAGGTGAAATGTGTGTTGTGGGGGATCTTTGCATGAACAAGCTAAAAGGCTATCTCCCCAATAATGTCCCAAAGGAAAGCATATTCAGGTGGAAGGAGGTCTGTGATAGGGTATAGTGGGCAAATAATAAATGTTTTGTTAGTATTGAGTTTCTCTCTCCTTCTCTCTATCAATAGCAGTCTCTCTCACACTCTCTCTCTCTCTCTCTTGTGTTCTCCCCATTCATCGTTGTCATTAACATAGAAGTGATACAAAACCCATAAAGATCACTGTTGCGTTTGTTGGACGATATAGGTCTATATTGTGCAATGCAGAGTATGGTGCTGACTTTTACAAAGATCTGTTGTTTGTCATTAGGGGTGGCCAGAACTCTCAGAGTTTCACTCCGCGGAATTCCACGGAGTCACATAAAGGCTCTGTGAGATTCCATGGAGTTCCTTGAGCGGGCAAAATTCGGCATGTTGTGCTACGTGCGCTGATTTTAAGTGCCAAGAGCTTGATTCGCACTGTAAAATGAGTGTGAACTGCTTCACGCCTACCGCCAGAGGGTGCTACTTCTTTCTGTCACTTGAGTAGATTTTCTACTCGAGAGGCAGCTTTCTCAGGGTGAACGCTCACGACTTGCCCTGACGACCCCATTGATAAATCTCACTTGGAGGCAATACAGCGGCTGAAATTCTTACTAGGGGATGCAAATTCTCACTCGCCAACTTAACGATGGTGAGCCATGCACGAAAAAATATTCCTCCACAAGGCGGATGGCAGAGTTTTGCCAGAACTCCACGTTCCAAGTGGAACGTGGAGTGGGCAAAATGCAGCGAACTCCACGGGTGAAGCGGAATTATTCCCCCACCACTATTTGTCATATTGGCCCTGGAAAAATACCAAAAATGTGAGGTGTGGTATTTAGTGAGTGCACTAGATACTCATCATTCCAAGTTTCAGACATTGAGATAACATGCTAAATCAATGTGTCTTCCAATAGCTTGAGATGTGCACATTTGTATTGTGGAGTTTGATCTTATGTTTGGAGTCAGATTTTACTTGTGGACTTAGTGTAGTCAAGAACCTCTTGGTGAGCAAAGTATGGATCTGGTCGCAAGTGCAAACTCCCATTTGCACCCCAAAAAAAACATCCTTCAAAATAAGGCCCATTGTAGTTTTTCACTTTTCCTGTCATCAAATTATCTTTTAAAAGTGAGTTTTCTGGTTCGAAGAACTTATGCTTTATTTTTGTTTGCATAAAGGTGCATGTGTGACTACACATCTTTGTATTTGGCTATATTCTCTATTGCACCTATGTAGCTGTACCTGAATTGCCTGGCTATGTTAGATATATTTATGGGAGACCATTTTGTGAGACTATTAGTTTTGAAGACATCTTTAGCGATTATATATGGGATAGATTACCCTCTACCATACATTATACGGATATTGCAAGTCACTGAGGAGCTCCATGACCACATAGAGTAATGAGGCCTAAGGCTGAGCTCCTTCATAAGTTATGGAACTTGCAATGTCCTAATGTACGGCAGTGAGTACTTTAGTCATTTTGATACATGGCCAAACCATCACTTTTCCCACAAACCGCTTAAATCCTTGGGGAGTAGCTCTTTCATAAGAAAGAGAGAGCATGTTTGCAAACATGAAGAATTAAAATAGGATCCTTAGTACAAAATTAAACACATCAAAAAGATATTTGTGAGAAAAAGATATTAGAATTGGTTTAGGACAAGTCCCTTTTTAAAATAGCTTTTTAAAAAGGGCAGTACCTCGGAATGTGCAGAATTATGCAGAAAGATTGCAAATTTTACATTATGAAAGAAAAGTCAACTTTTGTTTTAAGCTCAATGGCCTGGCCTGACCTTCCCTCGGATGCTGGCTCTGGCAGCAGGCATTTAGACCTCAGAGATCCAGTATATGAAGTATTACAGATTAATTCTGACATATTTTCTTTATAATTAGCAACTGGGTGTGTCACAATTCACCTATTATAAAGAAACTAGAGACAGGCTTTTAATACAGATCCCATGTAATACAACTCCTATTACCCCCCTCATCTTGTCCTCTTCATCCCACTACTTGCCTTGTGAGGTTTCTGCAAAGGGCCGGTTTTATGATTTGTGGAGCCCTGGGAAGACTGGGATTATATGATGCGTCTCTAATTTTCACAAAACGTGATATGACAAGAACTGCCATTGATTAACTGTTAAATCTCTTTTATTGATGAAGCGACTTTGCAAGAATCAAATGTTTTGAGGCAGATATCAATACAACAACAGAACATAAATAATAGCTGTAATAAAATAAGTACATCTATTGTAAAGCTATATTAAGTGGAATGCATTATATAAGTCACACTGGCGTTAGAAGGGGTCGCTATTTGTACACTATAAGTGTTTTTTTAAAGAGTTGAGTATTTAACTGCAACCTAAATTGGAACTAGGCTGGGGCTGTCCATAGGGTTACAGGGAAATCGTTCCAGATCCACAGTGTAGCAAACAAAGTAAGTGAAAATAGTGTGACCTTGACTGAAGGCATCTGTCAAGTTACTGTCAAATTTAGCAATGGGATCCTAGTGAGATAAATGTGAGTGCTATTACTTGTACCTTTTTATTCAAAAGACTCTGAAGTACAGGTGAGACATAGGAAATGGGCTCCTGAACAAACTAAACATTATTATAATTAGAATTTTCCCTGACAGTGATTAGCATTGTGGGATTTCCCATCCCAAACTTACATTGCTAAATGTGAAACTACCAAAATGTAATGTTATGTCAGTTACATGCTTTTCACAGCTTGTGCCCTTAGCCATGGCTACACGACCCATATCAACACCACCTGCTGCAGCCTTTAAAATTGATGAGACTGATTATGACTATAGACTTACAAGTAGGTGGGTCCAGAGTACATTTGCCCCCTCTCCTGGGCCTTGCAGTGCTGGATCATGGCTGGGAGTCCTAGGAGAGGGATGGGAAATTGAGTCATAAAAGCTGTCTGTGTAGAGCACCTACAGGATTGGCATAGCAGCAGGGCCAAAGTCTGAGCAAGTGAAGCCAGGAGAGCGTTACTAAACCTTGGGAGAAGTGCTTTTTTCTGTGACTCTGACAGCTGCTCCACTGTGCCATGAGATATTCATTCCTGTGTAGGGGTGGGTGGAATTTGTGAAAGTGACTTTTGCAAATTATCGCGAAAATGTTAAAAATCTCCACAAACACGCGGAAATATCGCGAAGATGCGAAAGTTTTTTTCCCGCCCGTTGCGGTATTTTCTGCGTGGTCCCAGCTCGCCAACTTACCCATGCGGTTGCTCGCGGGCGCGGCCATCTTGTTTTCACTCTTCTCGCGGCGCGAGAAGAAAGACGTGATTGCGCGACCAATGACATAACTGCGGGCGCGTACTGTCGTGAGACTGCGCAAATGGCTACCAACAATCCAACATCTCGTGGAGAACGCGACCGGATCGGGAAAACTTGTCGGCGAACGCGGGGATTCAGGTAAGGCGATCGCGCGCGAGAATGTATTATTTTACAGCGCGAGCAAGAAACAAATTATCGCTAAGCTGCGGAATGCGGAAATTTTGACATTTTCGCGCTCTCCGCGGAACGCGAAAATGTCAAATTATCGCAATTTCCGCGAGCTGAACGGAAATTTAGCCCAGGCCTATTCCTGTGTGCAGCATTAGTAGCGAATTTGACAAGACATCAACAATCCTGTGGGTGTGACAGTCTTGCATCCTTTTTATAGAGCTGTTGTAGGAGCATTGGGATGTTGGTTAAAGGGGGTCTAGTAGGTCAGAGGTTGAAACATACTTGTTGCAGTACTGGGGAAGTTACAGTAGTGCCCTGCAGGAAGTTTTTTAGTTTGGCAGTAAAAATAATTAAGAATATTCTCCAAGAGACTCATCTTGTGCGGTACCTTTTAGAAGCAGCGCCACCGTGGAGCTTCTACAGACTTCATTTTCAAAAAATTTATTTTCAAAAATGCCAACAATAAATCTTAAGATAATGAATTTGTTTTACTGTTCTGCCGTCTAGGTACCTGCTCCCATGAATGAATGAACATAAACCCCTGCTAATCCTCAACCATTTTTCTACCGGAGATGTTATTCCACAAATTCCAGATTCAGAAAGTGCTACTGAATCATGCAAACAGCAGTAACGCACTGTACAAACGTGCTTTACATGATAAAGATTAGTTTTTATGTTTTCCTGGCACCATTCATAAACAACACACGAAAAACTATTTTGGCTTGGAAAAAGGTTCTAAAAAAAGACATTACCTTGAGAGCCAAGTAGGCCCCCCTCCTCCTAAAGGCTCTGGCTTATTATGTGAAGCTGATTGTTGGAGGTGGAGATGAGTTCCTGTGAAGAGCCAGGTTCAGCTTCCATTTTCCCACCCGAAATCTGAGATCCGCCAATAAACTATTGGCAGTGATTCCCAGAATAAGGAAGACTAGAACAGGAAGTAGATTCTTGACTTCTCTGGGTGCCATTGCTTGGAACAAATTTCCTTTAGATCTGCAGTCTGTTTCTAATCTGTTAGCCTTTGAAAAAGGCTGAAAACTTGGCTTCCTAATCAGGCTTGAACTATGGTTATTATTCTCCTGTCTTCGACTACTGCGCTGAGACACTCTGCTGAGTAGCTGTGCGCATTATATGTCTTATTTAACCAAGTTGGAGCAGTCAAGACCCCCCCCCCACCCTTTGGACCATGCAGCCATGGTGTAGCAATGAATGGCTTAAGAGAGGGAGTCCCCCCTGCTCGAGGCATTGGAGAATGCATTTAAACTCGCTGTCATGGCTGCACTTAGGAGGACTGTTTCCTAATTCAGAATGTCCATTTGAAGCTACATCTTCACCTGCACATCAAGAATTTGCCCTTAAAGTGTCAATATGCTTGCAACATATGGATACATCTGGTCGCTGATATCTCCTTAAAATAATTTTAATACCACTTTCTTGCGGGATACTGTTGTAGAAAGATGACATCTATTTCCAGGGTAGATTAGATAAGTAGGTTTATGATGTAAGATGTTATGAAGAGCCCTACCAGGAGCTGCCTTCCTGCTGCTCAGCCCATCCTCCAACTGACTCTCACTCACCAACATTCCACAGCATCCTCACACACAAACATTCCACCACCACAGTCACACTGGCTGAGCAACAGGTATAACACATCTCCTTTCTTTACACAGAATACCATTAGAACTCTTGAAAGAATGACATTAGAACTCTTGTGTGCATGTATACAATGTAGCAATGAGAACTAATGCGAATGCATGAAAATAATAGGTGAAAACATTTCACGCATGACATGTCGTAATACACTAATTACAAAAGTGCATACAAAGAACAGAGAGAAAACATTGAATGCAATTTGCAGAACGTCATAACAGAATATTTGCAAACAAAACAACAGTAAATAGTAATATGAATATGCTCACATACATCATTTCCCTTTCTAACCAAACAAAACACACACTATACCACACCAAAAAACCTCAATCCAGACCCTGATACCACAAAACGTGCCAGCTGGCCAGGCTAACATATAAAGCAGCACATAGGGAACCAATCACAGGGCGCAGTACAGAACCAACCAAACAACTGCACAAAATATAAAAAATAAAAGAAAGGTGAGACACCTTAGTAAAGGTGGAACACGACTCCACACAAACCATTCGGCATCTACACTGCCATTCACCCAAACCCATAGTAAGGGTGGAAACTGCAAATCACAATTAATATGGCTTCACTTAAACCTTAAAATATGGCTTCCTCTCTGCCCTTCACCCTTACCCTATAGGAAGGGTGGAAAAGACTCCAAAATGTTGCTTCCTCTCAGCCCTTCACCCTTACCTCATAAGCAGGGTGGTAAAACTTCACACTCCAAACACCAGTCATTCGGCATCTACCCTACCCTTCACCCAAACCCGTAGTGAGGGTGGAATAAAATACTAATAACACATCAAACCTTCAAACCTCATGATTTGGCTTAATCCTGCCCCTCACTCTTACCCCATTGGAAGAGTTGAAAGAACACATTAATTGGCTTGAACCCTGCCCTTCACCCTTACCCCGTAGGTAGGGTGGAACAACGCTTCACACAAGTCATTTGGCTCAGACCCTGCCCGTCATCCACACCCCATAGGTAGGGTGGGAAAAAGAATTCTCTCACACATCAAATCCTAAAACTCTAAAGAACTAGTTTAATTACACCCCTAAATACAAGTCCACTGTAAACACACAAACTATTACACTAGCGCTCCACCACGGACCCAAAAGCCACTCTCAGAAACCACAAATGCATAGGTAATAAGCAAAGCACTCCACAATAAGGTTTACATATTCCTTCACTCATAACCCATTCAATTTAGGAAGTTGCATTAACATTGGGTTTCACAGAGTACACCAGACAACAACTCAGCAGAAGTGTGGTTAGTCCTCCCAATGAGTGCAGCAGAGATTCTCCCCAAAAACACGATGATGCTGTGTCCACACTCTACCAAATCATGATGATGCTACACATAACATTAAGAAGTCAAAGGGAATGTGAACCCCACAATATGGCACAAAGCTGTTACTCACCAGACAACAAAAACAAATGAGCCAATACAGTGGGCAGCGTAAAGAGCATAAAGAGTTTCTTGCCAAGTTCTGCTCTTCTGGTGATTATTGGTATAAAACTCCTCTCGCACCCAAAATTGACACCGACAGACCCTCGTGCAGGAAGAGCATAGCCGAAGTACAATCTTCTCCACGAATGGATTGCTGAATCAGTGCAATGTTGAAGCCTTTACCTCTCATCTAATGTTCGTCGTTGCCCCAAAACACGGAGCAAACGTTACAGCTGAAAATACACGAATGCCGAAAATGCTGCAGTCTAAAAGGGACGCTCGGGAACAGCAAACAGCTGACAATATGGCTTCAAGTTGACGTAAAGAGGACCGGGTGGCTCCAGGCACGTTGGTGCTGTGAACGTCATTGCACAGCTCACATTCCATGGAGCACAGAAGATGCCGCAGCGTTCTCTGCAGTACCTTATCACTGGAGGACAGCAACGGTAAGGAAGCGCACGCGAGACATGACACTCGCGCTGGGGCTCGCACATGTCACGTACTGGATAGGCAGTACATTTCAAATCACAACCGCCGCGTCTACCACAACCGCAAAGTAACGACTCAAAGTACTCACAGTTACACGAATGACGTTCATGCACAACTGGTCCTCGTAGAACTCTAGTCGGCCACGACTCACATTGTAAATGGCAATTCCTCTCAACGACAGTAAAGCAGACGCACTCCAGACTGACTTCAATTTGCTGCTTCCAGGTTTCCTAAACAAACAGTGTCCATTCCACACTCCAACGTGCTGCCGGATCCCTTGCCAGATGATTGAAATGGTAGGGAATTTCACTGAAAACAACAACAATGTGCATCCAATAAAGTTTGTTGACAATCTCTTAGTCCCCTCACTGCAAACAGGTATTGGCATTTACACCGGGTCCTCACAGCTGACAGCTTGACACGTCAAACCTTCGTAGAGATCAAGTGAAAGATGCCCTGGCTGGTAGGCTGGCCGGTAGAATAGGACACTGGTGGGACTAAAGGGCATACCATCATAGTCTGAACTTCAAGTATATTGTGTATTCTAAAGTTCATTTAACTTTCTTCTTTCAGTTGTATTTCTTCTTTCAGCAGTACTCCTTCTTTGAGTTTTGTTTCAGTAGTTTCTTCTTTCTCCCAAATAACACATGCAGGTTCCTCTTTATTCCTCTTTAAATCGTTACCAAAATATGTTGTAGAACGATGACGTCCAGTTCCGTGGTAGATTAGAGAAGTAGGTTCATTATGTAGGATGTTATGAAGAGCCCCGCCAGAAGCAGCCTTCCTGTTGCTCAGCCCATCCTCCAACTGACTCTCCCACTCACCAACATTCCACAGCATCCTCACACACCAACATTCCACCACCACAGTCACACTGGCTGAGCTGCAGGTATAACAGATACCTATGACAGTAATAGAGCCTGCTCCTTTCCTACCATTATACCTTATCTCTTTCTATCCATCCATTCTCTCTCACCTTTCTTCCCTCTCTCCTTACTCTTTGATCTCTCTCCACTCTCTGATCTCTCACTCCTCGCTCTTTGATTCCTCCCTCTCACTTTCCAGAAGCCCTGTATCTGCAACAAGGGAGCTGGAGTAAGTGACAGAGGTGCCAGCAGGGGCCCTGGACCTTCAAAAACTCAAACAAAGGCTCCAGCCATTAGGGAAATGTCCAATAGAATAAAGATTGGAGGTGGGTACCATGCTCACAGTGCCACCAGAACCAAGCTATACCTGGTTGATATGAAAAGTGGTCTTGAACTCCTTGTGTACCGTTGCAGGGAGAACCTACGCTGGCAATTTGGGATGGCCTGTTCCAATTGTAGCAAAGTCAAGTCTGATTTGCATATGACTGGGTCCAAACTGAGGTGGCATGGTGAGCAAAAGAACGATGGGCTGTAATGCTACCTTGAGTGATTGCCAGTGGTTGGATTTCTCTCATTATCTGTTGTGTGTTCGATGAAATAAAGGGCCAGTCCAGCCCAGAACCATCCAATACATCCACTGATTCTTTGGGTCCTGCCATTTATACTGCTGCTTGTCTGACCTGCTCTGGCACCTAGTCACAGCACTTGTGGCAAAATGCACAATGATACAAAGTGCATACAAGTTGTTGGAAAGTAAAGCAGTAAGTAGTAGAGTACAAAAGGGTGTGAGCTTAAAGACAGAACTCTCACGCAACAGAGGACAGCACATTATTATGTCCACCTACACTAACAAACTGTCACATCTGATTTGGAACATCGTATATTAAAAATGATTATTACATTGCACATGCATCAACCAAACTGTCACTAGATGCCAAAATAATAGGTGTCATCATCCCACTCTGCAGTACTCATTTCATAAACCGAGGAAAGATGGAAGGCTTGAGTTATCCACGTTGAGATTCAAACCTATGACATCCATGCTTCAATTTATAAATTAAGCCAAATGCTCATTATTATCAATTGACAGTCTTCTCTCCTTTAAGGGGACACCTTTCAGTGAACAATGACATTGCTGCAGGTGATATACAGGTGCGGCCCGTGCAGGTAAGAGTGGTGGGGCAGGGCGGGGGTATTCGACAAACGATGACGAGGAAAAATGTATTTAATTTTCCCTCAGCTTCCTCTGTTGAATCCCCCCTCCCCACCGCTTTTACAGGCTCTTGGTAATATATATGGGGTAAAGTCTCTGCAACTGTACTTGGATCTCTGCAAAGGGCAATAGTGCTGCAACACAGCTGCTAACTTGCAACATCGTAAGGGTGGCATTAAACCAACAGCACCAAAGATCATGTTTTCCAGTGTACTTGGTGCTGTAGATTGAATACGTAGGACTGGCAGAAAGTCAACCTTGTGACTTAAGGTCTGGTATAAAATATATACCAGAGCTGCAGAGTAGTGGAGCTGTGTCAACCTTTGCTTAGTTTAGGTTAAGATGCTAAAGAGTGCTGAAGGTTTATGTTAAGCTACATAGGGCAATATAGCCGCACTCCAGGATATGAAAGTTTAACTTTATGAAGTTGTAAGGCAGTACATATATGATTGCAGAGTTGCAGTACTGCCTCCCTTCTCCCTTCCACCTCCTTTTGTTCATGTTGGCTATCCCCCAACCCCTCCTCCTTTTGTCGGTGTTGGCTTGCCCCCACCCTCCCACAATCCCTCCCTCCTTCTTGTTGTCCATGTTGGCTTGCCCCCACCCTCTCTCCTGTTGTCAGTGTTGCCTTGTCCCCACCATCCCTCCCGTTGCCTTACACTCACCCTCCCTTCTGTTGCCATTTCCCCCACCCCCTCGTCATTTTGTCTATGTTGGCTTGCCCCCACCGTCCAACCCTACCTCCTTCTTGTTGCCTGTGTTGGCTTGCCCTCAACTTCCCTCCCGTTGACAATGTTGCCTTGCCCCACCCTCCCTCCTGCTGTCTTACCTCCACCCTCCCTCCCGTTGTTAGTGTCGCCTTGTCCCCACCCTCCCTTCCATTGCTTTGTATGCCCACTCTCCCTCCCATTGCCTTGCCTCCACACTTCCTCCCACTGTCAGTGACTAAAAAACATTATCAAAGCCAAAACTTTGGGTAGGAGAGACCTATTGGCTTTGCCAATGCTTGTCTTCATTATCACATCAGAGCACATTCAAATTTGTGATTACAAGGAGCGTGATATACAATGGTCTCTCTTGTGTTTGGTTTAATAAACTATAATGTTGCTCCGTCTATAAAAATAATCTAAGCCAAATATGAGTTGTACATGACAACTGACTTGCTTCTTAGTTCACTAATGGCAAGGTCAAGAACGTTTCTAAGTTTATGTTTAAAAACTATTACTTTTAATGAATGCCTTTCTTTCTCATTTTAAAGGAATGCATTCTTTTAATTTTGAAGATAATCTGTCATATTTTTGTAGCATGAAATAGGTGGTGGTGCAAGGCCTAGGGGAGAGGACCAGTGGTGCAGTGGACCATGGTGGGAGCAAATGGTGCTCTGCGACTGCTTTTGAGGTGGCTAAATACAGCAATTAGCATGGTTCAATGTGTCCCGCTACCACTGCACCTGCTGCAACCAATTGCAGCTGCACCCCTGGAGAAGACCCAGCCCTCCCTGATCCCACAGCCATGATTCATTGCTGAGAGGCCCAGGGTAGGGGCCCCATCGCCTAGGGTGACCACCACTCTGTAATTTACACGGACTGTCTGTAAATTAGCCCTAATGTCCATTGTCTGTGATCCATGTTTCAACTAATTTTAGCCTTTGTGCTATAAGACAAAGGTAACCCTTACCTCTGAGATGCCTCCGCTGAAGTGGAGAGGAAGGGCCTCCTGTTCTGTGATCCCGAGGGAGAGGCAGAGAGCTAAACTTGAAAAAGGCCTTCTTGTCAGGGTGTCTGCTGCCTGAAAGAAATGTAAATGTGTGCTATTGACTAATCTGCTAATGTGAAGGCTGCATGGAAGGAAGCCAGCATTGGTGTTACCTGATGGAATCCCTTGAGGCTTCCAGAAGACAGATTTTTCTTTTTGAAAGAGTGCTACCAGCTCATCTGTAGTTAGTCCTTCTAAAAGACAGTTATACAAATTCTATGCTCCAGGTACCTTCTGCACATAGCTAAAATGTATAATTGGAAACACTTTTCTTATCTTAAACCCATTTTTTGCATATTCTGTGGCAGTCTATCTTATACTGTGTGTAATGCAAATTTAAAATAACGATGTATACATTCACAGTGCTTTCATTCACAGACTGGGAACTCACTAAAAATACCCAAGTCACTATTGCCCACTACACCAACCAGGATTCAATTCTGCTGTTCTTTGGTTGCCCAAACAGACATCTGCAGTGATTGTTTTAACTAACGAAGGTTTCATAACGTTTAATAAGTACATTATTTCTGACTATCCAGGTGAGGTTTGAACACGCTTACTGCATCGGCATTTAATGAAGAAAAAAACACTCAATGTTTTCATGCCTCAAAATAAAACTGACATGGTTAAAGCATAAAACAGTAATACATAAAATAAATCAAAATGGATTTCCTGTGAACATGGCTAATTGTTTCTTTTCTTTTAATGATCAACAAAACATGCATAACACATTAGTATAAACTGCCTGATGTGTGCAGGACCTGAATTGTCAGAGCTTCTGTCTGTAGTTAAAACCTCAGATTCCGAGGTGGACAGGGCCATACCTAAATCAGAAACTTGCACTCGGGGTAGGCTGTTGGCAGTAGCAGAATATAACTAAACAACAGGAGAGATAGGGAAGCTACTGGGGCCACTCTTGATCCCCTGGATAGTATTATTTAAACAACAAAAGAGTGTATCTAAAGGTGAAGGTAAGCTAGCAAAAAGAAACTCACTGTGTTTTAAAAGGACCCTCACTCACCAATCTAGTTGGTGACATGCTTCATCATTGGGTTCCAACCAGAGAGGCTAGACCTTGTCAAAGTCAGTCATGTATTAGTCAAACTTTTCCTAAATCAATTTGCCCAAATTCTATTTCTGGGTAGATCACTTTTTACCACTTTTTACTTAGTGATTACATTTGAAGTGAAAATCTTTCAATTTGCAGACAGAGCAATACAAAGAAAAGTCTCACTGATATGTGATTCCACAGACAACAAAGCTGTCACAAACTGCATTGTCTTTTGGCTCACTCAAGGCGTCCTCACTTGTAGGACTACTGATTCACACCAGATTTAAACACGACTTATTAAATGTTTTTTGTGATAGCATATTCAATCCCGGCTTGTCAACCTGAGGAAACTTTGTGATCCTACACAATTATTTTTCTTGACTGTACCTCCTTGACCGTGATCATCATGTTTTAAATCACCTTCAAATAATTCAGTTGAGGATGGGCAATGTATACAAAACCTTCTTCTATACGGTTAAATGGGTCATAACTCCATCTGTAATAATAAAGGTTTTTATAGGAGGCACAGGAAAACTGGGTTGCTCTTGAGTCATTGGTAAAATGTTCAGGGCAGAAAGTGTCTGGTTCACTAATTCTAAACAAGCATTGGCAAAGTCAACAGGTTTTTGACTGCGAAATCATTGGCTTTGTCAATCTTTTTTTGGATGTTGCGTAGCAGTTGGGCTGCTGTGCAACATGGCTTAAAGTTACAGAACAAATGCTGTGATGCGGTCAAAGCTGGCCGTGTCATAGCGCTATTAAAAAAACTTTTTTAAGCCATGTTGTACAGCAACTCAACTGCTGTGCAACATATAAAAAAGTATTGACAAAGCCAACAGATGTTGCATAGGCAAAAGCTATTGGCTTTGCCAATGCTTGTTCTACCTTATGCCATAGATTTTGATAACATGGACTAAAACATGCAGAAAGGTAGGTGACCTCAAAAGGTTAGCCCCGAGAAGGCTGAGGCTATATCAGTACTATCTGTGGCATATGACCTCAAGAAGAGAGCTGATCCTTCTGTCACATTCAACCTGGTATGCCCCAGCAAGGACTCGGCACACCTACAGGGTGTTGGGCCAGAGGGTTACGCTTAGCATGTGTTTTGCATGATCAAATGAGGTAGAAGCACAAACTGATCCTACCCACCCAATGGCATGCATTTACCTTTACCTAGACTGTGTTGGAGGGGGGAAAGGGCAAGGGTGGGATAACTAACAACAGGAGAAGGGGGGCAGCAAGACAATGGAGTATGAGAAAGGGGCAGGGAAAGCAACGATGCTGAAAGGGGAAAGCAACTGGTGGGACAAGCCAAGCAAGAATGGAGGAGTTGGGCTAGTTGATATGGAGCAACCAACAACAAAGGCAGGGGGAGCAAAAAACAGCGAAGCAAGGATGGGATAGCAAACAACATGGGAGAGGGAGCATCAAGACAACGGAGGGCATGATGGGGCAGGGCAAACCACGACAATGAGAGTGGAGACGGACTGAAAACATAGGCACGCGTATGGAGTGCTTGGAAGAGAGTAGAAAAAAGTACCTCCACAAATGGCCGGCCAGTGGAAGGATAATGGTCACTGGAAGCAGTATTTCGTCGAGACTCTAAGGCTAAGTGATGGAGGCGAGGAGGAGGTGCTGACCAGCAAGAAAAACAACAGAGACATGGGAGTCATGTGGAAGCCAGCCAATGATAAGTAAAGTGGCGTGGTAGTCAGCAAATGGTAAGTAAAGGTAAGTAATGGGGTGTTCTAAGCCCCTTTTAAGATTTGTTTTTTGTTAATACAAGGGATTTTGCAAGCACAGCGCAAGCTAAAAATAAAAAATTATCTTTCAGTGCATTTATATAATCTAAAGTGCTGAAGTGAAACAATCAAAAAGAAGCTTTTTAAATGTAAAAAATTGAACTTCAGCTCTAATTGCTATATAAAAGTAAAATAAAGTGGCAGTCAACAATGCCAGCAGCAAAGGAAATGTGGTCCTGGCTAAGATTTGAGCTGTTCTCTCTAGTTTCGAAGGTGTTGCTCTTCCAGAAGGATGCAAACTTTTTTGTATGGAATTTAGCCACTAGACCCAGACCAGAATACCTGGGCCTACTGGCAATGTGACTACCTACCCTTCCTCCACCAGTTGTGACTCTCTGCAGTGTCTTTGATGAAGGTGTTCCCATACCTGTGGGCAGGAATATCAGAGGGTGTCAACCAAAAACTTTGAAGGTTGAGTAGTTCAACCATCTATCCTATGGTATATTAATATGCTGGGGATGGTATGTTATTTTAATGTGTATTTCTAAAGTGCATCTACACCATAAGGTCTCTAGCAGATAAACAAGAATCTTGATCAGTGATACAAAGAAATCAAGATAAGCAAAAATGTTAAGTTTCTTCCTGGAGATATTGGGCTAAGAAGTGTTATTCAGACATTCAGGATGACAGTTCCAGTGGTGATGGGGCCTAAAAAGAGAATGGTTTCCCACTTGTTCTACAGAAAGGTTGAGCTAGAAGAAAATATGTTGAGGAGCACAAAGAGCAAATGGGGACATATTTCTTCATTTTTTATTACAAGTGAAAGCAAAAAAGGTATTGAGGAATTTGTGAATCGAGGTAATAGGAAAGCTAGGTGGATGATAGATAAGCATAATAGAGACAGAGGTTTTTGAAGATGAAACTACAGAAGATATGGCTGAGCTACACTGTATTGTATGGTAAGTTGGTGTGTATACATTCTTCAGGTTTTAATTGCTACATTCGCACATGTTCCTGTTGGACATTTTTCTGGCCATTTGCAGTTATTCAGTACCATTCCTTGGTGGCTGCTGTCTTGCCTTACCATATCAAAATGCAGAGTAACCTCAGCACCTTGGTATGTGCTTTGGTGGTAAAATTCTGTTTAGTGTGCAAATGCTGGCTAGTTTTCGCATCCTTAATTAAGTGCACCTACATGTGAGAGTTTGATGTATATGAAACAAACCTAAGAACATAAATCTATTTTGATTTGTATGTCTCAACCATCTATTTTATAATTGTGCAACTTCCTCAGATGTGTCCATAAAATGTACCTCCTGTCCTGAATTGTTATTCTAAATTTTAACCCTTCTTCCTGAATGTTTACAGTCACTGCGCTGAATTTGCCTCCATGTTAGGTGGTCACCCTACTGTTGCCTGGGCCCCGCAGCCATGGTGGAGTGCCCCTCCGCTGTTCCTCCTCACAGTCATGGTGCAGTGCTGAGAAGCCTCTTTACTGGGCCTCGCAGCAATGATGTATTGCAACTGTGGCCTAAACGAGAGGGGCTCTCTCCTGGGCTTGCTAGAAAATATCATGCTGAGCGGTGGGACCACAGTGGCCAAGACAGAAAAATAGGAGACCCCCATGCCCTGAGCCAGTAAAGTGATTTCTCCTGTTGCCTGGAACTGTTAATGTTAATGTAAATGAAATTTGTACAGTGCACGAATACCCTCAGGTGTCTTGGCGCTAGCGGAATAAAATACTGTACTGAGTTCTGCTTCTGCTGAAAGAGACAGGTCTTCAACTGTTTCCTAAATTCCAAATGGGGAGTGATTTTTCTGACATATAACGGGAGAGAGTTCTATTCTTTGATGGTGTTAAAGGTAAGACTCCCACCCCCCAATTCATCTTTTTGATCCTAGCTGGCTGCATCACATAGGCATTAGCTGAACGCAGCGCTCTGTTTGGAACGGCCACATTAACATTTAGACAAGTCTTTCAGCTTGTTTATCAACATTAACACTACCTCGCCCTTGACCTCCTGACACTTACTGTTGATGATCCCCTCTCCCTGCCCTGAAAAACCAGCACTCCCTTGATGTGATGTGCGAGGCTGGTAAATACTTTGCTTCTAAAAAGCAAAGGAATGGGTGAGGGTGCACATGAGGAAAAAGTAGCCTGGGCAGAGATGCATTTGTGAACCGTCCCATGGCCTGTGGGCACTGCTACAGGGCCCCCTGTGGGTCAGGTTAGGGCGAGGCCCTGGGCAGTGGCCCATGCTGCCCATGCCTAATGCTGGCCCTTCTACTACACCTCACAAGGAAGGACTGGGATGAGGAGGACTGCAAAGGGGGTAATGAAGATTAATGGTAAGTAATTGAATCATTAAAAGTCTCTCGCTGATTCTGAGGTAGTCGGTTTTTCTATATCTCAGTCTTCAGGTGTAATCTTTAAATGATCCCCGCTACTGGTCGTATGGACCTTTGTTCATCGACAGAGAGAAATGAGGAGCAATCATCTACATACCAATAAATCATTTAAATTCAGTCAACAAAGAGAATGAAAAATTTCCTAGCTAACATAACGGAAAGTTTCAATTCTATTAAGGACTCGGAGGCGAGGATTATGCTAAACTTTCTACGCTTTATTCACAGCAGCCATTCAAAGATCACAAACTACTTTTCCCATGAACCAAAGAGAATAGGAAAGAAACAATAGAGAGTCCCAGGATAGACAGTCCTCTTGCAATGCACCAATCACAGGGCCCCCAGGAGCATGTAGTCCTCTGTCCCTCTTCACTGTCCCTCTTTCGTTGCTCTAGCCAGCCAGCCCAAATCTTCAGGAGTCTTGTTTGCCGGCGTCGCCTGCAGAAGCAAAGCACAATGTAAGCGACAGCGTTGGTTAAGGTTTAACCCTAGTAGGGAGGGAATATTGCAGCACAGGTGATGGAGCAGGGTTTTTATTTGAAAACCAAATACCTGTTTCATTTTCGCATGTTATAACTAAAAGTACTACAGATTCATTAATAACTATTAAAATGTGTCATGTGAAGTCTAATCAACCTTATTAACAGAAGAATTACACGTGGGAATGCTATTGCATGGCTAAAATAATAAGTGAACTAAGTTGGTGAGCAAACTGACAGAAATAGATGTTGCTTATGTGATGTTATTGTGTTTTGCGCTTATAATTAATATGCATTAATGATTTTTGATGTCGCAAGTGGCTAGATAAATACATACACATAAGGGTATTAGTAGGGGAATAACACTGTATAATCATTTCCGTGCAGTAATTATGTTTTGTGTTTCCTTCGCTTAAGTTGACCATTGTGGCCTGCTATAAAATGGCCACCACCCGCAGCCTGCATTCGAGTTGATGGAAATTTTACAAGAAGGCTTCGCACTGCTTGTGACGTTGCCTGCGTGGTGAACCGAAAAGCCATGACCATGACGACAAATCTGGGACGGATGCCAGAGAGCCCCTGAACATGAAATGTTGCAAAATCAAATACTGACTTTATGAACTCGTAATGATCCCATAAATGGGATACAAATTATCCAAAAGAGACATCCTTAGAAGTAACAAATTAGTTATGGAATCTTTATTTCTATTCATTTTTGAGACGATCAATACGTGTGAACTTTTCTTGGTGTAACAAGACAACATTATTTCCGCTGTTCATCCATTTTTAATGATATGATTGTAACATTTGGAATGTAACTTTTAGTATAAATATTAGTAGACTAGAGAGGTCTAGTGCCACTTCTTCCCGAACTGATGATCAGAGGTCCCGATGCTGACGGAGAGGACGGTGACTCTACATGACGGCTAGAAATTCTTTTGCTGAGGACCGGTTCTGACTTAGAAAACGACTTTTAGACAGAATAGGTAAATATGAGAGAAATGAACTTGCATTTAATTGGCTTTTCATACAATTTTAGATAAACATACTTTCTGTTTGAATCACTGTGTCGGGTGGTTATTTTATTGTCATGTTTTATTGAATATAAAGAATATTATGATGTTAGTTTTCACTAGATTTAAAAGCAACTAGTTGATGCCATTGACCTCAAGGTATATGCAGATCGGTTAGGTACAGGAAAGTGTTTCCCCACGTACATGGCACGGATAGAGTGGTAGGATTCAATGTTGGTGTTATGGGCCCCACCAGCGTGTGATGTGTGTGTGTGTGCGTGTGTGACTGCGAAATCACTCCGTCCGTGGAAGTAGAGGGGATTCGGAAGCTCCGATCTGCACCAGTTTCTTGGTAGCAGAGGATGGTTCTTGCTTGAGAACGGATGAAGGAACACTGAGTGCTGCATATGCTGTGTGTACAGTTTCAGGAGTTGTGGAAGCATAACCTTTGAAAGGAGTTAAATCCACGCAGGTGGCAGAACTGGTGGCACTAACCGAAGCCTGCAAGATTGGGAGAAATGTGAGAGTGACTGTGATGACTGACAGCCAGTATGGCTTCGGAGTTGTCCATGATTTTGGCCAGCTATGGCTACAAAGAGGTTTCCTGACCTCAAGTGGAACTCCCATAAAGAATGATGAAGTGGTTGGAAAACTGCTAGAGGCGATACAGCTGCCTAAAGAACTAGCAGTTGTAAAATGTGCTACTCATGGTCAAGGTGATGATTTTGTCACCGTTGGGAATAAATTTGCAAATGACATTGCACAATATTGTGCAAGGAATAATCATTCAATTAATCGGAGCAAAGAGAAGGAAATGTCTTCTTGTTCTTTAATGTTTACTAATGAGGTGGGAACATGGGAGGAAGTGAAGCAGTTGCAGGATGAGGCTGGAGATGAGGAAATGAAAGATTGGGTGAAAGCAGGTTGTGCACCAAGAGAAAAAGATCATGTGTGGGTCTATAGGGATGGAAGACCAGTCATGCCGAATACAATGTTGTCAAAAATGGCAAGGATGTATCATGGCCAAGGACACCTGGGGAGGGATGCTATGATAAGGGCCTTTAAGCAGACATGGTATAGTCCAAAATTCAGGCTGATAGCAGAGAGTCTCTGTCAGAGATGTCTGATATGTCAGCAATTCAATCCTGGAAAGAAAACAGTGGTGAGCCTAGGAACAATAGGCAGGGAAGGAGGACCCTTTACAAGAATCCAGATAGACTTCATTGAAATGCCCCAAGTCAACAGATTGAGGTATGTCCTGGTGGTGGTCTGTTTGTTCTCCAGGTGGGTGGAGGCCTATCCAACAAGAAGAAATGATGGGATAACAGTGGCTAAGTTACTGTTAAGAGAGTTTATCCCAAGGTATGGGTTCCCAGTGACCATTGAATCAGACAGAGGAGGATATTTTTATAATGAAATCATGGCTTTGATTTGTGAAGCATTGAGTGTACAGCAGAAGCTACATTGTGCTTACCGACCAGAGGCTTCTGGTGTGGTTGAACAAATGAATGGTACTATCAAAAAAAGAATTGGCAAAATGTGCCTAGCCACAGGAATGAAATGGCCCGATGTCTTGCCTCTAGTCCTGATGACCATTAGGTCTACTCCAGACAGAACAACAGGTTTGAGTCCACATGAAATTATCATGGGACGTGCTATGAGACATGCATTTGTACCAGTCAACAAGCTGATGACTATAACTGATGACATGATTTTGGATTACTGTAAGGGCCTGGCTGACGCAGTTCATTCTGTGTTTCACCAGGTTGGAGAAGACGCCACCACACTTGAAAAGAAACCAGCCCATGATCTGAGCCCAGGGGACTGGGTAAGGATAAAAGTCCACAGAAGAAGGAATTGCCTGGTTCCAAGGTGGGGACGGCCAAGACAAGTCATTCTGACCACAACAACTGCTGTGAAGTGTGCTGGAGTGAAAAATTGGATACATGCAAGTCACACATTAAGAGTTCCAAATCCAAGAGACGGCACTGGAAAAGAATACTTTGAAGAATCAGATTCCAGTGACGATGCAGACAGTGAGACAGTAAGAAGGAAAAAGAATCCTGAAAGTGGGGAAGGTGAGTCAAGAGTAATCTTCATCCCACCAGAAGAAGTTCTAAAAAGAACATTGCAAACTCCTGAGACAAGTCCAGATTCTGAAGAAGTGCCTGAAGTTCCAACTGACAGTGACGAACACAAAAAGAAAGAAAGGAAAGAAAAGAACATCTCAACAGAGGTAAAACCTGAATCAAATGAGATAATTGGACAAGTTCCACCTGAGATAATTCTTGAAGAAGAAGGGACAGAAAAAGAAAGAGAGGGACAGATTGCGGAAAAACCCAGAGGAGGTGTAGGGAACATCAACAACAAGCTAGGTGAAGGGACAAGTAGACAGCAAGAAGATTGTATGTCGGAGACCCGAGGAGGGACAGAAGTAGGGAAATCTCAATTGGTGGAAAAAGAGACTGTTGAAAGAAAAGAAGCAGTTGGAAAAGAGAAAATTGTTGATGAACAAGATAAAGAAACTGAGACAGAATCTGATGAAAGTGAAAATGAGATACATGGAGGACGAGTTCTGAGAAAGAGAACTTGGATTGGAGAAAGAAACAATAAAGAAGGAAGACAAAAGAGAAATGCTAAAGGAGATCTTTGGCCAAACAAGATAAAGAGACTGAGGTATAGACTGACATGAGTTAACTCTTCGAAAGCTGAACAAGTGAACGAAGTGTCAAGTCAAAATCCAACAAAAGAAGAGGAAACAAAGATACCTGAAGGTGCTAAAAGAATAAGAAAACCAAACCAGAAGTATAAGTCACCAGAATGGACGTATGTGGCACTGCCTGAACAAGGAGAAGAGGCAGACAGTCAAGGAAGTCCAGAGGAGGTTGTGCTGAAAGTGGTTGCTGAAGAAGAAGCTGTGGGAATCCTGAGAGTTGTCTTGTCCGATATTGGAGAAGAGACGGATGTTCAGGACCTAATACAGTTTGATGATGATGAGGAAACAGTGAAAAGTGATGAAAATCCAAATTGAATAAATCCAAAAGAAGAAAGTGAAGAAATAAATTAAGAACTAATAGATTGTAATAATCTGGAGGGTACTTGCTGCCCTGAAGAGTTCGGTAGTGAAGTAGAAGAGGCTAAGTCAAAAGACACGGTCAAATTAACAAGATGGCTAACACTGAGAATAATCAAAGTAGATGTACCTTCGTGAAAAGATGGTGCAAGATGTGCTGCTGCTGTACAGGATTGTTAATGCTGCTTTGGAGCGCGCTTGCTCTACTGATTTCTTTTAGAGTAACAATAGACACTTTAGAAGGACATACTCAGAACAGGACTAATATAGGGAAGAGTATACAGAAGATAGTTCCAACTAGAACTAGTAATGTACATATACATAAGGATAGGTCCATTAATGATTTTTCTAGCAATGTTTTTTCAAAATTGTTGTATGAGTACGTAAAGACAATGGAAGTAAGCGATTGCTACGTTTGCATGCAATTACCTGCCTCTGTTTCGGAAGGAGTGACTTATCATCATCTTCCGGCTACGTATGGAATTTCATGTAGTGTGTTGATTAGTATATTTTATCAATTAGGGAAATTAGATTATAACATGTCTAACATAGATAATATTCTTGGGCAATTGCCTATGAATAAAGAATTAAATCCTGCAAAAGAAGCTAACACTTTAGGTGAGATTCTTTTAGAAACTAAAGAATTAACCTTAGAATATGTTTTTAGAAATAATTTAACTTGTAGTTTGAAAGGAGAAGAGAAGAATTTTCTAGATATGGTTGAGAGAAGAAGGTTGAACATGCACAAGAAAGCAGAAGGGCATAAAATGAGTGAAACAATGTGGGACATTGAGAAAGAAAAATAATTGAAAGATGGAGCCAGTCCAACTATGGCTATAGATGCACCACAGAAAGGCAAATTATGCATTACCAGAAAGAGATCCCAGTATGATTATTATTTCATGGGGACTAGTGAGTGCCATGATACATACTTTATTGCAACCGGATGGGGTTTTAGAGGAGGAGAAGATCCTGTGTTTCCGGGAGTGTATTATATTTGTGGGAACAAGGCTTATTACCGTTTGCCTGACCATTGGTTTGGCACGTGCTATGTTGGCCTGGTCTTTCCAAAGATTTTTCACATGGATAGAGTAGACAATGCTGAACAAACTAATCCATTAACACGCTATAGAAGAGAAACATGGACAGAAATTGTAGGAGATATTTTTGGAGCTTTGATACCAGCAGTGGGAATTTCTTTGAATGCCTTTGGCATTCGGAAGCTGTCAACAGTGGTGGATCGCTTGTCAACAAGCACCGCTGGAGGCTTTCTTTTGGTAAATACTGAAATGGTTGCATTACGCGCTATGGCGATGCAAAATCGACTTGCCCTTGACATTCTTTTGGCAAAAGAGGGTGGAGTCTGTGGAATGCTGAAAGTTCAACATTGTTGCACTTACATTCCTGATGAAAGCAAAGATCTAAAAGTCTATATCAAAAATATTACTGATTTGCATGAAGAATTAGTACCACTGGAAGCTGAAAGTATCTGGACTAAAATGGCTAATAAGATGATTGCTATTAAGAACTTTGTAGCTACAATAGGTAGTACCATTTTTGGTAAGGTATTATTTCCATTAACATGTGTAATTGTTGCATTATTGATTCTTAGACTAGGGTGTATGTGTTGTAGATATAGAAGAAATAAAAAGAAAATTATAAAGCAAGAAAATGTTAAAAAGAGGCAAAAGAAACCAGAAAGAGATCTACAAGAAATAGAATTAGAAGAGCTAAGAGAAAGCATGTATATAGAAACTAAAAAGAAAGATGAGATGGAAACAAGGTTTTAAAGACAAACAAGAAGACATTTTGAAATTCTTCAAAAAGGGGAAACTAAATTGATTTTTGGGGTTTTGATAAGATATCACCAAAGGGGGGATTGATGGAGCAGGGTTTTTATTTGAAAACCAAATACCTGTTTCATTTCCGCATGGTATAATTAAAAGTACTACAGATTAATTAATAACTATTAAAATGTGTCATGTGAAGTCTAATCAACCTTATTAACAGAAGAATTACACGTGGGAATGCTATTGCATGGCTAAAATAATAAGTGAACTAAGTTGGTGAGCAAACTGACAGAAATAGATGTTGCTTATGTGATGTTATTGTGTTTTGCGCTTATAATTAATATGCATTATTGATTTTTGATGTCGCAAATGGCTAGATAAATACATACACATAAGGGTATTAGTAGGGGAAAAACACTGTATAATCATTTCCGTGCAGTAATTATGTTTTGTGTTTCCTTCGCTTAAGTTGACCATTGTGGCCTGCAATAAAATGGCCACCACCCGCAGCCTGCATTCGAGTTGATGGAAATTTTACAAGAAGGCTTCGCACTGCTTGTGACCTTGCCTGCGTGGTGAACCGAAAAGCCATGACCATGATGACAAATCTGGGACGGATGCCAGAGAGCCCCTGAACATGAAATGTTGCAAAATCAAATACTGACTTTATGAACTCGTAATGATCCCATAAATGGGATACAAATTATCCAAAAGAGACATCCGTAGAAGTAACAAATTAGTTATGGAATCTTTATTTCTATTCATTTTTGAGACGATCAATACGTGTGAACTTTTCTTGGTGTAACAAGACATTATTTCCGCTGTTCATCCATTTTTAATGATATGATTGTAACATTTGGAATGTAACTTTTAGTATAAATATTAGTAGACTAGAGAGGTCTAGTGCCACTTCTTCCCGAACTGATGATCAGAGGTCCCGATGCTGACGGAGAGGACGGTGACTCTACATGACGGCTAGAAATTCTTTTGCTGAGGACCGGTTCTGACTTAGAAAACGACTTTTAGACAGAATAGGTAAATATGAGAGAAATGAACTTGCATTTAATTGGCTTTTCATACAATTTTAGATAAACATACTTTCTTTTTGAATCACTGTGTCGGGTGGTTATTTTATTGTCATGTTTTATTGAATATAAAGAATATTATGATGTTAGTTTTCACTAGATTTAAAAGCAACTAGTTGATGCCGTTGACCTCAAGGTATATGCAGATCGGTTAGGTACAGGAAAGTGTTAACCCACGTACATGGCACGGATAGAGTGGCAGGATTGAATGTTGGTGTTATGGGCCCCACCAGCGTGTGATGTGTGTGTGCGTGTGTGACTGCGAAATCACTCCGTCCGTGGAAGTAGAGGGGATTCGGAAGCTCCGATCTGCACCACAGGAACAAAATCCACAGAACAAGTTCAGAACCATACAATAGAATCATCAAAGATAAAATTCATTACTTACCCAAATACGAGGGCAGGGTACAGACCTGAAACAGGTACCCTGGGTGGGATAATCCTCGCCTCCGAGTCCTTAATAGAATTGAAACTTTCTGTTACGTTAGCTAGGAAATTATTCCTTCTATGTCAGGACCGGAGGCGAGGATTATGCTCGTTTAAAGCTTGCTCAACACCAAGTGTGCCATGTCCAGCACCAGCTTAAAATAAAACCGTTCAAAGGTGGATTCGGAAGACCAGTCTTCTGCATTCAGAATGTCCTCCAAGCGAGCTCCCAGGGCAAACGCTTTAAAAGCCATGGCTCCTCTGGCCGAATGGGCTCCAAAGCTCCGCAGATCAATTCCGGCCTCCTGCATCACCCAACGAACCCAGCGGGCAATCGTGGGAGAGGACACAGCCCTATGAGGCTTTTTTAATGCAATGAGCAACTGTTGTTCACCCGGAGGCTGGAATTCCTCAGACATCTCTTCGTAGAATAGATCCGTCCTGACACGTCCAGTGCTCGCACATCTGAGACGCGCCTGCAAGATATGAGGCAAAGGAGCATGGCCAGCTTGGCCGAGAGTTCCTTCCTTGATAGGAATCGGTTAGGTTGCCACGACAAGAACAGGTTGAGAAACTGGTTCACGTCCCACAACTGGGAGTAACGAGGCTCGGGAGGCAAGGAAAGTCTAATGCCCCGCAGAAGTCGACAAACTAAGGGGTGTTCGCCCACCGGAGAGCCATCCACCATGGAGTGACCAGCCGAAATAGCAGATGGGAAGGTGTTAATGGTCCTATAAGCCAAACCCTCCTCCGCCAAGGCTACCAAGAAATTCAGTATGGCCGTTACATCTGCTGCCACAGGATTGAAACTTCGTTGCAGACACCAGCGAACCCATCGTCTCCACGTGGAGCGGTACCGCTTGAGGGTACTAAGGCCTGGGACCGCCCATTGTTCGCTGTAATCCGCCACGCCATCAGAGCCAGGGAGCCCTGGGTGACGAGAGGATGGGGAAGTCCGTCCGGACTGAGCTGAAGAGTCAGAAAGCGGGGGAGTGGGATTGGAAAATCCCACGAAAGTTCCAGAAGAACTGGAAACCAGACTTAAGACCTCCAGATTGGCAAAATCAACACTATGCTCGCCTGCTGGCGACGCACCTGGGCCGAGACTCTCATCAACATTGCGAACGGCGGAAAGGCATACCCTGCCTCTTCTCTCCAATCCTGCTGGAAGGCATCCGTGGCCGCCGCCAATGGATCCGGTCTCCAACTGAAGAACCGGGGAAGCTGAAAGTCCAGAAGGGAAGCAAAGAGGTCCGTCGAGAAAGGGCCCCAGACGTCCTGAAGGTCAGCGAAAACCCCCGGTGAAGCTTCCAAAGGCTCATGTCGTGGGAGTGCCGTGAGTGGAAATCCGCCACTTGATTGTCGAGACCCGGAAGATATTCCGCCGTAACTGAGACATGATGATCGAGGCAATACTGCCAGAAATTTGCCGCCAAATCCGCCAGAGCGAGCAAACGCGGGCCTCCCAGATGATTTATGTACCGGACTGCCGAAATGTTGTCCATCCGGAGGAGAACCCAGGACCGGACTTGGTTCAACATTTAATCACAAACAAGCCCGCCAATAGCTCCAGGCAATTGATTTGAAGCTGTTGCTCCTGAGGAGACCACACACCTCCTGTAGTGAACTCTCCACACCGCGCGCCCCAGCCGGACCTGCTGGCGTCGGACTCGATGACAGTATCGGGCGCGGAACCAAAACTCGGCCACCCGTTCCACGCCTCAATGTTGGTCAGCCACCATTGGAGCTCCTCCCTGGCGTCCATGGAGAGGGCGACCTTCTGCGAATAGGAGAGACCTATGCGCAGGTGACGAGCTTTGAGGCATTGGAGAGCTCTGTAATGCAGAGGGCCCGGAAAAATTGCTTGGATGGAGGCCGAGAGAAGCCCCAAGATCCGGGCAAGCTGACGGAGAGACAGGAAGGATTGAGCAAGAGCTCTCCGGATCTCGTGGCGGATCTTCGTCATCTTCCGAGAAGGGAGACTGAGGGTCGATTACTCGGAGTCGATGACAAACCCCAAGAACACCACCTTCTGAGCGGGCACCAACGTGGATTTCACTTCGCTGACCACGAAACCCAAGCTCTGAAGGAGGTTGACAGCCGTCTGCAGCTACGACGATAGGGCCCGAGGACATTGAGCCATCAAGAGGATATCGTCCAGGTATACGATTAGACGCATGCCTGACGCACGCAGCCGTTCAATCAACGGCCGCAGAACCTTGGTGAAACACCAGGGTGCAGAGGAGAGGCCGAAAGGCTGAGTGGTAAACTCGTACACCTTGTCCCACCAAGGGAATTGAAGGAACCACCTGTGCGGGGGAAATATGGGAATGGTCAAATAAGCGTCCTTTAAATCGAGGCGCCCCTTTGTCGAGAAGAGAGGAGACCTCCCGGTCGACCAGAACGGCATCGAAGGCCGAGAAGGAGAGAGGACGTGGAGGAAGGGGTTGTGAAGGATCCCCGTGTAACTATAAATGAAAACCGCGGATGGTCTGCAGGACCCAGGCGTCTCCGGTGACAAAAGTCCAGGTCTGGAAAAAATGCGCCAGACGGCCCCCCACTTTTAGACGGGAAGAAGGGAGAACACTCACCGGACACGACGGAGGCTCCACCGCCTCGTCCGCCTCTGCCTTTCCCACGATGTCCTCTGGTCGGATAGAAATTGCCGAATCTGGCTCGATCCTGGTATTGACCACCTCCGGAGCTTTGCCCCCTGCCCTGATTTGGCCGGCCGGACGAGCGGCCCCTACCTCGTCCGGCCCCCCTGAAAACACGTGGACGGAAAACTCTGCGAATCGAGGATTGGGCCTTGTCCAACGATGTGAAGGTATTAACGAACTTGCCCAATTCCTTGATGAAGGGCTCCCCGAAAAGTCCTCCTTGGGCCACAGAGCCAGCCTCCGAGTCGGCTAAATCCCCAAGTTTGGGGTCAACCTTGAAAAGTAAACTCCTGCGCCTTTCAGTAGAAAGCACGCTGTTGGCATTTCCAAGGAAAACTACCACATGCTGTGCCCAAGCGGAGAGTTTCTCCGGGGAAATAAGCGACCCTGTCTGCTTAGCCTCCTCGGCCATGTCTAGGATTTTAGTTATGGGGCCGAGGATATCGAGGAGCTTGTCCTGACAAGCCCGCCAGGATCTGTCGATGCCCCTCTTAGGGTCTTTCACAAATTTTTGGAGAAAAGGTGGCCATGCTCGGGTCAATCTCTGGGGTAGCCGCCACCTTTCCCTCCAAAGTACGGCGGGGGTACTCCGCCCGCAGACAGCTCCTGGCTGTGGCATCTAACGGCCGGCAGATCCTACTGGCAACATACTGGGCCACTTTTTCAGAGGGGGCCCAGTCCGAGGACCGGGGATGCAGGACATCATCGGGGTCGAGCATGTCCGAGCAGAGGTTCTGTGGGTCAGAAGGAGGATCAGGGTGGGCGGGTCACCAAGGACGGGAAGGGCCATGTTCGTCATCCGCATTCCCTGTATCCCCGTCCCCCAGGGGAGTTGAAGGCCTCTGAACAGGCTTGCTCGCCAAAAACGCCTGCTTAAGGCGGGCAAAGGCATCTAAATCCACCCCAGAATCCCTAGGACGCTTAGCAGGTGGGGCTTGGGAATCGGTGGGAATAACCATGTCGCCGGGCGCAGGAGCAGGGAGGGTTTGAGAAGCCTTGGTCAATTGAGCGCAAGCTTGCTCAATACGACAAGACAGGCGATCCTCTAAAGGAGCCATGGCCTGCTCCACTGCCCTGTAGATGAAATTGTCCACCACGCTATAAAAATCATCGTCCCTCTGAAGGGACAAGAGGGGATCCTCCTCCCACTGGTCATCCTGATAGGGCTCCTCTTGATATTCTTCCATTAGATCAGGAAGCAGAGCGCCACTCAGGTAAGTGGGTAATTAGTGAGGGGTCGCCTCAACTACGTAGAAAAGGGCTGGGTGACAGCCTAATGTGGGGCGAGCTATGCCTGCGTGAATACTGGGCCAAAAACCCTGGGACACACAGCCCTGATGCAATAGGATAAGGGGGTGGCCTGCCAGAAAGAAACTGTCCCACTACAGACCCCAACAGGAGTGTTATTGATAAGGCCTACAGGTACAGGCCCCCCTGAGCAGTGTAAAACACTAACATCAACTCTGCCTAATGGCAGTTACAGACTCGCCTTTAAAGCGCGAGCGTTCGCGGGGGCGTAAAATGCACAAAATGCTGCCTAAAAAGGCAGTTCTACAGACCACAACGGGCGTGCTTGCAAGCAAGGCTCCGACGATCGTCCGCGTCTCCGTTGAGCAATGCGCGGAATGCGCGGAATACCGGAGACGCGGAAGAACGAGAGGACGCGTCTATGGGCCCTCTAGCGATGGGAGGAGGACACCGCAAGCCTACACCACAGAAGACCCGGCCGTTAGGGAGTGAGACACTCCCACGGCCGAGCGAGGGACCGAGTAGCGGTCGCCTCGCAGAAACGGGGAAAAAATGACCAATTAATCGCCAAGAAGAACACAACACGCGCTTCGCGCGCAGCACCAGAACAGAAAGCAGGCCCACGACAGGCTAGCAGGTAACGCGCTATGCGAGAACTAAGATAAACCAGTGAGGGAAAAACCCAGAACAGTAAACACAAGCATAATATGTACTATACTGCGCGCAGCACCCTCAGTGAGATCAAAACACTTAAAACTGTATAGCACACAGTAGATAATTACACAGCAGAAATTAAGGCAAAAAAACGAGACTTAGCTTTGGCTGCAGCAGCGAAGAAAGAGGGACAGTGAAGAGGGACAGAGGACTACACGCTCTTGGGGTCCTGTGATTAGTGCATTGCAAGAGGACTGCCTATCCTGGGACTCTCTATTGTTTCTTTCCTATTCCCTTTGGTTCATGGGAATAGTAGTTTGTGATCTTTGAATGGCTGCTGTGAATAAAGCGTAGAAAGTTTAGCATAATCCTCGCCTCCGGTCCTGACATAGAATTGGCGTGAGTTAAAGGGTTGTATTTTCAATTCATTTTCCTTCATGTTTTTCAACCTCCGGTACAATATCAGCAAACTCCACGGAATAAGCAAACTCCCCATTTTCTCAAAGAAGCACAATAGGTTTTCAGACATTGAACCTTGAAAAGTTACAGGGTTGAGGTTTTGTGGTCCAGGCAATTCGTCCCAGGAATCATTCTTCCTGTCATTTCCTCTCCTCTTGGTGAGAACTCACTTTCAGTTGTTTCACACATAACAAACACCTACTCTCTAGCTAACAGAAGGCTCCTGGAAAAGTATAACATCTATAATGAAAGAAAAACACTGTGCATAAATAACTATTCAATGTGGAAAACAGGTCTTTCAGAGTTAATTCACTATTGTTCACTTAACATAGCATCTAGAGTTAGGCTAACTTAAATCAGCAATTTCATTTGTTTGCAGGCCTACAACATTTAAGTTTGATTACCTACTACAAATTTTGCATCAAGCATATGTTTTATTTAAACGCAAGCTTTTGCACATTATTAATAGAAGCATTTTGTCAGCGAATACAATTTGCGGCAACAATTCTGACAGGGCCAGTAACAGGACTTTCAGCCCTGTCTAAATTATGAGAGCCATCGGAACACCTTGGGGATGAAACTCTGGGTCTAAATGACGAAATACCAGGTTCCTCTTGTGTTTGTATCTTTGTGGTGCATGGTTACCAGAACCATTAGTGCAGGGGTCTCCAACCTTTTCTGTAGTGAGAGCTACTTCTGCTCAAAGAAAGTCTTCCTGAGCTACTAGACAATTTTATAACTGTAAAACAGTGACTGCACTATGATCACCCTAAGCAGGATTATCAGTAGTTATCACCCAAGTATTCCAGGTGCGGTTACCATCAGATATGCCATCATTATAAAATGCCTCCACCTGACTTATGAAGTAACATTAAAATCTTGAGATGCCCTACTGCACAAAGGACATACAGTACAACAGTAGGTCTCCCCAGCATAACTTGAATTATCATTCATCAGTTTATTTTCTGAAAATGCACATTTTTCTATCAAATACCACTTTCCACTTTGGGCAAACAAACTAAATTTTCCAGAAGAAAAGCCAGAAACCATGCATCAGTCATGACCATTAATATTCCAGGAATAGGTAAATGTAGGCCAGTCATGCTCCTAGTATGTAAATGATGGCTGCCAGTATACCACAACTTGACAAAAAATACCCAAAATAGTAAAGGATGACCATTATTATGCCAGTGGCACTATTATGCCAGGAACGGACACAATTATATCAGAGGTAACACCCTTATAATGGGGGCTAGCATACACATTTGCTGGGGCTTGACACCAGGCGTAGCTTTCAGGAAACAATAGTGTTTATTATGAACGCACATAAATGCTGTTGAGTCTCTTAATTTTCTCTGGTCTGGATCATGCCCTGTTCTCCTCAGGTCTTGAGCTGATCATGCACCCAACTGTCACATTTTCAATCTGACTCCTGCAGTCCCACACTTTGGTGGGCCAGCACTGATTACTGCGCATGCTACTGCTGCCTACTTTTTTCATGGTCCACTGTTCACACACATGTTGTGATTGATAAAGCAGGGACTACAACATGGTCAATCTCCTTGTGGTTTAGTCATATTGAGATTGGATACAGAGTGTCAAGTGGAAGGCCCTATACGCCAATACAGTGTGTGTTTGAGTGTTATTATGAGTTACTGCCATAGGTTTTGGTGGCTGTCACTCTAAGGGTCTTGAGATGAGCAGTGCTGCCTTCTTTAATAGGCACCTACTCTCTGAATTTTATACTGGGCTTGACTTCACCTCTGAGAGCTACTTTGAATGTACTGGCGAGCTACCAGTAGCTCCCGAGCTACTCGTTGGAGACCCCTGCATTAGTGAGACACTCTAAATGAGGGTGTGCGGTTGTGACACAATTGTGCAATTCCAGACACTGAAATGAGCTCTTCTTCTCTTTTCAGTTTGTCGCAGTGCTTAATTGTAGATGGTGGTTTCCGGTGTTCGGCACCGACACTTAATTGTCGACACCGGCATTTGTGACAGTCTGCCACAAGATGACACTATCAGGCTAATTTTGAGATGGCCACAACAACAGTTAATTATTGCCGCCCAAGCAATTCTTATAGTTTGGGGGCCTGAAATAGTCAAAATTATCAAACTTGTAGAAGTGTAAGGATTAGTAGTTGTGTTGTTACTATCATTGGCAGCTTAGCAGTGGCAATGTGTGGTGCAAGATTCAGTGGCCTCCTGACTACAAATTAAGTAGTCTTTTGTCATCCTTTGCTTATTAGCCATCAACACACTCGTGATTACATCCTCAAAAGACGGACTAGAGAGCAAAATAGATGTCGAAAAGAAAAGTACACTGTCTCTCGTTGGCATCCGCTGCATTGCAGTAGAGGCAACCAGAGCGTTTACAGGGACATGGGAAATTCACTTTACAGAAAGTAAATCGGTGACCTCCCTGTTTCTTCAGGCACATCAATATCTGTTTAACATTTTAATACCAAATTTCAAATTTCATCTTGTTGGAAGAAATTAAATCTGTTTGAAGAGACCGCCGCTTGAATCTTATTGAGTGCTGGGCTATGGATGTTGCAGAATATTGAAAAGAATTTTAAATACTCAAAGGGGATTCCTTAAAAGTTTTAATTCTGTCTTCTAATCAATGGTCTGCAGCCTTCTTTGGCTGCCCGAGCGCTTTGAATTGATTTACCTGCAATTGTGCAACTGTCCACACTGGGGAACAACATTTACAACGCAACTGTTACAACGCACTACACTTACATCGCATTTTTTACAACGCAACATCCACTACAACGCATTCCATTACATAGCATGACACTACAACGCATTTTTAAAAACTACCTTTACAACGCATTCCATTACATCGCATACTACCTTTACAACGCATACCATTACAACGCATAATATTACACTACACTATCCAACACTTACCCTACTGTTGCACCCCCTGGAGTTAGAATAGTAATTTTTACCCCTATACTATCCAACACTTACCCTACTGTTGCACCCCCTGGAGTTAGAATAGTAATTTTTACCCCTATACTATCCAACACTTACCCTACTGTTGCACCCCCTGGAGTTAGAATAGTAATTTTTACCCCTATACTATCCAACACTTACCCTACTGTTGCACCCCCTGGAGTTAGAATAGTAATTTTTACCCCTATACTATCCAACACTTACCCTACTGTTGCACCCCCTGGAGTTAGAATAGTAATTTTTACCCCTATACTATCCAACACTTACCCTACTGTTGCACCCCCTGGAGTTAGAATAGTAATTTTTACCCCTATACTATCCAACACTTACCCTACTGTTGCACCCCCTGGAGTTAGAATAGTAATTTTTACCCCTATACTATCCAACACTTACCCTACTGTTGCACCCCCTGGAGTTAGAATAGTAATTTTTACCCCTATACTATCCAACACTTACCCTACTGTTGCACCCCCTGGAGTTAGAATAGCAATTTTTACCCCTATACTATCCAACACTTATCCTACTGTTGCACCCCCTGGAGTTAGAATAGTAATTTTTACCCCTATACTATCCAACACTTACCCTACTGTTGCACCCCCTGGAGTTAGAATAGTAATTTTTACCCCTATACTATCCAACACTTACCCTACTGTTGCACCCCCTGGAGTTAGAATAGCAATTTTTACACCTATACTATCCAACACTTACCCTACTGTTGCACCCCCTGGAGTTAGAATAGCAATTTTTACCCCTATACTATCCAACACTTACCTTAAATGCAATTTAATATTATGCGTTGTATTGGTATGCGTTGTAAAGGTAGTATGCGATGTAATGGAATGCGTTGTAAAGGTAGTTTTTAAAAATGCGTTGTAGTGTCATGCTATGTAATGGAATGCGTTGTAGTGGATGTTGCGTTGTAAAAAATGCGTTGTAAGTGCATGCGTTGTAAAAGTGTGCGTTGTAACGACATACATCCGTCCACACTACATATAATTCGATGATATTAAATATAATGTGTATACATGTTCATGATACAGTCCGTATTGGAGATCTCTGTTCAGAAATGTACACAGTATGGCATCCATGCTTGACTTTATTGGTGTTACAATTCCCGGGGGCTGCTTCACTCACACTTTTTTAAACTGGGCTTCTTATAAGTCTGTTTCTATTATGAAACAATTGCTGTTTAAGAAATCATACTGTAGACGTGCTACTAAATCAATAAAGATGAACTATTTCAGAGAAAGTCCAAAGAGGAGAGCCATTCTCAGGAAGATAATTGTTTTCTATAAATGTTTGTCTTAGTATTTCAAAATGTTTCGTAAACAATTCTCAGTCACAACTGGCCCATAAATTCATGGTTTCACTTATAACTCATCCTGTGGTTTGAAGGCAAGTTATCAATCGAAAAGTGGGCCTGGTGAGCATATTGTGAGTTGATCTGGAATTCAAAAGGACATGTCCTGTAAAGCAGAAACAGATGTGTTTGAACCATGCCACATTTTCAGGATATCCACACAGACAAATGTATGTACAAATCATCTAAATAGAATTTATTTATATACTCAGTGGTTATCCTTTAAATTTTAATAGATCCAGTTCGCCAGAACGTATATTGTGCTTTGCTGTAATAAACTAAGCCTCTGATACTGTGTGCCCTGATTGGCAATTTGGGGAACATTTACTTTGATCTTCCTTACAATAGAATCCTAAAGTACATTTCATGAAGAGGCAGAAAGAAACAACAGCAACATCCTTCAGAGTTTGGATCAGTGGAAATAATGCTCCACGCAGATCAGCAGCAGGATCTAGCCAGCCAATATCCATTATATTCCATCACTATCCAATACATTAGACTACTCCGCAGCCCCTATCCAGAATGACTCACCTCTAAACAGTACGAAACACAACCAAATGCAATATCAAGAGACTATGACTTAGTACAATGAGAATACCACAACTGTAAAGAGCACTGAGATTCCCTCTGGGTACAGGACTATACATATAGTGCAAACACGCTATACAAATTAATATGACGTGACATGCCCTAACACTGGATAATAAATCTAAAAGTGAGGTTTAAAATAATTTAAAGATAATTTAGTGTCATTGTCCTTGGTTCGATGTGCTGTGCAGCGCTGCCCAGAATCTCCATTTAACAAAATCATGGGGTGGCGCAAAAAGTGACTTCACATGCCCTTTGGTCACCCATTGATATTATGGGAAGTGGCATCACAGCAACTTTGATCCTAATGATGGTTCACTGTATGCACAAATGGAGGCATATTATTGTCTCGCAAACAGTTCTTTAGCAGGAAATGGCAGATAACCTTTCTCTTGGCATGACTCAACTGACTCTAGGTTGACCAGTTTGAGTGATTTGGACCTCATTCTAGACACTGGTGATCCTATTGAGTTTTGTTTGCAGGAACTGCTCCAGGGAACCTGCCTTTCTACCAAAATGTCCTGCACTGCAGGAGCATCATGCAAAGTGGCTATTTGGCTCCTACAAATAGATGTCTCCTTGCAGAAGTCAGGGTTCATAGTAAACTTCCTAACCCCACATAGAAACAAGGGCAATAGCAGCCCCCTCTTTTTCAAACCTAGGCCACTGTTTACACTAATTCTCATACTACCTACCAATGTTCCTCTAATTTTGTTCCTTCCGTGTGCGGCAATGAATGGTCTCTGTGCACCAAATCATAACCTGATTATATAGAACACTCTATACTTTCAATGTAGGAGGGGCAGTATTCATAATCAATCTGCCACGGGCAAGCTCCACTAATTGAATAATCATGCCCAACTCTAAGTCAAGACAAAAAAGGTGTGAAAGGTCAAAAAGTACCTCACATGAGCATCACCCAAGCAGCAACTGGTTGGTACTCACTAGTTTGCTCACATTGTCATCATTTATAACTTTCATGACCAAAACAGAAAAGGGGAAAGTGGAAAGTTATTATGCCTAATTTTTGAAGTTGTGTGAGAAAAAGGTGAAGACAAATAAAAGTGTATGTCAATGCTTGTGTCATCCATCAACCATCTAGACCCTGTAACGTGCAAATAGGGAAATTGCTCTTCCAAGCTAAAATGATTTGTGGCTCCCATGCAATTGTACATACTTTATTCTTCGCAGTGACCGCACTCAGATTAAAAACACTGCATGTTTAGACCATTATGAGTGCAACTTCATCAGGGCTTGGGGACATATCTCCACCTTGCTGATACTTCAGGGACCATCTGGGGTGGTTGACAAATAGAAAGATAGTGCCAAACATATAAACATATATTAAAATCATGTTTGATGGCAGCCTTGCCAGAACATTTTCCCAGTAAAATAATCAAGTCAGGTTATGTCATTATAGGTTTGTTGGATACATTAGTTGTACTTAGTTCTGCTAATTCAATCGATTAGTTGTGAATATTTATACTATTCCCCTATGCATAAGCTGCACATCCACTTGGATTGGGTACTCATCTACCCTTCAGAAGAAAATTTACTCAACGGATTATCTGGGGAAAACACTATCTGACCGTTAGCCCCTTAGTGATGGGATTACATTGGAGCATCATACGCTCACTAGTCCCGACCTGGAGGATCCAGCCTTCTTGGCTGAAAGACCCGGTCTTACGTGACACCCTACATCGGGAGATTCAGGAATATTTTCAGCACAAAACGGGCACTGTCTCATTGGTACTTATAGTGTGGAAAGCGTTTAAGGCTGTCCTCAGAGGAGCTTGTATTTGCTCCACAATCAGCGTGCAGGGAACTCTGGAGGGACAGCTCCAGTCTCTGGAAACTAACCTCCATACCCTAGAAGTAGCCCACAGCACTGACCCCATTAGGGAGGAAGAGCTATCCACATTGAGGAAAGCCCATGCTGTCCTGCTGAAACGAATCAGATGCCTAGATTATGACAAATTTACCGAACTACAATGTACTGAAGGTGATAGCATAGTTAGACTGCTTGCCAGACTGATCAAGCCACCCTTACTTGACCCTCCTCTCACAGCAGTCACAACCTGCAAAGGGTACTTGGTCCACACACATTCGGACATCAATATAGCAATCAAAACTGACTATACAAGACTCTACTCACCAACCCAACTGCCCAGTCCGTCTAGTATAGCTGAGTTCTTTGCCGGATCTCCCCTCTCACAGACCACCGGGGAATTAAGGGAAGCCTTGGTGACACCCCTCAATGAGCAGGAAATAAAGCAGGCCCAGATTTTGCTGGCCTAAGGCAAGACTCTGGGTTCTGGTGGCCTACCCATAGACTTCTACACCACATTTGAGACCCTCCTGGCACCTAAGCTGACATCAGACATGAGTCCTATAACCAGGGAGAGACCCTGTGATGCTGTCCTCTTAAAGACCACTATCCATATTGAATACAGATCATAAAGTACTGAGTAAACTACTCCCTGATAGACTATTAATACTAAAACCTATGCATGTTCCTACAGACCAAAACAGGTCCATGAACCTGAAGATTCTACCAAATAATGTGGCGAGCTCCCATTCCACCTACATAGTCATAGATTTAGAACAAGCCTTTGACACCATATGGTGGGATCATGTTTATGCAGTTCTAAACCAGTATGGTCTGGGTCCTGAAATGATTAGTTGGAATAAATTGCTTTATTCCAATCAAATAACAATGGCCAGGACAGGCAAACATGTCTTGGAGACATATTGTATTGCCAGAGGGACCAGACAGGGTTGTCCTCTTCCCCCATTCTATTTGCTTTTGCCCTCAAATCCCTTGCAGCAAAACTAAGAGTCCTAGGCAACAAGCTAATCAATCAATCAATCATAGCATTTGTAAAGTGCACTACATACCCGTGAGGGTCTCAAGGCACTGGGTGGGGTGGAGGCTGCTACTGTTCGAAGAGCCAGGTCTTGAGAAGTCTCCTGAAGTTCAGATGGTCTTCGGTCTGCCGTAGGCGGATGGGGAGGGTGTTCCATGTCTTGGCGGCGAGGTGGTAGAATGATCTGCCGCCGGCAGTCACTCTTCGGATGCGGGGGACTGCGGAGCGGAGATGGCGGGTGGGGGTGTAGAAGCTGAGTCGGCTGTTGAGGTACGCTGGTCCGGTGTTGTGGAGTGCCTTGTGTGCTTGGGTGAGGAGTTTGAAGGTTATCTTCTTGTTCACAGGGAGCCAGTGCAGGTCTCTCAGGTGGGGTGTGATGTGGCTGCAGCTTGGGATGTCGAGAATCAGGCGTGCTGAGGCGTTCTGGATGCGTTGAAGCCGTTTCAGGAGTTTGGCTGGGGCTCCTGCGTAGAGTGCGTTTCGTAGTCCAGTCTACTGCTGACGAGGGCCTGGGTGACCGTCCTTTTCGTTTCGGTGGAGATCCACTTGAAGATTCTGTGAAGCCTGCGGAGGGTGTTGAAGCAGGAGGAGGAGACAACATTGACTTGCTTCGTCATGGAGAGGGTAGAGTCGAGGATGACCCCTAGGTTGCGTGCGTGATCGTTGGGTGTTGGGGGTGATCCTAGTGCAGTCGGCCACCAGGATTCGTCCCAGGCTGAGGGGTGGGTGCGAGGATGATGACCTCCGTCTTGTCCGAGTTCAGCTTCAGTCGGCTGTTCCTCATCCAGCCGGCGACGGCCTTCATCCCTTCGTGGAGGTTGGTTTTGGTGGTGTAGGGGTCCTTGGTGAGGGAGAGGATCAGCTGGGTGTCGTCGGCGTAGGAGATGATGTTGAAGTTGTGCCGTCGTGCGACGTGAACGAGTGGTGCCATGTAGACGTTGAACAACGTTGGGTTGAGGGATGAGCCTTGGGGTACTCTGCAGATGATCCCTGTGGCTTTGGAGCGGAAGGGGGAGGTGGACACTCTGTGTTCTGAAATGAGAGAAAGGAGGAGGTCCAGTTCAGGGCCTTCTCTTGGATTCCGGCATCGTAGAGGCGTGTTCGTTGTGTGCGGTGGCAGACCGAGTCGAAGACGGCTGACAGGTCCAGGAGGATGAGGGCCGTGGTTTCTCCGTTGTCAAGCTAGGAATTCCGATAGATGGAAAGGTACATATTATCTCCTTATACGCTGATGATATGTTGCTCTATATATAAAACAAAATCTTGTGTCTGCATAATACCCAACTCCAGCTGACCATGGGGGGTAACATACTTGGATGGGAGTCCCTCACTTTTAAATACCTAGGAATCAATATCTACCATGAAGAACTAGATACAATAGAGGACAACCTGGAACTGGCCATATGATCACTGCGCTCACAGATGATGCTTGGTAGACTCCTGTACTACTTTGCCAATCTCCCCTTTATGTTGTCTGCCTACTACTGAGAGACTTAGAGGTACTACTCAGACACCTGATTTGGGCCACTGGCAAATTAATAAATTAATTAATAAATTAAGACTGCCAACAGATAGGGGATGATTAGGGGCACCAGATTTTCTAAATTGCCACCTGGTAACTCAATTGCTGTGGGTTGCATGTTGGCTGGCCGATAGAAACTTGGAGGAGACAAGCTTAACTACCGAGAGGATAAAAGAGGGTATCCTATTGCCTTGGTTCTTCTCTGTCAGGGGTCACTGTAACCCCTTGAAGCTGCTGCCTACTACTGCTCTCGGCTGCTAGAGAAAGATATTGGCACATACTCCTACTGTCGCCCCTTACACTCCTGTGATCCCACTTTGGGGAATGATGGTGGGTACATCGGTGCTAACCCGCCCTGAACAGCGTAATTGGGATGCAGCTGGTATTGACACTGTTGTCAATTTATTTTCCGAATACACACTACTGCCCTACCGACATTAGTGAAACAATGGGACCTACCCGTGGTGCAATTTTTACTATAGGGTAGGATTTGTAAGGCACTATACTTACACTGGTAAGTAGAAGTCTCTAAACCCCCACACATGCCGCAGTAAACGCCTTACACATGATTGGATGATGGCGCCACATGATTAGATGACTATATAAAGCCATGTTAGTACATACAGGAGCGAAGGGTCTAGAGCCTGTGGGCTAGTTCTCTGCCCACCATGGTGGCTCTACACACTGTGAGCATTGCTCTTTACTGTTCAATGCCCCGTTTATCCAAAGATGTCTGAATAACTGTCAAGGGTTTCTTCTTTAGAATAGTGGAAGGCCCTTACCTTGAGTCATCATTTACCATTGAATTTGCTGTCTTTAGATTTAGTTCCCTTTTCTGAAAATTGAGTTTTAATGTTCAATCTCTCTGCCTTCTGCCTTGTATGCCTTTTGATTTTATCGGACTGTCTAATAAAGTTTGTCTATTGCTTTTTTGAATAGTGTTGCAGTTTCTGCTATCTGCTCCATTTTTGTACCTGTCTCCACTACAGGTGTGGTTTACCAGACTACCGACTGCAAAATATTATGGGGCCAAAGCCTTGATGCCTACGCATCAAGGACCTAAATATTCTGAATGTAAGTATATATAGGCAAGTATAGGTTTGCTTTACATAATTTCACATATATGTACCTTGACTTTATATAGCAATATTCAACGCATGTCGATGTAGATTTAAGAATAGTAAATCTATACTTACCTTCATGTTATTTTGGTCCTTGATATTTAGGCTTTGATATCTGTGCCCCACAATAATTTTGTCCTTGATATTCTGACCTACAACCCACTCAGTGTTATCAAACATCCTCTTGGAGATCTTAAAACATAATTGTGCTGAGGGAGTATTTGATAACACTGGTTTTTGTTTAGTTTTCCCTTTTAAGTATGAGGCTTTTTCTTTAAGGGAGTTACCAGGCAATGTTTCCTTAGCTCCTGCCAGCTTAGCTGTTCCTCTCAAGTCGAACACCTTGCTTTGTGTTTTTTTAAATACAGAATCTTGGTGTATGATGTTCTCTGAGGTGGTCGCTGAGTGAGCTGTCCCTGACCTAACCTTTCCTTTTTGCTCAACTGTCCCCCTAGTTCCCTCTCTCTCAACTTGCATCAAGATTTCGAGGGACAGGTCCTTGTTGATTAATCTATGGCAGTCTCTCCCCACAATAAATGACTGAGAAGTCTGAATTGCAGGGAGTTCAAACAATCTAAACAGTTTCTTGCTAGTGGATCCAGGATGTCTGAGGTGTTCTTGAAGTGCATAACGTTCTCTCTGTTGCACTCTATGTCGTTCACAGTCCATCCTGCTTCACCCTGACTGTTGCATCGCCCAGCGTATGCTCCTGACTGGAAACTAGACGGAGTCTTTGCTGGAGTGACATCCTCCAGCTCTGTGTTCCCAGGGAGAGACTAGATGAGTGACATGTCTTATTCCGAGGGAAGGGCTCCAAAAGTGCCAACGCCATTAGCAATCCTATTCAATTCCAATAAAAAGAGGAAAAAAGAGAGCTCCCAACCCTTTCAACTCGGCCACCATGATCCCTCTCCATCTACGAAATATTTCTCCAACAACCGACTTCTAAAGGAGGACGGCTTAAACTGGGAGTAGAGTCAAGTGGTGGCATTCCCTTGACCATAACAACACAAGTAATGAGCCACACTGCATTAATAACACAGATGAAGCCATATTTTCAAAACTGCAGTTGGCGGTCGTGTAGATTGAATGCCATGTTTCATGGATTTAAAGTTAATTTAAAGAGTATGCATGCTAGTAGCACAATCTGCAGACTGTTATTTTTGTTCATGTCTTGCACTCTGTGCGCTTTTTGGTAGGCCCACCCCTGAGTCAAGTAATCTCCCATAGAAATATGCTTCCCAATTCCAGATTACCTCAACTCACCATTTCTCCTCTTACTGGCCAACTTTAATGCCACTAAACAGGCCTCTAGGTTTACTAGGTGCAAGCCAGTCTAACTATCTAAAACCTCCAAGCAGACAACCGATCTGCGAATCCAGGTACACAGCAGACAGTTAAGTACAGCTTCCAGGGTGAATATTGCGGATGACTATCTTCAGGCCTACAAGGCCCTTGGCTAAAATCCCTGCTTCATGTACATCACTATCAATAAATATTGAAAGTTGATCAACTTGCTCCCTATGAATTGACTTTTGAGCATAACTGGCTTGTACTGCCATCAACATCTTTCATGCTAGGCTAGCCTCTTTGTATAATTTAAAGGATCCTCGTACATATTGGGAGGGGGAAGAGCAGAAAAGCTGTTCCTGCCACAGAAATCACTGCAGGGTCTTGTCTTCATATCACATCTGGGAGTATCTAATGTGAAATGTAGAATTTTGAGTGGCTGTGCTTTATTTTGCTTCTGAGTGGACCTTACAAAGTGTCTTCCAGCAGCGTCTTTGCGAAGCATTGTTTCCTTAAATCTATCTCTCACATCTTAAGTTTGCTTTGAACAAGAAATGTATATACATTTGAAATCTTTCCCCACGGGGTACTCACAGCAAATCTGAGATGGTCGTACATTCTACCCATACTCCTCCATTCCTTTTAATGGTGCTCTTGAATGTCTTGCCATCAATTATTCTTATTTGAGTTTCCATTTGAGCCACTGCTATTGAAGTGGCTTCCTCTGAATTTGGCTTTTGTGAATAGTGCACAGCTGAATAAATGCTTTAGAGTTGCTCTCTTCTAAATAGTAACTTCTAAATGGACTCCTTCTGAATTGATCCAAAATTGACACAACCTTCTTTTTTCCTCCCAAGATGAACACTCATCAGTGAAAAATCTCTCTAGAAAAACAGATACTATGGGGTCTATTATGATGTAGGGCGGATCGCCACAGCCCTCATGGCGGTGGCGATCCGCCCTACATCATAACCCGCCCACTACCCATTTCCCCCACCATATTAGTATGGCGGGGGGACCCCGGCGGACGGAAAGACCGTCCGCTGGTTTTCCACCAGTCGACCGGCAGAAAAGGGGCTGGATATGGTGGCGGTGTCTGCTAGACACCGCCATCCATATTAGCATGGGCAGCGGTGCAGGGCTTTCCATGGCGGAGACCCCGCCATGGAAAGCCATGCGGATTTTGCATACGAGGGCCCATTGCGAGCACCCAGGGCATTGGGGGGTGGGGGTGCACACATTGTCACAGACAAGGTGGCAGGCACCGTGCGGTGCCTGTCACCTTGTGCATGTCAATGCACAATGTGCATTCCCAGCATTGTGGCAGGCGTTGCTGTGAGCACCGCCTGCCACAATGCTGAGAAGAGAGGATGCCACCGCCACAGTGGCGGTGGCATCCTAATTGCCGGTACGGGACCGCCGCACCACTGGCGGCTGGTCCCTGCACCGCTAGGTGGTGAGCAGACTAAAGTCCACCCGCCATCTTAATAGGCCCCATAGTCTTAACCTTAATCCATGATAGCAACTTCAACCTAATTGTCAAGGATGGTGCCTTAGTTCTACATGAACAATTGCTCTTGGACCCAAAATGTTTTGAAAGTGTTAAATACTGAAGAAAGCAGGAGGGGTTCGCCATTGTAAACAAGGCACTGTTTTCACAAATTATTCCTAATTTTCTCAGTAACCAACACAGAAATCATCTGTCTGCTTCACAACATCTTGGGACCAACACATTCAACTGGGAGTTTTTCGGATAACATATTTGCTTGGAAATGGACTATTTACAGGGTAATGCAGTCTCACCTATAACAACTATTTGTAATCTGCTTTGAGATCTTACTACATTTCAATATCTGATATTTGACTGTGAACAAAGCAATCATCCTACTTGTGGCTATAAACAGCTTTTTCTCCCTGGTTTGGATAAACAAATTGATTCCCAAGACCTTTATCAGAAAACATTGTCCGTCCACAATCAGTCATCCCTTCTGAAGATGGTTGGTCCATTATTGCCTTTCATTTTCTGATTCTAATTAAGGCAGGACACATAGGGCCTGATTGTGAGTTTGACAGAGGGTATTCTGTCGATCAGGGTGATGGAGAACATTACTTCCACCATCTTGATGGACTGCCATACATCAGAGTTAGAGATGACTAGCCCAGAGGTCAAATCTGTACATTTGAAGTATCCACCGTTATGTACAAAAAGTTCAGTGGACTGTCGCCATCATTCTTGATAGCCATCTATCAAAAATGTTCAATTGTTGTGTTCTTCTGAAACAAACTCCCAAAGCATGACTTTGGGCCTGATTACGATGGCAGTGAACCCGCCACCGGCGGGCTGCCGGTGGAGGGTTCACTGCCATCGTAAGGCCATTCCCCGCCCACCAGATAAGGATGGCAGGCGGTGTGCTGGCAGGTGAAAAGCTCATCTGCCACGGGTTTGCCTGTTGGACCCACCCCATCCCTAGAATGGCGGAGGTGCCTAGGAGGCACCGTCCGCCACATTAGGATGCTGCATACCTGCCAGCCTTTCCATGGTGGTTCCCCCATCATGGAAAGCCTGGTGGGGATTGACTTTGGGGGCCCGTTGCAGGCCCCCCCTGTGCAGGGGCACTTTCGTTTTGCACTTGGGGGCACCTATGGCACCCACCTACATTTCCTTGCACCATGTGGCAGGCACCACGTGGTGCTGCCATGTACTGCAGGGAAAAGCAAAACCTGCATTTTTAATATTGTGGTGGGTGCTGCAGCCAGCAGCCCCCTCCGCAATGTTAATACTGCCCTTCGTGGCTGCCGTGGTGGTGGTTGTATTGATTTTTGAGGTGCGGGACTGCCGCCATATAACCGGGCGGTCCCAATCCCTGTGACAATGGTGGATGGACTTGAGTCCATCTGCCATCCTAATTAGCCCCTTTGTTTTTGAAAAACAAAAAATAAATGGCTCCTGCACCCTGGGAATGAACACCATAAATTAAATAGTTATATACGATGGTTTAATAGCATTACAATGTTACGTGTGTCCAAAATGTTGTCGCAGAGGTAGCTGGATAAATATCATGAGCAAAATAACATGAAGGTAAGTATAAATGTACCATTTTGAACTCTACATCGACATGCCTTGAAGATAGATATATAGGTGCCGATTACGATCCTGGAAAAAATTACCCCGTACGACTCGTATCCGGTCTTTTTACCGTACGAATCGTACAAGTGCCGTACAAACAGCCAAGTACGATTCGCATGGGAAAAAGTCCATACGAATCGCATTGGGAATTATTCCCCACATGTCCTCGGGTCGGAAAATGTGTCCGACACATCCTCGGACGATTTACCGTACAAATGTGAAAAGTGAAGTCCGACCGCGCAAGTACGATCCATCCCGTGCGTCCGATGTTACAACCGTATGGAAAAAACACCGTCCGCACCAAACTCCCATAGCAACCAGGGAGACATGTGCCCGCATACGCGCCCAACACTCCCCCCAGCCCTCCTATGTACGAGTCGAATCCCCACCCATGTATGTACACCCGTGTATGTACGAGACGTACCCCCACCCGTGAATGTACACCCGTGTATGTACACCCGTGTATGTATGAGACGTACCCCCACCCGTGTATGTACACCCCCGTACGTACGGCCCGTACCCCCACCCGCGTATGTATGGAGCGTACCCCCACCCCAACAGTGTATGTACGACCCGTACCCTCACCCGCGTATGTATGGAGCGTACACCCACCCCAACCGTGTATGTACGGACCGTACCCCCACCCCAACCGTGTATGTACGACCTGTACCCTCACCCGCGTATGCATGGAGCGTACCCCCACCCCAACCGTGTATGTACGACCCGTACCCTTACCCGCGTACGTATGGAGAGTACCTCCACCCCAACAGTGTATGTACGACCCGTACCCCCACCCCAACCGTGTATGTACGACCCGTACCCTCACCCGCGTATGTATGGAGCGTACCCCCACCCCAACTGTGTATGTACGGACCGTACCCCCACCCCAACCGTGTATGTACGACCCGTACCCTCACCCGCGTATGCATGGAGCGTACCCCCACCCCAACCGTGTATGTACGACCCGTACCCTCACCCGCGTACGTATGAAATGTACCCCTACCCCAACAGTGTATGTACGACCCGTACCCTCACCCGCGTACGTATGGAGCGTACCCCCACCCCAACCGTGTATGTATGACCCGTACCCCCACCCCAACCGTGTATGTACGATCCGTACCCTCACCCGCGTATGTATGGAGCGTACCCCCACCCCAACAGTGTATGTACGACCCGTACCCTCACCCGCGTACGTATGGAGCATACCCCCACCCCAACCGTGTATGTACGGACCGTACCCCCACCCCAACCGTGTATGTACGACCCATACCCTCACCCGCGTATGCATGGAGTGTACCCCCACCCCAACCGTGTATGTACGACCCGTACCCTCACCCGCGTACGTATGGAGCGTACCCCCACCCCAACAGTGTATGTACAACCCGTACCCTCACCCGCGTACATATGGAGCGTACCTCACCCCAACAGTGTATGTACGACCCGTACCCCCACCCCAACCGTGTATGTACGTCCCGTACCCTCACCCGCGTATGCATGGAGCGTACCCCCACCCCAACCCTGTATGTACGACCCGTACCCTCACCCGCGTATGTATGGAGCGTACCCCCACCCCAACCGTGTATGTACGGACCGTACCCCCACCCCAACCGTGTATGTACGACCCGTACCCTCACCCGCGTATGCATGGAGTGTACCCCCACCCCAACCGTGTATGTACGACCCGTACCCTCACCCGCGTACGTATGGAGCGTACCCCCACCCCAACAGTGTATGTACAACCCGTACCCTCACCCGCGTACATATGGAGCGTACCTCACCCCAACAGTGTATGTACGACCCGTACCCCCACCCCAACCGTGTATGTACGACCCGTACCCTCACCCGCGTATGCATGGAGCGTACCCCCACCCCAACCCTGTATGTACGACCCGTACCCTCACCCGCGTATGTATGGAGCGTACCCCCACCCCAACCGTGTATGTACGGACCGTACCCCCACCCCAACCGTGTATGTACGACCCGTACCCTCACCCGCGTATGTATGGAGCATACCCCCACCCCAACCGTGTATGTACGACCCGTACCCTCACCCGCGTACGTATGGAGCGTACCCCCACCCCAACATTCTAAGTACGGAGCGCACCCCAGGCCCCAACACCAGCACCTTCACCCAACATCGCGCATGTACGAGTCGTACCAAGCCAGACACAAGGACAGCACTGTACAACAAAATTCCCGAAGTACACACCGTACACACGCTAAAAACGCACGTACACAACCAGGACAAAGCAAAACAACACAAGAATACACCATTCGAATGGCACAAAGCCACAAAACATGTCCAACAAGCACAAAAACAACACACTCACTGACCTGCAACTGCCAAAATCCCAAACAGAGGCCCAAAACACAACCACTCCTTATAACACACCCACCCAAAGTTCAAACACAGCCACACCTACCAATGGACCAATAAAAAGGGCCCACAGACACAAACCATGAGCCTTTGCAACCGACTCACTGCTGCCTGACCCCACAGACAACCTACAGCACCATACTTGAACCTTTACTACACCTTACACTTGCACACCTTCACACACCCACCTTCACAAACACCCCCTCATCACATTCACACACACACCTGCACAACCACACCCACACACCCACAACCATCCACACCCACACCCCCCACAACCATCCACACCCACACCCCTCACCATGCCCACTAACAAGAATCCAAAGTTCACTAGCCAAGAGTTGGAGGTCCTTGTCGACGAAATCCTCAGAGTCGAGCCACACCTCTTTGGAACATTGGTCAGACAGACCTGCATGTCCGAAAAAACAGCCATGTGGCAGAGGATTGTCGATGCTGTGAATGCTGTTGCGTCCACCAGAAGGACCAGGCATGAATGCCAAGCCAGGTGGTACGATCTGCGGAGGAGGGTCCGAGCCAAAATGATCGACGACCACAACCAGGCCAACATCACTGGAGGAGGGCCGCCCCGCAGACCCGTACAATACCATCCCTGGGAGGAGAGGGTGATGGCCATACTGCCGGTGGTGTCAGTGGACGGAATAGAAGGACTCCGAGACCCGGGTGAGTACACAAACAACTCACCTCACATGGGGGGAACGTCATCCACAACCAAACTCACAATCAGGCACGCAACCACCCCAAGCTATCGCATGACTCAACCACACTCCATGAACACGCACATGCCACTGGCGCCACCATGCCCCATGCACCCAGCTGGACAATGCAAAGTCACAGGCCACAGAAAACACCAACACAAGACACGGTAAGCCGGATGGCGGGAGTGTGGGCCCCAAAAATCACATAGTGCAACTCAGAAGCAGACAACAATGCCCTCTGCCCATATGGCCTAGGTCACAGCCAGACAAACAGTGTGTCCCCACACAGGAAAGACTTGCCAGCAAATGGCGGATGCCTTGCATTAAGACATGGGGGTGACGGCACGTTTTTGCACATGACAGCAGCTAATGAACAGCCAACACTGTGAAAGAGTGGCAGCACACACCACCACAGCAGCAGCGCAGACACAGAAACTACACCCAATGGGTGCCTGGAGATCAGAAACAAACTCACATCAACAAGCCAAGGGCCATTCAAGGAACTGCAAACAGTGTGTGCCTAGGAAGCTGGGCTGAGGTGACAGAGGGTGACACACAGAGGGAGGGAGATGGGGACAGAGAGGGAGTGAGAAAGGGACACACAGGGAGACCAATTCAGCCTTGGGGGGTGTGGGAATGTCTGCTCATCAGCAGGTGGACTGCGTGCATGTAGACAAGGGTGGCCAGTGCCTGAATCCCCCTCTCTTCTCCATGGCAAAACACTGGGCCATGTCTCAACCTGTGCACGAGCACAACGCCAGCTACCTGCATTATATAAGTGTGTGGAACAACTCCATGTGCCCACGTACAGTGCAACACGGAAGGCGCCAATGCATGGCTCGCCACACCTGCCCACTCCACTGCTGACTGCAGTCACAATTGACGCAGCAAGTAAGACTGTGCCACACATAGGTAAAGTCGCAAAAGCTGTGGCCAAGGGACATACCCATGCACAAGTGCACTGTGAGTGGAATGCAAGACATATCCAAATTCCCAGAGGAAATGTGCCAACTTAGAAACGAATGAAACATGGATGTTGCATGGAACAAAATTAACATTGTCTCTCTCACACACAGGTCAACGTCGTGGATCACCCCCCAACACTGGGGGGAAGACTCACAGGACCCGGCTCGGCGGGATGACGGACCCACCGGCAGCGACGAATCTCACCACTCTGTGGACGACCCCGACCAACCTGGCCCCTCTGGTGTCCAACCACCTGCAGCACCTGCGTCAGGTACAACTGGGCCAACCACCACCCCCACTCCTGGCACATCCCAGGAGACACCCAGGATCCCTGCCCCACCACCACAATGCAGCCAGGCTGGCCAGGAGGGACACGGTGTACCGGGCACCCAGGAGGAGGCAGGCGACAACGCCAATGCCACCCCTCAGGGGTCCCGGAGACCCGATGTGCCCACAAGGGCAGGCCAGGTGCAAGTGGGCAGGGGTGGTGGGAGTGGAGGACGGCGGAGGCGCGAGCCTGACCAGTTGGCTGCGGAACCGGTATATTCCCATGTCAGAAACATCCTGGAGACATACCGGCAGGACACCACGGGCATGGCCCAGGTTGTGTCCATCCTCGAGGAGATCAAGACCCATCATGCCCAGCAACATGCGGAGAAACATGCCTGTCTACTGCGACACCAAGGGCGGATGGAGGACAGACAGGCTGAGCTCGTGACGGTGTTCACGGGAATTCACCGTACACTCCGTCGGATAGCCGACAACATGGGCAACCCTCCCTGTGCCACCAGGCGTAGAACATCACCACCCACAGGGAGGGATCAGGAGGAGGAGGAGACATCCGACGGAGCATCCCAAACATCGTCACGGCCTGCTTATGAGGGTCCCCGCAGGAGGGCGGGTCGTCCACGGAAAAGACCGTGAGGGTCAGCGCAACAGCACCATCTCCCAGGACACCTGGCCTGGCACCTGACCCACTGGACCAACAGCAGCACAGCAGCAAAAGACATTCTCTGCCACATGGACTTGCTGGTCACTGTCTGACCAATGTTGACAAAGACTGTGGCATGGACTCTGAGGATTTCCAATGGCAAGGACACCAACTCCCCTAGTGAACTTTGGATTCCACACACCCGGAAAGCCCTTCATGTCATACCCCCCCCCCCCCACGTACCCCAACCAAAATAAAAAGTTACACGATAAAGAGATGATGCCTACATTTTGCATTATTACCTTACATGTGTCTTGTAAAGTCTAACCATGCCTGAGTTCTCATTTGACTTCAACCATCCACACCCTGGGGCCTGAGTCTGGCACAGGACACACATGGGTCACAATGTATTAGGCAAGACAGACATGGAGCACCATACACACCCGTGATGGGCCCAACCAGCTGAGGGGGTGGCCGCACAACCGTGCTGACAGACATATTGAGTACAGCGACAGCCATGCGCAGAGGTCAGGGATCATGTGGAGTGTCCTGGGGGGCACCCAGGTATGTGTGGAAAGGTGGCAGAACCATGTCCTGCAAGCTTGAGTCAGGTGGATGAAGAGAATGGTGGCCTGGCCAACGTTGGATGCATGGGGATGGCACATGTCACAATACCCACACAGTCATGGACATCATGCACAATACACAGTCTAATCCCACACAAACAGCTTGCATCTTGCTACTCAACACCTAGACACATAGCCACAATCACGGAAAACCATGCCAGACATGCCGGATGCACCGTGGCAACACACCAGCATTGACTGAGAATAGGCACCTTGGAGGCATAGGGACACCTTTATTATTCATGTATTCGGGAATGCAGAGGCAACTCGGAGTACACATAAACAGGTCATGTGGAGTAACATGTGGGTCCAACACTGAAACCCCCCTTCTGCAGCACAAATGCGTGATAGCCATGGAACTGGCACACAAGTGTCGGCTAACAGCTAAACACCCCCTGCTGCTCACGGAGAGGCTGCCATACACCATTGATCCTCTGATGTGGAAGTCCCACACCATGTCAAGCCAATGCAAACCGTATGTGTCCGAGGGCAGTGTTACACACATTGATGCCATCATCACAATCCACTATCCCATCACAGATGACTGTCAACAAGTCTGACCATCTATTCAGGTGTACCCAGCTACATGTCATGTGTCCCATGGTGATGCGACATGTCTGCAGAGGAACGAAACATCGACAGGGGCAGTGTGCACACATCGTAAACAACTGCCACACCCAATACACCCCTGATGCATCCCTTACCCTAAGGAGACTTCCAAACTTGTCCGTGCGTGTAACGCTGAGTCAGCACATGATGACGTGTCTATGAGGAATAGCAGTGCCACAACAATGCAACCAGCAGACGGCATGCGCAAGTACCTGGGGATGAGAGACACACAAGAAGTCAGCCACAAAAAGCACAGCCACTTGCATGTGCATGTACTCGACACATGTAAGGATGACAACATGCTAGGTCACAATTATGACTGTGGAAATACACTCATCACTGGCACCATCACTCCAGTGACACATCCACACACACCTCTGACTCACGTGGCATACATGCAGATGGTCACACACATCGCAACACATGCCACACGGGGACCAATGCGTGCACACACAGACACTGGTACTCACCACTAAGCAAAGAAGTCGTGTATGAGCCGACTCCGGATGTCCTCTTGCGGAACCATATCCTCCACATCACTAGCCCCATTGCCAAGCCCTTCGTCCTCCACGGGTGGATGGTCCTGATCATCTTGATCCAGGATGAGTGGCACAGCTTTCTCAACTGCCATGTTGTGCAGCATGCAGCAGACCATGAAGATTTTGCAGACCTTCGCCGGGGCATATGGGAGGGCGCCGCCGGTCTTGTGGAGGCATCTGAATCGGCTCTTCAGGAGGCCAAATGTCCTCTCTATCACTCGCCTTGTCCGGCCATGGGCGGTGTTGTAGCGGAGCTGGGCCGGCGTGATGGGGTTGCGGAGAGGTGTGATCAGCCATGGCATGTTGGGATAGCCAGCATCCCCTACATGGAAACCACATGGACATAAGTAGGACAGGAGAAGCGGTCGTGCTGGAAGTCTACGCAAAATACAGGATAGACAGAGTGTACCCACCAACAACACATGCTCGTTCGTTGCGCAGCTGCGTCATCATTTCAGGCACCCTGCTACGCCTCATGATGTAGGCATCGTGTGCTGATCCTGGAAAACGAGCACAGACATGTGAAATCACCATGTTGGACAGACACACCACAAGGGCATTGATGGAGTGGTAGTGCTTGCGATTCCTGTACGCTACCTCCTGTGCCTGTGGTGGTACCAAAGCCACATGTGTCCCATCTATGGACCCAATGACATGGGGCATCCCTCCCAGGGCATAGAATCCACGCTTGACCCCAGTCAACAGTTCAGGAGTTGGGAAATGGATGAACTCATCCAGGTGAGGCAACATGGCCTCTAAGAAATCATGCAGCACACGGCTGAACATGCTCTGGGACATGCCACCAACATGAGCTATGGTATATTGAAAGGTACCCGTGGCAAGAAAATGTAGGGCTGCCATTACCTTCAGCTTGGGTGTCAGTGCCGTAGGATACCTGTGCAGCGGTTGCAGGTGTGGTGCCAGCCTTGCCGTCAACTCCTCAATCAACGGTTGGGGGAAGCGGTAACACCGTATACAGTCATTCTCCCGCATGTCAGCCAAGTCCGGAATTGGTCGGGGAAGAGGCGGCCCTCTGCAGTAATTTGGAAGTGACAAGGAAGAGTGAGTGCACTACAACAACAATTTATTTGTACTGAGCACATGTTAATCTGTCAATACACATATGCTACATACGGAGTCAGGTATGTGCCACATGCCCTGGACACGTATGGCTGCCAGGTGACACTCCTACCAAGACCCAGCTACACACGGAGATTGTGAACCTCCACATGCCATGGCATGGGATTAGCTGTGTCCCAGTGTAAGTGAACAGCCAGACGCAACACAGGAGTGACATACATCAACACATCAGCAGAAGTAGGATGTCGATTTCAGAGACTGGTAGCGGAACAGTAGAGCCACAGGTCACATGACATTACACTAGGACAGCCCACACACCTTGCCAATAAGGTGTACATGTAATGACTCACCACACATTCATTGAGAGGATGCAGACATGTCCTTGTTACGCTACTCCATGTCCCATGCATACATACGCTCCTCACATCCGATACCACATGTGGCCTGGTGTGCGTAACAGTGTGCCATGTCCATATACACACAGACACATGTTGGTTGCTGCAACAGCTGATGCTTTTGAGGGAGCACCAACATCAAGCTAATGGGAACACCCCACACATACATGACATAGACACATCGTGCACCGTGGGTAGTCACATGTCTGGTGTGGTAACCCCTGAGGCGGCCATCAGGGGACACTTGCGTGTGTTGTTGACTGTGCCATGCCAGTGACGCTCATCCCAAGTGTGCAGTACGACATGCACACATGTCAAAGGAGTTAAGGGCATGCCTGGCACACATTGCACTGTCACACATAACATCTGTACACATCTCATCATACATCTGTTGCCTTCTCGACTCAGGAGTAATGTGCCACATCACAGCCTTTCACACCTGTGCCCCACACATGTAGTACTGCCCAGACAATGCCTTGATGTCCATCCATGGACAAGCATGTCAGCTCTATTCCTTCCTGTGTGCTGCCTGTCACCACTGTGATGTGTGAAAGGCACCGTACATTTGCTCAGAGGGCCTGTGTACGTTCCCTATCACTATGGGAGTGCTGCCGTATGCGTACCCATAGTGATAGTGAGCGTACGCACGCATGTACGGTCCGTATCACTATGGGTACGCATACGCGAGCACACCCATAGTGATAGTGAGCGTACAGGCGTGTGTACGGTCCGTATCACTATGGGTGTGCTCGCGTATGCGTACCCATAGTGATAGTGAGCGTACAGGCGTGTGTACGGTCCGTATCACTATGGGTACGCATACGCGAGCACACCCATAGTGATAGTGAGCGTACAGGCGTGTGTACGGTCCGTATCACTATGGGTGTGCTCGCGTATGCGTACCCATAGTGATAGTGAGCGTACAGGTGTCCCACTTACACCCAGATGTCAGCATGCACCCACCACAACAGACACAGGCACCACACCAGCAGGGAAGGTCAAACGCACACCTCCTGGCACGCACACACAGGGTGAAGTAGGCACACCCACTGGGTCGGGGGGCAAACGTAAGACACGCAGCCAGAGTGGGAGTCCACATTCCACCAAATCCACTCCCTCCAAATCCCCTCCCCTCAGCTCTCCTGGCCACATATCCGGCAAAGACTCCTTCATGGCCGCTCTGTCCCTGAGCCCCACAGTGACACCACCCCGCAAGCAGTCAAGGGAGTCCCCGGTCAGGGTGGTGGAGTCCCCCCCCCCCCCTGTCCACACCCTCCCCCAGTGGCGCTGCAACCCATCCCTCTGATTCCCACCCTCCTTGGGGCCTGTGGTTCCTTCGGGTGCAGGGGAGTCGCTGGAGGACCTTGCTAAGGTGTGCAGCGCCAACCTGGCCTCTGCCTTTGGCCCTGCCCCACCCCCTGTGGTGGAGTCCTCCATCCCTGCACCCACGACGCCTACCCTTCACCCTCATGTCCCTGCGGTGCCTGGTCCTTCCCCCCCACATGATGCCCTCCCCCCTCTGGAAGACGAAGGAGTCTGACTGTGCAGGCAAGCTAGGCGACACGCGTCCCACTGTGTCCCCCACCTGAATTTGAACTTTGGATTGCCCTATGGGCATTGTACATTTTGAACTTTCAAGGGACAAACAGATTTTTGGATGCTGAATAAAGCAATTTATTTTTCCTTAGTACACTACTGTCTGTCTGGTATTGCTGTTGGTGGACCGGCCCCATTATTTTGGGTGGTGATTATGTGTTGGGTGTGTGGGAATTGTAGTCTTGTGCTGGTCATAGGGTGGATCCTGGTATCTGTGTGCAATCACAAGCTGTTGGCTACATAACTTTGTTCATGTAAGCAGTTACTGCATGGTGACATCGTCCCAAGATGTGTTCCTTCCTCTGTGTAACCTGACATTTTCCCTGCAGGGTCTTTCCAATATGTGGTGCTGAGTTGTGTCTACATTGGCTGGGTGTGTGACGGACTCGTTAGACTTGGGCCATGCATGCTGAGCGATGTCTCCAACTGCATAATTCCTGGCGTCCTTGGTGGTCACTGTACTTGTGTATGTAGACTGTTGTCATGACTTCATGTGGACATGTTTTCTTTTCGGCGCTATGCATGTGTATACTCCCAGCCTCGCACACATGTGGTACATGTACTGCAGGATCTTTGTGCACCTGACTGACATTTGTGGGCATTGGATCTGTGGGTACTCCACCCTTTTCTTTGCAGGGGCACTGCTGTGAGTGTTAGGCACCCACCCCTCCTGTGTCTGGGCACTGCTGGGAGTGTTAGGCACCCACCCCTCCTGTGTCTGGGCACTGCTGGGAGGACTCTGCACCCACCCCTCCTGTGTCTGGGCACTGCTGGGAGGACTCTGCACACACCCCTCCTGTGTCTGGGCACTGCTGGGAGGACTCTGCACCCACCCCTCCTGTGTCTGGGCACTGCTGGGAGGACTCTGCACACACCCCTCTTGTGACTGGGCACTGCTGGGAGGCCTCTGCACACACCCCTCCTGTGTCTGGGCACTGCTGGGAGTGTTAGGCACCCACCCCTCCTGTGTCTGGGCACTGCTGGGAGGACTCTGCACACACCCCTCCTGTGTCTGGGCACTGCTGGGAGTGTTAGGCACCCACCCCTCCTGTGTCTGGGCACTGCTGGGAGGACTCTGCACACACCCCTCTTATGACTGGGCACTGCTGGGAGGACTCTGCACCCAACCCTCCTATTTCAGGATATGTACGCTTAGGACATACACGGGTGTGGGTTCGCTCCATGCATACCGGGTGAGGGTACGGGTCGTACATACAATGTTGGGGTGGGGGGTACGCTCCATGCATACGGGGTGGGGGTACGGTCCGTACGTACACTGTTGGCATGGGGGGTACGCTCCATACGTACGCGGGTGAGGGTACGGGTCGTACATACACGGTTGGGGTGGGGGTACACTCCATACATACGCGGGTGAGGGTACGGGTCGTACATACACTGTTGGGGTGGGCGGTACGCTCCATACGTACGCGGGAGAGGGTACGGATCGTACATACACGGTTGGGGTGGAGGTACGCTCCATGCATACGTGGGTGAGGGTACGGGTCGTACATACACGGTTGGGGTGGGGGTACGCTCCATGCATACGGGGTGGGGGTACGGTCCGTACGTACACTGTTGGCATGGGGGGTATGCTCCATACGTACGCGGGTGAGGGTACAGGTCGTACATACACGGTTGGGGTGGAGGTACGCTCCATGCATACGCAGGTAAGGGTACGGGTCGTACATACACGGTTGGGGTGGGGGTACTCTCCATGCATACGGGGTGGGGGTACGGTCCGTACGTACACTGTTGGCATGGGGGGCACGCTCCATACGTACGCGGGTGAGGGTACGGGTCGTACTTACACTGTTGGGGTGGGGGGTACGCTCCATGCATACGGGGTGGGGGTACGGTCCGTACGTACACTGTTGGCATGGGGGGTACGCTCCATACGTACGCGGGTGAGGGTACGGGTCGTACATACACGGTTGGGGTGGGGGTACGCTCCATACATACGCGGGTGAGGGTACGGGTCGTACTTACACTGTGGGGGTGGGGGGTACGCTCCATGCATACGGGGGTGGGGGTACGGTCCGTACATATCCGTACCCACGCTGTGGAATGCTTGTGTGGGCCGTACCCAGGCCTTTGCCACGTGGGTACAGCCGTCCCGCCATTGTTGGGGTGACGTAGGTGTGGGTGTGGTACGACTCGTCCCCACGCTCTTAAGGCGTGGGTACGGGACGTACCTGTATTGTTGTGTTGCCGGTTCGCGTCGTCAACCACTTCCGTTGTGGCGGACGCTGGCTTTGCTGGACACGCCCCCACCCCCTCGTAGTGACCAGGGCCTGGGGGTCAGGTATGTCCAGGGCATGTGTGCTGTGTGACTTTGGTGGGGGTTTTGTGGCCTGCCCCTGCTCCTGCCCCCCCCTTTCCCCCCTCCCTTTGTTGTTCTGACCTTCTGCGGCGTCTGCGTCGTAACCTGTAGAGGAGGTCGACTGCTATGAGGGCCGGGATGACACGTAGGTTCGGGTCCATGTCTGTCCGTCGCGTGCAGGTACTCCTTGTTCGCGTCGTCCTGATTTCCCGGCAGTTTTTGGCTGCCGGAAAATATTCTCCGTGCGGGATGACGTCGGTGCGCATCGTACCTCCTGGTTCGTGAATGGCAGGCTGCGTGCGTCCCGACGTCACGTCGGCGCTTTCCCGGATCACATTTGTATGTTTATTTTCGTCGGTCGGGGTTTTGTACGATTCGTACGGAAATAGTATTTCCGTGCGAATCGTACTTCCATGTTTGTATATTGCTACGACCGGGTATGCGTCGGACGGAGAATATGCTCCGTCCGACGGTTCGTTCCCGGTTTTTACAGGATCGTAATCGGCACCATTAAGTCAAGGTACACATTTGTGAAATTATGTAAAGCAAACCTATACTTGCCTATATATACTTACCTTCAGGATATTTTGGTCTTTGATACTTAGGCCTCAATGTTTTAGCCCCATAATATTTTGTAGTTGGTAGTCTGGTAGAGCACACATGTAGTGGAGGCTGGCCAAACAAAAATGCAGCCGATATCAGAAACTACTACACTATACAAAAAAGCAACAGACAAAAATTCATTAGACTGTCCGATAAATTCAAAAGACGTTCAAGGCAGAGACTTAAGGGCTCATTACGATGGCGGAATGATCGCCACCGCCGGGCCGGTGGTGGCGACTGTTCCGCCATCACAATGAGATTTACCCACTGCCATATTAGGATGGCAATAGGTATTGCGGCAGACGCAAAGTCTGTCTGCCGCTTTACTGACAGTGGCAATCATAACGATTGCCTGGCAGGCAGAGCAGTGTCACTAACATGGTGGCGGTGCCTAGCAGGCACCTTCCGCCATATTAGGATCTGGGAAATGAAAGGACTTTCCATGAAGGCTGGCAGGGATTGGGTCTAGGGGCCCGTTGCGGTCCCCCCTTATGTCTGGGGGAGGTGGGGGCACCTATGGTACCCCCTAGATTTTGCTGCACCAGGCGGCAGGTACCGTGTGGTGCCTGCCATGTGGTGCAGTGAAATGCTAGACATGCGATTTTAACATCGCGGCGGGTGCTGCTGCCAGCAGCACCCGCCGCAATGTTAAATTGCACAGAGCGACCGCCATGGTGGCGGTCGCATCCTAATTCGTGGTGCGGGACCGCCACATGTCTGGCGGCCGGTCCGCACACCGCAGGGATGGCGGGCCGACTCAAGTCCGCCTGCCATCCTAATGAGCCCCTACATTTTCAGAAAAGGGAAATAAACCTAAAGACAGCAAATTCACAAGAATATGATAAATCCGGGCCCGGGCCCGTCACTATTCCAATAAATAATCCCTTGACATATATTCAGACATCTTTGGATGAACAGAGGTATTGAACAGGGAGTCCGGGGTAACAAGCAATGCTCACAGTGGGCAGCGCCACCAGGGTCGGCAGAGAATTAGCTCTCAGTACTCTTGACCTTGGAAACATAGGAAATCTGGTTATACATGTGCCATAGTGAATTTGTGAATGTGGACCAGTAACTTGCACCTTCTATATTTTTTTTTTTAAATGGCCCGTGACTGAGAGAGGGGTGTTACAAGCATTTGATTGTAGAACGTTGGTGTACATGGTTGTAGCATGGCTGCATTCTATGGCCAAAGATACTTGTAGGCATGTTTCCTTAATTACCAGCATCACGCAAGATGTGAGAATACGAGTCGCTGTCAAAAAAAGCTGGGGGAGTGGCACACGGTCCTGGTAAATGAGTGATGTACAATAAGCGAGATCAAGACGTGGTCTCCTATAAATAGAATGTGAAGGGACTCATACATATTGACACTCAGAAGGAGTGTGGATGCGAGAACAGATCCACATACACCACAAGTGAATACATTATTTTATGGTTTAACTCTTCAAATATGATTAATCTAATATGGGTGGGAACAAAATATATATAATTTGAGTTTCAGGCTAGCAGACACAGTCTGCAAATGTTATCCTGCTCCATGCCTCTGGCCTACTGGTAGGCATTCGCCCGGTAGCATATGGTAACTATCCCCCTTTGATTGTGGCTTCTGGGCAATTGTATACCACAATATGAGTTTTACTCGCCTTTCATGCTACTTGTTCTCCTTGTTATTTCCTTTAAGTACACAGGTGTCATGCACTTATGGGTGAAATGTGGTCCCATTGCTCTGAAGAAATTGCCAGTAAGTAGAAAATAGCAATGAAACATGTCAGCCGTTCTGGTTAATTTACAAGGAGCTAGCGCCGCTGCAGCATCATTGTTTTTGATTCAGCTGCGGCACAATCAGTGCACAATAGCTACAAAGTGAAGCTATAGGCTTTTACCATTACTTTTACCACTTCTGCATCGATTTTAGGCTATGGTAGTTCTGGATGAGTCAGATAACTACAATGATATGCAAGGTAGGCGTTCCCATTTAAAAAACCACGTAGAACTGACACAGCCGTATTTACAATGAAATTGGAAAATGAAGTTTCTTTGGTAAAAGACTTGCAGAGTCCCAAAAGTGTCAAAACTTTAATGCTTCAGCACACCAGGTGTATAGATGACGCATTGCTATAGGTACAAAAGCAGAACATGATCAAATCACTCTGACATGCTCCATTATGCCATGGACCTACTCCTACTGCAGCTTGAAGGCAGCGCAGGAGAAGGGAGCGGACATAATGGAAGAGGATAACCCTCATTGAACTCAGGAAGGAAGAGGTCAACACCTATAACTGGTGCAGGAGGGAGTTTATTTTTATTTTTTTATATTTGTGGAGTTTTATACAGCGTGAACTTGACCCGAATCGGGTATTTGAGCGCTTTACATAGCACAAGTTACGTTAGATGAGGACACATTCATTTTGTGTTAGGCACGGGGAGATTAAGGGGTCTATTAGGATGGCGGACGGATGGCCGCTGCCGGACCAGCGGTGGCAACCGCCGTGCTGGCGGCGGCCATCCGTCCGTGATCGCACCCTGGAAAACCGCTGATCAAATTAGTGTGGCGGTGTGAAATCCTGCCCGCCACTTTTCCGCAGGTAGAAGTCCGCACGCTTGCTTGGCGTGCGGAGCTGGACCTCTAAAATGGGGCCGGTGCAGGGCCAGGCTCCGCCGGCACGATTATGATGCCAGCGGAAGCCAGCCTTTCTGCTGCGGTGGAACTGCCATTGAAAGGCATGCGGTGAATATCTTAGGGGGTTGTGGGTGCACTGGGGGGGTACCCATGGTACCTTCCTACATGTCCATGTACCAGGTGGCAGGCACTGTCCAGTTTAATTTTAGCTGAGGTTTGTGGGTATTATAGGGGTAAGTGTGGGGAGTTCAATAATTTTTATGAGTTTTAATTTGTTTTATAATTAATACTATTTCTTGAATTGGTAACTAATTATGTTAATAATGGAAGTACATTTTTTTCAATTTATATGTGGGTTGTGAATGGTGTGGCGTTATAGGGTAGGAAATAAAAAAACTAAATTATGTTATAATTAATGTTTTTGTTTCTAAGTATTTTCTAATTAAAAATATTTATTTGTTTGAAATGTATTTTTATTTTATTTAATATAATATTTGCAGGTATTTTTCATATGTTTTTACCATAATAATGTTTATATTAAAAAAAATATTTAAAAAATATTATTAACATTTTTAACATATTTAGATATTGTTTTATTTTTTTTGTTTTTTAATTTTTGTTGTTGTTAATATTTTGTTTGTTATTAATTTCGAACTGACTGGAGCGGGAATATTAATTGTTACCCCTCCGTAATCCAACACTTTCCGTACTGTTGCACTGATAGGAGTGGGAATAGTACATTTTATCCCTTCACTATCCAACACTTTCCCTACTGTTGCACTCATTCGAGTGGGGATGGTAATTTTTACCCCTCCGGTTATCCAGACCTTTCCCTACTGTTACACTTATAGAACTGGGAATAGTATTTTTTTTTTATTTAACTTTTTATTAAACAATAATCGGCATATCATCAAGGGAATTGTATTTATTACCCCTCCGCTTTCCAACACTTTTCCTAATGTTGTTCTCACTGGAGTGGGAATAGTAATATTTACCCCTCCGCTATCCAACACGTTCCCTACTGTTGCACTTATTGGAGTGGGCATAGTAATTTTTACCCTTCTGCTATTCAACACTTTCCCTACTGTTGCACTAATTGAAGTGAGAATAGTAATTTTTACCCTTCCGCTATCCAACACTTTCCCTACTGTTGCACTGACTGTAGTGGTATAGTAAATTGTAACCCTCCACTATCCAACATTTTCCCTACTGTTGCACTCACTGCAGTCTGAATAGTATTTTTTACTACTCCGCTATCCAACACTTTCCCTACATTTGCACTGATTGGAGTGGGAAATTTAAGTTTAAAGATTTTTAAATAGTTTAATGTTTAAATTTATCATAGAATGGTTTTTTAATTAGATTTTATGTTATTGGTATATTTATTTGAAATGTTTATATAATTTTAAAATTATAAAATAAATTAAAATTATTAGTTTATTAATTGTTTTAAATGATATCTATATATATATATAAATATAAATTATGTATGTGTGTTTAACTTTTTTTAATTAAGTTTATTTGTTATATTTGTTAAAATGCACATTAAATCAATTTTTTAAATCAATTTTATTATTTAATATATTTAATATTTATTATTTTATTATATATACATATATACATATATATTTATATATTACCTACTGGCGGTCGCCAGTAGGTAGTTATAGTTAGGACCGTGTTTCCATAGGAAATCTCAAAATTCTATTTTGAATAACTTTGGCGCCGGTTGACGAATCCTCGCAAAATGTTCAAAACTAATGGGGCGTTCCGCTCAGCTCCTACCCTGAAAGTCTCGGGGTGATTCGTCAAGCGGGGGCTGAGAAAAAGAGGGGGTCCCAAAACACGTTTTCCCCATGGATTTTTCCATAGGGACTTTAGTCGCAGCTACAGCCCGAACGGCTGAACAGAATTATGTGAAATTTAGCAGAGAGGTAGCCATAAGGTCCATGAAGTGCCTTTTGTAGGTTTGGTGTAAATCTGTTCAGTATTTCCTGAGAAAATAGCATTTAAATCAATATATATATCTATACGCGCGCAGCGTGCGCGCACTGAGCAAGCCCTGTGCGCGCACCCTGCCGTGCGCGAGCGCACATCTGATTGGTTGTTAGATGTCAGTAAACATTCGAATCGGTGGAAATCAGGAAGCAGCGGCCGCCATTTTGTCTCTCGCAGTCTGAGGCAGTAAAAAACAAAGGGGGAGAACGTGTAAAGGGGACAGAGTGGGGAGATATTGACCCACTAGGCATTGGCAGGGGGTCACAGTAGGACCTTGTAGGGCAAAAAAAAAGAATTATTTTTTTTTTAAAATATCGCCGAGTGCGCGCACACAGCGCGCACCCGAAAAAAACTTTTAACAAAAAAAAGAAAAAGAAATCACAGTAAAGTGTTTAGATATTAGGTGGCTCTAAAAAGAGCCCTTGTGTTCATTGAGTGCTTTTTTTGGTAGTACCTACAAGTAAGTACCGATGCAGAGTCTTAAGTTCAAGAGGAAGACTCTGTTGCCTTCATCAGTGAAGTGTACACCATCTCCTCTATAAATGTCTTGCATGTTGTAACGCAAGTTGTTGTGGTATATAGAACCCATACCATAGTCTCTGAGGGAAAGCAGAAATAGATTTGTTGACGTGCTTCCTTGCTTTGTCAATCTGCGGACAATGTTGGTTGGACCAGTTCCACTTTTGCCTTTGGCATATATTAGAATATACAAAGGCCGTTTGTGGAAAAAGTGACATCAATTGCACAAAGGTGTCCTTAACAAGCATTTCCAGACCTACCCCAGTTAAAGTGCCTAGGTCATTTCCACCACAGTGCACAATAATAAGGTTAGGCTGTAGGAGATGTAGAAAGGTTTTCACCAAAGGCATTAATTGGTGCCACTTTAACCCTCTCTGGCCAATCCATTTAATGTCTACATTTGGCAAAGCAAGGTCTCTCATCATACCTCTTTTTACTGCATACTTTTCACTCCAGAAGACATAGCTGTGACCTACAATCCACACTGTGAACATCTTCCAAGGAGATCTGGATGTAGTCAGGATGTGTCTTTCAGCAGAATGGCAATATGAAAAGAAAGACAGTTGAAAAAAGGAGGCATACATATTTTTTTTTAACAAAAAGAACTGATTGGCTGATTCAAACTATTTTAAAGTTAAAACTAGGCTGTCTGTATACATTTTTAGAAGCATGTTTTGTATTGGTTATGAAAAATGTGTTGCAACTGAACATTACTTTGGATTTGCTGAGAGGTTTGACAGGTCAAGCACTCTTGCTCTTTGGATTTGAAACATTGTGTGCTGAACTTTTGACCTCTCTACACACACCAGTGTTCCATGACCTGTTGCTATGGCAGCAGGCAGAAGTCATGTTGGGGGAAGGGTTCAGTTGGAAAAGGGTTGAAAATGACAACCAATAAAAAAGTGTGATTCCATTTGAAAAAAATGTGGGAAGGAATGTGATTTGGAGTTAACATGTATATGTGTGAAAAAAGAGAGGGGAACTGTGCCATTAACTGGTTCTGCTGAGAGGAGAGAGGTGTTCAGCTCAGAGATTCTGGTCTGATAAACTGCTGTGTGACTGCCACATTTCTTTCACAACTAACTAATTTTAAAGGTGAGTTATGAGTTTGAGAGGGGGTGTTTGTGGTTAATTTAGATATAAAAAAAAAATTGTGATTATTTGTTTAAAGTTGTGATTTACATTTTGTGTTTTGGGAGATATTTAACTGTCTTGAATATGTAAAATATTATGGAGTATGTTTTCACCATAAGTTAACCCCTTCGCTGCTAGGCCTTTTCCCCTCCTGTGCTAAGCCCTTTTTGGGCTATTTGAGGTAGTGCGCGCTTAGGCCCCTGTAACTTTTTGACCACATTAGGTATCCACGCCAAATTTGCGTCCTTTTCTTCCAACATCTTGGGGGTTCTAAAGGTACCCAGGGTTTGTGGATTCTCCTAGAGGGTTCCCAGAAATTAGTCAAAATACAGCAATTTTTTTTTTTTTTTGTGAAAAATGTGAAAAATGGGCTGCAAATGAAAGCTTCTGGGTTTTTCTCTGCAAATGGTATCAAAAAAGGGTTTGTGGGGCTGAAATCACAATTTCTCCAGCTTTTAGGGAATGACAGACTTTTGTTAGAAAACCAACATTTTTTACACAGTTTTGGCATTTTTCTGGGACATACCCTATTTTTGCTATTTTTTGTGCTTTCAACCTCCTTCCAGTTAACGGTAGAAAAGGGTAACAAAACAATAATGGATCCTGGAAAGCTATACATTTTTGAAAAGTAGACAAAATTCTGAATTCAGCAAGGGGTCATTTGCGTAGATCCATCAAGGTTTCTTTATAGAAATTTACAGGCAAATATATGAGAAATTAAAAATTTGTTGAAAAAAGCAGCCTCTTGAGTCAACGTTTTTACCTGTAACTTCTTCGAATTATGACATCTCTTTGAAAGCAATGTACCGTTACATCCGGTAGACCTTCCTGGTTGTGTGGACATATAGGACTTGTAGGTTCATCAAGAGCCCAACGAACCCAGAGTAGAAAAATGAGCAGCATTTTGTAATGTTTTTTTTTTTTGGTCCGGGTATATAGCAATTATTGTGGGAAAATGTATACTTGGAAAAATCGGTATGAAAGTCACCTATGTATTTCTGAAATGGGAACAAATTACAGAGTTCAGAAACAGTGCATATTTGCACATTTTCGAAATTGGGAATACTCATATTTGCATGACAATTATTGGTCATTTTTCAAAATGACTTTTTTTTTACACAATGTCTTTCATTTGGAAGGGAGAAATGCATCAAAAATCAACAGGTAATAACAGTAGCTTTACAAATTTGAACTACCCTAAGTCTCCCGAGAAAAATGGTACCTCACTTGTGTGGGTAGGCATAGTGCCCACGACAGGAAGTGGCTCAAAACCTAAGGTGAACACACCACATTTTCACACTGAAAATTTACACTTTTTTTGCAAAGAGTCTAGCTGTAGTTTTTGAACCCTAGCCCTGCCGGCACCTAGGGAAACCTAGCAAACCTATACATTTTTGAAAACTAGACACCCAGGGGAATCCAGGATGGGGTGACTTGACTGCCTCCCACCATGGTCTGTTACCCAGAATCCCTTGCAAACGTAAAAAATTGAAAAAAAAACCACATTTTCCCCACATTTCTGTGATGCAAAGTTCTGGAATCTGCGTGGATCCACAAATTTCCACCCACCCCGCGTTCCCCAAAGTCCTACGAGAAAAATGGTACCTCACTTGTGCGGGTCGGCCTAGTGCCCGCGACAGGAAACGGCGCAAAACGCAACGTGGTTTTGGAGTGAAAAATGACCCTTTTTTTGGCAAAGTGACTAGCTGTAGATTTTGTACCCTAGCCCTGCCGGCACCTAGGGAAACCTAGCAAACCTATACATTTCTGAAAACTAGACACCCAGGGGAATCCAGGATGGGGTGACTTGACTGCCTCCCACCATGGTCTGTTACCCAGAATCCCTTGCAAACGTAAAAAATTGAAAAAAAAACCACATTTTCCCCACATTTCTGTGATGCAAAGTTCTGGAATCTGCGTGGATCCACAAATTTCCACCCACCCCGCGTTCCCCAAAGTCCTACGAGAAAAATGGTACCTCACTTGTGCGGGTCGGCCTAGTGCCCGCGACAGGAAACGGCGCAAAACGCAACGTGGTTTTGGAGTGAAAAATGACCCTTTTTTTGGCAAAGTGACTAGCTGTAGATTTTGTACCCTAGCCCTGCCGGCACCTAGGGAAACCTAGCAAACCTATACATTTCTGAAAACTAGACACCCAGGGGAATCCAGGATGGGGTGACTTGACTGCCTCCCACCATGGTCTGTTACCCAGAATCCCTTGCAAACGTAAAAAATTGAAAAAAAAACCACATTTTCCCCACATTTCTGTGATGCAAAGTTCTGGAATCTGCGTGGATCCACAAATTTCCACCCACCCCGCGTTCCCCAAAGTCCTACGAGAAAAATGGTACCTCACTTGTGCGGGTCGGCCTAGTGCCCGCGACAGGAAACGGCGCAAAACGCAACGTGGTTTTGGAGTGAAAAATGACCCTTTTTTTGGCAAAGTGACTAGCTGTAGATTTTGTACCCTAGCCCTGCCGGCACCTAGGGAAACCTAGCAAACCTATACATTTCTGAAAACTAGACACCCAGGGGAATCCAGGATGGGGTGACTTGACTGCCTCCCACCATGGTCTGTTACCCAGAATCCCTTGCAAACGTAAAAAATTGACAAAAAAAACACATTTTCCCCACATTTCTGTGATGGAAAGTTCTGGAATCTGCGTGGATCCACAAATTTCCACCCACCCCGCGTTCCCCAAAGTCCTACGAGAAAAATGGTACCTCACTTGTGCGGGTCGGCCTAGTGCCCGCGACAGGAAACGGCGCAAAACGCAACATGGTTTTGGAGTGAAAAATGACCCTTTTTTTGGCAAAGTGACTAGCTGTAGATTTTGTACCCTAGCCCTGCCGGCACCTAGGGAAACCTAGCAAACCTATACATTTCTGAAAACTAGACACCCAGGGGAATCCAGGATGGGGTGACTTGACTGCCTCCCACCATGGTCTGTTACCCAGAATCCCTTGCAAACGTAAAAAATTGACAAAAAAAACACATTTTCCCCACATTTCTGTGATGGAAAGTTCTGGAATCTGTGTGGATCCACAAATTTCCACCCACCCCGCGTTCCCCAAAGTCCTACGAGAAAAATGGTACCTCACTTGTGCGGGTCGGCCTAGTGCCCGCGACAGGAAACGGCGCAAAACGCAACATGGTTTTGGAGTGAAAAATGACCCTTTTTTTGGCAAAGTGACTAGCTGTAGATTTTGTACCCTAGCCCTGCCGGCACCTAGGGAAACCTAGCAAACCTATACATTTCTGAAAACTAGACACCCAGGGGAATCCAGGATGGGGTGACTTGACTGCCTCCCACCATGGTCTGTTACCCAGAATCCCTTGCAAACGTAAAAAATTGACAAAAAAAACACATTTTCCCCACATTTCTGTGATGGAAAGTTCTGGAATCTGCGTGGATCCACAAATTTCCACCCACCCCGCGTTCCCCAAAGTCCTACGAGAAAAATGGTACCTCACTTGTGCGGGTCGGCCTAGTGCCCGCGACAGGAAACGGCGCAAAACGCAACGTGGTTTTGGAGTGAAAAATGACCCTTTTTTTGGCAAAGTGACTAGCTGTAGATTTTGTACCCTAGCCCTGCCGGCACCTAGGGAAACCTAGCAAACCTATACATTTCTGAAAACTAGACACCCAGGGGAATCCAGGATGGGGTGACTTGACTGCCTCCCACCATGGTCTGTTACCCAGAATCCCTTGCAAACGTAAAAAATTGACAAAAAAAAAACATTTTCCCCACATTTCTGTGATGGAAAGTTCTGGAATCTGCGTGGATCCACAAATTTCCACCCACCCCGCGTTCCCCAAAGTCCTACGAGAAAAATGGTACCTCACTTGTGCGGGTCGGCCTAGTGCCCGCGACAGGAAACGGCGCAAAACGCAACATGGTTTTGGAGTGAAAAATGACCCTTTTTTTGGCAAAGTGACTAGCTGTAGATTTTGTACCCTAGGCCTGCCGGCACCTAGGGAAACCTAGCAAACCTATACATTTCTGAAAACTAGACACCCAGGGGAATCCAGGATGGGGTGACTTGACTGCCTCCCACCATGGTCTGTTACCCAGAATCCCTTGCAAACATAAAAAATTGACAAAAAAAACACATTTTCCCCACATTTCTGTGATGGAAAGTTCTGGAATCTGCGTGGATCCACAAATTTCCACCCACCCCGCGTTCCCCAAAGTCCTACGAGAAAAATGGTACCTCACTTGTGCGGGTCGGCCTAGTGCCCGCGACAGGAAACGGCGCAAAACGCAACATGGTTTTGGAGTGAAAAATGACCCTTTTTTTGGCAAAGTGACTAGCTGTAGATTTTGTACCCTAGCCCTGCCGGCACCTAGGGAAACCTAGCAAACCTATACATTTCTGAAAACTAGACACCCAGGGGAATCCAGGATGGGGTGACTTGACTGCCTCCCACCATGGTCTGTTACCCAGAATCCCTTGCAAACGTAAAAAATTGACAAAAAAAACACATTTTCCCCACATTTCTGTGATGGAAAGTTCTGGAATCTGCGTGGATCCACAAATTTCCACCCACCCCGCGTTCCCCAAAGTCCTACGAGAAAAATGGTACCTCACTTGTGCGGGTCGGCCTAGTGCCCGCGACAGGAAACGGCGCAAAACGCAACGTGGTTTTGGAGTGAAAAATGACCCTTTTTTTGGCAAAGTGACTAGCTGTAGATTTTGTACCCTAGCCCTGCCGGCACCTAGGGAAACCTAGCAAACCTATACATTTCTGAAAACTAGACACCCAGGGGAATCCAGGATGGGGTGACTTGACTGCCTCCCACCATGGTCTGTTACCCAGAATCCCTTGCAAACGTAAAAAATTGACAAAAAAAACACATTTTCCCCACATTTCTGTGATGGAAAGTTCTGGAATCTGCGTGGATCCACAAATTTCCACCCACCCCGCGTTCCCCAAAGTCCTACGAGAAAAATGGTACCTCACTTGTGCGGGTCGGCCTAGTGCCCGCGACAGGAAACGGCGCAAAACGCAACGTGGTTTTGGAGTGAAAAATGACCCTTTTTTTGGCAAAGTGACTAGCTGTAGATTTTGTACCCTAGCCCTGCCGGCACCTAGGGAAACCTAGCAAACCTATACATTTCTGAAAACTAGACACCCAGGGGAATCCAGGATGGGGTGACTTGACTGCCTCCCACCATGGTCTGTTACCCAGAATCCCTTGCAAACGTAAAAAATTGACAAAAAAAACACATTTTCCCCACATTTCTGTGATGGAAAGTTCTGGAATCTGCGTGGATCCACAAATTTCCACCCACCCCGCGTTCCCCAAAGTCCTACGAGAAAAATGGTACCTCACTTGTGCGGGTCGGCCTAGTGCCCGCGACAGGAAACGGCGCAAAACGCAACGTGGTTTTGGAGTGAAAAATGACCCTTTTTTTGGCAAAGTGACTAGCTGTAGATTTTGTACCCTAGCCCTGCCGGCACCTAGGGAAACCTAGCAAACCTATACATTTCTGAAAACTAGACACCCAGGGGAATCCAGGATGGGGTGACTTGACTGCCTCCCACCATGGTCTGTTACCCAGAATCCCTTGCAAACGTAAAAAATTGACAAAAAAAACACATTTTCCCCACATTTCTGTGATGGAAAGTTCTGGAATCTGCGTGGATCCACAAATTTCCACCCACCCCGCGTTCCCCAAAGTCCTACGAGAAAAATGGTACCTCACTTGTGCGGGTCGGCCTAGTGCCCGCGACAGGAAACGGCGCAAAACGCAACGTGGTTTTGGAGTGAAAAATGACCCTTTTTTTTGGCAAAGTGACTAGCTGTAGATTTTGTACCCTAGCCCTGCCGGCACCTAGGGAAACCTAGCAAACCTATACATTTCTGAAAACTAGACACCCAGGGGAATCCAGGATGGGGTGACTTGACTGCCTCCCACCATGGTCTGTTACCCAGAATCCCTTGCAAACGTAAAAAATTGACAAAAAAAACACATTTTCCCCACATTTCTGTGATGGAAAGTTCTGGAATCTGCGTGGATCCACAAATTTCCACCCACCCCGCGTTCCCCAAAGTCCTACGAGAAAAATGGTACCTCACTTGTGCGGGTCGGCCTAGTGCCCGCGACAGGAAACGGCGCAAAACGCAACGTGGTTTTGGAGTGAAAAATGACCCTTTTTTTGGCAAAGTGACTAGCTGTAGATTTTGTACCCTAGCCCTGCCGGCACCTAGGGAAACCTACCAAACCTATACATTTCTGAAAACTAGACACCCGGCGGTTTCCAGGGAGGTATGGCTTGCGTGGATCCCCCAACGTTTCCTTACCCAGAATCCCCTGCAAACCTCAATTTTTGCTCAAAAAATCACTTTTTTAACACATTTTGGGGTGGGAAAGTAGTGGCATCACCGGGCTCACACAAATTTACCACCACCCAGCGTTCCCCCAGGTCTCCCGGTAAAAATGGTGCCTCACTTGTGTGGGAGGCCCAAGTACCCGCGGCAGGCAAGGGCCCCAAAGGTAGTGAGGCCACCTCAAGATGGCCTATCGCCAAACCACCTGGTTTTGCAAGGGGGGTCACTTTGGTTTTTGGCCCGGTGCGCGGCGGCCATCTAGGGAAACCTACCAAACCCAGGCATTTTTGAAAACTAGACACCCGGCGGCTTCCAGGGAGGTATGGCTTGCGTGGATCCCCCAACGTTTCCTTACCCAGAATCCCCTGCAAACCTCAATTTTTGCTCAAAAAATCACTTTTTTCACACATTTTGGGGTGGGAAAGTAGTGGCATCACCGGGCTCACACAAATTTACCACCACCCAGCGTTCCCCCAGGTCTCCCGGTAAAAATGGTGCCTCACTTGTGTGGGAGGCCCAAGTACCCGCGGCAGGCAAGGGCCCCAAACGTAGTGAGGCCACCTCAAGATGGCCTATCGCCAAACCACCTGGTTTTGCAAGGGGGGTCACTTTGGTTTTTGGCCCGGTGCGCGGCGGCCATCTAGGGAAACCTACCAAACCCAGGCATTTTTGAAAACTAGACACCCGGCGGCTTCCAGGGAGGTATGGCTTGCGTGGATCCCCCAACGTTTCCTTACCCAGAATCCCCTGCAAACCTCAATTTTTGCTCAAAAAATCACTTTTTTCACACATTTTGGGGTGGGAAAGTAGTGGCATCACCGGGCTCACACAAATTTACCACCACCCAGCGTTCCCCCAGGTCTCCCGGTAAAAATGGTGCCTCACTTGTGTGGGAGGCCCAAGTACCCGCGGCAGGCAAGGGCCCCAAACGTAGTGAGGCGACCTCAAGATGGCCTATCGCCAAACCACCTGGTTTTGCAAGGGGGGTCACTTTGGTTTTTGGCCCGGTGCGCGGCGGCCATCTAGGGAAACCTACCAAACCCAGGCATTTTTGAAAACTAGACACCCGGCGGCTTCCAGGGAGGTATGGCTTGCGTGGATCCCCCAACGTTTCCTTACCCAGAATCCCCTGCAAACCTCAATTTTTGCTCAAAAAATCACTTTTTTCACACATTTTGGGGTGGGAAAGTAGTGGCATCACCGGGCTCACACAAATTTACCACCACCCAGCGTTCCCCCAGGTCTCCCGGTAAAAATGGTGCCTCACTTGTGTGGGAGGCCCAAGTACCCGCGGCAGGCAAGGGCCCCAAACGTAGTGAGGCCACCTCAAGATGGCCTATCGCCAAACCACCTGGTTTTGCAAGGGGGGTCACTTTGGTTTTTGGCCCGGTGCGCGGCGGCCATCTAGGGAAACCTACCAAACCCAGGCATTTTTGAAAACTAGACACCCGGCGGCTTCCAGGGAGGTATGGCTTGCGTGGATCCCCCAACGTTTCCTTACCCAGAATCCCCTGCAAACCTCAATTTTTGCTCAAAAAATCACTTTTTTCACACATTTTGGGGTGGGAAAGTAGTGGCATCACCGGGCTCACACAAATTTACCACCACCCAGCGTTCCCCCAGGTCTCCCGGTAAAAATGGTGCCTCACTTGTGTGGGAGGCCCAAGTACCCGCGGCAGGCAAGGGCCCCAAACGTAGTGAGGCCACCTCAAGATGGCCTATCGCCAAACCACCTGGTTTTGCAAGGGGGGTCACTTTGGTTTTTGGCCCGGTGCGCGGCGGCCATCTAGGGAAACCTACCAAACCCAGGCATTTTTGAAAACTAGACACCCGGCGGCTTCCAGGGAGGTATGGCTTGCGTGGATCCCCCAACGTTTCCTTACCCAGAATCCCCTGCAAACCTCAATTTTTGCTCAAAAAATTACTTTTTTCACACATTTTGGGGTGGGAAAGTAGTGGCATCACCGGGCTCACACAAATTTACCACCACCCAGCGTTCCCCCAGGTCTCCCGGTAAAAATGGTGCCTCACTTGTGTGGGAGGCCCAAGTACCCGCGGCAGGCAAGGGCCCCAAACGTAGTGAGGCCACCTCAAGATGGCCTATCGCCAAACCACCTGGTTTTGCAAGGGGGGTCACTTTGGTTTTTGGCCCGGTGCGCGGCGGCCATCTAGGGAAACCTACCAAACCCAGGCATTTTTGAAAACTAGACACCCGGCGGCTTCCAGGGAGGTATGGCTTGCGTGGATCCCCCAACGTTTCCTTACCCAGAATCCCCTGCAAACCTCAATTTTTGCTCAAAAAATCACATTTTTAACACATTTGGGGGTGGGAAAGTAGTGGCATCACCGGGCTCACACAAATTTACCACCACCCAGCGTTCCCCCAGGTCTCCCGGTAAAAATGGTGCCTCACTTGTGTGGGAGGCCCAAGTACCCGCGGCAGGCAAGGGCCCCAAACGTAGTGAGGCAACATCAACATTGCCTATCCCAAAGGTCGCCTCACTACGTTTGGGGCCCTTGCCTGCCGCGGGTACTTGGGCCTCCCACACAAGTGAGGCACCATTTTTACCGGGAGACCTGGGGGAACGCTGGGTGGTGGTAAATTTGTGTGAGCCCGGTGATGCCACTACTTTCCCACCCCAAAATGTGTGAAAAAAGTGATTTTTTGAGCAAAAATTGAGGTTTGCAGGGGATTCTGGGTAAGGAAACGTTGGGGGATCCACGCAAGCCATACCTCCCTGGAAGCCGCCGGGTGTCTAGTTTTCAAAAATGCCTGGGTTTGGTAGGTTTCCCTAGATGGCCGCCGCGCACCGGGCCAAAAACCAAAGTGACCCCCCTTGCAAAACCAGGTGGTTTGGCGATAGGCCATCTTGAGGTGGCCTCACTACGTTTGGGGCCCTTGCCTGCCGCGGGTACTTGGGCCTCCCACACAAGTGAGGCACCATTTTTACCGGGAGACCTGGGGGAACGCTGGGTGGTGGTAAATTTGTGTGAGCCCGGTGATGCCACTACTTTCCCACCCCAAAATGTGTGAAAAAAGTGATTTTTTGAGCAAAAATTGAGGTTTGCAGGGGATTCTGGGTAAGGAAACGTTGGGGGATCCACGCAAGCCATACCTCCCTGGAAGCCGCCGGGTGTCTAGTTTTCAAAAATGCCTGGGTTTGGTAGGTTTCCCTAGATGGCCGCCGCGCACCGGGCCAAAAACCAAAGTGACCCCCCTTGCAAAACCAGGTGGTTTGGCGATAGGCCATCTTGAGGTGGCCTCACTACGTTTGGGGCCCTTGCCTGCCGCGGGTACTTGGGCCTCCCACACAAGTGAGGCACCATTTTTACCGGGAGACCTGGGGGAACGCTGGGTGGTGGTAAATTTGTGTGAGCCCGGTGATGCCACTACTTTCCCACCCCAAAATGTGTGAAAAAAGTGATTTTTGGAGCAAAAATTGAGGTTTGCAGGGGATTCTGGGTAAGGAAACGTTGGGGGATCCACGCAAGCCATACCTCCCTGGAAGCCGCCGGGTGTCTAGTTTTCAAAAATGCCTGGGTTTGGTAGGTTTCCCTAGATGGCCGCCGCGCACCGGGCCAAAAACCAAAGTGACCCCCCTTGCAAAACCAGGTGGTTTGGCGATAGGCCATCTTGAGGTGGCCTCACTACGTTTGGGGCCCTTGCCTGCCGCGGGTACTTGGGCCTCCCACACAAGTGAGGCACCATTTTTACCGGGAGACCTGGGGGAACGCTGGGTGGTGGTAAATTTGTGTGAGCCCGGTGATGCCACTACTTTCCCACCCCAAAATGTGTGAAAAAAGTGATTTTTTGAGCAAAAATTGAGGTTTGCAGGGGATTCTGGGTAAGGAAACGTTGGGGGATCCACGCAAGCCATACCTCCCTGGAAGCCGCCGGGTGTCTAGTTTTCAAAAATGCCTGGGTTTGGTAGGTTTCCCTAGATGGCCGCCGCGCACCGGGCCAAAAACCAAAGTGACCCCCCTTGCAAAACCAGGTGGTTTGGCGATAGGCCATCTTGAGGTGGCCTCACTACCTTTGGGGCCCTTGCCTGCCGCGGGTACTTGGGCCTCCCACACAAGTGAGGCACCATTTTTACCGGGAGACCTGGGGGAACGCTGGGTGGTGGTAAATTTGTGTGAGCCCGGTGATGCCACTACTTTCCCACCCCAAAATGTGTGAAAAAAGTGATTTTTTGAGCAAAAATTGAGGTTTGCAGGGGATTCTGGGTAAGGAAACGTTGGGGGATCCACGCAAGCCATACCTCCCTGGAAGCCGCCGGGTGTCTAGTTTTCAAAAATGCCTGGGTTTGGTAGGTTTCCCTAGATGGCCGCCGCGCACCGGGCCAAAAACCAAAGTGACCCCCCTTGCAAAACCAGGTGGTTTGGCGATAGGCCATCTTGAGGTGGCCTCACTACGTTTGGGGCCCTTGCCTGCCGCGGGTACTTGGGCCTCCCACACAAGTGAGGCACCATTTTTACCGGGAGACCTGGGGGAACGCTGGGTGGTGGTAAATTTGTGTGAGCCCGGTGATGCCACTACTTTCCCACCCCAAAATGTGTGAAAAAAGTGATTTTTTGAGCAAAAATTGAGGTTTGCAGGGGATTCTGGGTAAGGAAACGTTGGGGGATCCACGCAAGCCATACCTCCCTGGAAGCCGCCGGGTGTCTAGTTTTCAAAAATGCCTGGGTTTGGTAGGTTTCCCTAGATGGCCGCCGCGCACCGGGCCAAAAACCAAAGTGACCCCCCTTGCAAAACCAGGTGGTTTGGCGATAGGCCATCTTGAGGTGGCCTCACTACGTTTGGGGCCCTTGCCTGCCGCGGGTACTTGGGCCTCCCACACAAGTGAGGCACCATTTTTACCGGGAGACCTGGGGGAACGCTGGGTGGTGGTAAATTTGTGTGAGCCCGGTGATGCCACTACTTTCCCACCCCAAAATGTGTGAAAAAAGTGATTTTTTGAGCAAAAATTGAGGTTTGCAGGGGATTCTGGGTAAGGAAACGTTGGGGGATCCACGCAAGCCATACCTCCCTGGAAGCCGCCGGGTGTCTAGTTTTCAAAAATGCCTGGGTTTGGTAGGTTTCCCTAGATGGCCGCCGCGCACCGGGCCAAAAACCAAAGTGACCCCCCTTGCAAAACCAGGTGGTTTGGCGATAGGCCATCTTGAGGTGGCCTCACTACCTTTGGGGCCCTTGCCTGCCGCGGGTACTTGGGCCTCCCACACAAGTGAGGCACCATTTTTACCGGGAGACCTGGGGGAACGCTGGGTGGTGGTAAATTTGTGTGAGCCCGGTGATGCCACTACTTTCCCACCCCAAAATGTGTGAAAAAAGTGATTTTTTGGGCAAAAATTGAGGTTTGCAGGGGATTCTGGGTAAGGAAACGTTGGGGGATCCACGCAAGCCATACCTCCCTGGAAGCCGCCGGGTGTCTAGTTTTCAAAAATGCCTGGGTTTGGTAGGTTTCCCTAGATGGCCGCCGAGCCCTGGGCAAAAAACAAAAGTAACCCCCCTTGCATAACCAGATTACCTATTGTTACTACAGCGTGAGAATTTAGGAATAATACTGCAAAGAAAATGTGGCAGACAATTTGAGGTTTACAGGACAATGGGGATAAAAAATATTTTTCAAATCACTAGAGAGACATCACCATGAACTCCCAAAGGTTTTCGACAATATCTACAGTTGGTGGGTTATTCTTACATGGAAAGTGTACCTTGGCAGAGAAACAAAAAAAAAAGATTCCTGCACAACCATCTATTCCTCAAACACACACACATACTGGTTGGATTTGGCACGAGGGCAAGTCATGGTTCAGTGTATTAAATTTTATTAACAAGAGATTTCACAAATATGAAATGCACTGTCAATAATTAAATTCACAAAAATCCAAACCAATGACTTGCAGCTCGTGAGCTGTAAAGCCACGTCAAGGCACCAACCGCTTTACAGGCCATTCACACACCTTTCATACGTGATACAAACAAGACCATTCGCACCACCAGGTACAAAAGCAACACAGTACAAAAATCACCAAAAAGGGACAAGGTACACCCTGCTTCAAAAAAACAAATATTACTGCACAGTCATCTAACCCGCAAGCACACGCACATACTGGTTGGATTTGGCACGAGGGTGAGTGATGGTTCAGTAGATAAAATTGTATTACCAAGTGATTTCACAAAAAATGAAATGCACTGGTAATAATTGAAAGGGCAAGAAACTGAACCATTGACTCACAGCTCGTGAGCTGTAAAGCCACGACAAGGCACCAACCTCTTTACAGGCCATTCATACACCTTTCATACGTGTGAGACATACAAAACCATTCACACCGCCAGCCGCGGGCCCATCACATAACAAAACTCACACCGGCACACAGCGCCATTCAAGGGCCCATCACTTTCACACGCCCACAATCCAGACACAGCAACTACACAGGCAGAAGGATTGCGTGGAGTGGCACTCAGCTAGCAGTGTGTGTAGTGACCAGCAGAAAGTCACTACTCACACACAGCCAGCCAAGCACTGGTCGACACACACCGCTAGCCAAACGCCAGTCCACGCACACCGCTAGCCAAGCGCCAGTCCAGGCACACCACCATCCAATCGCCAGTCCAGGCACACCGGCAGCCAATCGCCAATCCACCTACACCGCCAGCCAAGCTCCAGTCCACGGACACCACCAGACAAGCACCATTCCACACACACCGCCAGCCAAGCTCCAGTCCACACACACCACCAGACAAGCTCCAGTCCACGGACACCACCAGCCAAGCTCCAGTCCACGGACACCACCAGCCAAACACCAGTCCGCACACACCACCAGTCCACACACACTGCCAGCCAAGAACCAGTCCACGCACAGCGCCAGCCAAGCACCATTCCACGCACACCACCAGCCAAGCACCATTCCACGCACACCGCCAGCCAAGCACCATTCCACGCACACCACCAGCCACGCACACCACCAGCCACGCACCAGTCCACGCACACCGCCAGTCCATGCACACCGCCAGTCCACGCACACCGTCAGCCAAGCACCATTCCACGCACACCACCAACCAAGTGCCAGTCCACACACACCAACAGCCAAGCGCAAGCCTACACACACCGCCATCACATTTTGGATTTTTTTAGAAAAAAATAAAAACACAAACAAATCGCAAATAGATACAAATTTTCTAACAGAAAATCAGCAACTAAATACATTGCACTAACACCAACCTTGAAACAGAATCAAATTATCCAAAGAATACAGACCAGCCAGTTCACTTTACCACTCAAGAATCCTCCCAAAAATTTTTTCGCGTGTGGTACGCTCTAAAACAAGCAGAGAGACACAGTGCAGGATGAGAGGGACAATCGGGGCAGTACATACGACACTCCTTCCGCGTACCTCTTCGCCAACAGACTCTACATCTCCTACTGGGAAAATCTTTTGCGGGTGTGGGAGGAATGTGATCTGGAAAGTGGCGTTCTTTCAATCTAGCAACATCCTCCACCAGTCCAACTCTAGGAACACTTGCCTGTTCCACTACAACAAGGCTGCCTATTACAGACTCCTGAAACTTAACAAAAGTCATCGTTGACTCAGGGCAAGAATCCTGGAACACAACAAAAGCATTAAACATTGCCAAGTGGAAAAGATGGATAGCCAACTTCTTGTACCAAATGTAAGCCTTACGAAGAGCAGTGTAAGGTTCCAACCTCTGATCTACTCTGTCAACACCACCCATGTACCTATTATAGTCTAAAACACATACAGGTTTGCGCGCTTCAGCGACCTGACCCCAAACAGTCACAGGTGCAGTGCTTTCATCATGGATGGAAGTCAGCATGTAGACATCTCTCCTGTCTGTAAACTTCACAGCAAGAAGCTCCTGGCAACGCAACGCACTGCACTGTCCCCGCACAAGCTTTTGACAAACAAGTTCTTTCGGAAAACCTTTACGGTTACAGCGGACTGTGCCACAAGCAAAAGTGTCCACTTTGGCCAATTCCCTGAACAACCGTACACCAGTGTAGAAGTTATCTACATATAAATGGTGGCCTTTGTTAAAAAATCCTCTTCCAAGTTCCCAAACAATTTTCTCAGTCACTCCAAAAGTGGACGGACAACCAGGGAGGTTAAACCTAGATTCCTTACCGGTGTACACCCTGAAATTGGAGACATATCCAGTCCTACTGTCACACAGCATATACAGCTTTATTCCATAGCGTGCCCTCTTACTAGGAATGTATTGCCTAAAAACCAAGCGGCCCTTGAACAACACCAAAGACTCATCCACTGCAATTTCTCTACCAGGGGCATAAATCTCAGAAAATCGATCAACAAAGTGATCAAGGACAGGCCTAATCTTAAAAAGACGGTCACAATCAGGGTGATCTCGTGGCAACGCTAAACCATTATCTACAAAGTGCATCATCCGAAGCAGAAGCAAATACCTGTCACGACTCATGACTGCCGGAAAAATAGACGTTGCCATCAAGGGACTGCTAGACCAATATGAAGCCAATGATGGCTTCCTTAGCAAGCCCATCAAAAAAGTTAAACCCAAGAACTTCTTCATCTCTTCAACATTTGTGGGAGTCCACCGGGTAGCTCTAGAGTGTGGCTTAAGACTGGCACTGTTGTCCCTCAAAAACTGTTCGGCATACAAATTAGTCTGCTCAACAATCTCTGCCAAAAACACATCGTCCATAAACAACTGAAAAAAATTTACAGGCAAAAAGTTCTCGGTATTCACTCTAGACCCTGGAACACCAGTAAACTCAGGAAATTCCGGCTGCACCATGCCAGGGGCAACCCAGAGGTCATCACTTTCAACGGGAAGACTTGCAGCCCCAGCCTGCAGCCCAGATGTCTCTTGCCGCACTACACCAACGGAAAGGCTTGCAGCCCCAGCCTGCAGCCCAGATGTCTCTTGCCGCACTACACCAACGGGAAGCCTTGCAGTCCCAGCCTGCAGCCCAGATGTCTCTTGCCGCACTACACCAACGGGAAGCCTTGCAGCCGCAGGCTGCAGCCCAGATGCCTCTTGCCGCACTATCGGCACATCAGTCTCCTCCTCTAACACAGGCACTTCATCCGCACTAAGAGTATCTTCATCATCCGATGACCCCATACGGAGAGAAAACTCACTGCCAGAATCTTCCCCTGCCCCCTCTCCCTCAGAAGCAGAGTCAGTCTCTGACCCAATATCAGAGGAAGACTCAAACAGCAAACCAACAACCTGCTGAGCAGTCATCCTGCGGCTAGCCATTATACCTACTAAGATGGAAGACTGCACAAACAAGTCAACAACAACCAACAATGTGCACACCAAGTAAGTAAAGAATTGTGTACCTTTATCACAAAGATCAATGTACTCAAAAACTATACAATCCAATTACAAGAGACAGCTGCACTCACCAGAAATAAACTCTGCAGTGACACAGCAAAGACCAACGATATCAAACTAGAAAGAAGAAAAAAAAACAAATTACTCACAAGACAACAAAATACACATCGAGCACCAATGCAAAAAGTTTTTGACACTCAAAAACCAAACATACTGCTATTATTACACCATTTGCAAAAAAAAAACAGGCAGAGAAATCAAACACATTTACATTGTACAAAAATAAGTCTCTTACCAAACTACACAAACAGCAGAACCACCAGCCACAAAACGGCAACGTGAAAAGAAGAAAAGCCTTCACCTAGAACAAAAAAGTAAACAAAAAAAAAACATTACAATTGGAAATCACAAAAAATATAACAATAAACATTCTAACATGCTATGTCACTACCCAAATGGTCAATCGGGTTGTGTGCCAGGTGGGGCAGAAAACAAATTGCACCCTGGAAGCGAGGGGTCACTTCTATTTTTATTTGAACTAATTCCCTGGGGTCTAGTGGGCTTTTCTGCCCCCCGTGGGAGCAGAAACGGCGAAAAAATAAAACCGATCCCCCGGGCAGAAAAGTCTTCAAAAAATTTAGGGGCCCAAGGAAGCGACCCTTGCCCAAGGGGTCGCTTCCTACAATAATATTTATATCCCTGGTGTCTAGTGGGCTTTTCTGCCCCCCCCCCCCAGGAGCAGAAATGGCAAAAAAATAACACCGATCTGCCCCCAGAGGGGGCAGAAAAGTCTTCCAAATATTTAGGGGCCCTAGGAAGCGACCCTTGCCCAAGGGGTCGCTTCCTTCATAAATACTGATATCCCTAGTGTCTAGTGGGCTTTTCTGCCCCCCCCTGGGAGCAGAAACGGCGAAAAAAAAACACCGATCTGCCCCCAGAGGGGGCAGAAAAGTCTTCAAATAATAAATGGCCCCAAGGAAGCGACCCTTACCCAAGGGGTCGCTTCCTACATAAATACTAATATCCCTGGTGTCTAGTGGGCTTTTCTGCCCCCCCCTGGGAGCAGAAACGGCGAAAAAAAAACACCGATCTGCCCCCAGAGGGGGCAGAAAAGTCTTCAGATATAAATTGGCCCCAAGGAAGCGACCCTTACCCAAGGGGTCGCTTCCAACATAAATACTAATATCCCTGGTGTCTAGTGGGCTTTTCTGCCCCCCCTGGGAGCAGAAACGGCGAAAAAAAAACACCGATCTGCCCCCAGAGGGGGCAGAAAAGTCTACAGAATAATAATTGGCCCCAGGAAGCGACCCTTACCCAAGGGGTCGCTTCCAACATAAATACTAATATCCCTGGTGTCTAGTGGGCTTTTCTGCCCCCCCTGGGAGCAGAAACGGTGAAAAAAAAACACCGATCTGCCCCCAGAGGGGGCAGAAAAGTCTACAGATAATAATTGGCCCCAGGAAGCGACCCTTACCCAAGGGGTCGCTTCCAAAATAAAAAAAAACACATCCCTGGTGTCTAGTGGGGCATCCCTGCTCCACGATCGCGACGCTGTGCGCGATCGTGGAGCAGGAATGCCCTGTATTGAGACATCAGGGGAGAGGAAATACTCTTTCCTCTCCCCCGACGCCTCAATACACTCTACAAGGCCCCCGCCACCCCACCGGAGCAAACACCACTCACCTTCCTCTATGGACGCCTGGAAGCAAATGGCTTCCAGGCGTCCGAGCACTTCCTGATGACGCCAGCGCGCGCTGTGCGCGCTGACGTCACCAGGAAGCGTGGGGGGGCTCGGGGGTGGCAGCGGAAACTCTTCCGCTGCCATCCCCGTCTGTGGGGGCACGATCGGTGCCCCAGGGGGGGAGCGCCAGCGCTTCCCCCAGGGGCTGTCCTCATGACGGAGCGGTTCCGTCATGAGCACAGCCCAACTGATGCTCATGACGGAACCGCTCCGTCATGAGCATCCAAGGGGTTAAGGTGTACTGGTAACAATGAGGAATAATATTTTGTGACTACTATCAAACCATGAGTTTGTGTGCAGAGAGGAATTGTTGACAGAGATTTAATTTGTGTTGCTGTTGAAAAGTAAAACTTGCACCTGAAAGAAAAGGAAAGCTTCTTTTTAACTGTGATGGTTAGGATTTAGCAGAAATCACTTTGATAGAAATGAGAGGCAAATGCCAACACATTTGAAATTAGCATGGTAGATTTTCGTTCTACATTAAAAGTTGTGAATTACATTTTATGTTGTGGAAGATATGTATCTGTCTTGAACATGTTAGATATTTTGGAGTATGTCTTCCCCAGAATCAAAGGTGTGCTGAAACTATGCACTGTTACATACATCCCAGCAGTCTTCATGCATTTCTCTTGCACCAGACAAAAAACAGTCTCTGTGTGCTGTTTCAGATAGCACTGTGTAACGCAAACACATTCAACGTCACCAAGGCACATTTCCTTTGCTCTAGTGTAGTCACTCACCCAGATTGCACATGCTCATGGTATGAAGTAGCTGTTAGGACATGTGCTCTTTTCTGCCTCTGTGATCTACAAGGAAAATGTGTCAGGCTGTAACAGTAATTATCACTTGCTCTACCACAGTAGTAAATGTGCTTTGAAATTGCCAATCAAATTCTGTTTTCTGCTTAGAAGCACACCATGAGGCTGTGTGCGCACAGGAATTGTGGCCAGAGATGTAATTTGTGTTGCAGTTGTTCTGTAAAACATGCACTTGCAGGAAAGGGACAGCTTGTTTTCTTCAAATGTGGTGGTTAGCAGTCAGCAGAAATCACTAAATCGCAAATGAGAGGCAAAAGCTAAAACATTTGAAACCAACAGGGTAGATTTTCCTTTCAAAATAGCAAAGGCACAGGTAGTTGCCATATGTTCAAAACTGAAAATAACCCTGAGCACACATGCACTGTTACATACATCCCAGCAGTCTTCATGCATTTTTGGAAGTCTCTTTGCTCATCTGTCTTGCACCAGACAATACACAGTCTCCAGAAACACACTCTTGGCACACACACAGCAGCTTCTCCAACACTCCCATGTGTAGTACTCAGCTCTGTGTGCTGTTTCAGATAGCACTGTGTAACGCAAACACATTCAACATCACCAAGGCTCATTTCCTTTGCTCTAGTGTAGTCACTCACCCAGATTGCACATGCTCATGGTATGAAGTAGCTGTTAGGACATGTGCTCTTTTCTGCCTCTGTGATCTACAAGGAAAATGTGTCAGGCTGTAACAGTAATTATCACTTGCTCTACCACAGTAGTAAATGTGCTTTGAAATTGCAAATCAAATTCTGTTTTCTGCTTAGAAGCACACCATGAGGCTGTGTGCGCACAGGAATTGTGGCCAGAGATGTAATTTGTGTTGCAGTTGTTCTGTAAAACATGCACTTGCAGGAAAGGGACAGCTTGTTTTCATCAAATGTGGTGGTTAGCAGTCAGCAGAAATCACTAAGGTGCCAATTACGATCCGGTAGAAAAAATCCCCGTGCGACTCGTATCCGGTCTTTTTACCGTACGAATCGTACAAGTTCCGTACGAACTGGAAATCACGATTCGCATGGTAAAAAGTCCATACGAACCGCATTCGGAATCATTCCCCACACGTCCTCGGGTCGGAAAATGTGTCCGACACGTCCTCGGACGATTTACCGTACAAACGTGAAAAGTCAAGTCCGACCGAGGAATCACGATCCCACCCGTGCGTCCGAACTCACAACCGTATGGTAAAAACACCGTCCGCACCGAACTCCCATTGCAACCATGGAGATATGTGCCCGCATACGCGCCAAACACCCCCCCCAGCATCCATACGTTCGAGTCGTACTCCCCGTTAATGTACACCCCCCCTGTATGTACACCCGTGTATGTGTCGAACCCCCCCCCCGTGTATGTACACCCCAGTACGATCGAGTAGTACCCCCACCCCTGTACGTGTCATACCCCCGTGTACCTACACCCCAGTACGTTCGAGTCGTACCCCCACCCCTGTACGTGTCGTACCACCGTCTAAGTACACCCCAGTACGTTCGAGTCGTACCCCCACGCCTGTACGTGTCGTACCACCGTGTACCCACACCCCAGTACGTTCGAGTCCTACCCCCACCCTGTACGTGTCGTACCACCGTGTACCTACACCCCAGTACGTTCGAGTCCTACCCCCACCCCTGTACGTGTCGTACCACCGTCTAAGTACACCCCAGTACGTTCGAGTCGTACCCCCACCCCTGTACATGTCGTACCACCGTGTACCCACACCCCAGTACGTTCAAGTCGTACCCCCACCCCTGTACGTGTCGTACCACCGTGTACCCACACCCCAGTACGTTCGAGTCCTACCCCCACCCCTGTACGTGTCGTACCACCGTGTACCCACACCCCAGTACGTTCGAGTCGTACCCCCACCCCTGTACGTGTCGTACCACCGTGTACCCACACCCCAGTACGTTCGAGTCCTACCCCCACCCCTGTACGTGTCGTACCACCGTGTACCTACACCCCAGTACGTTCGAGTCCTACCCCCACCCCTGTACGTGTCGTACCACCGTCTAAGTACACCCCAGTACATTCGAGTCGTACCCCCACCCCTGTACGTGTCGTACCACCGTGTACCCACACCCCAGTACGTTCGAGTCGTACCCCCACCCTTGTACGTGTTGTACCACCGTGTACCTACACCCCAGTACGTTCGAGTCGTACCCCCACCCCTGTACGTGTCGTACCACCATCTAAGTACACCCCAGTACGTTCGAGTCGCACCCCCACCACAACCTCCTAAGTACGGAGCGCACCCCATGCCCCAACATCACAACCGCATCTACGAGTCGTGCCAAGCCACACACAAGGACAGCACCGTACAACCAAATGGACCATGTACACACCGTACACACGCTCAAAACGCACGTACACAACCAGGACAAAACAAAACAACACAAGAATACACTATTCGAATGGCACAAAGCCACTAAACATGGCCAACAAACACTAAAAAACACACCTTCACTGACCTGCAACTGCCAAAAACAAACAGAGGCCCAAAACACCACCACTCCTTATAACACACCCACCCAAACTTCAAACACAGCCACACCCACCAATGGACCAATAAAAAGGGCCCACACACACAAACCAGAAGCCTTTGCAACAGACTCACTGCTGCCAGACACCACAGACAACTTACAGCACCTTACTACAAGCTTCACCACACCTTACACTTGCACATCTCCACACAACCACCTTCACAAACACACCCTCATCACATTCACACACACACACACACCTGCACAACCACACCCACACACCCACAACCATCCACACACCCCCCCCACCATCCACACACACCCCCCACCATCCACACCCACACCCCTCACCATGCCCACTACCAAGAATCCAAAGTTCAGTAACCGAGAGTTGGAGGTTCTTGTTGATGAAATTCTCAGAGTCGAGCCACAGCTCTTTGGAACATTGGTCAGAAACACAAGCATGGTAGCAAAAACAGCCATGTGGCAGACCATCATCGATGCTGTGAATGCTGTTGGGGACACCAGAAGGACCAGGAAGGAATGCCAGAACAGGTGGTACGATCTGCGGAGGAGGGTCCGAGCCAAGAGGCAGGAGGAACACGACCAGGCTAAAGCCACCGGAGGAGGGCCCTCCCGCAGACCCGTACACTACCAGCCCTGGGAGGAGAGGGTGATGGCCATACTGCCGGTGGAGGCAGTCGAAGGATTAGAAGGACTCCGAGACCCGGGTGAGTACACAAACAACGCACCTCACATGGGGGCAACGGCATCCACAACCAAAATCACTAACAGGCACGCAACCACCCCAAGCCATCGCATGACTCAACCACACTCCATGAACACGCACATGCCACTGCTGCCACCATGCCCCATGCACCCAGCTGGACAATGTCAAGTCACAGGCCACAGAAGACACCAACACATGACACGGTAACACGGATGGCGGGAGGGTGGGCCCCAAAAATCACATAGTGCAACTCTGAAGCAGACAACAATGCCCTCTGCCCATATGGCCCAGGTCACAGCCAGACAAACAGTGTGTCCCAACACAGGAATGACTTGCCAGCAAATGGCGGACGCCTTGCATCAACACATGGGGGTGAAGGCACTGTTTTGCACATGACAGCAGCTAATGAACAGCCAACATTGTGAAAGAGTGGCAGCACACACCACCACAGCACCAGCGCACACACAGACACTACACCCAATGTGTGCCTGGAGATCAGAAACAAACTCACTTCAACAAGCCAAGGCCCATTCAAAGATCTGCTAACAGTGTGTGCCCAGGAAGCTGGCCTGAGGTGACAGAGGGTGACACACAGAGGGAGGGAAAGGGGGACAGAGAAGGAGGGAGAGGGGGACAGAGAGGGAGGGAGACGGACAGAGGGAGGAGGCTGACACACGGAGGGAGGGAGAGGGGGACAGAGAGGGAGGGAGAGGGGGGCAGAGAGGGAGCGAGACACAGGGAGAGCAAATCAGCCGTGTGGTGTGTGCAAATGTCTGCTCGTCAGCAGGTAGACTGCGTGCATGTAGACAAGGGTGGCCAGTCCCAGAACCCCCCCTCTTCCCCATGGCAAAACACAGGGCCATGTCACAACCTGTTCACGAGCACAACGACAGCTACCTGGATCATATAAGTGTGTGGATCCACTCCATGTGCACATGTACAGTGCTACACGGAAGGCGCCAATGCATGGCTCGCCACACCTGCCCACTCCACTGCTGACTGCAGTCACACTTGACGCAGCAAGTAAGACCGTGCCACACATAGTTAAAGGTGCCAAAGTGGTGCCCAAGGGACACACCCATGCACAAGTCCACTTTGAGTGGAATGCAAGACAGATCCTAATTCCAAGAGGAAAAGTGCCAACTTTGAAACTGATGAAACATGGATGTTGCATGCACCAAAATTAACATTGTCTCTCTCACACACAGGTCAACGTTGTGGTTCACCCCCCAACACTGGGGGGGAAGACTCACAGGACCCGGATCTGCAGGAGCCCGATCCCACCGGCAGCGACCACTCTCACCACTCTGTGGACGACCCCGACCGACCTGGCCCCTCTGGTGTCCAACCACCTGCAGCACCTGCGTCAGGTACAACTGTGCCAACCACCACCCCCACTCCTGCCACATCCCAGGAGACACCCAGGATCCCTGCCCCAACACCACAATGCAGCCAGGCTGGCCAGGAGGGACACGGTGTCCCGGGCACCCAGGAGGAGGCAGGTGACAACGCCAATGCCACCCCTCAGGGGTCCCGGAGACCCGATGTACCCACAAGGGCAGGCCAGGTGCAAGTGGGCAGGGGTGGTGGGAGTGGAGGACGGCGGAGGCGCGAGCCTGACCAGTTGGCTGGGGAACCGGTATTTGCCCATGTCCGTAACATCATGGACACATACCGGCAGGACACCACGGGCATGGCCCAGGTTGTGTCCACCCTCAATGAGATCAAGGGGACCCTCGATGAGATAAAGACCCAGCAGGCCCAGCAACATGCCTGTCTACTGCGACACCAACGGAGGATGGAGGACAGACAGGCTGAGCAAGTGACGGCGTTCCAGGGGATTCACGATACACTCCGTCGGATGGCCGACAACATGGCCGACCCTCCCTGTGCCAGAAGGCGGAGAACATCACCACCCACAGGGAGGGATCAGGAGGAGGAGGAGGAAACATCCGATGGAGCATCCCAGACGTCGTCACGGCCTGCTGCTGAGGGTCCCCGCAGGAGGCCGGGTCGTCCACGGAAAGGACCGTGAGGGTCGGCGCTACATCACCATCTCCCAGGACACCTGGCCTGGCACCTGGCCCTCTGGAGCAACAGCATCACAGCATCAAGAGACATTCTCTGCCACATGGCCCTGCTGGTCACTGTCTGACCAATGTTGACAAAGACTGTGGCATGGACTCTGAGGATTTCAAATGGCAAGGACACCAACTCCCCTACTGAACTTTGGATTCCAAACTCCCGGAAAGCCCCTCACTTTGTCCCCCCCCCCCCAATAATAAATCACACTATGAAGAGTAGATGCCTGCTGGTTGCATTATTACCTAACATGTGTCTTGTAAAGTCTAAACATGCCTGAGTCATCTTTTGTCTTCAACCATCCACACCCTGGGGCCTGAGTCTGGCACAGGACACATGGGTCACAGTGTATTAGGCAAGACAGACATGGAGCACCATACACACCCGTGATGGGCCCAACCAGCTGAGGGGGTGGCCGAACAACCGTGCTGACAGACACATTGAGTACAGCAACAGTCATGCGCAGAGGTCAGGGATCCAGTCCAGTGTCCTGGGGGGCACCCAGGTATGTGTAGACAGGTGGCAGAACCATGTCCTGCAAGCTTGAGTCCGCTGAATGCAGAGAATGGGGTCCTGGACAACGTTGGATGCATGGGGAAGGCACATGTCACAATACCCACACAGTCATGAACATCATGCCCAATACACAGTCTCAGCCCACACACACAGCTTGCATCTTGCTACTCGACACATTGACACATAGCCACAATCAGGGAATACCATGCCAGACATGCTGGATGCACCGTGGCAACACACCAGCATTGACTGAGAAGAGGCACCTTGGAGGCATAGGGACACCTTCATTAGTCATGTATTCGGGATTGCTGAGGCTACTTGAAGTACACATGAACACATCATGTGGAGTGTTAGACGGACCGGGAGGGTCGGCCGAGGACAAGGGGAGAGGTCTCCGGGGAGAGCCGTCTCCAGCGATCGTACAGACAAATAACTTCCCCCCCACAGACAGATACCACACAAGGAGATGAGTTAGCGTTCTTTATAAGCACTTCTTAAGGTACGATGAAAAGGTACAAGGAGGTCTGGACTCAGGGGTCCCCTCGATTCAAGTCTCTCAAGATGGGAAAAGGGGGTAGCGGGACAGTCTGGTTACCAGTCTGGTAGTTGAGGTGGTGTGGTGGGTAGCTCACAATCCTCGAGCTTAGGTGGTCTAGCTGGTACGGGCCGCGGCAGCGCCAGCAGGTCCCAGTGGAGATGGTCGATACATGGGCCGCGGCAGCGCCAGCAGGTCCCAGAGAAGATGGTCGATGTACGGTCCGCGGCAGCGCCAGCAGGTCCCGGTGAAGATGGTCGTTACAACGGGCCGCGGCAGCGCCAGCAGGTCCCGACGAGGATGGATGTTTGCAGAAGGCCGCGGCAGCGCCAGCAGGCAGGACGATGGATCACAAGATCGGGCTACGGCAGCGCCAGTAGTCCGTCAAGGCACGAGTTCTCTCGGTGTCTCGCGACTCCAGGATACAACTGCCTTCCTGCTCCGCAGCTGCTCCAGTTATAGGGCAGGTGCCCTTTGATGTCCGGACCCTCGCACTTGGAGGTCGGAGGGTCCGGGATGAAGGTGTCCAGACACCCAGCGGGGGGGTGGAGCCGGTGCCTGGGGGAGCTGGAGGCGATCGTCACCTGGCAGGGGAGAGTCCTTGGCACTTCGTCCTCCCATTGACCTGCCAAGTGATCGTGTGGCCTGTCCAACATGGAGTAACATGTGGGTCCAACACTGGCACCCCCCTTCTGCAGCACAAATGCGTGTTCGCCATGGAACTGGCACACAAGCGTCGGCTAACAGCTAAACACCCACAGCTGCTCACGGAGAGCCTGCCATACACCATAGATCCGCTGATGTAGAAGTCCCACACCATGTCAAGCCAATGCTAACCATATGTGTCCGAAGGCAGTGTCACACACATTGATGCCATCATCACAATCCCCTATCCCATCACTGATGACTGTCAACCAGGCAGACCATCTATTCAGGTGTACACAGCTGCATGTCGTGTCCCATGGTGATGCTACATGGCTGCAGAGGAACCAAACATCGACAGGGCCAGTGTGCATACATCGTGAACACCTGCCACACCCAATACACCCCAGATGCATCCCTTACCCTATGGAGACTTCCAAACGTGTCCGTTCCTGTAACGCTGAGTCAGCCCACGATGTCATGTCCATGAGGAATAGCAGTGCCACAACAATGCAAGCGGTACAAAAGGGGGTGGTGATGGACGGAGCATCAGAACCAATCAAACACTCACACCCAGTCAACAGATCTGGGTTTGATCCATCACCGTTCTTTAGCCCACTCTGCCACCCCAGTTCAGACATGGCCATATGCAAATCAGTCTGACCCTGTGCCTCATGGGAACAGTCCAGCCCGAACTGCCAAGCCATGCCTTCCCTGGACCGGAAACAAGCTTCCTAGGACCGGTTTCTGGCATTTCAGCCGTCTTCAGCCAGGCTTGCTTGAATCCAGTGGCAAAGTGAGCAAGGGACTCACGTCTGAGCATACCCTGCCAACTTATGGCGAACAAAGCGGTACAAAAGGGGGTGGTGATGGACGGAGCATCAGAACCAATCAAACACTCACACCCAGTCAACAGATCTGGGTTTGATCCATCACCGTTCTTTAGCCCACTCTGCCACCCCAGTTCAGACATGGCCATATGCAAATCAGTCTGACCCTGTGCCTCATGGGAACAGTCCAGCCCGAACTGCCAAGCCATGCCTTCCCTGGACCGGAAACAAGCTTCCTAGGACCGGTTTCTGGCATTTCAGCCGTCTTCAGCCAGGCTTGCTTGAATCCAGTGGCAAAGTGAGCAAGGGACTCACGTCTGAGCATACCCTGCCAACTTATGGCGAACAAAGCGGTACAAAAGGGGGTGGTGATGGACGGCTGGGTTCAAACTGGAATGGCATGGTGAGCAAAAAAACGATGGATTTAGGCCCAGATCTCTGTACTGGGGTGAATGTATGACATTGTTCTGCATTCTGTCCATCAATTGTTATTTTTGCATTTGTCACCCCGAGCGGGAAGTGTATGCTCAGACGTGAGTCCCTTGCTCTCCATGCCACTGGAATCAGGCTATCCTGGCTGATGAGGGCTGAAAGCCCGAAACCGGTCCTAGGATGCTTGTTTCCAGTCCAGGGAGGACCTGGCTTGGCAGTTCGGGCTGGACTGTTCCCATGGGGCACAGGGTCAAGACTGATTTGCATATGGCTGGGTTCAAACTGGAATGGCATGGTGAGCAAAAAAACGATGGATTTAGGCCCAGATCTCTGTACTGGGGTGAATGTATGACATTGTTCTGCATTCTGTCCATCAATTGTTATTTTTACAACAATGCAAGCAGCAGACGTCATGCGCAAGTACCTGGGGAAGATAGACACACAAGAAGTCAGCCACAAAAAGCACAGCCACTTGCATGTGCATGTACTCGACACATGTTTGGATGACAACATGCTAGGTCACAATTATGACTGGGGAAATACAACCATCACTGCCACCATCACTCCAGTGACACACCCACACACACCTCTGACTCACGTGCCATACATGCAGGTGGACACACACATCACAACACATGCCACACGGGGACCAATGCGTGCACACTCAGACACTGGTACTCACCACTAAGCAAAGAAGTCGCGTATGAGCCGAGTCCGGATGTCCTCTTGCGGCTCCACATCCTCCACATCACTAGCCCCATTGTCAAGCCCTTCGTCCTCCACGGGTGGATGGTCCTCGTCATGTTGATTCAGGATGAGTGGCACAGCTCTTTCAACTGCCATGTTGTGCAGCATGCAGCAGACCATGAAGATCTTGCAGACCTTCGCCGGGGCATATGGGAGTGCGCCGCCGGTCTTGTGTAGGCACCTGAATCGGCTCTTCAGCAAGCCAAACGTCCTCTCGATCACTCGCCTTGTCCGGCCATGGGCGGTGTTGTAGCGGAGCTGGGCCGGCGTGATGGGGTTGTGGAGAGGTGTGAGCAGCCAAGGCATGTTGGGATAGCCAGCGTCCCCTACATGGGAAGCACATGGACATCGTTAGAAGTGGTGAAGCGGTCGTGCTGGTAGGTTATGCAAAATACTGGACAGACAGACTGTACCCACCAACAACACATGCCCGTTCGTTGCGCAGCTGCATCATCATTTCAGGCATCCTGCTACGCCTCATGATGTAGGCATCGTGTGCTGATCCTGGAAAATGAGCACAGACATGTGAAATCACCATGTTGGCCTGACACACCACAAGGGCATTAATGGAGTGGTAGTGCTTTCGATTGCGGTACGCCACCTCCCGTGCGTGTGGTGGTACCAAAGCTACATGTGTCCCATCTATGGACCCAATGACATGGGGCATCCCTCCCAGGGCATAGAATCCACGCTTGACCGCAGTCATCTGTTCATGGGTTGGGAACTTGATGAAGTCATCCAGGTGAATCAACATGGCCTCTAAGAAATCATGCAGCACACGGCAGAACATGCTCTGGGACATGCCACCAACATTAGCTATGGTATTTTGAAAGGTACCCGTGGCAAGAAAATGTAGGGCAGCCATTACCTTCAGCTGGGGTGTCAGTGCCGTAGGATACCTGTGCTGCGGTTGCAGGTGTGGTGCCAGTCTCGCCGTCAACTCCAGAATCAACGGTTGGGTGAACCGGTAGAGCCGGATGCTGTCATTCTCTTGCATGGCAGCCAAGTCCGGAATTGGTCGGGCAAGAGGCGGCGCTCTGCAGTAATTTGGAAATGACAAGGAAGAGTGAGTGCACTACGACAACAAATCATATGTACTGAGCACAAGGTAATCTGTCAATACACATATGCTACATAGGGAGTCAGGTATGTGCTACATGCCCAGGACACGTATGGATGCAAGGTGACACTCCTACCAAGACCCAGCTACACACGGAGATTGAGAACCTCCCCATGCCACGCCATGGGAATAGCTGTGTCCCAGTGCAAGTGAACAGCCAGACGCAAGACAGGAGTGACATACGCCCACACATCAGCAGCAGTAGGATGCCGATTGCAGAGACTGGTAGCGGAACACTGGAGCCACAGGTCACATGACATTACACTAGGACAGCCCACACACCTTGCCATGAAGGTGCACATGTCATGACTCACCACACATTACTTGTGAGGATGCTGACATGTCCTTGTCACGCTACTCCGTGTCCCATGCATACATGTGCACCTCACATCCGATACCACATGTGGCATGGTGTGCGGAACAGTGTGCAATGACAATCTACACACAGACACATGTTGGTTGCTGCAACGGCTGCAGCTTTTGAGGGTGCTCCAACATCAACCTGATGGGAAGCCCCCACACATACATGACATAGTCACATTGTGCACCGTGGGTAGTGACAAGTCAGGTGTGATAACCCCTGTACCGGGCATCAGGGGACACTTCCGTGTGTTGGTGTCCGTGCCATGCCAGTGATGCTCACCCCAAGTGTGCAGTACGACATGCACACATGTCAAAGGAGTCAAGGCCATGCCTGGCACACATTGCACCATCACACAGTACATCTGTACACATCTCATCATACATCTGGTGCCGTCTCGACTCAGGAGTCATGTGCCACATCACAGGCCGTCACACCTGTGCCCCACACAAGTAGTAATGCACAGACGATGCCTTGATGTCAATTAATGGACAAGTATGTCCATCCATGGACAAGTATGTCCATCCATGGACAAGTATGTCCGCCCTATCCCTACCTGTGTGCCGCCTGTCACCACTGTGATGTGTGAAAACCGCTGTACTGCTGCGAAGAGGGCCTGTGTACGTTCCCATATCACTATGGGAGTGCTGCCGTATGTGTACCCATCGTGATGGCGAGCGTATAGGCATGTGTACGGCCCGTACCACTACGAGTAGGCATACGCAAGAACACCCATAGTGGTACGGGCCGTACACACGCCTGTACGCTCCCCATCACTATGGGTGGCCTCGCGTATGCGTACTCGTTGTGGTACGGGCCGTACACACGCATGTACGCTCACTATCACTACGAGTACGCATACGCGAGGAGACCCATAGTGATAGTGAGCGTACATGCGTGCGTACGGCCCTATCACTATGGGTGGCCTCCCGTATGCGTACTCGTAGTGGTACGGGCCGTACACACGCCTGTACGCTCCCCATCACTATGGGTGTCCTCGCGTATGCGTACTCGTAGTGGTACGGGCCGTACACATGCCTGTACGCTCCCCATCACTATGGGTGGCCTCGCGTATGCGTACTCGTTGTGGTACGGGCCGTACACACGCATGTACGCTCACTATCACTACGAGTACGCATACGCGAGCAGACCCATAGTGATAGTGAGCGTACATGCGTGCGTACGGCCCTATCACTATGGGTGGCCTCGCGTATGCGTACTCGTAGTGGTACGGGCCGTACACACGCCTGTACGCTCCCCATCACTATGGGTGGCCTCGCGTATGCGGACTCGTTGTGGTACGGGCCGTACACACGCATGTACGCTCACTATCACTACGAGTACGCATACGCGAGCAGACCCATACTGATTGTGAGCGTTGATGCGTGTGTACGGCCCGTACCAGTGTGCATACGCGAGGACACCCATAATGATAGTGAACGTAGGCACGCGTGTACGGGCCGTTGCAATGCATTTGGGGTGCCCTAGGGCCCCGAAACGCACCGTACCTGCGTGTGAGGCTCCAAATTACATAGGGGACACATGAGGGACAAGTATTAAGGCCTACATGCATGCTGGTTGTCATGGAGACCAAGTTCAAATTTCGAATTTGTTCTGGAAGGTGCACAGCAGAAGTCAGTTGGAATTCTTCTACTTTGTTGCAATGTGTTTGTGGGGCTGACATCATGCAGGACAAAAAAACAGATTGAGAACCCACAGACTGCTCGGTTTGAAGGGATTGGAGGAAACATAGGATGCAAATGTGAGTGACCAATCACTCGGTACTCCTGTGCATGAGATGGGCCAGCAAGGCAGATATAAGGCAGCCAGGTCCCATGAGGGAGCACTTGCCTGCACATCTCTGTATTCCACGACCCAGCTGCTGCTACTGATTCCCTGGAACCATGTCAAGGGCTGTGGAGAGGTCACAGCCATTCACCCTGGAGGAGAACATGGCTTTGGTGGATGTGATCCTCCCACGGTACCCCATGCTGTATGGGCGACCAGGTTATCAGGTGAGTGCAGTGTCCACTGCCACAGACTGTGTCCCTTTTTTGTGACTGTGACTTCTGCCATTGTGTCCAGGTGTGACACACATGCTATGTACTGTAGGGGGATCCCAGGGGGGGGAATGCCTGATGTCTCCCAGCAGTGCCCTGAGACAGGAGGGGTGTGTGCAGAGTACTCCCAGCAGTGCCCAGAGGCAGGAGGGGTGTGTGCAGAGTCCTCCCAGCAGTGCCCAGAGACAGGAGGGGTGGGTGCAGAGTCCTCCCAGCAGTGCCCTGAGACAGGAGGGGTGGGTGCAGAGTCCTCCCAGCAGTGCCCTGAGACAGGTGGGGTGGGGGCCTATCACTCCCAGCAGTGCCCTGAGACAGGTGGGGTGGGTGTGATGCACAGTGTGAGCCTGGATCATTGTTGTGTAGTTGCCCTCATTCCACCTGCTCCTTTCAATGGCACGTACTGCTTTTGGCCTTCCCCCAGAGGATCATGTCCCTATGACAAAGGTGCAATGCGTTGGATGCATACTAGGCCTTGTTGTAAACAGCGAATGTGTTCTAATCTGTGTCCCTGTGACATGTGCCAGGTGTACTGATGTAGTGTCACTTGTCCATCCTCACAGGTAGACGCCTCTGCCAAGGAGCAGATATGGCTGGACGCCGTCAGCGCCGTGAGGAGTGCGGAAGGTCGGAGGCGGCGCATGTCCCAGGTGAGGAAACGCTGGCAGGATATCCAGTGCTGGACGCGGAGGATCGCACGGGTCCTGCTGGGGGACTCACCTGAGAGCCACAAGAACCGCGGGCGCCGCCGTCTCTCCCACATCCAGAAACGTGTGCTGGCGGTGGTCTTTCCTGACTTGGACAGGCGTCTACAGGAGATGCAGCAGCCGGAAGGGGGTAGGTACATGTGTGTGTTTGTTGTGTTTCACAAGCATTTGTAAGTGCAATGTTCCATGGATACACTTCCAAGGTTTATGGTGCTGTGCTGATCCAATCCCCCACAGAATTGCTGTGCTCTCCTGCCTCCATTCCCCTCCTTGCAATGTGTTCCCTGGTCTGTGTGTAGTCGCTCCATCACAAGGTCATGTAGCCTGACACCTTCTACAAGTGTACAATGCCTGCTGCATAATGTGTGGGGGTGGTGTGGAACAGGATTTGGGACCTTACCTGTGCCCTGTACAGTTCTGGACTTGTGGGTTCCATGTCAGTTGGCGCTAATGCTGAGTCCAGACATGGGAGTTAGTCTCTGAAGTGTGAGGCCTTACAGTACGCATGTCCTATGTGGTGGCCTGTGACATGATGTGCATGAGTGTGCGTTACGCATAGTGCAGGGATGTTAGCGTGTGTTGCAGTCATTCCCATTCAGGAGCATGGAGTTGTGTGGCCACTACTGTCCCCAGGGGCATTTTTTCCTAGGTATCATGTGTGTAATCCGAATATGTTGACAATCTCTGTGTCTACAGCATAGGTTGTGCTCTGTGCCATTGTCCCCTGGCACCATGTATATTGACGTGCGATGTATTGCAAGTGTCCACTGTACAGCCTGACCGGATTTTCCAAGTACATACTCACGGTGGCCATTGCCTGTGTGTCTTGTAGCAATCATCAGATGATGCCCATTTGTACATGATTCTTTGGACAGGCGCACCTTGGGTATTTGGTGTGCAACCTTGATTAGTTGCATCCCATGTGTATTTCACCCAGACTAAGAGATGTACGTGCTTCATGTGTCTCCATAGATTTGTCTCATGTAGGGGGTGGGTGGTGCGGGCATGGCCTACATGTCAAGACCTGTCATCTCCTTGCTAGGACTGGCCAGTGTGTGATGTTTGCCTGGACATACACTCAAGGTGCAGTGTGCCAGTCAGGGTGGGCATGTTATCAGTATTACCTATGCTGCATGTGCCTCTTGTTCCTGCCTATGGTCCCTGCTCATCCCTATTTGCTGCCACGCTGTGTGGTGCTGATGCAGTGCAGGATTTTCCCCAGGGCCTTGCTCCTCAGTCAAAATTCCATATCATCTCATTTGCTAGTGTGTCATGCTCTCCATAGTTATTCCATGGCATGGTGGGTAGAGGAACTGTGTCGTGCATGCCCTACATATGTACCTTATTTTGTAGATGTAACTCTTCCTTAGTTTCAGGCTATGCACTGTAACCTACGTAGATTTGACTCATGTGACATATGTATACAGGTGTATGATTACTTTCTGTCTCTTCACCCTGCCCACAGCATCGTCGGGGGACACGGAGGGAGACATGGACACAGACGGCGCGGAGGGACGGAGCACCAGTGCCAGCGGTGACATCGGGGCTGGCACTTCGAGTGGGACTGAGGCGGTGGAGAGTGAACCCGGGGACCTGTCGACTGGCACAACAGAGTATGAAGCCGACGGGTCCGAGGAGGATCACTCCGAGTGGGCGGTGGCTGCACCACCATCTGACAGCAGCCCTACATCTGGCACCGCCCCCTCCATTGGCATCAGCCGCCTCCCACGTGCTCGTGTCCCTTCCCAGCGTGCCCGGTCCCCACATGTCTCCTTCCTGCCAGGCACCGCACCCCCTGCCCCTGTCTCCACTGCTGCCGCCAATGCTGAGTCTGTGGACATCCAGCTGCAGTTGCAGATTGGTCAGACTGCGATCCTTAATGTCCTCCATGGCCACAGCCAGGTCCTCAACAACATGGAGGCATACTTGGAGGGCATTCATTCATCGCAGGCTGACCAACGCAACTTGCTGAGGTCCATAGACTCCACACTGACTGCAGCAGTGGGACTCCTGCAGCGCTACGTCCCACCCCTACCCCTGCTCCTTCCACAATTCCCACTCCCATGCCTGTCCCACATACACACAGACGTAAGCATGCACCCACCACAACAGACACAGGCACCACACCAGCAGGGAAGGTCCGCCGCACACCTCCTGACACGCACACACAGGGTGCAGTAGGCACACCCACTGGGTCGGGGGGCAAACGTGTGACACGCAGCCAGAGTGGGAGTCCGCATTCCACCCAATCCACTCCCTCCAAATCCCCTCCCCTCAGCTCTCCTGGCCACATCTCCCCCAAAGACTCCTTCATGGCCGCTCTGTCCCTGAGCCCCACAGTGACGCCACCACGCAAGCGGTCAAGGAAGTCCTCGGTCAGGGTGCTTGAGTCCCCCCCCCTGTCCACATCCTCCCCCAGTGGCGCTGCGACCCATCCCTCTGACCCCCCCCCTCCTTGGGGCCTGTGGTTCCTTCGGGTGCAGGGGAGTCCCTGGAGGACCTTGCCAAGGTGTGCAGTGAGATCCTAGAATCCACCTTTGGCCCTGCCCCACCCCCTGTGGTGGAGTCCTCCATCCCTGCACCCAATTCGCCTACCCTTTGCCCTCCTGTCCCTGCGGTGCCTGTTCCTTCCCCCCCCCACATGATGCCCTCACCCCTGTGGAAGACGACGACTCGTAACTGTGCAGGCAAGCTAGGGGACACGCATCCCACTGTGTCCCCCATCCAGCTCGGACTCCTGGACTGCCCTATGGCCTTTGTTATGATGGGACTTACGTCATACTAGTTTTTTGTTCAAGCTGAATAAAGCTATTTATTTTTTGCCCTTGGAACACTCCTGCATTGCTGGCATTGCTGTTGGTGGGGCTGCTACATGGTTGTGGGTGTTGGTGATGTGTTGGGTGTGTGGGAAATGTAGTGGTGTGCTGCTCATAGGGGGGACCCTGGGATCAGTGTGCCTCACACGGTGTTAGCTACCTTTCTCCATTCATGTAAGCAGTTGCTGCATGTTGCAATTGTCCCAAGGTGTTTTCCTTCCTCTGTGTACCCTGACTTCTTCCCTGCAGGGTGTTCCCAATATTTAGTGCAGAGCTGTGAGTACATTAACTGGGTATGTGACGGACTCCTTCACCTTGGCACATGCATGCTGAGACATTCTCCAGCTGCATCATTCGTGGCATCCTTGGTAGTCATTGTACTTGTGTATGTGGACTATTGACATGACTTCATGTGTAAATGTTTTGTTTTTGGCCCTATGCATGCGTATACTTCCATCCTCGCACACATGTGGTACATGTACTGCAGGGTCTTTGTGCACCTGACTGACATTTGTGGGCATGGTATCTGTGACTACTCCACCCTTTGTGTTCCATGGGCACTGCTGGGAGTGATGGGCCCCCACCCCTCCTGTGTCTGGGCACTGCTGGGAGGACTCTGCACACACCCCTCCTGTGTCTGGGCACTGCTGTGAGGTCTCTGCACACACCCCTCCTGTGTCTGGGCACTGCTGGGAGTGATAGGCACCCACCCCTCCTGTCTTAGGGCACTGCTGGGAGGACTCTGCACCCACCCCTCCTGTCTCAGGGCACTGCTGGGAGGACTCTGCACCCACCCCTCCTGTCTCAGGGCACTGCTGGGAGGACTCTGCACCCACCTCTCCTGTGTCTGGGCACTGCTGGGAGGTCTCTGCACACACCCCTCCTGTCTCAGGGCACTGCTGGGAGGACTCTGCACCCACCTCTCCTGTGTCTGGGCACTGCTGGGAGGTCTCTGCACACACCCCTCCTGTCTCAGGGCACTGCTGGGAGGACTCTGCACACACCCCTCCTGTGTCTGGGCACTACTGGGAGGACTCTGCACACACCCCTCCTGTGTCTGGGCACTGCTGGGAGTGATAGGCACCCACCCCTCCTGTCTTAGGGCACTGCTGGGAGGACTCTGCACCCACCCCTCCTGTCTCAGGGCACTGCTGGGAGGACTCTGCACCCACCCCTCCTGTCTCAGGGCACTGCTGGGAGGACTCTGCACCCACCTCTCCTGTGTCTGGGCACTGCTGGGAGGTGTCTGCACACACCCCTCCTGTCTCAGGGCACTGCTGGGAGGACTCTGCACACACCCCTCCTGTGTCTGGGCACTGCTGGGAGGTCTCTGCACACACCCCTCCTGTCTCAGGGCACTGCTGGGAGGACTCTGCACACACCCCTCCTGTCTCAGGGCACTGCTAGGAGGACTCTGCACCCACCTCTCCTATTTCACAATATGTACGCTCATGACATACACGGATGTGGATACGCTCCATGCATTCGAGGTGGTGGTACGTGTCTTACTTACACTGTTGGGGTGGGAGGTACGCTCCATACGTACGCGGGTGGGGGTACGAGTCGTACTTACACTGTTGGGGTGGGGGTACGCTCCATACGTACGCGGGTGTGGGTACGGGTCGTACTTACACTGTTGGGGTGGGGGTACGCTCCATACGTACGCGGGTGTGGGTACGGGTCGTACTTACACTGTTGGGGTGGGGGTACGCTCCATACGTACGCGGGTGGGTACGGGTCGTACTTACACTGTTGGGGTGGGGGTGCGCTCCATACGTACGCGGGTGGGTACGGGTCGTACTTGCACTGTTGGGGTGGGGCTACGCTCCATACGTACGCGGGTGGGGGTACGAGTCATACTTACACTGTTGGGGTGGGGGTACGCTCCATACGTACGCGGGTGTGGGTACGGGTCGTACTTACACTGTTGGGGTGGGGGTACGCTCCATACGTACGCGGATGTGGGTACGGGTCGTACTTACACTGTTGGGGTGGGGGTACGCTCCATACGTACGCGGGTGGGTACGGGTCGTACTTACACTGTTGGGGTGGGGGTGCGCTCCATACGTACGCGGGTGGGTACGGGTCGTACTTACACTGTTGGGGTGGGGGTACGCTCCATACGTACGCGGGTGGGTACGGGTCGTACTTACACTGTTGGGGTGGGGGTACGCTCCATACGTACGCGGGTGGGTACGGGTCGTACTTACACTGTTGGGGTGGGGGTACGCTCCATACGTTCGCGGGTGGGTACGGGTCGTACTTACACTGTTGGGGTGGGGGTACGCTCCATACGTACGCGGGTGTGGGTACGGGTCGTACTTACACTGTTGGGGTGGGGGTACGCTCCATGCATAAGGGGTGGGGGTAGGGTCCGTACATATCCGTCCCCACGCTGTGTGATGCTTGTGCGGGCCGTACCCAGGCCTTTGCCACGTGGGTACGAGCCGTCCCGCCATTGTTGGGGTGACGTGGGTGTGGGCGTGGTTCGACTCGTACACACGCTCTTCAGGCGTGGGTACGGGACGTACCTGTCTGGTTGTGTTGCCTATTCGCGTCGTGACGGACTTCCGTTGTGGCGGTCGCTGGATTATCTGGACACGCCCCCACCCCCTCGTAGTGACCAGGGCATGGGAGTCAGGTATGTCCAGGGCATGTGTGCTGTGTGACTTTGGTGGGGGGTTTGTGGCCTGCCCTGGTCCTGCCACCCCCACCCCACCCCCCTTTCCCCCCTCCCTTAGTTGTTCTGACCTTCTGCGGTGTCTGCGTCCGAACCTGTAGAGGAGGTCGATTGCTATGAGGGCCGGGATGACTCGTAGGTTCGGGTCCATGTCTGTCCGTCGCGTACTGGTCCTCCTTGTTCGCGTCGTCCTGTCGCGTACTGGTCCTCCTTGTTCGCGTCGTCCTGTCTGTCCGTCGCGTACTGGTAGTCCTTGTTCGCGTCGTCCTGATTTCCCGGCAGTTTTTGGCTGCCGGAAAATATTCACCGTGCGGGATGACGTCGGTGCGAATCGTAATTCCTGGTTCGTGAATGGCAGGCTGCGTGCGTCCCGACGTCAGGTCGGCGCTTTCCCGGTTCGCATTTGTATGTTTCTTTTGTTCGGTCGGGGTTTTTTACGATTCGTACGGAAATGGTGTTCCCGTGCGAATCGTAATTCCATGTTGGTAGATTTTGACGACCGGGTACTCGTCGGACGGAAAATATGCTCCGTCCGACGGTTCGTACCCGGTTTTTACAGGATCGTAATCGCCACCTAAATCGCAAATGAGAGGCAAAAGCTAAAACATTTTAAACCAACAGGGTAGATTTTCCTTTCAAAATAGCAAAGGCACTGTTAGTTGCCATATGTTCAAAACTGAAAATAACCCTTAGCACACATGCACTGTTACATACATCCCAGCAGTCTTCATGCAGTTTTGGAAGTCTCTTTGCTCATCTGTCTTGCACCAGACAATACACAGTCTCCAGAAACACACTCTTGGCACACACGCAGCAGCTTCTCCAACACTCCCATGCTTAGTACTCAGCTCTGTGTGATGTTTCAGATAGCAGTGTGTAACGCAAACACATAAAAACATCATCAAGGCCTCATTTTCTTTGCTCTAGTCTAATCACTCACCCTGTAACACATGGTCATGGTCTCAAGGAGCTGTTAGGACATGTGCTGTTTTCTGCCTCTCTAAATGATAAGGAAAATGTGTCAGGCTGTAACAGTAATTTGGTACTATCCAGGAACACTGTTTTGTGCCTAAAAACACAGCATGAGTCTGTGTGCATACAGGAATTGTGGGCAGAGATTTAATTTGTGAAGTTGTTGTTCTGAAAGAATTGCAGTCCCAGGAAAGGGGCAGCCTGTGTTATGTGCCTAAAATGACGGCATGAGTCTGTGTGCGCACAGGAATTGTGGGCAGAGATTTAATTTATGAAGTTGTTGTTCAGTAAGAATTGCAGTCCCAGGAAAGGGGCAGCCTGTGTTATGTGCCTAAAATGACGGCATGAGTCTGTGTACGCACAGGAATTGTGGGCAGAGATTTAATTTGTGAAGTTGTTGTTCAGTAAGAATTGCAGTCCCAGGAAAGGGGCAGCCTGTTTTCTTTACTCAAATTATCCCTTAGCACACATGCACTGTTACATACATCCCTGCAGTCTTCATGCAGTTCTGGAAGTCTCCTTGCTCATCTCTCTTGCACCAGAGAATACACAGTCTCCAGAAACACACTCTTGGCACACACGCAGCAGCTTCTCCAACACTCCCATGCGGTGTACTCAGCTCTGTGTGATGTTTCAGATAGCAGTGTGTAATGCAAACACATAAAAACATCATCAAGGCCTCATTTTCTTTGCTCTAGTCTAATCACTCACCCAGGTTGCACATGCTCATGGTATGAAGTAGCTGTTAGGAAATGTGCTCTTTTCTGCCTCTCTAAATGATAAGGAAAATGTGTCAGGCTGTAACAGTAATTTGGTACTATCCAGGAACACTGTTTTGTGCCTAAAATCACAGCATGAGTCTGTGTGTATACAGGAATTGTGGGCAGAGATTTAATTTGTGAAGTTGTTGTTCTGAAAGAATTGCAGTCCCAGGAAAGGGGCAGCCTGTGTTATGTGCCTAAAATGACGGCATGAGTCTGTGTGCGCACAGGAATTGTGGGCAGAGATTTAATTTGTGAAGTTGTTGTTCTGAAAGAATTGCAGTCCCAGGAAAGGGGCAGCCTGTTTTCTAAACTCAAATTATCCCTTAGCACACATGCACTGTTACATACATCCCTGCAGTCTTCATGCAGTTCTGGAAGTCTCCTTGCTCATCTCTCTTGCACCAGAGAATATACAGTCTCCAGAAACACACTCTTGGCACACATGCAGCAGCTTCTCCAACACTCCCATGCGTAGTACTCAGCTCTGTGTGATGTTTCAGATAGCAGTGTGTAACGCAAACACATAAAAACATCATCAAGGCCTCATTTTCTTTGCTCTAGTCTAATCACTCACCCAGGTTGCACATGCTCATGGTATGAAGTAGCTGTTAGGAAATGTGCTCTTTTCTGTCTCTGTAAACTATAAGGAAAATGTGTCAGGCTGTAACAGCAATTATCACTTGCTCTACCACAGTAGTAAATGTGCATTTAGATTGCCAATCAAATATTGTTTTCTGCCTAGAATCACACCATGAGACTTTGTCCGCACAGGAATTGTGGGCAGAGATTTAAAGTGTGTTGCAGTTGTTCTGAAAGACTTGCACTTGCAGGAAAGGGGCAGCTTGTTTTTTTCAACTGTGGTGGTTAGCACTCTGCACAAATCAGTAAATCACAAATGAGAGGCAAATGGTAAAACATTTGAAATTAATGAAAAGCTTAAAAAATATTTTAATGAATTATAATTACAAAAAGGAATTTTTTTTAAGTTTCTTGCAGGTATTGCTGAGCAACAGTGAAAAAATAAAAAAATGCCTTTAAGGACAAGAAAAAGGAAAGAAAAGCAACAACAAGTATATCTGGACAAAACTGGGAAAAAAAAATAGGAGGAAAAGCTTGTGATGGAAAAAAGAAAAACTCTACTGGTATGAAAACTAAAGTTTTCTTTAAAAATATCTTCAAAAAAACAGAAAATGGCAAAAATAAATGTAAAACAAACAGTGTTTTATGTACAAAGCAACAACAGAGTCAACAGCAAAAAACAAAAGCTAATGTACAATCAGAAGTAAGTAAAACTGATTTAACACAAAAATTAGATTTTAAAAACATTCGTCGAAAAATGTTTCAGAGAAGAGTGATGTTAAATTTGCTAAAGGATGTGAAAAAATATAAGAAAAAATCAAAATTTATTAAGAAAAAAAAATTTATAGAAAATATTGTAAGTAAGGCTTTGGAAATAAAAAGAAAACTTTTTATTCTAATTTTGAATAGGATGCGTAGATTAGATAAATTAGTCAATGCAATGAAGTCACAAAGCAAAAGGAAAAGAGAAGTGAAAAAAAGTAACTTTTGCAAAGTGTTCTTGGGAGAATGGAAGCACAGTTCAAGTACTGAACCATTTTTTAATGAAGAGAGTTATCTTCAAAGTAATAGTTTGTTGCATGCAGTTGACACCAATGGTAGAGCATATGAAGTTAAGGATGGTTGTGTGATGGAAAAAGAGAAAATGGTCCCAAGAAATGAGGAAGAAGTAATGGCTGCGGAGGCTATGGGGAGACGTCCAAAAGCCCCAGTGTACACTTGGAACTGTAGTAATATTTGTACTGTGCGTCAGGAATCTATTGATAAATTACGTGACTTTCTAAGAGAATATAGTAAAAAGAGTGTAAAACAGAAGATGAAGGTGCTTCAAACACTAGATCCATGCAGAGTGAGAGAGAATACTGGTTTGCAAGGACATTCTCGGGCTTGTCTATCTAGAAAAGTGTGTAAAAGTGTTTTTCATCATTTTAGGATGCTGGCTGTTCATCATACTGAAATGAGAAAGTTTGTGAGAACATTGTATTTTGCTAAAAGTCCAGCAGTAAAGTTAAATGAGTTAAATAATGCTCTGTTCCGTGGATCTGTATCAGATGTAGTGAAGGTTACCGATGAGATTCAGTTTTGTTACTTTGGTCCAGAACAAGAAAGTGCAGAAAAGGACACAGTTAATGAGGAAAATGAGGAACAGAATGTAGAACTCGTTATTACTCAAAATTTTGAGGATGAAATGACAAAATTTACTATCATCTCTAATGAAAGACCAAATATTACTTGTATTTGTTGCCGCAGAAGCCATTATAAAATTCAAACAAGGAATGTTGATCTGTATAAAAAAAGTGAAAATGAAGATAATTATAAGTGGAAGGATTTTGCAACATATATATTTCTGGAAAATTGTTTTGAATTGGGTGAAGATCAGCGTATTTGTAAATACTGTTATAATAAGTTAGAATAAAATAGAATGCCGACCAGAGCTGTACATAATAATTTAGAATTGGATGCTATTCCTGCCGAACTTTCTGATTTAAATACATATGAGTCTATACTCATTCAATGTGTTCATCCGTTCCAGACCATAGTACGTATGGAGCCCAAAACTGGTAAATTACCTCCTTCAGATTTACTGAGAGGTTTAAAAGGAAGAGTGGTGTATTTGCCATTGGATTTGAAAAAAAATATGGAAACTATTGATGCAGATACTTTGGAAACTGAACCATTAGTTATTCTGGTTAATGGTGTACCTACAAAGAATAAGAAGATTTGGCAGGAGCTGGTAGATGTACGGAAAGTACAAAGAGCAAATTTATATTTGAAAAGGAATAATAAATGGTATGAATCAATTTATATAGATGAAGAAGAAGAAGATTTAGAAGAAGACACAGAAACACCAACTGGACAAATTGAAAAAGTGGACAAGTCAAAAGAAGAAGAAATTTATGAACATTTTAGCATACATCCTCTTCATTCAAAAGAAGTTATGGGAAACACTATTGATCTGTTTCAGATGAAGAAAGCAAAAGGAACTCCCGTGAGTGTATGGGAGAAGAGCTTGGAAGCTCGATGTTTTCCTCAGCTGTTTCCTACAGGAAAAGGTGGACGATACGATGAACGCCCAGAACAAATTCCAGCTTCTGAGTATCGGACTACAAGACTATATGCTGAAGATTCAAGATTTCGTCAAAGTATTCCTTATTTGTTTCATCTTTTATTTGAAAGCGACTTGTCTGCATTATCTTATGCAGTAAATCACATTTTAAAAAGTGGAGTACATCTACATAATGTGTCTGCTAAGGATTTTATGGAGAAAGTGCAGCACCGAGATGATCATTTGGAAACACAATTGATCAATCTGATGGCTTGTCAGCGTGGGACAAATGAATATTGGTACCGACGCCATGGAGAATTAAAATGCATGTTACGGAATTTAGGAACTCCTACATGGTTCGTAACCCTAAGCTGTGCCGAGCACGCTTGGGATGATTTATTGGCTTTTCTACGAGAGGCAAATTCAAACATTAAAAACATTGAATAGAAGACAGCAGGAGAACTGTGCTCATTGGATCCGGTTAATGTTTGCAGATATTTCAATCATAGATTTGAGGCTATGATGTCCTTCATCTGCAATAAAAAAAATCCACCTCTTGGAGAAGTAGTGGATTTCTTTTGGAGAAAAGAGTACCAAGCAAGAGGTGCTCCTCATATTCATATGCTGTTGTGGATCAAGGATGCCCCAAAATTTGGAACAGATGCTGATGAAGCAGTGTTATCTTTCATTGAAGAATATGCAACATGTGCTATACCTAAAAGCACAGAAGAGAAAAAGTTAAAAGAGCAAGTTTTACGTTTCCAAAGTCATCGGTGTGGAAAATACTGTCGACGGAAGTACAAGACCAAAGATAAATTCTACACAAAGTGTCGATTTGGATTTCCTAGACCTGTTCTTTCAAAAGGAAGAGTCAACAGTTTTATGTCAGCTGTGCGACATACTATAACCAGAAAATCTCCCAAAAATACATACAACCTAAGAAGAAAAGAAGAGTAAAAATTTATAAATGACTACAACCCAGTCATTTTAACCATGTGGAATGCTAACATGGATATTCAGTATGTGGCAGACAATTCTATTGCTGTTGCTCGGTATGTCACATCTTACATCACTAAATCTGAAACAGAATTGAAGGAAATGTGGGAAGAGATTTCTCACGAGAAGACTGTCAGTAAGAAGCTGTACAGTTTCAGTTTAAAGATGTTATCGCATCGAGAAATTGGATCCTACGAATGCTCAGATAGGTTATCATCTGCAAGTCTTTACTCGAAATCCAGAAGAATAATTTGGGTCAGTTTAGGCCTTGCAGGAATGCGAAATCGGGTACTGAAATCTGTTGGAGAAATTGAATATTTGGCCGAGAATGACCCAGAAAGTACAGATATTTTGAAAACAAACATGTTGGACACATATTACCCAAAAAGAAGTCATCATCTTGAGAACATGTGTCTCTATGAAGTGCTGCAGAACTACATTTTTTCACGGAAAGCCACAGAAGACATCAACAATGGAAAATATAAAGTCATTGGTGAGGAAGGATGTTTGGTGAAGCAAACAAAAGGAAGTTTGATAAATCACAGGAAGCTGAGTTGCGACACTACTGACAAAAAGGAATTTTACTACTTGGCTCTTTTACAGCTGTTTAAACCATGGCGTTCAGAGGACGAACTACTGGGAGAATTTCAAAGCTATGAAGATTATTTTAATGCTAGCAAAGACAGCATAGAATGCAGTACTTTCACAACTTATGTCCAAATGTTAAATGAAGAAAATGATCAGGAAGCAAAAATTGCAGCTGAAGTAGCTAGAGACCGTTCTCAAGACAGCCAAAGTTCTGGAACACTTAGTCAAGATCCCCTAGGACAACCAATCGTAGAAAATGAAGCTGCAGTAGCCATGACTGAAGTAGAAACGGCTATGAATCAAGCACAGGAAGATTCAATAGACTTACTAAATCTGGAACAACAACTGAATGAAGAACAAAAACAAATTTATGAAGAAGTCACCCAAAAAATTGATCATGGATTATTACATGAAAAAAAACAGTGCTCATGCACATCATTTGAACCAATCAGGATGTATGTGAGTGGACAAGCTGGAACTGGTAAAAGTTTCTTAATAAAAGTCATCAGAAGCTACCTACAGCAAAAAACAGCTTCAAATTTGTCTTGTGTGGTAACTGCTCCAACTGGGTTAGCAGCCTATAACATAAAAGGAATTACCTTACATCGCTTGCTAATGTTACCAGTGGAGCATGAGAACAAAATAGAATACCACAAGCTAACTTGAGAAGCATGCTTCGAAGTTTGAAGAGTGTTGAAGAAGATGCAAGTTCTCATTATTGATGAGGTGAGCATGGTATCAAACTTAATGCTTGCCTTTGTGCATTTAAGAATGCAACAAATTCTTAAGAGAGACTATGACGTGTTATTTGGAGGTAAACACGTCATAGTTTTTGGAGATCTTTTACAGCTCACTCCAGTTAAAGGACAACCCGTGTTTAATACTGTAACGCATGAAGACACGAAGAAGTCATTAGGAAGCATTGGTAATGCGAATATTTGGTCGTTCTTTGAGTACAAAGAACTCACTACCAATATGAGACAAGCAAACGATGAAGATTATGCAAGTATTCTGAAAGATATCAGAATTGGACTACTCACAGAAGTTGGCAAAAAAGCATTACAGAGTAGAATGCTACAAAATTTATTTCCAAATGAAGAAATAGTTGCAGAGAAAATATACAAGAACATTGCTGAAAAAAATACTGTAATCTGCTTAATGCCAACACTACGTGAGTGCTCAATATTCAATGAGGAACTTTTGAAATTGGAAAAGGAAGAGATTAAGAAAATGGAAGCAGAGGACAAAATTCAGCATGAAAGAATTACTATTACATTAACAGGCAAACTGAAAAATAAATTGGATTCACTAGAGAAGAACATTTCCAAAACAGCTGGATTAGAAAAAAATCTATATGTTTGCATGAATTGTCGAGTGATTTTAAGGAGAAATTTGGATGTAGAAAAAGGTTTAGTGAATGGAGCTATGGGAAGAGTTGTGGGTTTTATTAATTACCAGAAAAAAGTTGGAATTGAATGTTTAAAAATAAAATTTGATCAGATAGAAGAAGTTAAAGACATTTGTCGTTGTTCAGTTCGTTTCATGCTTGTGAAAGACTTAAATGTGCGTAGAAAGCAGTTTCCATTTTCTCTAGCATATGCTGTAACTATTCACAAGTCTCAAGGATTGACTGTAGATAGGGCTTTTGTAAACATTGGTTCTACTGTGTTCAAAGAAGGTATGGCATATGTTGCTCTGTCACGAGTAAAAACATTATCTGGTTTATTTATGATAGACTTTGATGACTCAAAAGTTAGTGCTGATACAAACTGTGTAAAGGAGTATAATAGATTAAGAAGAACCTATGCTCCTCATTTAGGTCAGTATCCTGTGATTGAAAAACATGTTGTTTCTCGGAAAAGGAGAATTGAAAATATCTGTAATGTGGATGAACAGAACAAAAAAAAAAGGACAGTGATGTGATAGCAAGGAAAAAGAAAAAGGACAGTGTTGAAGAGGTTGTTGGTTGCCATTTTGAAAATAGCTCTGGTGTCAACTGCTATGCAAATGTAGTGCTGAATGTTGTATTTTATCTTGAAAAGTTGCAAGAACAGATAATAGTAAATCATGGAAAAAGATTGTGTTCTCTGCTGAGTCTCCTTTATGAGAAGCTAAGTAATGATAAAACTAAAATAGAAAGTGCTTCTGATGTTAGAAATCTTTTAGATGTATGTTCTGGATCTATACAGTTTAAAGAAAATGTCCAGCAAGATGCACAGGAATTCTTAATATATATACTGAGCGTACTTGAAGATGAAGGAGTAGAAGTAGAAAACTTATTTGGTGTCTCTTACAAATGGGAACATTGCTGTGAAAACTGTATGAACACATGCAGTAGGAATGTTGATTCAGAAAGGTTCATATTTTTACCATTACCACAAAGTAAATCAGTGACTTTTAGTAAATTAGTTAAAGATGCCAATCACAAGATGGAATGTTCTGAATGTAAATCTGACATGTTTTCCACGTTATTTTTACAGAAATATGGTCAGTATGTAATTTTAATGATGCAACGTTGTAGAGCTGATGGTTCAAAATTGGATACTTTAATAAAGAAGTTTATAGGACAACAATTATCAATTTCTGGAAAAACTTTTGTTACAGTTGCAATAATTTTTCATGAAGGACCTACTGTAACTTCTGGACATTACACAGTTTATCTTAAATGTGAAAAAGGCTGGACACTGTGTAATGATTCCCAATTGATTTTCAAGCAACGTTTGCCTTATGATTTACCCAATTCTTACTTAATTTTTCTGAAACCTAAATTTTGAAAAGTAAAAACTGCATCTGAAGAAAGCATTTTTTGTAATTTTAAAGGATTATAATTGAAGATATCACTTAAAAAGGATTTTGAAATTACTATTTGGCCTAAAGGAAAATTAATAAAAACAATTGTGGACTCCTTTGACAGAAATTATTTTGGCATGTGTGCTTTCGCAACAAGGTTTAAAGACGGTTTATCTAGAAAAGTTTTATTCATCTAGAAAAGTATTTGTAATATATATGTAATATTTCTAACAAGGTATATTTTAGTGAGGATAGTTTTGGGGCTTTTTTTAAACAATCTTTCAGATTGTTTTTTTTTTGCCCGCTGTTAAATGATGAATACAATTGTTTTCACTATTTTAAGTGAAAATTAAAAAATTCTGAAAACAGCAAAAAAAGGGCAAAAAATTGCTTTGTTAAATATGTAAAAACATGTAATGCTTTTTAAAATGTATGATTGAATATTAATACTTTTTTCTTTTTTTGCAGAACTAGAAAGAAAAATTAAAAAATGAAATTCTGTTCCCTTGGAAATTAATAAAAAAAAATTTTTTCAAAATAAGTTATTTTTTAAAAAAAAATAAGTGAAAAATATTTGTATTTCTCAATCCTCCCTTTTCATGCTTCCATTTCTTCACCTTTCTTTGTACATTAAATGTAAAAAATTTTTTTTTTTTTTTAAATCATCCTAGGGTGCGCGCAGGGTGCGCGCACCCAAAAAAAAAAATTTTTAAAAAAAAAATCCCCCAAAAATGTTTGGGGGTTTAGTTTTTAAGTGGCTCTTAAAAGAGCCCTTGAGTTAATGTAGGGAAACAGGAAGAGAAAAACGAAAAAAAAGAAAAAACATCTATGGCCTACTGCACTCATGCGCATCAAATGTTCTCTGAATGAGATCAAGACTGGTCTCACCCACAGAAATAAGTCGACCGCAATCAGTGCAGCGTGTGGACAACCTCGCCAAACAAGGTGGTCCAACAAGAGGTGTAGAAAAAGTTGAAGGCACCATCGCAGTAGAAGTGCTAGCCTGAGCTGCCGAAGATGTGCTCGGCTGAGCTGCTGCAGATGTCGTCGGCTGAGCAGGTGGAGGGTTTGCTCCAGAAGCTCGACGAAAAGTCACTGGATGCATTTTGTCAACATGTCTCAACATAGTGTGAATGCTAAAAGAATACTTCTTGTTAGGATTCCCATGTGACAAGACTTTTTGACAAAGTACACAAGTAACTTTAGGTGCATTTACCTTTTTTTGTCCCTCTGGAAAAGTGAAAAACTGCCATATAAAGCTGTCTTTCTGCTTCCTGTTCCTCTGTCTCTCAAGAGTGTCCTGGTCACTGTCTGAAGATGGTTGCTGTTCAGCCATTGTCTCTCAACAACAGAATAGCTCCTTCTCCAAGGGAATCAGAACTAATAATGAGGGGAGTAGGTGTGGTTTGGGAAGAATCTGGAACTGAAAGTACTTCAAACCAATCAAAAGTGATGATTCTTGATCACATGACTTGCCATGAGGGGATTGGGTGTGGTGTTGAAACAATCAGAAACTGAAAGTAATGATAACCAATTAGAAGTGTTGTTTTATTAAGCATATAACCCGAGGTGCGCGCACTGAGCAAGCTCCGAGCGCGCACCTTGTGATTACGCATGCGCGAACGCGTAGGAGCGCATGTGCATACGTCATATGCGCGTACGTAACGCGCATACGTTGCACACGCGTATACGCGAACGTAAACGCGCGTAATTTAAGCGTATGTGGAAGTGAACCGCGTGGAGCGCGTACGACGCACGCACGCATGCATACGTACGCATACGTACGTACGCATGAGTACTGGGTGCGCGCTCCCAGCACGCACTAAAATGTATGTATGCGTACGTAAATAACGTACGACGGTATTCATAAAAAACTTACGAAAACGTACTAGGTGCGCGCTCTGAGCGCGCACCCCAAGAATTTATATAAAAAAAAAAAAAGTGGAGAAAAATGAATTGCAAAAATTAAATAAACTGTTCAACTTTATCCTAATTGAAAGTTAAAAAAAAGAGCCAAAACAAATAAAAGGATACAGATAATATATGAATGAATACATAGGATTTTTTTAAATTTTTTTTTAAATATATAATTTAATAATTCAAAAATTAGCATTTAAAAAACCATACAAATTCACTGAAAAAACCATAGGTTTCACACACGTTATAGTTAGGAATTAGCATTTAAAAAACCTTGCAAATTCACTTAAAAAACCATAGGTTTCACACACGTTATAGTTAGCTGGACATTTCTCTCGTAAAAAACCAATGAAATTCCCCCGTTATAGTTAGTACAGCTAACTATAACTTGCGCGACCGCAATCCACTGCTGATGACGTCACATATTACATCACTCATGACATGGTCAGTGCCATCACTCATGACATCACTGATGACATCTCAAATGACATCACTGATGATGTCACTGTTGAAGACATCAATGTGATAAATTACCACATCTTCTCACACCCTTATAAAACCTTTGATATACCAACTGAAAATTACACAGTTCCATTCTCAAATCCATAAATAATGCAATTCTAATAACTGCATACCCAAAAAATAACTTTTAGGTCTTCATTCACCTCCACACACTCACCTGTACAGTCACTCATAGTTACATTCAGTCCATAAAAAAGTATCATATGAATTTATACATACATCTATATACACACACACACACTAACAATCATCCATAGAGGTACTCTCACACCTAGTCATTCATACAAATAATCACACTGCCATTTACTCATCTATGCAGTTATACACACTCAAGTTCACTCACTCACAAAAATAGTATCATATTCTTATGCTCAATTAGAATCATTAAAACCACAAGAGGACACTGTTCCTATTGCATGGTGCAAACAGTCACCAATGCATAAAGGTGCAAAAAGTCACCCATTTATTAAAAAGGAAAGAAAAAGAAGGAAAAGAAAGAGAGACCCTAGGTGATGGGGACCCACCAGTGAAATGAAGGAACACAAATAGTCCTCTGTTGCCCTCACACACCCCAAGGAGTGTCATGCTTCATCATCGGGCGTTTGCTCCTCGTGGGGCCGGCGCTGCAATTCCCCACGGGTCCCCCGAAGGGTCTCTTTATCGGAGATCGAACCCCCCCGTGTATGTACACCCGTGTATGTACACCCGTACATACACGGGTGGGGGTACGACTCGAACGTACACGGGTGTACATACACGGGGGTTCGACTCGTACTCGGGTGTACATACACGGGGGGGTTCGACTCGAACGTACACGGGTGTACATACACGGGTGGGGGTACGACTCGAACGTACACAGGTGTACATACACGGGGGGTTCGACTCGTACTCGGGTGTACATACACGGGGGGTTCGACTCGAACGTACACGGGTGTACATACACGGGTGGGGGTACGACTCGAACGTACACGGGTGTACATACACGGGGGGGTTCGACTCGTACTCGGGTGTACATACACGGGGGTTCGACTCGAACGTACATGGGTGTACATACACGGGTGGGGGTACGACTCGAACGTACACGGGTGTACATACACGGGGGGGTTTGACTCGTACTCGGGTATACATACACGGGGGGTTCGACTCGAACGTACACGGGTGTACATACACGGGTGGGGGTACGACTCGAACGTACACGGGTGTACATACACGGGGGGTTCGACTCGTACTCGGGTGTACATACACGGGGGTTCGACTCGAACGTACACGGGTGTACATACACGGGTGGGGGTACGACTCGAACGTACACGGGTGTACATACACGGGGGGGTTCGACTCGTACTCGGGTGTACATACACGGGGGGTTCGACTCGTACTCGGGCGTACATACACGGGGGTACGGCGCGTACATGCGGGGGCTGGGGGGGTACGGCGCGTACATGCGGGGGCTGGGGGGGGTACGGCGCGTACATGCAGGGGCTGGGGGGGGTACGGCGCGTACCGGGCATCTGTTTGGACGTCTCCATGGTTGCTATTGGAGTTCGGTGCGGACGGTCTTTTAACCATACGGTTGTACATTCGGACGCCCGGGACGGATCGTGATTCCCCGGTCGGACTTCGCTTTTCACGTTTGTACGGTAAATCGTCCGAGGACGTGTCGGACACTTTTTCCGACCCGAGGACGTGTGGGGAATTATTCCCAATGCGACTCGTATGGGCTTTTTACCATGCGAATCGTGATTGCCAGTTTGTACGGCACTTGTACGATTCGTACGGTAAAAAGACCGGATACGAGTCGTACGGGAATTTTTTTTACCGGATCGTAATTGGCACCCAAGTCAATGCAGAACTGGCGAGAGTGACTGACCGCTGCAGAAAAATGTGTTTTGGCTGAAACAATGTTATTCAAATGGATATCAATGTATTTTGGGATAAAGAGTTCTGAGAAAGTGCAATATATTTTTCCTGTCAGAAAATAAAGAGTGTGTAATTAAACTACCAGGGGTTGATGGTAAGGCTCTGCTTATGCAAACCTGCTGTCATGCGGGGAAGGTGAGCCTGCCAGCAGCTTCAATGCATAAGAATCGATGCATAAAATGTAGGAAGGGCTTGGGATGGATGAGTTAATAAGGGTCTGTTCCCTCTGGGTGGAAAGTTCACGAGTCGATGATAATGGGCCATGAAGGCTCTTGACTGCAGAGACTTACAGGAGAAGGCACTCGCAGTTTGTTTATTCAAAAAACATGACAATTAAATTAAACTCAACCCCGTAAGCAGGCAGCAGCAATAGGAACAGTCCAGGCTGGGAGGTCGCTTTTGAAACCTTTCCTCATGAGCCCTAGAAAAGAGGGAACAGATGACAGGCGCTGCATGGTTTAAAGAGAAGTGTCGCATTCACAATAAACGGTAGAGAGGGATATTATTCTGAAGAGTGTCTCTCTAGTATTAAACAATGTATTAAAAGGGCCTCTTGGTTGCAAAGAATAAAGGAATTCCCAACATTTCTGCACATGGCTCAAGGGCTGAGTAAATAAAAAAAAATAAGTAACACCTTCACACAATTCACAAATTTATGGAAATAGGAAAACTCAAACAAGTTGGGAAGTAAAAAAGAAATATTAAGAAAAGAACATAGCAATCTGTTTCATCTTTAATGTGACAGATCAGTATAAGATGTGACAAAGGAGGAGAAAGCAAGACAAAAGAAATGCGTAATGGGCTGATAGAGGAAACAGTGTTACTTGTAAGGGGCTTAGCAGGGGAGACTAGGGAAAAGGAGGAGGCATATACATTTAAAAAAAAGAAAAAAATCCAAAATCACACTGTGCTGCATGTAGGACCTAAATGTTTATTTAGCACACGGCAAAATGGCCGCGATGGAGTTAACAAATTGCCTCCCAAAAATAATAATCTACTAGCGTTTTCCTAACACAATAAAATCGCACTAAGTGTTCATTCATTATCTTTCCTCGACATGCTGCATACGTGCACGTTTGTTTTTGTATTTTAAGAAAGGCATATTCTAAGAAGAGCAGTGGATTTTTTTTCTCCTTGTTTGCATGTGAGGATTGCTCACATCCGACAGATTACCCACTTGCAGCGTGAGGTCATCGTCTATTAGTGCTTGTGGGCAACGGATTTGAAAAACCACAACTAGTGGAGTACGTACTGAAGAGCTCTCTGGTATGAAGTGATAGGTTTGAACATATGCAGAAGCTGATGGTGAATGACAAAGAGGGAGGTAAGGAGCCCATCAGTGCTAGAGGCCCATGGCAAGGTTAGTAAGCAAGACAGCAAGCCTGGAGGAGAGCAACGAAAGACTGGAAGGCAAAAGGGAAAGCAGGGGTGCGCGCAAATACGGCGGAAAAAGTGAAAGCTCCAGATGGCGCCTCGGGCGCTGAAAGCTGCCTGCTGCGCACGTGCTCGAGTGAACGCAAGCGCTAGGCCAGCCAGCAGCACTTTGAAAACTCACCTACTAAATGTCTCTCCGAGCAGCGCATGTGCGTTGACTCAGTGAGACCTAAAAAGGAAAACGCATATATTGTTATTATGTGTGTGCAGGAAGGTATCCCTTACAGCATAAAAATGATTGAGCCCACAACGTTGACACACATGCACCATGGTGCAAGGGTGCATTTGTAAGCATCAGTCATCAATATGCGATGGTAAAACACAAATATGGTATCTGGGGGTTTTAATTACTCAGGAAGTAGTGGGGTTGCTGGCAAAATGGGCGAATCTACCTTGAAATATCTACGGTAGGGTAAACCTCATAGAAATTATTATCATTCCGAAAATTACCTTTCTTTTCAACACTATTCCGTTAGTATTCCAGAAGGAAGATATAGCTAAACTCCAGGGGAGAATAGAAAGCTTTATCTGGGTGACAAAAGGTCCCAGGATAGCCTGGAAAAAGTTGAGGAGGAGGCTAGAGGTGGAGGATTGGGGTTACCAGATTTACTTGCCTATTGCTTTGCCTTTCAATTTAAGAATGTTCGCACGCTAACAAGACAGATCAGTCATTGATAGGCTTACTTTTTGAGGCAATGTTAGTTGATATTCCACAAGGTCAAATTCACTTCCTTTTCAAATATGGAAACCCAAAGTTTTTAAAAAAGGTGAGGCTTAAGGTTTTGAAGTCTGCATTGAATACATGTATGTACGTGCGGAAAACCTTGAGAGTCCCATATTTTTTCATCATGGGCACCAATTTGGGATTCCCCACGTACCCCGGAATATTTGAGGGATCAACTCAGTCAGCCCTTGAAATCCGGGGGTATCTGTTATTGGACAGATCTTAAGGGGGCTTAAATTTAATGAGTTGGGAATCATTGAATAGCTGTACCAATGGACACCTAACAAGGTTTAAATATTACCAACTGAGTTTCTGGGTGGGTGACACATGATTGGGCAGAGGAGGAGGAGTCAAAATTTGATCAGGTGAGGAGAATCGGCCAGTGGAAAAAGGAAATTTCTTTTTGGTATTGTTTTTTTGGGACGCGAGCGTGAAGATTAAAACTGAAATTCTAAATCTGTGGACTGAAGAGTTTGACGATGAAGATTTGAAGCAAATGTGGTGCAACTCAAATGGTATCTTACAAACAGTAGTAAAACCGGCACCTCTTAAACACAATTATTTATTTACTACCTATAGAGTTTATTGGTCACCTGCGAAGCTATCTAAAGTTACTGACAATACTTATAACTGTCCAAGATGCATGCTCTTAGCAGCAGATGATGTGCATTTGTTTATGTTATGCCAGAAAATAGTACCCTACTGGAATTCGGTTTGTGACTTTATAGGAGAAACTATTGGGATACAAATTAAATAAGCCCTTGTTTTATTTTCTTTGGGTTAAATTCAGAGGACGATGTACAGATAACAACGGCTGGCTCAGTTTTTGTTTTATGTAATTTTGTTAGCAAGGCGTGAGATTTGAAGGCTATGGAAATCTGAAAGTCCTCCGTCCTTTACCGAATGCCTCAGAAATATTATATATTCAAGTGATTCTGACATGGCGTGCGATCCAAGATGTAAAGAGAAAATCTGGGCTCCATTGGTAAGGTGGCGAGAGAAGGCAACGTGAGTCCTATGATTAAGCCAACTATGCTGTCGGCCATGGTATCTCCTATTCTCGGGTGGTCTCAGTATGTAAAGGAGCTGGAAGTGGAAACAGCAGTATACTTGTGGGACATTACTCTTCCTTTTCCTCTTCAGGTCTCCGGATGGGTCTCCTCTTGTAAGAACTAGAGGAATTAGAGTACAACCTAGCAAGAAAGTTGGCAGAATGAGGACACACATTTTTTTTTTTTAAATTTAAAATGTGATGGTGCGCTTGCAGAGTGACCAGGGGTGTGCCTTATGTTAGTAGTATGGCACATTCCTGCACTTCCTTTCGGACGCAGACCAGCGCCTCCAACTGACATCTTGTGCTGCCCTGTGGCAACAACTTGTAAATGAGACCCTATGTGTGCATCCAAATGTTTTAAAGATCCTTAGTAATGCTACACTATGTAAAGTGCTGTGTCACAAAACCGTGTTGAAAGAAGGGACTACCTTTTGTTTGTCTGTGTGTCCAAAGGTCACTCCCATGGTCATGAGGCATGTGATGTATCTAAGACCTGTGAAACTGGGAACACTTGTCCTATTTTTACCTTTCAAGGTCATGTGTACCATACAAAATTACATTAGACATCATATACACCTCTCATCCTATGTGCGCATCATTACATGCCACAGAAACCTACTCTAACAGTCCTCCAAGGGTTAAGACTGTGCAGCAAGGTGCACCCTCCTGCACAAAGTACAGCTCACAGGACAGGCAGCCACACTGCATTCTTTTACATAATGTGCCTGTCATGGAGTAATGCTGCACATCGTCTACCAGTGCAGGCAGCAATCTCTGGATACTGAATCATGTGGAAAACGATGCCCTATACTGTCCTCAATCCGTGTGGCAGTGTAGTTTGGTTAGTTTACCAGTTGCACAGTACAACGCAAGACTCCCACATATCTCTAATTCCCTGTGTACTGTCAACATAGTGGACCCAGTGCACTGCCATATGTATATCATCATGCCCCACTTGGACATCCGCTCACTACTTTCCCCATGACTGTAGCAAACGAACAACAGTAACTACTACTAAATTTGTGTGAATGAATTACAGAACATCACCTGCTCCATCTACAATTTGAAAATTCAGACATGTATCAGTTCAGAAATGGCAATTCTAGTCCACAACAGACACCATAGAGGAGTGTGAGAGAATTGTCTCCTCAATAGCTAACTGACTCTCCTTACTGGTGAAAACTCACCACGTTCATAGTATCGGCACTCACAAGTATGACAAATAGTAAGTGTATCACATAGGACAGTACACTTGTATGTGTAGTACAGTGTCAGTCATATCAAAAATAAAATTGCGTATATGCCAAACAATGTCAGAGCATGTTTCATACTGGTGGCAAAGTGTATGAGTCATTCAGGACACATAACAGAATGGATTTGAATGTGTGCACATCACCTGTCATGACCATTCACTGATTTTACCTCTCCTCTCTTTGTAGCTGACCAAGGATATTGTCTGCTGCCATGGATGATGACTCCAGATAAACATCCCCAGACGAAAACCCAGCAGAGCTACAACCAGTCCCTAAGCAGGACTCGGTCCCATCGTTGAGTGGACCTTTGGAGTCCTAAAGTCCCACTTTAGGAGCCTGGACATGTCTGGGGGCTGATTACTTTGCTGGCCACCAATGGTCTGCAAAATAATACTAGTGTGCTGCATTTTTCACAATATATGCATGTGGACCAATATCCCACAGGACGTTGCCAATGAGGATCATCAAGTGCCGGAGGATGAGGATGACGAAGATAAGGACCAACAGCCAAATGTGTCATCACTTGCAGCAACACGGCGGAGAGACCACATTGTCCAGAACTTCCTTTGGCAATGTATAATTAACATTGAGAAATAACTAAAATCATAACAAAATGAAAAAGTGTACATAAATATATGAGCAATTTTACTTCATAGTCACTGTAAACATTGAAACTCACATCACACCTGCTAGTAATTGGCACACAAAAATGTATGTAGCTATATGTAACAAACTTCACTGTTTGGTGCATGGTGTGCTAAAGTAGATAATGTGCTATGACCGTGTGTGCACCAAATATATTTAACTCTGGCTTTGTAGCGTTGACCCTGGCTCCAATCAACACATGTACCTTTTGCAAGCAGTTGGTGTCTTTGCCTCACACAATGCACCATGGTCCACTTAGTGCCGACTCCAAAAGACATATAGCACACAATTGATACTAAGTGCATTTATGTACATGTGCAAAAACTTAGGAAGTTCACAGGTACAGTTCATAGGACAACAACCCCCAGAGATGCTTTGAGCCAGTAGATGTCCAGAGTCCATGCAGCAAACATATCATGGGGCATTCAGATGAGAGGAGTGCTTCAGTGAGGAGTAGGACCACATTGCAATTAGGCAAAATAGACCCTGTTAGAAATGGGATTTCTGGTTGGCTAGGGCTTGCTCCTAAGCCAGGCAGAAACCACCACTCTAGTCAGGGCAAGGGAGTTACACGCTGAAGATAACCCCTGCTCACCCCCTTGGTAGCTTGGCATGAGCAGTCAGGCTTATCGCAGAGGCAATGTGTAAAGCGTTTGCGCAACAAACTCACAGCAGCAACATACTAGGCACACCACAAAAGGAACTCCACACAAGGTTATATATAAAAATAGCCTTTGTATTATCATAAACACATTAGAATAGTAACCACACAATATACACTGTGCCAACTGACACTCGGCAATATATACAGGGGATTATATTCACATGACAGAGCCAATTGGTCCACTGTCAGGACCATCACAAGCACAGATAATAAATGTAGAACACAACCAGTAATGACTGACAAAACATTATACTCAGTGTTATATCCTGCAACATAAATCATAGTATACAATCAATATCAGTTAAGGTGTAAAATACATTATGCGCCAACCTCATAAGCCTAAACATATTAGACCATAACCTCCTAATCATAAATCAAATTAGAGGCATAAATCACAGTAGAGAATAACCTTCTGAACATAAACACAGTATGCAAATAACCTCATAATCATAAATCACCTTAGAGGCATAAATCAGGATGCAAAAATCACATTTCCTGGGCACCACATAAATCACAACACTGTCCCCCTGGCCAACTGGCCTTCTCAGAGGGCGCAAAGGCCCATGTCCATAATGTCAGTGCGCGCTGCCAATGCAGCGGAATCCAAAAGTGTGCAATCGCGCTGGCCTAAACGTTGCAGCTGCCACTAATTGCTGTGCAGCTTTGATACAAAATGTGGGCATGGGCACTCACGGTGCCCTCTGGGTGTGCCCCCACCGTGTCAGAGAAAAGGCTAGGAGAAAGGCAAAACGTTTAGGGATGACCCTGCAAGTCCAATAGACCTCATCATCAAAACACAAATAGATGAGGTCAACATGTTGGAAAGTAAACCGAGGACAGTGCCAGTTGAAATTACACTAGCATGTTCATGATCACAGGACAAAGGAGAAACTGGGTATGTGGAACAGATAAATGCTACCGGGTACCTTTGTGTGTGAAAAGGTGCAATCCACATCTTCTTTCTCTGATGTATGTGGTGGCTCCTGTTAGGGGGTGTTGTACGTGCAGGAGCCGAGGGAGATACACACACATCAGGGGCTAAAGATGTGTATCCAATGTGTGCAGCAGCAGTTCTCTGTGCCAACACATAAGGCAGCACAGCAAGCAGAAGGATCAGCTGGTTTTGCAACACAACAGCAATGTCACGGTGGTAGGCAGCCATGGTAGCAATGTAGGCATCCTGCTTCTGCTCCATGGACTCCGAGATGGTTCTCGTTGGCCCAAGCTGGTTGGTCACCTCGCTGGTGCCACCTTGGCAGGGGATTTTCTCAAGCCTCTGCCTCATGATACCAGCAATGCCAGCCAGGGACTGCTGGAGGCCATGGAGTGGAGAGTAGTTGCGTCTTATGGTTGCAGATTTGTCTCTTTTGGGACTGACGCACCTATGGGCTCCCTCTAGGGTGGCCGCCATGGTCGCCATCTCTGCATGCACCTGGTCTACCATCTCCGGCTGGACTTCTACAGCAGTTCATTGGAAAAGTATTAGTGGGTCCTCGGAATCCTGAGCCCTGTGTGGGCTGGCAGGTGGTGGCTGTTGGTTGGTATGTGGATCAGGGCGACTGCACAATGCTGTCGACCCTCCCCATGCCCAGAGATGGTGTCTCCATGAAGTTCAGGATTTTCTGGAGGGTGTCCTGGTCCAGGGTTTGCAGGTCATCATTCACATCATCGCTGGAATCCGGGTCAGCCTGCTGGACAGTAGATATGGGTTTATCCTCTGCAATGAGATGGAGAAATGTTAATGGTGATTTCTGTTAGATGTTGACGTGAGTAATCCAGTTGACAATCAGGGTTTTATATTTATCACTTTCAGTTCCTCATTAATGTGTAGGACACCTGGTACACATGGGTATTGATGGCAAATTGCGCTGTAGTTCCCTTTCAGATGGCTGGTTCTCAGCATTGTTCTCACTACCACTCTATGCCTACTCTGAGGGGTTGGGGCCCTTTCATACTAGGTAGATTACGATCACTGACGTTCTCCCTATTTCATCATGACCAGAGTTGGTTATCTGCAGAGTCACACATCATTTTAATCAGGACTTGTATGTGCACATGCCTTTTCTGTCTGTCCCCAATTTAGTCCTGGCAACCGAGTTACAGCCATACAGTGATGGAACCCAGACCATACATTGACTCTCATGTGCCTACAGCACCTACATTATGCTTGACAATATCCAATGGACTGACATGGCAGGATGTTATTGAGGGCTATGGGTTAGGCAGCACCCCACATGGTTGTAGTTCCGGAAATGGTGACATATACCTACCCAGTTTTCCCACACAACTGGGCCCATCCACCTCAGCCTCTGACCTTCTCTGACTCATGTCCTTTGTGGTGGCTAAGTAGTTCTTCCTATCCCTTGACAGTTTCATGTTTGGCATCCTCCAACTTACACATGTGGCACAGTGAGACAATTTTGGTTCAGATTTCCTCCTGGCACATGCTACAGGTCTACATGACATGTAGTATGTAGTACCACCATGGCATTTTGTCTGTCATCCCTAACCATCTGCGACACAAGTGTGACCCAGTCACACACAGCAGTGAATGTGTATTGGTGAGATAACCCTTTCAGTACACGTGTCCCTTCTCAACTCCTTGCTATGAAATGTCTCCCCATTCAGATAGAGTAGCAGTTCTATGTGTACAGCAAGCACCTACAATGCACTGCACTAGCAGAGCCCACCAGGGCCACACACCATCATTTGTTAAAACACATGGTGGCATATTTAGAAGTGGATTGTGCCACTCGAGTGTAACTTTATGAGATTCGGGTCACCCAGGCTGGTAGGCCCATATCTACAAGGCCATGCCAAGCCACCTTGAAAGGCATAATTACAATACCCCTGCAGTACGTCTATGCCACTGGAGCGTCACTTATGTGAAGCTCTGGAGGCACAATGTGCGGGCCCATATTTACAAGGCCACAGAAAGCACCCTGCGTGGCTTTTCATGACCTTTAAATATGGAATACGGCAATGCCTTAATCTGTGTGGAAGGGGCATTCCATGGGTGTCCCCACACAACACCCACGAATTTAGAAACATTTCCAGATGCACAAAGATTTGTTAACCTGGAGTACGTCAGTAGCCTACCCCTCCCTAGGGGAGGCATAAGGGAGGCGCAACAAGGAGAATTAGCATACTTTTTCCTTGTTTTTCTCTCTCTCTATGTGTGTTGCATTCTGCAGCACTCATAGTAAGAGGAAATCACCTCCAAGGATTGTTTTTACATACCTACAACGCTGACACCCTTGCAATATGGTGCGAGGATCCCTGCTTGAGCGCATGGCAGACAATTGTGCACCAGCGCTGTGGAAGAGGACAGAAATGCATGTTATCTTGTAGATACAGCACATTCCTCCCCTTTTCTTTTGGTGTAGGGCAGTGCGGCAAGAAGACTTGAAGCACTAGTCTGCACAAAAACTTGTAAATATGCCCCATGGTCATCTGGTGTGCATCACTTGCATTCACCCATACACCCAGTCAAATTTAGTAGATGAGAGGAGTTCAGGTGGTCCCTACCATGGCAGCTGAAACCTGTGTGCTCTGACCCCTCATGCAAGGACTGCTGCGTGCAAAGTAGTTTAATGTAGGATACTGTAGACGTGGCTCTTGGAATGTCCCTATGTGAAGATACTTCCTATGGCTCACACATGCCCCCTTCAGGTGAGTGGTTTCTCCTCTTACAAGCCCATTCGATTCCATGGATTTGCAGGCTAGATTAGTGTGCATATGTCCAGGTGAGACAGGGTTGCTTTATTGTGCACGTTGGCATAAATTGTCACAGTAAGGTTGGGCAGGGTTAAAGTATGAATGCATGAAGTGTTGTTCCATTCCATGTTTTTTGCTTTGTATTCTGGGACTTGTAGTTCTAGTGACTGATGTACATTCCACTACAAGTGCCAGTATGCAGAGAAAGGTGAACATGGACTGGTGCTACACTTCACACATGGAAGGGATAAAGGTGACAGAGCTGGACTGAGCTGTGCAGCATGTAACTATGCAGTGAGACTTCCATTTATGTTATGTTTAACCGTAGAACAGCCAGCACTTTGGCCTGCTGACAGTGCTGTGGAGTGCTGGATCATAGCAGGCTGCTCTGCCCAACATGACCTAGTTGCCCACATTGCCCCTTGTTGCAACTTACCCTGTTGAGGTTGTGATTCATTATAGCCAGCATTTTCTTGTCCCAGAACTCCTGCCTCCAACTCCTCTGTGATTACGGCTGCCACCCGCTCCTCAAAGGGATCCAGCTGCTCCATGGGTGCTGAACTTCCATCTCTGGTCTGCATGGGAGCCTTCAGGTTGTTGGCCAGTTTCTCCTTTGTCCTGCGCTTACAATCATGCCTGCAGTTTTTGCAGTCAGTCACTGTCCTCTTTACGTCTGTCATGCTGTTGGCCTTGTCCACAATGGACTGTCATATGGCCTCTCTCTTTTCTAATTGCAATTTTGAGGTGACGGAGAGCTAGTGTTCGTGCTTTGTCACCTCAGTGATCAGGATGTAATTCTCCTCCTCACTGAACTTGCACTTCCTCTTTCCCTAGGAGTATGTCTGGACATCCCAACTGGTACTGGAGTTGCTGGGGTTGTTGTCCTGGGCTCTGCTCTTTCCAGCATGGCTGCTTTCAGGTAAGTATGCCATTTTTTTCATGGATCAGAATTTTTGAAACTTTTTTTGGGAGCGCTCAAAAGTGACGCTAGGACGGCTTGCATCTCTTTACAAGATGTTATTCAGCCCAAGATCACTTTTGCGGCAGTAGCGTCAAATTTCATTACAAGATGCACACAAAATGCATCTGTTTTTACAACACCGGCTACCTACATTCACCATGGTGCGCGGTATTGTAAATTATAAAATATTTGCTTACGACCTTTTGCAACTCATTTTTAATTTCTTTTCTTGTGAGGAAGAAATTCTCCTCCTTCCAATGGGACCCAAGGGGGTGTTGAGATTTACAGAAGCACATTTACATAGTCAAACAAACACTCACACAAAATTCTTCTGAACTTGTTTGGGTGTTTGTTCCTTCCTACGCATAGGAAAGCTGCCGAGCATTATAAAGTGAGCATGTTGTTGAGAATCTGCCAATCACTTCTTGGGGGTGGCTTACTTGAGTCGCTTCCTTTCCCTTTTTTTAGGTAGAATTTTTCTATCTTGTATTTTTCTTTCCTTTCTTTAAAAACATAACACACACATGGGGTACCCTATTTTGTAGAAAGTGTATCAGTCATATCTATCATAACAAGGGCTTTTGTTGTGTTTGATCTTTGGTTAGAATATCTGAAGGAGAGCAAAAAGCAATTTCTTTTCTTCTTTACTTGTAGATGGGGAAGCATAGGATATGGATAAAACACAAGAAGGTTCAGTGATAGGAACAACTCACCCTTTTAATGAAAACCCCATCACACAAGACCTAGTAGATATGTAAAGCACAGTGAGCTGGGAGATCCTAGAACAACTGAAATGGTCTGAGCAATATCAAAAAGAGATTTAGGAAACTGACAGTAATCTAGATAAAAGGTTGGAGGCTCTTTATAGGCAAACACAAAGCCTACAAACTATCTACAATGATCTATGGAGAAAACTCCAAATAATATGCAAGCTCTAGCATCTAGACTTAAAAGCATGGAGAACCGTGCAAGGCAAAATAACCTTTGCATTAAACGTCTCTCAGAAATGCAAGAAGGGGGAGACATAAAGCCATTCATGGCCAATTTACTACAGGAATCAATTTAAATGACACAACAACTGAAGAAATAAGCTGGAATAGACAAAGTGTACATAAGGGCCCCTTTAAGTACAACCAGGCTGGGGCAAAGCCATGGAAAATGTTGATAATTGTTATAATCTATAGTCTAAAGGGGAAGGTTTTAAATGCTTCTTTACCAGCATAACCTGGAAACCCAGCGATAATCTCACGAAGTTTGGCGTTAGCTTGATGATAGGGCCTCACATACTTAGCCATGATATCCACCCTCCATAGGATATCATGGCTAAGTCAGTCCTGAAGCAGGCGTAAGGAAAGTAGCGATAACAGGGGTTATAGCTACTTTTCTTGCCGCTATGCTTCATAGCGTGGGGCTTGATGATAGGAGAAATGACACTTAGCGACATTTCTCCAGTCATGTCAAGTCTGGAACGCCCATTTTCCATCTCATTAGAGATGCAAAGCTGGGCATTAAGAATATGGGTGCTAATGCAAGGTTTCACGCGATAGCGTGACCTTGCTGATTAGGCGATAGAATTATCGACGCTTTTCGCCCGAAAACGGATGCAAAAGCAGTGATAATTTTATATCGCCTCGTTGCTGATATGCCCCTAAATCGGGTAAATTGTCCATACCTTCACAGTGTATTAGGTCAAGCTGGTCTTGGAAAAAAGATATCCCCACTAATACAAAAATGCTACTTCAAACCCACAGCTAAATCTTTGGTTAACTGAGAACTATTATTATTAAATTAAATTTGTAGGGCGCACAGCTACCCGGAGGTTTCCCGGCGCCAAGGACCAATCACGACAAAAGGACAATATTTGCTGATTAAATAGCCAGATCTTAAGGCCTTTGCGGAAAATTTTATGATTGATTTCATGACGAAGTGATGATGGGAGTGAATTCCACAACACAGGGGAAGATAGGAAAAGGATCTCCCCCCATGCGTGAAAGTTTAAATCTGGAGACTAAGAATTTGGCTTGAGAAGAGGGTCTGAGCAGACGTGTCGGAAGATATGTCTGGGCCAAAGAACATAAATAACGGGGTGCTGTGCCTAGTTTAATCTTGTGCATATAGCATAGGGCCTTGAATTTAGTCCGGTTCTCAATTCTTAGCCAGTGAAGGTCCCGGAGAGTACTTGAGATGGAAGTTGTTTTGGGTATGTGACCGAGCAGCCTAGCCGCGGTATTCTGAACCACCTGCAATTTGCGTATTACCTCCTTAGTGGCTCCTAAATATAGGATGTTGCCGTAGTCTAGTCTTGACATAATTAAGGCTTGAATCACAGTTCTTTGAGTGGGCCCAGGCAACATCCAAAGTATTTTACGGAGCCATTTAAGAATGGTTAAGCAGATTGATGCAGTCTTAGTTACTTGCTGTTTCATGGAAAGCTGATCATCAATCACTATACCCAAGTTGCGAGCAGTTTGAACCGGCTGGGGAAGTATGCCCATTTCTGGAGGCCAATGACGAGGGCCCCAGAGATCTTTATCGTTTCCCATGATAATGACCTCCATATTTCCTCCGTTTAGCTTTAACCAGTTAGTGTGCATCCAACTGGCTATTTTATGCAGTCCTACCTGTATAGATGAGACTGTGGAGGTTTCATTAGAAGAAAGAGAAAAGAGAAGCTGGGTGTCATCAGCATAAGAGAAGATAGACAACTCAGCTTCTTCCGCAATGTAGGCTAAAGGACTAACATAAAGATTGAATAACACAGGGCTAAGAATCGAGCCCTGTGGTACTCCATACGGAGATCCATAGGTCTTAGAGGCCAATGAGGAGAAGACTTGAAAAGTACTTCCGGTGAGAAAGTTTTTAATCCAGTCCAGGGCTGAGCCAACAATTCCCAGAGACTGGAGTACTTTTAAAAGGGTTAGATGAGACACCGTGTCAAAGGCGGCACTCAGGTCTAATAAAATGAGTGCCACCGTTTCCCCTTTATCCAATTGCCGACAAAGTGTTTCTGTAACTCCCAAGAGAGTGGTTTCTGTAGAGTACCCAGCTCTAAAGCCGGATTGGGACACATGCAAGATGTTATTAGTTTCCAAAAACTGCGTGAGCTGTTGATTCACGTGTTTTTCCAAGATCTTTGAGAAAGCAGGGAGTAGAAGTATCACAAGTGGTTATGACTGAGCAGGCGCCAGGCCGAGTTACCCGATCTCACCTCAGAAATTTGATTTATATCTAGAGTCGCTAGCATGAAAATTGAAGAAAACTCTTGAGATATTACCATTCATCATCTCACATTTTAGTTAAAATAGCATTGTATGCAGACAATTTAGGTCCCCATAACGATGTCGGTGGAGTTTTCTTCGCCAACATCATCTCGGTAACGGGACCGACCGACACCTGGGCAGCGGTCCCGACCGACTTATTTGGACGGACTGAACACTGTTCGGTCGCATCCCTATACTTTACAATGAGAGAATGTATTCCAGCCGGAATAAATGCTCCCATTGTAAAATAGAAGGTGCAGTTCATCCCTGCACCTTGTGGCAGTCACCTCAAGGTGCCTGCCACAGAGTGCAGGGATCAACAGGGGGGCTGGTGCCCCCTCGGCCTCAAACTGGAGGCCATGCCCCATGGGGCCCTGCTGGGGGCCCCCAAAGTCGAGTTCCGACATCCTTTCTGTGTCAGAAAGGCCAGCACAGAAAAGCTGTCAAAACTCAACATTGTTATCCCTAGGGCGAAAAGAGCCACCCTAGGGATTACTGGCCGCATTCTGATTGGCTGATTGGCTCCCCAAGCCTGTCGGAAGCCAGTCAGAATGACCAATCAGATTATTTTCCGACCACCTCCATTGTAGTGAGGCGGTTGGAAAGGAATTTTACCCGCATATTACGATGCAGTTGGAAAGGCTCCAACCAACGGTTTGAGCTGCTGCCGACCGCATAGTAATCGGGCCCTTAGTGTTCATGGAAACTAACTCTAAAATTAGTATTCCTAAAGTGAAGGAAATTATGGAAAATTTCTCAAGTATAACAGGCAAAAAAATTAACAATGAGAAAGTTGGATCATGATCTAGAACCATGCCTATTTCTTCAATGCGACTTAGCAGTGGTATTTAGGTATTATCATAGTCGCAGAGGTAACTAAACAGGCATCAATTCAAAGAACATTAGCAAAGAAGTAAACTTATCTTCATGAAATTGGTACAATCAACATCCTAAAAATGACAGGTCTTTCTAAATGTGACTTTATTTCCATTATCATTTGAGAAACCCCAAATAAAGCTATACCTCACTGATGAGACCTAAGTAGGTAGCTTGCGTTCCCATCTGGAGGGGACGTGGCCTGGCAGCTTTAACTAGACAGTTCATATTGGAGTAGGACCAAGACTCATTTGCATAAGGCAGGACTGCCAGGGGCTGAGATTAATTCAAGCATTCCTTGTTGTTATTTGCAGTAGAAACCCAAAATAAAGGCAACAATTTGGCATGGTAAAAACTGACTTGGAAAAAAAGAAGGGGATGGGCACTACCAAATCATCAATTATATATTTGGGCAATAAAAGTAAGCAATTTAGATCTGTCATTGCTTGTAACACAATATGTTTATCACCAGAAAGGCTGACTGCAATGACTAATCTAAAGAACACTCTCAGAACTTTAGCTCCATTTGAGGAACAAGTGAATCTTGTCCAAGAAAGAAGGAGGTCACAACATGGTATTTCCTACTCCAAAACATTCAGTAAGAGAGAATTGAACTCCTGGAGGTAATTTGGAAGAAGTGCTTGCTGGAGCTTCCTGGAACCATTCTGTTTCAATTATCTATCTTCATTCAATACTTAAGCCAGAAACCTGTAAAGAAATAATTTCTTCACAATTGTTTGGCTCTACTGGATCCAGCAAAAGTTACCAAAGATGCAGCCAGATGCACCAGTTAAATGTTCAAAATGCAAAATGTGGTAAGCAGATCATATCCATATTTTTTACAAGTGTCCGGAACTCCAAGCATTCTGCTCCAAACTGTGCAGGATATGCATAGCAAATTCTATGAAAACAAAATTAAAGTGGGCACAATATTTCTAAGATAGAGAATGATTATATAAACTGGGACAAACCAAGTCGAGAATTATTTTTTTATTTGATTATGTTATCCAGACTACAGCTATACAAGAAATGGAAGAAGTTACTTACTGTATCAGAATGGTGGTCTAATGTTCAGAGGATTGCATTGTAAAAACAAAAAGTAAAAGTAAACAAGGGATAAGAACAGTCTATGGATTTTCTGTTAAAAGAAGGCTACCAGATGTTATACGAAACAGTGGCTGTGATATAAATTGGTTTTGGTGTAAATGAGGACAAATAAAGAGCTAGTGGATGTAGCTGTGAATAGAATTGTTCATTTAGCAGTCATAGATTACACACCCGTAGGCTTACATTTTAGCACTAAGAGAGACTGGCTGAAAAATGGGGAAAAGTTACATCTAAGTGGGATTGGTTTAGGGAAACAGCAGTAAGCCTTGGAGTAAATCAAGAACCACACAAGGCCACTCACAGGAAGTGCAACTCACTCAAATAGAAAATAATGGATGCAGGGGCTTACAATAACACCCTGTTGGAAGCAATAATAATGTAACAATGTAAAACAAATACATGTATTTCAACCTTTAAAATGTATATATTTCATTTAATAATAATATATTAATATAAATATTGAATCATTGTTTTATTATTTTTAAATGCAATGGTATGCTTAGTACTAACATAAAATTAAGTCTAACTTCTAAACCTTTATTAAATCATACAATTAAATGTATTTCTACATATAACAAAATGTGACACTTATTAAATAAAAATAATAATGTTACCTGTGGGAGAGATTTGTTTTTTTAATTATTCTTTGAGAAATATTATTTATAAATTGATCAAATATATTTGAATTCATTGTTTATTTTTAATTTAAATGAGTTAATGTGCTGTAATATTTTTTTAAAGTTATAGATTTATTATATTTGTTTTATATTACTTTACATGTATATTCAAATATTTGCACTACCTTTATATTAATAAACTTTAATAATTTTCTATATACTTTCTCATACAGCATTCTCTGCCACAATGACAGAGATCTCCACCCACGTGACTGGTAGCTACTGCTCAATGGGATCTGAGTTACACATAGTCAGCAAGGGGTAGCAAACACTATTAAATACATTGAAGTTTCTGTAGAAAATTTACTTCATAATTGATTTATAAAACATCATGGCGGATAGCCCTCATTACCGTCCCCAAAATTTGCAAAATCATTTTAGAACTTATGGCCTCCCCAGCCCCATTTTTTCCCAATGGGCAGAATATATGACATGACCTCTCACCTGAAATGCTAACTGTAAAACAACTTCCCCAGCAACGCAGAGCATGTGTTGCAATGCTGGCTGAGCTGCTCCCTACTAGTACATTTAGCACTGAAGATGAGTCAATGAGGAAATCAAGGGATTTCCCACCCTAATGAACATGATCCCCAATTCTTTTTCTATGGGTATCTGAATCTTACTTCGCTTTTAGGCGTCAAGTGCCCCGAAATTTCCAAGACTGATTCACAAAGAATTTTCTGTGAGTAGCTACTCCAAAATAAGTGTCTTTCTCCAAAAAGAGTGGTAGAACTATATATGACTTATTCATGCTTTTTGTGAGTCATGTTCACAAGTAAATCACAGAAAATGTTGTGTGAATCAAGCCAAGGCATGCAGGAGTATTTAGATGTATGATGGGAATAATGGACAACCACTCACAGAGAAGGATGAACCAGACTACTTAATGATCCAAACACCATTAGTATATACAACATTTGTCATTGAAATGCTATTGTAACATATGAAATGACTACATTAGATTTGGGTGCTTATGGAAAATTGTCTGATTTTTGGTCGAAGTGTCAAATTTGGAGGAGTATCTACTGCTGTAATTTCCTCCTCAGTGCAATTTTTTAATGCAGGAAAGTCCATCAGTGAAGTCACTTGGACATAACTTTGAATACTGCAGAAAGGGCTAAAATCCAGAGGGGAGTCCACCAGTTCAATTTCCAGCAATCTCTATAGTGGATTTAAGATCTTTTTGAGATATCAAAGGATGAACGTCAATTAGTCTTCACATATTGTGCTTGAGTCAAAAGGACAAACCAGAAGTGTGGACTACTGTAGGACTCATGAAGGAGCTGACACGGGTGCTGTAATAGGTCAGCCTGTCTCACTGTTAAATCACCATTGGCGTGCTGCACCCACGACAGACTGCATCTGACACTTGATGTCCTGTGCTGATTCTGCTGGTGAGAGAAGTATCGTCAGAGTCTGAAGAATCATCAGCACAGAAGGTGTGGTGCTCCACTTACTTGGGAGGGATGCTTTTACTTTGGCCCTTCGGCTGGAGCCTGCAGATGCATCTGCTGAGAAGCCACCGGCTTCACTGAAGTTCCAAACAACATTGATGAAGGCAGAGCCATTTCACACCCGCTCTGGAGTGAGGATCTCACACCAGGGACCTCTCTGCAACTATGCTCAGGTAACTCTTGCACCTTGGAACTTGTGCTCACCAGACAGTGGGACTCTTTTGGCTTTAGGAAGGCCATGGATAGGCGCAGTGCTTACTTTGAGCTGGCTGATGGCAATGGGGGCCATCAGCACTTATGTCTGGGAACTGGCACATATTTGTACACGTCGGATATTCACTGAGAATGAGTAATGGAATGACACACGAATCAGAAAGATGGAGGAAGAGAAAGACGGAAATCCATCACAAAGGGAGAAACGATAAACATGTAAGAGTTAAATAAAGGGGTAGGAAGTGTCTGTAGTGAATTAAAATGGTGTGAGGTGCTTGGTATCCAGCACACCGGCCTTTAATTGCACTGATCACTGGCTTCTGAGCGGAGCTTCGGACACCAGCACTATTTCTTTATCAAATGAAGTACTGGAGAGGGTGTTGCCAGTGACTGGGACATTGAAGGTCTGAAACAGAAGTTTGCTTATGCTAATCACAGTGAGCCTGCAGCTGTGTGTTTATTCTAAGCCTGATACATTTCTACCATTTTTCCTTGTTGTGCCTGTTATAGACCTCTGTGCCTAGTGGCTTATCCTTTGTGTGAGTAATTACTTTCCTGCCTCCCTTGGCTTGCCTTTTGGAACTCAGTGTACTACTCCTGCTAATACAATGAGGGTCGTAGAGGCAGAAGCAGAAACAAACAAAAGCAGGACTCAACTTTCTATAGTTTCTAAACCTTGTCCTGCCTGTTGTCTGTCAACAGCAAACAGAAAGCTGGTAAAGGGCTAAGGATGGGGCGAGGGGGCAACCCTATGATGCAATTAGCGATCAATGGGTCCATGAGAGCTTTTTCCCGACCTGATATTTTGTTCAACGGTTTTCCATGAGCTAAACAATTTCTGTTACTGTCAAACTCTAAATCAAGCACTAAAGCAGACCCCTTGCTTATAGGTCAAAAACTTATAGCAAGGAGATAAAATAAACAAATATGTGCATACAGGGTCCCTTATTATCTGAGCAGAAATAATTTGGCTTAGTGGCCAAATCATTGCCCATGGACAATGACTCAAAAGGAACACTTAGCCTTCGGAGCTACCAACAACCTCAAAATTATTGTTTTTTTATTGAAAACAAACACAAACATCAGTGCTTTGACTTAAAATGTGCCTATGTTCAAAACTTGTACATTTTCATACTTGAATTCAGTTTTATCTATTTCTTTTTTAATGCTAGTTACATTTTCATAATTTTTAAATGTACCCTCATAAAGTCTGTGTTCTGAATATCTTTCAAACATGATGAATAATGTATTGATAGTTCTTTGAGAACATGTGTTTTTTTATTATGTGCTATTGGTATGGGAATGTTGCCTACATATTTTACATACATGCAATCCTGTCCTGAGATACTAATCTGTACGTTTCAATGGGATCCTGATTTTTTGGGCCCAGCACAGACAACAATTGTGTGCAATGATGGCTAGGCTCCCTGCAAGGTTCTGTTATCCAGAGCATGTCTCCGTGGTCTGGGGGGAGGGGGTGCACAAAGCATGTGCTGGGGCATAATCATGGAGTAGTAGTGGAAGCATACCATTGTTTTATAGTAAGAACATCAGTCTTGTGCTGACATTGCTGAGTAAGTGTTGTGTGTGTATCTGAAGGTCATATGGTGACTGTTCATTCATGGTGAATGCAAGTGTCTGAATGTGAGACCAGTGGGATCCACTTTGGAGGATCCCTGGTAAATTATTACACAGAATGAAGGCTGAGGGGCAGCCTCCACAGACTGGCAAAGTGTACTGCCAGTATTGCTGAGCTTTGGGTTTAGTATCAGACAGTAAGATGTGGGAGGATAAGGAGAAGGCTGCTTCAGTTATGAAGCAGTGATGTGTTTATCAGAGGCCTGCTTAATGTCTCTTCCTAAGCAACCCCACTTGGCTCGATGGGGAGTGTGGGTAGGCAGACACAGCAATATCCTTTGTTGTACAGAGGAAATCAATCAGGAACGGACTTACCCTTTGTCTCTCACACTGGTGCCAATTCGAAAGGCTGATAGCTGCTTGGTACAAGCGTGATTGGGCCCATGTTTTGCATGCTCCAGCTGAGACATGCCCCATCCATATCTGCTGTGGAAGCGTTCATCTTGAACAAACACTGTGTCTGCTCTATGGAAGAAAGATGCACTAAGAAAGAGATCCACCATGGACCTATTCCAGGACTCTGATGGAATGAACATTCCATGTCTGCTACATGACTATAAAAGTGGGACGTAAATCTCCCCACTTGGTTTCTCAGAATACCAGGAGAATTTCTAAAATCCAGTGATGGAGTCACCGACAGCTGGTATTCCAGAGTTGACGGGACATCACCTGGAAAGTATGCAAAGGGCTGTTGGAGAATCAGTGGGACTGCTTCGGTACTGGAGAATGCCTGGCTTGCTGAGAGGGGTGGTGAAAGATCCCACTGCAGGAGGAGAGTATTTGAAGGACTGATCCACTATGTCCATCTTGAAGGTACAGCCCAGGTGTGCAGAACAGCATGGGAGCACTACAGGAGTCGACTCGAGCGCTAGAGGGGTTACTCTGCCTCCCGATTACTGCTTACAAAATAACTGATGTGCTGCTCCAATCACGAACAAGTGAGCAAGAGATAATGACTGCGTCTGCAGCATCCAAAGACGGCAGCCAATACCTGACATGCTGTGTTGACCTCGCTGACTAGTGTAGGATTGCCAAAGACTGAAGCATCATCGGCACTGTAGGGTGGGCTCATCACATGCTTGGGAGGTGGGCTCTTGCTTTGGAACTGTTCACCCGCTGGACCCTGCAGCCGCATCTGCTGACCTTTCTGCACTTAGCTCCCTAACAACATTGGTGGAAGGCAGGGCTGTTGCACACGTACTTTGGAGTGATAGCTTTGTTCTGGGTACCTCACTGCAGCAAAACTCAGGCAACCCCTGTGCTCACCAGACGTTGGGACTCTTTCGGCTCTAGGACAACTACAGTTGAAGTTGTCAGTGACTAGAACATTGAAGGACTAGCACAGAAGTATGCTTACGCTATCCACAGTGAGCACCTGTGAGATATTCTAAGACTGAAATGTTTCTGTCTTTTTAGTATCATTGATAGACCCCTGTAGGCACTTGCCTAATCCTCTGTGAGATATTTCATTATGGAGTAGGAATGCAGCAGAAGGTTGAGTTCTTTTATATGGCTATGTAACTCCATTGTGACTTGCAATATCCTTATAATGTACAGCAGAAGCTACTTTACTGCCTTAAAATACATAGCTACACTATCACCTTTCCCACAAACCACTTAAATCCTTGGTGCATAGCTTTTTCATATGATATAGAGAGCATGATTGCAAATATGAAGAATAAAAATAGTAACATTCATTAAGATTCTCACTTCTGTATAATTACCTAAGAAGTACAAAAAATAAACATGTTGCCATAAATTTTTCCTTTCTGCTTGTCATTTTATAGGTAGAAAAACACAGCAGAAGAAAGAAAAACGTTTCTGTTTTTTACCTTTAAACGGCTGCTTTGGCTATAGTCCGAGACATGACCTGCCTTTCCCCTGGCTGGTGGCCCTCCTAGCAGGTATTGTGATGTCAGATTTCACTGACAATAAGTTACTACAATTGGGTGGCTACATCATTTCTTTATAATAGGCAAATAGGTCCATCATAAGTCCCCTATTAGAAAGAATTTGGAGATAGATTTTAAAGGTGGAGTGCAGAATCCTATGTATTATAAAGAACTTCTCTTTCATAAAAGACAGGCACTGTATTAGGCAACCATTGTTGTATGCTATTTGGTAACTGTTGAGCTATGAGTCTATAGCCCAACACTACTTCCCTCAGAAGCCTACTCACCTAATCAACTTCTGGAAGGGGGTGCTCAGCTATAGGTACTAACATTTTGTACAGACTTTGTATCACAAAAGTGTTGCAAATTGGTGTAAAATATTTATTGAAATTTACTTTCCGGCGTAAAACATGTTTTTCTCTGTAAAGTTGCCTGAAAGTAATGCATAGCATTAGTTTGCGTCAAGGTTGCATTCCCATGCAACCCCCCTACCCCCCCCCCCCCACATGGTTCTTGATGCAAAACACTATGTGCCTGTTTCACAAAGGAAAATTTAGACCTGAAGTCTAAATTAAGACCGAAAGTCTAACTTTAGACCTGAAGTCTAACTTTGGAGCTTAAGTCTAAGTTTTGACAAATTGTTGCCACTAGCATCTATATATAGTGCTTTTTACCCATGAGGATGAGTAGCGAGCACTATATAAATGCAAAAAAGGAGAGAATTTTTTTTTCTTAATTGGTGGTTCAGTGTTAACCACACTTCTTGCATTCTGTTGAAGCGGAGGTGGTTTGGGCTTTTGCATCTAAAAAAATCCAAGTAGTAGCTTAAAAAACAAGCATTGGCATAGCGAATAGGTCTCTCCTTTGGGACCTTATAAGTGTTTAGCTATGTAACAGTTGCATAACTAAATACTTATAAGGTCCCAAAAGCGAGACCTTTGGCAATGCAAAGCGGCCGCGAAAGTGAAAGTAATCGCAGTAAAGCACGGTGCGCGCTCCCGCGCACATTCACTGTAGCTCTGGGCTGGCCTGGTAGCACATTTTGGAGCCCTCTCAATAAGTCTCGCCAGACCAGCGCATGCGCTGGGTCAGGCGAGACCTAACAAGGACCTGCAGAGTGATATTGGCAAATAGGGGTACAGGCAGTACTTTGTTTTGGTGGTTGCTGTTGTGTGGGACCTGTATTTATCAACAGGACTACTGGAATTGTGTGGAGGGGGTGACCAAATTATGCGGAAGGGTTGACTGAATCATGTGGTAAGAATAGAGAAATTATGCAGTGTATTGCGTCATATTTTGTGATAGTGTTACATCATTATTTTGTCATTTTTACACATCTGGGCTACGGATTCACATCGCTAGTACCGGTTTATTACCCAAACATAGCAATAAGCAACTGAAGGTGGCCAGTCAACCTTCCCGGAAAGCTTTCCACTACACAGCAACAATTGTTGCAGCATTTTCAGTAACTTGTGATCCACTGGAGTTAGAAACATATTTTCAAGTTAAAATCTGCAAAGGATGCCTCTGTAGGTGGAATATGTGGAAATGCAAAGCCATAATATGTGAAAACCACCACAACCACAGAATTAAATAATTGAAGTAGCCCTGTTAATTAGTGAGGGCAGGGTCTTTTAAAAGATGGTCTTGCAAGTAACAGTCCAGAACCTCAGAGGAAAATCGCACTGGCTGCCTGGTCTATCCCAGAAGGAAGGTCAGCTAAGGTTCATGCATTGATGTGGCTTGTGAGTCTATAAGGCAGTTTTGGTCTCAGGGTGATGGCTTGACAATAATGTCATGTCATACAGCTACTCTAACAGCCCACCCACAGATAGCAGAGCAGAGCAGCCTCCTCTGGCTAATGTTGGAGAGAGGATGTAGCCTTACTGCTAGAACGCTCAACCTGGAAGCTGAGGTGCCGGGTTCGAGTCTCGGCAACGACGCTCAACATCCTGTGATTCGGGGCAAATCACTTAACCTCCTCGTGCCCACAAAAATGAATGTGTCCTTGTGTAACGTAACTGAGGCTCATGTAAAGCGCTCTGATACCTGATATCTTCGGGCCTAGTTTGCACTATATAAAACTCTAAAAAAAAAATAATAATGTTTGCACTGTGGCTCAGTTTGGCTGCAGCAGGATATGTGCACCACAGAAGGGACACAATAATGAGGTGTAATATTCCCCTATGTCTTGTCGAGGGCTGGGTGCTAACTTTTCACAGTTCACCTCACCGAAGTCCCTTGTGTGACTGTCACCCTGCACGTTTGGTGAACAGAAACTTATACACGGAAGAGGCAGATCAGCATGACACTCTATATGGACAGCACCTAGCACCGCACCCACCAAAGCTTTCTACTGGCGCAGCAGTGTATACCGCAGACAGCTCAGCACTGATGGGGTGTACCTCTTGGTCCTCTTTGCTATCTCTGCGAGTAGCAGATGGTGCTGGGAAAACCTTGAGATGAAGGGAGAAGAAGGGTGCCGGGCTCTAGATCTGAGACACATGCACACATTTCAAAGACTCATTTGAAATGCATACTGAGTGTACAGATTCTGGACCATGCTGTTCCTCAAGCTGAACCATTTTTGCAGTTAGCTGGTGTCTTCCTCACCTACTACCCTATGCCAATTTAAAACCAGCAAGCGCAGTCCTGTGGGTTAACACATCTACTACTGTGACACAGTCCAGTTGCCGTCTGTTTTATCAATGTCCATATGAGCAGTGGATTTTAAAGCTCAAACTTGGTGCTCAGAGACAAGAGTTGACATTTTGTGTGTTAACTCTTTTGCTTATCTGCCAAGGCCCAATCTTTCCTTCCCATGTGCTACAGTCAATTTTCTAATACTATAGTATTGTCAATAGTTCATCATGTCAGCCTCTGCACTGTTTATCCTTTCCTCTGTCCCTCTAGTCATTTTCTACACACTGCTGCCTCCTCTCCTACTTGATGTCAAGCTCCCTTTTAGCTTTTCTCTCCCTGTGACAGCCTACTTCTTATATTTCACTGTTGCCTTCCTTTTTATTTACAGGTGTCTCCTTCTCTCTGCCTCTTCTTCCCTGCTCTTTCTAAATGTCCCCACTACAAATGTACCAAAATGAGCTAAAAGCAAAGACTGTCAAGAAGACACTTACAATAAAGTGTAGCTGGTGAGAGCGATAGGGTATGAAGTGAAAGTGCAGTAGAGAGTGGAGTAGAAAGCAAGGGAAATGAAGATGAGAGGTTCAACTGTACTGCAAAGCATCACCTGTCTAGTGTGTTGCTGTACAATGTACTAACTGAAATGCTTGGGATTGAGAAGCATATTTTGGTGCCTTCTTTATTAAGGAGAGGAACCCAAAATTAAGTTGATTTCACGTCTGGAGATAGGGATGAAAACCTAGAAGACATAAATGAGTTCATGCACTGATAAAGTTAGTAACTGCACATGCAAGAAGAGTGGGAAAGACTCTGCATATATAGTGCTGGCCCTTGCACAAATAGAGCAGAGTGCAAGGACAGATGGAGCTTAGTTCAGACAGATATAATGTTGAGTTCATTTACAGACAGTTGATTTCTTGCACTGAACCAGAGCTGATTTCATGTATGCAGAGAGATGAGCTCCTGCACAGACAGTTAGTGACTTGGTCCCCCCGTCTGGTCCACGTCACCTTCTCACGCAACTGAATCAGTAACACGACACTACTACACAGTCATGGGTAAAAAGGTCATTTTTATTTATCAGCATAAGACAATCATGATGATCAGAAAAACACCCAGCAAATGTAAACAGTTAGAGAAGTTATCAAAGATGTCAGTGTTATAGTACCTGGTAAACTCTGTGCATATATATCGAACAGAGTTCTTGTAAAGCGGCATCTCATGCAAATGGCCTGCGTATTTTTTATAGCGCAATGGGTCGATGACATTTTATACATCCGCTTACTGTCTTTAAAGCGAAAATTCCCCCGACTTTGCTTTATGCTATTGAATCAATTCCAGTGAAGGACTGGAGAAATACCTCTCTAGGAAGCTAGAACATGGCATTCGACTATGGCTTAGCCTATGTCGCATGAACCTTTTACCTCTAAATGACCTAGCATCAAATTGGTATCACTGCATGAAAAATGGAAACATTTGTAACTTATGTGATTCAGGCATTCAGAACCTAGATCATGTTTTGTTTGTTTGCCCAGCATTGGTTCTGTGTCGTCATCGTTGGCTTTGCCCGATGTTTTTACAAAACTGTATCAGAAATGTAACATCAGCCCGTGAATTTCTCTTTTGTCCGAAGAACGAAGCAGCTTGTGTAAAATTATTTAACTTTTTTAAGGAGTTTATGAATATATTTGAACCTGTATTTTATCCTTTTAATAGGTTTTCCTTTTAGATACACGGCTCTTCCTCCAATTGTGTTGTTAATCATAAGGCCCCGGTGTCTTTAAGGTCAAAAAAGTCTTACTACTCATTTCTTTTTAGACTGCATTTTGCACATGTTATGGCTGCTATCCAACTGTTTTTTGCACATTTGGGATTTATGGTATTCCCATTCTCTTTCTGCTATTTAAAACCTGCACATGTTATGGCTGCTATTCAACTGTTCTTTGCACATTGGGTATTTATTGTACTCCCACTCACTTGCTGATATTTAAAACCTGATTTTCTAAAGAAGCTGTTATTATACATAGCTATATACTATTTCGAAATTTGCACATCTAGTTGCTTCCATTTTAAAGTATTTTGCCCCAAATTAGAATATATTATTATTTATAACGGATTTAGACTTTTGCCATTTGTTTTGGTAGAGGTTATATCTGGGGTATTATAGCTGCTTATTTGTCTATGCCAATAGCCTTATTTTGCATCTCGCCCATTGGGGAAATTGATAATATCCATTTATGTTATGTAATGAAAATCTAAAACTGACTATGAAGGGTTTCTGATATCTTTCAATGGTTTGAGAAATGAATTGAGCTTATATTTTATTATATTCATCATGTAATAACTGTATGTATAGTTTACGTGGACCTCATTGGAGTTCCAAATCTTTAAATAAATATTGAATTGAATGTGCATATAATGCATCTATGAAAATAGGCAATCAAACTGGTGATGATTGTAGCACACATACATATGCAAAAGAGGCATTTGCTGAGATGTCACAGCAGTAAGGACTGAATTCCCTTGCTTCTGCTGGCCTTCCCAAACCACAAAGGTGAAACCACCCATTTCCCTGAGGAGCTCCATCAACCTTTGCATCCTTGTCCACCTGCCATGGTCCTGCCACCACTGAACACCATGCTGCCTAAATGGGACCAGGGGATATGACAGCAGAGTTTAGTTATTTTAGTATTCATTCAAACGATGTAAAAGATTATCTTTTGTGGGAACTGACATACTTGGCCCCAGCTACAGGCTTCTCAACCAGGTTAGTCTCCAACATTGCCTGTCTTTGATAGGACGAGAGGATAACCTGGAAGGAAGGATGAGAGTTAGAGAGAAGGGTGCGACAAAAGAAATTGTGGAGAGGGAGAAATAGAGAGAGACGAGATAGGGAATAGTGAAGGAGTAGAGAGCCAACGTGTGAGAGAATATGAAGAAAAAAGGAGTAAGATGAGAAAGAAATGAGAGAAGAATGTAAATTAGATAGGAAAGAAGAGAGAAGGAGTGTGAAATGAGAGATGGCAGATGTGTGAACAAGAGGCACAGCAATGATGCTAAGGCAATTTATAGAGCACATCTCACCTGTTCCCTTTGCTCCCTTCTGCATCAGAAGTCTGGTGTCACCATGCCAGAGGGTGATGCCAGCGCTGGCAGTGGATGCTGCAGGTACCAATCTCCAAAGAAACATTTTGGACAGTTCTGGGCAAATCACTTAATCTCACTGTACCTAAACTTTAAATATGTGAGCTGCTGAGGTAAATGTGCGTATTTTAAAGATTTAAACCCTCCACTTGAGCTCATGCCCCATGAAGTACAATGCTCCATTGCTCCCCAGCTAGGTCTGTGCTATAATAATATCAACACATGCATGTTTTTTACATGGTGAACAGGTATTCCACTTTTTCCGGTCTGTGAATGCCCCTACCTTTTAAGATCTTGTTGAACCATCCAAATTTTGTGACAGCCAGATAAAATGACCCATAAATTTCTTGATCCCAGTTCATGCTCCACACTTTAATTGGACATTTAATGAGATTCACATAAGTCTGCTTCTCTAGGTCTCTGGGAGTTTGTTCTTGTGCTCATTGGGACATGCTCCCACAGAGTCGTCTTGTTCTTTGGAAGCTTGTGTTTATCATGTGGCTGACGTTGCTTTTAGTAAGTAAAGACACCTTTCCAATAAGGCTCCAGTGCTTTATTTTCTGTGTGTCAGGCACGAAGACCAGACACATGACTCACTTGGTACTACCTTGCAGACACCTGAGGCTCGCAGGTCTAGTGGACACCCTTGATGCTCCCGCAGAACTTAGGGCCATATGTATGAAAGTTTGGTTTTGCGATTCTCAAATAACGATTTTTTGCGAATCGCTATTTGAGAATCGCAAAATGCTATGTATGTAGGATTTGCAAATAATTTTGAGAATCCTACATAATCCTTAATTGCGAATTGCAAATTGTGATTCACAATTAAGGAATACCTCCCCATTCATTCCTATGGGCCTAGAGGCCCTTAGGAATGAATGGGAAGACATTCTCAATTTGCGATTCTCAATTAGAGAATCGCAAATTGAGAATGCAATTTCAAGGGTGCCAGGGTGTCAAAAGGACACCCTGTTGCATCCCTGAAATGGGCATGTGTGCACAAGTGGCACACATACATTCCCTGAGGGCATGTATGTGCGTCACATGGCAAAAGTGCATTTTTCAGAGAAATCACAAATTACCACCAACTTGAAGTAGGTGGTAATTTGTGATTCCTTAAGCCCAAATTGCACTTTTTCTGTGCTTCTTAAATTGCATTTAAGGAATCGCAAAATTTGCGATTCCTCAAATGCAATCGTAAAATAAGGAATCGCACATTTTGCGATTCCTTATTTTGCAATGCAGTTTTACCTTAATACATCCCACTTAGCAGCTGCGATCGCAAACGCCAAAATTCTGCGAATTTCGGCGTTTGCTATCGCAATTTTGAATGATACATATGGCCCTTAGTGTCTCAGGGGAATGCACTTGGAAAGCCAATAGATCTAGCCTTAAAGAAATTACAGGCAAATGCTATTTGCAAGCAATAATACATTAAAGGCACAACTGTTGGCATTGCTAATGTTGTTCTCATAAGGCTCTGAGGATGTCTCCAACCCCTATTTTGTGAACTGGAAGCCCCACATCTGTGGCTTGAACTACTAGCTCTCCCTGAGGTTTTCAGTCGTGTTGCACCCCTAGTGGAATGTAAAAGTAAATACTTTTGAATGACACCTCATGCCATGGAAGAAAACTCTCATGGAGGGTGGTCACTGTGTTTTTTATTTTCAAAAACAAAATCCCACTTTTGGATTTATATATTTTTAAACAAAAAAAGAAAATGAAAGTGTGCAGTGCTGTGCCGTCATTTTGACAAAGCCACACAGCATACCTTTAATGCATTTACAGGAACCTCTGTGAAAGCGGTTCATGTAAAGGTAAGAGACCAGCGGACATCTCTAAATTTGGTGGGCAGAGTACCTTCCCCATGGCGGGAGTAAAGTATTTCACCATAGCAACAGTACTAACACCTTACACCAAACTCTAAATCAGGACCTTTGTGACTATTGCCAGAGAGTTTTCAACTTTATTGTCATATTAAAACAATTAAGTCAGCTTGGAGTTTCCAATATTGGCACAACTATACATGTTTATATTTCTTTCATTTTTCTGCCATGATGTTTCAGAATTACAAAGGCTTATAAATTTTAAATCATTTTCCAGGTAGCTTCTTATAAAACAATGAAGACTGTTTTTCTTCATGTTATAATTGAGCTTTAATTATAGCTCTGACTAAGAAAAAAAGTTTTTCCTGCATTGAGAAGCTTACCTAATTTTACTTCAGATATTTGAAATAAAATTCATAAAGCATTTAATGAAAGCATATATTAATATTACTATGTGGTGCCTTTGTTCTATATAACAGTTATGGACAGATGAACGATACTCAAAGAATGTTACCATGCTACGTAGGTTAGACTTACGACCTTACCTGCAATGTTTAGAGGTGACCTGAACACCTTACTTATGCTGATCTATGCCAAATGCCAGCAAGCAAACCTAGCAAACACAAGAAGATGATGGACGGAGCGCTGAAACTTTTCAGACACTCACCCCCAGTCACAGATCTGGGTTGAATCCATCATCATTCTTTAGCTCACTTTGCCAACCCAGTTCAGACACAGCTATATGCAAATCAGTCTTGACCCTGTGCCTCATGGGAACAGTCCAGCCCAAACTGCCAAGCCATGTCTTCCCTGGACCGGAAACAAGCATCCTGGGACCGGTTTCGGGCTAACAGCCCTCTTCAGCCAGGCTAGCTTGAATCCAGTGGCAAAGTGAGCAAGGAACCCAGGTCTGGGCATACCCTGCCAACTTAACGCCTTGAATGCCCATGACGAGCTGGACTCGTCATGGCACACAGTTCTCGTGTGCCCATGACGAGTCCAGTTCGTCATGAGGCATTGCCTGGGGAATCCCTTTGGTGCGGGCACCAGAGGGATTCCCTTTAATTAAAAATAGCCTCGGGAGCTGGGGAAGAGCTTCCCCAGCTCCCCAGGCCTCCCCCCTGCTTTCCGTGTAATGACGATCGGCGCGCACGTCGCGCCGACGTCATTACACTGAAACTGAAACTGAAATGAGCCAAGAGGCTCATTTCAGTTTCACTTTCTACGTGCTCAGGGGGCTATCTCAGCCCCCTGAGCACGTAGAAAGACGGGAGAGGTATCGTTGGAAAGGGGAGAATCTTCCCTTTCCAATGGTACCCCTCCCCAGTGGATCCCTGCTTGGGGATCGCCACAGGAGGGCGATCCCCAAGCAGGGATCCACCCACTAGACACCAGGGAGTGGGGAGCGGTCTCATGGGCAAGCGCCTTTGCTCCCCCTATATGAAATTGGCACCAATAAGTCTTTTTGCCCCGCCTGGGGGGCAGATGGGGGCTGTAGCCCCCAATCTGCCCCCCATGGGGGCAAAAAGCCCACTAAACACCAGGGAATTAAAAAAAAAAAATAGAGGCGGGGGCTGCCCAAAACGGGCAGGCCCATGCCCCCAACCCACCCCACAATTACTACAGTCTTTCTGCCCCCCCGGGGGGCAGATGGGGCATTGGCCCCTAATCTGCCCCTTCGGGGGGGGGGCAGGAAGCCCACTAAATACCAGGGATTCGTTTTTAGGTTTTTTGTAGGGTGGGGGCTGCCCGAAATGGGCACGCCAATGCCCCCACCCACCCACCACCATTACAGCCTTTCTGCCCCCCCTGGGGGGCAGATGGGACATTGGCCCCCAATCTGCCCCCCCGGGGGGGGGGGCAAAAAGCCCACTAGACACCAGGGAATTAAAAAAAAAACAATAGGGGTGGGGGCTGCCCAAAACGGGCAGGCCCATGCCCCCACCCCACCCCCCCCAATTATTACAGTCTTTCTGCCCCCCCGTGGGGCAGATGGGGCATTGGCCCCTAATCTGCCCCTTCGGTGAGGCAGAAAGCCCACTAAACACCAGAGATTTATTTTTAGAATTATTTTAGGGTGGGGGCTGCCCGAAATGGGCACGCCAATGCCCCCACCCCCCCACAATCATTAGTCTTTCTGCCCCCTCTGGGGGGCAGATGGGGCATTGGCCCCTAATCTGCCCGTTCGGGGGGGCAGAAAGCCCACTAAACACCAGGGATTTGTTTTTAGAAGGTTTTTTTAGGGTGGAGGCTGCCCGAAACGGGCACGCCAATGCCCCCACCCACCCGCCACCATTACAGCCTTTCTGCCCCCCCGGGGGCAGATGGTGCATTGGCCCCTAATCTGCCCCTTCGGGGGGGCGGAAAGCCCACTTGACGCCAGGGATTTATTTCACGCAATTTTATTTAGGGTGATGGATTTTATTTAGGGTGGAGGCTGCCCGAAACGGGCACGCCAATGCCCCCACCCCCGCCACCATTACAGCCTTTCTGCCCCCCTGGGGGGCATATGTGGCAGTAGCCCCCAATCTGCCCCACCCCCCCCCAGAGGGGCAGAAAGCCCACTATCCACCAGGGATTTTTTGGCGCAATTGTTATTAGGGTGTGGGCTGCCCGAAACGGGCACGCCAATGCCCCCAACCTCCCCCCACAAAAATGACAGTCTTTCTGCCCCCCAGGAGATAGATGGGAGCTGTAGACCCCAATCTGGCCTCCCCTGGAGGGGCGCAGAAAGCCCACTAGAAACCATGGATTTTTTTGTTTTAGTAGTGTAGGGGTAGGGGCTCCCCAAAATGGGCATGACAATACCCCCACCCCACCCATAGAGAAATTCCAGTCTTTCTGCCCCCCGGGAGGGCAGATGGTGGCAGTGGCCCCTGATCTGCCCCCTGGGGGGCAGAAAGCCTACTAGGCGCCAGCGAGTACGCAGGCTTTTCTTATGCGTGGGGGCTGCCCAAAAAGATCATACCAATGCCCCCACCCCCACAAAAAATAGCCACAGTCTTTCTGCCCCTTTAGGGGCATATCAGGATGAAACCCCCTTCCCCGATTCCCCCCCCAGGGCGGCTGAAAGCCCACTGGGCTCAAACTTTTTTTTAGCAAGTGCATACCTGTGGATTTTGGGCCCTAGCGCAGTTGGCACATAGGCAAACCTAGCAAACCTGTACATTTTTTAAAACTAGACACCGAGGGGAATCCAGGATGGGGTGACTTGACTGGCTCTCACCAGGTTCTGTTACCCAGAATCCATTGCAAACCTAAAAATGTGTCCAAAATACCACATTTTCCTCACATTTCTGTGGTGGAAAATTCTGGAATCTGCGTGGGTCCACAAAATTCCACCCACCCCGCGTTCCCCAAAGTCTTCCGAGAAAAATGGTACCTCACTTGCGTGGGTAGGCCTAGTGCCCGCGTCAGGCAAGGGCCCAAAACCAATTGAGGAGACATCAAAATTACCTATCACAAAACAACCTGGTTTTGCAAAGTGGGTCCCATGAGTTTTTGGCCCGGTGCTCAGCGGCCACCTAGGGAAACCTACCAAACCCACACATTTCTAAAAACTAGACACCCGGGGATTCCAGGGAGGTATGGCTTGCGTGGATCCCCCAACGTTTCCTTACCCAGAATGCCCTACAAACCTCAAATATAGCTGAAAAAAATCACCTTTTTCACACATTTTTGTGTGGGAAAGTTGTGGCATCACCGGGCTGACACAAATTTCCTACCACCCAGCATTCCCCCGGGTCTCCCGATAAAAACGGTGACTCACTCGTGTGGGAGGCCCAAGTACCCGCGATAGGCAAGGGCCCACAACATATTGAGGCAACATGAAAATTGCCTATCTCAAAACGACCTGGTTTTGCAAGGGGGGTCACTTGGACTTTTGGCCCGGTGCTCGGCGGCCAACTAGGGAAACCTACCAAACCCACACATTTCTGAAAACTAGACACCCGGTGGATTCCAGGGAGGTATGGCTTGCGTGGATCCCCCAACGTTTCCTTACCCAGAATGCCCTGCAAACCTCAAATTTAGCTGAAAAAATCACCTTTTTCACACATTTTTGTGTGGGAAAGTTGTGGCATCACTGGGCTGACACAAATTTCCTACCACCCAGCGTTCCCCCAGGCCTCCCAATAAAAACGGTGCCTCACTCGTGTGGGAGGCCCAAGTACCCGCGACAGGCAAGGGCCCACAACGTAGTGAGGCAACATGAAAATTGTACATCCCTTGAGGGCCTGAGAGGCCTGTTAGGAATGTAAGCTTTTACCAGAGGAAAAAGATATCTTGGGCCTCTCTGGTTGAGTAATCTGTGAGCAAAGCAGAGCGCTTTAAAGGATACTCTGTGCTTGATAGAGAGCCAGTGCAGTTGGGCAAGTCCTGAACTAAAGTGCATATAGCCTGGACGCTAACCGACCACGAAAACTTCCAACCCCTACAGCCCCTAACCCCTAGTGAGGGTGACTATGTGGCGGTGACCAAAGGTTTATTCTGCCACTTTTTAATTAATGGCCAAACCCAGGAATTTTTCAAAAGAGATCTGTCTGATTTCAAATGATTGCTATTTTTGGGAGGCCACTCTTTAATGGGGTGTATTGTAACACTCACCACAGAATCTAATGTATGCATTATGGTGATAAAAACTTTATAGCGGAATTATTAACCAGAAGAAACAGAATTACAGACTCAGTTATCACTCTTCAAAGCATGTGCAGGGTGGACTGCGAGTGGGACAAATGTAGTGCCAGGAAGTCATCTAAAACAGAAACAGACTGCCTTTATGCCAAAGAAGTCCACAAAATTGAAGCAACACAGGCTATACAATTGGTTTGATGTGATTAAAAAGGGTGAGGCTCCACTGGCAATCCTCTCTTCAGACCCCCAAAAGGTGTTTGATTCATTTGAGTGGAATTACTTGCTAAAGGTCCTCCTGGAATTATTTGAGCTTGGTCTGAAATATAGATACTGGGTCACACTTTTCTACATGAAACCCACAGCTGCTGTAAGTGTGGAAATAAAATTGACAATTGTGCCCCATCATTTCCCTGTTTCTGCCTGGTAGCCATTTGCCTCAGACAAACACCCATTTTGTGTGTGACATGCTCTCAGCAACTTGTCTGAAAACTGTCCTTCACATCCCCATTGAATCTTACACAACCCCCTGCTCCTTGTGGTTGAGCCAATTCCAAGAAGCCTGCCTGTGTGCCTTCCCCCAGTTGTGCCAGAGACTCAGCCACATCCTGTCCATTGTTGGTAACTCAGCCTGTCACACCAGCTGCCCTGTGACCACCCCCAACTGAAAGAGGAAGCACGAGGTTAGGCCCTGAAACCACACCAACTAATAGAGGAAGCACAAGGCTGTACACTGTGAACACACATTTCTGTGGTTCTGCCAATTGCCAGAACCAGCAAGATAGTTCCTGTTTTACACAAGATGGTTCCTGTTCTTGACTCTAAGCCAGAGATAAACCCCCAAATGAGTAAGGGCCTTCAACTGAAAGAGGACACATTTCCACACATCACATGCCCTCTCACGAGACACAAGACACGCCCCTACCTTGACACATCTGTTGGAAATTACTGCTTGTCACTTCCCTTTTTCTTGTCACTTCTCCTTCCTTCTTTTGCCTATTGACTGAAAACTGTATAAATATTCTGATGTGTGAATAAAACTGCAGACCACTCCTGTACCCGCTTGGTGCTGGAGCTCTCCCCTTAACTCGAGTTACTGGACCCTTTTTTACTCGAACACCACGGACTCCTCTCTTTGCTTTGACTGAAATTATGATTATTAAGTATAGAAATTCTGAGATGAGGTAATATTGAATTAATTTACCACATTAATTGGCGCCCGAACAGGGACATTCCCTTTTCCCCCCGCGCCGGCGATATTGGACCCGGTACTGTCCCCTCCTGACCTTTGACAGACTTCAAAGTGCACAACGCGGGGAATTCCCGCTAACTCCCTCGAGGCAAAGAGGGGGACCAACTGCGGCCCGGCATCCACACGAGGCGGTGAGGAAAATTGCGGAACGTCCTGAACCAGAGCCCAACCTGTGGAGAGACGAATCCGAGGTTCTGCGAGTCCCATCTTAGAAGCTACGCGCATTTTTAAGATCTTCAAGAGGCCTTCCAGTTATTTTTTTTCGGTGAGTACTGCTGAAAAGTAAAGACGGACTCACCACTTTGTGGGTGCGGTAAAGATACAGGTTTTTGTTGGTTTCTCACTTATTTTGTGAGGACTGCTAAACTAGTATAAAAGACGGACTCACCACTTTCGTGGGTACGGTACGGTTCTGTTTGTTTTTATTTTTCTCTCAATTCTAAATCTTTAAAAAATCTTGCCATCATGCCTATTTTCTCGAAAATACGTAAGATAGCAGCCAAAAGGAGTATTCTTGAGAAGGAAATTTCCCTTCCTCCTCGGGATACTCCAGGACACTTCATGTATGCAAAACATGGTGTCGGTGCAATTATTTATTGTGATTTATGGGTGGATTATACTAAAGACCTAGAACATAGATATAGATGGCCTGAAAATGGTACTTTTGACATGGAATGTATTATAAAATTAGAGGAACAGTTGTGGAAGATAAAGGGAGTCCGCCAGTCACAAATTGACTCGGTGGAATTATGGAGAAAAGAAGCCCATAGGAGGCAACAGAAGGAATTGCATAAAGTTGAAAAGGGTAAGAGAATGTCAGAGCAGGCCAAGAAAGAACAGTTACAAGAAATAGGGAAAGAAGTAGTTCGTGAAAGGAATAAAAGGGAACAAACAGCCATTCCTACTGGTTTTTATCCTGTATTGCCATCTGCACCTGAAAACCTTAACATTGCACCACCTAAGACACAACCTACCGCCCCATCACCAGAGGATACTTTCACCAATTTCCTCTTAGATACTCCACCTCCATATGAGATTCCAGTAATTCAACACCCTCTGCCTCCGCCACCCTTTTTACAACATAACACACTACCTCTCACTCCAGAAGGGGGTGCCGTAGGTCCAGACCCAGGTAAAACAATTCCCGACTGCCCCTATGACCCGACTCCGAGCAACACAGGGGAGGCGGGCCGAATAAGTAAAATACTTCATGACTCCTGGGAAGAAATAAGACATCTACCAGCAATTGACACGTTTCTTCAAGCGGCCTCTGAGTTTCTTCGTACTGGAGAGAACTCACGGGCCATTAACGCTATGACTACAAGAAGATCACACCCTGTAAAAATGCACATGTATAGGTTCCTCCTTTGCTGTTTCATAAAACACATACAAGCAGAGGAAAGAAATGTACCAGTTTCACTTTTTGACTTATTAGATTCCGCATCCGACCACACTAGTCTAGAACTTATAAATGATGCACTAGACAGGTTCACCCGTAATGTGACCCGTATTCTGCAAAACTTGCAAACAAATGAAGAGAATAAGAAACTTGAGGAGGAAATTACTGAACCTACTGAAAAAGTCCTACCCGTTCGTTCTTCCGCCCCTAATTCACGAACACCCCCGCCTACATTCCTCCAAGGTCACTCTGAACGGTCATCTCCAGATGATTATTTGAAAAAACATCCAATGCATTAGACTACTGGTTAGACCAGGAACCTCTGCTTACACCGGAGGAGGAGGAAATAGCCAGAACTGCGACCCTATGGGTCTCTCAATATAAGATATATGACAATGATCTCATAGCCCAACTTTTTCTAGCATTACCACGCTCACATCAAAGATTAGCAAGTCTCTACATGGTACAACATCTCATCACACTCAATGACACTCATTTTAAACATGATCCAAGACTCGAAGATTTTCTGTCTGACTGCGCTGATAACATGTTCCTCCACAATAGTTCAGTTTTTCTCAACACACTTATAGATTTTAGACAGAAATACCAGAAAACGACTGAATATAAATCTTTCAATAATACTTGTGGACCAATTAATAGACTTCCTCAAACACGCCAGTTCCCCATGAGAGAGGTCCACCCCAGAGCTGACACGAATGGCGTGCTACAACGCGTTTTTATTTATGTACCCTTGACAAAACTTGAGTTACTAAGGATAAAAGAGATGGTTCCCTCCCACTCAAAGGATCCTGCTGTATTCTTTAAAGAATTAGGAGATGTATTAATGATGGGAACATATACTCTTTCTGATATGACAGCAATTCTGAAATTATTGTTGCCATCAGGTATATATGGCAAACTAAGAGAAAAAGATTGGGAAGTAGCAGGTGAACACATTAGATGGACCGAACTTCAGAATGACGAAAATACTAGAGTAGCAGGTCAAGGTATAGGAGACAGACTAAAAGCACTTCCTGGCACTATTTTAAAGGTGCTACCACAGTTACTGACAGTGAAAAAGGAGGACTGGGATACCATTTCCTCCTGCAAACAGAAACATGGTGAAGACATAGGAGATTATTACACCAGACTTGAAAAATTATTTGTGGTAAATAGCGGCCTTACGCCGACAAGCGAAGCTTACCCGCATCTGTTTGTTTCCAAATTAGTAGACAACGCCATGCCAGCTATTAAGGAAAGAGTACTAAAAGTAGAAAGTACCTGGCAAGCACATACACCACCACAGGTGTTACAAATGCTACAATACCACCAAAATCGCATATGGGATGAAGAAGAAAATGATAAGAAACGCATGAAAGACACCAAGATGAAAGCGTTAGTAGCCCAAACTGCACCCCAGCGCCAACAGACACCAGGTAGCCAGACAAACGTGAAGAGCACTTGTAATTATTGCAAAAAGACGGGACACTTCGTTAAAGACTGCCCTGTCTTAAAGCACAATTTGGCTACTGGTAAGACACAGCCTCATCCATATCAGCCAAAACAGAATGTTTCCCAAGACAGTTCAAAACCTGCAGTTCCACCGACAACACAAATGGCCCAAATGAACATTATAGACAGCGACTACACTGAATACTACCCAGATTTTTCATGATGTTGCCCAGGGAGAGAAGATGACAAACTGCCCCTAATCCCCATCCCAGTAGATCAGAAAGGCCCATTTATAGAGGTCCGACTTCTTGGAGAGGATAGAAAGTTTCTACTAGACACTGGGGCCAGTAAAACAACAATAAGCCATCAAGAGGTCCCAGAGGCTCCTCTCTCGGGTTCAAAAAGTATTTCTCTGGGTTTCTCCGGACAACCTGTGACAAACGCCACGTCAAAACCACTGCCCTTGCAGGTTGGTCCCCTCACGACAACTACAGATCTTATATTGACAAAATCATGTCCAGAAAATTTGCTTGGTATAAAAACATTGAAAGAATTAGGAGCTGTTATTGTTTGCTCACCTAAAGATGTCAGATTATTTCTACGAGATTTTAAGGGCCACTACCCAAATAGAGAATTAGACGAGCGTTTGAAAGATTTTCCACACACCCTTTGGGCTACTGATTCCACCACAGTAGCATGTATGGAAATAACACCTCACAAGGTTACACTGAAAGAGGGAGCCCAACTACCACGTATAAGACAATACAAAATTCCACCTCAAGCTGAACAAGCATTAATGTTAATTATTCAGGACCTAATACAGTCAGGTGTGATTAAAGAAACAACTTCGAACATTTGCAATTCCCCTGTTTTACCAGTTCATAAAAAAGTGGAACCAGGAACACCACCTGTCTACAGACTAGTGGTGGATTTGAGAGAGCTCAATAAATGTGTCATTCCACAACATCCTGTGGTCCCAGACATCTCCACTTTACTCACAGCCATAGATGCAGAAGCAACGCATTTTTCTGTCATTGACTTAAAAAACGCATTCTTCAGTATACCCATTCACCCAGACAGTCAATACCTTTTCGGATTCTCCTTACAAGGACGAAGTTTCCAATTCACAAGAGCTCCTCAAGGTTTCACCGAAAGTCCAAGTGTATATAGCCAAGCGCTGAAAAGACAATTGGACAATATTCAAATGCCCACGGATACAGCCATACTACAATATGTTGATGATATCCTCATTACGGCCAGATCTGATGCAGCATGTGCTGAAGCATCACTACTAGTACTAGAATTCCTAGCTGCAAATGGCCATAAAGTTTCCCCTGGTAAGCTCCAATTTTGTTTACAGCAAGTGGCATACTTAGGGCACTTGCTGTCAAAGGAGGGTAGGCAGCTTAAACAGGAACGCATCCAGCTCATACAACAAATACCACAACCAACAACACAGAAACAAGTTCGAGCTTTTGTTGGTCTCACCTCATATTGTAGACAGTGGATCCCGCAATTTGCACTCATTTCTAAACCATTAGTGCAGCTGACAACACTCGAAGCTGGCGCTACTCCACAATTACCCTGGACAGATGAACACACACAAGCTTTTCAGTCTCTTAAAAAGGCTATGTGTCAAGCCCCAGTGTTAGCAACACCTGATTACACCAAAGATTTTACCTTGTTTGTAACAGAAAACTCAGGTACAGCACTATCAGTCCTGACCCAACTTCAAGCAGACAGACATAGAGCATGTGGTTATTTTTCAAGTACATTAGATCCAGTAGCACAAGCATTACCTGCATGTCTAAAATCAGTAGCAGCTACTGCACAAGCTATTAGACAAAGCGATGCTATTGTATTGGGACATCATCTGATAGTCCAGGTCCCACACGCTGTAGAACTTCTGCTAAACAGAACGCAAACACAGCATCTGACAATAGCCAGACTCACCGGATATGAGATGACGCTTTTTCAGCCACATATTGAGATTAGACGATGCAACATTTTAAACCCAGCAACAATGTTGCCACTGACCTCTCCTACTGAACAACTTCACGATTGTATTGACATAATTGATTTAGTGACCAAACCCAGACCAGATTTACAAGATACTCCCCTTTCTAAGGCAGAAATGATACTTTTTGTTGATGGTTCTTGCATGAGACTCCCCACTGGAGAACTAGCAGCAGCCTATGCTGTCACAAATGGTACAAACAACTTGGAAGCACACAAGATAGAGATACTGTCGGCACAAGCAGCCGAACTCATAGCACTAACACGAGCATGTCACTTAGCAAAAGGAAAATCAGTTAACATTTACACGGATTCACAGTACGCTTTCGGGGTTGTACACAACTTCGGCACATTGTGGAAAGAGAGAGGATTCCTCACATCACACGGGTCTAAAATACAGCATGCTACACTCATCACTGCCCTCTTAGAGGCCAGTCAGTTACCAGCGAAAATTGCAGTATTAAAGTGTAAAGCGCACACAAAAGGAACCGATGAAATATCAAAAGGAAATGATTCCGCAGACAGTGCAGCCAAATTAGCAGCAAACACAGAATTGAATATACTACACCGCCAATACGCAATACGAGACCCCTTTTCTCACATCCAGGATGTCCAAAGTCACACCACCAGAATGGTTTCTGCCGGATGCTATGGTACAGGTTATAATAAACACCATACATGGACCAGCGCATCTGGGAGAAAAAGCAATGTTAGACAGCATGCAGAACATATGGCACAACAAACATTTGAGAGCTGCAGCCAAACAAAAAGTTAAAACGTGCATGATTTGTAATCAGTTCAACCCAGGTAAAGGCACAAAGGTGGAGCAGGGTGGATTCCAACCCCCTGACCATCCATTTGAAGTTCTCCAAATGGACTATATCCAGATGGAGAGATGTAGAAGTCACAAGTATGTGCTAGTTGTAGTATGTGCTCTGACCAGATGGACAGAAGCCTATCCCGTCCCAGATTACACTGCAACGACAACTGCTAAGCAACTAGTAAGAGAATATTTCCCGAGATATGGGTTGCCCCGCGTCATCTACTCAGACAACGGCCAGCCCTTCTCCTCTGAACTCATGAAACAAGTGTCTCTTCTGTTAGGGTACACTTGGAAATTTCACTGCGTAAGACATCCTCAAGCAGCAGGTCTAGTAGAGAGACACAACCAGACTTTGAAGACAAAATTGGCCAAGATATGTACAGACAAAGGCGTGGATTGGATGGTAGTCTTACCGGTTGCCCTCTTCTACATGGGTATGGTAGCACATTCCAGAACTGGTCTATCTCCGTATGAGGTGGTCTTTGGCAGACCACCAAGTATGTGGGGTACGCCAATGCCTAAAAGAATTACTGATGTAGACAGCAGAATATTGACTGATTACCTGGCTTCCTTGATGTCTGCACTCCAATCTTGTCGTTCACAGGTCGCTGCAGCCTTCCCTGACAAAACCGCCCCTGGAGAACACACCATCCGACCCGGCGACTGGGTGATGATAAGAAACTTCGACAGGACCAGTCCTCTTCAGCCCAGGTGGAAGACTCCGAAGCTCGTGCTCCTAACTACGTGGACGGCGGTGAAGGTCGAAGGCAGGAAGGGCTGGCTACACGCGAGCCACTGCCGGAAATATTTTGGACAAAGAGACACTGTTGCCGGTGACGCTGCCAACCCTAGTGACATTGTAACAGAACAATCTTTTGTGCCTTTGGAACTGACCCCACAACAAGAATATAAGTCAAAGTTGAGGTCTGCCATCCAGACTCTGGCTAATTAAGTCCACTGGGCGCAGGTCCAGTGGTGAAGCGGTTGGAGCATGGGGATGGATTTAAACACCTTGACTATGTGGGAAAAAGATAGAATGAAACGCAGAAACAAGAACTTTAAGAAATTGCGTAGTGGTTCTATCATATGTTTAATGATATTGTTTTTCTTCATAACCATTATGACGTGTCTTGGTTGGATCCTCCACACTGTTTTTCCTCCAACACCACACACCTCTCATGCACCCAACAGCACTCAGGAACACACATATCATGACCTACCCCCTCATGAACAAGCCCATAGACTAGCCTTGCAAAACAATACCTTTATACAGATGTTACACTATACTCATCAGGCCAGCAATAGCACAAATTGCTGGATATGTGGCCGCCTCCCACCTCATCAGAAAAAGGGAGGGATGCCTCTTTTCCCCTTTCCATTTTCCTATAATGGGACTTGTGAAGCCTGGTTCGCCCTAATAACAGCTGACGATACCACCCCCACCTCCTGCCCTGACGGAAATAATTCATGCCAGAATGGGTGGCCTTGGGGGAACTTAAACAAGGTACTTAATGCTGCCTGTTACCCAAATAAGGATGGAAGTCCTCAGGCGACAGGAACAGTCCTAGGAAGTGAAGAATACAAGCAAGGGAACATGACCATGTCCTACAAGATGTTAAATACCAAACCTAAAAAGAATGCTGGTCCCCCTTCCATCTCGGTCTCACCAGTAAAAGGACACCTGTGCATCCAGAAAAATGGCTCTGTTCCATTAGGACACAGTGACTGTCATACCACTATAAGTTTTGAAGACAGAGGAAAGTCCTCATTTCAAGCATCTCGCCATACTTATTTCGTCTGTGGCCAAACGGCCTATGTGCAGCTGCCCTTGAACTGGGGGGGAACTTATTATATAGCATTCCTGTTACCCCCTGTCTTTGTGGCCCCATCCACTTACCACCGAGACCTCCTAGTGCCCCATGTCAGACATAAAAGAATGATCGATACCTCCTTGGTTGACCAAACAGAAACCTCATGGGAACAGTATACAGATTTTAACAAAGGGTTCTTCTTCTTTGTTGGCCCTGTACAGACCAGCAAGCTTATACGCAGGTTGACAAGGACCTTAGAGGCTATTGTAAACCAGACGGCGTCTGCCCTGGGGAGCTTAACCCAGGAGCAGTCCGCCATACGATTGGTTACTCTCCAAATCGCCTTGTCCTTGACATCATCCTGGCTGACAGAGGCGGAGCCTGTAAAATTATAGGCTCTAGCTGCTGTATATTTATTCCTGATAATTCCCCATCTGTATACACGGCCATAACAAAATTACACAAGATAGCCGTAAGTTTACATCAAGAACCTGGCGGAAGATAATCTCGTCCTGGGGATGGCAACTGCTGTCAGCAGCAGGTATAATATTCCTGATAATAACTGGATGCTGCCTTTGCATCCAATGTGGTCCTGCCCTGTGCGGTGTATGCGCTGCAAACTGCATTCCTAAACCACTTGTCCAGCAGAGAGAAAGGGAAAGAATTATGCTACAAGAATGTATAGATGATCTCATGCAAATTGAGATATAATATAGGTACACTCTGGGGCAAGGAGGGAATGTGGAAATAAAATTGACAATTGTGCCCCATCATTTCCCTGTTTCTGCCTGGTAGCCATTTGCCTCAGACAAACACCCATTTTGTGTGTGACATGCTCTCAGCAACTTGTCTGAAAACTGTCCTTCACATCCCCATTGAATCTTGCACAACCCCCTGCTCCTTGTGGTCGAGCCAATTCCAAGAAGCCGGCCTGTGTGCCTTCCCCCAGTTGTGCCAGAGACTCAGCCACATCCTGTCCATTGTTGGTAACTCAGCCTGTCACACCAGCTGCCCTGTGACCACCCCCAACTGAAAGAGGAAGCACGAGGTTAGGCCCTGAAATCACACCAACTAATAGAGGAAGCACAAGGCTGTACACTGTGAACACACATTTCTGTGGTTCTGCCAATTCCCAGAACCAGCAAGATAGTTCCTTTCTTACACAAGATGGTTCCTGTTCTTGACTGTAAGCCAGAGATAAACCCCCGAATGAGTAAGGGCCTTCAACTGAAAGAGAACACATTTCCACACATCACATGCCCTCTCACGAGACACAAGACACACCCCTACCTTGACACGTCTGTTGGAAATTACTGCTTGTCACTTCCCTTTTTCTTGTCACGTCTCCTTTCTTCTTTTGCCTATTGACTGAAAACTGTATAAATATTCTGATGTGTGAATAAAACTGCAGACCAATCCTGTACCCGCTTGGTGCTGGAGCTTTCCCCTTAACTCGAGTTACTGGACCCTTTTTTACTCGAACACCACCGACTCCTCTCTTTGCTTTGACTGAAATTATGATTATTAAGTATAGAAATTCTGAGATGAGGTAATATTGAATTAATTTACCACATAAGGGTAAATGGAAATCTCTTGAATACAGTTGAGCTCAGTGGAGGTACGAGGCAGGGATGCCCCCTGAACTCACTTCTTTTCGCATTGTCACTAAAACCCCTGACATGCTGAAGTTACATGACTTACCACGTGAGTGTGTTTAAGAGGGGAGAAGGGGTTGAAGATAGGATTTCACTTTGTACAGACAATGCAATGTTCTATGAAGCTGTCCCACCTCAATTCCAGAACTGCTAGCCATTTTCCAATAATTCTGGAGGTACTCTGAATACAGAATAAATTGTGAAAGTTGGACGAAGGTCAGTGCACTAAACATCCAGGTGACTAGGGATGGCTTAGACGAGTAGGATTTCTATGACCGAAATGTGGCTGGAGTGCTTTCTAATTTTAGGGCAGATGCCAAGAGGTGGGGCACACTACCAATATCTTCAATTTGCAGTGCCACCATCAATAAGATGATAAAGCTTAAAAACAAAATCAAAATATGCTGTAAAACACCCCATACATAATCCCAGAAGCATATTTTTGAAGGATCAGGATGAAATGAGATCTTTGTTATCGGATGTGATTCATGTGGATAGCATTGGTAGCTCTATGTAATCTGTGCACGTGAGGGGGATTGCACTACCCAACCTTGGGCTGGATTATTGGGCCTCTTAGCTGACAGTGGTAAAGGTCTGGGTGTATGCTCCAGTGGCCAAACCCTGGCTGGCACTTGGCAAGCAAGCTATGGGAGTGATACTTACCTGAACTGATTTGGCCAAAAACCCTCTATCTGGAATCATACATGGTGGCCTCCAGAAGCAGTCACCTGTCCTGTTCCGGCACAAAAAGTAAAAAATCTAGGTTTCTTGGTTAACAAAGATTTAACATTCACTTCTCAACTTAATCAGGTCACCTCGGCTTGTTTCTTACGATCAAGGTTCTCCGAAAAATATTGCCGTTTATACCTTTTTCTTTAAGGAAAACAGTAGTAGGAGCCCTAGTTTTATCTCGTATCGATTATTACAACGCATTGTACGCTGGAATTGGCGAAAGACAGCTCTACAAACTCCAGTCGTTGCAGAATGCTGCTGTAAGAGTACTGCTAGATCTTCCAAAACATCATCCGACGTCAACAGGCATAAGGCTTCTTCACTGGCTCCCTGTACGTCAAAGGGTGCAGTTCAAGGCTTTATGCCTAGTACATAAAGCTGTAAACGGAGGAGGTGCAGAGGACATGAAATCTCTTTTTCCTCGTTATGTACCACCTCGTACATTAAGATCTGGTAGTCTAGGTCTGGTTTGCCTACCTAAGATCAAGAGGGCCCGATGGGGTGGCAAGGCTTTTTCATTTCAAGCAGCAAAATTGTGGAATTCTCTTCCTACAGAGCTACGACTAGGAACAAATAAGACTCTGTTCAGAAAGGCCTTAAAAACCTGGCTATTCACTAAATCCTAGACTGGCTGTAGCTAATCTCCACCCTCATACAGCGTCAAGACGCTTCGGCAAAAGTGCGCTTAATAAATAATTCAGTCAGTCAGTCTGAACTATCTTTATTAGGGTGAAGGAGACACAAACTTCCCTCTGCAACGCATGCACTAATACAGACACTGGGCAAAATTGTGGAATTCTCTTCCTACAGAGCTACGACTAGGAACAAATAAGACTCTGTTCAGAAAGGCCTTAAAAACCTGGCTATTCACTAAATCCTAGACTGGCTGTAGCTAATCTCCACCCTCATACAGCGTCAAGACGCCTCGGCAAAAGTGCGCTTAATAAATAATTCAGTCAGTCAGTCTGAACTATCTTTGTTAGGGTGAAGGAGACACAAACTTCCCTCTGCAACGCATGCACTAATACAGACACTGGGCAAGGCAACAGCAGAACAAACCTGGGAAATATCACCAAGGGAACACCCTCAATGTGAGTGGCCACTTTCCTAAATGATGGGAATAGTTTGACAATGTTTAAAAGATAGTATCTCATATGTATCTCAAAAATAGGTGATTCAGTGGAACACGGAAGCATGAGGACGCTTGAACAGTTGCAGACAGAATATGAACTGGCTCCCTTGAATACACTCAAATACAATTTTAAACATGCTTTGGCAATATGCTCAATAAAGCTGACTAACCAAACCGAATTCAGCCCCTTAGAGAAATGGATCGTGATGGAGCAATAAGCTAGAGGGCAATGTCTGCCATTTGTAGACCTGTAAATAACAATATGCCCAAGTGCTTCCAAAGAATATGAACCTCATGGGATAAAGCAAGCCTGCTTGAGAATGTCGACTGTGATGCAGCCCTGATGCACCCAAGAAAATTGCAGGCTAAGTTTCATCCAACTTAAAATCCTGCACAGGAACAACTACCACAGGAGCAGACTATTCTGCTGGCTTTACCATCAAACGCTACCCATAAAGGGGAGGAAACCTTCATGCACACAATATGAGGATACAGGGTTCCCCCAAGACTATTGAGGTAAAATAGTTCATGAACTCTCAAAAATACTAGAGACAGAGGTTCCTCTAATGCCTCAATATGTACTAGTAGGCATACCCAATGATGTGGGTCTCACCAGAGCCAATTTAACTTTCTGCTCCTTGGTCCTCCTGGTAGCAAACAGAGACATTGCTACAGACTGGGGAACCCAATAAGATGTAATTAGTGCATGGGCATGGACTAATAAATGGTGGCAGAGGGGGTTATTTATGAAAGCATGGGTGCCCATGAAAATTCCAGAAAATAGAGGCAGTGGTAGAACTGCTACATATTAGATGAAATTGAAGGGAAATATGTTACATGACTAAATAAGGATATAGGGAGACCCTAACAAAGAGGAAGGGACCCCTGAAACTTTCTTATGAGGGGTATGTCTTCTAGAGTTGATGGGGAATCTGGCCTCTGAACATTTGAATGTGACCTGGGATTTATATATAAAAATGGGATTTGTAAGCATCAATGCCTTAGTACTCAATCTTTGTAGAATACCTCTGTGGATATTACCTACGGAAAACAATTTCAGTTTTGACTGGTATAGCTGTGAAAGCTTCTTTTAATTCTATTTACACTTGGGTGCTACATGACCCAGTTGTCTTAATAAGGAAGCCTTTTTGATGGTTCCCCTGCATAAAAAGAGGCCACGCCCTGCCACACGCACTCAATATTCCAGTTCCTGGGGTTCTTCGAAGCTTTAATTGGGTGATTAGAGGTTGTTGAAGCAATTGCATCAATCTCAGTTCTGTTTTCAAGTCTGCTGTGAGAAAGTGATTTGATGGGAGACTATGCTCATGGATACTGAGTGAGAGTTGAAACTGGCTTGGGATTTCTTTTCCAGAAACCCTCTGTGATATTTTCTTTACTATTAATAGGAATTTTGTGTAAAGTTTGGTAGAGAACAGTTTTTGTTGCTTCATTTTGAATTGAGCAACTATTGACTGTCTGTTAAATTGCTTAATCGATGGGTTAACTTTTGAGTGAAGTATTGATTCCACAAATAATACTTGGAACCTTGTTCCAAATGATTGGATATCTTAAGTATACTGTTGATTACAAAGATTGTCATAAGTACTCAGGGCTCCCAATCAGTCAAGAAGTTGCGTACTCTTGTAGCCACATTGGGAAAGACAATCCTTATATGGTGAAAAAACCTCTCTGTAAGGACTGTGTGAGAACACATTACTGTATGAAAATTAAGATAAAGACTTCAGTAAGGTGTGAAAGTGCTAAAATTGATGGCTCATTTTATGTTGCATATTCTAGAATTTGCAAATCCAAATTTGTTCTAATTTCCGGATATGAATTTTAAAGGAGAAAGTTGAGAAAAGGTATTACCAATTGACAAGCAATTTTTATCTAAGCGGATGGAAGGAAAAGTTTAGTGAATCTCAAACTCATTTTTCTTTTATTTTTTCAGGTCTACTTCTCTGCTATACTCTTTCCAATCTCATTTCACTCACATACCCATATCAAGACTCTGATCCTCTTTTGAAGTCAGAGTTGATGGTGCCTGGATGCAGACCTTACTGAACAACACATTACTCCTGAGGTTGACATTGGAGCCTGACAGAATATTGAGCCCACAGATTTATTTCCTCCTGGGTTGTACAGTCTTAGTTTGACTATGCAAGAAATTGTCCTGAAAGCAGTAGGAGCAATGCAACAAACTGCAGCAAACATGCGGAATACCCAGGGGTGGAGTCTCCATTAGTGCTCTAGAGCTGCACCCCCCCCCTGAAATGATTTCCTTCACATTGCTGCACAAATACTAAATAAAGTGATTTATGTATGGATACAATTGTATCTCTAAACAAACCGATGTATTTAAGTATAGGCTGTCTGTCCCAGGCTGCCTGCCCCACCTTTCTCTGAAGCAGGAGACGAAAGCCAGGCAGTAAATCAACTTTCTGAACTGTAACGCACGACACAGGGCTTACTGTTCTAAAGCCCTTCATAATAAATCAATGCCATTGTAGTCAATGGCAGTATCTACTATAGTCCAGTGACGCTTTCAGTGTCATGGTTTAGGGCGCTGGAGTCTCCGTCCCTGAGTGAGAGCAGCTGTCTGTCATTCACAGGCACTGATCCCACCCTTTCCCATTTGTCACACATAAGAGTTGAGGCATACACATGTGTTTTGGTGCCTTGTCATCGGTAATTGTAAGTGTTAGAATGCTAATCTTCTGTTATGTATATTGTTTTGAGACCCCTTGCCACCCTAACCTCCCCCACTGTGATACCCCAGGCCCTGGCTGCATGTGGCTGGCCCTGTGAAAAGTGGAGCTGCTGCATTTGTTCCTCTGTGAAATGGATCCAAAAGACAAGCACGCCAGGGTTCTTGTTCCCTTGTGAAATTGAAACAAATATCTGAGTCAAACACAAAGCGAGAGAAATGTGCTTACAGTAGACAGTTATGATCTGTATGACTTTAAAACTGGTACTGAGTCGTGAGTCCTGCAGAGAAGTACATGCTGTGCACCTTAAAATCTCTCCAGTCCAGCTGAGCTATGCTGGCTCATTTAATATAAATGCATTGCAGTTCTACTGCGGTCTGCTGGCAGAGTGTCTTTAAATCAGCTGCATGCCTCACTGCAAGTACTAGATCCCTGAAGGTGCATGGCCATGCTGCTTAGTCTCCAGACCGAGAGCATTCAATGCAGACTTTAACAAAAACATAGTGTTGATGGCACAGTTTTATGTTCCCAATGTTTGATGAAATAATACTCTGAAAAGAAAAGCATTATGTGTAATGTTTTTGATTTGATTTATAAGATAAAGGTGGACATTAGCGATCATTGTAGTCCGAACCATGGCCCTCCAGTCCGCATTACTGCAGTCTTGCACGCCAGTGATATGCACTTAACAACATTAATGCCAAAATGGATTGATGTATGAACAATGAGTGTTAAAAATGCTAAGGCAATGCATGTCAGCTATTTAGTTCCTCTCTTATTTCAAGTGTTACTTAATCTTGCCTCCCTCAGAGTTAGTTATTTAATCATGTTGTGTTTCTTTCTGTGTTTTTTTCCATGCATACTTTAAGCTGTGCTGGTGTTTATAAGGGCTTTGCTTGAGAGATCTGACACTGACGCTGAAGCCAAAGCAATGTGCCTGTCAGTGGGTTGGCCTCTCTGCAGAGCACACAGAACAATGGTCATGTATTTCAGTTGAAATTTCAATTTTTTGAAAATGTATGTGAAGGAGGTGGGTGCACAGATGGCAAAATATTTACAGGGCAAAATCAAAAGTAAATAAATTGCTTAAATGTGAGTGCAGTGTATGTTTGGAAGTGGTGACATGAGGGAGATGCAAGGAAGTGCATTCAGGGAAGAGTGAAAAGAGAGTGCTGAAGAGGAAAGAGAGGTCGTTGAAGATATGCAGATGGGTGAGATGTACAGAGAAAAAGGACAAATATATCTAACATAACATGCACATAGCTGAAAGCCAAAGCTCACAGGCTTCAATACTATTGAATTTTCAGAACTGAAATATTTTGAAGGTTAATCATTTATGAAAAAAAATCCTTGTTGTTACTCATTTATGTTAAACAGCTAACAACCATTGACAAAGCCAATCGTACCGACAGGTTTTAGGTGTAGGTCGGTTGTTGTGTTATATATCTGGATGTAATTACATCTCAGAGAGAAACCAGGATACCGATCGAGTAGCACACTATGGGAATCACAGAAATGTATTTTATGTGTTCCCTTTTAGAGAGTTAACATATTTTTCATCCCATGATTGCAATCATCTGCTGTGGGTCCTTCCCAGAGCCTGGTTAGAGCAGTTTCGTCCAAATGTGATGCCGCATGCAGTGCAAGACACTGGGCAAATAAACACTTTAAAAGGCTGAAGTTGTCATGTTATACAATTTGCACATTACAGTAAGCGTTGAACATATTAATGCAGTAAGTTATAGGGCAGTTTTTTAATGTTTTTAATTTTCAAAACTATATGTTCCCACTGCTTTATACGCCTTGCTTTATCACTAAATACATTTGCTCTAAAATTCATCCACCCTGGACCCCACGTTTGTTCATTAAGCCTGCCCGTGTCGCTCACAACATAAAAGTCATACCAAACTTTTATGCCTCACCACTTTCAAATGTCACCAGTCACCAATGGTAATACTTACTGTGGACAAATATTTCAAACATTTAATGTAAATCACTTTTAAGGCTGGTGTAGTTTACAATATGTTGTAAAATGTAATAGGCCCCTGCTTTCCATTCTTCAGTGGTGTACCATATTTTACCTTTCAATTGTTTAAGTGGTAGTTGACACACTGCTCAGGGAGGTGTTTTTCACAATCTATGATGACTGGCATGAGGCACTGAGTCATCAGAACTATGACTTCAATAACTTATTTGAACAGTGTATTGATATATTATTGTTATAGATGATTTTGCAAATAGGATATAAGAATTAAATGAGATACTGGTGCCTGCACAGGCATTTCATACTATCACATATAAAAAGGTTATTTATCCAGGTTCACTCAGTTTTTCTCAATCACAAAGGCCAAGATTAGAACCCAGATCTCCTGGTTACACAGTTATCATTCTAGCTACTTGGCCTCCTCTCATCCATTCTTTGTCATGCATCTTCCTTGTTCATCCTTTTGTATGCTTGCTGCATTCTGCTTATACTCATTGTGTTGTTTGCTAGTGTTGATTACTGAGTGCACATATTGCAGTGTAATGATTGCATTTGCATACAGTGCATTCTTAACATCATTCAATTTCATCTCATGTCTTTCTCGTTTGCTGTTTATTATTGTGATAAGCTGCTGCTGACATTTTTATGTTGCTGCATTGAATGTTGCTTGCGGTGCTGATTCCTGCAAAGCCTTTATTAATATTTGAAAAAGGCATGGGGTGTGTTAATTGGACTCATCAGATTTAAAATTGGTTGAGTGAGAGAGGCATGCAGGCATCATGCTTCATAGGCAGAGTTTGGCTCGTGCAGCACAATAATTCCCCATCTGCTGTTTTCATTGGTGTACTCTTTTCAAAAAGAACATTTTCAGTAAAAACATTTTTGCCGGTCAGTAGCAGCAATATTTCACCGACTCATGGTAACCAGTATCCCTTCTGTTCCATTACAAAATAATAGTGCATGAGATTTACAGATAGAGGGAAATATAAAACCAGATTAATGAAAATATTTTATAGTCTAGCAGAATTAAAAATCTGGAATAAAGGTCTAGCAACTTTGTTCTTAGTTTACTTTGATGCAAAACAGAAGAACAAACATAATTTTTTAATTTCAAGAAAAATCAAAAATGTATAATCGCCAAACGTGCAAAATATATTTTTTATATGGAAAATGTAACAATGCAGCTCTTGTTAAAAACTTTTTGGGGGCTCCTGAGACTTATATGTTTCTACGAGAACAGGGTAATGAACAAGTATAGAAAGTATAACTATATCTTGTAGGAAACTTCAGCTCAAACTGTTGCAGCATATCGGAAAAATATGAAATGCTCCGAAAGAAGCAAAACAAAAACAGTGACTTACACAGTACCCTATAGTCCAAATATATGTTTTTCTCATCCATCTGACTATGCCTGCAGTTGTTCAAGGGCATAGCTGTCAAGTGATCTGTGTCATAAGTGACACCTTCAGTCTGAACTATAGTTTTAGCATGAGCGGCATGTGCAGGTAAGAGCGGTGAGGCCGGGTTGGGTGGGGATTCGACAGACGGCCACAAGGGAAAATTAAATAAATAATTAATTTACCCATGTCGTCTGTCGAAATACTCCTCCCCCACACCACACCCGGCCCCACCGCCCTTAGCTGCACGGGCTGCAGCTGAGTTTTAGTCAATATAGTATTCTGACACCTGTAGTTTTGTTTTCCCAGTAATATTAAGCCTTAATATCCCACCCTGCAAAGCACTCAAGAATAGTTGAAGGTATTAACCATGACATAGGTATCATGGCAGCTATGCACCTGTGCAGTCCATGTATGTAGGTTGTGTGCCTGTAGTGCTTGTTGTCTATATGCAAGGATCTCTTTATGTGTAATGCATAGGTCAGGGTGACAGTCTGCCTATTATCTATGTGCATATATGCCGGCATTGGACTGTGGACTCCTGGAAGACTGTAGCTGTCATGCTAAGTCTGCCCATGATGATGTACATATGCACATGTCAATGTTTGGTGCATTATTTGTCTGCATGTAGCTCTAAAAAAAGTTAATACTGTGGGCTTTGCTATTATTTGCGACATCATTCTAGCATAAACTGTCTCTTATTAATGATTGCTAGGTGACTGCTGTGACTCTGGATGTATCTGTGCTTATGGTATACCATACTGGGTCCTAATACACACAGCACATTGTCCCACTCTGTCCCAAGGTTCACACCTAAAAGTCTGGGCCATGCGCGGAGTGGAACAGCACACCATATCCCAGCAAATGCGCTCTTCCCAGTGCAAGCGCCTACCCACACAGGCACTGGGAGGAGCCCGTCAGGGAAAGGCAGATCAACTGTTTAAAGCAATCAGTCTGCCTGTCATTCTGCAGCCAGTAATTTGAAAGCGATAAATAGATCCTCCTGTATGTGAGTGCAGTGAGTGACTGCACCTACCTGCTGAAGTATGGCTGTGGGTGTCCCCGGGACTCCCTTTATCCTCTTCCGAGGGGTGCACTCGGGGTTGCACTGACTCTGTGACACCTCTGTGTGGCGCGCAGCTAGTGCACCTACTCAGTGTGGCTCAATGATTAGAGCGGCAGACCCTGATGCAGAGGTCTAAGCCCGGGACCAGGGTTCAATTCCCCGCCTCGGCGGGTCTTGGGCTCAAAAATTCCACGGACATGATAATTCTCGCCTCGGTGCCTATTCCAATCATGGAGTCCCACTCTGCAACTCTGGGCAATAGCTTGCTTAATCTCCACAACGACCCCCACAACGCTAAGGATGCCTGGCCTCCACCTTGGGGGTGCCCAGGAGTGGACGCCTCACAGGGAAAGCCAGGATGGGTTCCACAGCGGTATTCGTACAAGCGCCTTGAGACCCTTGCGGGTGAGTAGTGCGCTATACAAGTATCAATTTACATTACATTACATTTACATTACATTACACCTACGGCTGTCCTCTCTTCCTTTGCTCCTGCATCTGTAATATGCCGCTGGCACAAAGTCAAAAGATGCCTTCATTTGCATGGCACTTCTTTGAGATTGTGCTGCTGCACATTTAGCACCAGCACAATCAGTATTACAGAAGTGGCTACACAAGCGTCTGCAGCCCCTACTATGATACCAAAGTGCCGAGAGGGCTAAAAAGTGTTTGCTCAGGTTAGTTTTACCCCCAGGGCACTGTCTATGAAATGGACCCTTGTACTAACTTCTGTGGCACGGTCAGAAAAATGCAAAACAAATGCAGCCTTTACTCTTCACTATAACACTCTCAGTGGGTAAACATCTTTTACCACGCATGCAATACAATGCATGCCTTTACAACGCGGTCATTATAACGACTGCATTGTTACATCGCATACCGTTACAACACAAGTTGGAACAATGACTTGCTGTAGGGGGCAGAAGTTGTTGGATTTACAATCCAACACCTTCCCTGCTGTTGCACAGACTGGAGTTGGCATAGTAAATTATACTATTTAAAAAATCCACCCCCCCTACAGTAAGTCATTGTTCCAGCTTGCGTTGTAATGGTAGGGGATGTAACAACGCGGTTGTTGTAATGACTGCGTTGTAATGGCATGCGTTGTAAACACATGCAATGTAACGTGGCCTATTCCTTTCAGTGCTTTTCATCAGTATAGTTTATCTTACAAAAATCGCAGCAATTATTTTTTTAGCTTTGACTACAAAATGGACGTTCAGTGTGTAGCAAAACTTGAACCAGGAATCCGTTTTTTATGCATGGAAAAGTAATGATTCTGAAAAACACATGAATTTTTTCCAGTACTAGTTAATCGACTGCACAAGTTGGACACACCTCAGCAGTAATACATAGCTGCAAATTGTTTGAATGTCGACGCATTTACCGCTTCAAAATATATTGGCCATTTTCCTAACGTTTTGCCCGCTTAACTCCCTTACCGAGATGATTATGTGTTAACTACGCTTGTTTTTCTGTCTTTTATTAGCTCATTAGCTCGCCTCACATATTCTCTCACCTTTAATTAACGGCAGCACGTAGAACTTGTAGGTCATCTGTTATTCCCTCAGCTTTAGGCTGTGTGAAGATCTTGAGAGAGTTTTATCATTTAGGATTTGGAAACTCAGCTTGCCTATAAATCTGAAAACAGCTACAGCAACACTCAATCCATTAACGTCATATTCACTTTCCGGGATGTCTACCTGTTTTAATACCAAATGTTGACATTTGCAAAAAAATATTTTTTTTCAGTAAAGTCCCTATTTCAACCCCGCAAGCATAAAACTTTGCAAACTTCGTCCAACACTAAAAGAAAAAAGTGTTTTTGACACGGTTTAAAAGTTCATTTTGAAGAAAAAATAAGTGCGGGAGGAAAGGTAGTGAGCCAAAGTAATGATGGTCCTTCGTCAAAGCAGGGCGTGCATTTTAATCTCGCGGCGCGTCAGGTATTTGTTTGGAAAATCCTTTTAAATTGAAGAAAAGTGAAACTTTATTCATGCCAGTCAAAAATGTAGGCAGAGGCTGGGGCAGAACCAGTGGTGGCACAGGAAATTGAATTTTAGGTTAACAAACATTGGGCAACAGATGATGGGGCTAACAACTGAGGTTGGTTGGAAAGCGTGTGTGCGCCTGGTGTTTGTATATAAGCGAATATATTTATATATGTAGATTCACCCCCCCAAAAAAGGTTAAAGTATAGTTTAAGTTTCGTGAAACTGTTTGTGCAATGTAATATTTTAGACTAAACGAACCGCTGAAATCCACCAGTTATAGTTGTCTTATGTAACTGTAACTGGCGCCCTAAAGTAACTATAGCACGCGCCCTCGTCATGCACAGTGTTGTCATTAATGACGCCAGTTACGTTGTCATCAGTAATGCTATCAATGATGTCTTTGAACACGTCATAAGTGTTGTAATATGTGAGGTCATAAGCAGTGCATGGAGAGGGCGCGCGTCATAGTTACTTTAGGGCTCGAGTTATATTTACTTGAGATAACTATAACTGGTGAATGTCAGTGTTTTTGAAAGTTTAAAATGGTACGGCCCGGCCCTATGGCCAGCCCCCTGCTTTGCATAGCCTTGGGCCTCACACAGCAGGTGTTTGAGTACCCTCTGATGTGGCATTTACCACATGGGTACTCTGGTTCAGTTTTTTTTGTAAAGTAGGCACGAAAATGTGGTCTGGACTCACATTGGGGTATAGTCGCAAGGCCTGTCCAGATGCCAATCCCTGGAGCCAAATCCCTATTGCGTGCGGCTGTAGGCCATGTGCAGCAGCGAATTGGGAGCCCACAGCGGGGTTGGGTGCAGGGCCTTGCCAGAGGCCAGCACCTGCACCCAGCCCCTGCTGCACACAGCCAAGGGTTGTGCACAGCAAAAGTGTTGGATGAATATGATCAAATCCCTGAAGAACCATCAGTTAAAGTGAGATTATGGCTAGGTACGGTAATAAGATCTTAATTTACATAAAAAAATCTTCAGACATTCTCTGAATGCTTGCCCTCAGTCCTGCCCATTTCCACAAGTTCATCCCAGTAGGGTCAAAAAGAAGATTCCCTCCTGAGCAAGAGCCTGGGGGACTATAGGGCATCAATGCAGTGGCCTTTTTACTTGGGCTGAGGTGTAATAGCATGCTCGGAGTTTACCAATCCTGTGGGACGTGCTGACAAGCAGGGGAGAGAAGGAGGGTCTCAATGTGACCTCGAGGAGCTGTTCTCCTCGCTGAGTTGGTGAGCAGACCAGCCTTGACCCTCCATTCTAGGCAGGATTATGAGAATAGCTCTGATTCACCCTGCAGTTGTTTCTCCCCCTGAAGATATCTGTGGCATGGGTATTTTAGTGTGATGGCGGGTTGGGGTGAGTCGGTATTCGCTGCAATCGTACAGCAGTCCACCCAGCGGTGGCTATCGCAGCGAGGCACGTCAGCAATTTCCTTTGGCCGCAGAAGGATGTAGGTACAGGGTTTATGGCAGTGCACCGATGCCCCCCTCAGTAGCAAGTCAGCCCGGCCCTCGAGTAGATCAGCTACAGCCTCACCCCTTCGTTCTGTCCATGGGCGGGTCTGTCGCTTCAGGATTCCGCAGCCCCGAGGGGGCAGACTCACAGACAGGATCATGAGTGCAGTTCTGATTGCCCCTGCAGCCAGCTCTCCCCCAGTGGTGTCTGCAGTAAATGTGTGTTATTTTAATGGCAGGTTGGGGTGAGCTGGTTTTCACTGCAGTCTCTCAGCAGCCCCATCAGCCTTGTGTCAGTCTCCGTAGCGAGGCGTGGCAGCGATTTCACTCAGCCGCACGGGACCACGGGTGCCGGGTCTGTGGTCAGCGTGCTGGGGTACTTTCAGCAACAGCCCAGCCCTCGTGCAATTCGGCTTATGGTGGCATCCACACTCCCATCTCCGTCCGGCATGGCATTCTCACCAGGGCAGTGCCCGGCTCCTCAGGATCTTGCAGCCCCACTGCAGGATGGGGTGGGTGAGCCCTGTACAGGATTTCGGGAGTGCACATTCGCCGGAGTTAGCTCACTCCAGTATAGCACCTCCGCATCTCTTTCCGCGCTGTTACCAGCGGGCCGCCATGTTGTAAGGCCTATTGGCTCTCAGCGACTGATTGCCCCAGGCCCCAGCATGTATCTCTTTATCTCTGTAAGAGTGCAGTCCCGCTGTCTCGTCACGGCATCAGCCCACAACGGGCTTCTTTAGTGAGGCATTTTAGGCAGCAGTATCGAATAGGAATATGCAGGATTTCGGTCATGGGCAGCTGGAGCCTCACTTGAGTGCAGCCATCTTGCTTGACAGCTCTCTGGTGCCCCCTTACTAATAATATTTAAACACACATGGATACCTTTTATATTTTAGACTTACACATGGGCTGTTGCTTTAAGTTGCACTTGATTCCTTTCATTTCTCTTTGATATAATCGAGATTTGGGTCAGGTGAGTTCCTTTTTTTCTAGTGGAGAGAAAGTGTTTGTTTTAGTGTTATGAAAATACAGGTTTGGTTAGTTTTGGGGTGGTAGTGTTCTATGTTTAAGTTTAATACATAGAGTTTTTTGTTTTTTTAAACATTATTTATTGTACTTTCTTTTAAAGTGTCTTTGTCCGGGTTTACGAGTGTGGAGTTGGAGTTCTCGGTGAGCAGGACTTTGCTTTTGGTGAAGTATTTCTATGGCAACTAAGGAGTGATTTTGATAATGAAAGAGTGATTAGCGCCTTAATTGTAGATTTGTGCTTTAGCATTATCTTAGGTTACATTGTCGTTTAGTTATTTTTTAAACAAACTTGTAAAAGTAATTTGTTATTTTGTTGAAATTGTCCTTCTGGCTTTTCTTCACGCAATCTGATATAGTTTACCTTTCTTGTATTTTTTTGCTGTGGAAATTAATGAATGTTTGTGCTCTTTACATACTATTCATTTAATTAGGTTTATAGTTCTAATAATTAGTTTGTCTTACGGTAACTCTTTTGGGCTACTTTGTGTGTGCATGTTTTTTTTTTTAGTAATCGCCTTTTTTGGTGGACGTTAATTAAGGTTTATCTATTCAATTTTAAATATGTGTATTTGCTGGAGTATTCTATTAGTAATTTCTTTTAAATGATTAATGTTTCAGGATCATTGTTATGCGTGGTGTTATAATAATTTTATTGTAATAATTACTTTTAATTTAATTAGTTTCTTTTTATAAGAAGATGTATTTTGAGTAGATATGGTTTAATATATCAATAGTTTTATGTTTGTAATTTTAATGTAGGTATCCATATATTGTGTTTAATTTTTTTCAATATAAATTGTTTTAAAAAAAGTACTTAATAATTTAAAATATCATTTTTTGTTTATTTTTTGCAATATAATTTTACTCCATACTGTATGTCACGCTATTTTTGAAATTGCATATATATTTAAATAGTAGATGCCATTTTGGCCTAATTACGATGTCAGGCAGACTTAAGTCCGCCTGACACCTTCTCGGCCCTGGGACCAACCAACCTCTGGTCGTCGGTCCTGACCACCTAATTAGGATGCGACCGAACACTATTCGGTCGCATTCCTACATTTTCCTATGGTAGCATGCATTACGGCCGTAATCTGGCTGTAATACATGATACCATAGGGAAATGGGAGATGCTGTTCATCCCTGCACGCCATGGCAGGCACCTCGAGGTGCCTGCCACGGGGTGGAGGGATCAACTGGGGGCACCATAGGTTCCCCCTCAGCTCCCAACTGGAGGCCGCACACACAAGGGGGCCATGCTGGGAGTCGCCAAACATGCTTTCCAACATGGTTTCCATGTCGGACATGCCGGAAGACGTGCATCATAATCCCAAGGGCGGAAACACCCGCCCTTTGGGATTACGAGCTGGTTTCAACTGGCCGACGGGATCCTTGTAATATGGCGGTCAAAAAGTAAACTGAGAGGCCGCTTACCATGCGGTGGATGGTCGGAGGATTTCTGGGCTGCATCGCAATCGGACCCTTTGTGTTTTGATATTTTTGTGTTCAATATTGTTTAATTTAGATATTTTATAGCAATATTTTTGGCTTATATATTTGTATATATTTTGGTTAAGTATAGGATGATGATAATTTTGTAATCAATACTAATTTGGTGATATTTTGGTGAAACAATATTGTTTTCCATGATATTCTTTCATGCAACCACAAAAAAGTGCCACTAGCTTGATTATGGGAAGGGCTCACCAGTCTGTTAGAGAGTATTGTGATAAAAAAAGGGCCTAATCACACATATTCCTGTAGGTCTGTTCTAGACCATTTGTAGCAGGGAGAATTAGAAGATACCTCATCCTTAACCTAGAGCAAGACCCCCTACATCCCGGGGCCGGCGCAGCAAGATAAGAGAGGGCAGCAAGATAAGAGAGGGCGAAGACACGGGCAAGTTGCCCTAAATAGGCCTGCGCCCACTCCAGCCGGAAGTGATGTCACGACGATGACCCGGAAGTTCTTCGTGTCGCCGTCTTGTTACTCACGACGATCACCAAACAAGGGGGGGCGTGCCTGGGTGCCCGGGGGGCCGAGTCCTAAGTGCGCGCTTCATTATATTTCGCGCTTGTCATAGGACTCGTACCCCCCAGGATGGCTCCCAGCCCAACCCCCAACCAAACCCACAAATCAATGCTTGACGACCAGAGCTGTGGGTTTAAAAGGCCATGTTTATTACAAATCATCACACAAACATGACAGTATATAAATCATATAACTTGATACGATATGGATTTATCAAATTCAATCGTTTAAACAATATTTATATTCAAGTTGCCCCTAGCTTCGTGCTCCCTTCCGCTAGTCGGGCAGAACTCAATTTATTCACCAGAAAAACGTTGTCTATTGCTCCAGCACTAAGGGGCCTTCTGGCTCGCTTCACCCAACCAACTGAAAACCACGCATGGCGCAACCCACCTGCGTCCTTGAGGGGTGAGCTCCTGTCATCTGGTCTAGGTCCGCCACCTGAGGGGCCCACCCCTCCACCACCAGACTGCTCATCGGGGCTCGTAGGGAATACCCAGGGGCGGGCAGGGGGGCTAACGGGGTAGGGAGCACGGCTGGCGCAGGTTCTACTGGCAGCTGCGGCGCATCTGGCTGCAAATCTATCCTCTCTGGAACAGCCCCCTCACTCCCCTTCGTCACCTTCCTCCTCTTGCCCCCTTTTGCCTTCTTCACCAATGGCGGGAAGGCTGCCTTCGGTGGAACCATCGTCCTTCGTGGGCGCTCGGGCGCTACTGGCGCTGCCTCCCCTTCGCTATCTGACTCGGGAGCCACACCCCCTTCATCATCCGCCTCGCTGTCCTCATCCCTACTCATCTTTGCTAGCACCAATTTCAACAAATGTGCTATCTCTGAATCCCCCCCTTTTCTCTTCTGGTTCCTCTTGGGGGGCATATTGCAGCAAGTGGATCTGGCTGGCTCAACCCCTGGCAGCTCGACGACGCTAGCCCCCTCACACGGCCCAGAGGATATGGATGCACAATAGCCGACCTCCCCCAGCGCCCTGTAGCAATTTGAATGTGTCGTGCCTACCACCCCCGAGCTCGCAGTGACCTTTATCTCACTGTGCTGATATCACCCCCGGGCTTCGCGTGCGCACGCCGACCAAGGTCTTAAATCACCAGGCCCTCAAGTCCACGAGTCCACCTTCCCACCTGGTAACCAGTCCACGCGCCGCCAAAACCCTCACTTCAGCGTTTACAAAAAGGCAGCTCTCCCCCGGTCAAACAGCAGGCGCGGGTAAAACACCACCTATACCCCCGCTCGCACAGCCAGCAATACTGTAATACCCTACAGTACGGTCAGTAGCGGAAAACCGGACAATACTATTCACGACCTACCACACAATGCGCAACACGAATCGCCCGCGAATTCTTCGCGCCCCAAATTACCGCCGTTTTCGAGACAGGCAGATACGCTGCCCCTCACTGCACAGTTAACCCCCAACCTCTCCTCATACGTTGCACGAACGCACGCGCCTCGAACCGCACACAGATGCTCAGGGGAGCAGGCCCGCAAGACGCCCAGAGCCCCGTGGGAGCAGCAAACAAATATACGCTGCCACCCGCAGAACCCCGGCGGCCGAGCCCGAGTCCACACCCCCCCAAGCACCTTACCTGGCAACAGCCCTTCGAAACGAACGCCGGACACAGACACCGTCGAAGCTCCGAGTCCCCACCAGCATGCACCCAGCGGCACAGCAACCGACGAACAGCAGTCCCGACGACCGGCAAAGTTCCAGACCCAGCCCCAACGTCTCGCCAACGAACGCCTACACCGCTGCAAATCAATAGATCCCGAAGAAGATTCCGAAGAGATTCCGAGGTCGTCGTTATCCCCGTAGGAAGAGAGGATGAGTGAGGGTGCAAAGCGGGCCTAAATAGCCCCTACGCCCCACCTCCACTCATCACGACCGGAAATTCACGTTCGCTCGACGTAACTCTGACCCGGAAGGACACCCGCCGCCCGGCAACCAATTAGGCTGCCGGCCAGGCTGACGCCCCCTAAGGGGGTGTGTCGCACGGGGCGGGGGGGAGCCGGGTCCTAAGGGCGCGCTTCCGGATGGTCGCGCTTGGCATCCTTAACCTAGAGCAAGGGTGAAAATGGCTAACTGCCATCGGTGAAGCTGAAAAATAGAGAGGAACATATAAGCTTTCCCCTCCTCAACCCCTGTTACATTTTCGGGACTCTCTGGAACAATTCCCCAAAATAAACTTGCTATATCTCCTCGCACTAAGGAATTTGTCAATGTGCTCACCGGAGACAGAAAGCCAGTTGGACTGCAGCCTCCCCACATTCACTGATCACTATTTGAGCGGGATGTGTTTTAGGCAAAGATCAATCCTATGAGATATATCACAGGGACAATTAGTGGAACTCAAACCCTCAATCATTGTAAAAAAAAAAAAAACAGGCACACTCAAGAACACTAGGAAACCAGTGATATCTTTTAAACATTTCTTTTTCAAATCAAAGTCCTATACTAGAGCATAAAATATTAAAAGTAACTATAGTAAAGAACAAGAAAATTGTGGTGACAAGATTCCCCAAGAGAATGAATAATAAATAATATCGTAACATGTTTGTGAAATTGTAAGCCTCTTTTATATTAATGTTTCTGACCTCACCCTTATCCCGTTAGCTCACTACAATAAACTCAGCACCAAAGAAGGAGCCTAATTTGGAGTTTCAAAGATAGACTACACCTGAAAACCTCTTTTTAAAAATTAAATCAATGTTGCATTGCCTGCTATTCTCGTCTGTGTCAGTAGGCAGGTCGATAAACCACAAATGTGCCTCCCGGTAGCCTTCAGCAAAGGAATGGCCTCTGCCTCGAGTTTCTGGCACAAAGTTCCTCTCTATCTTTTCATTCTCTGTTCTAAGTTTCTAAAATGTGTCTGTTCATTGTGGAAGCTTTTAGATTAAACAATTAGAACATAAGGCCATGGCATCCTTTCTCTTTCTTACTTTGGGTGGAATAGTTCTTTTTTGTTTACAAACAATAAACAAGATGTGACATTATCAGTTTCTTTGAAACCTTGTTCATTATTTAAATCGATCATGAGAATAGAGAATTTGATTCATGCAAAATAACATGAATATATTGAAGCAGACTTGAATATCAGATTGCAATGAATAATTACATGAATTAATGTGCATTTTATATTTTGATATTGATATTGAAATACCCAACATATATAACTCAAGAAGGGTGATACCTAAGAAACATGATCACTATAGCAATTCTCCTCAGCCCTGTGATTGGGGTAGAGTAGTAAGTTCCACTAGCATTACAACCATGACCATTTGAGTTTTGCCAAAGGATCACGTAGGGGTGGCCTTTGTGCCACCCTCTCTTACTAGCATCATCAAATTTTCCCACAGTTTGGTCGTACTTAGTTTGGTACTAAAGATGCACCAGAGCAGCTGTTATCAGGCATGGTCCTCCTTCTCCCCCATGTGCAATGGCAGAAAGAGTGCTGAAGCCAGCTTCCCCAATGTCCAGATGATGCAGGAGAAAAAAACACTGCATGGTCATGACATCCCCCACAATGCAATGTTACAAAGCACCCACCATATACAAACAAGCATTTGCAATGCAATTGGTCTCACCCTTGGGACCTTATAAGTATTTAGCCATTCAGGACATTATCCTCGGTGCTGCAACATCTACTGTTCTTTAATATACCACTGCATTGAGAAGTACTTGCAGTTTTATGGCAGTCTGCTATTCTTGCCAGAATGGGTTATGAAGGCCATCAACGTGGGCAGGAGTCTGGTTTTATCTGCTGTAATCACAGAAAGTGCTTGTCTGTTTGCTGAAATGTTGTAGCCCATTTTTTAAAGCACTCATGGGACAGAAATCCATTCACGCGCTGGGCAGCAAACACTAGTGCATGCACATGCACCGCTGGGCATATGCTGAGAAGGCCTCACTGTGTGATGAGGATAGTGTGGCAGGATGGCAGAGACCATCAGCTGTTCTCGCCGTGTGCTATTTGCGAAAATGCACATCAGTATGTACCACAGCAGCCAACACCCCACCATGTGCAGTGGAAAACTAGACTTATTGTTTCATAACAATGGTATTACTTTGAACTCTCCACTTAATAGAATATGAATACATTTTAGTTCAGAGTCTGCAATTTTTTAATTTTGAAATTTAAGAAGACAATGCAAATAAAGCTGCACAGTAGAGGAATACGTCTGTTGAAAAATGATACTCGTCCACAATTCACAAACACATAGAAAAAATAGGCTGTTGCAAAAAAAATTAAACAGCTTGCACCTTCAAATGCTGCACCTTTAGGCTATTTCAGGTATTTTTTTAAAATGCATGCTGCTGGGAAATTAAGAGAAGTTTTTGTAAAAAAATAAGAAATTATCATTTAATGGATGTAAACATGAAGTATGTTAAGGAAAATACAGGAAATGCTGAGAAGAAACATTCCTAATGAAAAACACTAATGCATAAAAAATATAACCATTTGGAGAATATACAGAAATTATCAGATTCTGTAAAAAAGAATTGCAAAATTTCCATTGAAATAAACAATGTGAAGGGGTTGAGTGCAGCAGACAAGCAAATTGTTGTTTATTTTTTTAGATAAAGAGAGGGGGGAAATAAGAGAAAGAGATTGTGAAACCCAAAGGTTAAGAAAGGGGTGGTATGAGGTAAGTAAAATGAATGAGGCTATATAAGAAAAGACACACAGAGGAAATGTGGAATAATGAGAGTATGAAGTGAAAAGATAAAGCTGTAAGTGTACAGTGGAAAAGAGGAAAGAGATGTAGGGAAGGAGAAAGAATCAGCAATTGAGGGATGAGAATGATAGTGTATTGCCTGAAGTAAAACAAGAAAAATAGAAATAAATTTGGAGGAGTAAAAGGATAAACGAAATGAGAAGTGTAAAATAATTAAATAGAAAAAGACAATGAGGGTAAAGTCTTAAACATACTTGTGAGGGAACAAAGGAACATGGAAGAGATGAAAAGAAAAACAAAGAAGAAAACCAAAATATATGGGAATAGAATCTAATAATTATAGGAGAAGGAGAAAGAAGGAAAAATAAAGAAACAGGTACTAAGATAAAGTATGAAGAATGAAGTAAAAGAGAATAAGAGCTAGAGAAGAAATGAGGAAGAAAAACATACACAAAAAAAAGGAGTTGAAATGGGAAAAAGAAATCATGGGTAAGAGTGCTGGACACACTTTGAGACTTACGAGTGCTAATGATAAGTGAGAGAAAGAAAGAGGTAAAATAAAAAAAGCAGTGAAGAAAGAAAACAGAAAAAAAATGGACATACGCGGCAAAGAGAGGCTCCCTGCTAAACCAGGAAGTAGCGTACTGGGCAATATTGCAGAGGTAAATAAGCCCCAGTCCCAGAGAGCGGCGCCGGGGAAGGTTTATCAGCAGGGCACACACAGCTCAGTTGAAAGTTTAGCTTGGCCCCTGCCAGCCAGATAAACATAAAACAAGAGCAAGGGGCTTCGAAGAGCAGTGCAGCGGCGCGCTAGCGAGGCACTCACTGTTCTGGCTGTCAAAGACAAGGAGCCGGTATTTCCATGAATAATGAATAAAGGCATATCCGAGAGAGAAAGAATACGGCTTAACTTGCTGAGCCACCATCTAGCTTAACTCGCTGTCTGGGCTACATTCTCCTGATTATGGCAGAAACATTTGAAAGAGGTCTTAAGCATTTGCAAAAAGATTTATCCAAGGTGTAAATATTTTCAGAGCAAGTAAAACAGATTTTGCCACAGCAGTGCTCCCTTCTTACTGCAAACATATCCAGATAAATACAGGTAGGCATTACGGGGACAGGGACACCTACATTTCAAGTTGAGTATTTTGGTACCTACACTACACATCATAAAACACTGACTGATAGGAGAGCCTGAGCGCTTTATTTGTAGATGGTGGGTGGGGGGGGGGAACATCGCCCTGGTCACTTTGGAGGGGACAAGGTGTTGGCCACTGTCTGCATTTTGGTGATATTGAATAGAGGCTATCCGGTGCTGTTTTGGTGGGAGGGGTGAACATTTGGAACATATGAGGGTGGGAGTGTCAAAGAACAATCAGAGAAAGCCTTGTGCATTTGGAAGTGTGTGTGGCTGGGTCAATAGTGAGAGACGCTGTCAGAGCCCACCCTTAATGCCTATGAACATTCTCACTGTGAGAAACCCTTGATGGCCACTGGCTCTTGGGTGGGTGCACCCGACACCCCTCAAGGTGAGCACCAGCGATGTTACTCACACCGTGTCACTCCTACTGCACAGTGTGAATCACTTTCATTGCATACTGAGTACCTTTAAACATGATCACAGTGATGAAATCTCTGTCCTCAGAGTGAATCATTTTTACTGTCTGAGTGTCTGTCTCTTAGTGACCTGCCTCACTGCACAGCCTGGTGAACTGAAGGTGCCATGCTGATCTCTCTGAAATAAGAAACTGGCTATGTACCTTGGGTGGGCCCAGCACTGCTGGTATAATGGACATGCAGTGCATGGTCTGTAGTGCATTCACCCCTTTTTCCCTGCCCCCCAACTACCTTCCAGTGTAGGGCAGCTGCACATGGCACTGTTTCTTACTGGAGATGTACTGCCGCCTGCCCTTGTCTATGTGAGTTAAAATTACATCCAGATACGTGAAGCCACAATTCAGTAGCAGCAACGAGAGAGTGGACCAGGATCCACGGTGAAGGTTTAAGTCCTGTTGCAGGTGGAAGGTGCAGATTCACCGACTGGGAGAAGCGGCCTAGCTGGTGATCCTCCTGCAGGCAGTTATGATCCAGCGGCGTACCAGCAACAGATACTCTACTACTATATACTCACCTGGGGCCATAAACACACACAATTGAGTAAACCGCTGGAGTCAAAGTTGTGGGGGTGAACACAAAATCAAGATTAGTTATTCACCATTCCTAACTAACCTTTCACTGATCAAAAAGTTCTTTCCTCTGGTCGATGGAACATTAGTTGAACTAATTGATGGTGATAATGAACATAATTCTAAAACTTCTCTCTAACTTGAAGTAAATAACCACAGACTCGGGTAAGTTTTAAGTCTTTATCTAAATTATTTGCATGTGAACCACTTCCAAAATACAATACAGTCACCGTCACTCATAGGAGGGAAGATTCAATTAATCAAATCATCAACACATACTTCAAACTTGCAATGACTTATGCTCAGAAAGGAGAGGACAGAGAGAAAAGAACATCTGCAAATGCATGAAATTATAGTTACCAAGGATGGTGTGAAGACCAACCCACTGGCCAAAGGGCTGGTAAGGGTCCCCCGGGATAGTTCAGGAGACAAAGACTTCAGGACGGGATTCAGGACAGGATAGATGACCTCTCTAACACCGACGGTCGCGTCGCACCCCTCTCTGACATTCTCTTCCTCCTCGAGATTCTTCTGCGATCTTCTTTCTAACGCAATTAAATTGGGATAGAGGGCTCTGCATTCGGGTTCTTCATCAGCATCTCTCGCTACTCCAACACAACCCACGGCTCACAGCATCTCAGCATCGACGTCTAACTAACTAACTAAAGGCTACCTCAGTTATACCTTTCGCTCTTCATGTACCACCCACTAAAGTTTCAATATCGTAAAAGTACTAAATCTGATTGGTCAGGCAAGGGGGAAAGATCATCACACCATGCTTACATATCACTTTTTCAGTTAGCCCATTGTTAACAAACCCATCCCCATGATTTGTATTCATGTCTTTATTTTCCCACCCGCATTCACATTTCATTTGCAACAAATGTTTTTCAATTGAACATGTAGTCTCGTTCATTTGGAATTTTCACTGCCAGTTCACAAGCTCAGGCATACTGTGACCTTGTCCTCTCCCCGACACGCCTGTCATTCTTCCGGTCTGACTTTCATTTGTCATGCGCAAAAACCCACATGACTCCGCTCACTTTAGACATACACGAGAAGCCCAAATGCACACTAGTGATAAAGTCAGAAAAGACAAATGTTACTTTCTCAAATAAATGGTTTCACTGTATACCACCCGTCTCTACCCTAACCTCTTTTACTTGTTAATACTTTCCCCGCATTAGCATTAGTAAAGTAGCTCGTTTTCAGCTAAGCAGGTACCATGCATGCGAGTCTTTAATACTCCATTTTAGTGCCTTTTGCTCATGCGCAAGAATTTCTCTCCAAGCTTTAATACGTCATATTACGCAGATGCGGTTGACGCATGTGCAGTAAAGATTTCCCTGTTAAAGCGATTTTAGTAATTTGTTCGAGTTGGTTAGAGTTAGCAAACACATATGCAAGCTTCACTAATTCATGTGTTTATGTGGTGCGTGTTCCTTTTACACAATACGTCATTATTAACATGTTAGTGAGTTAAATGAGAGGATTGCGTCCGAGCAAGTCTCTTTTTCTATGAGTCCTTGCTCCATCAATCCCCTCTCTGATGGCATTTTGAGCAATCACAAAATTACCCATCCCAAACCAGATGCCAACATTCAGTATCTTTCAATTTCCCTTCCCTTTTTTGGCCTCATCTTTGTCTTCTGAATCTTTCATCTTTTTTATAAATTCTACCCTTCATTTCCTCCATTTGGATTTCTTCATACTTTCTTTTCTTTCCTTTTTCATTTACTTCATATTTCCTTCCTTTCCCTTGTTTCTACAACAGTTACACCACACCATTATCAAGAAAACCATTATTGTTATTCCAACTACTGGAAGAATTATTTGACCTAAAACACTTTTCCCTAAATCAGTAAACCAAGTCCCTATTGAAGAAATACTCTTTGTTAGTCTCTTAGTCTCTCCCATACACTGTCAACCTCCAGTGGTTTCAGATTTTCATGAAGTCTTGTAATATTCTTGATACATCCTCTGATTTCCTTACTTTTACCCGGTATGTAAGTGCAACAATGTTGCATTTTCAGAATTTTACAGACTCCGCCTTCTTTTGCCAATAAGATATCAAGCGCAAGGTGGTTTTGTAAAACCATAGACCTAATTGCACCCATTTCCGTATTAATCATCAAGAATCCCCCAGCTGTATCAGTCAAGAGACGATCAACTACTGTTGACAATTGATAAATTCTATGTGAATTTAGAATGACTCCCACTGAAGGTATCAATGCACTAAATATGTCACCTGTTATTGCTGAAAAACGAACTCTTTTTCTCCATGTTAGTCCATTCGTGTTTTCATTGCCTCTAGTGATTCTTTTTATATGATATATTTACGGAAATACTATCCCTAAGTACCAATTTCCGTACCACCGTGCAGGTAACTTATAGTAAGCATTATTCCCACACACGTAGTAAACCCCAGGAAATACTGGATCAGTTCCCCCTTTTAGTCCCCAACCTCCTAAAATGAGGAAGTTATGTTCACATTCACTGGAACCAATAAATACGTTAATTATAATCTATGGAGGCAGGTTTTCCCTTTCTTCACAAAATCTAGTGACATCACAGCATGAGCTTTGCCAGCTGTATAAAATCCCTCTTTCTCAGCCCATGGCGGTACATGGGTTTTATGTTCAGCAGCTTTTCTTTGGAAATTCTGTCTCCTTTCTTCAACTAAATTCAAAAACACTTTCTCTTCTTCACGTAATGTACATGTGAGGTTATTTTTGTGTGCCTTTAATATGTCTATTGACTTCATTGTTAGGAAACTTTCACCCATAAACTGTGCATCCGAACTACTAAGCACTGGATTCATATTCTTTCGAATAGGAATTTCTGAAAACACTACATCTAAGTTTGAATAATAATACTGAAGTTTTCCTGTTCTATAGAACAAACTTGTTAGTACACTGCAGGAAATACCATATGTTAAAGGTAAATGGTGATATGTAACTCCTTCTTACACTGAAGTTGGTAATTTCATACAAACGCAACAATCACTTATCTCCATTGTATCTACATATTGAAATAACAAGTTTGTTAAGACATTTAAAGACGTGTCATTATCTGATACTGTATGATGCAAATCTATCTCATTGGCTGCTTCTAATTCTACTCTATCTCCTTTCATTGTAGCTGTTTTGTCATTAGTATCATTCTTTTTGCCTCTTATCATGAAATAAGGAACTGCTACTGTTAAAAATAGCCATACTGAAATCACTAATAAAATGCCACATATGCAAGCTCTACAGCATCTTCGTTTAAGACTTCGTTTTGGTCTCTCAGTAACTTCATTTTTAGCCATTTTAGTATGAGAAGATTTCTCTTCTTTTCTTTTGTTCGCTTATAAGTTCAAACTCTTGTTTTTCAAGGAGGCTTCACTTTCCCTTCTTCAATTTGTGCAGCATTTACTTCTTCTGTCTCTTCACTCAAATCCAAATTTTCAAATTCTTCCAATATTACATAGGTCCACTCAGGACCCTTGAATTTATTGTTCAGAATTCTCAGTCTTGGACTTCTTCGAGTGGTTTTCACAATTGACTGTTTAGACTGAGTTTGACTAGTAACCTCATTCACTTGGTCTGGTCTTTCATTTGTTTTCCTCAGATAGTATCTCAGTCTTTTCACTCCACCTGGCCAGTTATCTTCTTTTCTGACCCTTTTAACTTGTACTGCACTTTCACTCTCTACCTGTTCCTGTCCAGGTCTTATTATTGTGGCTTCATCTGCCTGAACTTATTCTTCTTCCTCTATCTGTTCCTGTTCGAGTCTTATTTCATATTGATCTTCTGCCCGAACTTGTTCTTCTTCTCCTAACTGGTACTGTTCAGGACTTACTACAATTGATTCTTCTGCTGCCTGAACGTGTTCTTCTATTCCTGTCTGTCCCTGCTCAGGTCTTTTGGTATATCTGTTTGCCTGACTATGTTCTTCTTTCCCTGTCTGATCCTACTCAGAGTCTCGAGTAACCTTGTTCACTTCCTTCTGAGCGTGTTCTTCTACACCTATCTGGTCCACACTACTTTCCTGTCTCTCTAGTCTTGTTCTGCTTCTTGTTTGAATAACAATCACTGGTAACCAGCCCTCTTGACTTGGGCTCGGTTGTTCCTCGTCTATTGCTTCAGAATTTATCACTCTAGATTCTTCGACTTCACAACCTTCAGCTATTTCAACTGGTTCAATCAGTTGCTGTTCTTTCTCATTGGGGTCTGGATCTCTTTTGGTATGACTCGCATTTATCCAATTGGGTAAACTTGCACACTTCACTGCTGTAGTAGTGACCAGTATGACTTGTCGTGGTTCATCCCACCTGGGTGCTAAGCACGACTTTCTGACGTGTTTCTTCACTACCACCCAGTCTCCAGGATTCAAATCATGTGCTTGCGTTGGCTGCCTGGCAACTGTGTCTTCTCCAACCTGGTGAGAAAAAGAACGCACTACGTCAGCCAATCCTTTGCAATATTCCAATACCAGATCATCAGTTATATTCATCAATTTGTAACCAGGAATAAATGCTTGTCTCATTACCCTTCCCATGAGTATCCCATGCGGACTCAATCCTGTTTTTCTGTCAGGAATACTTCGGAGTCCCATCAACACAAGAGGCAATGCATCTGGCCATTTCAGTGATGTGGCTGCACACACTTTACTCAACCTTGATTTGATTGTGCCATTTAATTGCTCAACCACTCCAGAAGCCTCTGGGCGGTATGCACAATGCAGTTTTTGCTCAATTTTGAATGCTTCGCATATTAAACAAATTATTTCATTATTAAAATTAGGTCCTCGAGGGAAGGTGGCGGGGGCGGTAGGCTGTAATGCTGGTGGAGGGTTCCTGGAGTCATGTATAAGTACTGTTTTCATAAGTTTAAAAATGTATTGGTGCTGCCAGAAAATAATTGTGTGCAAATCATACTAATTGGTGATGCCCAATGATCCTAATAAAAATAATTTACAAAAAAAAATAATTAGGTCCTCTATTTGATTCCAAATTGACTGGAAAACCAAAAAGAGGTATCAATTCCGCCAACAATAGTTTGGCAACTGTAAGGCTATCATTCCTTCTTGTGGGGCATGCTTCCACCCATCTTGAAAATAAGCAAACTATGACAAGGACATAATTCATTCCGTTGCTTGGGGGCAACTTTATGAAGTCAAGATGTAATCTCGAGAATGGTCCTTATGCCTTTCCAATCTTTCCCCAACTTACCACTGTCTTTCTGCCTGGATTTTGCTGCTGACAAATTAAGCATCTTTGGCAAAGACTCTCTGTGACTACCCTAAACTCTGGATTGTACCAATTCTGTCTGAATAGCCTGATCATGGCATCCCGGCCAACATGTGTGTCCCCATGATACATTCTTGCCATTTGAGAAAGTAGGCAGTCTAGCATGACTGGTCTGCCATCAGTGTATACCCATACTTCATCCTCTGTATTTCTTTCACAACGTGATTTTATCCAGTTTTCCTTTTCGCTTACCTCAACTTCATCCTGCAATTGTCTCACCTCATCCCATGTTTCTAAAGCTGAGAAGAACATAAGTTGGCAGCTGATTTCACTCATTTCAATTTTTCTGTTTAACGCCATGTTATTTCTCGCACAATATTGAGCAATCTGATCAGCGTATTTGTTGCCTGCCGCCACATAGTCATTTCCTGACTGGTGAGCAGCACACTTGACCATTGCTATTTCTTTTGGCAATTGTATTGCTTCCAACAATTCTTTCACATTTTTGCCATTTCTGATGGGGGATCCTGAAGAAGTCAGAAATCCCCTCTGCATCCATAACTGGCCAAAGTCATGCACAACCCCAAAACCATATTGACCGTCCGTAAATATGGTTATTCTCCAATTTTTCCCAATTTTGCATGTCTTTGTTAAGGCCACCAATTCAGCTACTTGTGCAGACTTGACTCCCGGTAAACAGGATGCTTCAACAACCCCAGATACTTTGTATACAGCGTATGCTGCACTGAGCCCTCCTCCCTCTATTCTCAGGCATGAGCCATCTACAAATAGTTAATGATCTGGCTCTTCCTTTATGTCAGGCCGTGGCTTGGTACACATTTCTTTCACTTCTTCACAACGTGGGTCTGGCAATAATGTGGCAGGATTCACCATTGTACACCTAACCACTGTCACATTTTCTGCTCCAAGAATTACTCTTTCATACTTAGTCATCCAACTAGGGGTAAGGTGCTGTGTTTGAGTTCTTGTTAAAAGAATCTCGACTGAATGTGGGACATAAACTTTGACTGGATGTCCCATGACAATTGACTCACTTTGCTCCAGCCTCATACAAGTAGCAGCTACTGCTTTTAAGCAGCCAGGTAAAGCTGAAGCCACAGGATCCAAAGTAGCAGAAAAATATGCCACTGGACGTCGGCTTAATCCAGCGCACAACTCTCTCTCTTGCAACAGAACAGTGCAAATTCTTCCATATAATCAGGCATGCCTAAAGCAGGGGCCTCACACAGACAATTTCGCAATTTCACAAAAGCTTCCACACATTCAACATTCCAAACAATTCGGTCCTTCCCTCTTTTTCGTGTTAACTGAATCAATGGCTTTGCCAGCCGGGAAACCCCAACGATCCACTGGCGACAGTCTCCAACCACTCCGAGAAACCTTCTTATCTCCCTTTGTGTCTGCCGTAACTGCATTTGCTTGATTATCTTAATTCTCCCTGGGGTCACTTTTCTCACTCCTCTTTCTATTTTGTGGCCTAAATATCTAACTTCTTGTTGACAAAATTGCAATTGTTCTGGAGACAGCTTGTGTCCTCCGTCAGCCAAATGATTCAGTAATGCAATTGAATCAGTAACACAATCTTCTCGTGATTTTGATGCCACTAGTAGGTCATCATTGTACCAGGACTGAATTTCTGGGCATGATTAATTTCTCCAGACACTTTTTCAGAATTTGATTAAAAATCAAGGGATTCTCTGTATACCCTTGAGGAACTCAGCACCATGCCAAGATACGGTCATTGAACTTAAATGCAAAGAGATACTGACTGTCTGGGTGCAAAGGAATAGAGAAAAAGGCTTGGCATTAATCAATTACTGTAAACCAGCCTGCATTCCAGGGTATCTGATAAAGAATCACTGCTGGATTTGGCACTATGGGACAACAAAGCACTACAATTTTATTGATCTTTCTCAAATCCTGCACTATCCTGTATTTTCCGCTAGGCTTTTTAAGTCCCATTATAGGAGAATTACAAGGACTACTCATTATTTCCTTTTAAAATGCCTTGTCTAATCATTCGGTCATTTTCTGAAGCAACTCCTGCTTTCCCCTCTGGATTCATTTTGTATTGTCGGGTGTTGGGATAAACTGCACATTCTTTCACTGTCACCTTCACTGGATCTACGTTTGACATTAGCCCAATTTCTTTTCTTGTGAAATCCCACACTTCTGGGTTCACTGTTGTTTTTAGTTCTTCTGGCAAATCATTTACTGTCATCAAAGAATACATTTCATCTACTTCTGTGCCTTGTTTAGCTAGCATGATTTTGTATACAATATCTTCATCAGGGGTTTGGAAAGCAACACCATCTGGTGTGCAGTTGATTTTGCAATTCATTTTGCACAACAGATCCCTTCCTAATAGATTCACTGGACTAGAATCACAAACTACAAATCTATGCATTTCTTTAAAATTTCCGATGTGTACTTCCATTGGTTCTGCGATTGGGGTTCTAATCTGTTGATTTGAAACTCCCAAGATGTGGATGAAATCTCCCAAGAGCGGTAGGTTTGGGATGTCTGCTGTTCTCACTGTAGAACGGGTAGCACCAGTATCCAATAGAAAAGTGACATCATTACCTTCCACATTCCTATCAATAATTGGACCTGACTGATCTACCGGCAAGGATGCGCAAAGTACACACATCTCTTCCTCCCCCTTCAGGCACCATCATGGCAAGTAACTAATTTCATCATCATTATTCTGTAAAAGATATTGTGAAACCACAGAACTTTTCTTACCACTTCCTCCTTGAAATCCGGCGTCCGCACTGTACTTTGGCTGGTTCACAAAATTTGGCATAGGAGCTGGTGGCACCTGACACTGTGGATTAATGACCTGCTGCGGCTGATTCATAAGCACTTCATTCTGCATCTGTGGATTGAAATTTTGGTTTGGCCCATTATTATCCTGAATACTCTTACACTTGTTCTTCCAATGTACAAGCTTTCTGCATGCATGACAAGGAAACTTCTTCTTTGCTTCCTCTCTATGCAGTCGTCCTCTTAATTTACCACCATTCGCCGCATGATCATTCTGATTCTGCTCCTGCACCTGACTATCAGTCTGGCTATTCAATTTACTCTCCTGGTGTTCTGCCAATTTTACTTGTGCCCACATAATTTTCTCTTTTAATTATCTACGCCTCGCCTCAATATCCTCCCCACAGTACTTTGCATATTTTAAAATGTCGTGATTGGCTTGCTCTGCCAACACAACATGTGCTGCTGAATCATTTGACTAATCTCCGGTTTCAGACCATACACAGACCGATACACAAAATGTCCCATATCCTTATCTCCAATGTTCTCAAAGCCACTATACCTGTAGCAGCCCCTCATAATATGCATGTATAGACTCATTCAGCTCTTGAGTTGATCTATCTTTACCCAATCTGTATTTTTGGGAGGGATTTTCCCTTTCAGAAAAGTAATTACTTGATTATATTTCTTCATCACCTCATCTGAGGGTGCTCCTGTTTTCGAGTCCCTTGGTTACTCCTCACTTGGCCAATCAACTGTAATCTTACATTCCGTCCACAAATCAGTAGGTACCACTATGTCAAATAAACCATCCATATCCTTTAACAGAACCTTCAAAACCTTCACAAATCTTTCAGCTTGTTTGTACCATTCAACTGGTTTCTCTCTTAATCTAGGGAAGTCATTTGTAAATGATAAAATATCCTCTCCGCTCCATGGAACATGAAGATATCCACCACCAGGTACCTCTCTTATGGAATACAGTCTTTCCGCCTTTTCTGATTCTTTTAACAAGAATGCAGATGACGCTTCCTTTGCCTGAGCTTTCTCCTTCTTCTTTGCCCACCTAGTTCTCCATTTGTCAATGTCTCCCCATTTTTGCAAACTATTAATTAACTCCTTAACCTGTAGTTTCTTACCAGACACATTCATATTCTCCAAATACTTATCAGTAGGCTCCACTCGATATGGTTTATGTAACAATTTTGATCTCCCTACGTCCACTCTAATCTCTGCAGCAAGCTCTGTCAACTTTTCATGAAACAATCTCGCATTTCTTGTTATGCTCCTACATATAAACAACAACTCTTCTTCATTGTAATGATTCAATCTTTCTATTTCCACATTTCCAGCTATCATCTCTTCCAATTCTACTTTCAATTTGTAAATATCTAAGATCTTTGGGGGTGAGCTTTGTTTTTCTATTCCCTGTGCCCATCTTTCCAAATCTTCTTGAGTTACCGTTGTTGAGCTTCTGGTTCTTAAGGGCACCACAGACTTTCTTTCTTTCAAACTACTGGATGTAACTCTTTTTGGGGTCTTACTTATAGATTCTCTTATCGGAAGGTCCATTAATGAAATGATTGAATTGCACTCACTGGCTTGATCATCAGATATTATTACCTCCTTTCTAGGATTACTCAAAGGAGTGGTTGCAGCTTGTGGTTTTGGGCAACTTATTTTATCTCCATATAATGGAATAACAGGACCTATAGTTGCGGGTACTGTCAATGCTTCAGGGTTTAAACTAAATTGGCCTATTTTCTGTATTAGTTCCTCTCTATTTCTACCAAACGCTTGTCTTTCTCGGTCTTGAAGCACCCTATTAACTGATGTATCTTGCAAGATGTGTGTAATTAAGGGTGTTCCCATTACTGGTGCACTTGGGGTGACTCTACTGGGTCCTTCTTGATACGGTGGAGGGTTTTTAGTTAAAATGTCCTCCAACAATTCATCATCTGATTCACCATATCCTGTCACATTGATATGTTTTGTTTTCTCTTTACACTTGCTCCCTGACTGTTCCTCAGCCATAAACACTGGGTATAAATCTTCTGATACCATTGCTCTTCTCCATTGCTTCATCTGACCTTCACGAGACTCACGCAAATACCGGGGGAAAAACCCTTTATATCTCCCACCTCAATTTTTCTCTCATTCATATGAATCAGTCTCCCATTCTTCTAAAGCCTCATACTGAGTTAACCTAGGTCTTGGGTCCAAATCATTCATTCTCATCCTCAAACTCTGAAGAATTCTCCCATTAAATGTACCATTTTCAGGGAAAGCTAAAACACCATCACCTTTCGTATATTCTATCCAATTTTCCATCCATACACAAGTATGATATCCTCTTTCCATTATCATAAATGAAGCAGGCGTCTTTGATGGCGGAATGGGAATTCCCTCTCTAGTCAACACAGGCTTATCTTTCTTAAAGGTAATTCTTATTTTTCTTTATTGACAACATTTTTCTCCTTTCTCCATACATTCTAGACACTCGATGTAAGAAACAATCATCCGCAAACCCTCAAACTTTTTTGTCCGGGCGACTCACACCAACAGGCAAATCAGAATCAAACATACAAATTTTCGTCAACCAATCCTAAAGCAGTTTCTATTCAATCACCCAATCAGACACAGGCTCACGCTCGTGATTTAACCAATGCTAGTGCGGCATTTTCGATGTTGTCAGTTCTGCTCCTTACTACTGACCCCTCCTTTACAATCTGTTTCGGTCTCACGCCCGCTGTTTCAACCAATCCCAGTGCGGCTCTCTGTGACGTCAGTACTACTCCGGCGACTGACCCTCCCTTCACAAGGTAATACGAAAAAACTTAGGGGCAGATTTACAAGAAAGTGACGCATCTGTACAGATACGTCACTTTCCCTGCGCAACCCTTGGAAACCCTTGCGCCACCATAGATGCGCCATATTTACAATACGGCGCACTATGGCGCAAGGATTGACAGATGCGTCAGAAATTCTGACGCATCTGTTGGCAGAAAAGTCACGCATTGTTGGAGTCGTGTCACAAGCATGACGCAACTCCAGCAATGCGTGTTGAGGCCTATTCCCACTACACTGCGTCTCTACTTACGCCTGCTTGAATCAGGCGTAAGGTTCTGGCACAGTGGCGTCCTAAAAGGGGTGCAGTGAAATCTTGTACATTTCACTGAGTCACTTTTACAAGGCCTTCCTGCGTGGGAACGCCCACCCTGCATACATTACACCTGATGCAGGTATAATGTGACGCAGGGCTTTACAACGTAACGCATCTCCCTAGATGCGTCACATTGTAAATAGGCCGCATTGTTTGCACCGCTGTTGCGTCAAAAAAGTGACGCAACTGCAGCGCAAAAGTCACGCAAGGGGCTTGTAAATCTGCCCCTTAGTTCTTACTACTTTTCATTAAATTCTGTGTTAATAACAACATAAAAGCATTTGCTACTCTGCCTGTTCCGCTAAACAAAGGATAGATTTCCGACTTATTCTGGAGTCTCAGAATTGCTCCTCTTCTACTGCGAGTAAAAACCTCTGCTTACCCTTCATTCAAGCTCAAGAGAGCCTGTTACTCCTTCAGTGTTACCCTTACTAGGTGAGATAAGACAAAAGTTTCACCAACAAATTTTTTTGCTACTACTCAAACTCAACTTTTATATGAAATAGTCCCTAATTTAACATTGACGTCCTGCGTAGGTTCTCAGTGCTAGTCCAACAGACGAGTAACCTCACTGCAGTGTGGCTCTGTCACCACCCGCTATTCATTCCCCGGGAATTTTCCAGACAACATAAAACAAGACGATAACTCTTTTTGTTAAACATAAATCAGTAATAAATAATCAATACTCATCACCAAACTAGCCAATAATAACCATAGCTCTGCTTCCAGAAAACTGATCCAGCGGCGTACCAGCAACAGATACTCTACTACTATATACTCACCTGGGGCCATAAACACACACAATTGAGTAAACTGCTAGAGTCAAAGTTGTGGGGGTGAACACAAAATCAAGATTAGTTATTCACCATTCCTAACTAACCTTTCACTGATCAAAAAGTTCTTTCCTCAGGTCGATGGAACATTAGTTGAACTAATTGATGATGATAATAAACATATTTCTAAAACTTCTCTATAACTTGAAGTAAATAACCACAGACTCGGGTAAGTCTTAAGTCTTTATCTAAATTATTTGCATGTGAACCACTTCTAAAATACAGTACAGTCACCGTCACTCATAGGAGGGAAGATTCAATTAATCAAATCATCAACACATACTTCAAACTTGCAATGACTTATTCTCAGAAAGGAGAGGACAGAGAGCAAAGAACATCTGGAAATGCATGGAATTATAGTTACCAAGGATGATGTGAAGACCAACACCTGGCCAAAGGGCTGGTAAGGGTCCCCCGGGATAGTTCAGCAGACAAAGACTTCAGGACAGGATTCAGGACAGGATAGATGACCTCTCTAACACCGACGGTCGCGTCGCACCCCTCTCTGACACTCTCTTCCTCCTCATGATTATTCCGCGATCTTCTATCTAACCCAATTAAATTAGGATAGAGGGCTCTGCATTCGGGTTCTTCATCAGCATCTCTCATTACTCCGACAACACCCACGGCTCACAGCATCTCAGCATTAATGTCTAACTAACTAACTAAAGGCTACCTCAGTTATACCTTTCGCTCTTAATGTACCACCCACTAAAGTTTCAATATCGTATAAGTACTAAATCTGATTGGTCAGGCAACGGGGAAAGATCATCACACCATGCTTACATATCACTTCTTCAGTTAGCCCATTGTTAACAAACCCATCCCCTTAATTTGTATTCATGCCTTTATTTTCCCACCCGCATTCACATTTAATTTGCAACAAATGTTTTTCAATTGAACATGTAGTCTCATTCATTTAGAATTTTCACTGCCAGTTCTCAAGCTCAGGCATACTGCGACCTTGTCCTCTTCCCGACCCGCCTGTCATTCTTCGGGGCTGACTTTAATTTGTCATGCGCAAAAACCCACATAACTCCGCTCATTTTAGACATACACGAGAGGCCCAAATGTGCACTAGTGATAAAGTCAGAAAAGACAAATGTTACTTTTTCAAATGAATGGTTTCACTGTATACCACCCATCTCTACTCTAACCCCCTTTACTTTTTAATAATTTCCCTGCAATAGCATTAGGAAAATAGCTTGATTTCATTTTCAGCTAAGCAGGTGCCATGCACGCGAGTCTTTAAGACTCCATTTTAGTGCCTTTTGCTCATGCGCAAGAATTTCCCTTCAAGCTTTAATACGTCATATTACGTAGATTCAGTTGATGCATGCGCAGTAAAGATTTCCCTGTTAAAGCGAATTTAGCAATTCGTTTAAGTTGGTTATTGTTAGCAAACACATATGCAAGCTTCACTAATTCATGTGTTTATGTTGTGTGTGTTAGTTTTACACAATACGTAATTATTAACATGTTAGTGAGTTAAAGGAGAGGATTGCGTCCGAGCAAGTCTCTTTTTCTATGAGTCCTTGCTCCATCAGTTACACTGGGAGAAGAGGAACACACTCATGTGGGCACAGGTGGCAGCTCTATAGAGATAGCGGACCCTCTGGCCAACTGAGCTGTAGGCAGGGGCCTCGGGAGAGCAGACCCCTGAAGACACAAGAGCCACCTCAAAGCCTCTCTCGCACTGCTGGCAGTGGATGTCAGGTTCACTACATGCACTTCCGACTGAGGGACCCAGCATGCAGAGGGCAGGGCTTTGAGTGAGACTGGTTGCAGAGAACAAGCCACTGAGTAGTGATTGTTCACATCGGTATCCTTGTGTCCACAAGGCTATCGCCAACCAGGCAACGTGTGATCTATCAGATGTGTGCACACCGCCCGGACAATAAAGCTTCCGCCAGCATTTAAAGGCGCAGTGCTTGATGTAAATTTCAGTGTAAAAAGAGTATGGCACCCGTCCGTGAAGCAAGCACCATGCCATAAAAGAAAGTATGTTTATGAAGGCTATTGTTTGCAAAATACAAGCCCACTAAGCGGGAGCGTGTTCATACCCAAGCATTGTTAAAGATGAAGTGGGGCGTATGTGTGAGGAGGCTGTCTCGGTCCACACAAAATGCCAAAAATAAAGTAAAAGTAGTGCAGTGAAACCAAACGTGGCCCAAAACTGAAAGGATCCATGTAGATTGGCAGTGCTCAGGGCGGGAACTAAATTGCCACAAGGCGGGACAAATGTACCCAAATTCACCAACCAAAACAATGGAATTTGTGAAGGCACACCAAGCAACCAATCAAAAAGCGGTGGGCGTGTTTCATGCCACAGAGGAATTACACCATGCCTCGCAGAGCAGTGAATGCACGCTGCCTCTAGGCTCGACCTTAAAATAAGAAGTGAGAAAAAAGTATTTGGGAGTTTCATGTCACAGTCCATCTTTAACTTGGTGCGCCGTGCACAGACCTATCCATTGTGTCCCCAAAGCTACTCCACATGGCATTCAAGTATATGTAGTGGGCTTTGGTTGAAAAGTGTTACTTTTAGCCATGTCCATCATCCACTCCTCTAGCACACAGTCTTCATTCCCTTTACTTCAGTGCTCACATCATTTGACTATGAGCAGCGGGCTGTAAGAACATGGCATGACCTATCCCCAACCCTGTCCTTATGCCTCATAACCTATTGCCTATGGACTTTGGCCATTTGAAGTGAGTCTTTAACAGTATGTGTGAAATTCTGCGGGTGGCTTTTTGGTGCAGGGTATTGTCTTTGACCATTTTCTGTGCCCTGTCAGAGTGTCCTGGAACTCACTGTTTATATCCCTCAGCCATGTACTATAATCTCTGGCTGCAGGAGATTATGTTTATCCACTCTCTGAACCAGGATCTCATGCCCCCGATTTACTGCACACCATTCTTGGCTGGATAAAGCAAGGATTTGGCACAACTTTTAGCCACACATGCTGCACAGTTCTTGTGCACCTTAACCCACTCCACAGGAGCTTTTCCTAAGCACTGCAGACTAGCACCGGGCGATGCAACAAAATTACCTTTTATTCCACTTACAATTTATGTATATTGCACATTTGCTAAGCATTTTGCCCTCGCTCTAAATAAACATAATGAATGTTATTCTGGAACATCGGATCCAAAACTAGTGTAGCAAGCGGCTACAGGCTCGATATGAGCTCCCACAAAGTTATACCATCTAGTATCTAAAAAGTAAAATCGTTTTTTTGTGAGAAATCCTGGACTTACCCTTGTTAGCTTGCCAAAAGCTGACAGGCATTCCTCGCAGAAATTGCACGCAAGGTATAGGCAACAGCACCAAACACAAAATTAAAGAAAAAACAAAAAAAAGATAAAATAATCATATTCCGCAACCAATTCAGTTAAAACAAAAACACTCTTTCATGAGCAAAATGGCTGAAAAATTAGGCAAATCGGATGGATAAATTGCGATGTTAGGTGCATTTAAAACAGGAAATTGCATTGTTGGGTGCATTCAAAACAATTACTGATGTATGATATCCATTGCAACGTTGCCATGATTGTGCCTTTTAAAAACAGTCTCCTGAGGATATCAGTGTATGTGTTTTTATAACTAAAACCTCTTAAAACCTTCTAATATTAAAAAAAAATGTAAAGCACTTCAGACTCAAAATATTCCAGACATACCGTCTCAAAACTTTTTTCCTATGCATAAAAATGCTCTTTCCAACAACTATAACACCGTTTTTTCCCTCTTTAGCAATCACACTTAAACACAAATTACTTCATTCACAAATGACTGATATAAACTGAATATCCCCTTTTTTTATCAAGATCTTGTTCAACTGCGGGGCCGGACTGGGGAACCAAAAGCAGACCTGGCATGAATGCTCAAAACAGCACGTTCCCTTCAACTCGTTTTCTTTCTCTCTCTTTCCACACATCCTCTTTATCTACCTTCTCTCTGAACTCTCGCCCACTCTACATCCTTCACCCTCCCTCTCCCTTACTCTCTTTTGAAGCCCCTTTGGCCTGCCACAATTAACCTCAGGGAGCTGGGGAAAGTGACAGATTCACCAGGAGTGGCCCTGGGCTTTCATAGCCAACCCACTGGGGAACTTCCTGATGGAATAGGCCTGCCTGGCCGTGTTGAACTGTATTGTGGTTACAGTTCAATTCCAGTGTGCCGCTATGCATTTAAAAAATAATTTTGATTCTATTCTATTCATGCTGTATTTCCAGGGGCATATTTATGAAAAAGTAACGCAGCGTATCAAGTCACCTTGCTATGCTGTTTCACAGGGAAAGTACTGGAATGTGCTGTATTTGTCACAGTACGGCACATTCCTGTCTTTTCCCAGCGTTGGCGCACAATGTGCAACTGTGATGCAATGTGTTGCATGCAGGATTGTTTTATGAAGGAAGGAGCACCTTCCCGAACAAAAACAATCCCTGGAGGCATTCTCCTCTATCTATGTGTGCAGAATGCGGCACACATAGAAAGAAGTAACAAGGAGAAATAAAGGTATTTTGTCCCTGTTACACCTCCTTGGGAAGCAGTGGTGTAACAAAAGTTGAGAGGGCCCCCCTGCAAGATACACGGAGGGGCCCCTGCTAGCTCTGAGGCCTGAGTACTGTGCTGAGGGGGCCCCTGCAGCTCAGGTCCCCCCGCACCGCAGGGGCTATGGGGGCCTGTGTTACGCCCCTGCTGGGAAGGCGTAACATTTTGGCACATTCCTAGGCCTACCAGTAATGGTAAATCTGGTAATACATAAAAATCCATGGTGGTTATGTGGGAGCACCAATGCAACGCCCATAGAACACCTCCCTGGGGCAGAGTAACACAATTCACACTGCGTTGCTTTACTCCTGATTTATCAAGCCACTCATGGCCATGCCAAGTGGCCTTGCGTGGCTTCGTAAATCGCATTTTAGGGTTGCATTGCACGTGCACCATGTTGTGGGGTGCTAAAGCGACACAGCCCCCTTGATAAATAGGACGCCCAAAGTCCATTCATTGTAAAGGTATTGCTGCATGCAACTGTGATTCATTCACCAGCATTCTATTAGTCCCTGTATTATGCAGCTAAGGACCAGATATGGGTTGGACTCCATTATCTTACGCTGCCGACTGACAGTTTCCCTTTTTAGAACCCTTCACGTTAGGCAAGACAATTCTCGCCATTATTAGACAAAAACGGGCAAAAATTACAGCTGATTTCTATAAATTGGAGCCTATGTTATGGGGTAATTCGAATTTGGTTATCAGCAATCCAATTTTGAAAGGAGCCCCTAGCCCCCAAATCTGGGCAGGGTTTAGAAATAGTACATCTACATAAAAAAAGGGTGGCAAAAATGACAGAGCAAACTATTGGACAGTTTCTAAGCTAATGGTCAAATTTTTTCAAATGCGCTCAATGATCTACACTGAACTCCAGGGTTAATAAAAATAATATTCTTTCAACTTGCCAGGCGAGGTTTTAAAAAAAATCAGCAGTGGACCAGTGATTTAGGTTGTATTTGATCCTGACGAAATACCTTTCACTCAAGAAAATGCAGCCATATATTGCATTTGTGCATGTGTAGATGTGCAGACTGCCTTCGATAATGTTCCTAGAAATCTTCTTTGGACCTCATTTTGTAACCTGCGAACCCCAACTTCCATGCTCAGCATTTTTGTAAAATTGCGCTATGGCAAATTTGCAACGATGTCCTTGTGGCACATTTGTGGACAATACGAGTCCACTACCTGCCAATAAGGTTGCTCACGCGCTCCATTGTGTTTTATTCACTGTTTACCAATCGGTTGGTAGGTTTGTGAGCACTGGTGCAAATTACGCTCTACAATCAGTTGGCTCCAAAATGTCAATCTTGCTGTTTGCCCAACTGGTCCCAAAGATACATAGAGGAATACAGAACATTGTACATCAATTTGAAGAGTTTTGCATATCAATATGGCCAGTCATCAACACCCCTGAACGGCTAGGGCGGTCGACCTCAAATCTGGGGAACTGGGTTTGAGTCTCGGCAATGACGTTGAACATCCTGTGATTCTGGGCAAATCACTTAATCTACCAGTGCCTAACAAAAAATGAATGTGTCCTTATGTAATGCAACTGGTGCTATGTAAAGCGCTCTGATTCCCGATTCGGGTCAAGTTTGCGCTATATAAAACTCTGTTAAAAAAAAAGTTCATGATCATCAGATTCCACAAAGGCTTTAGGAACATGTTCAGTTTGAACAATTCACCCCTTTAGCAAGTTAAAGATATTGGGGGGCTTATTTACAAGACTCTTGCACCTCCGGTATGAACTTGTTCCTATTTTAAAAGTGATGCACAAACGGCACAAGGGGCTGGTAAATAAGCACCTGAGGTATCTAGGTTTAAAAATCTCATCAGATGAAAATGGAGAAATCACATCATAATGTCTAGGAACCTGAATGGGTGCAGCTTTGCACTTTTCCAGGAAGCATAGCAGATGGATGGTTTCCCATGCTCTAGAAGTATATAGGGCACAATGCCAAAATGTGGGCTACCATGATATTATTTAAATGCCCATTTGCTAGTCTGGCTTTTTTAAATATCTTTTGTACCCGTTGTTCAACTACTGATGAACCTTGACATCGTTAATACATCCCTTAGGTTAGGCTCAGACCACTCCTCTATTGGGTCAGAGTTTGGGGGACCCTAGAATTACGTTGTTTTGGCAACTGGTTGAGTGATGCATTGGGTCCATTAAGGGATAGTTTGCTTGATTGGTTCAGACATGTTCAAACACGTGCTGTATCGATAGGCATGCCTCACAGTTGAACTTCCCCAGAATCTATCTCCTCCAGAATGACAGGAAAAGTTAAAGCAATGTTTAAGCTATGGCCACAGAGTTGGCTGGTTATAAATGCCCCCAAAAGGCTCTTAGACATATGTATTCATAACAAAGAGAAATAATACCAAATTGGAGGACTTTCTGGATGAAGTTGAGCCCCACGTATCAAAGGTTTTGTATATATCAAATCCATACCAAGCACCTGGCCCCCGAATACGTCTATTTCTAATCAGGGCTCCTCTCCTGGTCATACCATTCACTGTTTTAACTGCACTTATCAGGCGAAGAGGCGAAACATTTTTTGTTTCCATGCCCTTTGTGTGCCATCTGGAGATCTAAGTGGTTAGGTTATCTGATAAGAAATATGGGCATATGTAAGATGAACCAGGTTTTTGGAATGTTCCAAATGAATACATCCAGAAAGTTGGTTTGTGCTATGTCACTGCTATTTATTGGCAGCTTGGAGGATAAGGTAGTCATACTAATTGTTGATTTAATCATGTCAATGATTGACTGTGTTAAATTATATAATTCGATTTTACTTCTTTTTATCTGGTTTTATAGATTGTTACATGAAAAAATTTTACTGACTGAGTTATATTTCCGTATAATGTAGATTTTCATCAGCTTTGATGGACAGAAAATCTGGATTTTATTAAAGACACGGAGGCTAATATTATGCAATCCTCTTTATTGCGCCACCCACAGCAGCATCTCCAAGAACATAGAACACAACAAAGTTCTTTAGAACATAACAAAGAGCCAGAACCTCCATGACTCTTCCTTCTTTTTGTGCGCTGCATTAGAACAAACATAAATCCATATTAAATCCACATTAAAACCAGATAAGACATAGTCCGGATTTGAACAGAATCCATCTTCCTGCATCATTGTTTACCCCGAGCTGAAAAAGAACAAATAACCATTACCAACAAGGGTAGGGAGAGGAGGGATAATATTAGCCTCCGTGTCTTTAATAAAATCCAGATTTTCTGTCCATCAAAGCTGATGAAAATCTACATTTTATGGCAAGACCGGAGGCTAAGATTATGCAAGTTCAAAGCCTTTCTAATAATAATGAACGTGCATGCATCACTGGCTTAAAATAGAATTTCCTAAAAACAGAGTCATTAGACCAATCAGCACATCTTATAATATCACGTAACATACCTCCTAGCATAAAGGCTTTTGAAGCCGAAGCACCCCTCACTGAATGTGCACCAAATCTACTCACATCAATACCAGCATTCTTCATCACCTCTTTCACCCATCTCGCCAAAGTTGGATTTGAAACAGCTTTGTGTGGTTTCCTATATGAAATTAACAGCTGTTTTTCATTTGCAGGACGAACAAATGAAGTCCTCTCGTACTCCTTTAAACAACGCACAACTCACAAACGTTCATGCCCATCAAAATATGGATAGAAAATGCTATCTGAATTAGTTTAAGTTCTTCGGCACAGATAAAACCAAACACCTTCTAGATTAAAAATCCTTGTTCCCACATTTAAAGCCCTTACATCAGAGACTCTCCTAAAAGAGAGCAAACACAATAACATTGTCAGTTTTCCACTTAAAATTCTTAAATCTAAACCACTATTGCACCCTAAATTCTCCAAATATTCTAGGACTAAAGAAACATCCCATGTAGACGAATACCTGTCAGCCGGGGGCTTTGAAACTCTTTATACTCCTCAGCAATCTTTTCACCAAAAGATTCTGACCTACAGAGACCCCATCAACCAAATTGTGCCCAGCAGCGATAGCTGATCTATGCAAATTGATAGTTCTGTACGCTAAACCTGAGGCAAACAAAGATGCCAAATAATTTACAACAAAAACTGTATCCACTGAAACGGGATCTAAATCCCTCTATAAAAACACCAGCGAAACCATTTCTGCCAAGCCAATCTATACATCTTCCTTGTTCCTGGTGCCCAGGATTCTCTGATAAGCTGAGAAGCCTCGTCCGAAAGTCCTGGCACTTCCCAGACTCTCCTGAAATTCTCCATCCCATCAGACCCAACTGACCTGAAAGAACTAATTCATGATAATCCCCCTACGCTCCCCTCAAGATATCTGGGAACGTCGGAAGAATAGGACAATCTATCGACATTTCCTAAAGGATAGGATACCAGACCTGAGATTTCCGAAAGGAAGTAATCAGAACCACCGTCTCCTTCCACTTGCGCACCATCAAGCTCACCCTGGTTATCAAAACAAATGGGGGAAAAGCATAAGGACGAACACCTGTCCAATCCTGCCTGAAAGCATCTATACCAGCTGAGTCCGGTCCGGACGCCAACTGAAAAACTTCACCAGTTGAGTGTTCCACCTGTTCGCAAACAGATCCACATAACAAGGGCCCCACAACTCCATTATCCTTGAAAACACTGACCTGTGTAGAATCCAATCCCTGGAATCCGTTTGATTCCTTGAATACCAATCCGCCTGCACATTCTTCTGACCTGGTATATACCCTGCTTGAACCAGTATATTCTGAATCAAGCAATAATCCCAAAACACTCTCGCAAGATCCGCTAGATCCTTTGATTTTGGGCCTCCTAACTTGTTCACATATCTCACCGCTGAAACATTGTCCATTCTCAACAATACTGAACACTTTGCCTTGTCTTTCATAAAACTCTTTATAGCAAAAGACCCTGCCAACAGTTCCAGGCAATTTATGTGCATCTCTCTTTCCTCTACAGTCCACATACCTCCTGTCGAAGTTGCACCACAACGAGCTCCCCAACCAGATAAACTCGCATCTGACTCTATAATCAACTCCGGACTCGATTCAAAAATTGCTTTCCCATTCCATGCCTCCATATTCTTTAGCCACCAATTGAGTTCTGATCTTGCCTCGCCAGAAAGAGTAATCTCCTGAGAATATTTCATTCCACACCTTAAATGACTGCTCTTCAATCACTGAAGTGCACGATAATTCAAGGGTCCTGGAAAAATAGCTTGGATAGTTGATGACAACAGACCTATAATCCTCGTGAACATTCTCAATGAGATTGCATCTAATGTCAAAACCCTTCGAATTTCTTTCTGTATCTTCTTTATATTGTCCAAAGGTAACCTCAGCTGACCCTGAATAGTGTCTATCAAGAACCCTAAAAACTGTGTTTCCTGACTCGGAGACAGAGAAGACTTGTCCCTGTTCACTACAAACCCCAAACTCTCCAAAAGATCCACAGCTAGTTTTGTGTGATCTTCCACTCTCCTCTTCTCCTGATCCATAATCAAGATGTCGTCTAATTAAATAATCACTCGTATCCCCCTCTCTCTCAAAAAGGCAACGACTGGACGCAGCATTTTGGTGAAGCACCAGGGGGCCAATGAGAGCCCAAAGGGGAGGTAAACAAACTTCGATAACCTTCCTCCCCATCTGAACCTCAGAAATCTCTGGTGTTCTGACCATATTGGTATCGTAAGATACACGTCTTTTAGATCCAGCCGAGTCATCCAATCCCCTGTCTGAAGAACATCTCTCAACATATGCATACCCTCCATCTTAAAATGATGGTACTCTACCCAATCGTTCAGATTTTTTAAGTTTATCATGGGCCTCATACCTTTTCCTTTTTTTTCTAGTAAGAAAATATTGCTTACAAAACCCGCACACATTTCCAATTCCTCCACAATTGCTCCTTTCATTAACAACTCTCTTACTTCTTTCTCTACCAACTCTGACAGTGTTGAATCGAATCTTATCATTTGGGGGTAATGATCTTGATTTGGTTCTTCTATGAAATCTATACGATAGCCCAAAACCGTCTGCAGAACCCAAGGGTCCCTTGTTATCAAATGCCAATTCCGGTAAAATCAGGCAAGTCTGCCGCCCAACTTTACATGGGTAACAAAACGGTCTTGTCTTACCTGATCTTCTTGATCTTCTGTTCCCCCGTGAATTCCCTCTTTATTTCTGAGGGCAGAAATTCCCGGGTTGGTATCCAGACTGTTGTTGATAATTATAGTTGTAGGGTCTAAAACCCCTTGAAAACGAGGCCCTTTTGATACCCTGGCCTCGGTCGGGAAAACGACCTCTACTTCTCCCAGCCCCGCCAAAAACACGACGGTCAAAGACCTTCTTAATTTCTCTCTACGACTTATGCAGAGAACTAAAAGCACCCACATACTTGCTCATTTCTTTTATGAAAGCCTCTCCAAAAAGCATCCCATTGGCCTCCAATCCACCTTCATTGTTCGCTAGTTCAGCCAACTTGGGATCAATTTTAAGGAGGATACTCTTTCTCCTTTCCACCAATATCGAGGTGTTTGCATTCCCCAACAAACATACCGCCCTTTGGATCCATTCCCTAAGCTCTTCTACATCCAGAGACTTCTTTCCAACATAGGCCTCTTCGGCCATATCAATATCTTAGTCAGTGGACCAGTTAGATCCAGCAGTCAGTCCTGACACATCTTTAAACCTTTATCCAAACCCTTCTTTGGATCTCTTCCACCTTTCCCGATAAACACGATTATTTTTGCGTCTAAATCGGGCGCCAGGGCAATTTTATTTGCCAGACTTGGTCTTGGACATTCTGAACGGAGCCTCAACCTCACATCCTTTGGAATTTGCTTCCTCAACCACAACTGAACGTATTCAGCAACATGTGGAGCCGGGCTCCATTCAGGTGACAATGGGTGCTTTAACAACATTGAGTCAAACATTGACTCACCTAAAGGGTCCTTGACCCCAACATTTTCATGGCTTATCTTTAGATTTTGCCCCTGCATGTTTTCCCTTATCCACTATTTCAATGTATGAATCAAAGTCAGAGGAACAACTTAATTCAATCCCCGCACTACCCGAAGACTCATCACATAAGATGGTAGTATGTCTCCTACCACTCTGACCTCTATCAAGGTCCCCTTGTGTGTCTTCGACACCTCCATGTTTTGCACATTAGCGAAGTCCTGAATCTGGGTAGGTAGATTTCACCTTTTTGCTCCTAAAAACATCAGATTCCACATTCTTTCTCTTCCTACTCACTTTTCCAGACTTCTTTGCTAATACTGGTCCTTCACCTGCGGACCAAAAGTGCTCATCCTGGGATAGATGACCACCACCTCTTCTCAACTCTTTCAATTTCTTATAAAACTTTGAATCCATATCAGAGGCAAACTTGCTCAACATTAAAGAGATTCTCTCTTCCATGTCCATACTGGCCTGAGAACATACGTTTTCCTCAGACATTGGTAATTTAATTAAAATACCACTTAAAATAAAACTCTGAACCAGCCAGAAACAAAGCTTTCCTCACAAAACCAAATTCCTTGTCAAATGACTAGAAATCCCCAAACACAATCTAATCCTTCAAAACTACCTGAAGTCAGCAATTTCAAACACTGACAAACACTGTTCCTAAATAAAATAATTATTAAAAATAATTATTTCTGATTTAAAACAATCGAACCTAAACTCCTAAAACCCTTCATCATTAGATAAACGCTCTGACTTTAAAACCGGCTTTCTCTCGCAGTTCTGTCAGTTTCCTGATGACAGATGCCCATTGCGCGCGTCACAGCGACGTGCGAGCAAAGAGATGCGTAATTATCATGCACTGATGCGTAAAGCCTGTCTTTGTACCCAAATTCCCTGCCTGACTCAAAATGGCAGCCATGCATTGTGACGCACGTCTCGCGTCGGACCATCACAACAGTAAGCACGCATATTTTAAATTAAAAACCATCCCCAACGACTATTTCATAATCTTCTAATTTGGAAAAACTCTTTCGATAATTCACTCAGCGCACAAGACGCATGATCTTCCTTCAAGCATTCCTCGTCAAACCCGACACATTACAAAATACTCTTTCTCAAAGAATAACAGTTGCCTGCTCAAACTCGGCTCAAAGTCCCAAACCCTTCTTCGCGAACTACCGCACATCAAAGAGCATACATAAAACACAAAAACTCGTGTCAAAACGATCTACTTGTTAAAACAATAAAATGTGATAATACGATCTAAAATCACTTATGCTTTGAAAATCGACCTACAAAGAAATACTAATCTTTCATACTCACATTTCATGTATTAGACATTCATAAATTAAGAAACAGGCATCTAACACACCATAATCAGCCTTACAAAACACTTAATATTCATTTTAAAAGAGAGCGAAGGCATGCAGGACTTATCTCATTGGCAGCAGCAAAAAAGAAGGAAGAGTCATGGAGGTTCTGGCTCTTTGTTATGTTCTAAAGAACTTTGTTGTGTTTTATGTTCTTGGAGATGCTGCTGTGGGTGGCGCAAATAAGAGGATTACATAATATTAGCCTCCGGTCTTGCCATAAAATTCTTATTCTAAGAAGTGAATAAATGATTTTCAAACCATGGCACCCTCTGTGGTGATCTGTGCGTCATCACGCCTCTTAAGCCTCTGTGTGCTTGTGACTGACAGGGTCAGCATCTGGTTTGCACTTCTGATTCATCTTAATTGGGTTTCTTCCCTTGTCACAACTCTTATCATGGCTCCTTGTGTCGTCAATTTTAGCTGCCAGCAAGGGTGTTAGGATGCTGCACTTTGAGGTCTTATTATGTGCCTTTTAGGGACAACATTTTTCCATAACAGCTTCATTTCTATTAAAATCTTGACTTCTGATAGCTATAAGTGGACATATTTTCTCAATAAAGAGAAACCTTTGAGCTATTATTACTCTATTGGGACTAGTATACCTCCTGGAATTTGCTCGCCCAAACTACAATAAAATTATTGCATCTTGTCTATCTCTTGTCTATCTCTTCTTGGCTTTGAAGATTTCCTTCTGGGAGAGCACTCTTACACCCCTAAAAGCAACAGAAGTTTCTAAGCTTCCATTTTTTAGAATTATACACTCCTGTTTCCTTATCTGTCATAGTTGACATGGCCATTCATAGCCAACACCAATTTTATTTACTACAGATTTTGCTTGAGAGAAATTCAGAAATTGTCCAAATACATAATTTCCACTAGATGACAACCCCTTTTGAAGAACAATACTTTTGAGTGATGTTGAAATTTGCTATAACCAAATCCTGTTGGAATGAATTGTTGATATCAAATTGTATACTATTAAATGGCTTCGAGCTCAAACAATTTTTCCTTTAATATCTTACTGAGTTTGGAACAGCGTTTAAAAGAAATTCAATACCTTAGGTTGTAATAAATGTGCAATATTAATAAATGTAAAGAAAAGAAAAGTGCTTTCAGAATTGTGAAAAATGCCATAGTTACAGTACTAGGCCTCAAACAGCTAAAAAGTTATGCCTAAAAGTTTGTTCACTTGCAATTGCTAACACATGAAATTATATTTTTTAGAAAAGATTAAATCATGTACAGCGATATTACAAAATTGTGCAACTTTTGACCTCAGTAAAAAAAAAAATCATAAAATATTAACATTTCATAAAATCAATCACATATTTCTTGTAGAATGCATTTGTTTTTTAATAGAACTTATTGTTGCAAATTAATAGAATTTAGTCTTTTTAAACGGGAAGATGTGCAACCATATATATAAAATCAGCACACAATTTAGACATTAACCTCTTCAACTAACTTGCATTTCCTTTTTAGGTCTCGACCTTGCTATCGCGTAAGCAATCGCAAAGCGAGACTATAGAGAGCGGGTTTGAAAAGTGCTCCCAAAAAGCGGATTGCATGGCTAGCACGCACACAATCACGCGCATCGTGCCGCCATGCAATCCGCCTTTTGGGAGCACTTCAAAGGGTCCGCTCCCCCGCCCCCAAGCGCGCGTGCGCCACGCTCCACCGGGCTTGTCTTTTTTTTTGTTTGTTTTTTTAACTTTAAGCGCGAGGCGCGTGTGCGGCCAATGCTTGTTCACCTCGTTAAGATGGCTGCTGTATTCCTGCGGTCGCCGTGAACGTTCACGTGACTTCCCTTCAGGTCTTTAGTGGAGCCCGCCAGTGTTAAGGGTTCCAAGAAGTTCCGTTACCTCCATATCTACTAGGAAAGCGTGTCCTCAAACCTTCGGTGTACCGCCAGGTTAGTGAGTTCTTAGAACTCGGGTTATTGTCCGTTGTTTCCATTATTTTTTCACGATGGTACTCAGCGTACCGCTTTTGTTATTGCAGGTGGTCCGACATATTTTCACAGTACACCTTCATATTTTCTTTGTCACAGGTATGGGCATTTTCTTTTCACTAGTGTTCACTTTCGGTTTTTCACACATACTCGCCGAGTGTGTATTTCTAACTCAGTGTATTCTGGGTTTCAGAAACTCGGGACTAGTTGCTGCTCCGCAGGATATAAATATCCTTGTGTCTTTTTAAGTAAGTCCCTTGCTGGCTTGAGATCCTCTTCACTCGTTTCCAGCACCAAGATTATTGCTTGTGGGTGTTCTTCCTGCTGGGTGTCGCTCTACACATACTCACATACAATTTTCCGCCACCATTTGAACTTCAGGAGTGTTTAGATGTGTGTTCATATTCAACCACTTTGTTTGCTTCTCAGTTCGTAGTTGGCATATTTCTTCCATCCGTTGTCCATGCTCATTTGCGTACAGGGTGTATACTGCTTGTTGTCATGTATTCCACGTGGAATAGGTCTCACATTATTAAAGTTTGAGCTATTGGTGTTGCATTATTTAGCAATGAAAATAGCTCAAACTTTAATAATGCGAGACCTATTGCATTGCAAATGCTTGTTAGTATATGTCATTGCAAAATGTTTATTAATCATTTAAAATATTGTTTAATTGCTACATAGCTAATACGTTAGCTATTGTGTGGACTTTAGTTTTGAAGGATCGAATTGTACAAGTATATGTGGGGAAAAAAAGCCATAAGCATATCTGAGGCCTACTCAACATTTCTTGCAACAAATATAACTAATGAAATTGATAGCCTATTGTTCTCTCAGTGATATGATGAGGAGTAACCTGGTTCCCAGGAAAACATTGTACGATGATTGGATGGAAGAAGACAAGAGAGGCAACTGTTGCAGACTTTCATAAAATGTGTTGTTTATATAAGTGTGTGTTCCTTGATTAGTGGAGGTGCTGATGACACTGATTTGCTACTTGTTTTTTTATCAAAATGTGTACTGATGTGATAGTAACCTGATCGATAATTCTTATTGATGAATAACATGATTAAATAGTTAAAGATGGTCTACTGAAAGATTTTAATTAATATAACCTTTAAAATGTACCTAATTCGGGCCCTCCTTAGACTTTGGTCCTTTGGCCTTGTTGGTTATGTCCCGAGAGGACTCTGTTCTACGCCCTACGTTACCTCACCATGTTTGTTGTGCAGGGGGTGATTGGTTTCTCTTTTCTGTTGGATGGGTAGAATCCTGCCTCTCTGGTAACTTCTCCACTCTACTTTGTAATGATCCTTTTTTGTTATCATTGCAGCAATGTGTAAGTATGATTTGCTTGACTTCAATAAACAGAATTTCAACAAAAAATGTAAGTAATTCTCTTCATTGACTCACACTAATATTGAATATTGATAATAAATTGTTGACATATTTGATCAATTTCTTTTCTACTCACAACGGTCAAGGTCCACATGCGTAACCGAGTTAAGATTAACCTGGATAGATAGTAAACCAAAAATGAACTCAACCTGATTCTTGCTCCAGCAATTTCAAAAATCACTTTGACTTTATTTTCTAAAATATTTGTCTACAACAACTCTTGATTAGTAATTTTGGGGCATATTATCAAGAAACGGCGATAATATGCTTAATAATATGCCGTAGAGAACTCCCATAGAAGCCCATGTTCTGGTGTCAACATGGGCTTCTATTGGAATTCTCTGCGGCATATTATCAAGCGCATTATCGCCGCTTTAGCGGCAGTTTTCTGCTGCTAAAATGGAGATAATGTTAACGCCGTGCTTGATAATATGCCCCTTAGTGTTCCATGCAAATACTACATTGCCTTATGTGAAAATGTGTTCCTGAATTTAATTAACAACTAAGGCCCTCATTACAAATTGGCTGAACTTAGAAGCTGGTAAATTTACTCAAAGTAAATCCAATACCGCATCTTTCAGTTTTGTCCCTTACTGAATTTACCACCCCATTCTGAGTTAATAAGTCTTAACCCGAGGAACAGAAGTTTGCGCAACAATTAAGACAGATTTTTTTTTATAATCTCCTTTACCAGTGCAAAATTCACCAGGTTCCGCCTGGTGAATTCTCCCCAGGGTAAACTCTTAGAGGTGCTACAGTTAAGCCCAAGCAGTGCTTGTCCACAATTCCGGTGTTTTTGAGGACTTTGTAAGAGGAACCTAATTGCTTTACAAGTTCCTGTTCTACCATCTGATTATTTTCTTTCAGTGGAAATAATTTCACATGCATTTCCTTCTGTGACACACAGTTAGTTCAGACAAATATATCTTTCAAAAACATTTACCAGGATCCTGCCATATGCATTTTTCATAACATTGACCTGCATTACTTTGATGACTGTAGTTCAATGGAGTCTGTACTAAGGGGTTTGATCTGTTTGATCAGCAAGGTTAGATTACTTTTAAATATAATGACAAGAAACTTGACTGATAATTATTTAGCAACACTGCTATTCATTCTTTGCAGATCAAGACATTTACTTAGATTAACCTCTTTTTTCTGAACATAATAACTTAAACATTCATGTATATGAATTAGTTTTGCATTAACAAATGATAGACATTGGATAACATTGGCAAACGTTGTATGAGATATTTTGCCCACAAAGAAATAAAAAATCTAAAAAACAATACCTTTACACACATAAACATTTTACATTAAACATAAAATACAATATAACATGCTTAGATTTTCAACAGGAGGAGTCTGATGTTGTGTCTCAGTTGTCTAGACTCTTGAAATTATAGCATGTGAAGGGGTTGTAACAACTAATTTGACTTTCAGGGCTGCCTTTGTATGGTTGCTTAGTCCTGCAACTCCCTAATGCATAGAGGTTTACACGGTTCGAACCCCATGATTTTGCGGTCTTCTCAGGAGCAAGACTTGGTTAGACTGAAAGAAAACTGAATGGAAAAAATCTTTGTAGGAATCATATGCATAGGCGGATACATTAGTTTCTCTCCTTATTGGTATAAAGTTACCTCTCTTGTTGGTGGATATTCCCTCTTTGTCCAATAGGCTTAAAAGAAAAACTGTAAAAAACGATTGACAAAAGCAAACAGAAGCTCATGGTTAGAGCCAGTCCTATTTTCCCATGTGTTTTTAAAAGCAGGCATACATTAATAGTGCAACTTACAGACTTTTTGAGTGCAACTGCTCTAGACTTTAGACTTGGCATCCTTGGCGTGGGCTCCTCAGTCATTTTGCATCTACCTCCTGCATTTATGACTGTGTGCTGGGTTTTGTTTTTGCTGGCTTAGATGTTTTGGGCACTTTGCAACTGTTGATCAGTGTCAAAGTTCAAGGGCTCCCTGTGTACATTTTAATTATGATTAGTCATTCATACTTGGCATATTTGATTTACTGGTAAGTCCCTATTAAAGTGAACTGTGTGTGCCCAAGGCCTGTAGATCAAATGCTCCTCGTGCGCCTGCAGCACGACTTGTTCCGCCCCCCACCAGTAGCGTTTCAAATGTGTCTCAGACTACCATTGCAGTGTCTGAACACACAGTTTTAATCTCAATGTATACCCGGCAAGTGCACCCACTTGCCAGGCCCTAACCTTCCCTTTTCCTACATGTAAGTCACCCCTAAGGTAGGCCCAAGGTACCCCCATGGGCAGGGTGCAGTGTATGTTTAAGGTAGGAAATGTACTGTTGTATTCTACATGTCCTTATAGTGAAATATTGTGTATTTCATTTTTCACTATTGCAAGAACTAGCTTTCCCATGGGCTATCATAGGAGCTGCACCTCACCATGTTACAAGTGTAACTTTCAATTGAGAAAAGCTAGAGGTTTTGAGTTTAGGCTCTCTGCACTCAGAATGTAATAACCCACCTTTTAGTGAAGGTGGTTATTAAATTGTGGTGTGTTTGAAAATGCCACTTTTAGAAAGTGGGCATTTTCTTGTTTAACCATCCTGTATACCTTTGTCTGTTTGTGTATTCACCATCTGGCTTTGCAGTGACAGGTGCTGGGGATGTGCATTCACTCTAGACAGTCACCAGGCGGGTTGAGGTGTGTCCTGCCTTTCCTGGGCAACTCAAAGCCAGGCTGAATGGACCATTCTGCATTTCGAGGGGTGGGAGGAGTTTTCACTAGCACCTGAATATGCTCTCTCTGCTCTGCACAATGCTGTCTCTACCTCCTGCAGTGAAGCTTGACCAGGGAGGACATAAATAGTTTTTAGTGAGCTCAGAGACCTTTAAAACATAGACTACAAAGAGAAAATGGGTTACAAGTATTGGACCAAAAACCCTAGACCTTTAGATCACTTCTAGAACTATGAGGATCCTGCCAAGAAGCAGAGCTTCCAGGAAAGGTACTGCCCCTTTGCTGTGTGTTGGTTTATTGGGTTGGGATGTAGTTGTCGCTTCAGTCTGTGGGCAGAGGGAAGGACTGAACCTTTTGACCTGTGTGATATCCTGCTTAAATAAGATCTCCAAGGGCTTAATGCAGAGCTTGCCTCCTGTTCTGAAGTCTCAGGCACAGACAGATTTCACCTGCAGCATCCTTGAACTCCATTGCTGGGAGTTCTGACCTGCCTTGTAGTGCCAACTCAAGTGCTGGGCCCTTGGTGGTTGTCCTGCTGCACAGGACTACAAAAAAACTAAAGAAACCTGAAAATCGATGCATTGCTCTTCCAGCCCCTATGTTTCTGAAGCAGGACAGCAGTGCATGTAGAATTTCCACATACCGCTGCTGTGCGGCCGGAGAATCGACGCAGTGCCTGTCAGTAGCTGAAAAATCCACTCCATGTCGAGTCCAGTGCACTGACTTCTGAAGTCCAAGATCACCGGACCGACTCTAAAGCAGGCTCTGCGGTGTGGCTGGAAGAATCACAGCATCATGGGACTGAAGAAATTGACGCAGCACCTGTTTTGCCACTGCTGAATCGACCTCCAACATGTCCAGATTCCCCACATCGTGCTTGTGCACCACTCATCACCGAGCAGCACCCGCAGACTAGATAGAACTGTCTTGGAATCGAAGCCTCACTTCCCCCTACACTCCAGATTCGACGCATCACTTCTCCTGCGTGCAGCAGAACTGTTCTATCGCCTCCCCAAGGACTCAAGAACTGACGCATTGCTGTGCTTTCCAATGCTTCCCTACTCTGCGGCTGCTTTGCCTTGTGGATTTTGACGCATTTGAGGTACTTGTAAAGAAATCACGTATCCATGGATTTCACTGGACAGAATTGCATAAAACCTTTTAAAAGTCATATTTAGAATTGCGTATATTGGATTTTTGTCGTTTTGGTTTAGGTAAATATAATTTATTTTTCTAAACTGCTGTGGTGTCCATTTGTAGAGTTTTCATTGTGTTAATATAAGTTTGGGTACAAATACTTAACACATTGCCTTTGGGATAAGCCTGTCTGCCAAGTGACCAAAGGGGTGAGCAGAGGTAATCTAGTGTGTGTAACTCCATTATCCTGACTACAAGCAAGGGACCCTACTTGGACAAGGTGCAAGCTACTGCCAACTAGAGAGCCCCATTTCTAAAGTGGGCGTTTCCTGACTGAAGCTTGTGGTATATTCAATACTTGCGATCACACAATGTGTACTTTTACAGGTTTATGAATTCCTGGCTGGGGAAGAAACAATTAATTACTTCCAGTTTTCACTTTGTATTTAGACATTTCTTACCTTCAATTTTCAATGCAGGCTTTCTCGGTCAATGCATGCTGTGCTTTTTGGCGTAGCGCAGCTTCATTGTTGACTTGTTTTCCATTGATGATTTTCAGCTGTGGCAATGTTGCCAATGTATAGTTAAAGGGAGGAAAACAAACATAGGACTATTGCGAGGAAAATGTATTTGTTTCGAAATGACACATTGAAATATAATTTTTGAAAGCGCAGCGGTCTTGCTGATCTCGCTACACCTCATTGCTCATTAGATCTCGAATTGCAAACTTCCTTAGTCAGTGCTCGCGGTGTGGTTAAACGTGGGACCGCCTCATTGTTGCCTCGTAGTTTCACAATGGTGTCACTCTGGTAGTTACAAGAGTTTCTTTGAAAGGAGACAGATATAGGGCGCAGTAAGACTGCATTGCGATTTTTTGAATGATGCTAACTGTACACGAATATTTATTGCAGATGTATTACACTTGTAATTTTACATAGTGCTGATGGCTTGTCACTTGTTTACCGCACGCCAGTGAACTTACTTTGCCTCAATTCTGTTCACAAAATAGCTCATAAATCTTATGGCAATGTTATCCAATGTCTATGAGTTGTTAATGCAAAATGAACTTCAATGGAAGCATGATGGATTTCCAAAACTATGGGCCTGATGTACTGATAAATTTTGCTGTCACAAAATGGCTCCTCCCCGGAGGCAACTATGTCAGGGCACTCCATTCGCGACCCAAAAGATTTGTCTTGACAGGGCCCACTAATCATTTGGTCCAAATTTGGCACGATGCAACTAACTCTCTTGGGTGGGGTCATAAATTAACGATGGCAACCCCACTTTGGAATTCTGAACCGCTGGGCAGCCTCTGGAAGTCGAAGGGCTTTGATAAATTGGACCTCATTGGCATCGCACAACTCAAAGACATTTGGGGAGACGAGGGTGTCAAATCCTTCACCACATTACAGGCTGAATATGATCTGGCCGACAACGAATATTTCCGGTATGCCCAGATCCTACACTCACTCCGTACACTTCTACCGAAGGGTACAACCCCACCTGCGGCCTCACCACTAGAAGACAGAATCTTAGATGACTACCTACCTGACAAGACGATTTCCCTCATACACAAAAAATAGATAAACAATATGACTGACCCCCTACAAGCATTACAGGAGAAATGGACGGAAGATGGGATTGAGCTTGACGACGAAGACTGGCAAGAGGCAGTGTCCTCTCCTAGAGTGGTTGCTATACCGGCGCGCCTTAGACTGGTCCAGCTAAAAGTCCTCCACCGTGTATACATTACCGGGCCACGTTTGATTCATATGGGGAAAACAGAAAATGGGGAATGCAGAAGAGGCTGTGGTCAAATGGGAAACTTACTGCACATCATATGGGAATGTGAGCACATCAGTTCTTTCTGGCAGGAGATACATGATGTAATATTTGCTGTACTGCGCATCCGTCTCGCCCCGGAGGCGAGGCGTTGCTTCCTAAACATATGGGAACCCACAGACCTCAACACTCACCAGACACAATGGGCTACCTTGGGTTTTATGATAGCCAAGAGAAACATTGCACAATTTTGGGGAGCTATTAAACCACCTACACTGGAGGCCTGGGAGAGGGATCTTGATTGGTGTATGTTCAGGGAGAAGACGGTCTATATTGCCAGGGGATGCCCAAAAAAATGGCGCGTATTTGGAACCCTTGGAATAGATACCATGGAGAAATTTGTGCACCTCCTGATTGTTCTGAACCAAGTGTCCCCCTCACCCTGTGATGCTCCCCTCTTATGTCGAACCATATTCCTCCTCCATTGTACGCCATTATTATTTATCTTCTGATTGTGTCCTCTGTATTGTTTATTTAAACCGATGTCTGTTTCAATAAAAAGATTTATATAAAAAAAATATAGTTGTCACAAATACAGCAGTTCACAAAACAGGTGCGTTTCCTGGCACAAAGTAGATTTTGTTACTATGTACTAATCGCAATTTAAAAGACAGTAAGTTTTTACTGACTCCTAAAATAGCATTACAAATGAATACCAATTAGCAATCTGGAAGGGATGTGTTGCGAGCATTTCTTCCAAATTGTGATTCGTTATGAGATGTATCAATGTTTTGCAACCATAATTGGGTTGCAAAAACATAAAACAATTACTGATTCTGGAGTTGGTGTGGTAATCCATTCGCAAACAGGAAAGGTTCCCCTTGACAACCCTTCCTCTTTGTGAATGTAAAGAAATGCTGGGGACTAGGCAGTGGTCAAAGGACTACTGCCTATTCTATCCAAACCTTTGATACAAAATCAACTTTTGTTTGTAAAAGCAGCCCTGATTCTTTTAAGGATTTAAAAATAAAAGTTTATTTAATGGCAATCCCAGACAAGGTGGTCTGCTGAACTTATTAAGACATTGTCCCTGTGATTGTGGTCAACCAAAGTCACAAGTTGTAACCTACCTAATGAATATTCATTTGGTAGGGTGGTGTGCGACTCTATACTATTCCTTATTTTGTGAACTGACCATTACATAGGTCAGTTCACAAAATCAGATTCCATTCGCAAAAAATTGGTGCCAAATTTGCAACCGCTTTTTACAAATGGTATATCAGGCTTTATGTTTGCCAATTGCACCTCTAATCAATCCTTTCCTTTTTTTACCTAAACACTATATTTTTTTCTGCTTCAATTTTGTTGCACATTTTGTTTAAAAAATATTGCTGCTTTAGAATTCGTAGCAAAATCTATACATAATGAGATGATATTTTTATGAGTGATATTTAGGACATAATATTTAGATAAGATGACATTTTTGACTGCCATGTTATGTTAAGTCGATTTGTAAAGCGCACTACTGACCCATGAGGATATCTAGGTGCTTGAGCAGGTGTGTAGGTGAGAGAGCCAGGTCATCACCCTCTTGTGGAACTCCAGAAGTGAGGAGGAGGCTCTGATGTGTTGAGGGAGGCTGTTCCATGTCTTTGGAGTGATGTAAGCTAACAAGCGACCTCCTCTCCTGGTTTTGTGAACACAGGGATGTATGCGAGTGAGAGCAAGGCTGAGCATAGGGATCTGGCAGGCTAGTAGAAGTGTATGCGGTTGTTGAGGTATGCTGGGCCAGTGTTGTGTAAGGCTTTGTATGTGCACAGGAAGTGGCTGTGCTTGTGAATGGGGAGCCAGTGGAGCTCTCTGAGGATGGGTGAGATGTAGGTGCGGCGTGGGAGGTCAAGTAGTTTGCGGTGGTGGTATTCAGGATGGTCTGCAATTCTGACATAGAGTGCGTTGCCGCATGATGAGTGCTTGTGTTACGGTACGTCTGGTTTTCTGTGGTAGCCACTTGAAGATTTTTGGGAGAATACGCTGGCTGGATATGGAAGCTGGTGACGCTCACTGGGTTGATTTGTGCTGTCATGTTGAACTTGTCATCCACGATGACTCTTAGATTCCCTTAGTGGATGGGTGTTGGTGTTAGTTCTAGCTTCATCCGCCACCAGGTGGCATACCATGGGGAGGTCTTGTTCCTGAAGATCAGTACTTTCGTCTTGTGGGAGTTGAGCTTCAAACAGGTGGTGCTCATCCTTTCTGCTACCATGGTCATGCAGTTGGTGAAGGTGGTTCTGGTGCTGGTCGCTGTTTTGTCTGTCAGGGAGAGGATGAATTGTGTGTCGTCTGCATAGGAGATGATGTTGATGCCTAGGGATCGGATGATGTTGGAGACTGGTGTCATGTAGATGTTGAACAGGGTTGGGCGGAGAGAAGGTCCCTCGGGAACTCTGCAGATCAGGTTCTTTGTCACTGATGTAAAGGGAAGGAGTTTAACTCTTTAGGTTTTTCCTATGAGAAAGGAGCAAATCCAGTTGAGAGTGGTTCCCTAGATGCCCACTCCATGGAGTCTTATGATGAGAGTGTTATAAGAGACAGTGTTGAATGCGACAGAGGGGTCGAGCAGGATGAGGGCCGCTATTCCCCCTCGATCCAGGATGGTCCGAATGTCATTGGTGGCTGCAGTGAGTGCTATTTTGTTTATTTCTGAAACCTGATTGGGTGGTGTCCAACGGTGGTGTAGCTTAAGGTGGGCTGTGAGTTGCTTGTTGATAGTCTTCTCTGTCACTTTGGCTGGGAAGGGGAACATGGAGATAGGTCGGAAGTTGCTCAATTGGTACGGTCGGGTGATGGTTTCCTGAGGAGGGTGTTGACTGCGGCATGCTTCCAGCCTTCCAGGAATTTGACAGATGTGATGGAGGTGTTTATGATGTTAGTGAGGTGGTGCTGATAGGTGATACACCCATGTTGTAGATGTGATGGGGGCATGGATCCTTTGGGGCTCCTGAGTAGATGATCCGCATGATCGCCACTGTGTCGTCTCTTGTGAGGGTTGTCCACTTGGTCAGGTGGACATCTTGGTTAGTGATGGGAAGGTTGGTGATGTGATTGCTGTGGTAGAGTTGATGTTCAAAGTTACTGTAGATGTTGGTGATTTTTCTGTGGAAGAAGTTTGATAAGTCGTTTCAGAGTTCTAGGGAGGGGGTGATGTTGAGGGCGACAGAGGGGGTGGTGAAATCATTAATGATCCAGGAGCTCTCCTTGCAGCTGTTAGAGCTTCCTTTGATGCATTCAGGTAGTGCTCTTTTCTTAGTGTATTTCAGTTGCTGGTGGTAGCTCCTAATGTGCGCCTTGTAGGTGGTTGTATCAGTGGTCACGTAGCTGTTTCTCCATTTTCTTTCTAGCTGTTTGCAGTGTCATTTAGCTTCCCGAAGGTCCTCTTTGTTCCAGGTAGCGTGCTTTTTCGCTCTTCTTTGCTTGTTAGGTTCGGTGTGTGTGAGGGAGTTTGCACAGTTTTTGATCTGGTTGTTGAAGATGGCGATGTCATTGTTGAAGTTGTCCGTGGGGTTAGATTGTTTTGTGCTGAGAGTGTTGAGCCAGTCTGTTTCTGAGATTTTTCCCCAGTTGTGGCTCGGTAAGCTGATGCTGGTGGATGTTTTGACTTGCAATGTGTTGATTTGGAAGAGGATGAGTACCATATTCTACTATACATCACAGTTCATACTGGGTTATTTTTTGTACTGATTGCTTATTCAATTATGGTTTTGCTTTATGCCATATACCAAGCATATAGTCAGACGTTTTAAACACTATAACCACCAATGTGCGCTACATATGGGGCAATTCGCTAGCCTTAGTTACCCTTAAGTTTACAAGTAGAAAGTAAATTAATATCATGACAGAAAGCAGCACCATGCACTCTATTAGCTAGATATTTTGAGAGAATGGACTGTATCATTTTATATTGCCAGAACAAAAAGAGCCATACTTTCGCCCAGGACAAGATTAAGCATTAGTCAATTCACTCAGCATCAAAAACCTTCAAATGTACCGAAGGATCAGCATCAAGCCAACTAGCAAATATTTCACACTTTGCAGCTTAAGTTATAGTAAACTCAGATTCAATAAAAGCCAATCAGGTAAACTATGCAAATTGTGCCAGAAAAATCTCATCATCATTCTGGCCTTACCATAGTAATATGCAATAATTTCCCCATCAAATAAATCAAACATTTTAGAAAATCCATTTTGGTCTCAATAACTTCATATCTAACCAGTGAAAGCACACAAATTCAAACTTTTCTGCCGCAGTAAACCAGTGGCTTAATCTGCATGTTCCAGCAGTTTTTCAAAATTCCCAAAGCAAAGCATTCCTGCAAGGTTGGCTTGAAATTATTAACTTTTCCAATCAAAGCGCCTTCACCATGCCCCCCATGCATGACCAGTTACTCCTCTTCTAAAAATCCTTCCCATTGACCAGCATACCTAAGCAATGATAATCCCATCACAGAAGTCCACTCCCTCAACCAAGATATATGTGTGTGCCACTCAGCGCCATGGGCGGATTCTTTGTAACTTCTACTTGGAATCCAGCTTCCACTAGCACTCTTCAAATAGTCAGCAAGGCAAATCAGAGACTAGCTGTCAAATAGACTTGCACACATGTCTTCCTAACCCATCAGCTTTCAGCTTAGGGCGTACCTTTAAGGCATTATGAGGCACATGCATCAAGCCCGCATTTTGCGCTTTCTAAATAGCGAATTTTATCGGTTCGCTATTTAGAAATCGTAAGATGCAATTCATGTAGGAATCGCAAAAAAATGTGATTCCTTAAAATACCAACTTTCAAGTCGCAATTGAGGAATAGATTCCCATTCATTCCTATGGGCCTAGAGGCCCCTAGGAATCAATGGGAATTGCATGCGCAATTTGCGAGTACTCCATAGGTACTTGCAAATTCCGCATGCAATTTCAAGGGTGCAAGGGTTCCAAAAGAATACCCTGTTGCACCCCTGAAATTCCTCTTTTTCCACATGTTGCGCACACACATGCCCCAAGGGCATGTGTGTGTGTAAAATGTGACTTTGAAAAATGCACTTTAGTGCATTTTTCAAAACAATCGAAATTACCATCAAATTTACTTTGATGGTAATTTGCGATTCCTAATAGGAAAATCGCAATGATTTTTTACTTAATGCATTGAATTTAAGGAATTGCAATGTGTGATTCCTTAAATGCAATCGCAATTTAAGTCATCGCAATTTTTGTGATTTCTTAATTTGCGATTTTTGCATTTGGGATGATGCATTCCAAATGCAAAAATACCGGTCGCTACCGATTTTTGGTTTGATGCCATTCCTTAAAATACCTAATTTGTGACTCGCAATTTTCGAGTCGCGATTGAGGAATAGATTCCCATTCATTCCTACGGGCATAGAGGCCCATAGGAATCAATGGGAATTGCATGAGCAATTTGCGAGTACTCCATAGGTACTCGCAAATTGCGCATGCAATTTCAAGGGTGCAAGGGTTCCAAACGGATACCCTGTTGCACCCATGAAATTCCCCTTTTTCCACATGTTGCTCACACACATGCCCCAAGGGCATGTGTGTGTGTAAAATGTGACTTTGAAAAATGCACTTTAGTGCATTTTTCAAAGCAATCACAAATTACCATCAAATTTAGTTTGATGGTAATTTGCGATTCCTAATAGGAAAATCGCAATGATTTTTGCTTAATGCATTGCATTTAAGGAATTGCAATTTGTGATTCCTTAAATGCAATAACAATTTAAGTAATCGCAATTTTTGTGATTCCTTAAGTTGTGATTTTTGCATTTGGGATGATGCATTCCAAGTGCAAAAATACCGGTCGCAACCGGTTTTTGGTTTGATGCCATTCCTTAAAATACCTAAATTGTGACTCGCAAATTTCGAGTCGCAATTGAGGAATAGATTCCCATTCATTCCTATGGGCCAAGAGGCCCATAAGAATCAATGGGAATTGCATGAGCAATTTGCGAGTACTCCATAGGTACTCGCAAATTGCGCATGCAATTTCAAGGGTGCAAGGGTTCCAAAGGGATACCCTGTTGCACCCCTGAAATTCTCCTTTTTCCACATGTTGCGCACACACATGCCCCAAGGGCATGTGTGTGTGTAAAATGTGACTTTGAAAAACGCACTTTAGTGCATTTTTCAAAGCAATCGCAAATTACCATCAACTTTAGTTTGATTGTAATTTGCGCTTCCTAATAGGAAAATCACAATGATTTTTTGCTTCGTGCATTGCATTTAAGGAATAGTAATTTGTGATTCCTTAAATGCAAAAGCAATTTAATTAATCGCAACTTTTGCGATTCCTTAAGTTGCAATTTTTGCATTTGGGATGATGCATTCCAAATGCAAAAATACCAGTTGCGACCGGTTTTTGGTTTGATGCATGGGGCCCCATATGTGCTCGGTATTTTTTCCCTGAGTTTTTGCTTCTGCAGCTATTGAACTTGGACCTCTTTTGTGACCTTGCGACTTCCTCAGGCCCCTGTGCTCTGTTAATACCTTGCGTTTTTCTGTTTCCCAGTCCTGACTTTGTGGTTGCACCAAATTATTAAGAACTGCCACCTGATTAGATAACTGCCACGGTACTTCATTACAGGAGGGTCCATTTACAAACTACATTTTCGAGATAACCAAGTGTAACCTTTGTTATAGCCTTATAGCCCGCAGTAGCGGGCTATACCGGCTATTAAAGGCCCGCTACCGCGTTGAAGGCCCGAGCCGAAGGCGAGGGACTTTAACAAGGTAGCGGGACATTAATAGCTGGTATATCCCTGCTACGAAGGGCTATAAGGCTATTAGAACATTCTGCCACTAGAGGGCAGAATGTTCTAACAAATAAAACAAAGACCTCTCGAATCCCCTTGAGCTTCGAGAGGCCTTTGTAAGACATTGGAATGTTGCTCTGCGGGCCTTTACCGGCCGGTAGAAGCAGGGAGCACTCCATTGTCTCAAATTGAGCTCCCAACATTCCAATGTTCTAATAAGCTTTAAAATAGAAGGAAGGAAGAGGAAGAAAGAAATCAGCATTATAATTTAAACCAGTATTAAATTGCTGGTTTTTGCTACTGACGCCCTTACTGGTGTTTGAATGCCAAATCATGTGGTAATGCTGCACTGCATGTTGTTTCAGGTGGAAAAAATTTGGGGTAATTTAAGGTAACGCCGCTTTTTAGGTCTCGCCTGAGCCAGCGCTTTAGCACTGCTCTCGCGAGAGCTTTTGTAAAAGGGAGATCTGGAAGTGCAAACTAGTGCTTTTCAGGCCTCCAAATAGAGTGCATGTGCGCCGGGCGCGCGCACCATTTGGCAGCCTGAAAAGCACTGCCTGATCACTTTCGCGGACACAGCCACCATCTGTCTCCTCCGTCACGGGTCATTAAGTTGCATTCTCCTCTGCCTCCGCCCGATCACTTTAACTTTCACTTTCATGGCTTGGCTTGTTCTAGTGTTTAGTCTTCCGTTCTGACAGCACATAAAGTAGATATATAAATAGGTGGCAAATATTTAGCAGGATTATTACCGTTTGTCAACACATAGATTCAACATCTTTCTGGTTTTCGAGCTGCTGTTATTTTGAAAGTGAACATGATAAAATTAAGCTCCAATTTGTTCAATACTAAGGCCGCATCAGCAAGATAGCTACCGGTTTTGTTTTTTGAAGGTAAATTTCCCACGTCTGGGTATCGGGTTGCATTTATCAATCCTAAACTTGCATGTTTCCACCACTAAGCTGTTATTTGTTCAGCTGGATGACTTTTCATTCCTTTGTCTTGGGTAAATAAAACCATGAAAAAAGTATCAATTTTATAGTTGGCCTGTTACTAGTAGCATAAGATGTTTTTATACAGGACTGTATTTCAAACTGGCAATTGCTTTGCAAGCCTCTCGGACCCCCATCCTGTTAAGAGTATGATTCTTAAGGCTTTGGTTTTCTGTAGAACCCCAGTTTTCCGTTTAATTTTTTTTTATTTCTCTTGGTAGTAAACTCAAACCCATAGATGTACCCCTCACCCGAGAGATGGCTTTCTTGTACTGAACTGTAATTGGGGGATTATTGATGGCTTAATTTGTAGGCGTTATTTTAGATAAAATACTTAACCTACAGTGACTCTGTGCTTAATAGCATATCTTTCCTAATGAGACTGTTGCATGGAATCAGTCCATTCATGCCAAAGCCGGACCAGAATGCCTTACTACAATCCCCTGTTCTCTTAAGACTTGTGTGACAAATTGGCAATGCCCGTTTTCCGACCTGCAAAATGTGCACCCTGTACCGGTAGAAGGCAGCTGTGCATAACAATTTCACACTGGGGAAAAAAACTTCGAGTCAACGTTAGATTTATTTTCAGGATGTTCTATATTGATGGCATAATTGTACATACAGCTAGCTTACTTGACTTAAACAAAGAAAAACTTTGTAGGACACGGATCTCTGGAGCTCAGATTCAGTCTTGGACCCGCTGGCCTTCTAAAGATTTTGTACTCAGACCTGTTTTACTCTGGCGTGTTATTAGACTTTGCAAATACATTATTCCTGCTGTATATAGCATTACCCCCATGTTACGCTCAAAGGCGACCTTAAACAGCTCATTTCTGAAATGTGTTTTCATACTCTACCTTTAATGTGTTTTGCCTACCACCTTCAGCTCTCAATTTCATGAAAAACTTTATTTATGATTAGCTAGAACATAATTAGTTATCGACCATGACTTGCATACATGACTTTCTTTAATATAAACTGAGATTACAATCTGTAGTTATCTGGGTGTCATGACATCTCTCAATTCTATAGAGTGGCTGTACATCCTATAAAATCTACTTTTAAACTCTTCATGTTTATCTTCCTATCTGAACTTTGTCCTCCTTTAGCCCTGCTTCCCCCCTCTTTATTCTTCTCTGTCTAATTTGGTACAGCTACACTACTTTTCCTCCTCACCTTCAAATTTCTTCTTGCCTTGCTGAGTTTTTAAAAATAAAAAGCAGTTCGTTAGTGCAAGGTTTATGCACTCAGTAAATCATGTGTAAGTGCCGCGCCCACTTGAAGAGTTTTGCTTATTTGTTAGTCTTTCAGCTACTTATATTTTCCCCAGTATTTTTGCTCCCACAATTGTACCCTTGTTGTGTTCTCTGGTCTGGTATATTTATTTTTTATGATTTATTTGCATTGTTTTCATTTATATATGCATTGATGTTCGTATAATGCTTGCTTGTAAATTGTTCTCTGTTGTAAAGCACGGCAACATGGAGGTGACATTTTTGCACTATATATTGTTTTGCACATAAAATAATTTGTTGTGGCTTATGAGTGCTACACACCACACACTGCTGCACACCGCTGCACGCCACACACTGCTGCATGCCTCACACTGCTATACAAAACACTGCAGCACGCCGCACACTGCTGCACGCCACACACTGCTGCACGCCGCACACTGCTGCACGCCGCACACTGCTGCACGCCTCACACTGCTGCACGCCTCACACTGCTGCACGCCGCACACTGCTGCACGCCGCACACTGCTTTTATGCTACTGACATTGTAAATGACATTGCCTTTTATTTGTTTTAAAACCAAAACATTAATAAAAGGCATTGTAATTTTACAATGCCAATAGCTCAAACTCTTATATGTGCGAGACCTATTGCATTGCAAATGCTTGTTCATGTTGTTACCCACCAACCTTTTACTGGCGGCAGCCGGTCGTAGATTTTCCGTGATGTGACACGTGATTACCATTGGATAATCACTGGTTCATCGCATCATTCAAAGTCTGTGCTGATGGCAGAAATGTGCAGTCATTGTTTACGACACATTTCTACCATTTGCCACAGCAACATTAAGAAGGAGAAAAGACTCGAAATAAGAGTTAAGTGATAATAATATTAAGCCTTTTGTCTTGTGAAAACATTCACCCCCTGCCTATTTGATCAGGTGGTCAATTATAGGAGACACATTCGCACACACTCTCTTTCTCTCTCTCTCTCTCTCTCTCTCTATCTCTCTCTTTCTCTCTCTCTCTCTCTCTCTCTCTATCTCTCTATCTCTCTCTCTCTCTCTCTCTCTCTCTCTCTCTCTCTATCTATCTCTATCTCTCTCTCTCTTTTTCTCTCTCTCTCTATCTCTCTATCTCTCTCTGTCTCTCTGAAACAGTGGAAGAGAGTCTTCAATACAATGTAATTATTTCGCTCTTAAATAATTTGTTGCCTCCACTACCAGACCGTGGCGAAGTGCTGAGCCAAGTTTCCAGACATCATTTTGTTCCCAGCTGCCTTTCAAAAAAACAAACTCTTCAAAAACCGAAGACAAGCAGAAAATGGAAACGAGAAGGCCTTTTTTCTCCTAACTAAAATTCTTATCACAGATGGAAAAATGCTGACACCACATCATTTGCCCCATAATGACTTGCTGCATTCTTTTCTTATGACAAAGATGTTCTACTTACGACTTCTCCTGAATTTTATTGCAGCTGAATACCAGCCTGAGGAAGTGACAAGGAAAGGCATTTTAATTTACATCCTTGCTGCGAGGAAGCCGAATTCTAAGCTAGACTGAAGCAATGAGTGGTTTGAACACATCATACTTCAATAAAATCCAATTTTCCGTCGAAATTCTGTGCCAGCTCTAGTAAGAATATAGCAGGTTTTGCCTGACTCTGTACATGTCTTTGATGTTCAGCAACAATTGCCAAGAGGGAATGCTCAACAGAGAAAAATCTGCTTCTGCAGAAATAATGCTAAGTAGAGGCATATCCTGTTTTAATAAAAATACAACCATAAATGTGTAACTCATCCCTGCCATAATAGGGGCATGCGGTCTTTCATTTGTAAAGGAATGAGTGCAGGTGCCCAAAGCTGTGCTCAGAAGCCCACGACCGGTGCTATGAAATGTCAGCGCCCTGAAAACCAGGGCCGTTTCTACCATTAGGCAAGACTAGGCGGCTGCCTAGGGCGGCAAAAGAAGGGGAACATTTGAATACAAGTTCTTTTATATCTAATGCATTAATTCTTCTAGCCTGAATGACAGGGGGAGAGAGTGATGGTAGTAAAAAGGAGGGGGTGGCATTTTTCAATTCTCACCTAGGGCGGCAAAACACCTAGACAAGGCCCTGCTGAAAACTAAGGCTGCCAGTTTCGAATCCACCGCAGGCCTCTACAATTCTCCACTAGACACCCCCATCCCCTTTATCTCACTCTCCCAGGTCCCTGCTTTCTCTGTTTGTGGCGGTGTTGTCGTTTTTCTCTTCTTTCCCTTTTGTGTGTTTTCTCTCGCTTGCTCTCAAGGAAATAACAGAACAGGAAAAATACGTTGTCAGTTCCCAAAAATGAGTGCCCGTGGCCATGCCGGGAACCAACGGCACAAATTAGGCACAGGCAGGCATTTGAATAAAATAATACTGTTAGAAATAATCAGATTGTGTGTTGCCTCTGCTGATACCCTGGGGGCATATTAACAAGACCGGCGAAAAAATTATCGCAGTTTTAGCAGTAGGAAACTGCCGCTAAAACGGCGATAATGAGCTTGATAATAAATGCCGCAGAGAATTCCAATAGAAGCCCAGGTTAGATGTCCTGCACATCTAACCTGGGCTTCTATTGGAATTCTATAACGCATATTAACAAGCCCATTATCGCAGTTTTAGCAGCAGTTTCCTGCCGCTAAAACGGCGATAATTTTATCGCCGGTCTTGCTAATATGCCCCAAAAGTTGTTAACAGTGACGGACAGCGCAGGTAAGAGTGGTGGCCCGGGTGGGTTGGAGTCGACAGACGACAACTGGGCAAAATACAATTTAAAAAAAGAAAACCCCTTACCCTGCGCTCGCCACATCATCTTAGTGTTTTTTATTTTATTTTAATTTCCCTCGTCTGTCCACTCTTCATCCACCTCACATCATCGTTCTTACCTGCCCTGGCCGTCAATGGTTGTTAAAGGGACTGACTCCATTGGGAGCTTGTTTTAAAATGTGTGTGTCCAAAGCATACTGGTTTCTTCCTGCCTCTTTGTGTCTGGGAAGTGCAGGTGAACAGCACCAGGGCAAAAGTTAGTACCGATCCTCCGCCTGACCCTCTGCTCGCGAGTAAAGGCTGTTAGATAAAAGTGGGATGGTTGAAAGATGCCACAGGCGGTTCCTACTACAGCGACAGCAGAAAGAGGGTTGTTGGAGGAGAGGGGCACTACTCTCATTCCCTCTTCTTTGTCTCCACATCATTACAGCCCCTAAACACATGAGGGAGAACCTTCACCCTTCAGAGAGGCACCTCCAAATCAAATATCAATAAATCTCATTTACTTGGAATATCTCAAGGACCTTTGGCCCATATGTACAAAATGATTTAGCATCTCTTAACAGACCGAATCGCTATTTCAAGCCATTAAGAAATGCAAAAAAGATTTTCGGTATGTACGAAAGGAACATGCGTTCAAATCACATTTTGAAAATCGCAAATAGCAATTTCCTATTTGTGAATCGCTATCCCATGTACCAGGGATTTCCTAATTGCGACTAGTCGCAAAATGGCCATTTAGGAAATTCAACTACCATTGATCCAGAACAAGTGGAAACCATGTGTAAACTATAAAAAAGCACCTAATATGCATCTGGCTCTTTCACATTGGCGGTTTTGTAGAATTCTTATGAGGGAATTTTGGCTATAAGGAAGAGGAGAAGTAGGAGACAGGAGAGGATATTTAGGGGGGGTCACTCTGTTTGAGCAAACAGAGGAGGAGATCGTTGAGAGGTACACACTGAGAAGTCAGGTTATAATTGATTTAATAGCTGAATTGCGGCCAAAGCTACAGGCCCCAACACTCAGGAGCAACGCTTTACCAGCACGTGTACAGGTTTTGTGTTGCCCTCACCTCCTAGCATCGGGGAGTTACCAGGGGGTCATAGCAATGGCAGAGGGGGATCACAAAGGGCCTTTTCCAAGTTGTTTCACAGGTTCCTGGACATATTGGTTAGAATGGTTAACCAATACATATATTTCCCCAATAGCCCTCAATCATTGTAGCAACTAAAAATAGTATTTCTACAGGATGGCACAGCTCCCCAATGTTATTAGCTGTTTTAATGGCACACATATTGCCACTTAGCCACAGAATACATCTACAAGAACAGAAAGAGCTCACACTCACTAAATGTGCAGGTAGTGTATGACACCTCCTGTATCATCACAGACTTTGTTGTCACATACCAAGGCAGCACCCACAACTCCTTCATGCTCCACCACATTGTAATACAGAACTTACTGGCACAGGGATAATTTGGCTATGGGTTTTTACTTGGTAAGAGGATCACAAACTCAATGAATAAAGTGGCCTCGATGGTGTGTGTGTGATGTGACTCAGTGGTTTCCCATTCACGCTCTTAAGGAGACAGTGCATATGCTTTACAACCCTGGCTACTCACATCGTACCTGACCCCAAGGACACGAAGTGAGAGATATTACAACAGGGCACACAGGACAATGCGCTCAATCATCAAGAGGACCTTTGGCATCCCAAAGCCCCACTTCTGCTGCCTCCAGAAAGACCGGCAGAGCACTACTCTACATCCAGAAACATGCTGCAAAATCATCGCTACCTGTGCCATCCTTCACAATATTGCAATGAGGAGGGGTCTGCATGACATCCACATTGAGCCTGGGTCTGACTCTGATGATGATCTACTGCCTCTATAGGTGCATCAGGAAGTGATCCGTGCTGCAGAGGGACATGCACGGTGCACAGAGATAACAAACGACTACTTCTGAGTTAAGGGATATCATCGAAATGACACATCACAATGAGGTAGTGCTTGGTGCACAACTGAGTGACCACCTTTTATTCAGGTGGCTACCACATCATAGTAAACATAAAATGAACAGGGTAAACAACGTGCTGGATTAACCCCTTGCATGCCCGCCCCTTTCCCCGCCCTGTGCCGCGCTTTGCATTAGTGGGTGGGGTTCATGACGAGCTGGACTCGTCATGGGCACAGCGCCACCGCAGCCCATGACGAGTCCAGCTCGTCATGGGCACTGAAGGGGTTAACAAAGGCAACTCATCCCGCTGATTTGTTTGGGAGTCACTTTGGGTTGGGTGCTTTCTCTGCGGCATGGTACATGGGACTGATGCTGTGTCAGTGTCCGAGGGATTGCGGTATGTACACCTGATTCAGCATCTCTTCTGGACGGACAAGCCACTGAGGTTGGAGCCCTACTTGCTCTCAGTTGGTGGGGATGATGGGGATGCACAGGCTGGGGGTTGGTATGTTCTCCAAAGCAGTTGTGACCTGCACCCTCCCATGAGAGACGTCCTGGCAGCAGTGTGCCATGTCTGTTTGTATATTTACAGTACACCTTGAAAGGCATGATGTTGAGGCTGCCAGACAGTTGAAAGATCTGGTGAAGGTGTGAAGTCGGGTCAGATACTGCCTGTGCTGCAGCTGCAGCACACAGTGCTCACGCTCCATGGCTCTGGCTGGTGGACACACCCTATAATTAGCCTCTATCTAGGCTCTGACATCATCAGCCTGCTCCCAACAGCATTTGAGCCTCCGATTTCTAAATTGCAATTTCGTGTAAAAGAATCACAATTTAGGGATTTCCTAAATTGCAATTTCCTAATAGGGATTGTGAATCAATAGGAATCGCTATTAGGAAATCTCACAGCGCGTACATTCCGATATGCGATTCCCAAATAGCGATTTCTACAGATTCTCTATTTAGGTTTCACAAAGTAGGAATTTCAAACATATGGGCCTAAGTCCTTTCTTTCTGGTTTACCCAATGCTAAAGGTATATCCACTCCCTGTCTCAGTCAGCTTATTGTTTTTCTCTTTCTCCCTTACAGAGATGGGTTATTTTATTACTACGGCCCTAATAAGGCAAGGAGGTAGAGGCCCGGGTAATTTCTGTAGTCTTCTCTCACTCAAGCAAGTGCTTCCCACCCGCACTGTCGTGGGCTGTGGTTTCCTGTCAACATTACTACTGGCAGGCCCATTCTTTAAAAGAGCTGGGGCGGGACCCATTATGGATCAGTAAAGGGCAGGATGTGAATGCACTCATTTGGCCCCAGGATTCCTTGCCATTCCTTAGCTATGCACGATTGGAGGAAGATTGCTCCTCCAGGCTGCCCAAAAGTTTATATAGTAATGTTTTTAAGTGTATTTTCACCAAGTAAAAGAAGAGTCCCTCAAGTGCATTTGCTTTTGGGCAGTTGAATGGGTTACAGGTGCTGCTCACCCTACTTATGTTTGCATGCCAGGCATTACCTCTCTGAATACCATTCATCATAGAAGCCAGAAAGTACACAATGAAGAGGAGGCAGCCTCAAGCCCCTTCCCCACTTTTGCCTCTTGGGCATTCACAGGGTGTATTAGTTCCTACTCCAAATGGATTGTAGGACATTGCAGATAAGGTTATAGCCTCTGCCTTCCAGCAGAAGCGATCAGAAAGGACCAGGCTGGATCCTAGAGTTGATGAACACAAGGATGAAACTGAACATGAAGCTCATGGAAGAAAGTAAGTTCATGGCACTCAGTTGCTGGAGGTGGTAAACACATAACTGAAAAGCTAGGCTTTGAAAAAACTGACATTGCCATTTCTCTGAAATCTTACATCTCTGATGAGATCCTTTCTTTTGTAGGGGGATATCCAAGGCTTGCTATGGTATAATAATGCAAATACATTCATGATGTCGGACTAGGTATGACTGATACTACTTCCTCCTATGGCACTGCCCATTTGATGGTGATTATCGATTGGCGATATGGCTCAACTTCAGACTGAGCATCCAGAACAAACCAATGGGTGACATCTCCCCAATATATTATATTCAGGAGCACAAGCCCACTCCCGAAATACCGTCCACAACTAGAGAGATACATGGAAGGCTTCCCACTCACAGATGGTCTGGCCTAATAAACTCACAAGAGAAACCCCACAGTAAGGGGCCGATTAAGATCTCGGTCGGAAAGCCTCAGACCTTAGGTCAGAGGCTTTCCCACTGAAATCGTCAGTTTCACTTCCGACAATTTAGGCATTCGGAAGTGAAGCCGGCCGGTCATTCCGGCTGGCTTCCAATGGGCTTCAGGAGCCCGTCGGCCAGTCAAAACCAGCACGTAACTACGTTGTCCAGATTACGATGCCTGGGTTAAGGCAGGCTTTCCATACCGGGCTTTCTGACAGAGGCCTATGGTTGGTGGCCGAGGGGGTACAATCGGTGCCTTCCTATTAACCCTGAGGTGCCTGCCACAAGATGCAGGGATGAACACAACCTCCCATTTCCCTATCGGAGCTTGTGCTACAGCCGTAGCACATGCTCCCATAGGGAAATATGAGTATGAGTATGTGACCGCACCATGTGTGGTTGTATCGTAATTAGGCAGTAATTAGGTGGTTGGGACCACTGACTGGAGGTTGTTCGGTCCCGTTTCTGCAACGATAATAAGACATCGTAATAAGGCCCTAAGAAGAAAACTCTTACCCCTAAGCCACAGCCCTGCAGGGCTTCAAAGAATGGGATCAATTGGGCTTCTCAACTCTGGGAAACACCTTGAATCATGAGGAAAAATTCTTTGAAGCAGTATATAAGGAATTTGGATTTCCACAATTCTTACTTTACTTGCAGCTCCTGCATGCTATCACGCCATACCTAGCTGCCATGAAGTTGGCTCCCTCATTTAGGGCCTGATTACGATGTCGGTCGGAAAGCCTCCAACCGACAGTCGGATTCTCCTAGACCATGTTGGAACCCATACGTCCGACTCGGTCGGAAAGAATTCAGACCAACCAATTACGATACTCACGGTCAGAAGGGAAACCGTTCGGTCATTCCGAATCGGTTCTGACCGGCACCCAGAGACTCAGATTCGGTCGGAGCCGATCCGTACACCTCTATGGACAGCGTTCCGGATCAAGCGATTACAATGTCGGATTCCCGCAGCCTTTCTGAGTCGGCCTGTCTGACACAAAAAAGGCTGTCAGAAACTGACTTTGGGGACCCATAGCATGCCCCCTACATCCTGAGGTCTCCGGTTGGGGTCCATAGGGGTATCCAAGGGACCGCCCTGTAAAATCATGTACAGTGTGGCAGGCATCCATGGGGTGTCCGCAACAGGGTGCAAAGTTTTCTGCACATACCCATTTTCCCCATGGTAGCTTGTGTTGTCGGTCGGAACACAGGCTCCCATTGAAGTCAATGGGAGTCCTTCCGAACGGTGTTCCGAAGCATCAGAATCGGTCAGCCGGAACACCCAACTGTGAGTCGTTCAGAACCGAATTCGAGATGGTGACAGTGGTAAGAGTTTCCGACCGACATAGTAATCAGCCCTTCGTCTACTAGCTAAAATCACCACGACCCAACTGCTGCTAAGATGCTAAATATCTGGAATATATAGGACTCTTATCAAAAATACCCCAGGCACATTCAATAAGCTAAGGGAGGCATGGGAGAATCATGTGGGCATCTAGAAGATGAGGAATAAACATTTACACTAATGTTGCCTATAGAAACGGCAATCACGACCAGATATTGCCTTACACAATTTAAATACCTTTATAGGATTTATTTCACCTTGCAATGACTAAGGCAATGGAGTATTGAAACAGAATATCGTTAAAAAAAATCCCCATACCAAGATATCAAGTCTAAAACATTATGATATCGAAATATTATCAGCAAGAATATCAATGTCAAGAATATCAATTTTAAGGTGAGTAATGTTTGCCAAAATAAATTTGTTTATGTATTTTAAATGTATATGATGTATTGTTTATGGTTTTTAATATATATGTTAAATTGTTTGTAATTATTACATTTAATTTAATTTAATTTTGTGTTTTTAGTTCCGTAGTGGGTTATGGGTTTACAGGAATATAGAGTGGGAAGTATTTTAAATATAATACATGAATTATTATTTTTTATTTAATATTATTCATTGAATTGATATTTTGGGGACGCCCGAACTTCCTACTGTCACGGAGGGACTGTGACTCCCAATGTCAATGTCAATGTCAAAGATTTTTGTATAGCGCACAAATCACCAGAAGGTCCCAGGATTCTTTGGTTCTGAGGGAGGGACCGCAGTCTTCACCTCGTGCTCTAAGCGCTCAGCAACTTCCGCTGCGCGGAACACCCGAACTACCTACTGCCAAAGTGCCTACTGTCATGGAGGGACTCTGACTCCCAGAACTCTCTGGTCCTAAGGGAGGTGCCACAGACTTCACTTTGCACTCTTAAGCGCTCAGCAACTCCCGCTGTGTGGGGCGCGCACCCGGGCTAAGGGTGGGCCCGTCATTGCCAGGAAGAGGCAGGGTCATCCCCCTTGTGTTTTGTGAACCGCATCTCTCTGGATGTTGCTGATTTTTCCTCAAGGTACTGTGCCCTGCAACCATTTCTCTACCCCGTGGGACTGGGTTTTGTACCACTCTACCATTACACGTTATTGCTATGCTGGAGTGGGACACCCAAAGTCTTTTAATTGTTCTCAGGCCGCCAGCCGACTTGCCTAGAATAACACATAGCCACCTGGATCCCCTATCGTCACAAACTGTTTGTTGTCTGAGATCCCTTGTTGTCTCTTGTGCTGAGGTTTAGGGTCAGTGCTACGGCATCTGGGGGGTTTAAGGTACCATCTGTCATTTACGCACAACAGGGTTAACGACCCTCGTGGCTCTGTTCCTTCCTCACTTGCTAAGCTTGCTATGGGGAACAGATGCTGGAAGTGTCGCTCCTCTTGAAGAGCTATCCTTGCTCTATCTATCTTCCTCTAGAATTATAGCTGATCTGGGGTCAGAAGTTAGCATGTTGAAATCAGCAATTATTGAACTCATTGGTCAGGTTATTCTACTACTAGCCAGAATTGTGAGCAATATCCAGTCCCCCACCTAGTCCTGTAGCCATTGTGTTAATTCAACCCCCCTAGTGCACGTAGATAAAATTCAAACTCCAGCAAGAGCTATTACTCCCAGTGCCAAGTCTAACCCCACCGATGTAATCGCATGCAACAATCCACTAGGGGCTCAAAGAACTCAGTTACAATCAAGTAGGGGCCCACAAGGGCAACGAGGACTCACTCCTATCCCTGAATATGTTCCTAGATCCCATAGAGATGTTAACCTCTCCTATAACCCTCAAGTTTGGAGCGAGCATGTTACTTCTCCCCCTAAATGCATTTACATGATCAACGTCCCCAAAATCCCATCCCATCAAAGACATGAAGAGGAGGACTCACTCATAAATAAAATCATACCCTGGATTCACCATGTGAGGGGCTGTTGCTCAGTCATCAGGGATAATATTTTGCAAGCCAGAAGGCTCTCTCACTCTAACAAACTCACAGATTGTATTGAATTCCGATGGGAAGGTGATCCATAGTCTGACAGCTCGGTAAGCTTGGTCCAGCTCTTCCATACCAAAACACATTCAATTTAAGTATAGTTTACAGCTAAATTTTTCATTAGCATCTGCCCACTGTTAAGGTAGTCATCTAGGTCTAGACTCCAACCTCGCAGCTAATGATTGACTCGAACCCCAAAGCAAATATCCGTGCTCAAAGCCCCCTTTGCCAAACCTCCAATGCATTCAGTCTCTACATACAGTCACGAGTCAACCTACCAAAAATCTTGTGCCTTTGCTCAATGGCACTCGGAATTTTAATGAGCTCTCTCCCACCTATAGTAGGGCGATAAGAGGAGCTCTCCCCACTAACCAAGCACAGCCGCACACGCAGTCAGGGAATCCCCTAGACCCCCTAGTTGTCCTATAATCTAATCCTACTAATAGACAGGAAGAGTTTAGCACACTCCAAATATGGAATGTGGCTGGGGTAAGATCAAAAGTGGTACTTCCGCATTGGACATAATTTATCGAAAAGTTTGATATCTGTACACTGCAAGAGACCTGGAGCATCTTCCCCCTCAATGTCCCTGGCTATGTGACTTTTTTTTGCCCGGAATCTTTAACAAGCCAGGAAATCCAGCGGGAGGGTTAATAATTTGGGTAAGAATCGCACTACATTGTACAATCCATGGGCTCCCATCCTATAGCTCCGACATTTTAGTTGTTCAACTCAAAGATCAAAATGGTGCCTTACTTGACATCTACAATGTCTATGCTTGAGGGACCAGGGCAGGAAGGTGCTCAGCCATGTTAGACGAGTTAGAGGTACTTTTGGATGATAGGGCTACACAGAGGCGCAACTAAAGCCCAATGTCAGGATGGGCTACTAACAATTTGGGGGGGTGGGGGGGCTGACTCTTCCAGCAATATGCAGAGTGGAGTTGCAGGGGGCTCTAAGAAGGCATGAAAAACAACAAAGCCTCGTTAGCAAGTAAATGGTCTTTTAAAGACCTGTGAAGTACTCGGTGCGGCAGAAAGAAGAGGGATGCCAGCCCACAGCAGCTCAAAAACTGTGTGTGTGTGTGCCTGGGAAGCTAACTCAGCCAGGCTGACACACATGACAGGGGGGCTGAAGCCCTTTGAGCCCAATGGGCGTTGAGCGCCTGGGGCTACACCTTCATCCCTGATTGTATCTGGCAACTTTAACGTCACTTTTGAACCGCTGGAGAGGTAGGACGTCTGTGAGATCAGTGAGGAGGACTCGATGTTGCATGTCCCTCACCTTGACCTACCTCCTAATAAAAAATGGACACAAGCGGCACTCCAACTGAAATCCCTCTCCCTGGAGTTTGGGTTAAGGGTAGCAAATGGCCACACTAGATCGGACAAAATGGGTGCCAATACTTTCAATAGGACCAATAATACATGCAGCATAGATAACTTTTTGGTGAACCGTAGGCTATGGCCCAGAGTGATCGACATGGTTGGGAGTTCCACCATGGACAGCAACCATAAACCCCCCAATCGATCAATCAATCAATCAATCAGTAGTTTATAGAGCGCGCTACTCACCCATGAGGGTCTCAAGGCACTTGGGGGTGGAAACAGCACCGGGTCAGTCAAAGAGCTAGGTCTTGAGGTCCTTCCTGAATGTGTGGAAGGTTGGGGAGCGTCTGATGTTGGCCAGGAGCTTGTTCCAAGTTTTGGTTGCGATGTAGGAGAAAGATCTCCCGCCCGTTCTGCTTGTGTGGATGCGGGGGACCTCTGCCAGGGTGAGGTCAGCGGAGCGGAGCGGAGGTTCCTCTTGGGTACGTGGAAACATATTGGGTCGTTGAGGTATTTGGGTCCAATGTTGTTGAGGGATTTGTAGGCGTGGGTGAGGAGTTTGAAGGTGACCCTTTTCTCGACGGGGAGCCAGTGGAGGCTTTGTAGGTGTTGGGTCATATGTTCGTGGCGCGGTGTCCCTAGGCAAGCCTGGCTGCGGCGTTCTGGATGGTTTGGAGCTTGCTTAGAAGAGTTTTGTTGATTCCGGCGTAGAGGACTGTGCTGTAGTCAAGTCTGCTGGTAATGAGTGCATGGGTGACGGTCTTTCTGCAGTCGGGGGGATCCATTTAAAGGTCTTACTGAGGATGCGGAGGCAGTTGAAACTGGTGGAGGAGACGGCGTTGATCTGGCGGTTCATGGATGGGGTAGAGTTGAGGATTATGCCGAGGTTCTGAGCGTGGTCTGTCAGGGTGGGTGGGCTCCTGAGGGTGGAGGGCCACCAGGTGTTGTCCCACGCAGCGGTGCAGGGTCCGAGGATGAGGACATCGGTCTTCACTGAGTTGAGCCTTAGGCAGCTGTCCTTCATCCAGGCTGCTATATTTCTCATTCCTTCTTGGAAGCTGAGTTTGGTGATTTCTGGGTTCTTTGTGAGGGAGAGGATGAGTTGGGTGTCGTTGGCGTAGGATACAATGCTAAGTCTGTGCTGTTTGACGATGGCGGCGTTGGGGGCCATGTAGATGTTGAAGAGCGTCGGGCTCAGTGAAGAATCCTTGGGGCACTCTGCAGACGATGCCAGTGGGGTCGGAGAGGAAGGGGGAGTCTGATCCTCTGGGTTCTGCCAGAGAGGAAGGATTGGATCCAGTCGAGGGTGGATCCCTGTATTCCTGCGCTGCGGAGTCTGGCGGCTAGTGTGCGATGACGGTGTCGAGAGGTCTTGGAGGATGAGGGCTGCGGTGTGTCCCTGGTCTAGCAGCATGAGGATGTCATAGGTGGCTGCAAGGAGGGCGGTCTCGGTGCTGTGGTTGCTGCAGAAGCCAGACTGGGAAGTGTCTAGGATGCAGTTTTCTTCGATAAAGATGGTCAGCTGGGCATTCACGAGTCTCTCGGTAACTTTGGCTGCAAAGGGGAGGAGAAAGATGGGCCGGTAGTTCTTCAGGTCAGTTGGGTCGGAAGTTGGTTTCTAAGAAGGAGGGGTTTCACCTCTGTGAGTTTCCAGCTGTCTGGGCAGATGACGGATATGAGGGAGGAGTTGATTGTACGTCCTAGTTTGGGTGCGATGACAGTGGCGGCCCTGTGGAAGATGTGAGGGGGGCAGGGGTCCATTGGGGTTCCTGAGTGTGTTTTCTTCACGATTGAGGAGATGAGCTCGACGGATGCGGGGGCCCAGGAGGTGATAGTCGGCTTCTCGGCAGTGGTGGGTGGAGTGGTGCTGTCTTCTGCAGGCTCGCTGAAGTTGTCGTAAAGGGCCTTGATCTTCCAGTGGAAGTAGGAGCTGAGTTTCTCGCAGAGTTCCTGGGAGGGTGCGATGTCAGTGGCTTCGCATGTGGGTTTTGCGAACTGCTGAATGATGATGAACAGTTCCTTGGTGTTGGATGTGTTGGTCTTGACTTTGTCTCTGATGAAGGTTCTTTTGGTGTCCCTTAGACGCTGGTGGTAGTCCTTCATGGTGCTCTTGTGGTTGTTCTGTGCTTCCGTGGTGTTCCGGTTCCGCCAGGTTTTCCCCAAACATCTGCAGGCGCGTCTGGCTTCTTGGAGTTCAGTGGTGAACCAGGTGGCCTTCAGCGGGCGTTGTTTGGTGGTGTGTCAGAGTGGTGCCAGCTTGTCGGCGCAGCAGGAGACCCAGCGGTGGAATTCCCTGGCTGCGTAGTTGGAGTCGGTTGTGGTCTTGGGGGGGACTCGGAGGAGGGCAGAGTTCAGGTGTTCCTCGGTGACCTTACTCCAGTTCCGTCGAGGCGGGCGCGGGGCGGGTTTGGGTGCGGTGGTGGTTTTGAAAGTGAAATGGACGCAGTGGTGGTCTGTCCAGAGGGGCTGGGTGGTGTGGTTGAAGCGGATGTTTGATCCTCCCGCTAAGATGGGGTCAAGGGTGTGACTTGCTTTGTGGGTGGGAGTGCTGACAAGCTGTTTCAGTCCTAGGTTGGCACGGTTCTCGAGGAGCATGGTGGAGTCAGGGTCCTGGCTGTTCTCGAGGTGGAAGTTCAGGTCCCCGAGCAGGATGGAGTCCGTGGAGGTGATGGCGTGGGGTGCGGCGTGGGGTGCGGCGAGCTCGGCGATGGTGGTTGCGGGCTGGGTGCGAGGTCCTGGCGGTCTGTAGATGAGGGTGCCACGTAGCGTGGTCCTAGGGCTGTTCTGGATCTGGAAATGGAGGTGTTCCGTGTTGGAGTGTGGGTCGCTTGTGCTGGATGTGGTGAGTCTGAGGGGGGTCTTGTGTGCAATGGCGAATCCTCCTCCTGGGTGGTGTGGGCAGTCCTTTCTCTGGATCTTGTAGCTGTCAGGGATTGCTGTGGCGAAGTCGGGGCCGGAGGTGGGGTTGGTCCAGGTTTCTGTGAAGAATGCAACGTCAGGTGAGAGGGTGTCGATCAGGTCCCAGATCTCTACGGCATGTGGTTGTAGGGAGTGCACGTTGAGAAGGATGCATGTCAGTGTTTCAGTGGATCATTCAGTAGGCGGACCTTCAGCGGCTGCGGGTGTCTTGTCGACAGTGAAGGATCTTCGGCAGTGTCTGCACGAGAACTGCCCATGGGTCATGGTGGGCGAGGATCTTACGAAGTCAGCGTGGCCACCGGGGTTGAGAGTGTGGAGGCTGGCTGAGTCGTAGCAGTGGGGGCCAGGAGAACCAGGGTTCCTGGAGCTGGTCACGGTCGGTTTGCGGATGGGGACAGACGGGCTTGCCTTAGGTGCACCTTCGGCGCGCAAGCGGCACGCCCGCTGCATGTGTCCACTGTGCGACCGCACAGCAGTCGCCATTTAGTAGGGGAGGGGTTGGGAACAGAGGAGTGGGAGACGGGAGCGGGGCTGAGTGGGGGGTGGGGCCTGCAGGGGCAGCAGTGGGAAAGTAGGCAGAAGGGACGCGGGAGTTCTGCAAATACAGAGAGACAGTTCCACTAAGAACAGTGAAATACATAAAAAACAATAAATAGGCAATACAATAGCAGGCAACAGTCAGGCACAAATTAGGACTAGCAGGGGGAAAACTCCTGAGTCTCTCACTGGAGCCACTTTGGGGGGTCTATTCAGCCGTTCAAAACCAGTTTTATCCTCAAAGGAGCTATCAATGATCAATGATAACAGACGACTCAAATGGCCCCAGGTGGCTTTGGATGAAGGCAAGCTCGTATCAATTAAGCAGAACCTGCTGACAAGCACAGCAGGGTTCAAAGCTTAATCCACCAACTGGGAGGGCTGGGAAAGATTCCGGACTGCCATTACGGTCTCTTTGAGCAGCTAGCTGCACACTTTATTGAACCGATGCGCCTCAGCCATCCTGGTCTGAATCAAAGATCCCAGTTTGCCTGGTTTAGTAAGGAGTGTGGAGTCCATTGATGACAGCTAGCTCAGGCAATTAGAGCGAATAACCTGGCTCATGTGAGGTAATTGAGAAAATCATACAAGCTAGCTCAAACGAGGGCCAAAAGGGAGTGGGACGAAGACAGATGGACACTTATTGGGGAGGCTTGCGCTAGAATGGATCCGCACGAGTTCTGGCTCCTAGTCTCTAGGGGGAATCCAATAGGCCTTCACCTCCAACTAAAAATACCTCTTTTTCCTCATGGTACTACCACTTTTCTCTACTGTATTCAGGGCCCTGTGCATTGGAAGCAGAATATGCCCCCCATGGACTCGCCCTTGTTACAGCCACAGATTTCTTCTCCAAAAGTGAAATCATGACCTGTATTAATTCCACGGTAAAGGCTATAGCTCCTGGACCTGACGGCATCCCTGGCGACGTATTTGTTCACAACAGTGAGAATTGGTCAAATTATATTTTGGCCCTAGCCAACACAATAGCGGAGAGGGCCCAAATACCTATCTCCTGGAAGGGAGCAGAGGTGATCCCTGTGTTCAAGAAAGGCAATAAATCTTTACCATGCAACTATAGACCAATCAGTCTTATAGCCTGTATCCAAAAGTTGTTTGCTCGTGCACTCCTCCTAAAGGTGCAGGGTTGGATTAGCGAATAAAACATCCTGACTCCATTTCAAGCTGGTTTTAGCGAAAAAATTAGCACCATTGACTAGGTATTTTGCTTTCTTCTCCTTACTTGGAAAACTGTGGTAATTGTTCGCGGGAGCCCCTATGTAGCCTTCATTGACCAAAATGTCCTCGATCTCTTCCCAAGGAACACGCTCAGGCATGTCTTAAACGATATTGGCATCCCTCTGGAGATTTTATCTCTCATTATTTGCCTCCATGAGGCAAACTTTGCTAGGGTTCACTGAAGCTGGCCAAGGCCAGCTCACAGATCCAATATAAATCAACAGGGGGGTATGACAGGACTGTGCTCTGGCACCTATACTCTTCTCCTTTTTGTGAATGGTGTTGTTCAGTTTCTTTCTGAGAGCCCTACGGATGCCTCAACCCTGGGGGGAGTGGTAACTTTATTGTTTGCAGACGATACGTTGCTAATATCAAAAATACCAGGTGGGCTCCAATTGCTCTTACTTCATTTTAAAGCGTTCTGCTATTCCTGTGGTTTAGAGGTTAAGACCACAAAGACAAAGCTTCTATTGCTCAATCCTCATAGGTCTTATAGAGGCAAACTAATCTTAGGAGGAGTTCCCTTCAAGAGGGTAAGCAACATTGACTACCTGGGCATCACTATATCAGAAGACATGTCATGGAAGCCCATTGTAGCTAAGCAGAACCTCAAGCACAGGTAAACAATGGGGGCCTTGATTAAAGAACACAGCAGCTCCTTTAGCAAACTGGTGGCAGCCCCACTTCAGATTTATGATGCCAAAGCGGTAGGCTCCGCTCTTTATGGAGCTGAACTGTGGGGTTTTGAAAAGATGGATGCCCTCCTAATTTCTGAGAACAAGTTCCTTAGGTCACTAGTTTCGCTACCACAGATCACCCACTAAGGTTGGACTTAGGTAGAGTCTCTATTATTGAGAAGGCTAAGCTATGGCCCTTACTGTTTTGGCTACGTATAATGCCCACCCCAGAGTTGCTCCAGTGCGTTTCTGCCCTTAAGGAAGTTAACGCACTTGACCCTTTTCAAGAAGATAAGATGGATCTTTAGTGTGAAATTCCTGCTAAGCATAATAGGATTAGATGGTCCCTAGGACGCCAATGACCCATCATTGCTCCCTAACAAAGACGCAATCAAGAAGCAATAGTGGGATTGGGTGGCACAGAGCTCGAGTGCTAGTTCATCCTGGGGACACCTAACCACAGAGTTCATGAATTTTAAATTGACTGGTTCATATGAACCATACTTGGAGATTAATACCGTACCCCAGGACAGGAAACTCTACATGCAGTTCAGTTTTGGTTCCCCCCCTCTGAACTCACTCACTGCTTCCTGGCAGCAGTCATCCACTACCTCTCAGTCTTGCCCCAGCTGCAATTCTGCATTAGAGTCCATTATCCATGTATTTTTTGTCTGTCTCAAGAATTCCTGTCCGAGAAGAAAATGGCTCAATCCAATCTGCAAGCAATTAGGCACACGTTGCCACGATGAAGCCCTTTGCATCCTAAGATCAGACTCCAGTCTGGTAATTGCTTGCTCTGTTGCAAAGTTTCTGTTATGTGGGCGATCAGAAGGATTTTGCTGAAAGTGTGAGACTGTTGCACCTGATTTTATCGCTCTTTCCCTAAGTGTATATATATATATATATATTTTTTTTTATAGATATTTAATAATGCTTTTATTAGCCCAGTTAATCATGTTTTATGCTCACTTGACAACATCCAATTGGCCTTGAGTGTCCAATAACCCTTGACCCTAGGTCGCATATCGGGCCATGCCATTCATTTTGGAATAGGCAAAGAATTTTGTTGATGCAGTCCCACATGTACACTCATGTTTAACCAATTCACCTAACTAATTTTAGATTATGGCTCAATAGATATTTTTAGTAGGTTATTAATGTATTCTGCTGGCATCTTAAATTGATTTGTATGGAACGTACAGCTTGGCACTTTTATGGTATACGACCGAAATAAAGTTTTATGAAATGATATTTAATTGTGTAATGGTGCTTTTTGGGGGTTATTGTTATATATGGGTTGTGGAGCTTATAGGGGTAAAGGGTGGGAAGTTACGTATTTTTAATACATTAATAATTAATTGTTAATTAATATTAATTAATTGATAATTAATTAATAGTAGAATTTTTTTAATACGCAGCAACTCTCTCAACACGCCCAGTTGTCTCCAGGACAACATCACATCATCTTGTCATGTGCACGTTACAATCTGACAAGAGATGACGAGCGCATCCTTAAATTCCTTCACTCTATTCGCACATAATCAGTCACTGATTGCTTTGCTTCTCTTGAAGCCACTATTTGTACCCAGCTACTCTTAATTCCTACCTTCCTAATTTAATTCCCTTTAATTCCAGAATCCAACCGGATGGTGGACTCATCATTTGCTCTTAAGCTCAACACGTGGAAACCAACACCACCTTAACTGGTAGGTCATTTTGAACAACGGCTCTGTAATTACTTCCTCTTTGAAACAGATCCCACTTATTCTCTGAATCATTTTGCCCATATAGGCTGTCCACACCTCTTTCCTGAAGAAGACCTGCTGTGACGTTGGTCTAGAAACGGACGTTCCCGAGTCGAAACATCAACTCCTTATAACAATCCATACCCTACATTCTCCACGCCCTAAAATAGGAAAAAGGACTCAGACAAGGGTTGTTTGAGATTTTCCTGTATAGGGACAGATGCTAATTGATTCATACATTTTAAACATTGTTTTTAATCCTCGTACTGTATTTATTATGTTCACTTTACCGCTTTATCACTTATTCACCAATAAGTCACGTATTTGTCTTTTCAATTATGAACATGTCTATGTAACAGCCTTGCATATACAAAAAGATGAAAAGTCTAATATACTAATCGGGAAAATCAGATAATAAATCTCTTGGTGTGTTTCTTGTTACATACTTATTATGGAACGCTAAGAAATTGGTCAAGCAACAGAACCATTTGTAGTGCATACTGGTCCCGGCCACCCCCTTTCATGACACATCTACATGGCTCCTATCCCGACTGCATATCTGTGTGCAAAGACACAGGCGGCAGATACGGCATACTCCACTGAAGCTTGCAAGACGCCATTATAGGAGAAATTGTTTAAACTACTCAAAAGACCTATCGTTTATTCTCTGCTTGTCCTGTTACCTTATCATTCCTTATACCCAGTCACACATGAGGCAGTGTGTCAGAATATGTCACACAAGATGGGCATCACTACCTGGGGAGACATGTACTCTGAGGGACTCTTCATTAGCCCTTATGAGTTCTGCTCTGGCAAGGCACCAACTCCCCTGGAGGTGTTTCTGTACATCAGGCTTCGTCATAGTGTGAGGGCAGCCGCTCCCGATTTTTCTTGGGAACCCACCACATTCAACACCCTACACATATTGATACAGGTCACAAATCCAAAACATATTGTCTCAACGCTATGCCACACTGCACATCTGAAGGTCACTGAGGTGCATGGGAATTTGCATTTTGGAGGGAACTGTGAACTGGAGATGTCGCTTACCGATAAGCAACGGCAATACTGTTGCCATCAAACTGGTCGCATAACAGCTAGCAGCAGACTACGCATAATTCACTTTAAATTCTTACATTGAATGTACTACACACATGCTAGACTACATAGGTACAACTTGCACTCTTAAGACAGGTGTACAAGATGTGGGGAGGTGGGAGCAGACGTCCTCTACCTGGCTTGGAAGTGTGGTCCATAAGGGAGTACTGAGGAGAGGTTAATGATGCTTTGATACTGGTTTGGGCTGACTCTTGACTCCCACACCATTAGTCGCATTGCTGGGTTATACAGAGACCATCTTTTAGAAAGTATGTGGTGCTTGGCCTCCTGCTCCTAAATTTAAGGAGTGGCTGCAGGATCAAATCTACTGTAAATACCAGATGACCACTTATGCAGAGCTGCAGCTCGAGCTCTCTGCTGCAAGGCATATGGGACCCCCTCCAGACCTACCTGATGGCACATCCTCTAGCCCTGCTCGTGAGTCTGTCCCTCAATCAACCTAGGAAAATACTCACTATGGGTGCCATGGTGGTCACCTAATAGCCGGGGTGTGTGCAGCATGAGGATGGGGATAGGTTGTCAATATATTGAGCTAACACTGGGTGATTCAGCATTTTCAGAGATTCAAAATTCTTTTTGAGAACCTGATTAAAAATGTAAGGGCTTTCTGCATACTCCTATGTGACTCGGCACCATGTCAAAACACGACTGATGAAATGAAGAGCGAATAAAATTGTATGTCTCCATGATATGTGTTAGAACCGGCGGTCTCTAGTTGGCAGAGGTATACACTTCTGACAAATAGGGACCAACCAACTCTAGTCAGGGAAAGGGGATTACACACTCAGATAACCCCTGCTACCCCCTTGGTAGCTTGGCAGAGTAGACAGGCTTATCTCAGAGGCAGTGTGTTAAGCATTTATGACCACATACAGTAATAAAGTGAATACACTACAGATGGACACGACACAGAAAGTATTATAAAAATAGTATTTTTATATAAGGCTTTAGCACAAGACCAAATAACGACAAAAATATACCACAGTCTTAATAAATACTCTTTGGAAGGAAAGATAATAGTTCAAGTAAGGTTTCTTCTTGGCAAATAGTTCTTTAGCAAAGTATTCTTCTGAGCACGGTTCTTTGGCAACAATGTGACCCCCACAGGAGTCACACGACGTCGAGTCTACAAGATTCCCAAGGTTCGGCGTCGACCGCGAGGAGCGCTACGTCGAGCCTGGAGTTGCAACAGACCCCACAAGTACAGTACCTTGAGAAACAAAGAAAACGATGATCCACGGCGTCGAGTTGTCGGCGTCGAGGTCGGCGTCGATCGTGCCTCGGAGTCGGGTCAATCCGCAGCGGTGTCGAGGGATGTCGGGCCGGAGCAGCGCTCGCGGCGTCGAGAAGGGCGTCGAGTCGATGCGATCAGCAGCGGCGTCGGGACGGGGTCGCTTGGAGGTGGAGCCGATACTCACTCCTCACTGGCGTTGATACCGGCGTCGAGACGGGGTCACTTGGAGCCGGGGCCGATACCCACTGCTCACTGGCGTTGCTGCTGGCGTCGAGACTGCAGATTTTCCCTTGTGTACTGGAAACAACACTTTCCAGCAATTCAGCAATTCAGTAGATGGTGAAGTCCTTTGGCCCTGTGACTTCAACAGGAGACTGGCACTCTTCCAGTCCTTGGAGATTTCCTAGCAAGTGTTCAGAGAGTACACACCAAGTTCCTCTCTCCTTGTTCCTTGGCAAAAATAAAGAAGCAGCTTTCAGGTTCCTCCACAGCAAAACAGCACTCTGGCAGAAAGGGGAGGCAAGTCCTTAGATCAGCAGGCTTCTTGTCCTTGGTACAGGTTTCCTTGTCAGAAGTGATCTGAGTTCTTGGTTCAGGGGTCCTTCTCTTATACCCCTTTTTCCCTTTGTTCCCTTTGTCCAAGCAGGGAGATTCCCACCAGCTCAGGTTTGTTGGGGGTGTTGCCAGGCAGAGGCACCTGGCCTATTCACTGAGCAGGGCAGAGTCCTCAGCCGCCCAGCAGGAGGCGGAGCCAGTATTGTCACTGGCAGGAGCAGGGCTATCAGTCGCCCAGCAGCAGGCGGAGCCAGTATTGTGTCAGGCAGGGCAGGCTACTCTTCCCTCACTCTATGTGTAAACGCCCCATTCACCCCACACTGACTCATTCAGTCCTCTGGAGCCACCCAGCCCCTGACACACACCAAACCAGCAGAGACCGGTAGATAGTTGGACAAGAAAATAGCCACTTTCTAAAAGTGCTATTTTCAAACATAGAATTTAAAAACCATCCATCCGAAAGGGTGTGTTATTAAATTCTGAGTTCAGGGATACTAAACTCGACTTGCTACCATGCTCCCTGAGTCAGATAGATTATAATGGAGTTAATAATCAGTCTGCCCAGTCTGGCCTATTGGAGGCAGGTAGCCCTTCAATAGTGAAAAACGAAAATGGCTGTAATTCACTATTAGGTCATGCCACACACATCAGGGCATGACCTACCTTTTGCCAACAATGCACCCTGCCCTAGGGCCTACCATAGAGGTGTCTGAAGTGTGGCAAAGTGAAGGTTTAGAGACTGGTAAGTAGGTTTCCTTACCAAGTCGACATGGCAGTCAGGGACTGCACGCAGGCGCTGCGGTGGCAGGCCTGAGACACATTTTACACGCTGCTTCTGTGGGTGGCACAACCAGTGCTGCAAGCCCACCAGCAGCAGTTAACTTACACGCCCTTGGCACACGCAGTGCACTAGACTAGGGTCTGAACCGTAAGTCAACCAAGCCAATCATGGTAACACCAATCAATGTAACAATTTAACATAGGGAGCACTTGCACTGTGGCACTGATCAGCAGTGGCACAGTGCCCAAAGCAATAATCCAGCAAAAACATCGTAAACAGAGGAGGCAAACAGAAAAAAATGGAGGAGAGACTCATGCCAATGATGCCAGGTCTAACACGTGTCCCCTCCAGCTGAAATGTGGGGAGAACTACCCTTCACCCAGGGAGTCCTCATCACTAAGGCGGAAAAATCTGGACAGACCATCAGCATTGGCGTGATCTGTACCAGGGCGGTGTTCCACCGTAAAGTCCATCCCCTGTAGGGAAATGGACCACCTCAACAGCTTTGGGTTCTCACCCCTCATCTGCATTAACCATCTGAGGGGCCTGTGGTCTGTCTGAACCCGGAAGTGAGTCCCAAACAGGTAGGGTCTTAGCTTCTTCAGCGCCCAGACCACAGCAAATGCCTCACGCTCTATCGCACTCCACCTTTGTTCCCTGGGAAGTAACCTCCGGCTGATGAAGGCTACAGGTAAGTCTCGGCCCTCCTCATTCATCTGTGCTAGAACAGCCCCCACACCATGCTCTGAAGCATCTGTCTGGACAATGAATTCTTTTGAAAAGTCGGGTGCCTGGAGGACCGGTGCTGTACACATTGCAGTTTTCAGGGTGTCAAAGGCGTTCTGACAGGCGTCAGTCCAGATCACAAGTCTCGGCTGCTTCCTGGAAGTCAGCGAGGTCAAGGGGTGCACAATGTTGCCATACCCCTTGACAAACCTCCTGTAGTAACCCGTGAGACCCAAGAAGGCTCTCACCTGAGTCTGGGTTTTGGGCGGTTCCCAAACCAGGATGGTATCTATCTTGGGTTGCAGGGGGGCCACCTTGCCGCTCCCTACTTGGTGCCCCAAGTACACCACTGAACCCTGCCCAATCTGGCACTTACTAGCCTTGATTGTGAGGCCTGCTCTGCGCAGGGCCAACAACACTTCCTGGAGGTGGCGCAAGTGTTCCTCCCAGCTGGCGCTGAACACTGCGATATCGTCCAGGTAGGCGGCGCTGAAATCTTCCAGCCCGGCCAGTACCTGGTTAACCAACCTCTGGAATGTGGCAGGGGCATTCTTCATCCCAAAGGGCATCACACGGAACTGGTAGTGCCCATCTGGTGTGGAGAATGCAGACCTCTCTTTTGCCCCATCAGTCAAGGCGATCTGCCAGTACCCAGACGTTAGATCAAACGTACTAAGGTACCGGGCAGCCCCCAACCGATCGATGAGCTCATCAGCTCTGGGGATGGGGTGCGCGTCAGTCTTGGTGACCGAATTGAGTCCTCGGTAATCCACACAGAACCGAAGTTCTGGTGAAGCACCAGGCGCTGCAGCCTTTGGGACCAAGACCACTGGGCTGGCCCAAGGACTGCTAGAGGACTCAACCACCCCTAAGGCAAACATCTTGGAGACCTCCTCCTTGATGTATGCTCTGACCTTTTCAGTCACCCTGTAGGCCTTGTGCCTCACAGGAGTGCTGTCCCCAGTGTCCACATCATGGACACACCACTGAGTGACACCAGGGATTAAGGAGAACAGATCAGGGAATTGTACCAACAGATGGCGACAATCTTGCTGCTGCTCAGGGGTCAGTGTGTCAGAGAGGACAACACCATCCACTGACCCATCTTTTTCTTTTGCACACAGGAAGTCAGGAAGAGGCTCACTCTCCTCCTCCATCCCAGCATCTGTGGCAAGGAGCATGCCCACTTCGGACCTTTCTAAGTGGGGCTTTAACCGGTTGACATGCAGGACCCTTAAGGGGTTCCTGGGAGACTTCAAGTCCACCAAGTAGGTGACATCGCTCTTTTTCTCCACAACCTCAAATGGTCCAGTCCACCTGTCCTTGAGCGCACAAGGTTCCACAGGGGCCATGACCCAAACTTTCTGACCAGGTTGAAGCTCAACCAGAGTGGCATTCTGATCGTACCACCGCTTCATCTCTTCCTGGCTGGCCTCCAGATTTGCCTGAGCAAGATCTCTGAAGCGCCGAGTCTGGTTCCTAAAGGCCAGCATGTAACTATATACATCCTGGGGAGGTTTCCTGGGAGACTGCTCCCAGCCTTCTTTGACCAGACTCAAAGGTCCTCTTACCGGGTGACCATACAAAAGCTCAAAGGGGCTGAACCCTAGAGACTTCTGTGGCACCTCACGGTAAGCAAACAGCAGGCATGGCAAGAGGACGTCCCATTTACGCCTCATTGGTTCTTCAAGACCCATGATCATGCCTTTTAGGGTCCGGTTGAATCTCTCAACCAGCCCATTACCTTGAGGGTGGTAAGGAGTGGTAAACTTGTAGGTTACCCCACACTCCTTCCACAGAGACTTCATATAATTCGAAATGAAGTTGGTGCCCCGGTCTGACACCACCTCTCTGGGGAACCCCATGCGGGAGAAAACACCCATCAGTGCCCGTCCCACCACGGGGGCCGTCACTGTTCGGAGAGGGATGGCTTCCGGGTACCGGGTGGCATGGTCCACCAAGACCAGGATAAACCTGTTGCCCATGGCTGTCTTGGGGTCCAGTGGCCCCACAATGTCAATTCCCACTCGCTCAAAGGGGGTACTGACGACGGGAAAAGGTTGGAGGGGAGCCTTCTGCTTCCGCCCACTTTTCCCGCTTGCCTGGCAAGTTTGACAGGTCCTACAATGGATATCTGAATCCCTTCTCATCTGGGGCCAATAAAAATGGGTGACAAGCCTGTCATAGGTCTTGTCCTGCCCCAGATGTCCAGCTAACGGAACGTCATGAGCCAACCCCAGTAGGAAGGCTCTGAAGCGCTGGGGTACCACCAGCACACGGGCTGACCCAGGTTCAGCAGCCTTAGGCTCGCTATACAGGAGGTCGTTCTCCCAGTAGACCCAATGTGATCCTGACTGATCACCTGTCGTTTGGGCTGAGGCCTGCTGCCTCATACCCACAAGAGAAGGGCACACTTTCTGCTCAGCACAAAATTCCTCCCTGGAGGGACCACCATCCTGCTGCCAATGGGTCAGCTCGGGCAGGTCTCCCAGTTCGGCCACTTGTTCTCCTGTCGGTTCCAGGGCATCCCCCTCAGGGTCTGCTCCCTCCTGGACCGCGGGAACGATGGGGGACGGTTTCCCGCGCCCCCTGCCTCTTCTCTTCACGGTTGGGACCTGGGCCATACTTTCAGGCTCCAGGGCCCCATCAACACCCTTACTGACTGACATGGACCGGGTGGTCGCACACACCCACTCAGGCAGCCCCAACATTTCCAGATGCGATTTTCTCTCCACCTTAGCCCAAGGGGAGTCCTCCAAATCATTGCCCAAGAGACAATCAACAGGCATGGCGGGCCTCACAGCAACCTGAAGAGTACCTGAGACCCCCCCCCACTCAAAGGGAACTTGAGCTACCTCACACTGACTCTGTGAGTTGTCAGCAGCTACAACGGGGTAGAATGCATGAGGGACCACCTGCTCTCTGGACACCAAGTGACACTTGACAGCTGTCACACTCGCTCCGGTGTCTCTGAGAGCTTCCACCCTATGGCCATTAATGGTCACCCACTGCCTATATTTCTTAGTGTTACTAGGCAGAGGGGTTGGAGGGACCATTTCCACGTCTCCTAAAGAGACCAGGGACATTTCTGCAGGACCCCACCCACCGGGGGCACCCATCTCCTCCCCTCCCAGGGCTACACTCGCTACCTGCCGAGGGGGTGCACGCGGCGGTGCATTCGAATCCTTCATGGGACACTGGGGATCATAATAACGGTGTCCCACCTGCTTACAGGCATAGCAGGTCATGGGGCCCCTGTGAACAGGTTTACCTGTCGGGGCCTCTGGCTTCTTTACAGGGGGAGGCTGGGAACCCTTCCCTTGGTTCCCTTGGGGACTACTTTGGGGCCCTTTCTGAAACTCCCTCTGTTTACCCCTGTCCCCCCCACTCTTCTGCTGGGGACCCTGCCCACCCTTGGCTGAGTCTCCCACTGGACCCTTGTGGACCCTGGTACTGACCCAGCGGTCCGCCTCCTCAGCAAGTTTTCTAGGGTTAGATAGCTTGCTATCAACAAGGTGCTGGCGTAGCTCTGGAAAACAGTTATTAGACAAGTGCTCCCAAGCAAACAAATCATAAAGAGCATCATAACTATCAACCTTGCTACCCTTTATCCAACCATCCATGGTTCTGCAGAAAAAAGACACATATTCAACCCACGTAGTACCAGGCAACTTCTTACATTCTCTAAAGGTTTGTCTGTACTTTTCTGGAGTTAAGCCATATCTCAGCATTAAAGCATCTTTCATATGAGTATAAGACATCCTATCCTCAGCAGGAAGGCTCAACAAGGTATCTCTCCCCTTGTTTGTAAAGCGGCTCCACAACCTCGTTCCCCAATCCTTCTCAGGGACCCGGTGGGCCAACAATGCTAACTCATACGCTTTAAACCATTGGCTAATATCTTCATTCTTACTTTAATCCTTGATCACATCTTTAGGAAAATAAAACCTACTTTCTGCAGGCACGGATGGAGCGCTGCCACCAGAGGGATTCAACTCTAAACTCTTAGTTTTAAGCTCCATCTCCCTCACCATCTTCTCACGTTCAAACGCTAATTTCTCTCTCTCAAAATCTAATCTTTTGCTCTCCATTTCAGCTTCTCTCTTGCTTCTTGCATTCTCTAATTCCAACTGCCCTCCTAATTTAAGTTTTGCCATTTCCAACTTGTACCCCCTCTCCTTCTCCCTGTCTTCTAATTCTTCGGGAGAAAGGCTCCTAGAGGACGCACTACTGCCTGGAGATGACACTGGCCCATCTGTGGGCTCTTCCTCTTCCTCTTCTTCTTCCTCTTCCGGTACCACCACCGGATCAGAGGGATTTCTGGCCTCTAACCAGGCCTTCAGCGCTTTGAGGAAGCCCTCTTTCTTTGAGACACCTGTGGTAGGAACTTTAAACTGCTTGCAAAATCCTTTTAGATCTTTTAGCGTGTAGGAATCTATCTTCTCCTTATCAAATTCCCCCACAACAATCTCCACAGGTGTAGTAGCTCCGGCATTCTCCATGGTCAAAACTGGCATGGTTTAAAAAAATAAGCTCCAGGTAAGCGGAGAACAAAAATAGAATATCCTACCAAAAACAGATTGTGGCTGCGTTATGGTCTGCTTTCACTATGTAGCGTACACTAATCACTGCACATGAGTCATAAATGCAAAGTTCAATCCTCACCGCTGACCACCAATGTTAGAACCGGCGGTCTCTAGTTGGCAGAGGTATACACTTCTGACAAATAGGGACCAACCAACTCTAGTCAGGGAAAGGGGATTACACACTCAGATAACCCCTGCTACCCCCTTGGTAGCTTGGCAGAGCAGACAGGCTTATCTCAGAGGCAGTGTGTTAAGCATTTATGACCACATACAGTAATAAAGTGAATACACTACAGATGGACACGACACAGAAAGTATTATAAAAATAGTATTTTTATATAAGGCTTTAGCACAAGACCAAATAACGACAAAAATATACCACAGTCTTAATAAATACTCTTTGGAAGGAAAGATAATAGTTCAAGTAAGGTTTCTTCTTGGCAAATAGTTCTTTAGCAAAGTATTCTTCTGAGCACGGTTCTTTGGCAACAATGTGACCCCCACAGGAGTCACACGACGTCGAGTCTACAAGATTCCCAAGGTTCGGCGTCGACCGCGAGGAGCGCTACGTCGAGCCTGGAGTTGCAACAGACCCCACAAGTACAGTACCTTGAGAAACGAAGAAAACGATGATCCACGGCGTCAAGTTGTCGGCGTCGAGGTCGGCGTCGATCGTGCCTCGGAGTCGGGTCAATCCGCAGCGGTGTCGAGGGATGTCGGGCCGGAGCAGCGCTCACGGCGTCGAGAAGGGCGTCGAGTCGATGCGATCAGCAGCGGCGTCGGGACGGGGTCGCTTGGAGGTGGAGCCGATACTCACTCCTCACTGGCGTTGATACCGGCGTCGAGACGGGGTCACTTGGAGCCGGGGCCGATACCCACTGCTCACTGGCGTTGCTGCTGGCGTCGAGACTGCAGATTTTCCCTTGTGTACTGGAAACAACACTTTCCAGCAATTCAGCAATTCAGTAGATGGTGAAGTCCTTTGGCCCTGTGACTTCAACAGGAGACTGGCACTCTTCCAGTCCTTCGAGATTTCCTAGCAAGTGTTCAGAGAGTACACACCAAGTTCCTCTCTCCTTGTTCCTTGGCAAAAATAAAGAAGCAGCTTTCAGGTTCCTCCACAGCAAAACAGCACTCTGGCAGAAAGGGGAGGCAAGTCCTTAGATCAGCAGGCTTCTTGTCCTTGGTACAGGTTTCCTTGTCAGAAGTGATCTGAGTTCTTGGTTCAGGGGTCCTTCTCTTATACCCCTTTTTCCCTTTGTTCCCTTTGTCCAAGCAGGGAGATTCCCACCAGCTCAGGTTTGTTGGGGGTGTTGCCAGGCAGAGGCACCTGGCCTATTCACTGAGCAGGGCAGAGTCCTCAGCCGCCCAGCAGGAGGCGGAGCCAGTATTGTCACTGGCAGGAGCAGGGCTATCAGTCGCCCAGCAGCAGGCGGAGCCAGTATTGTGTCAGGCAGGGCAGGCTACTCTTCCCTCACTCTATGTGTAAACGCCCCATTCACCCCACACTGACTCATTCAGTCCTCTGGAGCCACCCAGCCCCTGACACACACACCAAACCAGCAGAGACCGGTAGATAGTTGGACAAGAAAATAGCCACTTTCTAAAAGTGCTATTTTCAAACATAGAATTTAAAAACCATCCATCCGAAAGGGTGTGTTATTAAATTCTGAGTTCAGGGATACTAAACTCGACTTGCTACCATGCTCCCTGAGTCAGATAGATTATAATGGAGTTAATAATCAGTCTGCCCAGTCTGGCCTATTGGAGGCAGGTAGCCCTTCAATAGTGAAAAACGAAAATGGCTGTAATTCACTATTAGGTCATGCCACACACATCAGGGCATGACCTACCTTTTGCCAACAATGCACCCTGCCCTAGGGCCTACCATAGAGGTGTCTGAAGTGTGGCAAAGTGAAGGTTTAGAGACTGGTAAGTAGGTTTCCTTACCAAGTCGACATGGCAGTCAGGGACTGCACGCAGGCGCTGCGGTGGCAGGCCTGAGACACATTTTACACGCTGCTTCTGTGGGTGGCACAACCAGTGCTGCAAGCCCACCAGCAGCAGTTAACTTACACGCCCTTGGCACACGCAGTGCACTAGACTAGGGTCTGAACCGTAAGTCAACCAAGCCAATCATGGTAACACCAATCAATGTAACAATTTAACATAGGGAGCACTTGCACTGTGGCACTGATCAGCAGTGGCACAGTGCCCAAAGCAATAATCCAGCAAAAATATCGTAAACAGAGGAGGCAAACAGAAAAAAATGGAGGAGAGACTCATGCCAATGATGCCAGGTCTAACAATATGGAATGAAAAGAAGACCTGACACAAGTCAATGACTGAAAACTCTTTGGCCTCACATGGAATCTAAAATAAAATCACAGCTGGATTTGTTACCACGGGACAACATGGAACAACAATGGCATTCCCCTTGCGCAATTCTTCACAATGCGATACTTGCTATTTGGCTTCTGCGAGCCCATAATAGGAGAGTTACACAGACTTCCTGTTATCTGCTTCAGAATCCCTTGCTTGATCATTGAGTCAATCTCAGGAGTAATTCCAGTAATGGTTTCTGGAGACAAACTGTATTGTGGGATCCTTGGAAATTCTGCTTTTGATTTGATTGTGATTCCCACTGGTTCAACAGCTTTGATTAGTCCAATATCTTTACCTGTTAAGTTCCAGACTTCAGGTAGAACAGTGTCTCTCAGTTCTTTGGGCAAATCCTCACAGGTCAGGAGAGGATACATTCCCACATCTGATTTTTGTTAGGCAAGTTTGAAAACAACATCCTCATAATACGTATGGAATTCAGTTCCTCTGCGTGTGCAATAAACTGAACAGTTCAGTTTGCAAAGAAAATCACATCCAAGCAGGTTCACTGGACGTGTGCCACACACCACAAATTGATGACAATCCTTAAAGGATCCTTTTTTAGAGTTACTGGTTCTAAATTTGGGGTATACAACTTTCTGTTAGTAACTCCGATAACTTGGATACTTTCTCCTGAGAGGGTTAAGCTATGAACCTCTGCTATTCTTACAGTAGAGCTGGCAGCACCAGTTTTGACAAATGATGTAGGATTCCCATCCACTTCTCCATCTACATAGGGACTACTCTGGTCTACCTCTAGGACTGTGCCAAGCATGCAATCCTCCTTCCCACTTAGGCATCGTCATGTTAATTGGTCTTGGTCCCTGTCACCCAATTCAAGCAAATATTGCTGTGCAACATTCTGATTTTGGTAAGGATTTTAATTCACATTGTAATTTTGTACCTGAACATTCTGTTTTGGCATAGGAGCTTATGACAGTTGCATTTGCTGTGATACATTAGAATTCTGCATTCTCTGTCCATGCATCTGCTGAGTCTGTCCCATGTTATTCCCATGAGACTGTGCTTAATTCACATTCTGCATCTGATTTCCCATATTATTCAAAGCAGACTTACACATGCGTCTTAAATGTCCAAGCTCTCTATGCGCATGACATGGATTTGTCTTTTTCAAATGCGACACCTCAATAACCATTCTAGGATCCACAGGATTACCATGACTTCAACCTTACAATAGGAAATTCTGCTGCTGAAAATCATTAACCACCTGCATTATCGAGACCTGATTATAACCTCTTTGTACTTGTCCTGTGGTCTCAGAAACGTATATGATTCTGTCCTTTTTGCATCACCTCTATCTGTGTAATCATTAATTTCTCCCTGAGTTTCTTTTGCCACAGGTCAACATCGTCTGTACATTATTTTACAAAATGCAATATTTCATCCACTGATTTACTCTGCCAGCAAAGTTTGCTGTTGAATCCTTTCATAAATCTCAGATCTCAAACCCATGACAAACTTTTAAATGAATTGTCCCACATCTCTCTTTTGCAAATGTGTCCGATCCACTGCACTGCTTGAGAATCTATCCTAACCTCTCATAAAAAGGTTGTACTGAATTTTTCAACTCTTAGGTCGTGCTGTCAATTTGCAACCAATCAATCTCTTTAGGAGAAACCTTAGTCTTCAGGTGAGTTATCACCTGATATATATATTCCCTTTTTCCCTCTAGAGACAGTGCACTTGTTCGAGAACGCCTTGGTGGTTTTCCCTCTGGGCAATCAACAACAATGTTACATTCAGCTCACAAATCTGCTGGAACCACAACATAATTATCAAATTATTCCACAAAACCTTCGAGAGTTTCAAAGATCACTTGACCTGCCTACACCATTTGTCTCTCAATCTTGGGAAATCATTTGTAAATGACAAAACATCTTGTCTATTTCATGGTACATGAACATAACCTACTCCAGGTACTTCTCTCATAGGGAACATTTGGGCGTCCCCTACACTGCCACCAAAAATGTCAGGTGGTGACTGCACTCAAACTCACCTCGTTTTGTTTTTTTCGACCATCTGCCTTCCCATTTTTCCCTGACATCCTATTTTCTGATTAATGCATTTCTTCTTTTATCTGCAGTTTTCTTCCTGGTGCTCTCATGTTCTCAATGTCTTTGTTGGTAAAATGCAACCAAAACAATCTCTGAAAACCCTCTGAATTTCGAATATCTACACCATATGTGCAGGTCAATTCATACAATCTCTCATAGGTCACAATGGCTCGTCTGGTAATGTTTTTACAGAGAAACAATAGTTCCTCCTCTTCATATGTCTCGAATATTGAAGGGCTAAGTGTCCCCTGAATAATTTCTTGTAATTAAACTTACAATCTATCTACATCTATGAGCGGTTTATTTTTCTGAACTGAATTTTTAATTGAACTTGGATCTGCAACCACATCTGAAATATGGGATGGACAAGAAACTGAAGGTTGAGATGGGACTGAATTTATAGCTGGAGCAGGAACTGAAACTGGAACCATTGCAGAAATCTGATTATTTGGGGTGCTGTATCCCTTAAATCATTCATCAAGTTCTTGAGGAAAAATCCCTGATTGCTCCCCTGTACTATTTAAATTTAAACTTCCACTAGTAAAATTTGCACTTGTTCCAGGTTGTACATTTAGTACAAATGTTAGACCTGGCATCCTTGGCGTGTTCCCCTTATTTCTCGCCTCTGCCTCCTGTATAGTTTGCTGTGTGCTGGATTTTGTTTTGCTGGTCTAGATGCTTTGGAAATGTTGTCACTGTGCAAGAGTGCAAGTGCTCCCTATGTAAATTATGTTATAGATTGGTGTTTCCATGATTGGCAAGTTTGATTTACTGTTATGTCTCTAGTAAAGTGCACTGAGTGACAGGGCCTGTAAATCAAATGCTACTAAGTGGGCCTGCAGCACTGATTGTGCCACCCACAAAATGAGCCCTGTAAAGGCATCTCAGATCTGCCACCACAGTGTCTGCGTGCAGTTTTTACTGCAATGTTGACTTGGCAAGTGCACCCTCTAGCCAAGGACATGTACTTGTGTGTGTGAGACATGTCCCGATAGTCAAATACAGTGTATTTCGTTTTTCACTATGGAAAGGCCATAGGTCCCATAGGATAGAATGGGAGTTTATTTATAACATCTTATAAATATAACTTCCCATTGGGATAAGTTAGAAAGATGGAGTTTAGTATGCCAGAACTCAGAATATAAAGATGCATCTTTTAATAAAGATGATTTCTATATTGTGTATTTGAAAATACTACTTATAGAAAGTGGCTATTTTCTTGCTTAGCCACCCTATGTGCCTCTGCTGCTTTGTGGATTGACTGTCTCTCTTTGGAGTGACAGGGGCTGGGGATATGCATTCTCTTCAGACAGCCACTGGAGGCGTTGAAGTGTGTCCTGCCTTTCCTGGATGAGTCATTGTTGGGCTGAATAGACCTGTGCTGCATTTAAAGTAGAGGGAAGAGATTTCCTGGCACCTGAATAGGCCTGGTCTGCCTTGGACAATGCAGTCTTCACCTCCTGCCAGGAATCTGGGCCTGAGAGAACAGAGCTGGTTTGGACTAAGCACAGACACTCTCTGCCACAAGAGAACAAAGGGAAATGTGGTATAAATATCGGGGCCCAGACAACAGGACTTTAGAACTTGCTTGGATCAAGGAGCCTGCGAAGAAAGAGCTTAGGAAGATTTGGGGAGAGACTACCACTTTGCTTTGTGCTTTGCTATGTTGGTATGCATTAGCTGCTTCTATCTTGCCAAGGGAAAGGACTGGACTGAGCTTTCTGCAACTTCTTAGTTTGAGTTTCTTCAGGGGCTTGAGGTAGAGCTTGGCCCCTGTTCAAGAAGTCTCTGGGACTGTGTGTCTCAGTTGCCACTGAGGGGAACCACAACTGGATGCCGCCACCAAGACCGCCCGCAGTTCCGTGACCTAAAGACACCGCAGAGTGCACCACCACACTTTGCACCGCAACCTTGGTCTCACCAACGATAGCCGCTGCCACGAGCATCTGCTTGCCCGCATCCTGTGGGTACCGCACTCTGCACCGCTTCGCTTCACCACACCGTAGTCTGTGTAGTAAAGGGGCTAGTAGCCATGGAAGGACATGAATGACGACATGGACGTCATGAGGAAGGACTAACAAGCCTACAACCAATCGGAAGGCAACATTTAAGACACAAGCCAATGAAAATAAAGGGCGGAGAGTGGGCGGAGCTTCCACGAAGCTTCCACGCTATACTGAATACTGCATGCCTCCGAAAGCATGCGCTGCAACGCTAGGCTCGACCTAAAAAAGACAAATGTGCTGACAGGGATTCTTTAACCAGGACTGCTTCAGCTGAACCACTGCTGCCTTTCAATAAAGCTGTTACTAATGCTATTATGGAATCTTAGTCAAATACCTGCTTATGCCCTCTGGCTAGGGACACAGACCAATGACCTGGACTTTCAATCCAGACATCGATCAACAGAAACCCTGCATCGACAAGTGAGTTCAATCTGAATTGCTTTTCATTCAATCTTGTGGGAAGAGAATGAAATAATGCAGGTTTCCTTTGGATAGTTTAGCTCTCAGATCTACTAGTGCAGGTTCCCTTCCATGAAGTTTCACCCATGTGTTGTGGGATGTGGCCCACAATATCTTGCGGGCAGTTCCCAAGAACCACAGGGTCTCTGAATCAAATACTACATAGTGACATTGCCTGCTGCTCAGCATTTGCTCCGTGCTGGCCTGGACACTCCTGACAGCTTAGGTAGAGCTATTGGCACCAGTGGCATGCTCGGGCTGCACACTTGAATGACATCAAAAATATTTGCAGGGGGAAGTGCTTCCTTAATTGACATTCTCTTTGAAGGATTCAGGCTATTCTGTGAAAGGACCGATTCCACACTGGAGCATTGTAAAGACCATCATGCAACACAGCTGAATCCTAGGGGCTATATTATTGCCTACATTGCAGCAACTGACCAAGTCCTTTTGAGGCTTTAATTTCCCACAACAGGCTTATGCCTGGCTGGTAGGAAGCAGAATACATTTCCTCCTGGCTGGATTTCCTCCTGGCTGGAGGTCCATCACCTCAGACAAGAGGATTTTACGAATTGTTCAAAGGGTCTACACCCTACCTCTCATTTTTTCCCCAACCCAAGTTATCAAATAATAAAATATGTTCACTTCTACTAGCACATCACGAGGCACTGTATATAGTCCAGCGTTGTCAGTTTTCTGGGGTGGCATAGCTGTGACTGGAGTTGCTTGGTCTTTGACGAGGGTGAGCTAGCCTTTTAAAGCAAGGAAAGCTATATCTTAAATAGACAATAAGACTGTTATATTTCATATAAGGACCTTAAGATAGGCCTGAGTAACATCATACCCCTTCACCTACATTACCTCCCCTACACTACACTGTAACAAGCCTTTTAGGATTGAACCTTTACCTAGTTCTGGTCCTGGGTGCAGAAGGAGGGTTTCTTCCAAACAATAGAGTCCTATAACTCCATCAATAGACTCTCACAGTATGAATGAACATTCATAAGGGTTCATAGAAACCAGGCTGGGGCTACACCACCTTCCTCCCCATATCTACGATTGCTAATACAAGAAACAAGGGACAATGAACCTCTAGATACTTTCTGTATAAATACAATACCTCCTGCTACTGTTAGCTGGAGGGAACCGAGACTTCCAGGCCGACACACTGACCAGAGAAGCTGAGGCTCCTGCATGCAGACGCTCCAGCTGACAGTGGTCTAACACATCCCTTGCAGGGTGTCCAACTCAAGACGAAGAAGGGTTCCTACATTCTCACACTTCAGGTAATGGGGTTCGACTAAAATCTAGAGGGATTCTTGGCTTCACACCTACTCACATGCTAGGTATACTTAGGCACATCTAGATAGGCATCGTAGGAGTGCGCGCTTTCTTTTTATCATGCATTTTATATTCATGTATGTATTCATCATATCAACTTTATTTCGGTCACTAGGACCATAAAAGAGTAAAACAGATAAACATACAAAAGTACATACACTCAGAATAAAAATAAAGTGAATCAAGTAAAATTAAGCCGTAAATGTCAAAGAGAATGTTCAATTACAGTATTTGATTTTGTACATCGGTTGCGGCTGAACCACATTGCAGTTAAAAATTTTGCAACTGCGAATACTGTAGAAGGTGATAAATCAGTTTTTAAAATTCTATAAGCTGGAAGGTGTTGCCTAAAACCCAACTCAAGACGAAGAAGGGTTCCTACATTCTCACATTTCAGGTAATGGGGTTAGACTAAAATCTAGAGGGATTCTTGGCTTCACACCTACTCACATGCTAGGTATACTTAGGCACATCTAGATAGGCATCGTAGGAGTACGCGCTTTCTTTTTATCATGCATTTTATATTCATGTATGTATTCATGACAATTGCAAAATGGTAGAAATGTACTATCCTTTTATATTCACTGTACTGCTAATCATATATCTCTGCTACTGTCTAATGGTTGCTGCAGCACATATACTTTACACTAGAAGAACAACTGTGCAATAAATACTTATTGTAATCTGCCCAACTGTTTCTTCTGTGTAACTCTCTGAGACCAAATAAGTGAGCACGAGTGACTGAGGGAAAGGTAGTACATTGTTTCCACGATTCTGAGGGATTAGGGTTGTCATGTACTGAGGTTGCCAGATAGGAGGAAATTATAGTGGCACTATGAGCTAGCTAATGCAAACAGGCTAACATTCTCAGTGGGGGTGCTCGGAACCAGTCTGCCACCATACCCACAGTTTATGTTATCCGAACGGGCAGATTCTGTATAGGAATATATGGGAACTACATGACATGGCGCCACCAACGTTGGTTGGGTACTTATTTAACAGTAGAATCTGAGTAGTTCAGTTGTGCTAATTCTCAGAGACCCCTACTCACAAAAATGCAAGAGACGTCTGGAGTGTGTGGGCACAAACTCCGCCACAGCTGACTAGGCGAAATATCCTATCGGCTGCTGGTTAATCAAGCTTGAAGGACATAGTGTTCCAAAAATTGTGCAGAACAAACTTCTCCTTTACAAAATGACTGAGGGCGAAAATAAAGCTGTGGTGACTCGATGCCTCTCAACAGGAGATGAAGAGGTGGATGGAATTCTCATTGCACCTAAATTCAGACATACTATCACCCTGAAACTACTAGAAAATGGTTTATCAGCTAAGGGTGTCTTATTAGCTTTTGTGATTGAGGCACACAAATCAAACAAAACAGAGGTGTTCTATTCATGGGTTACATTCCCAAAAGCAGATGCTAGAACACAGAAATTTCACTCTTACACTGTGGAAATATGGATTTTTCTGATCAGTTATGTCCCCTATCTTGGACCCCAACGGTTCCATGTATGAATCACAAGTACATGTATGTTCCCTCCAGTTCCAGTTATGAAGACGCAAATACATGTGCGTCCACCGTCAACATGTCCTCTTTCAGATCCGCCATGAATAGGCCGGATATTCCATTCCTAAGTATGAAAGGCCACCGGCTTTATATGGTTCACTTATGCCATTTTTCAGTCCAGGCAAGTAGGCCCGGATTCTGTCATCAAGCTTTTCTTGCCTCCTGCCTCTGAAAGCTCCAGTCTGAGCCTGCATCTGCGACCATGAACTTTGTCTCATTCTCTGCGCGGCTCACGAAGCCTGACATCAGCCTGCTGCCTGCCAAAAACTGTATTTCACCTTCAAAATTATCTGCTTCGTTCCCTGCCCGATGCATTCCTGTCTAGTAGTTTAAGTAAACATTCTTCCAGCTACCGAGCAAAGGCCCGGCTTCTCTGTCTTTATGCAAGTAATTCATAGCCCTATTACTACGGAAGATTTCCGCCCTCGCATCTAGTGTAGACACTTAGACGCTTGTACACGCACTAACAGTCAGTATAGTCAGTATAGAATAAGATTCTACTCTAAGAAGACCTCTCTTTTGGATAACTTAGTTCTTTAAACATAGGATGTTAGATATGATTTGGGATTAGGTTGACTTGACCCTCCAGACTTCTGTCGCCACCTGTAGAGCTAAATGTCAAGTCCCCTTCACCCCCTAGTTGCACGTCAATCACACGTCATGCTGCTGCGCGCGCATTTCTGCCAAGTATTTCTGCTGACATTGCGAAATTCTTTCATGTAACCGCCCTCTTATGACATCACATCTGATGACGTTCTTTAAATCACTCCCAGTTACGCCTATTTTTGCTACGCACGAATATATTATCCATACTATCAATTGTTACGCCTCTTGTATTTGCTTCACTGTAATGCCTATTGTATAAAAGTAATTGATTGTCAATAACGTATGTACTTCACTTCCTGAACCTTCGAGGTGATGGAACTTGGAGCAACCGATTATAATCGACCATTGGAATAAAGCCCATTCCGAACCTCTAATACCACGGATTCTGCCTCTTATTTACTGAGCTATTTTTTATTATGTTTCTGTATCAAATTAAGTCCCGGTAATTAAATTATTTACCACATGAATGGCGCCCGAAAAGGGACACTTTCTCATCTCACGTGCCGGCGGTGCGTTGCAGGCCCGGTCTCCTGCCACAGCTGGACGGACAATAACGCGTACCAGCAGGATTTCCTGTATCTCCCTCCGGTCAAGCGGGGGCGACTGAGGCTGCGATCAACACCCAGACGAGGCGGTGAGAAGTGCGAAGTATCCCGACCAGAGCCTAGCTGAGAGAGCAAGATCCGAGGTATACAGAGGCCCACCAGTTTCCGAAGTCCCAAGTCGAGTCCGGTTTCCGAGGTGTTCGAGTCGAGTCCAGTCCGGTTCAAGTTCAGTTCAGTTTCCGAGGCCTTCCGTTCCGAGCTACCCGGTGAGTACCATTACTGGGGAGGCGTTCTGGCGTGCACATAAGTTGTGCCGGTCCAGACGGGTTTGGGTACACAAATCCGGTCTGCACTGTTTCAGCAGTGTATCTGTACTGTTTAGCAGTATATCTAGTATATCAAGTATATAAATTCAGAATAATTCAGTTCAAGTCGAGTATTATGTTTAGTTTTCCTTAGATCGTCATCATCATTGTTGCTCAGTTAAATGTTAAATGTTAAATGTTTTTAGTACGTTCTGCATATTGTGGTATGAATGACTGTTCATTATTGTGATTACTGTATTAAGTTTGTTCAAGATCAAGTATCAGATCAGTTCTCAATATGCCGCTCTTTTCGAAATTAAGACAGATCACAACTAGAAAAGGGGTACTCGAAGAAGCTGTTCCTATTCCTCCTAGGGACACTCCAGGGTACTTCATGTATCATAAACACGGCTTAGACGCTATATTATTTCTTGATTTATGGGTAGACTACACTAAGGAATTACCAGAAAGTCAGAGGTGGCCCGCGGCTGGGACCTGGGATGCAGAGTGCATCGTGAAAGTAGAGGAAGAATTATGGAAAAAGAAAGCTAGACAATCACAGAAAGACGCCATTGAATTATGGCGTAAAGAATCGTATAGACGTACAGAAAAAGCACGTAGACAGGAAGAGAAGAGTAAAGAGAATTCAAATGAAGTCCGAGAAAATCTATTAATTGAAGAAGGTGCACGAGTGAAATCAGAACAAGTAGACAGACAAAGACATGCCCTTATGAAGGGTATGTATCCCCTTCTGGCCGAAGGATTACCTAAGGCTACTCCGGGGATACCAAAAGACTTGCCACCCCCATTATTTCCAATAAAGATACATCCCAAGGGGCATCCTAGAACCGCAGAAGATGTTTTTCTTTCCTCATATTTAGATGACGCAGCTCCCGAGTATGCTAATCCCGCCCCACATAGACCGCCTGCCAGGGATATTCAACGCCAAGATCCAGTACCCGTATCTCTACAGCAACAAATCCTGACACAAGTTCCGGCAAGCACATCTGTTTCTACATCTGTTCCTACAGCTACTTCTATAGCTGTATCCACACCTATAGTTGCTGTATCGCGTTCAACGAATCCTTTCACGCCCGATACCCCAGATGGGGCTACGGGAGGTGCTACCAATATTTTTTCTACGCCACCCAGAATAACTAAACTTACCTTTCAAGAGTCAGCACATTCACGTACCCCCAAACTCATAAATGCCCGTACGCTTAAGGAACTTCTTATAGATTGTAGATATGACCCAGTGCCCGGGAAGGAGGACGAAATGACCCTGGCATCATTACGTATCAGACGAGCCGCGGTGTATTTAGGGAAGTTACCAGGAATGACTATGCATCTAGATAATATATACCATTTTGTCCAAACAGGGCGAGATTCTGAATGTATTAACAGAGCTATGGAATACCAGAAAGTGGAAATACAGGGGGAACTGTTACGTTTCCTCATAAATTGTGTGATCAGAAATCAAGACCGACCGGGGGTAGACCCGGAAGCAATGCAAATTCTTACCAGATGGAGCCAGAATATATCAGAAGGGAGACATGATAAGCAAAATTGTATAATAGCCATGTGCCGAAAGATCCGTAAAGAAATAGAACGCTTACACGAAGAAAGATTAGCGGTAGACCAGTTCGAACAAAGCGAGGAAGAAGGATCAGGACTGCCCACAGGACAGTCAGAAACTATAGCCTATGTAGGTAGAGGAAGATCTTGTAATAATACTAGATGTCTTACTGACCCGATACGTCCGATATGTCTAGAAAATAACAGGAATTTTCAAACACCTATAATAAATATAAGGTCCCCCGAGCATTCGTTCCAAGCCGCTGACAAATTACTGCGAGAACAAAGGGGTTATCATTTTCTCGATTCTATGGATGAACAAGAATTAGCCAGGTCAGCCGTTCAATGGGTTGATAGTCCCGGAATGTATGGTGATGATACAGTAGCACACACATTTTTGAATCTCACCCCAGCTGAACAGCGTTTAGCTGGGATTTATATGATTCAACAACTTCTTATACTATATAAAAGCCAACATTCAGATCCTGGTCCCTTACCTGATATATTGACTGAATTACTCACGAATAGATGGAGAGGTTCAGGTACTAAGCTAATTAAAGAAATACTAGAATCAAGAAAGCAGTACATTCTTTTTATATGCCCAGAACATGTCTCACTGCCCATTAAGGAAAGAACCACGTATTACATGGACAGACAGAATCCCTTACGAGAAGTACACCCAATAAAAGGCGAGGACAATGAGTTTAAACGTGTATTTGTATATACGCCCATATCGAAAATAGAATTGTTAGAAATGAAGAAAGTGGTACCCAGTCATGACAAAGACCCAGCGGGTTTCCACCGAGAAATTAAAGACATGTTACTCATGGGAGAGTATACCTATCCCGACATTATGACCATATTAAAGGTATTGATGCCTGCTGGCATTTATGAAAAACTCAAGGAAAAAGAGTGGGAGGTGGGAGACCAAAAGATAGACTGGACAGCATTGGAAAATGAAGAAAAGGCCCGAGGTCCAGGTTCGGGGCTTGGGGACAAAACTAAAGCACTACCAGGTTTACTAGTACAGGTACTGCCACGTTTATTAACCACGAAAAAGGAAGACTGGGGTGCAATTTCAGCCTGTAAACAAAAGCAAGATGAAGACACTAGTGATTTCTATGCACGATTTGAAAAATGTTTTGGTATAAATAGTGGCATAAAAGCAAGTAGCGAATCTTACCCACATCTGTTTGTGACAAAATTAGTTGAAAATTCCTTGCCCCAAGTGAAGAATAGAGTATTAAAATTCGAGAGTACCTGGCAAGGTAACACCCCATCACAAATGTTACAAATGTTACAGTATCATCACAATAGAATTAGAGAGGAACAAGATCATGAACAAAGACGCATGAAAGACACGAAAATGAAAATGCTAGTCTCCCAGACAGTTCCAGCTGAAGGACATAAAAAGGGTACGACACATTCCGGTGATTCAGCAGGACCTGTAAAAGGGACATGCAACTATTGTAAACAACCAGGTCATTATGTACACGATTGTCCAGTCCTGAAGCGTAATATCGCCACAGGTATTACAAAAGAAAGACCACGGCCACTTAGACAGGATCAGAATGAACAAGGAGCCTTGCAGCATGCACAGTCCATGCCAGCTCCACAACAATCTATGCAGTTTGTGCCAGCCGCACCAGCGTTGCCTGCTGCTGCCACACAAACCACTACACGACAGCTGTACCAGACCGCACAGTATGACTACCCTGATTATCAACGATACGCATGAACCAGCCTAGAGAGGGAAGTTGACTTACCCCTTATCGAGATCCCTGTAGATCAAGAAGGACCTTATGTACATAGTGAATTATTAGGCCAAGACCGAAAATTTTTACTCGATACAGGGGCAAGTCGAACAACTATAAAACGTAGTGAAGTTCCAGGGGCACCCCTCTCAGGCTCACAGAATATTTCCCTTGGTTTTTCAGGAAAACCTATTGTTAATGAAGTATCACAGCCTCTTCCACTTACGATAGGACCCTTGACCAGAACTACAGATTTATTGCTTACTAAATCATGTCCAGAAAACTTGTTAGGTATAAAAACACTGAAAGCTCTTGGAGCTATAATATGTTGTTCTCCGGAAGGAGTAAGATTGTTTTTACGTGATTTTAAAGGTCATTATGTGTCTAGAGACATGGATCCCCGATTGCGGACTTTACCTACACATCTATGGGCACAAGGCCCTACTGATGTTGGTTGCATGAATATTACACCATATCGAGTCACACTAAAGGCAGGAGTGGTACTACCACGAATGCGACAATACAAGTTACCACCAGATGCTGTAGTGGCTTTACTGCAAATCATTGACGAGCTCATTGCCCAAGGAGTGGTTGTGGAAACAGACTCCAATGTATGTAATTCACCGATAATTCCGATTCTTAAACGAACAGATCCGAAGGCCCCGCCAGTATATCGATTGGTTATTGATTTGCGCGAATTGAACAAATGCATTGTGCCACAATTCCCTGTGGTCCCAGATATCTCATCATTACTGACAGCTATTGATTCCGAAGCAACATTCTTTACTGTAATTGATCTCAAGAATGCTTTTTTCAGCGTCCCAATAGATCCTGAAAGCCAATATTTGTTCGGATTTAGTTTAAATGGACGTAGCTTTAAATTCTCACGCGCACCTCAAGGATTTACAGAAAGCCCCAGCATCTATAGCCAAGCACTGAAACGAGAACTCGACAGTATCTACATGCCAGTTAACACTGCTTTGCTTCAATATGTCGATGATCTGCTGATCACCGCGAGAAGCGAACCCGAATGTGAGAAAGCATCACTGACAGTTTTACAATTTCTAGCCGAAAAGGGGCACAAGGTGTCCCCTTCTAAGCTGCAATTCTGTGTCCAGCGAGTTGTTTATCTTGGACACTCGCTGTCCAAGGAGGGAAGGCAGCTTACACCCGATCGCATTCAGTTAATAGCTAACATGCCAATACCCAAGACACAAAAGGAGGTGCGGGCTTTTATAGGCCTCACTTCATATTGTAGGCAGTGGATCCCTCAGTATGCATTTCTAGCAAAACCACTCATTCAGTTGACAACACAGGAGGCAGCCACATCGACTGTTCTCCCTTGGACTCAGGAACATACACAAGCTTTTGAAAGCTTAAAGAAAGCTCTATGCCAAGCACCTGTTTTAGCAACACCATGTTACAGAAAACATTTTACACTCTTTGTTACAGAACGAGAAGGTACTGCTTTGTCAGTACTCACACAGGAACAAGCAGGATCACACAAACCGTGTGCTTATTTTTCTAGTACATTAGATCCCGTAGCTCAGGCTCTGCCTGCGTGCCTGAAATCAGTGGCAGCGACAGCTTTAGCAATCAGACAAAGCGATGCTATAGTGTTAGGACATCCATTGACAGTTCAAGTACCACATGCAGTAGAGGTTCTTGTGAATCGAACGCAAACACAACACTTGACTATAGCACGACTTACAGGGTATGAACTAACATTGTTTCAGCCACATATAGAAATCAGACGTTGTAACACATTGAATCCTGCCACACTTTTACCTGTAAATGGAACAGACCCACTAGCCCATGACTGTATTGAAGTTATTACAATCACGACGAAACCCAGACAAGATTTAACCGATGTCCCATTATCAGACCCAGACCTGACGTTGTATGTAGATGGTTCATGTATGAGAAAAGGTACAGGAGAACTAGTGGCCGCGTATGCAGTCACAACAGACACTGAAATTATTGAAACAAATTGCATAAATATCTTGTCAGCTCAAGCCGCAGAGCTCATCGCTCTGACACAAGCCTGTATTCAAGCCACAAATAAAAAAGTCAACATATACACTGATTCACGTTATGCATTCGGAGTTGTACATGACTTTGGCGTGCTGTGGCGAGAGAGAGGTTATTTAACTTCCCACGGTGCCCACATTCAGCACGGACCCCTCATCCATGCCTTATTAGATGCAATACATCTACCCACTGCAATATCAATTATGAAATGTAAAGCTCATACGAAAGTTACTGATATCATTTCTCAAGGCAATGATTTAGCTGACAGAACAGCTAAACAGACTGCTCAAACTCAAACATCCGACATGACAAAGACAATAGTCCCGACGCCAACACATTGTATGACGGTTAAAGATCCTACTCTTGACGTAATTGATATACAGACACATGCTACACCAGAAGAAATAAGGAAATGGACTGAATTAGGAGGGATCCAAACGGATCAAGGATGGTTGATGAAGGAAAAGTCTGTGTGGTTCCTTCCTGATTCAATGGTCCAGGTTATAATTAACACTGTACATAGTCCAGCACATCTAGGAGAAAAAGCTATGCTAGACAGCATTCAACACATTTGGTTCAATAAACATTTACGAGCTGCAGCCAAACAAAAAGTTCGTACCTGTATGATCTGTTGTCAGTTCAACCCAGGAAAAAGCGTTCCCGTAGAACAGGGTGGATTTCAGCCTCCTAATCACCCTTTTGAAGTCCTCCAGATGGATTATATCCAGATGGAACGATGTCGAGGATTCAAATATGTTCTCGTAGTTGTTTGTGCTCTTTCCCGTTGGACGGAGGCATACCCGGTTTCAGATTACACGGCCCCGACTACTGCCAAACAGTTGGTTCGAGAATTCTTCCCACGATACGGTTTACCACGTGTTGTTCACTCAGATAACGGCCAGCCGTTCTCATCCGAATTAATGAAACACGTCTCACTCTTGTTAGGCTATCAGTGGAAATTCCACTGTGTCCGACACCCCGAGGCAGCAGGTCTCGTAGAAAGACATAATCAGACTCTGAAAATTAGATTGTCCAAAATATGCAGAGAGAAAGGTGTCGACTGGGTAGTAGCATTACCAGTTGCACTCTTTTACACAAGAATGGTAGCACACTCTCGAACAGGGCTATCCCCGTATGAAGTGATCTTCGGCAGACCACCAAATATGTGGGGGACGCCTATACCACGCAAAATAACTGATATTGACTGTAATATGCTGACAGATTACTTGGCTTCCTTGATGTCTGCACTACAATCTTGTCGTTCACAGGTAGCTGCAGCTTTTCCTGACAACACTGAGGTGAAACCCCATGACGTAGTTCCGGGAGACTTGGTCCTCGTGAGGAACTTCGATCGAAAGACTCAGTTGGAACCTAGGTGGAAGTCGCCTCAGCTGGTGTTGCTCACCACAAGGACAGCCGTGAAGATCGAGGGCAGAAAAGGCTGGATTCACTCAAGTCATATCAAGAAATTTCATGGACTACAATCAGATGTGAATACCACACCTCGTGTGTCTTCACCCATTGACTCAAAACTTCCTTTTGTTGAAAGGAGTAATTCCGAACATTATAAACTAAAGCTCAGGTCCAATCAGTCAAGCAATTTGATTGTTTAAGTCCTCTCCGAGGTGAAGCGGTTGAATTGTCTCTGACATGTATCCCTTGGACCTGAATAGAGATAACACCCGAAAAATGTTGAAACGACAGGCGTACTGTAAATCACTGCGGAGTCATTGCATAGTGACGTTATTAATTTTGTTTTTCTTAAGTCTTTTTATAATTACTGCAAGTATATTGTTGCACATATATTATCCTATTTCTAGACATGTTTACAATGTTACTGCTGAACATTCTTTTAGTGAATTACCTCCGTTTGAGTTGTCTTATAGATTTGCGCTGCGCAATAACACGTTTATCAGTATGTTACATCATTCCCATCAGGTTAGCAATGCTACAAATTGTTGGATATGTGGCCGACTCCCTCCCTATCAGAATTATAAAAGAATTCTACCTCTCTTTCCATACCCGTTCACACACAACGGCTCCTGTGGAGCATGGTTTAGCTTAATCAATTCCCTAGATTCAAATTCTGCAGTTTATCAAGATAACTGGGTATGGGGAAATTTGAATTTAGTTTTACTTAATGTCTGCTATCCTAACAAGGAGGGATTTCCCCAGAGAACAGGAACTGATCTCGAAAATGAAGTGTATGGATTAGGTAATTTTACGCTTAATCTTATGATCCTAAATGTCGAATCCGAAGTTACTCCAATTTTGCCCGCTATGTCAATATTTTCAGTAAAAGGTGAATTATGTGTAAGAAAGAATGGTTCCATACATATGGGCCATAGTAGATGCACCACTGTAGTAGAATTTAGTGATCAAGGCAAGTCTACATTTAGAGCTTCCCGCCATTCCTATTTCATATGTGGTCAGACGGCATATGTACGTTTGCCTCTAGATTGGGATGGTACCTGCTACATTGGATTTCTTTTGCCACCTGTTTTTCTAGCTCCTCCTGATTATCACAGAAATGCTCATTTAGTATATAATAGAGTAAGGAGAGATCTCCCGATAGTCGATTATACTGAAACAGCATGGGAAAAATACACAGATTTCAATAAAGGTCTCTTTCCCTATATAGGTACCGTTACTAATAGTAAGCTGATACGTAGATTAACTAGAACCCTTGAAGCAGTAGTGAACGAAACTATTTCCGCCTTAGGCAATTTAACAGAAGAGCAGTCTGCTATGCGGATTGTTGTGCTTCAAAATCGTCTTGTCCTTGACGTCATCCTGGCCGATAGGGGCGGAGCTTGTAGGGTCATCGGATCAAGCTGTTGCATTTTCATACCAGAAAATTCGCCATCTGTATATAAAGCCATAACTCGCCTTCATAAGATTGTAAGCCAGATACACCAGAACCCAGGCGCCTGGACTTGGTCCGGTTGGTTTTGGAGTGTATTATCTACCTTTGGATGGAAGGTCCTATCTTTCCTAGGTATTGGCCTTCTCATACTATTCAGTTGCTGTCTATGTCTACAATGTGGACCAGCGATCTGTGGTCTGTGTGCCACATCGTGTATTCCACCACCAAGATCTCATTCGTCCCAGGAGAAAAAAGAAGAACAAATGATGCTATATGAACAGATCAATGGATTGATGAAGATTGATATCTCTTGACGGGCAAGTAGGGGACAAGGAGGGAATGTGGAAATATGGATTTTTCTGATCAGTTATGTCCCCTATCTTGGACCCCAACGGTTCCATGTATGAATCACAAGTACATGTATGTTCCCTCCAGTTCCAGTTATGAAGACGCAAATACATGTGCGTCCACCGTCAACATGTCCTCTTTCAGATCCGCCATGAATAGGCCGGATATTCCATTCCTAAGTATGAAAGGCCACCGGCTTTATATGGTTCACTTATGCCATTTTTCAGTCCAGGCAAGTAGGCCCGGATTCTGTCATCAAGCTTTTCTTGCCTCCTGCCTCTGAAAGCTCCAGTCTGAGCCTGCATCTGCGACCATGAACTTTGTCTCATTCTCTGCGCGGCTCACGAAGCCTGACATCAGCCTGCTGCCTGCCAAAAACTGTATTTCACCTTCAAAATTATCTGCTCCGTTCCCTGCCCGATGCATTCCTGTCTAGTAGTTTAAGTAAACATTCTTCCAGCTACCGAGCAAAGGCCCGGCTTCTCTGTCTTTATGCAAGTAATTCATAGCCCTATTACTACGGAAGATTTCCGCCCTCGCATCTAGTGTAGACACTTAGACGCTTGTACACGCACTAACAGTCAGTATAGTCAGTATAGAATAAGATTCTACTCTAAGAAGACCTCTCTTTTGGATAACTTAGTTCTTTAAACATAGGATGTTAGATATGATTTGGGATTAGGTTGACTTGACCCTCCAGACTTCTGTCGCCACCTGTAGAGCTAAATGTCAAGTCCCCTTCACCCCCTAGTTGCACGTCAATCACACGTCATGCTGCTGCGCGCGCATTTCTGCCAAGTATTTCTGCTGACATTGCGAAATTCTTTCATGTAACCGCCCTCTTATGACATCACATCTGATGACGTTCTTTAAATCACTCCCAGTTACGCCTATTTTTGCTACGCACGAATATATTATCCATACTATCAATTGTTATTTGCTTCACTGTAATGCCTATTGTATAAAAGTAATTGATTGTCAATAACGTATGTACTTCACTTCCTGAATCTTCGAGGTGATGGAACTTGGAGCAACCGATTATAATCGACCATTGGAATAAAGCCCATTCCGAACCTCTAATACCACGGATTCTGCCTCTTATTTTCTGAGCTATTTTTTATTATGTTTCTGTATCAAATTAAGTCCCGGTAATTAAATTATTTACCACAACACAGAGGGAGATGCACCAGTGTAATATGGTCCGTGCAAGGACACAGAGGTTCAACTAACTAACGTACCAGGAACATTTATACTGGTTTAAAGGCACCCTACCCCACATAAGAAACAAAGTAAGATTAGGCCCGCTGGGAGGAGACGGGCAACATGGCCGATATTAGCAGCCTACACACATCATCCTGACATTGAAACAATGCCGCAGCCTGACTTACTCATACAACACAAAGATTTAATACAAATTTACAGAAACCTGACGCAATTCGTCCTGAGGACTTTCACAGTCCAATCAACTACAGTTTCAACCAATGGAACTCAATCTCAGGGTACAGCAACTAAAATAACTCCACAAACATTACACGCAGTAATGGGCAAAATGCCCACGAAACGCAAACAAATGCCATTCTAGGTAGCTCAGAAAATAACTCTGTTAGAGGCATTATTCCTGAATACTACCACATTTGAAAAACACAGTTTTTATACCAGAACTCATGGTATTCCTTCATTAGCGGTGATATCGGATGTATTAAGACAAATACAGAATGAGTACGGAGCAGAGCCTGCTCTGTACTTAGGGATGAAGGGCCATATGTATGAACACATTTTCCCATAGACACAGAATGGGGAAAAACCTTTGATACATCTGGCCCGAAGTTACTAAATAACTATGACCAGGTCTCAGCCATAATACTAGCTAATATTAAAGGGGAAGCAGCGTCAGTGGCAATTCGACAACGCCTAAGGGAGTTCAGTCTGTTAGATCAACAGCACAAACTACCCAAAATAATTGAAACTGCGTATGCAGTATTAGGCAGAGATAGTTTGGGTGGAAAAGCTTTAAAACCACAACTGATGGGCTGTCCTGAAAAGGACACTTCAAAGCAGACACCTGCTTCTTCTAAACAGAAGTGGGAAAATAAAAAACAACAAAACTTTACAGAAAAGAGATGTCAATCCCAATGTAGATCTCCTCCACAGGAGCACTCTGAAAAGAGGTACAGCCTTAGGAATAGGGATAATATTAGAAAACCTGATAGGTATCAGGATACTGATACATGTTCCTCTCGTTCCTTTCAGGGCTCAACGAAAATCTCAGAGAGAGAAGGACGGTCAGAACACAAAGAAGAGCGTACTAAGTCCAGAGACAAGCAGCACGCTCAAGACTATACTGCTAAAAAAGAAGAAAAGCCAAAATTAAAACCTCAGTTTCAGAAAAAGAAAGTTGCAGGCCTGAAGATCATACATGCCTAATTTTCTGAGGATGCAGCTTCTGAACGGAGAATGGGCTGTGACGAGGCTAGACAGTGCAGCAGAAGTAACAATAGCTTGCCAGAACCTGATGGAATATCTGGTGAGAGTGGACTTGAATGATTACATCACGGTGTAAACACCAGATACGAGGGTGAGCGTCCCACATAAGTTACATGAGATAACACTCCAAATGGAGGGGGACAAGCCCAGGAAAGTTAAAGGTCACTTTTGGGAGAACCTGTCATCTGGTTATGACATCCTATTAGCCGAACAAGATTGGCCACCAGCATTCGTTATGGAGTGCCCTAGGGGGAATATATACTGTTTCAAGCATTCTCCAACCTCGTTTCCATTCATCTTAAACATGCATATGCACGGGAGTGGGCAGTTGCCCTAGCTCCAGCATTGTACAAAAATCATGCCGGGTGGGATGAGGATTCAACCCACCACCTGATCCAATTAAAAGTTTCACCAAATGCACAAAGGCAATATCCAATAAAGCAAGAAGCTAAAAAACAGGTCAGGGAGATCTTAGATCAACTTGAATATCAAGGGGTAATTGAAAACCGAACAACTCATATCGTCTAGTTTTAGATTATAGACATTTAAACACATACACAAAGACATTTACTGTCCAAAACGCACACAGTGCCGCATTGATGAATAACATTGTGCTGAAAAAATACAAAACAACACTTGATATCTCAAATGGATTTTTCTACCAAAATATAGCGCCTAAAAGCAGGTATTTGACCGCATTCTCAGCGTTGGGGTCTCAACGACAATTTAGTTGCATCTCCCAGGGGTATAAGAACAGCCCGTGGGTCTTCACAGCAAGAGTAATCGAGTTACTCCAAAATTTTGATGAAGAAGCATTGTCCTATGTGAATGACATTTATCTGATGGACGATGACTTAAAAAGGATCTTGACCTGGGTGAGCACCATTATTATGGGCTACAAATATAACTTTAAGAAATCAAAAATTGCCCACCTCAATGTCTTATTTTTAGGCTATGATCTGTCGAGTGAGGGGAAAAGACTGGCAGCTAACTTTTTAGAAAAGTGTGTGCTGATCCAACCAACAATACAAAACAACTGGTCATAGGGTCTGAGGGAATTTTTAAAGACCTGCGCAGACAAATCCCCAAATCACTTGAATCAACACAACAAATAGAGTCTGCGGGTCTAAACCAGCGACAAGTCAGCACATTAAAAAATGAAAGAAGTCCTCATGAAGAGGGCCAAGTCCCATCACCCACCGAAGTGGCATGCTTCATCATCTGGGACCTCCCATAACTACACCTGGTGTAGTTATAGAGCTACTACTCCTTCGATTACTGTAACAAGGAGGAGCTCAGGGATGTTTTGATTCCTGTAGTTGGGAGGGTGGATTATCTCAGACTGAAAAAGCTGTCATAAGTGTGGTGAATCTAGATGCAGTGTGTAGAATCAAAAAGTGGTTTAAAATTGATCATCATTGGAAAATAAATGTTATTCTGTATCCAATGACACCAAACTAAAAACAGCAGAAATTGTGAGGGGAACGCGTCCACAAACGTTATAGGGCCGCGCCCTCGTGGGTCAACATGTTTCAGCCAACCTGTGTCTACCCAATGACTGTGGCTTTCGTCAGGACCAAAAGGTAACACTACTGCAAAAATGTGAGTGAGTGATGAGTGAGATAAAAGGAACAATACAACCTACCAAAGTACCTACTTATCTGTGGATATGTGGCACCGTAGTGATGTAACTTAATCACCTGGAGGCAAAACAAAATAATAATACATGAATGTGCTGAACATATCTACTCTATTTTCTTTAACCTAATACAAATGTCTCATACATAAACATTTGTCAAGCGTACAGACTGCATGGTCTTCTTACCCGCAAAAAGTCGGGGATGCACCTACACTCCTGGTTACAACTCAGGGCGTGAGGCAACGCTCTAGAAGACAAGAAAAGGGGGAGAAAGAACTAGCTAATGCCATATACATCAGAAGACGGTATATTCAACTGTGTAAGCACAAAGCTGTGTAACTCTAAAAACATAAAAACCTATATACAGACAAAGGTGTATTGACTGACTACAAAATAGAACAAACCATGCTACTACTGTACTGGAAAACAGATTAAACAGGATCTTTAGCAAGCATGTCCATAACATAAAAACTCATGAAGTTACCGACATAAAGCGAATATCGAAGCATACATCTAAGTACAATCAAAAGTGACTCTAGGCCCAGTCTCTATGATAGAGTTTAGTGAAGAGACCAAGCGATTGTGTACCGATGTCCAGAGAGCAGGCTTACCTGTCCGTCGTTACCCCGGACCTTCTTCCTGGTTGTACCGAGCGTAACCGGAGCCTCGTAAGCCTGCCCTTCATCTGTATGACGCTCCGGACATCGAACCAATCATCGTGCAGAGGCGCGATGACGCAGCGCGTACCCTGAACGTGCGTGTAAAGCGCAAAGGTTGTTGGGGAATGTAGTTTAAGCAATTATATAGCGCGCTCATAGCCTGAGTTATGTAATACCTAGAACAAAAGTGTCGCTAGGGAATAAAATCACGGTCCCATATGTCCCCGTTATGGGAAATATGACCCTGATCTCCAATTATGTGTCACATGAGATTAAATAATTATCAAGGGGAACAAGACATTTCCAGGTTAAATGAGGGTGCAAATGCGTTCGAAATAGACGCGTCTGAAATTATTGCAACTAACAGCAGAAGGAGATTCTAATAGCACTCTGAGTTTGGTTACAGTGGACGTCCAACCTCTTATGTATGTCTAGTCGTGGAGTCATATTATGGACATGTAACTATAGAAATGTCTGAGTAAATCTCTGGTCGTCACGCAAAGGAGTGCCTCTCTAGCTGTGAAAATGTTGTACAATTGGAATAATGGCGCAATGAAAAGGGTAGAAATGGGTTATAACAATATCCCAGACTTCTCATCCTTGGCTAAAGTACCAATCGATACAACTGAAGATGTTGTGTTAATTACACTAGTATGTTGTATCAAGAAACTCGACCAGGGCCAGGAGCCAAGGAGGAAAGACCCCAATGTCAGCAGAGTGGGCTTGGGCCCTACAGTGTTATAACGAAGTCCAAGGAATTGACTCGTTTAGCCCTGTCGTGTCGCTTCTGAGTGTAAAAACCCAGCGTTGCTCCTTTCTGAACAGGAAAGTGGACACATCAGTTATATGGGACGGAATGAAAGGTTGTTCTATAATCGTCCACCTAATGTCATCAGGACTATGTTTGAATTCCACAAAGTGTCTGGTCATGCGGGTTGCCTGCCTTTGACATCTAATGGTACTTTTGTGTTCCATTATCCTGAGTTTGACCTTTCTAGTGGTCATACCCACGTACCTCAAATCGCAGGGGCAAGTGATCAAATAGATTACCCTCTCACCGTTGCAGTTAGTATGTTTGATCTGCCTCCAGGGTTTGTCTGTCCCTATGTCTACTTCTGTAGTATGTCTAGTGTTGGGGCATACTGCACAGTTGCCACATGCATGATGTCCTTGAACAGGTGGCAAATTCCACAGGGTGTTAGTCTTAGTGATCGCTCTGGTTTTTGGGCGCGTGTGTACTAGTGTGTCTCGCAGATTCGCACTCCTCTTGAACGAAAAAAGCGGAGGGCTAAGGTGTACCTGTCCCACATTTAAAATGCGCCAGTTTTTCCGTATGATTTTCTGTAGTTGGTTAGAGTGAGTGCTGAACGTCTGCACACATGTCAATCTGTCCAGCGGGGCCTTGGGTACAGATGGTTCTAATAGGGCATCACGATTGTTGTTGCTGGCCCGCTTGTATGATTGTTTGATCAATTTCGCGGGGTACTGCCTGGCCCTTAAATTCTTCGAGAGAACATCAGCATGCTCTCTGAACTTGTCTGTGTCAGTGCAGTTACGTCTCAAACGAAGAAATTGCCCAAATGGTAAGCCGGACCTGAGTGATTTAGGGTGGAAACTTTCGTATGACAGGAGAGAATTCCTTGCCATAGGTTTGGTATACAGCTCACTCCCTAGTCCATTGGCAGTTAGAAAGATGAGAAGGTCTAGGAATGGTAAACTCAGTTTGCTCGCTTCCATGGTGAAATTGAGGAAGGAATTCTGTTCATTGAGCCACAGATGAAAGGTCTCTAGAGTTTCAAAGTCACCTCGCCATATGACGAAAATATCATCAATATAGCGTTTCCATATGACTATATAGTCACGGAAGGGGTTGTCAGTACACAAGACACACTGTTGTTCGAACAAGTGTACATACAAATTGGCCAGGCTGGGAGCAAAAACACTGCCCATAGATGTACCTGATGTTTGAAGGTACAACTGGTGTTCGAACTGGAAAAAATTTTCAGTCATGGCCAGCCTGGCACACTCCATGATGAATCCCACTGGCGAACTCAACCCAATACTGTTTGCTTCGAGGAGCCCTCTGATGGCTTCGAGAGTCTCCGTCTGAGGGATGCAGGTATATAGAGATTCTACGTCAAAACTGACGAGAAAATCCGTGTCAGTGTTGAAGTCTAGACCTGGAAGTAGTTGTAAAACTTCTTTGGTATCCTGCAGGTATGTCGGCATGGTTTTAACCAAGGGTCTAAGAAAAACATCAACAAATGTTGAGAGGGGTTCAAGCAACGAGCCCAACCCGGAGATGATTGGTCTACCGGGGGGAGGGCGTTGAGTCTTATGAATTTTAGGCAGAACATAAAAATAAGGGGTGACCGGATGTTCTGTCACCAAAAATTCTGCTTCTCGTGCTGAAATCCATCCCTCTAGTTTGGCCTCATGAACAAGTTCCGAAATTTCTTTTTTGATACGCAATGTAGGATCTTGATTGAGGATTTTATAAAATCTCTCATTGCTGAGCTGTCTTAAACACTCTGTCTTGTAGTCAAGAGCATCTAAAATCACAATCGCCCCTCCCTTATCGGCAGGTTTGATGATAATCGTGGAGTTTCTGGACAGAGAAGACAGAGCCTGCTTCTCTAGGTTAGGTAGATTGTGATACTGACGAGTTGGTTTATTCATCATTACAGAGGTTTCTTTAGTGACGGCTGTCTCGAAAGCAAGAACATGAGGGGGCAAGGCATGTGTAGGTGGGTTGAATGTGGATTTATTTCTGAGGCCACTGTCCGTCACACCATCTGCCACTGTTGTATCTTCATGACTCTTGTCATGAAAGAAAAAATGCAATCTGATTTTTCGAAAAAACTTTGCTAGCTCGCAATGAAGAGTAAACGGATCACCCGTATTGGTCGGAACAAAGCCCAAGCCTTTGTTGAGGACCTTCTCTTCCATGGCGGTTAGAGTATAAGAACTTAGATTGACCACTAGCTGCTGCTGGGTCCCGCCCCTGCTGGGCCCTTCGCCGAGCTGCGAAGGTGCCGTGGTGATGGTGGTGGGGGTGGGCTCCAATGAACCCTCGTTTGGTTTGGGGTTTGCTGGCCTCTTCTTCGTCCCCTCGAACGTCCCCTCGAACGTCCCCGGCCCTGGCCTAAAAAAGGCTGATTGTAAAAAAACTGTGGAGGGGGATTAAAAGGCATCATATTAGGCGGAAAAGGGGGATTTGGGTATTGCCACGGTGGAGGTTGCCACCATTGTGGTTGTTGATTCCCTCGCCAGTTCCGCCTGGAGTTACTGCCTCTACCTCTGTTTCGTGCTGACTCTTGAGTGGTGGAATCAGAGTCACTTGACCACTCTTCTGATCCAGAGGAAGAGTAGTTGGAACCAAATCGTCTACCTTTCCTATTGAACTCAGGTGGTACGTAGTTCTCTTGTGTATAGGGATAGACTCGTTCAAAGGAAAATTTGGCTAAGTCTTTCTTAAATTTTTCTATCTTAGATGAAAGAATGCCATCTCGAAAATCTTTATTAGACTTGTTGTTATCATCGAGATTCTTCTTATAGATGGAATGGGACAAAGTTGTCTTAATTTGTCCTTCTAGTATTTGGATCTCAATCATGATAGCGTCGGCGACGCGTTTGGCAGTGCTAATGATCAAAATTACCCAGTCGCGAGTGCATCGCCACGCTATCAGGGCCCAATCCTTAAGAAAGACTTTATCCTGTAAGAAGAGGCGGGGTGTGTTGGTAACGATTAGGCCAGTAGGTGCGCAATTCCCGCGCAAATACTCTGTCATAATCGCACCGTGGATGCTGGTGCGAGTGTGCGATTTCTTCAAGATGAGAAGTTTCGCCCAGTCGTCACCAGTTGCTCCTGCCGGATTGTCTGTATTTTCTAGGATACTTGGAGTGGTGGTCAATATGAGGCGGGCCGTCTCATCGTCAAAGGCCAGGCCTGTGAGTTCTGTCATGTTGCTAAAGGGGAGTCAAACAAACACACCTAGTCTGTAAAGAGGCTGTAACACAACCTATGAAGGCAGAAAAAATAGAAAGAAACACGACAGCACTGCTGGGTGTATGGCGTTCAAAAGACCCGCAGCCGTAGCTGCACACAATAACAATACAAAACAACTGGTCATAGGGTCTGAGGGAATTTTTAAAGACCTGCGCAGACAAATCCCCAAATCACTTGAATCAACACAACAAATAGAGTCTGCGGGTCTAAACCAGCGACAAGTCAGCACATTCAAAAATGAAAGAAGTCCTCATGAAGAGGGCCAAGTCCCATCACCCACCGAAGTGGCATGCTTCATCATCTGGGACCTCCCATAACTACACCTGGTGTAGTTATAGAGCTACTACTCCTTCGATTACTGTAACAAGGAGGAGCTCAGGGATGTTTTGATTCCTGTAGTTGGGAGGGTGGATTATCTCAGACTGAAAAAGCTGTCATAAGTGTGGTGAATCTAGATGCAGTGTGTAGAATCAAAAAGTGGTTTAAAATTGATCATCATTGGAAAATAAATGTTATTCTGTATCCAATGACACCAAACTAAAAACAGCAGAAATTGTGAGGGGAACGCGTCCACAAACGTTATAGGGCCGCGCCCTCGTGGGTCAACATGTTTCAGCCAACCTGTGTCTACCCAATGACTGTGGCTTTCGTCAGGACCAAAAGGTAACACTACTGCAAAAATGTGAGTGAGTGATGAGTGAGATAAAAGGAACAATACAACCTACCAAAGTACCTACTTATCTGTGGATATGTGGCACCGTAGTGATGTAACTTAATCACCTGGAGGCAAAACAAAATAATAATACATGAATGTGCTGAACATATCTACTCTATTTTCTTTAACCTAATACAAATGTCTCATACATAAACATTTGTCAAGCGTACAGACTGCATGGTCTTCTTACCCGCAAAAAGTCGGGGATGCACCTACACTCCTGGTTACAACTCAGGGCGTGAGGCAACGCTCTAGAAGACAAGAAAAGGGGAGAAAGAACTAGCTAATGCCATATACATCAGAAGACGGTATATTCAACTGTGTAAGCACAAAGCTGTGTAACTCTAAAAACATAAAAACCTATATACAGACAAAGGTGTATTGACTGACTACAAAATAGAACAAACCATGCTACTACTGTACTGGAAAACAGATTAAACAGGATCTTTAGCAAGCATGTCCATAACATAAAAACTCATGAAGTTACCGACATAAAGCGAATATCGAAGCATACATCTAAGTACAATCAAAAGTGACTCTAGGCCCAGTCTCTATGATAGAGTTTAGTGAAGAGACCAAGCGATTGTGTACCGATGTCCAGAGAGCAGGCTTACCTGTCCGTCGTTACCCCGGACCTTCTTCCTGGTTGTACCGAGCGTAACCGGAGCCTCGTAAGCCTGCCCTTCATCTGTATGACGCTCCGGACATCGAACCAATCATCGTGCAGAGGCGCGATGACGCAGCGCGTACCCTGAACGTGCGTGTAAAGCGCAAAGGTTGTTGGGGAATGTAGTTTAAGCAATTATATAGCGCGCTCATAGCCTGAGTTATGTAATACCTAGAACAAAAGTGTCGCTAGGGAATAAAATCACGGTCCCATATGTCCCCGTTATGGGAAATATGACCCTGATCTCCAATTATGTGTCACATGAGATTAAATAATTATCAAGGGGAACAAGACATTTCCAGGTTAAATGAGGGTGCAAATGCGTTCGAAATAGACGCGTCTGAAATTATTGCAATTAACAGCAGAAGGAGATTCTAATAGCACTCTGAGTTTGGTTACAGTGGACGTCCAACCTCTTATGTATGTCTAGTCGTGGAGTCATATTATGGACATGTAACTATAGAAATGTCTGAGTAAATCTCTGGTCGTCACGCAAAGGAGTGCCTCTCTAGCTGTGAAAATGTTGTACAATTGGAATAATGGCGCAATGAAAAGGGTAGAAATGGGTTATAACAATATCCCAGACTTCTCATCCTTGGCTAAAGTACCAATCGATACAACTGAAGATGTTGTGTTAATTACACTAGTATGTTGTATCAAGAAACTCGACCAGGGCCAGGAGCCAAGGAGGAAAGACCCCAATGTCAGCAGAGTGGGCTTGGGCCCTACAGTGTTATAACGAAGTCCAAGGAATTGACTCGTTTAGCCCTGTCGTGTCGCTTCTGAGTGTAAAAACCCAGCGTTGCTCCTTTCTGAACAGGAAAGTGGACACATCAGTTATATGGGACGGAATGAAAGGTTGTTCTATAATCGTCCACCTAATGTCATCAGGACTATGTTTGAATTCCACAAAGTGTCTGGTCAGGCGGGTTGCCTGCCTTTGACATCTAATGGTACTTTTGTGTTCCATTATCCTGAGTTTGACCTTTCTAGTGGTCATACCCACGTACCTCAAATCGCAGGGGCAAGTGATCAAATAGATTACCCTCTCACTGTTGCAGTTAGTATGTTTGATCTGCCTCCAGGGTTTGTCTGTCCCTATGTCTACTTCTGTAGTATGTCTAGTGTTGGGGCATACTGCACAGTTGCCACATGCATGATGTCCTTGAACAGGTGGCAAATTCCACAGGGTGTTAGTCTTAGTGATCGCTCTGTTTTTTGGGCGCGTGTGTACTAGTGTGTCTCGCAGATTCGCACTCCTCTTGAACGAAAAAAGCGGAGGGCTAAGGTGTACCTGTCCCACATATAAAATGCGCCAGTTTTTCCGTATGATTTTCTGTAGTTGGTTAGAGTGAGTGCTGAACGTCTGCACACATGTCAATCTGTCCAGCGGGGCCTTGGGTACAGATGGTTCTAATAGGGCATCACGATTGTTGTTGCTGGCCCGCTTGTATGATTGTTTGATCAATTTCGCGGGGTACTGCCTGGCCCTTAAATTCTTCGAGAGAACGTCAGCATGCTCTCTGAACTTGTCTGTGTCAGTGCAGTTACGTCTCAAACGAAGAAATTGCCCAAATGGTAAGCCGGACCTGAGTGATTTAGGGTGGAAACTTTCGTATGACAGGAGAGAATTCCTTGCCATAGGTTTGGTATACAGCTCACTCCCTAGTCCATTGGCAGTTGGAAAGATGAGAAGGTCTAGGAATGGTAAACTCAGTTTGCTCGCTTCCATGGTGAAATTGAGGAAGGAATTCTGTTTATTGAGCCACAGATGAAAGGTCTCTAGAGTTTCAAAGTCACCTCACCATATGACGAAAATATCATCAATATAGCGTTTCCATATGACTATATAGTCACGGAAGGGGTTGTCAGTACACAAGACACACTGTTGTTCGAACAAGTGTACATACAAATTGGCCAGGCTGGGAGCAAAAACACTGCCCATAGATGTACCTGATGTTTGAAGGTACAACTGGTGTTCGAACTGGAAAAAATTTTCAGTCATGGCCAGCCTGGCACACTCCATGATGAATCCCACTGGCGAACTCAACCCAATACTGTTTGCTTCGAGGAGCCCTCTGATGGCTTCGAGAGTCTCCGTCTGAGGGATGCAGGTATATAGAGATTCTACGTCAAAACTGACGAGAAAATCCGTGTCAGTGTTGAAGTCTAGACCTGGAAGTAGTTGTAAAACTTCTTTGGTATCCTGCAGGTATGTCGGCATGGTTTTAACCAAGGGTCTAAGAAAAACATCAACAAATGTTGAGAGGGGTTCAAGCAACGAGCCCAACCCGGAGATGATCGGTCTACCGGGGGGAGGGCGTTGAGTCTTATGAATTTTAGGCAGAACGTAAAAATAAGGGGTGACCGGATGTTCTGTCACCAAAAATTCTGCTTCTCGTGCTGAAATCCATCCCACTAGTTTGGCCTCATGAACAAGTTCCGAAATTTCTTTTTTGATACGCAATGTAGGATCTTGATTGAGGATTTTATAAAATCTCTCATTGCTGAGCTGTCTTAAACACTCTGTCTTGTAGTCAAGAGCATCTAAAATCACAATCGCCCCTCCCTTATCGGCAGGTTTGATGATAATCGTGGAGTTTCTGGACAGAGAAGACAGAGCCTGCTTCTCTAGGTTAGGTAGATTGTGATACTGACGAGTTGGTTTATTCATCATTACAGAGGTTTCTTTAGTGACGGCTGTCTCGAAAGCAAGAACATGAGGGGGCAAGGCATGTGTAGGTGGGTTGAATGTGGATTTATTTCTGAGGCCACTGTCCGTCACACCATCTGCCACTGTTGTATCTTCATGACTCTTGTCATGAAAGAAAAAATGCAATCTGATTTTTCGAAAAAACTTTGCTAGCTCGCAATGGAGAGTAAACGGATCACCCGTATTGGTCGGAACAAAGCCCAAGCCTTTGTTGAGGACCTTCTCTTCCATGGCGGTTAGAGTATAAGAACTTAGATTGACCACTAGCTGCTGCTGGGTCCCGCCCCTGCTGGGCCCTTCGCCGAGCTGCGAAGGTGCCGTGGTGATGTTGGTGGGGGTGGGCTCCAATGAACCCTCGTTTGGTTTGGGGTTTGCTGGCCTCTTCTTCACAATCGCTTGGTCTCTTCACTAAACTCTATCATAGAGACTGGGCCTAGAGTCACTTGTGATTGTACTTAGATGTATGCTTCGATATTCGCTTTATGTCGGTAACTTCATGAGTTTTTATGTTATGGACATGCTTGCTAAAGATCCTGTTTAATCTGTTTTCCAGCACAGTAGTAGCATGGTTTGTTCTATTTTGTAGTCAGTCAATACACCTTTGTCTGTATATAGGTTTTTATGTTTTTAGAGTTACACAGCTTTGTGCTTACACAGTTGAATATACCGTCTTCTGATGTATATGGCATTAGCTAGTTCTTTCTCCCCCTTTTCTTGTCTTCTAGAGCGTTGCCTCACGCCCTGAGTTGTAACCAGGAGTGTAGGTGCATCCCCGACTTTTTGCGGGTAAGAAGACCATGCAGTCTGTACGCTTGACAAATGTTTATGTATGAGACATTTGTATTAGGTTAAAGAAAATAGAGTAGATATGTTCAGCACATTCATGTATTATTATTTTGTTTTGCCTCCAGGTGATTAAGTTACATCACTACGGTGCCACATATCCACAGATAAGTAGGTACTTTGGTAGGTTGTATTGTTCCTTTTATCTCACTCATCACTCACTCACATTTTTGCAGTAGTGTTACCTTTTGGTCCTGACGAAAGCCACAGTCATTGGGTAGACACAGGTTGGCTGAAACATGTTGACCCACGAGGGCGCGGCCCTATAACGTTTGTGGACGCGTTCCCCTCACAATTTCTGCTGTTTTTAGTTTGGTGTCATTGGATACAGAATAAAATTTATTTTCCAATGATGATCAATTTTAAACCACTTTTTGATTCTACACACTGCATCTAGATTCACCACACTTATGACAGCTTTTTCAGTCTGAGATAATCCACCCTCCCAACTACAGGAATCAAAACATCCCTGAGCTCCTCCTTGTTACAGTAATCGAAGGAGTAGTAGCTCTATAACTACACCAGGTGTAGTTATGGGAGGTCCCAGATGATGAAGCATGCCACTTCGGTGGGTGATGGGACTTGGCCCTCTTCATGAGGACTTCTTTCATTTTTTAATGTGCTGACTTGTCGCTGGTTTAGACCCGCAGACTCTATTTGTTGTGCTGATCCAACCCCCAAAATCATTAAAAAATCATTAAAAAATCTACAATCAATACTGGGATTCCTAAATTTAGGCAGAACATACGTTTTAGATTATGCAGAAAGAGTAAAACCTTTCTACGACTTAATAAAACCTGACTTTTCAGTTAGACAATGGTCACAGGAACACAGAAACATCCTACGTTCACTACAAGAAGACACGATAGCTTCAAAACACTTACAAACATGCATAATCGTACGGCACTTGGCGATCCATCTAATAGTGGGTCAATGTGGGTACACCTATTTAACATTTAATGAAGGCGAAATAGTACCAATCTCATACAAATCACACCTATACACAAATGCAGAAATGCGTTTTACTTCTACAGAAACAATCCTGACAGCAGTTCAGACCGCCGTAGCAACAGAAAGCGCACTGGTTCAGAGGAAACGCATAATTGTCGTAACCCAGGTACCAGCTTTATAAGCTGTTACAAAGGTTAGCATTCCAAATTCAAAAGCCTTACATCCGAGAAGGATACAAGTGGCTAATTATCTTACAGCAACAGACGTTGAATACAGATTTGATCCAAGTCTAAAAACACAAGCATTTCTGCAATATGAACAAGAATATCCTCTACCGAATGAAATCTTGCCTCTAGATCAGTATGAATATATCATTTACACTGAGGGATCTGCTCACCCGGCCATAGGGAGTAAGCAACAATACAGTGCAGAATGTGCTATCATTAAAGGACGCATGTAGGATAGAAAGTTCTATCCAAGTTGCACCAAAACGCAATCTCTGTGAGACTGCACGGCACAGTTGGCAGAGTTAAAAGCATTAATACTGGCACTGGTGAATACAGATCACGAATTCCTCACACTAATCGTGTGTGATTCCTTTTACTGTCTACAGTCATACAATTAATATTTACATCATTGGGAACAAAATGGGTTAAAAGATGCGAAAGGTGGCACAATTAGGCATAAAATGCTATGGGGACAGGTAGTTAAGTTGAAAAATGATCTTCCATGGGCTCACAGGATTCATACACGGAGTCATCAGCGTGATGGCGTTCACGCTGAAGGGAATTCATTGGCTGATGAAGCCACAAAAGGAGCTTTACGCACGGCTTCCGTTGCTGTGATCACTCATTCTAAAACGAGGATAGACGGTGAAATTATGGTTGCTGTCATTGCTTCGCGCAAGGGAAGCACAGCAGTACCAAAGACATTTCCACTCAAATACTCCTACAAGTTAGATGCGAACAACATTCCATATGCACAGATTCCTGGAGTGGGGGATAGAGTAATACCAAATATGGATCGCAGACAAGGTTTGATTATTGCAGTACATGAGGGTTTGAGCTCTGCGCACACAGGTGTAACAGCGACTATTTCATTATTGTAACAGCGCTATTGGTGGCCAGGCCTAACAAAACAAACTAAAGACTATGGGCCTAATTTATGAAAAGTATTGCATCGCTGCGAGAAAACAGCTATGTGTCAGTTTTCATTGTGCCCTCCTTGTGACACCAATGATGCATCATATTTGCAGTATGACGCATCATGTCGCAAGGAGTTACAGATACGTTAGTATTTCTGACATATCTGTAGGCGCAAAAATGGTGCATTGCTGGAGTGTGTCACAAACGTGACGCAACTTTAGCAATGGGTCATTACACATGGGCTAGTCCCATGTGAAATGTGCCTGGGTCAGTCTTACCCTGCCATTATGCAGGTGTAAGATATTAACTCATTTGTGTCCTAGAAGTGGCGCAGTGAAATCTCATAGATTTCACTGCGCCACTTCTATGACCCTTTCCTGTGTCGGAACGCCCCGCCTGCATACATTATACCTGACGCAGGTATAATGTTGCGGACGGGTTTACAAAGTGGCGCATCTACCTAGATGCACCACTTTGTAAATATGGTGCAACAAAGTGCATTTTTTACGCCGCTGGTGCGTCACAAAAAAGTGACTCACAGACGCCACAAAAGTGACGCAAGGGCTCATAAATAAGCCCCCATGTCTTGAAATGTCACATCTGTCAACAGATGAAAGGCTCCACCATAACACGCCTGGAACAGACACCATTATTAAAATCAGACAAACCTCTCGCTTGTGTGTATCTGGACCACTGCGGCCCCTTACAATCTGATGGGGCTTACAAGTATATCTTGGTGGCTGTGGATTCATGCTCAAGATTTCTATGGGTATGGCCTCAGTGCTCAGCTGACGTTCAAACTGTTATCAAATATTTGCGAGTCTTTATAGGAACATACGCAGTTGGCACGTTGCATTCTGACAGTGGCCTGGCGTTTAGCTCTCAGACTTACAAAGAGGCCATGGAAAGTATGGGCGTAGCATTGCGGTACTCCTCTCTGTCTTCGGTTGTGGAGAGGAAAAACCAGGACTTAAAAAAATCTTTAACAGCTAGGGTATTAGGCAAGGGCAGTAGTTAGGTCAATCATTTATACAGCGTACAGAGAGCCCTCAACAACCAGCCAAGAAGTTCTCTGGAGGGTGTCACTCCAAATGAGGTCTTATTTGGGACAAGAATGTGGGTACCTGATCTTGATTGTGAAGGCACAGTGGCGGATGAAAAACCATTTAATATCCATGATTGTTTGGCTGTTTTACAGGATCTAAATGAATCCAGGACAAAACAAATTAACGTCCACAAAAAACAGACTGCCACTGGGGAAGTCAAGGCAGTCACAGCAAGACCTGTCTGGATCCCAAAAGTCGGGGTTCTGCTCAGAGATAAAATAGCGGACAAAAAAGAATTTGGACTATCATACAGAAAGCCTGTACCAGTCTTAGCAATTCAAGGAACAAGAACTGTACTTTTGCCGCCGCTTGCCGGGAAAAAGGAGAAAAGATTTGTCTCAATCGACTTAATCAAACCACACTATGTGGTCGATACTGAACAGTAGGTCTCGTGGACTCCATAGTAGCAGCCACCTTCCTCTTGCTACAATCCAAGAAGTTCAAACAGAAAGATTCATCACGTTTGAAGAGCCACCTGTATGGAATGAAGGACTGAGCAACAATGCTATGGAACTAGTTCCTCTTGAATGCGAAGCTCAGCTTCAAAATAATAAACAGGTTGCAATTAGACCTAGCAAAACCAAAGTAAATGATGGACGGAGTGTTGAACATTGCAAGCACTCACCCCCAGTCAACTGATCTGGGTTTAATCCATCACCGTTCTTTAGCCCTCTCTGCCACCCCAATTCAGACATGGCCATATGCAAATCAGTCTGACCCTGTGCCTCATGGGAACAGTCCAGCCCGAACTGCCAAGCCATGTCTACCCTGGACCGGAAACAAGCTTCCTAGGACCGGTTTCTGGCATTTCAGCCGTCTTCAGCCAGGCTTGCTTGAATCCAGTGGCAAAGTGAGCAAGGGACTCACGTCTGAGCATACCCTGCCAACTTATGGCGAACAAAGCAAAACCAAAGGAAATGATGGACGGAGTGTTGAACATTGCAAGCACTCACCCCCCAGTCAACTGATCTGGGTTTAATCCATCACCGTTCTTTAGCCCACTCTTTCACCCCAGTTCAGACATGGCCATATGCAAATCAGTCTGACCCTGTGCCTCATGGGAACAGTCCAGCCCGAACTGCCAAGCCATGTCTTCCCTGGACCGGAAACAAGCTTCCTAGGACCGGTTTCTGGCATTTCAGCCGTCTTCAGCCAGGCTTGCTTGAATCCAGTGGCAAAGTGAGCAAGGGACTCACGTCTGAGCATACCCTGCCAACTTATGGCGAACAAAGCAAAACCAAAGGAAATGATGGACGGAGTGTTGAACATAGCAAGCACTCACCCCCAGTCAACTGATCTGGGTTTAATCCATCACCATTCTTTAGCCCACTCTGCCACCCCAGTTCAGACATGGCCATATGCAAATCATTCTGACCCTGTGCCTCTAGACCTACTACAGGTATCTACGTCAACATACCTCGACGAGAGCAACATGCGATTTCAACAAATCCCGATCCAATTCCAACAATTGATCAAACTGCTTCTGGCTACTTCATGAACTTTGATACGGTTTCCTTGGATGCAAGTGAACCGGAAACGACGCCAGCCCAACAAACACGCAAGCAACAAATCAAGAACTTTCTGCACTTTCTTAAAAAGACTTACCTGGTATCGCCTGGGGTAGAAGTCTGGGTAATTACTGGGATACTATTCTTTCTCTTTTGGCTAGGCTTAGTTGGAACTTTTAGCATGCTTATTAATGGAAGAGACCTTCAGCAAAGTTCTAAAGCCCAAATGGTCAACTTGATTCTGAAGCCACATCAGTCGTCACATCGTGTAAAAAGAGACTTGTCATCAGTGAACATTACAGCAGTTCCTTTACCGGACGGTATAGTGTGGGACAAGGTTGATTTCGATATATTCGGTCCGACTGAACTTTTAAAAATTTCTCATATATTTAAAATTTCATTAAGTGATATCATTACCTCCAGTACATTTTCAGATGATTGGGACTCTTAAACTGTTAACAACATGTTGTCTGATTTAGAAAAAACTGCTGCATTTCCAAACACTGAAATGTTAGAAGGTACACCAACATTGGCGCTGAAAATTATACTGACTAACACCAAACAGATTTACTCTGCTTCCTTTATTGCCCTATTGTCTGAACAGGATTTTGACCTCTGGAAGGACACAATTGACTTAAAATCAGTCTGGTGTTCAGGGGACCAGCAAGTCCAGGTAATAGAAGCGCTATTTAAAGCATACCTCATTCCACAGCAGATGATATTTCTGAATGACATTGTGCAACAGGCCTCTTGTCTTGGACTAGTCAAGAACAAGGACGTGAACACACCTCGGTTTCCAACACCATCTCAGATGGAGGGGTGGCAAAATCCAACTTCATAGGAAGGGGCAACAGTAGATTACATTTTACAGTACAATTGATCAGACCCTAATTGGAAAGAATGGTTGGTTTGGCCCTTAGATGCAAACAGATGTCATAAAAGATTCTTGGGTATCACTGAAGGGTTCTATATCCATAGTCCAGTCCCTAGTTATGTACAAAGAGAACACCCAGGGGTAGTGACATCCTATAGTGTTGGGAAGTTGTGCCTTGATTGGCTAGAAACATCAACACTCACAGACGTGAAACAACACTTATTCTTACTCTCGCAAGACATGGATCTTAGGGATTTTTTGCAAGGTCCCAGGAAACCCCGTCAGAAACGTTTCATATATGCTGGTATTTATGCTGCCTATAATGACATTTTGAAAATATCCCAACAAGGGTCCGCAGAGAGAATACGGGAAATACACCGCATTAACATAGAAAAATCATTAGCTGGGGTAGACAATGGGTTAACAACTTTGATTCCGGTATATAGTCTTTAGGCCACATTGTGTCTTATGCGATAGACATACTAGAACAAGATTTGGCCATATTACAACACTGGCAATCTCAGTTATGTTCTATTATGTTATTAAGCCTGGCGTTTTATCAACAGTACGTCTCTGTTTTCTGAATATAACAGATAAACAGGTTGAAATGGCACAAAAGGGAACTAAATATACAATGCTGGGTATTGAAAAACTGGATAGACTACCATTTACAGTGGCGGAATCACCATCAACCGAATGGCTAATCCATGGCCACATAACTGTACCGGTCACTACTTTTCAGTTTCATTATTGCCTTGAGCAAAGGCAGGATGGAAAATATAAACAAATGGGTAAGGAATACATTAAGGAATCCTGGGAATTACCACATAGATTTCGATGCCGGAGTTGGGATCGAGAAGTGTTTCTAAGTGGTACAAACTGCAAGAACGCTTTAAGCGGTTCTCTCATGTGCCAGGACATTTCACTGCACGGAGCATGTAATGGTTCGGTAGTGAATTTGTCTTGCCACATGAAAGGGACTCCAGCTGCCATAATTACACCGGTATTCTAGCTGCTCTCGAATGGGAGTTACTTGATACTGAACGCTCAAGGTTGCTGTGGGATGCTTCCGGGTCACTGTGAACTCCAGGGTTACTTGCTGTATGCAATTATTGTTTCCCTCAGCAAGCACAGTCAGGGAGGCACCGTTATGGCCTTCTTTGAATGTTTCTTTTATACAGTTTTATACTTTGAGCAGACTGAAAGCCATGCTTTTACAGCAAACCGTACCCTTAACCTCCGCTTGAGAGATCTTTGATCTTCAAATCGCAGGGACCTCGACTGAGATACAGGCACTTATACGTGCAAACTGCCCCTTCATTTCGAAGAAATGGTGGGTCATATCTTTAATATGTCTGATACGAATGGTATTGTACACCTATTTAACACCATAGGGTCAGGAATTCTAAGCATCTTCCAGACAATCCTCTGAATTATTCCAAATTTTATACACTCCGTATTTGGAAGCATTTTTGGAGGTCTACCTCTAATCTTGCTCTCAATAGCGGGAATCCTGATTGTCATTAATCTGCTACGCAATGGATGGCCCAATCACCAACGAGATGGCAAAAGAGCTCCTGAAGTGGAAATACCGTGAGCGCATGGTACATCTGGGCACACCTCGCATACAGGAACTGAGCGCCTCTTGGTTCCTATCTTTTAGACCAGTCTGGATGGACTGCATCTTACCTGTTCTTCGATGCCTGTTTTGCGATGAAGAATGCGTGTTGGACCTCTGTCTGACACTTGCAACGGACACGCTTGCGGGCTGGAACCCTTGAGGTCTCATGCTCGGCAATGTCCCCAGCGTATTCCTATACTAATGGCTGCTTTCCTCGAGAACCAACAGGTGCCTTTTACAACTGGGTTGAGCATCAGCTCCGCCACTAGCACCACTAGCACCCAGGTATTGACTACAACACCGGCTGCCTCTACACCAGCTATTGGCACTGCTGAATATCATCTGTGCTCCATTCACGTACTCTGCGAGGTGTTACAAGGACCGTCCCCTGCAGCAGCAAGCAACGACGATGTTGCGTCTCCCAGACAGGACATTTAATCTATAATTGGCTCATCATGTTGCTGGGAAAGCATTTGGATCTTCCTTCCTTTTTCAAAATTCAACAAAATTTAGAACATTTCCTAAAATTGACACTTCTGCTAGAGAAGCATGGCCTTCTAAAAGCTTGTAGTGGTTCGAATTATATAAACTGACTCATCTAGAACTTTGGCTTAGGGAACAATTCCAAAAACAAATTTTCAGAACATTTTTTCCCTCTTAGAATATTTTACTGTTTTAAAAATGTTTTTACATGGCTCACTGATAATTTTATGTGCTGCTGCCTAGTAAAAATAGTAGTTTGCTAGTATTTTATTATTGTTGACTATTCAGAAGAGGAGTGGGTGTTATGTATCATATAGGTACCCTAATATAGGCTCGGGTAATGTCATACCCCTTCACCTACATTACCTCCCCTACACTACACTGTAACGAGCCTTTTAGCATTGAATCTTTACCTAGTTCTAGTCCTGGGTGCAGTAGGAGGGATTCTCCCAAACAATAGAGTCCTATAACTCCATCAATAGACTCTCACAGTATGAATAAAAATATTTGAAGGGTTCTTAGAAACCAGGCTGGGGCTACACCACCTTCCTCCCCCTATCCCATACGTCATCCTCAAATACAACAATGGCTAATACAAGAAACAAGGGACAAAGGACTCCTAGATATTTTCTGTATAAATACAACACCTCTTGCTAGTGTGAGCTAGAGGGAACCAAGACTTTCAGGCCAACACACTGACCAGAGGCACTGAGGCTCCTGCATGAAGACGCTCCAGCTGACAGTGGTCTGACACATCCCTTGCGGAGTGTCCAACTCAAGACCAAGAAGGGCTCCTAGTTCTCATACTTCAGGTAAAGGGGTTCGACTAAAACCTAGAGGAATTCTTGGCTTCACACCTACTCACATGCTAGGTACACTTAGGCACATCTAGATAGGCATCGTAGGAGTATGCACTTTCTTATAGCATGCATTTTAGATTCATGTATGTATTCATGACTATTGCAAAATGGTAGAACTGTACTATCCTTTTATAATCACTGTACTGCTGATAATACATTTCTGCTACTGCCTAACGGTTGTCGCAGCACATATACTTTACCCTAGAAGAACTGTGCAATAAATACTTATTGTAACCCGCCCGACTGTTTCTTCTGTGTAACTCTCTGAGACCGACTAAGTGAGCACGAGTGACTGAGTGAAAGGTAGTACATTGTTTCAACGATCCTGAGAGATCAGGGTTGTGATGTTCTAAGGTTGCCAGAAACTATTTCTCTCCCCGATAAGAGGAGATTATAGTGGCACTGTGAGCTAGCTAATGCAAACAGGCTAACATTCTCGGTGAGGGTGCTCGGGACATGTCTGCCACCAAACCCACAGTGTATGTTATCCGAACGCGCAGATTCTGTATAGTAATAGATAGGAACTACACGACAAGACAAAGACTATGCCTGCTTCGCTTTCTTATTCTCTTACTTCAAATACAAACGAAAATGTCAATTTGTTTGAATCACTCTCGCAATCATTCGTACATTTGTTTTACAAAACGTTTGATCAGGTTATGAATGGGACAATAGAAATGTGTACATTTCATATCTTTTACAATACCTTTCTTAACTTTTCATATTTTTCAGTTTTTCATGCTGATAATAAGCAAATCTTGCCAAATAAGTTCTGGATTGGTGGAAGGACAGGAAATGAGAGACCGTCCTCGAAATGAGAAAGCCAAAGCGAGTGTGATGGAAAAAGGGAAAATATTTATATGAGGTACATTTGTATCTTGAAAGTATCCAGAAAATACTAGGCACGGCTATTCCCGCCCAGAAAGTGACAACACTGGCTTTATGCGGCACCTCATGGTGCCCTGGTGTGAGTGAGTAAACATTTTTTAGTAACTTAATACTGTTGCAATCAATATGAAAACACCAAAGCGCATATAAAAGCAGCTCACTCGGCTTTGCAGAAACAGAATCTGAAGCCCAACACAGTCTCTCAGACTCTGCTGCGGTAATTTTCCTCAGTCTGATTAAACATCGCTAAAAGTATTTATTACCTTATACAATTACAGCAGGGGTCATGGTACAACACTGTGTTCATTTGGTTAGGTGGCTTTTACGACTAAAACAATTAATACAGCAGTTTAACAGTTTTCGGTTAGCAGCGTCCAAACAGCGTAAAATATTTTGCCTACATTTTGTTTTACCTATGTGTCACCATAATCTCTTAAGTCTGGGTGTATGCAAAGTAGATGTTCCTGTGTTTTCAACTGAAAGTAGCAGATGGAACTTGATTCAGTTAAGCTTACATTCCAATTTCAGAAGTATAGGCAGATTAGTGTAGTTTTCTGCACAATTCATTTCATGCATGTTCAAAAGCAACCATTTGTAGAAACAAGTTTTATTAAGTTAAAAAAAAAATACGTGGCTACCGAATACGGCGACCTTTCGGGATACAAAATTTGTCAATGTAAATTGGAACTTCTCTCTTTGGGGCACTCACCCATGGGGGATCCAACACCTAAAAGTCATGTACACTTGAAACCCGGCTAATTTCCCTGCCGCCCACTGGGCTCGGAGGAAATGGCCGTGCTTGCCTCCTGAACACAATACAAAGGAGGAAGCACCCGGGAAGCTACAGAGAGCTCAGCTTGACTTGGGGACATTGTTTTCCATCCTTGCCTGGGAATACTGCCCGAGTCGGCTCGTTTGTTCATTATCCGTGCTTCCCCAGGATCGAAGGGGTGTAGCGCGAGGCAGCGAGCCTTTCTCCCGGCCCAGCAGGGCAGCTGCTTCAAACCCTCTTGTGATGGGCTGTGCTCGGCATCGGTGCCGCCCATAAAGTGCAGGCAGCAGCCTTATCTGACCTGGCTGTCACGCACCGAGGAGCTGTTCATGTGCGAAAATGAACTGGATTTGCTGCGCGAATGATTCTGCCGCAATATGGGTAAGTATTGCCCCTCCGACAAGGCACGAACGGGGGCGGGCGAGAAGGCATCGGACTGCAGGAAGGGGGGGGGACACAGGAAGCAAGGAACCTGTGCAGTAAAGGTAGCCATGGAAGGACACAAATGAGGAAATGGCCGTCATAAGGTGGCCTAACAAGCCTACAACCAATCGGAAGGCAGCATTTAAGACACAAGCCAATGAAAATGATGGGCAGAGAGTGAGCGGAGCTTCCACAAACCTTTCATGCTATACTGAATACTGCATGCCTCGCAAAGCGAGAATCACATGCGCTGCAACGCTAGGCTCGACCTAAAAATGCAACAGTAAGCAAAGCAAAAGCAATGTGCATCCCTATTGATCCTCACACTTCTTTGCTGCTAGTCATTGACTCTATCCAGAGTGATACTCTATCAAACCTTCTCTTTGCGACCCAAAAATTGTGGTCTCTTTGGACTTGGACTAAGGACTATTTTACATACCCTAAAATCTCACTCTACTAGGCAGAACCATAGCTGTGCTACCACATTTGTTGCAGCGTAAAGCGTGCATAAAATATTTATTACACGCTTACACTCATTTACTCCTCTAACCGTACTGGGACCTTCACGGTTAGATAACTGCAACAGTTTCAACAGTTTCATTTACCACAGAGGCAATGCTCCTCTGATTAATCTTTCTCTTTCTCCGCCGATAGGAGGAGTGGAAATTAGGGCGACCAAACTCCGTGTTAGCCATCGAATGAGAACCATTGGTGGACAAATAAGTAGCATGTCACTTGTACAGAATGACCCATTGTATTTAATCAGGGGAAAGGTCAGCACTAGGGAAAAAGCATTTTGAAAAGGCCTTTGAGTTAGCATCGTGCTTTTAAATGAAATGAGCTCAAACTTTATTTCAAATACAATGAAATTAAATCAACTCAAATAAAGAATGTATACATTTTCATAAATTATTATTCTATAAAAATAGGTAATGTTAGAAATGCCCTACTACCACAATTTTTCATGACATTCAGATAAATGCACTTTTTCTAATTTAACCCTATGAAATTCATTTTTAATATTTAATAAACTATAGAGTCTCTAACACCATATTACAAAATACCAAGCTCGCACTTTATTGCTACTCATTTTTGCACCGACTTTTCTAACTGGTGCATTATAAGCAAAGTGCATGAAAAACACTAGGCCACTTCACTTACCATCACAGTTTTCATCAATATCCATTAATAAGTAACATTTGCAATAAAAATTCATTATCGCAACTTGTTTAAATGTATTAGTGTTTTCTTTATCTCAAGGTTTAATGCACGCTTTAACGGAGCTTCTACTACACTTGTACGGCTCATAGTTTTTCTGGCCGGATCGCGTTCGGTTCCCTTCCGACCCGGATCGGAATCGGCCCCTTTGTGTTTTCTATGTATCATCATGTCGTGTATTATGATTTTCAAAATCATGCTGCATCAGTCACAATGTCTTGTGCTAGCTTTGTCAGTGGCGTAGCAAGTTGATGGGCGGGGGGACGGTCTGGGCTGCACGGGTTTTGGGGGCGGCGACCTTCCCCTTACCTGATCCCTACCCCTCTTACAGGTGACAGACGCAGGGACCGTCACGGGCGGCATGTGGGCTAGCTACGCCACTCAGCTTTGTTGAGTCCTGGGCATCCGGCTGACCTTGTACAGTGTAAAAATAACACCTGCGTTCTGCCTTAAGTAGCATCTGCAGATGAAAATACACCAAAGCCTGACAAACGTTTCTTATTAGAACGATTCAAGACATATGTCCCAGCCAGCCCTTTACGATTTTTAAACTACAATTTGCTGGCAGTTTCATGGCTTAAACTTGGCAAAATTGTTGGCTGTCAAAATATGTAACACATTGCCGGTCTATCTTCGTGCACAAGTCCATCTATCCCCTTTTCTCAAAGAAAGTTGAAAACATAGCTGTTCCCCTCGTCCCATAGTATTTTAAGGCACAAGACAAATATCCTGTTAAGCACCAAGGGGCATATGTATCAAAAACCGTATTTGCGATTCTCAAATAGCGATTTTTTGAGAATCGCTATTTGAGAATTGCAAAACGGGATGTATTTAAAAATTTGCACATATTTTGCGAATTCTTAATATTCCTTAATTGCGATTAGCAAATTGCGAAATCGCAGTTAAGGAATACCTTCCCTTTCATTCCTATGGGCCAGGAGGCCCATAGGAATGAGTGGGAAGTAATTCTCAAATTGCGAATCGCAATTTGCTAATCGCAAATTGAGAATAATTTCAAAGGTGCAAGGGTGTCATGATGACACCCTGATGCACCCCTGAAATGAGCATGTGTGCGCATATGGCGCACATGTATGTGCGCCACATGGCACTTTGAAAAATGCCAAAACATGCATTTTTCAAAGAAATCGCAAATTACCACCAACTTGAAGTTGGTGGTAATTTGCGATTTCTTAAGGAGAATTCGCACAACTTGGGTGCGTGTTACATAGCATTTAAGGAATCGCAATTTGCGATTCCTTAAATGCTTACGCAAAATTAAGGAATCGCAAAATTAGCGATTCCTTAATAATGCGATGTGAAAATGTCACATATATCGCGTTTTGCGATTTTGTATTCGCAAACGCTGTTTTTTTGCGATTCGCAGCGTTTGCGAATACAAAATCGTTTGATACATATGCCCCCAAGACTCTTGGGCATAAGCAAGCTCTAGAAATAAAAGTGCCATAGTCGGAATCCCCACCCCTCAGGTGACACTGCAAGTTTACTAATGTTTATTCTATGTCCGGTTGTTAGAAAAAAAATATCTTAGAATGCAGAACAAAACTGCTTGTCTCAGAAGGATTATTGTGTCAGCTAATGTCTGTGAGAGCAGTCTCTTTTCTCTTGCGCGATTTGCCCTGAAAAAGGATCACGGTGTTCCGGGGCTGCCTTGAAAACGCTGCCCGGCATTGCACCCTTTTTACACAGAAAACATTTGGACGTATTGCTGGCGCTGGGGACCAAATTAAGCTTCGCAGTCTTCTGTTGTTTCTTCAAATGTGAGATGCGTGTGATCTGTCTTGTGGTTATTGCTTGCTAGAGGATCAGCATTACTTAGATTGCCGCGATAAACAACCCCGGTAAGTACTTTAGGGAACTGCACTTGTCACTCGGGACTGTATTTGCTCAGTTCTTAGAGCGGCACGTCAGAAAAAGATCTATATGTGATAAACTCCGAGTTGAAAAGGAAAAAAGACTTCATTTCATGCTCACGGAACCACTAATGTTGCCCCACTTATCGCTGTTGAGAACAGTCATGCAAACCACCAGAGTAATCTTAATTAAACGGAAGTGTGTGCCACAGCATTGCATTTTTGGTCACAGTTCCGCATACACTGTACAGATTGCGGACAGAGCAGGGCCTAATTTTTCAAAGGTCATCCCCAAGGGCTGGATCTCCAAACGTTGACTGGCCCTGATCCATGTCTGTGGTGGTAGGTAAGACAGTGCTTGTTGCAAACACCTTTTACCACCGTGCTATGAAAACAGATTTGCTGAATGGTAATGAATGAGCAGAATGGGGCATGTTTATTAAAGAGTGGCATCGCTGTTGCGCCATGCAATGGGGCACAAGAGCCACGCAACTCTCATATAAGATTTATCAAGCTGCGCAAGCCCACCTTGCTTGGCACTGCATGGCTAAATAAATCTATAGTAACACAATGCCGCGCAAATCCCTGTACCGTGCCCCAGGGAGGCGTTGCATGGATGGAATTTGGGTGTTCCCACGCATCTATCCATGGATTCTGGAGCATTCCCAGATTTAGCAATACTGGTAAACCTGGGAATGCGTCAAAATGCTACCCCTCCCAGGGGGGTGTAACGAGGAGAAATATCTTTATTTCTCCTTGTTACTTTCTCTTTGTATGTGTGTTACATTCTGCAGGACATGTAGAAAGAGGAAAATGCTTCAGGGGATTGTGTTTGTGCAGGAAGGTACCCATTCCTGGTTAAAAACAATACTGCTTACAGCGCAGGCACCGTGGTGCAAGGGTGCCTGCACTGGCACTAGGCAGTCAAATGGGCGCCAATGCAAGAAAAGAAGTGGAATGCGTCATATTATGTTAACTATGGGGCTATCCTGCCCTTTCCCTTTCACGCAGCTCAGCAAAGGTGGCTTGCTGAGCTGCGTTGTTTGAAAGCTGCATAAATATGCCTCAATATTTTTGCATATTTTCTGTTACATTTTGTTATGATGGTGATGTGTTGTATTTTTGTCTGTGCTGTTGTGTATTTGTGCTACATAGTTGCAATGTGTTGTTGCAGTTTTGTGCTGTGGTTGTGTCACATTCTGTTGCTAGTTGTTTGTTCTGCTTTGTTCTGATATGTTTTGGTGGATTTTTTTGCTTTGCGCTGTGTCATTGTGCTGTGACATCATAAATGATGCTACATTTCCTGTCAAGAGCAGCGTGATCCTTTTAAGTTACACTGGAAACCATTTTCCACTGTATAAAATGGCAAAATATCACTGTTCCAGCTCTTTAACTAATAAATTGAATCCAAAACAATGGCATAGACACGTCCTAAAAAGGCACTGTCAATGCTCACTTCAACCCCATCACACAATCAGTTCTGCAGTTTGAAGGCGATGCTTGCTGCAGAGTGCCTGCAGCTGATTGGCAGGGACCGAGGCAGTGCAAGGGAGCATGCACTCCTAGAGAAAATGGAATTGGATATTAGTGGTCACATTACCAACATCTTGGTATCTACCCTCTACCAAGGCTGGGCCAGGCTCGAAATATATGGCAATCGCGAGTCAATATAAGTTAATGCAGTGCCGGTCTCTATGATGTCAATGATCAACCAGACTATTTGCCCCCTATGCCCCAAAACTAGCATTCCAGTGCATAACCAAAGACCAGGTGGCTTGTTAGAACCATGGGGATGACCTAAGAAGGGAAGAAGACAATACTATCAAGCCTAAGAGGGAAGACTGCATGGTGCTCAGTATTACTACACCATCTGAGCTGCCATGTGGCAACTGGACACATTAGAGAATGTGGAACTGATGGGCTTGAGTGTCCCTCAGAAGAGGTCTCCTGCTTCTAGCTTTTCTACCTTTCAGATACATAAACGTTGAAGCATCTATGAGTTTCGGATATGTCTGGGGCAGGTATGTCCACAGAGAACATTCGAGATAAACTTAATATCTTGGGAATGCTATTCCTCTTCACATGGTTAATAGGACCTGCCATGAATATGGGGAGGTGCTTCATTTCGGCCTCAGCGGTCTGATGGTTACATGGAACCACAAGGACCACAATACACATTCAAAGTTCTCTGAGCTAAATCCATATTTTAGAAATTATCAGGAAATGTGCCAAATTAAGCAATAATTTCTGCTTGAAACTGTGTGAATGCTGGACCGATAGTAAAAAAGAAGCAGGCAACCGATGCCCCAATTCAGAGGTGACGAAACTAGATGTAAATGTGCATAAATATATGATGAAACATTTAGCATAGTGTGATCCTTAGAAAATAAATGTATGCCACTATAGTAAGGCAAAGCCTATTATTTGGCACATTAAACGTTGACCTTTTAACCAGGATGCAGTATAACGGGTGAAAGAAGGGGTGAAAGGACGAGTCTGTGAAAGAAATACACACATCTAACTTCACTTCATGTGGTCTAGTCTCTTACTGGCTGTGAGAAATTGGGTTTTTGATTATAAGGGATTGAAAACCCTTCACAAACAATACCCACAATCCTTGTTGGGGTGAACCACAAATATCACTAAATCATCCTGCTCTTAACACTCTGGCTGCTTGACACAAAAGCAGTCAGGCTTAACTTAAAGGCATTGTGTAAAGTATTTATGCTGCACACAAACAGTGATAAAGTGAAGATACTACACATGAAAAATCCCACACTAATTTAGAAAAATAGAGTAAAATGTAATACATTTTTTACATCAAAATAACAAAATCCATTCAGTAGAATCTGAGATGTGCAATTTCAAAGATTTAAGTAAGTGTAGTGTCTAAAAGCACAAAACGCCACTCAGAGTCATCTGGTCTTGCTAGACCGGGAGAAAACCACAAGTTCAGGCCGACTGCAAAGAAACCTGGGCCAGTTGCAGGGATCATGTTAGTTATGTTGAAAATGTTACCTTACCACAGTCTAGCATGAAAAGTTCAATTCACATTGAAGGAGGCTGCGAGGAGCAGGGAGAATGTCGCAGACAGTTGTTGCTGTAGCGCAAAGAGCAGATCAACTATTGTGGACTGTCATCGCTGTGGCGTGAAGGTTCTGTCAGGAGGCGTGGATGGTCATTGCTTCGAATATATGATGGTACAACGCAAACAAATACAACGCATGCTTTTACAACGCAACTGAAATTACATCGCAAGTTATTGCAACACATACCATTGCAACGCAAATGTAGTATAATACATTGAATGATCCATTACAACGCATACTAACATAAACGCACACTTTTACAATGCAATTTATTTTTTTATTTGTATAATAAACCCCTAGAGCGGGATGCAGGGAAAATGGGGGTTTTGGGTGGGGAAGTGTAATAAAACATGATTATTCGAATTTAATACATAAGTAATAAAATGAATACTCGAGTACTAAAATTAATACTCATGTATAATATTATAAAATTAAAACATCACAATTATATACATTTTTCAAAAATAATTCGACAACATATACAATTTTATTACACGATATTTAGGTGCCGATTCCGATCCGTCAAAAAAAATTACCGTCCGACTCGCATCCGTATTTTTTTACGTACGAATCGTACAAGTCCCTTACAAACGGCGAAGTACGATTCGTACGTGAAAAATCCATACAAATGACTTCGGGAAAAGTCTACGAGACGTCCCCGGACATTTGTACATACAAATTGTGAAAGTAAAGTCCGAGCGCACAAGTACGATCCGTACCGGCCGGCCGAAAACACAAGCGCATGGAAAAGGCTCCGTACGGATAGAACGCCGTACCACTCGTATCCGGGTAAACTTGTGCCCGGGATATGAGTCGTACAGCCCCCCCTCCCCCCCACATGTCTGCATCGTACCCCCCATGTCCGCACTGTACCCCAGCCCTGTACGTGTACGCACCGTACCCCACCACCGTACCCCAGCCCCGTACCCCAGCCCCGTACATGTACGCACCATACCCCACCTCCCTACCCCAGCCCCTAATTTGTACGCACTGTACCCTACCACTGTCCCCCAGCCCCTTACTTGTACGCACCGTAACCCGCCACCATACCCCAGCCGCGTACTTGGACGCACCGTGCCCCACCACCATACCCCACCACCGTACCCCAGCCCCGTACATGTACGCACCGTACCCTACCACCCTACCCCAGCCCCTTACTTGTACGCACCGTACCCCAACACCATCCCCCAGCCCCATACATGTACGCGCCGTACCCCACCACCGTACCCCACCACCATACCCCAGCCCCGTACATGAACGCACTGTACCCCAGCACCCTACCCCAGCCCCTTACTTGTATGCACCGTACCCCAACACCGTCCCCCAGCCCCATACTTGTACGCACCGTGCCCCACCACCGTACCCCAGCCGCGTACTTGGACGCACCGTACCCCACCACCCTACCCCAGCCCCTTACTTGTACGTACCGTATCCCACCACCGTACCCCAGCCACGTACTTGGACGCACTGTGCCCCACCACCGTACCCCAGCCACATACTTGGATGCACCGTACCCCACCACCGTACCCCAGCATCCCGTACGTACGAACCATACAACAACATTGCATATGTGAGCACTGTACAACAACATCGCGTATGTACGCACGTTACATATGCTAAAACAACTTGTACAGAACCAGGACACTGCAAAACAGCACAAGGAGGGTCAATTCGAATCGCACAACACCACAAAACACCTCTACAGTACTAAAAACATCTAAAAGACTGACCTGGCACATCCAAACAGGCAAACAGAGGCCCAAACTCACAACCACCTCTTATAACACACCCACCAAAATTTCAAACCCAGCCACACCCACAAATGGACCAATAAAAAGGGCCCACACTCACAAACCATGAGCCTTTGCAACAGACCACTGCTGACAGACACCACACACAAACAACAGCACCCATACACCTTAACTTACACACCATCACACAACCTCCTTCACACATACCCCCTCTACACATTCACACACACACCTACACATTCACACCCACACACCCACAACCATCCACACCCACACCCCACACCATGCCCACAGACAAGAATCCAAAGTTCACAAGGGAGGAGCTGGACATCCTTGTCAACGAAGTCATCAGAGTCGAGCCACAGCTCTTTGGAACATTGGTCAGACAGACCAGCATAGCTGAAAAATCACGCCTGTGGCAGAGGATCGTCGATCGGGTGAATGCTGTTGCGCTCATCAGAAGGACCAGGAATGAATGCCAAGCCAGGTGGTATGATCTGCGCAGGGCAGTCAAGCGCAAAATGAACGAGGACTATGCCCAGAGTAACATCACAGGAGGTGGGCTGCCCCGCAGACCGGTACATTACCATCCCTGGGAGAAGGTGATGGCCCTGCTTCCGCCGGTGGGAGTACACGGAGTCGAAGGACTTGCCGAGCCTGGTGAGTACACAAACAACTTACGTAACATGGGGGTAATGGCATCCACACCCCAACTACAACAAATGCACACACCTACCCCCAAGCCCTCACCGGACACAACCACACTCAAAAACAACGCTTATGCCACTAACATGTGTATGCCCCATTCACAAAGCAAGGCCATGCCATGACCCAGCCTACACAAACCACAAACCCAAGACTGGATGTCCGGGATGCTGGGAGGGTGGGGATCACTAAACATATTGTACAACTCAGAAACAGACACCATTGCCCTCAGCCCATATGGCCCAGGTACGTACCCATGCACCATGCGCAATGCACAGGGACTGGCAAAGTACTGAGAAGGTAGCTGACACTTGGCCCTGCTGTAGGCAGCACAAGGCCCTCCTGTGACAACTGCAAAATCTAACACAAACACAACCAGCTCAGATATCTAGGACAGGAACTCACACTCACTGACATGGCAGCATGCTCCATGGGGCGACAGATACATCACCTGGGAGACCCACTGCCAAATCACACTACACCCACCAGCAGGCACCATCAATCAATCAACAATCAATCAGGGTACTTGTAAGGCGCGCCACTTACTTGTGAGGGTCTCAAGGTGCTGGGGGGGTGGTTCCACTACTGCTCGAAGAGCCAGGTCTTGAGGAGTCATCTGAAGGCAAGTAGGTCTTGGGTCAGTCGTAGATGGGTAGGGAGGGTGTTCCAGGTCTTGGCGGCGAGGTAGGAGAAGGTGTTTGGATGGGAGTCCTGCGTAGAGTGCATTGCCGTAGTCCAGTCAGCTGCTGACGAGGGCCTGTGTCACTGTTCTACTTGTTTTGGTCGGGATCCACCAGTAGATCCGGCGGAGCGTGCGTAGGGTGTCGTAGCAGGAGGGGGAGATGGCGTTGACCTGCTTGGACATGGAGAGGGAGGATGAGAGTATCAATCCTAGGTTGCGTGCGTGCGTGGTGTGTGGGTGTCGGTGCTGTCCCCAGAGCGATCGGCCACCAGGAGTCATCCCAGGCTGAGGGTGTGTGTCCCAGGATTAGGACCTCCGTCTTGTCCGAGTTCGGTTTCAGATGGCCGCTCCGCATCCAGTCGACGATGGACCTCAGCCCTTGTGGATGTTTGTTTTGGCGGTGTGAGGGTCCTTGGTGAGGGAGAGGATGAGCTGGGTGTCGTTGGCGTAGGAGATGGTTTTGAGGTGGTGGGGTGGACCACTTGTGTGAGGGGGGCCATGTGGATGTTGAACAGCGTCAGGCTGAGGGATGATCACTCACCCCTTACACAAGCACACACCCCTGGGGCAGCCAATGGAGTTACCCACTCTCACAATGGACATGTGACACAACAAGATCAAGCCACAGCCAAAGAAGCATCCAAGCCCAAATTCGACATGTCAAACACCGTGGAGAACATTTCAATCAGTCCCCTGCAACATACCCATCCACAAGTGAACATTGATGTGAATGCTAGGCACATACAACTACCTGGAGGAACTGTGGCAACTAGAATATGTATGAAACATGGATGTCGCATTAAACAGAATTAACATTGTCTCTCTCTCACACACAAGGCAACGTCATGGATCTCCCCCCAACAATGGGGGAGAAGAACCACAGTCCCAAGCTCGGGAGGAACCTGATCCCACCGGCAGCGACACCTCACAACACTCCGCGGATGACCCCAACCCACCTGGCCCCTCTGGTGTCCAAGCCCCTGCAGCACCTGCTTCAGGTACATCTGTGCCAACCACCACCCCCATTCCTGCCACATCCCAGGAGACACCCAGGAGCCCTGCCCACACTGAACAACTGAGCCAGTCTGACCTGGAGGGACAAGGTTCGCTGGGCACCCAGGAGGAGGCAGCCAACACCGACACTGCTGTCCCTCAGGGGTCCCGTAGACCCGATGTGCCCACAACGGCAGGCCAGGCCCGTGTGGGCAGAGGTGGTGGGAGTGGAGGCAGGCGGAGGCGAGAACCTGACCAGCCAGCTGAAGGGACCGGTATGTCACACGTCCGCAACATCATGGAGGTATACCGGCGTGACACCAGGGCCATCAGTCAGGTAGTGGCGACCCTCACAGACATTAAGAATCAGCAGGCCGAGCAACACGCCAGTCAACAACAACACCAAGGACGGATGGAGGCAAGACTGGCTGAGCTTGTGGCGGTGCAAAGGGACATAAGCCATTCACTCCGTCGGATTGCCGACAACATGGGCAACCCTCCCTGTGACACCAGGCGCAGACCAGCACCAGCCACAGGGAGGGAGGAGGAGGATTCGTCTGATGGAGCGTCCCAAACATCGTCAAGGCCTGCATCTGAGGGTCCCCGGAGGAAGGTGGGTCGTCCACAGAAAAGACCGTGAGAGGCAGCGGACCAACCACATCTCCCAGGTCACCTGGCCTGGCACCTGGCCTTCATGCGCAACAGCAGCACAACATTCACTGACACTCTCTGCCACATGGACTTGCTGGTCACAGTCTGACCAATGATGACCAACACTGTGGTCTGGACTCTGATGACTTCAAATGCCAAGGATAGCATCTCCCCCTGTGAACTTTGGATTCTATGCACCCGTTAGAGCACCTTATGTTATCTACCAAAACACGCACCTCACAGAGAATAAAACAATTTTTTTGTCATGAGATGTTGCCGTCATTTTGCATTAGTCCACAACATACGTGTGTGTTAATGTCAAACTATGCCTGAGTGTTGAACTAACTCCAGCCATCCATACCCTGGGATCTGAGTCCGGTACAGGACACTCATGGGTCACAATGTATCATCCAATACAGCCTGGGAGCCCAATACTCACCCGTGATGACCTCAAGCTGCTGAGGGGGGATTGAAGTACTGTGCGCACACACCAATGAGGAAGACGATGATGAAGGCCTACAGGTCATGGCTCATGTGGAGGTTCCCGGGGAGTGAGTCCCAGGTATGTTTGGCCAGGTGGGAGAACCATCTCCTTCATGCTGGAGTGTTGTGGATGTGAAGAATGGTGGCCAGGCCAAGTTCGGAAGCATTGAGTTGGGCCAACGGGGTCTTGGATGACAGACGTACAAGGTTGGTTTTGGGGTCTGGGGTTGTTGACTGCTTCCTGAGTGTGTGTGAGGAGTGTGAAGGTCATCCTGCAGCACACAGTGATCCCTTGCAGCTATCTCAGGTGGACGGTGATGTTGATGGGGTGCGGGATGTTGAAGCTGAGTTGTGCAGATGCACCCTGGATGTGGACAAGTTTCCCGTGAGTTAGGATGTACTTGCTCCGTAGAGGGCGGGGCAGTAGTTGACACGGCTGGTGTCGTGGACCTGGGGGATGGTCTGTCTTTCCTTGGAGTGGATCTATCAGAGGATCATGTGCATCATGCAGAGGGTGCTGCAGCATGAGGTACAGATGATGGTGATTTGCATGGCAAATGTGAGTGACAAATCCATGATGCACAACATCTTGTGTGCGTGGCCACTGGGTGCTTGTGTAGGGCCCCTGTGGGTGGGACACAAGGAGTTGAGCTAGCTGTAAGGGGACAATCCTCCGATGCTTACCTCAGTCCTGTACAAGTCCAGCCTCAGGTGGCTGATGTTCAGCCATTCATCCATGGACCTCATGCCTTCTTGAACGTTGGAACTGGCAATGGCTGGGTCTTTGGTGAGGGTGAGGAGCACCTGGGTGTCAATGGCATACGACATGATTATGAGGTTGTGTGCGCATGTGATGGTGGAGAGGGGGGTCCAGGACACATTGAAGATTGACACGCTGAGAGATGATCCCTGGGCCCTGTGGCAGGTGACACCACTATAGCACATGCTGAAGGCCTGAGTCCCACTCCCATGGCCTTGTTGGTGTACGGAACCGGTGTGGAGCAGGAGGGACATGATCTGGTTGGTGTGACAGGGTCTGGAAGGCGAGGCAGCACTGTGTAGGCAGTTGGAGTTGCACACTCAGCATGCAAAGGTGTCATGTGTGCGCTTAGGGTATGGCTGAGAGCAGGCGGTTGAGTTTCGGATAGACATTGCTTGGAGGGTGGCTACAACCTCAGACTGTAGTGTGATGTGGGTCATGCAAGGACATGAGGGTCGTGCAATGTGCGCGTTGCATGTGCTGACGGTCCTGCCTTTGGCACCGCGTGTACCCAACAGTGGCACAGACAAGGTGATGACAGCCAAATGAATGGCTGGAGGTAGGCAGGGAGGAGCATCTTTGAGGCGTGTTTGTTGCCGAATCCCGCCACTTTGTGGGCCCTTGCTGCAGGTGCCGCAGCAGCAGGTGGCATGTCCTGGAAACTATGCCAAAAGTAGCACACAAAGACAAGGATGTCAGAAAGGACAAATGCAACAGGCGTAAGTAAAGGAAGGAGTGTCCGGTTACCCATGGAACACCCAGAGAAAATGGATGCACAATCACCAAAGATGACTGACACAGGATCAGGAAACAGAAAGCCGAGCCGCGCACAGGAGAAACACCCTCAGCAGGCGTTGACGGCCCGTCGTGGGGACCAACATGCCCAAAGACATACACAACCATGGACTTCATGCACAATCGAGATTCTGATCCATGAAGACCTGCATGCATGTAGCCAAACTACACATAGTCTCATATGCACAATCTTTGACAACTATGCCAGAGATGCCGCATGCAAAGTGGCAAGAGACCTGCATTAACAGAGATGAGGCACCTTGGAGGGTGAGGAACCCCTTTATTACTCAGGCTCACACTAAGGGAAAAGCATCAATATGAACAGACACACAGGTCATTTGGCTGAACATGTGGGACCTACACAGGACACCCCCTTCACAACAACGATGTAGTAAATCCTAATGGCCTGGCACACAAGTTAAGGGGATGAGCCAAACACTCCCTTCTGCACACGGAGAGGCTGCAATTCCCCATTGAGCCTGTTATGGGGATGTCCCACACCATGTCCACCCGTAGCATCCCGTATGTTTCTGAGGGAAGTTATACACACATTGATGCCTTCATCAGAATCCACAAACCATTAGAGATGACTGTCACGAAGGTAGACTATCAATTCATGGGAGTCATGCTACATGTCATGTGCCCCATGGTAAGTCGACATGTATGCATGGTAACCCAACATGCACAGGAGCAGTCCCCACACATTCCAAACACCTAACAACCCCAAAATGCCTTGCTGCAATCCTCACCCAAAATGACTTTTCCACATGTCCGTGCATGGAACGCTGATTCAGCACACGTTGCAATACTCATGAGGAATAGCAGGAGGCCAATGATGACACGACCAGACAACATGCGCAAGAACCTGTGGATGACAGACACACAAGCAGTCAGCTAAAAGATTGTTATACGCATACATGGTCATTTACTCTACAGGAATAATGTTGTCGCCATGCGATTAGAAAAATTAGGGTCACAGCTAAAATGATTGGAATGACATCATCACTCGAGTGACACATCAGAACACACATCTAAGTCACTTAGCATACAGTCAGCTGGACACACACATTGCAACACATGCCACACAAGGCTCCAAGCGTGCACACTCAGACCCAGTGACTCACCATTATGAGAAGAAGTTGCGTATGAGCTTACTCCGGATATCCTCCTCCTCCTCCTCACTTACCTCGTGACCAAGCCCTTCATCCTCCATGGGTGGATGTTCCTGCTCATGCTGCTCCAGGATGAGTGGCACTGCCTTCTCCACTGCCATGTTGTGCAGCATGCAGCACACGAGGAAGATTTTGCAGACCTTCACCGGTGCATATGGGAGGGACCCACCTGTCTTGTGAAGGCACCGGAATCGGCTCTTCAGGAGGCCAAACGTCCTCTCAATCACTTGCCTGGTCTGCCCGTGTGCATCGTTGTAACGGTGATCTGCAGCTGATCTTGGGTTGCGGAGAGGCGTCATCAGCCATGGCATGTTGGGATAGCCAGAGTCCCCTACATGGAAACATCATGTAAAAATGTGGGTCAGGAGATGCCGTAAGATACAAAGATACCGCAAAACACAGGACAAACAGAGTATATCCACCAACAAGACATGCTCGTTCGTTGTGCAGCCGCAGCATCATTTCTGGCACCCTGCTACGCCTCATGATGTAGGCATCGTGTGCTGACCCTGGAAAACATGCACAGACATGGGAAATCAGCATGTTAGCAAGACACACCAGAAGGGCATTTATAGAGTGGTAATGTTTACAGTTGCGATAGACGACCTCCTGTGCCTGTGGTGGTACAAAAGCCACATGTGTCCCATCAATGGACCCAATGACATGGGGCATCCCTCCCAGGGCATAGAAATCACCCTTGACACCTGTCAACTCCTCAGGAGTCGGAAAATGGATGAATTCATCCAGGTGCTCCAACATGGCTGCCAAAACATCATGCAGGACACGGCTGAACATCGTCTGGGACATGCCACCAACATCAGCTATGGTGAATTGAAACGTACCTGTGGCAAACAAAAATGTAGGGCTGCCATCACCTTCATCTTGGGGGTCAGCGCAGTAGGATAACTGTGTCGCGGTTGGAGGTGTGGTGCGAGCCTATTTGTCAGGTCCTCAAAAACTGTTGGGTGAATCTGTAACGGCGTATGCAGTCACGTTCCCTCATGGCACCCAAGTCTGGCATTGGTCTGGGGACAGGCGGTGCCCTGCAGAAATTGGGAATAAATAACGAAGAGTGAGAACATAACAACATCAATGTCAATGAACTGAGCACATGCTCAACTGCTAATACACATCTGCTAAATACAGAGTCTGGTCTGTGCAATACATCCAGGACACGTATGCCAGCCAGGTGATACTCCTACCAAAAGCCAGCTACACCCATTGATTGGCAAGTGTACATGACATGCCCAGAAACGAGCTGTGGGCCAGTGTCAGTGAATAGCCAGAGAAATAACAAGAGTGACATACATCCACATTTCTGCATTTTAAGGATGTCATCTCATACAGACAGCTGACGGCAAGCTAGATGCACAGATCCCATGGAAGGTCAAATGTACAGATCACACACATTGCGATGACGGGGTACATGTGAAAACAGAAAACACAGACATTGAGACGACACAGATATGTCCTCATGTCAAAATATCAAGTTCGATGCATACAGACACACGTTATGTGTAAATCCACATGTGGCATGGTGTGCGTAGATGTGTGCCATGCCCATCTAGACACAGACACATGTTGGATGCTGGAACAGCAGATGCAGTTGACGGGACACCAACAGCAAGCTCATGGGAGCACATGACACACACATGACATAGTCACATCGGTGCACGCTGGTCGTTAAATGTAAGTTGTTAGTGTCCCTGTCCCTGGCATCAGGGGACAGTTGCGGGTGGTGGTGACTGTGCCATACCAGTGATGCTGTGCTTGACAAGTTTGTACTACATGCACACATGTGCAAAGTGTGAAGGGGAAGTGTGCCACATAGTGCCCCATCACACATGACATGTGTACACAGGTCATCACACATCAATTGTGCAAATATATGAGGAGACATGTGCCCTGTTCAACATTTCAAAGATGTTCAAATGTGTGTCTCTCTGACATGGAGCAGGTGTAATGATGTTGTCTCACTTTGTCATCCTCACAGGTAACTGCCTACGCCAAGGGGAAGATCTGGAAGCAGGCCGTCAGGGCCGTGAGATCGGTGGAGGGTCGCAGTCGGCGCCTAGCACAAGTAATAAAACGGTGGCAGGACATCCGGTGCTGGACCCGGAGGATCGCCCGGGTCCTGCTGGAGGACTCACCTCCACGCCACCACGGCAGGCGCCGATGCCTGAGCCACCAGATGAAGCGTGTCCGGGCGGTGGTCTTCCCTGAGATGGATGGGCGGTTACAGGAGAAACAGCAGCAGCAGCAAGGGGGTAGGTACATGTGTGTTTGTTGTGTGTCACCAGCTTTTGGAAGTGCTCCGTCGCCTGGATACTCTGCCAGGGTTTCTATGTGCAGTGCATATCGTTTTCTCCCAAGTCAACCGGTGCTGTTCTTCCTCTCTTCCCCTCCTTGACATGTGTTCCCTGGTCTGTGTGTAAACACTATTGCACATGGTAATCTAGGCTGCCAGTTAATCCAAGTGCACATTGCTTTCTGCATCATGTGTGGGGGTGGTCTGTGACATGTGTTGGTACCTTGCCTGTGCCCTGTCCTGTTCAGTCATTTGGGGGTTCATATTTGTTGGCACTGATGCTAAGTCTCAACATAGGAGTGTGAGGATTCAAATTAACAGACTTGCAGCATGCATGACCAATGTTGTGGCCTCAGACATGATGTGCATGAGATATGCATAGTGCCGGGACGGTTGCTCATGTTACAGTCAGATCATTCCAGGACCATGGAGCAGTGTGCCCACTACAGTCCCCTGAGACACCCTTGCCTCTGATTCATGTGTGTCATCCAACACTGTGCCCATTCTCAGTGTGTTCAGCATAGGTTGGCCTCTGTGGCATTGTTCCCTGGCCTCATTTGTATTAATGTAAAGTGTGCTACATGTGTCCACTGGACAGGGTGACCCCATTTGGCTTGTGCATCCTCCCACTGGGAAGTGCCTGTGTGTCTATGTACAACTATCTGTTGATGGTTGTTTGTCACAAATATGTGTTGGCAGCCTCACGAGGTGATGTGGAGTACATTTAGGATTTCTTGATGCACATTTTAGTAAACCCAGATTAAGAGGTGTAACTTCTTGATCTGTCTCAATCACATTGTGTCACGTATATGGGGGGTTTGTGCGGGCAAGGCCTACATGTCCAAACCTTATGTCTCCTTGCCAGTGTGTGATAATTGTCTGTACAGACACTCAACATGCAGTGACCCAGTCATGTTGTGCAGGGTTTAATTTTAGTGCTTTGCAGCATGTGTCAAAAGTTTAAATACATCATTCCTGCTCATCCATTTTTGGCACCAGTGTGTGGTACAGATGCTACGTAGTTTGGTCTTTGTGTGGTTACATCTGTGTGGACATTCTTGCTTGCCATGAGTGTGTCTCCTCAGTGCAGGTGCTCCTTATTCCGACACAATTGCAGGCCCATTATCTTATGCATTGTCCTGTGTTTGGACATGTGTGCCACTCCACATGACAGACAGTGGGTCAGATGTGTTGCCAGGTGGCATGATTCAAGTTGATAGTCAAAATGTATTGTACCCTGGCACTCACTACACTTGTCAACATGTCTTCATGTTTTCAATGCTTGACTTTGATGTTTTGTTGTGTAGGACAATAATGTGCCTGCATGACAGATGTCTCCCACGGAAGTGCACAAGAAACCACCTATACACTTTCAGGGGACACACTGGCACATATTAAAGAAAGGCACAGTTCGAATAACACTTTTTTCAAGGTTATACATATCCATGTTCCCACAGTGTGGTGGCATTTGGGTAAGTCCTCGGTTGTTGCTGATACCAACTTACGAGTGTCAAGTCATCCAGACCGCCGTGGGGCCATGTATATGTACTTACTGAAACCCCATTTCTTTCTAACAGTGGCTTGTTTGAATAAGGCTGACAGCTCATACAATGACTGTGTAAATGTAGTTTTGTGTGCACCTCTTTGTGTGACTTCTTTTATACAAGCACATGTGTGTTCTGTTCACAAAGTGGCACATTCACACATTCTAAACATGTAGATTGTGTAAAGTGTTGTGATTCCTAAGGGATCAAATGTATTTCATTTGGGTTTCCAAAGTACTCACAGGTCTCTGATTGTGGGGACACCTTCAGCATTGCGGTCTGTTATTTAGCCTTGGGTGCACCAATACTGTTTCATTCACAGTAAACAAGAGGTGGCATGTGTTAGAAGGCGACCTCAGAGGGGCCCGGGGGGGGGGTCCTGACTGTCCTGAGACCAACCCTCAAGGTATCGTAGCTGGGCACTGGCGGGAGACTCCTCAGGGGAGGAATCTCGTATCTAGGATCGTACACTCGGCACCACACGACAAAGAGACACACCACACCGAGAGTTCTTAAGAGCAAATCTTTATCAGATCGGAGTGGTAAGATCTTTATAATCAGCAAGGCAATATATATACAAGTCGAGCGCGGGCTCACAGAGTCTTGGAGGGGGGTTAGGAGGTAGCGGGACAGTCTTTGGGGGAATGGATCAAATGCAGGAGCGTATCCGGCGCACAGCTCACAATCCTCGAGCTGGGGGTTACGCTTGTCGTCGTGGGGTCCGGCGGGACCAAGGGAGTCTGGGGGCACTGCGAGATACTCAGCAGGCTCGAGTACAAGTTCGGAGGTCTTACGATCTTCAGGGAGCCGTGAGTCACTCAGCAGGGCTCAAGCACAAGTTCGGAGGTCTTACGATCTTCAGGGAGCCGCGAGTCACTCAGCAGGGCTCAAGCACAAGTTCGGAGGTCTTACGATCTTCAGGGAGCCGCGAGTCACTCAGCAGGGCTCAAGCACAAGTTCGGAGGTCTTACGATCTTCAGGGAGCCGCGAGTCACTCAGCCGGGCTCAAGCACAAGTTCGGAGGTCTTACGATCTTCAGGGAGCCGCGAGTCACTCAGCAGGGCTCAGGTGTTTCCAAGGCGAATCTGCCGGACAGTCCCAGGGCACCCCTTGTTATAGGGCGACTCCTCTTTGATGTCCGGAGTCTGTGCAGGCAGGGGTCTTGTCACCTGGGGGTCGCTTGTTGGGGGTTTCCTGCTATTGTCCTTTGATCCTTTCAGGGCCGGGTCGGGAGGAGCCCCAGACACCCAGCAGGCGTGGAGCCAGCCCTCGGGGAGGCCGGCGGGTCGATCGAAACCCACCTTCCCAGGGAAGCGCAGAGGTGTGATGAACATTGCTCCTCCCTCTCTCATCCAAAGGGGAGCGCGATGTCCTCCAGCCGGAGTGGCGCCTGTAGGCTAGGGTCGCGCTGGGGCCGGGCGGCCATCTTGGTGCATGAAGTGGGCACGCGGGCCCGGGGTGGCCGAAGGAGGAAGGCCTACGGATGGGGGAAGTCAGGGTCGGGTGTGTGTGTTCTGGTGGGAAGGATCGGCCGGGCCAGGGGCCGGTGTGAGGTGCAGGGGTCAGGTCTGACTATGTTACGAGGGCCGGGTCCAACAGCATGCCTTCATAGTATTGCTGTGCTCAACTGTTCCCAGACACTAGCTTCTCAGTATAATTCGATATCAAGTCATTTGCTGTTGTGTCCTAATTTTCCTTGTTTCCAAGTGGCATGGTGGGTCAACCAACTGGGGAGTGCAGGGCTTACATATGTGCGGAGTAATGTAGATGTTACTCATGATGCTTTTCCTGATATGCACTGTGACCTATTTTGTTTGGACTCATGTGTCAGATGTATACAGGTGACTGATTATTTTCTGTATCTTCACCTTGCCCACAGCATCATCGGAGGACACCGAGGGAGACACCTGCACGGACCTTGAGGAGGGATCCAGCACCGGTGCCACCACTGCTGGCGAGTCTGCGGGAGCAAGTGGCACGGAGGGCGAGGCGAGTCAGGCGGAGGACCTGTATGTTGGCGACACCGACTACGACGCTGACGGGTCTGAGGCTGAACTCCTCGAGGGGGCGGAGGCTGCTACAACACCTGGCAGCAGCACAACATCTGTCACCGCCTCCACCATTCCCATCACCGCCCTCCCAGTTGCTCCGGTCCCTTCTGTCTGTGCAGGGCACCACCGTGTCTCCTTCGTGCCAGGCACCGCACCCCCTGCCCCTGTCCCCCCCTGCTGCCTTCACTGCAGAGTCTGTGGACATTCAGCGGCAGTTGCAGGTTGGCCAGACATCGATGGTGAATGTCCTCCATGGCCACACCAGACTGCTGACACAGATGGTGCCATTCATGGAGGGCATGTCAGCAGAGATGTCTGACAAACGGATGTTGCTGAAGTCCATGGACTCTTCACTGACGGCAGCAGTGAGTCTCCTGCAGCGCTTCGTCCCCCTACCCCTGCACCATCCACACTTCACACTCCCATGCCTGTCCCATGCACACCCAGACATTCCCAAGCATGCACCCCACCAGACACAGGCAGCACACAAACACGTAAGGGCAAGCACACACCTCCTGGCACGCACACTCAGGGGGATAAAGGCACACCCACTGGGTGTGGGGCACACAGGCATACATGCAGCCACAGTCTGAGTCCGCATGCCTCACTACCCAGTCCCTCCAAAGGCACTCCCCTTGGCTTCCCTGCCTCACAGTCAGACAAGGAGAGCTACTTGGCTGTGCTGGGCCTCAGCCCCACTGGGTCACCAGCCCGCAAACGGGCAAGGCACTCCCCGGTTAGGGGAGTTGATCCCCCCTGTCCACCCCCTCCCCCAGTGGCGCTGCACCCCATCCCGCCGACCCCCCCCCCTCCTTTGTGCCCGTGGTTTGTTCCGTTGCAGGGGATACTCTGTACGCCCTGGCAGAAGTGTGCAGCGCCGAGCTCACCTCCACCTTTGGCGCTGCCCCACCCCCTGTGGTGGAGGCGTCCAGCCCTGCACCCACCACACCTACCCTTCCACCTCCTGTCCCTGCGGTGCCTGGTCCTTCCCCACATGATGCCCATCCCCCCAGTCGACGAACCTGAGGGTTCGTATGTGCAGGCAAGCTAGGGGAGACACGTGCCCATGTGTCCCCCCAAGGACTTCTATTCTGGACTGGCCATTGGCCTTTGTATATAGTGTTGTTGATACAATTTTTATATTATGCTGATTAAAGCATTTTCTTTTGACTTTGCACACTATTGCATTTCAGGTATTGATGTTGGTGCTGATGCTCCAGGAGTTGGGGTTGTGGTAATGTGTTATGTTTCGGGCAAAGGTTCGAGTCTGATGATCAGGAGGTGCCCCATGGGATCTGCGTGCCATCACAAGGTCTCTGCAAAGGATCTTTGGTTGTGTGTGTTATTTGTTTTTTGAAACATCGTACCAAGGTGTGTCCCTTCCTCCGTGGCACCTGACATCTTCCCTGCAGAGAGTTGCACAATTGTTGTGCTGACCTGTGTATACGTTCCCTTTGTTGGTGACTGATCCCTTCAACTATGGCCATGCCTGCTCAGCAATATCTCCGGCTGCATCGTCTGTGCCATCCTTGCTAGTCGCTGTACTTGTGTATTGAGTATGTTGCCATGCCTTCAGGGAGTAATTCTCCCTTTTCCGCACTATGCATGCATGTAATCCCAGCCTAGCACACATATGGTACTTGTTCTGCAGGGTATTTGGGCACCTGACTGACAATTGTGGGCATTGTATCTGTGGGAACTCCACCCTATTCCTTCCATGAGAGACAACATCTTGGTGGCTGTCCCAGCACCTGTACATTCCTATCAGTCCTGGGATGTGCGTGACAGTGTGTGTTCCCTTTGGCTCTCTTAGTATAGTAGGCATTGACATGACTATACAGTCTTGTGGCATGATCTCTGTGTGTGTATTGTGCTGCATCCGCCAGGGGTTGGTGTGCATGTGTCATTTGTCCTCACACCCACATGTGGTGTGTCATGCAGTGGGGGACAGACATCCATCCTCATGGGAGTGGGACACTGCTGTCAGTGATGTGTTGTTATGGCACTTTCAACATAGTCGAAAATTAGGGATGCGTACATTCACCCATGGAGTTGTGGTCATCTGATAATGATGTACACACCCCATGTCTCTGTCCACTGCTGGTATTCCTCTGCACCAAACCCTCACATGTCTCTGTCCACTGCTGGTATTCCTCTGCATCCACCCCCATGTCTCTGTCCACTGCTAGGAGTGATAGGCACCCACCCCTCACATGTCTCTGTCCACTGCTGGTGGTGATAGGCACCCACCCCTCACATGTCTCTGTCCACTGCTGGGAGTCCTCTGCACCCACCCCCATGTCTCTGTCCACTGCTGGGAGTACTCTGCACCCACCCCTCACATGTCTCTGTCCACTGATGGGAGTGATAGGCACCCACCCCTCACATGTCTCTGTCCACTGATGGGAGTGATAGGCACCCACCCCTCACATGTCTCTGTCCACTGATGGGAGTGATAGGCACCCACCCCTCACATGTCTCTGTCCACTGATGGGAGTGATAGGCACCCACCCCTCACATGTCTCTGTCCACTGCTGGTATTCCTCTGCACCCACCCCTCACATGTCTCTGTCCACTGCTGGTATTCCTCTGCACCCACCCCTCACATGTCTCTGTCCACTGCTGGGAGTGATAGGCACCCACCCCTCACATGTCTCTGTCCACTGCTGGAAGTGATAGGCACCCACCCCTCGCATGTCTCTGTCCACTGCTGGTATTCCTCTGCACCCACCCCTCACATGTCTCTGTCCACTGCTGGGAGTACTCTGCACCCACCCCTCACATGTCTCTGTCCACTGCTGGGAGTACTCTGCACCCACCCCTCACACGTCTCTGTCTACTGCTGGTATTCCTCTGCACCCACCCCTCACATGTCTCTGTCCACTGATGGGAGTGATAGGCACCCACCCCTCACATGTCTCTGTCCACTGCTGGTATTCCTTTGCACCCACCCCTCACATGTCTCTGTCCACTGCTGGTATTCCTCTGCACCCACCCCTCATATGTCTCTGTCCACTGCTGGGAGTGATAGGCACCCACCCCTCACATGTCTCTGTCCACTGCTGGTATTCCTCTGCACCCACCCCTCACATGTCTCTGTTCACTGCTGGTATTCCTCTGCACCCACCCCTCACATGTCGCTGTCCACTGATGGGAGTGATAGGCACCCACCCCTCACATGTCTCTGTCCACAGATAGGAGTGATAGGCACCCACCCCTCACATGTCTCTGTCCACTGCAGGTATTCCTCTGCACCCACCCCTCACATGTCTCTGTCCACTGCTGGTATTCCTGTGCACCCACCCCTCACATGTCTCTGTCCACTGCTGGGAGTGATAGGCACCCACCCCTCACATGTCTCTGTCCACTGATGGGAGTACTCTGCATCCACCCCCATGTCTCTGTCCACTGCTGGTATTCCTCTGCACCCACCCCTCACATGTCTTTGTCCACTGCTGGTATTCCTCTGCATCCACCCCCATGTCTCTTTCCACTGCTGGGAGTGATAGGCACCCACCCCTCACATGTCTCTGTCCACTGCTGGGGGTGATAGGCACCCACCCCTCACATGTCTCTGTCCACTGCTGGGAGTCCTCTGCATCCACCCCCATGTCTCTGTCCACTACTGGGAGTACTCTGCACCCACCCCTCACATGTCTCTGTCCACTGATGGGAGTGATAGGCACCCACCCCTCACATGTCTCTGTCCACTGATGGGAGTGATAGGCACCCACCCTTCACATGTCTCTGTCCACTGATGGGAGTGATAGGCACCCACCCCTCACATGTCTCTGTCCACTGCTGGTATTCCTCTGCACCCACCCCTCACATGTGTCTGTCCACTGCTGGTATTCCTCTGCTCCCACCCCTCACATGTCTCTGTCCACTGCTGGGAGTGATAGGCACCCACCCCTCACATGTCTCTGTCCACTGCTGGAAGTGACAGGCACCCACCCCTCACATGTCTCTGTCCACTGCTGGTATTCCTCTGCACCCACCCCTCACATGTCTCTGTCCACTGCTGGGGGTGATAGGCACCCACCCCTCACATGTCTCTGTCCACTGCTGGGAGTACTCTGCACCCACCCCTCACATGTCTCTGTCCACTGCTGGGAGTACTCTGCAACCACCCCTCACATGTCTCTGTCCACTGCTGGTATTCCTTTGCACCCACCCCTCACATGTCTCTGTCCACTGCTGGTATTCCTCTGCACCCACCCCTCACATGTGTCTGTCCACTGCTGGGAGTGATAGGCACCCACCCCTCACATGTCTCTGTCCACTGCTGGGAGTAATAGGCACCCACCCCTCACATGTCTCTGTCCACTGCTGGTATTCCTCTGCACCCACCCCTCACATGTCTCTGTCCACTGCTGGTATTCCTCTGCACCCACCCCTCACATGTCGCTGTCCACTGATGGGAGTGATAGGCACCCACCCCTCACATGTCTCTGTCCACTGATGGGAGTGATAGGCACCCACCCCTCACATGTCTCTGTCCACTGCTGGTATTCCTCTGCACCCACCCCTCACATGTCTCTGTCCACTGCTGGGAGTGATAGGCACCCACCCATCACATGTCTCTGTCCACTGATGGGAGTGATAGGCACCCACCCCTCACATGTCTCTGTCCACTGCTGGGAGTACTCTGCACCCACCCCTCACATGTCTCTGTCCACTGCTGGTATTCCTCTGCAACCACCCCTCACATGTCTCTGTCCACTGCTGGGAGTGATAGGCACCCACCCCTCACATGTCTCTGTCCACTGCTGGGAGTACTCTGCACCCACCCCCATGTTTCTGTCCACTGCTGGGAGTCCTCTGCATCCACCCCCATGTCACTGTCCACTGCTGGGAGTACTCTGCACCCACCCCTCACAGGTCTCTGTCCTCTGGTGGTATTCCTCTGCACCCACCCCTCACGTGTCTCTGTCCACTGCTGGGAGTCCTCTGCATTCACCCCATGTCTCAGTCCACTGCTGGGAGTACTCTGCACCCACCCCTCACATGTCTCTGTCCACTGCTGGTATTCCTCTGCACCCACCCCTCACATGTCTCTGTCCACTGCTGGGATTCCTCTGCACCCACCCCTCACATGTCTCTGTCCACTGCTGGGAGTGATAGGCACCCACCCCTTACATGTCTCTGTCCACTGCTGGGAGTACTCTGCATCCACCCTCATGTCTCTGTCCACTGCTGGGAGTACTCTGCACCCACCCCTCACATGTCTCTGTCCACTGATGGGAGTGATAGGCACCCACCCCTCACATGTCTCTGTCCACTGATGGGAGTGATAGGCACCCACCCCTCACATGTCTCTGTCCACTGCTGGGAGTCCTCTGCACCCACCCCCATATCTCTGTCCACTGCTGGGAGTCCTCTGCATCCACCCCATGTCTCTGTCCACTGCTGGGAGTACTCTGCACCCACCCCTCACATGTCTCTGTCCACTGATGGGAGTGATAGGCACCCACCCCTCACATGTCTCTGTCCACTGCTGGGAGTGATGGGCACCCACCCCTCACATGTCTCTGTCCACTGCTGGGAGTACTCTGCATCCACCCCCATGTCTCTGTCCACTGCTGGGAGTACTCTGCACCCACCCCTCCCATATCTCTGTCCACTGATGGGAGTGATAGGCACCCACCCTTCACATGTCTCTGTCCACTGCTTGTATTCCTCTGCACCCACCCCTCACATGTCTCTGTCCACTGCTGGGGGTGATAGGCACCCACCCCTCACATGTCTCTGTCCACTGCTGGGAGTACTCTGCACCCACCCCTCACATGTCTCTGTCCACAGCTGGGAGTACTCTGCACCCACCCCTCACATGTCTCTGTCCACTGCTGGGAGTACTCTGCACCCACCCCTCACATGTCTCTGTCCACTGATGGGAGTGATAGGCACCCACCCCTCACATGTCTCTGTCCACTGCTGGTATTCCTTTGCACCCACCCCTCACATGTCTCTGTCCACTGCTGGTATTCCTCTGCACCCACCCCTCACATGTGTCTGTCCACTGCTGGGAGTGATAGGCACCCACCCCTCACATGTCTCTGTCCACTGCTGGGAGTGATAGGCACCCACCCCTCACATGTCTCTGTCCACTGCTGGTATTCCTCTGCACCCACCCCTCACATGTCTCTGTCCACTGCTGGTATTCCTCTGCACCCATCCCTCACATGTCTCTGTCCACTGCTGGGAGTGATAGGCACCCACCCATCACATGTCTCTGTCCACTGATGGGAGTGATAGGCACCCACCCCTCACATGTCTCTGTCCACTGCTGGGAGTACTCTGCACCCACCCCTCACATGTCTCTGTCCGCTGCTGGTATTCCTCTGCACCCACCCCTCACATGTCTCTGTCCACTGCTGGGAGTGATAGGCACCCACCCCTCACATGTCTCTGTCCACTGCTGGGAGTACTCTGCACCCACCCCCATGTCTCTGTCCACTGCTGGGAGTCCTCTGCATCCACCCCCATGTCTCTGTCCACTGCTGGGAGTACTCTGCACCCACCCCTCACATGTCTCTGTCCTCTGGTGGTATTCCTCTGCACCCACCCCTCACATGTCTCTGTCCACTGCTGGTATTCCTCTGCACCCACCCCTCACATGTCTCTGTCCACTGCTGGTATTCCTCTGCACCCACCCCTCACATGTCTCTGTCCACTGCTGGTATTCCTCTGCACCCATCCCTCACATGTCTCTGTCCACTGCTGGGAGTGATAGGCACCCACCCATCACATGTCTCTGTCCACTGATGGGAGTGATAGGCACCCACCCCTCACATGTCTCTGTCCACTGCTGGGAGTACTCTGCACCCACCCCTCACATGTCTCTGTCCACTGCTGGTATTCCTCTGCACCCACCCCTCACATGTCTCTGTCCACTGCTGGTATTCCTCTGCACCCACCCCTCACATGTCTCTGTCCACTGCTGGTATTCCTCTGCACCCACCCCTCACATGTCTCTGTCCACTGCTGGTATTCCTCTGCACCCACCCCTCACATGTCTCTGTCCACTGATGGGAGTGATAGGCACCCACCCCTCACATGTCTCTGTCCACTGATGGGAGTGATAGGCACCCACCCCTCACATGTCTCTGTCCACTGATGGGAGTGATAGGCACCCACCCCTCACATGTCTCTGTCCACTGATGGGAGTGATAGGCACCCACCCCTCACATGTCTCTGTCCACTGCTGGTATTCCTCTGCACCCACCCCTCACATGTCTCTGTCCACTGCTGGTATTCCTCTGCACCCACCCCTCACATGTCTCTGTCCACTGCTGGGAGTGATAGGCACCCACCCCTCACATGTCTCTGTCCACTGCTGGAAGTGATAGGCACCCACCCCTCGCATGTCTCTGTCCACTGCTGGTATTCCTCTGCACCCACCCCTCACATGTCTCTGTCCACTGCTGGGAGTACTCTGCACCCACCCCTCACATGTCTCTGTCCACTGCTGGGAGTACTCTGCACCCACCCCTCACACGTCTCTGTCTACTGCTGGTATTCCTCTGCACCCACCCCTCACATGTCTCTGTCCACTGATGGGAGTGATAGGCACCCACCCCTCACATGTCTCTGTCCACTGCTGGTATTCCTTTGCACCCACCCCTCACATGTCTCTGTCCACTGCTGGTATTCCTCTGCACCCACCCCTCATATGTCTCTGTCCACTGCTGGGAGTGATAGGCACCCACCCCTCACATGTCTCTGTCCACTGCTGGTATTCCTCTGCACCCACCCCTCACATGTCTCTGTTCACTGCTGGTATTCCTCTGCACCCACCCCTCACATGTCGCTGTCCACTGATGGGAGTGATAGGCACCCACCCCTCACATGTCTCTGTCCACAGATAGGAGTGATAGGCACCCACCCCTCACATGTCTCTGTCCACTGCAGGTATTCCTCTGCACCCACCCCTCACATGTCTCTGTCCACTGCTGGTATTCCTGTGCACCCACCCCTCACATGTCTCTGTCCACTGCTGGGAGTGATAGGCACCCACCCCTCACATGTCTCTGTCCACTGATGGGAGTACTCTGCATCCACCCCCATGTCTCTGTCCACTGCTGGTATTCCTCTGCACCCACCCCTCACATGTCTTTGTCCACTGCTGGTATTCCTCTGCATCCACCCCCATGTCTCTTTCCACTGCTGGGAGTGATAGGCACCCACCCCTCACATGTCTCTGTCCACTGCTGGGGGTGATAGGCACCCACCCCTCACATGTCTCTGTCCACTGCTGGGAGTCCTCTGCATCCACCCCCATGTCTCTGTCCACTACTGGGAGTACTCTGCACCCACCCCTCACATGTCTCTGTCCACTGATGGGAGTGATAGGCACCCACCCCTCACATGTCTCTGTCCACTGATGGGAGTGATAGGCACCCACCCTTCACATGTCTCTGTCCACTGATGGGAGTGATAGGCACCCACCCCTCACATGTCTCTGTCCACTGCTGGTATTCCTCTGCACCCACCCCTCACATGTGTCTGTCCACTGCTGGTATTCCTCTGCTCCCACCCCTCACATGTCTCTGTCCACTGCTGGGAGTGATAGGCACCCACCCCTCACATGTCTCTGTCCACTGCTGGAAGTGACAGGCACCCACCCCTCACATGTCTCTGTCCACTGCTGGTATTCCTCTGCACCCACCCCTCACATGTCTCTGTCCACTGCTGGGGGTGATAGGCACCCACCCCTCACATGTCTCTGTCCACTGCTGGGAGTACTCTGCACCCACCCCTCACATGTCTCTGTCCACTGCTGGGAGTACTCTGCAACCACCCCTCACATGTCTCTGTCCACTGCTGGTATTCCTTTGCACCCACCCCTCACATGTCTCTGTCCACTGCTGGTATTCCTCTGCACCCACCCCTCACATGTGTCTGTCCACTGCTGGGAGTGATAGGCACCCACCCCTCACATGTCTCTGTCCACTGCTGGGAGTAATAGGCACCCACCCCTCACATGTCTCTGTCCACTGCTGGTATTCCTCTGCACCCACCCCTCACATGTCTCTGTCCACTGCTGGTATTCCTCTGCACCCACCCCTCACATGTCGCTGTCCACTGATGGGAGTGATAGGCACCCACCCCTCACATGTCTCTGTCCACTGATGGGAGTGATAGGCACCCACCCCTCACATGTCTCTGTCCACCGCTGGTATTCCTCTGCACCCACCCCTCACATGTCTCTGTCCACTGCTGGGAGTGATAGGCACCCACCCATCACATGTCTCTGTCCACTGATGGGAGTGATAGGCACCCACCCCTCACATGTCTCTGTCCACTGCTGGGAGTACTCTGCACCCACCCCTCACATGTCTCTGTCCACTGCTGGTATTCCTCTGCAACCACCCCTCACATGTCTCTGTCCACTGCTGGGAGTGATAGGCACCCACCCCTCACATGTCTCTGTCCACTGCTGGGAGTACTCTGCACCCACCCCCATGTTTCTGTCCACTGCTGGGAGTCCTCTGCATCCACCCCCATGTCACTGTCCACTGCTGGGAGTACTCTGCACCCACCCCTCACAGGTCTCTGTCCTCTGGTGGTATTCCTCTGCACCCACCCCTCACGTGTCTCTGTCCACTGCTGGGAGTCCTCTGCATTCACCCCATGTCTCAGTCCACTGCTGGGAGTACTCTGCACCCACCCCTCACATGTCTCTGTCCACTGCTGGTATTCCTCTGCACCCACCCCTCACATGTCTCTGTCCACTGCTGGGATTCCTCTGCACCCACCCCTCACATGTCTCTGTCCACTGCTGGGAGTGATAGGCACCCACCCCTTACATGTCTCTGTCCACTGCTGGGAGTACTCTGCATCCACCCTCATGTCTCTGTCCACTGCTGGGAGTACTCTGCACCCACCCCTCACATGTCTCTGTCCACTGATGGGAGTGATAGGCACCCACCCCTCACATGTCTCTGTCCACTGATGGGAGTGATAGGCACCCACCCCTCACATGTCTCTGTCCACTGCTGGGAGTCCTCTGCACCCACCCCCATATCTCTGTCCACTGCTGGGAGTCCTCTGCATCCACCCCATGTCTCTGTCCACTGCTGGGAGTACTCTGCACCCACCCCTCACATGTCTCTGTCCACTGATGGGAGTGATAGGCACCCACCCCTCACATGTCTCTGTCCACTGCTGGGAGTGATGGGCACCCACCCCTCACATGTCTCTGTCCACTGCTGGGAGTACTCTGCATCCACCCCCATGTCTCTGTCCACTGCTGGGAGTACTCTGCACCCACCCCTCCCATATCTCTGTCCACTGATGGGAGTGATAGGCACCCACCCTTCACATGTCTCTGTCCACTGCTTGTATTCCTCTGCACCCACCCCTCACATGTCTCTGTCCACTGCTGGGGGTGATAGGCACCCACCCCTCACATGTCTCTGTCCACTGCTGGGAGTACTCTGCACCCACCCCTCACATGTCTCTGTCCACAGCTGGGAGTACTCTGCACCCACCCCTCACATGTCTCTGTCCACTGCTGGGAGTACTCTGCACCCACCCCTCACATGTCTCTGTCCACTGATGGGAGTGATAGGCACCCACCCCTCACATGTCTCTGTCCACTGCTGGTATTCCTTTGCACCCACCCCTCACATGTCTCTGTCCACTGCTGGTATTCCTCTGCACCCACCCCTCACATGTGTCTGTCCACTGCTGGGAGTGATAGGCACCCACCCCTCACATGTCTCTGTCCACTGCTGGGAGTGATAGGCACCCACCCCTCACATGTCTCTGTCCACTGCTGGTATTCCTCTGCACCCACCCCTCACATGTCTCTGTCCACTGCTGGTATTCCTCTGCACCCATCCCTCACATGTCTCTGTCCACTGCTGGGAGTGATAGGCACCCACCCATCACATGTCTCTGTCCACTGATGGGAGTGATAGGCACCCACCCCTCACATGTCTCTGTCCACTGCTGGGAGTACTCTGCACCCACCCCTCACATGTCTCTGTCCGCTGCTGGTATTCCTCTGCACCCACCCCTCACATGTCTCTGTCCACTGCTGGGAGTGATAGGCACCCACCCCTCACATGTCTCTGTCCACTGCTGGGAGTACTCTGCACCCACCCCCATGTCTCTGTCCACTGCTGGGAGTCCTCTGCATCCACCCCCATGTCTCTGTCCACTGCTGGGAGTACTCTGCACCCACCCCTCACATGTCTCTGTCCTCTGGTGGTATTCCTCTGCACCCACCCCTCACATGTCTCTGTCCACTGCTGGTATTCCTCTGCACCCACCCCTCACATGTCTCTGTCCACTGCTGGTATTCCTCTGCACCCACCCCTCACATGTCTCTGTCCACTGCTGGTATTCCTCTGCACCCATCCCTCACATGTCTCTGTCCACTGCTGGGAGTGATAGGCACCCACCCATCACATGTCTCTGTCCACTGATGGGAGTGATAGGCACCCACCCCTCACATGTCTCTGTCCACTGCTGGGAGTACTCTGCACCCACCCCTCACATGTCTCTGTCCACTGCTGGTATTCCTCTGCACCCACCCCTCACATGTCTCTGTCCACTGCTGGGAGTGATAGGCACCCACCCCTCACATGTCTCTGTCCACTGCTGGGAGTACTCTACACCCACCCCCATGTCTCTGTCCACTGCTGGGAGTCCTCTGCATCCACCCCCATGTCTCTGTCCACTGCTGGGAGTACTCTGCACCCACCCCTCACATGTCTCTGTCCTCTGGTGGTATTCCTCTGCACCCACCCCTCACATGTCTCTGTCCACTGCAGGGAGTACTCTGCACCCACCCCATGTCTCTGTCCACTGCTGGGAGTCCTCTGCATTCACCCCCATGTCTCAGTCCACTGCTGGGAGTACTCTGCACCCACCCCTCACATGTCTCTGTTCACTGCTGGTATTCCTCTTCACCCACCCCTCACATGTCTCTGTCCACTGCTGGTATTCCTCTGCACCCACCCCTCACATGTCTCTGTCCACTGCTGGGAGTACTCTGCATCCACCCCCATGTCTCTGTCCACTGCTGGGAGTACTCTGCACCCACCCCTCACATGTCTCTGTCCACTGATGGGAGTGATTGGCACCCACCCCTCACATGTCTCTGTCCACTGATGGGAGTGATAGGCACCCACCCCTCACATGTCTCTGTCCACTGATGGGAGTGATAGGCACCCACCCCTCACATGTCTCTGTCCACTGCTGGGAGTCCTCTGCACCCACCCCCATGTCTCTGTCCACTGCTGGGAGTCCTCTGCATCCACCCCCATGTCTCTGTCCACTGCTGGGAGTACTCTGCACCCACCCCTCACATGTCTCTGTCCACTGATGGGAGTGATAGGCACCCACCTCTCACATGTCTCTGTCCACTGCTGGGAGTGATGGGCACCCACCCCTCACATGTCTCTGTCCACTGCTGGGAGTACTCTGCATCCACCCCCATGTCTCTGTCCACTGCTGGGAGTACTCTGCACCCACCCCTCACATATCTCTGTCCACTGATGGGAGTGATAGGCACCCACCCCTCACATGTCTCTGTCCACTGATGGGAATGATAGGCACCCACCCCTCACATGTCTCTGTCCACTGCTGGGAGTACTCTGCACCCACCCCTCACATGTCTCTGTCCACTGATGGGAGTGATAGGCACCCACCCCTCACATGTCTCAATCCACTGCTGGGAGTCCTCTGCACCCACCCCATGTCTCTGTCCACTGCTGGGAGTCCTCTGCATCCACCCACATGTCTCTGTCCACTGCTGGGAGTACTCTGCACCCAGCCCTCACATGTCTCTGTCCACTGATGGGAGTGATAGGCACCCACCCCTCACATGTCTCTGTCCACTGCTGGGAGTGATAGGCACCCACCCCTCACATGTCTCTGTCCACTGCTGGGAGTACTCTGCATCCATCCCCCATGTCTCTGTCCACTGCTGGGAGTACTCTGCACCCACCCCTCTCATGTCTCTGTCCACTGATGGGAGTGATAGGCACCCACCCCTCACATGTCTCTGTCCACTGATGGGAGTGATAGGCACCACCCCTCACATGTCTCTGTCCACTGCTGGGAGTACTCTGCACCCACCCCTCACATGTCTCTGTCCACTGCTGGGAGTGATAGGCACCCACCCCTCACATGTCTCTGTCCACTGCTGGGAGTCCTCTGCACCCACCCCCATGTCTCTGTCCACTGCTGGGAGTCCTCTGCATCCACCCCCATGTCTCTGTCCACTGCTGGGAGTCCTCTGCATCCACCCCCATGTCTCTGTCCACTGCTGGCAGTCCTCTGCACCCACCACTCACATGTCTCTGTCCACTGCTGGTATTCCTCTGCACCCACACATCACATGTCTTTGTCCACTGCTGGGAATCCTAGGCAGCCAGCACCCTTGGTGCAGTACACTGCTGTCCTGGCCATACACCCCCCCCAATGTACTGGTTATATGCTGCACCAGGCCCTAAACCAACATTCGTGGCGTGTGTACGCCTTGTTTCACAAATGCACTGGTGCCCTAGGGTACGGGTGATGCGGTCCATACCCCCGCATTCATCGGTTGGGTACGGTCTGTACCACGCGTACCCCTACATCACCACTGCAATGGTGGTACGAACCGTACCCACGCCCTGAGGGCGTGGGTACGGTCCGTACCAAAATTGTAGTGGTGATGTAGGGGTACGCGTGGTACGGACCGTACCCATGCCCTCAGAGCGTGGGTATGGTCCATACCACCATTGCAGTGGTGATGTAGGGGTACGCATGGTACGGACCGTACCCACGCCCTCAGAGCGTGGGTACGGTCCGTACCACCATTGTAGTGGTGATGTAGGGGTATGCGTGGTAAGGACCGTACCCACGCTCTGATGCCGTGGGTACGGTCCGTACCACCATTGTAGTGTGATGTAGGGGTACGCGTGGTACGGACCGTACCCACGCTATGAGGGCGTGGGTACGGTCCATACCACACGTACCCCTACATCACCACTGCAATGGTGGTACGGACCGTACCCACGCGTACCCCTACATCACCACTGCAATGGTGGTACGGACCGTATCCACGCTCTACGGGCGTGGGTACAGTCCGTACCACGCGTACCCCTACATCACCACTACAATGGTGTTATGGACCGTAACCACGGCCTCAGAGAGAGCTTGGGTACGGTCCATACCACCATTGTAGTGGTGATGTAGGGGTACGCGTGGTACGCACGGTACCCACGCTATGAGGGCGTGGGTACGGTCCGTACCACGCGTACCCCTACATCACCACTGCAATGGTGGTAAGGACCGTACCCACGCTCTGAGGGCGTGGTTACGGTCTGTACCACGCATACCCCTCAATCACCACTGCAATGGTGGTACGGACCGTACCCACGCTCTATGGGCGTGGGTACGGTCCGTACCACGCGTACCCCTACATCACCACTACAATGGTGTTATGGACCGTACCCACGGCCTCAGAGCGTGGGTACGGTCCGTACCACCATTGTAGTGGTGATGTAGGGGTATGCGTGGTATGGACCGTATCACCATTGTAGTGGTGATGTAGGGGTACGCGTGGCCTCATGGAAAATGCAGGATAGTGGTGGGGTGAAAATTACTGTTCCAACAACAAAGGATGCTTGCCTCATGGAAAATGCAGGATAGTGGTGGGGTTAAAATTACTTCTCCAACACCAAAGAATGCTTGCCTCATAGAAAATGCAGGATAGTGGTGGGGTTAAAATTACTAATCCAACTCAAAAAGATGCTTACCTCAGAGAAGGTGCAAAATAGTGATGGAATAAAAATTACTATTCCTACTCCAAATGATGCATACTTCAAAAATAAATGCTGGATTGTGAATTTCTTCAAATTACTATTCCTACCCCAAGGGATGCACACCTCTAAAATAGTACTAAATAGTAGTACAAATAAAACTACTATTCCTACTCTAAAGTATGCCTGACTCAGTAAAAAAATAGTATTGCAAATAAAACTACTATTCCTACTCTAAAGTATGCCTGACTCAGTAAAAATGCTGTATATTGTTAAAACAAAATTACTAATCCCACTGAAACATTAATTTATCTCAGTAAAACATGCATTCTATTTTTGACTACCTGATACATGTTATTACAAACTAAATATATGTATTCTTCTTTTTTTATATATCAACAGATTACTACTACATCCAACGACAAAATACGAACAATATTTGGACTGAAAAAATATATATATATCCACAATAAGTTGTGAAAAGCATATTGCAAGGTAATTTCCTAAAACATTTACAATAAAAAACAAGTAAACAAATTATATATGTATGCAAACACAAATGAAACAAATTAAAAAACATCATCCTTACAAGTTATAAACAATGTTAAAAAAAAAATTCTTTCAGCTTTAAAAACTTTCAACGAACATAAAAAAAAAAAACATAACAAGGTAATTTTCACATCAATACATTATTGCAATAAAGTTTTCACTTCTATTATTATAAATAAATGCAATTTTTTTATCCAACATAAAAAACATTTAGGCAAATATATGTTTTAAACTTAATTAAAGAAATATAGGCAAATAAACACAAATGTATCTCTTCAAAGAAAAATGAAAAAGTTTTGTACAATTATAAAACATTGACCAGTTGTTACTTAACCAAAAATATATTTTTCTATTTCAGATAAATAATTAAAAATATTTTCAATATCTTAACAAAAAATTTCTTTCAACTTTTTCAGACCACAATACAATTCAAACTAATATACCAAATAAAGGAACAACCTAAATAATTTTATAAAGCTAACATTTCAAAAACAAAAGCCAATCCAAAAACTTAACTATGTCAAAAATTACATATATGTAATAAAACACATTAAATATTTTTAATTTCAGAGCCACCGAATAAATAAATCAATTTTCCAAAGAAAAATAATCAAGCAACATCTAACTCAAAGGTAAGAAAAACTCACATATTATTCAATAAAACAAAATAACTTTTCCCCCAATAAAACATTTTTGTAAAAAAGCCGACAAACATAGAAATACAACACATTAAGAACATTAAACAGAAGTTGAAAAAGCATAAATTGTAAACTGTTAAATTGATTACATAAAATATACTATCATTTTCCCTCTAAACAGGTATAGAGTACACATTTTTTGAAAAATATCATTATTTTTCATATTTTTTCTCTTTTCAGAACAGAAAATGTCTACCCCTTCCAAAGAAGCCAAACACATCACATCAAAAGTAGGTAACAGACTAATGAACCATAGTGGATATGTTTATTGTGAAGAGAGACTATCTGAGCCCAGGTGTCATTGGAGGTGTGTGCAATACTTCTCAACCCATTGCACAGGCAGAGCGGTTACTCTTGGTGACACTGTTTTAAGAACCACAGACCAAAACCACTCTGCCTCTGCAATGGAGATTGAAGTTAGAGAACGAATTAAGGAAATTAAAGATATTGCATCCACCTCCAATGAACCCTGTGGTGCAGTTTTAAGGGAGGTATCCCAACACATTAATGCACATGTTGCAAGTAGTATGCCCACCATAACTAATTTGCGAAGAATTATTCAACGTCAAAAACAGACAAGTAACCCACAAAGAGTAACACCTCAAACCTACTCTGGAATAATAATTCCACCGGAACTCTCTGCTACTGTTTCTAATTAACCTTTCCTTTTGCATGACAACCAAAACCCTCAAAAGAGAATACTACTCTTTAGCACACCCCATAATCTAGTAAGGTTAGAAAACAGTGATATTTGGATGATGGATGGAACGTTTAAAAGCACGTTTCCATGTTGAGTGGTGGAACTGTTACTTGACCTGCTTAGAGAGAGGAGCAAAAACAAACAATGCCATAGAGGGATGGCACAACTCCTTCAACAAATCAATTGGCAAACCTCAGCCTAATTTCTATCATTTCTTGGAAATTTTGAAGAAGGAGCAAAGTTTCCATGAAATGAGAATGTCGCAATCATTAACAGGTAGTCTAAACCCACGTATTTCTAGCAAAACTAAGGAAATGTCTGAAAGACTATTGGCCGTAATTCAACAGTTTACGTTGACAGTGGCTTCAGACTACCTTGCACACATCCTGCATTTCTAACACAAACAATATTTTTACTTGTCTGTTTTGCCCTAAAACAACTACTACTAATTCAATTGATTTTTTCAAAACATTTTTAAATTAATAATAAAAGTCGGGTCTGCTTACCCTCAGATGTTTTCCTTCTTCAACTCTTGGACTTACATTCCATCCATTACTTCACCAATCCATCCATTACTTCACCAAGAGTCCTTTATTTTTGTAAAATCCATAGTAAATAACAAACAATCCATTTTAAAAATCCATAGACCAATAAAAAAGATATTCATATGCACACTAAAAACAGTGCACATCTCAAAAAATGCACCCAATAAAAAAATCCAGAAAAAAAAAGATATTGTTCAAAAAACGCAACAGATTCCAACGTTGTTATACAATTCTGATCGAAAGACAATGCCATGTCGATATCTGTCGAAATCCAAAATGAAGACACCCAAGAAAAAAATCCTGAAAATATATATTTTTTTAATCTCGAAAAAACGCAACAAATTCCATGTATTCAATACATCTGGCCTGAAAATACTGTTTAAAAATAATAATGAGGACATCCAAAATATAACTTTAAATCACATGATAAATACATCTAACCGCGATGACGATAAAAGTGTATATAGTTTTTTTAAAGCGTGTCGCTAAACTAAAAAAGTACACCTTTCAAAACACATTTGTTTCATAAAGTGTTTTATATATATATATATATATCACTAACCACTTTATGGGCCTACTACTGCCACATGTAATGGCGGAAATTAGTTGGTAAACACACATCAAAAGTACCTAAAACACATTTGCTACATCTATCTACCTCCCTCGTCTCTCATTCCAATAAACATTACCACTACACCATGGAGCTGATTCCGATCTCGCTGGGAAAGCCCTCTGTCCGAGTTGGATCCGGAGGGTTTTCCGACCGAGCCGTGCCCCTGGAGTCCGACCGAGCGAGTACGATGCAGTCGTATGCTGACGGATTCAGGTCGCTTGGACTCCCATTGAAGTCAATGGGAGCCGGTTTTCTTATGGACGAGACGTATGGAGCGGTTCGGACCCAGAAACAAGTCGGTCGGCGATTTCGCGTTTCTCGCATTGTACTTGCTCGCTCGTACAGCTCTACGAGTCGGTCGGTAAACACGCGTACGGCGCATACTTTTTTCGGACGGATCGCGTTCGGAGCCCTTCCGAGCGAGATCGGAATCGGCCCCCATGTATTTTAATAATGTAAATTTGTCTTACCTTAACGCAGCTCTCCCTTGCTTCTGTTCTCTCCAGCGACGATCTCCGTAATGATGAAAATTACGTTAACGCCTCAATGTCATCTCTTATTGTAAAGATAAAAAAAGGACATTTTCTCTCATTAAATACAATGGAAAAGCATGAGAACATTTTACAAAAATGTATTATAAAATGTTACCGTACATAAAATACAAAAATATGTTTATAAAATATGTATATGTCTACTCTTTTTTATAATTTTTTTATCATTTATTTCAATAATTTAAAATATGTAAATGTATCAATAAATAATTGTTATAAATACATTACGTCTTGTATTTGTTTATACATGTTTATTTGTCCCAAAAAATATATAAATGCTAAATAATTTTTTTGCAATTTACACATTTAAATGTATATATTTTATATATTTTTTAAACATTAATAATTATTAATTTACATCTACTTTACTTTAGATTAGATTTATAATTTTCACCCAATAAATTCTTAACCATTATAATATTTAAACATGACAATACTTATTGTTTCATTACTATTTATTTAGGTTCATTATAAATGTAATATTTAAATATTAATTAGGTTACCTGAGTATAAAATTTTAAAATAACAATTTCCTCATACATTAGCAAAAACTTAGAGGTCCATTAGGATGGCGGGCGGAAAAACACCCCGACCGCCATGGAAGCGGAAAACAACCGTCCGCCGGCACCGTGGCAAAACCAGCGGCCAAATTAGGATTACCCGCCAACAAATCTGACCGCAGTGGTACGAGGCCAAGAAAAACTGCCCGTAGCGGGCAGAGATGGCTAAAATCCATCCGCGGCGGTCGGAATCGCGGTGGAAAAACACCAACCTGCCGCAAGTATAGCGGAGACACTGCATCGGAAATTAGGATATCCCCGACGGTCCCGCGGTACGTACCGCTGTCTCCGACCGCCGCGCTCGCACAATGGGATGAATGGAAGAGCCAGCGGAAGAGCTGAAGCACAGCCACCGCGGCGGACGAACCGTCAAAAATATGGCGGACGAAGCTAAAACCCCACAAGAAGGCCAAACAGTGCACACAGAAAACTAGCCATGTCCCCCAAATACACAAAACACACCCCAATGACACAACCACATGGCAAAACGAAAAATACAAATCCCAGGAAAACACACCTGTCAGCAACACCCCAATTGGACACACCCACATAGCTGAGTATAAAACCAGCCCCTTCCCTCACCACAATCCCTTGCAAAACTCCAGGAGAGAAGGGACACATACCCCAGCTGACAGGAGAGGTAAAGGACACAACATCACTAGCCACATCACACACAGCACCACCACCACCACCTCAACACCAGCACAACTAACCCACCTGCACAACACACACCATACACAGCACAACCACAACCACCACACACACTCCTGTACCCACAATCATTTTCCACACCACATACCATGGCCACACAGAAAATGCCCAAATTCACTGAGAGTGAGTTGAAGGTCATGGTAGATGAGATAGTCAGAGTGGAACCACAGCTTTTTGGTAGCCTGGTCCAACAGACACCATTAGCCACAAGGACACAAATGTGGGTAAGGATAGTCCAAAGGGGCAATGCAGTAGGGACCACCCCAAGATCAAGAAAGGAGGTCATGAAGTGTTGGCATGATCTGAAGAGGGTGGTCAAGGAGAGGAGGAGCAAGAACCGTGAGCTGGCTCAGGGGATTGGCGGAGGCCCTCCCATTCCACAAAAAACATTCGCACACTGGGAGGAGAAGGTGCTTGCCATACTGCATTCAAAGAGTCTCACAGGACTAGCCGGGGGAGTGGAGGCCGGTAAGTACAAACAAATGACTACCGCCACTCTGCTATGTACTTGCTTGCACAACTACAAAGATACACCACCTAGGACACATACCATCCATCTACACCACACACTCACAAAAACATGGCTCACAGATCCAACATTCACCCACTCCCATTCACCCCAAACATAGCTACCAACATAACCATGGGGGCATGTGTACAGACAGACAGCACTACAACACCCACCAGGCCCCCTGTCCCACAGCCTAGCAAGATGGATCCCTCCCACCACCCCACCCAGAAGCATGTGTCAGCCATTACATCACCCTCATCAAACTTACAGGTATGTAGCCATCTTCACAGTGAGGGTGTTTGTGGGTGGGAGGCCTGCACTACTACTCCCAGCATTCCCTCTGTCCCACACCTGAGCAGGATGGAGCCCTCCCCCACCCCACCCAGGAGCAGTTGGAAGCCATTGCTGTACACCAAACAAACTGACAGGTAGGTAGACATCTTCCCTGGGAGGGCGCCTGGGGGTGGGGGGCCTGCACCACTACTCCCACCATGCCCCCTGTCCCACAGCCTAGCAAGATGGGTCACTCCCACCACCCCACCCAGAAGCATGTGTCAGCCATTACATCACCCTAATCAAACTTACAGGTAGGTAGCCATCTTCACAGTGAGGGTGTTTGTGGGTGGGAGGCCTGCACTACTACCCCCAACATTCCCTCTGTCCCATACCTGAGCAGGATGGAGCCCTCCCCTACCCCACCCAGGAGCAGTTGGAAGCCATTGCAGTACACCAAACAAACTTACAGGTAGGTAGCCATCTTCCCTGGGAGGGTGTCTGGGGGTGGGGGGCCTTCACCACTACTCCCACCATGCCCCCTGTCCCACAGCCTAGCAAGATGGATCCTTCCCACCACCCTACCCAGAAGCATGTGTCAGCCATTACATAACCCACATCAAACTCACAGGTAGGTAGCTATCTTCTCTGGGAGGGTGTCTAGTGGTGGGAGGCCTGCGCCACTACTCCCAACATCCCCTCTGTCCCACACCTGAGCAGGATGGAGCCCTCCCCCATCCCGCCCAGAAGCAGTTGGAAGCCATTGCAGTACACCAAACAAACTTACAGGTAGGTAGCCATCTTCACAATGAGGGTGTCTGGGGGTGGGAGGTCTGCACCTCTACTCCCAACATCCCCTCTGTCCCACACCTGATCAGGATGGAGCCCTCCCCCACCCCACCCAGAAGCAGTTGGAAGCCATTGCAGTACACCAAACAAACTTACAGGTAGGTAGCCAGTACGTGCACCCACCCATTTTAAAATAATCTAATGGTGCCATATGACAACACCAGCCCTCTCATTGCACAAAGAGGCATACCTACCTCATTGCCAAGCACAGTGTGCACACAGGTAAGCTAAGGAAACTGGCACAGCTACCACAGTGTGACAAACCAATGTGCAACTAGAAGAAAGTCAGGGCACAATCATGCACAGCACCTATTGACAGGTGCATCGCCATGGGGCCAGAGCAACAAGGATCATTCGAAAAATAAGACTGCAATAAGACTGCATGTGTGGTGGTAGAAATCAAGATATGCACATGATAGGACAAAGGGATGCAAGAGATGACATCTGCCAGGTCAGACAAATAAACAATGAGTTCTCAATTAAACACATGTTGTGCCAGGCCCTAGATGGCAACAAGTCCCTGTAAACCTCAATTGTGCACGGGCCGCATGGTATGCCTTGACGCCTAACACCATGGACAAGTAATGCCTGTACCACTGCATCATGTCAGGAAGCACAGTACTGCACATAGTCAACAATGTGATAATATGTCAATTGTGCAGTGCACAAAAAGTGAATGACACACAGCTAACACAAAGCTTGCCGGGTGCACTGCAATGATCATTTCACATCTGACCCACAGGTGACCAAGAACTCACTGCAGAGGACAACACCAGCAACCTGCAGAGCCAGTCTCCACCCCCGGTACAAAGACTCTTGGATGTTGACTCCCAGGATTCCATGGATGATGAGCTTGAGGCTGACCCATCTGGTGTGCCAGGGAGCAACAGGTCCCAGGACCCCATTGTCCCCCCCACCACATCTGTGCCAACAACAACTCTACAGCAGACCCCTGCTGTCATGGCCTGTGCGGCCACCGCCACAGCCTCAACCACCACCACCACCACCAGTGCTGCCTGCAACACCCTCCCTGTCCCAGAGGAAGACCAGCACACACCACCAACGGAGGAGTGCAGGCAGAGGATGCGGGTGCCCACAGTGGTGAGGCAACAGGTCCGTGGCAGGAGGGCAGGTGGGAGGGGCAGGGTCACCCAGGGACACCAGGAGGCTGGGACCCACTCCCTGGAACACATCACCAGAGTCCTGAGTGCATACGAACAGGCCCAGGGACAAACGGGCCGGTTGAACCAACTGTTGCACGAGCTCATCCTGCTGATGAGGTCCATCGACACCTGCATGGGACAAATCGTGGACCTCTTGAGCCAGCAAGTGGCAGTACTGAGGGACAGGAATGCGCCACAGACAACACCTCCACCTCCCTCTGGTGGGACGCATGATGACAGTTCACCATCCTCTCTTGTGCCCACAGAGAGGGGTGAGTCCTCAGACCCCACTGGTCCTGCAGCACGGCCCCCCCTGCCAAACGACGAAGGGGCAGTCCTAAGAAGACCCTGGGAGTATCTGGAGGCCAGAAACCTGCCAGACGCCAGTCATGGAGCCAGCCATGATGGCAACCCTCTCCACCACTGCATTGACTTTTTGGACTATCCTTCTCCACACTGCCTTGTGAATGGCATCTATCTGTTGGACTGGGTCAAAACAGCAATGTGGTGACTACTCGACTATCTCATCTACCACAACTGTCAACTCACTGCTCCACCCCACCCCCAATGGAAATGTACACCCCCCCTCGCATCTCACCATTGTAAATTAAATATCCTCACACACATGTTGGCGTGTCCGCTCCGTCTTTATTGCAAATGTACAGTCTTCAACATGATCACAATGTGCCAGGAGCTTGGGCTGTATGTAGGCAAGGATAAGTCGAAGGCACCTAGGGAAACACAACAGAACAACTGCCACTGGTCTGGGTGTGGCATCACAGACATCACACAACACCTACCATCAGGATAACCCAACATGCACATGTCACAATGGCCAACAAGTGTCAACATACACGTCCTGTAGATGTCCCCGAATGACATATCCCAGAAACATTTGCAACCACCACTGAGTCTACAACTGGCTGATGCTACAATTCTCACATGCCCCTTCATGACAACAGCAATAAAATCGGACAATGGGTATGTTGCACATTGACACCCACCATCAAGTGAAGTAGCGAGTGATGAGCAGTTCACGCAGGTAAACACCTTCCTCCTCTCCACTGTCCTCATCACTGGACACGGCTTGGTTTGCAGGCTGGGGCCTTGGGTCCTCACCATCATCCAGGAGCAGGGGAATCTCCTTGCGAATGGCTAGGTTGTGGAGCATGCAGCATGCCACAACAATCTGACACACCTTCCCGGGCGAGTATGCCAGTGCACCTCTGGTCTTGTCCAGGCAGCGGAAACATGACTTGAGCAGACCAAAAGTACGCTCCAGCACACGACGTGTCCCCCCATGGGCCTCATTGTAGCAGACGTCAGCTGGGGACCTGGGATTCCGCAGTGGGCTCAGCAACCAGGGACGGTTCTGATATGCAGAATCACCTAGGTATGACAAACACAAATAGACATTGCAACCTCGCTGAGGCTGAGGGCATTAGGTCACACACACAGCACGCCACACGACTAGGCATAGTCACCCACAATCCATGCACGCTCGGGAAGAAGATTAGCCATCAGCTGGGGCACTATGCTGTTCCGTAGGATGTAGGAGTCATGTGCTGAGCCTGGGAATTTGACACACACCTGCAAGATGGTCATATCTGCCAGGCACACCACCTGCACATTGATGGAGTGGTAATGCTTGCGATTGCGGTATATGTGCACACTTGCCTGTGGTGGCACAAGACCGACATGGGTGCAATCAATGGCCCCAACAACATTGGAGATGTGTCCAAGGGGATAGAACTCTCCCTTCACAGCTGGCAATTCAGCACCCCTGGGGAAATGGATGTATCTGTCCTTGTATAGCATCATGGCGGACAGTACATCACGCAGCACCATGCTGAACATCGGTTGTGACATCCCACCAGCGCTGGCCACAGTCTCCTTGAACAATCCCATGACAAAAAAATGCAGGGCTGCCATCACCTTATAAGTAGGGGTGAAAGCTGTTGGATATGCCCTGCGGGGCTGAAGGTGGGGCTCCAACAGATCACAAAGGGTTTTCAGGGTGGCTCTGTCCAGGCAGCATTTCCGTATGATCGCAACATCCTCCATGTCCTCCAGCAGCGTCAAGTGACGAGTCAAATTTGGCCTCCTCCTATTTGAAATGATAGTGGACACATGTCAATGCAATACTTCATGAGATGTGCACAGCATATCACATTCTGGATGACACAACCATAACAATGAATGACATCTACAGTGAATAACAGACCAGCTGACATGGAGTGACACCTTCAGCTACACAAAGGGCACACGTGTCAACTTACACAAGACAAGTACCTCCAACACCGCCTTGGTCAATGTGAGTGCACATAGGGATATGGCCACAGTTCACATGGGCACGCCTGGTAGTATAGCATCCAGCATATGTGTAACTAATCAACCCCACTCTCTCCTACCTAGCTGCTGTACCTGTCACACCTTGATGCGTCATTGCAACCTGGCACACATCCACCACACAATGAGCACATTCGGCGCTGGAATGACAAATGTGTTCATGAGCAGACACGAGAGGCAATGCTAATAAGATCACCATTCATTGAGACGAGCATTGCTGTGATTGCCACTGGACCTCAACACATTGACATGTGTACATATTGTACAGTCCAGAACAACACTGTCCTGCCTACACCAACATCAAATACATAAGTGATATGTGAGTGGGTACAGGCAAATCTACGTTACACACACACAAACATGGCATGTGTAGCCATCAATTGAGCATTGGCATTATGTGCACAATGATGTGCCATTGAACATGTTGGCACTGTGCACTGTTGATGTTGGACAGATGGCCATCGCCATTGTGTGGCTCCCAAATCACGGTAGCTACCACCTGGCCCCGGCGGTGTGTCACCAGCACCCCCATTCTCACAAGCGCGGTAGCCATAGGCATGTAGACATGCCCATATGGCGGTTGGCATGCTTCGCCACCCAAATCGTGGTGCCTTGTGTCAATGCATGGCACCCATATCACGGTAGCTACTGCCTGGCCCCTGGGGCGTGTCACCAGCACCCCCATTCACACAAGTGCGGTAGTGAGAGGCATGGAGACATGGGGAAATGGAGGTTGGCATGCTCCGCAGCCTGAATGGCGGAGCCTTGTGTCAATGTATGGCACCCAAATCGCAGTAGCTACTGCCTTGCCCCGGCGGTGTGTCACCAGCACCCCAATTCACACAAGTGCGGTAGTCATAGGCATGGAGACATGCCCATATGGTGGTTGACATGCTCCGCCGCCTGAATGGCGGTGCCTCGTGTCAATGCATGGCCCACAAATCGCAGTAGCTACCGCCTGGCCCCGGCGGTGTGTCACCAGCACCCACATTCACACAAGTGCGGTAGTCATAGGCATGGAGACATGTGGAAATGGCGGTTGGCATGCTCCGCCACTAAAATTGCGGTAGCGCACACCGGGCCCCTGCGGTGTGTCACCGCCATGGAGCTTGCCCTAGAGCCAATGCGAAGATCGATAGCGGTGGCATGATGCAAATTTGAAGGTCATGGTAGGCGTGCTCCACCACCGCGGAGGCGGACATTGGCTGCGTTTGAAAGATGCACCATCGCGGTAGTGCACCCCAGGCCCCAGCGTTGTATCACCGCCATGGAGCATGCCCTTACATGATGCAATTTTGAAGATCGCGGTAGGCAGCTCCGCCACCGCGGAGGCGGTCATTGGATGCATTTTAAAGAGGCAAACCTGGACCACCAATTGCTGCAGCTTGGCACCTTTGAAACGGCCCCAGGGGGCTATATATGTGAGAGTGAGCCTCACATTGCCACTGCTCCCAGAGCCTGCTGCCTGAGACCCCTCACCTGCTGCTGCATCCAGAGCCTGCTGTCTGAGACCCCTCACCTGCTGCTGCCTCCAGGGACTGCTGCCTGAGACCCCTTACCTGCTGCTGCCTCCAGGGACTGCTGCCTGAGACCCCTCACCTGCTGCTGTCTCCAGAGCCTGCTGCCAGAGACCCCTCACCTGCTGCTGCCTCCAGAGCCTGCTGCCTGAGACCCCTCACCTGCTGTTGCCTCCAGGGACTGCTGCCTGAGACCCCTCACCACCAAAATCCCCTGCTGTTGTCTGAATTCCACAGTAATGGCAAGGACAGAGAAGATCCGTGCCAGTCCCTTCACGAGCGAGGAGCTGGAGGTCCTGGTGGACAAGGTGCTCAAACAGGACCCAAGGTTATATGGTGCCCCAAATGTCGTGGTAAGTCTTCAACAGTGGTGGGGTAGGGCAGGGGGCCCACACATGTAGTTGGATTGATGCAGTAGAGCGGCAGACCCTGATGCAGAGGTCTAGCCCGGGACCAGGGTTCAATTCCCCGCCTCGGTGGGTCTTGGGCTCAAAATTCCACGGACCTGATAATTCTCGCCTCGGTGCCATTCCAATCATGGAGTCCCACTCTGCAACTCTGGGCAATAGCTTGCTTAATCTCCACAACGGCCCCCACAACGCTAAGGATGCCTGGCCTCCACCTTGGGGGTGCCCAGGAGTGGACGCCTCACAGGGAAAGCCAGGATGGGTTCCACAGCGGTATTCGTACAAGCGCCTTGAGACCCTTGTGGGTGAGTAGTGCGCTATACAAGTATCAATTTACATTTACATGTGCCTGGGAGTGTAGGGTAGTGTCATGCACTGCCTGACATGCTGTCTCCAGTGGGAGGGTGTTTGTACCCAATGCCACAGGTTTACCTCTCTGCACATGTACGTATGAGTGACCTGTGTTGTGTTGTCAGCCATACAGTGACACAGAAGGTTGTTCATGCTGTAGTCAGGACAGTGATTGCTTGGATGGGTGGCTCTGTGTGCCCCTGTAGTCCATCTCAGTGTGAGCTCAGCTGGCCTGCACACTCCCCGCCTACAAAGACAAGTACAACTCACTTAACTTACAGAGTATGACATCAGTCTTTTCACATAGCACTCCAGCTATGGTCTATCTCAGCACTGTGGTTTGCACACAACTGTCCTTGTGAATGGCATTTTGTATTTGTGAGATCATGTCCCTCCATGTGACCACCATGACACATTCAAATATTCACAGGACAGGGACATTGATGGCTGCGCAGTCTTAGATACAGTGAGTCCACCCCCAAACACAGGGTGATGTATGTGTTGCTCAAGCCAACAATGGACTGGAGATGTGGGCAGGCTATATGGGTGTTTCAGTGCTGGCATCCTACATGTATGTGAGATGTGCAGGGACTGTGTTCCCCCTCACAGCTGCATGCTTTAACATCAGCTTTTCCCATGCAGGGGTCCCATGTGAGCTGTACTATATTCTCTGATTGACCTATTGTTGGATATGTGATGATTTTGTATCTTGCTGCTATACTGATAGATGTTGGTACATGACACTGTGTCCCTGATCATTTCTCCCTCTTGTCTCCCATGCCTGCAGCTCAAGGTACACCAGCGTAAGGCCGTGTGGAGGGCCATTGCAGTGAAGGTGCGAGCCCTGGGGGTCTCAAACCGATGGTGCACCACTGCCACAAAAGATGGGACGACATCAGCCGGCTGGCAAAGAATGTGGTGGAGATGACCTTGGGGCTGCTTCCTCGCACTGGTTGTCTGGCATGGCGCAGTATGACACCACTAATGTGGCGCATCTTGGCGGTGACACAGCCTGAGCTGGATACACGTTTGAAGGAGCATCAGCAGCAAGCCAGGGTTGAGCATTTGGGGAGTCTGACTTTGGCTGGGAGTGGCTGCATGTGTACAGAGCCTGTGCCAGCGCTGGCCTCTGTGATGTTGGTAGTGTGATGCTGTGGCATGTAAGTGGCTACTGGCCTGGGTGCCTGTGGCATGCATTTGCCCTACCTGTACTTACAAGGGTGATTCAGATGCTGTGCCTTCACATTACATTCTGAGTTGTGCTCTTCAGGTTTCTTCTGCATTGGTGTAGTCTTGGGAATCCCATGGGAGGGAACGGCAGTGTGCCCATTCTGACTGTGCGTACATCAATGCGTCCATTGCATGCACCCATATTGGGGAGGCCTACACATCTTACAGCAATGTGCAGCATTATATTGTCCCCAAGATACGACATAGTGGGTGGCATGGGCTAATGTCCATTGTTGACTGTCATGTTGTAGTCTGGGTCTGTGTTGTCCCCTCCTGTTCCATCCAGTTCTGTCATTGGCAACAAGTAGTGTGACCCCATCATATCCCTAGGTGTGCTCAGAACTAGTTGTGTGTCTGTTTGAACAGAGCCACAAGCAGGGTGTTGTGCTGTGTGGTCATCACATGGCTCATTCATGCCTGAGTATCCTGTTTCCACATACTGCTTGAGTCTATGTAGTGGGTTGGCACGATGTGATTGCACAGGGTGGTGTGCAACATGTAGATTTGGTCAACTTTTGTAATGTATTGCTTGCATATGTTTGTTCTGTTGCTGCCACTGACCTGACCCTACATCTCTCTAACCCATGTAGCATCACCTGTGGTTACGGAGGGACAGGAGACGGACACCAGTGGGGGTGAAACTAGCACCACAGCTGCCCAGGAGTCCAGTGACACAGATGTCACCAGCGCCTCAGAGGGGGACAGGAGTCTGTTGGAGGAGTCCCAGCCTGAGATGCAAAGCACCCCATCATCCAATGCCAGCGGGGATGCATCCATGTTGGAGGGTACAGGGAACGGGGACTCTACATCGACTTCCACCACACAGTGGTCATTGCCCACCCTCCCAGACACTTCCTCTGGTGCTGCCCGTGTCCACCTCAGTAAGATGGGAAGAGTGTCCTTCACCACTGGCACCGCTGCCCCTGCCCCTGTCCCCCCTGCTGCCATCAGTGCTGAGTCTGTGGATCTTTTGTGCCAGCTGTGAGTAGGCCAGAGAGCTCCCCTCAATGCCTTCATTGACCACGACAAGAAATTGGCCCAGGTGGTTGCTTTCATGGAGAGCATACATTCCGATGTGGGTGGGCTGCACCGGACAGTCCAGGCCTTGTCATCAACAGTGACATCTGCCCTGCAGCAGGCACATACTCACAGTCCAGCTCCAGTCCCTTTGTCAGGCCCCCGGGCAGTGGCCACGTCTGACGATAGTGACCACGGTCCACATACATCAAAGTCACGATACAGCACACAGAGCACACAGCAGCAGCAACCCAAGAGGTCCCGGACGCAGACACCATCCCCACAGAAGACCAAAGGCAGCCCAGAGCGCAGGGAGAAAAGCCCGTCAGGCGACACCAGTGGACAATTAGCAAAGCAGGAGTCCACAGGCACACATGCCTCAGTGGCATCCCCATCCAAGGACTCTCCTGCCCCTAAAGCATCACGCAAAGATAATCGTACAGAGTCTGTGCCCACCAAGGAGGTGGTGCATGCCAAGGGTACACCTAGGAAGGGCTCCAAGGCAGTATCACCAACCACCTCGACTCCCATTCCAAGCCCAGTGAAGCAGGGGCTGGAGGGCACTGTAGGGGTATCACCTAATAAACAGGGGAGGGGGGCAGAGGCAAAGCAAGGAGAAGCGTTCTGCTGGGTTCAGCACATCACCAGAGGGGCTGCCAGTGCCTGCACCTGCTGCAGCAGTGGTGGTGAGTGTGCCTGTTGTTCCCACACCACTTCCCATTGATCCACAGTTTGTCAAGCCATTTAGGATCCCCAAGAAGTGGAAGGGCACCCCTCCACAATCTCCCAGCCACACCGTGACTCCTGTCTGCATGACTCCACCTCCACGTGCCACTACACCACGTGGTCCAAGCAGCCCTCCGGCTTGCCAAGCCACTGATAGCTCTACCTCAGCTGTTCCTCTCTCTCCCTCGTCAAGTGCCCCGACAGTCCCCGAGACACAGCCAGCTCCCAGTCCCCCTGACAGCCAAGTCTGAGTGTTAGTCAACCTCACACACCTGTATCTCACACAGGTGGGCCTGTACTGCACATTGTTGCCCCCTGACTGTGTTGCTGACCATGGCAAGGTACAGTTGCACACATTCCCTGTGCAGCTTCTCATGGACTCAGTCTGCACTTTGTCCTGCCCACTGGTCTTGTCGTTCACTGCTGTGTGCCCCCTGCCTGTGCAGCTTCTCATGGACTCACTCTGCACTTTGTCTTGCCCACTGGCCTTGTCGTTCACTGCTGTGTGCCCCCTGCCTGTGCAGCTTCTCATGGACTCACTGTGCACTTTGTCCTGCCCACTGGCCTTGTCGTTCACTGCTGTGTGCCCCCTGCCTGTGCAGGTACTCATGGACTGAGTCTGCACCCTGGACTGGCCACTGGCCTTGTTGCTCTTTGCTGTGATGGACCCTTCCCTGTGCAGCTTCTCATGGACTCAGTCTGCACCCTGGACTAGCCACTGGCCTTGTTGCTCTTTGCTGTGTTGGACCCTTCCCTGTGCAGCTTCTTATGGACTCAGTCTGCACCCTGGACTGGCCACTGGCCTTGTTGCTCTTTGCTGTGTTGGACCCTTCCCTGTGCAGCTTCTCATGGACTCAGTCTGCACTTTGTCCTGCCCACTGGCCTTGTCGTTCACTGCTGTGTGCCCCCTGCCTGTGCAGCTTCTCATGGACATGCTCTGCATCTTGTGCCTTGCTCTTCTCTTCTCATGTTACTTATCTGTGCAATATGTGAATAAAGACAGTTGCTCCCGTTGTCTATTTTGTCAGTGTCCTTTCTGAATAAAGTTATTTTGCTGTGTGTAAATGGTTTACTGTGCCACATGGTCTGTGTGGCACCTCAACATGGTCAATGTTTGGGCTCACTTACTCTCTTTTTTTTAGGGGTGACAGGGTCTTCATTTCTGTTTGACCCTGATACTTGTGGTGGTAATGGGGTCAATTTTGAATGGTTAGCAGTAATCATTTACTTCATTGGTTCATGTTGGCTCTATTGTACACATGTCGGGGGGGGGGTCACTGCCAGCACAGAGTGGGTTTCTGCACACAGTATTGCAGGCAGGCTGTCCAGGGTCATCATGTATGTATGTTCTTCCTTTATGTGTGCCCAGTGGTGTATAATGGCCAGTCATCCTAGTCCCATGGCTTACTTTCCATTTGTGCTCTTGGATGGCCAGGTAGTGTGCAGTGTGAAGGGGGTGAGTGTGTGGGGAGTGTTGATGTGTGCATGCCTCTGCAATGTCAACTACACACATGTGTCACCCGGGAGTTGTGTGTCTGTTGTTTTGATCCCTGTGGATGTGATTGTATGCCCATGTGTGAGTTGTATGTTGTGCACTGTGCAGTTGATGTTTCCTTGCAGTTCTGTCTGACTCCTATTTGTTGTTTTTGACACTTGTGAGTATGCAGAGAGTGTTACTGGCAAGTCAGTGTTGTGTTTTGTTGCACATCCATGTGTCTTGTTGCTGTTTGTGGGGTCTGTGCAGACCTGCTGAACCACACTGCCATTGTGGTTGTGTTTTCTCATGCATTGCTGTCACAGGGTGCCTTCTTGCCTCCGGTGTGGCATGTTGTGTGTGTTGTCATACCCTCCCCTATATGTGCATTCAGCTGCATACCCATTGTGGGTCTACACTCCCTCTCTTTGTGTATGGTACACTCCTTATCTATCAACAAAGGCCTAGGGCTTGGAAGGTAGAGTACTTTCTTCTTAGCTGTGAATCAAATCCTATTACTTTAGGTATATAGTACCCCCCGTCTTTTGGGAAAAGGGTGGTCATCCACTGCGCTAGCCACCTTCAATTTAAAAATGAGAATTTTACCTGTGGCAATCCCCTTGACAAACCTCCAGGTGCATGAATACACATAAACTACACCGGGTGTTATTTCAAATATAAATAATAAAAGAAATATGAAAAAATGTGAAAGAGACGAGATGGCACCTCACGTGCGCACCACCAATTGAGCCTGCTGATTGGTACTCATCAGCTCTGCCCACTTTTATCATCATTGGTTGCCATCACGCTCCAAAAAATTATGAAGAAAGTGTCCAAAAATAAACCAAAGCTGTTAAGGTACGTGGTGGAGAAATCACATACCAAAAACGACTGAATAGTGCAAGTAAAAGGTTGAGGAGGATACACCCTCAATAGGTTCAAACTTTATTATTCCTTTGGTGTGCACCCAAATCAACAATTAAAAAGGTTGCTTAATATGCATACCATTAAATAGTGCCAACATGTTTCATCGCCCAATCTTTTTTTGGCGATTTCGTCAGGGCAGCTCCAGTCGCTTGGCACAGACACAGGACACTGTTAGAGTTTTTTCTCTCGGGGACTGCCAAAGGTAAAAAGGGGATAAAAACACACAAAACTCAGCTCATTCCACTACCCCTATTACATATACGGGAATATGCTTTTCATTTGAATATATCCTTAAGATTGGGCGATGAAACATGTTGGCACTATTTAATGGTATGCATATTAAGCAACCTTTCTAATTGTTGATTTGGGTGCACACCAAAGGAATAATAAAGTTTGAACCTATTGAGGGTGTATCCTCCTCAACCTTTTACTTGCACTATTCAGTCGTTTTTGGTATGTGATTTCTCCACCACGTACCTTAACAGCTTTGGTTTATTTTTGGACACTTTCTTCATAATTTTTTGGAGCGTGATGGCAACCAATGATGATAAAAGTGGGCAGAGCTGATGAGTACCAATCAGCAGGCTCAATTGGTGGTGCGCACGTGAGGTGCCATCTCGTCTCTTTCACATTTTTTCATATTTCTTTTATTATTTATATTTGAAATAACACCCGGTGTAGTTTATGTGTATTCATGCACCTGGAGGTTTGTCAAGGGGATTGCCACAGGTAAAATTCTCATTTTTAAATTGAAGGTGGCTAGCGCAGTGGATGACCACCCTTTTCCCAAAAGACGGGGGGTACTATATACCTAAAGTAATAGGATTTGATTCACAGCTAAGAAGAAAGTACTCTACCTTCCAAGCCCTAGGCCTTTGTTGATAGATATTGATTGAGAGGAGGGCGGTCTAGGTCCTTTTTCCCTCTGTAGCTCCTTATTGTGTATATGGTACACTCCTGCCATGTCCCCTACTGACATGCAGTACACTTCACTTTGGTGTGAGCTGTCCCCTTGGTTTGCATGTGTCTGTGCCTCCCCATGTCTCCATTTGTGCCACTGTGCTTTGTGGTGCAGTTCTTTGTCCAGGGGCAATGTTTCACTCAGGGCATTTCCCCAATGGGCCCTGTGTGATGTTCTGGTGCTGTTTGTCAGTCATGGTTGCTCCTATGCAGTTCACCTGTGTGTGCTGCCCAGTCCTGTGGTCAAGTTGTTTCAACCTTTTTGTCCCAGACTTGTGCATCTATTGGGTGTTGTGTTGTATGTATGTGTGTTGTTTGTGTTTTTGCTTCACTTCCTGGGTGTGCTGTTGTGTTTGTGCTGTGCTGTACGGTGTTGTGTGGGTTGATGTTCTGTCACTGATGTCTGTGTGTGTCTGGTATGCTTGGTGTGCACACACCGCTTGTTGTGCATGCAGTGCTGTGTATGTATGTTGCCTTGTGATTGCCTGGTGTGCATCCCCTGATGTCGTGCTGTGTTTGCTATGTGATTGTTCTGCCTGTGCATCTGTTGTTTGTTTGCTATTGCTGTGTTATGTGATGGTGCACTTCTTGTGTGTGTTGTGGTATGTTGTCTGTGCATTGTTCCTGAGTGACGTGGTTGTGCCCTCCTGTTGAGTCTGTGCTCCCATTGCCTTTCCCCAGTTTAGCTGCACAGGACATGTCTGTTGTTGTTGTCGTGGCTCTGTGTGTGTTTCTGTTGGGCTATGTGTTTGTCTGTTGTCTTTGTTTCCACATTTGTGGTGGCATCCCTGTGTGCGTGTGTGATGTTTGTGGCTGAACCCAGGGTGTGTGGTTGTTTGTGTGTGTATTGTCTGTCAAGTATTGCCAGCCTTCAGTGTGTTTGGCACTGGTGTTGTGTGCTGCTGGTGTGAGGGGGGTATGTGTGTAGATTCTTACTGGTGTTTGTCTGTCCTGAGGTGTGTAGATGGAACCTGTGTGTAGTGCTGCTGGTGTGCTCCTGTGGGGTAGTTGTATGGATGTGTGGCTGTTCCCTGTTTGACTTCAGGGCCTTCCTTTCATCCTTGTGCCTATACGTGGTTTGCCTTGCTGTCTCCCTGTGTCGTTGCACTGAGCTGTCTGTGGTTTGAGTTCACTGACTGTGCCAGCCATGTGTGCTTTGATGGTGTGAGGGTGTTGTGCTCTGTTCCTTGTGTTGATGTGATGTACACATGTTTGTTGTGTGTCTCCATTGGCCTTCCCTTTGTGTGCATCCCACTTTTGTTTCCCTATTTGTTGTGCTCCATTGCTGTTGGCATGTGGGGTGTGTGTGTGTGTGTCAGTCTGTGGTATGTATGTGTGACTGTGCAGGCTGTGTGTCCATTTGGATGTTAATTCCTTGTGTATGTTCATTTGTTGCTTGTCCTCATTGATATTTACCTGAGTGTGGTGTTGTGTGTGTTTCCCTGGCCCTGTGCTACTGTGCTATGTGTTGTGTGTTCCTTTACAGCCACTTCTGCATTGTGTGTCTCCATGATTTTTTGTTGTGTGGTGCAGGGTGTGTGGCAGGTGGGTGATGTGTGGGTGCCCTTGTGGATGTGTCCCTGTCCCCCCTAGGGTGTCTGATGTGTATTTGGACCCTGTGCCAGCCCGTGTGTTGTGTGTTGTTGCGTACCTGTGGCAGCGTCCGTGGCGGGCCATGAGTTCCTAGTGATGTAGCAGGTACAGCACCGGAAAGACGTGAAGAGCTGGGTCCATGGCGGTCGTGACCGGGACTCTGGTTTTGCGCTCCGCTGTCGAGCTTCTGCCGTCTCTTGTTGGGCGTTGTCTCCGCTGCGGTGCGTCTGCTTGCTTGAGTCATCCAAATTTGTGGAGCGGGGCGGACGTCATTCCGCATGGCAGAGAGTCTCCATTGGCTCCCACCGCCACAGTGGCGGGCACACTTTGATGGCGGTGCGCCTCGTACCGCGGCGGTCTGGAATTGTCCTATGTTTGACCATACTAATATGGCGGGCGTGATGTCCGCTGCTGGCGGGCGGAAAAAGGCATTTATCTGAACCACCAGTGCTGCAGTGGTCCCACCGCCCTACATCCTAATGGACCCCTAAATATTTACTTTAAAATTATATTACACAATAACAAACAATACCCGTTACATTTTACATATAAAATAATAACATTAAATATGAAATATTATTATTAAATATGAAATATGAAATATAAACTTTTCATTTAATAATAAAAAAGTAACATAAATAATACATGTGTATTACATTTTATTTTTAAATCCAAATAATATTTTCTTTACATTTTTACCTAATACATAACACCTTACAGTTAAAATTAATACCTGAGTATTAATTTACCAAGAAATATACCTATTCCATAAAATATTTATTATCATTACTAACATAAATATGAACTATTTAATAACAAAATTAATACCTGAGTATTAAAAAATCCTAAAAAAGAATTCCCAAAAATGTTTTCTGTAATTCTTTGCCTAATTAATAACAACTTAGGGGTCCATTATGATGTCGGGGGGATCGCCACTGCCCGACCAGCGGTGGCGATCCGCCCAACATCTATCCCCGCACGCCCTCCAATTACCCCCCACCATATTACAATGGCGGGGTCGCAGCGGCGGACGGAAAGACCGTCTGCCGCATCTCTGCCGGCAGGCAATCCCTCCGATTGCCTGCTGGGCGGATCTCTGGCCTAATATGGTGGCGGTGTCTGGAAGACACTGCCATCCATATCGGGATGCCTGGTGGAGAGGGCCTTTCCATCACGGCGATGCCCCCATGGAAAGGCATGTGGTCTTTTGTATTGGGGGCCCATTGCGGGCCCCTGGGGTGTTTGGGGGGTGCGGGATGCACTTGGTACCCCCCTACATTTGCATGCACAAGGTAGGAGGCACCACATGGTGCCTGTCACATTTTGCATGCAAATGCACAACATGCATTTTTTACATTGCGGTGGGTGCTGCTTACAGCACCACCCCCGCAATGTAAAAATTTCGGGATACGACCACCATGGTGGCGGTCGCATCCTGATTGGCATGGCGGGACTGCTGCACCTATGGCGGGCGGTCCCTTTTGCCGTTGCGGTGCCATCGTAATGATGCCCTTGGCATTAATATTAATACCTGAGTATTATTTTACCAAAAAATAAACCTATTCCATAACATACTTAGTATTATTATTATCATAAATATTAACTTTTTAATAACATTATTAATACCTAAATATTAATGACTTTAATAAAAATCTTTTTATTTCCGAATTAATCGGAAATAAATTTTATCCAATTATCCAATTAATCCAATTACCGTCCCATTTCCCTATTACCCTACCTGGCCAAGGTTTTGGAGACCCATGTAACCAGCACCCTGAGCACCTATGTGGAAGCCAACCACTGCCTCTCCCCCCGGCAGGCGGGCTTTCGCCCCCTCCACTCGACGGAGAAGGTAGTGATCTCAGTGATGGACAGCCTACGCGAGGGCATCGATACCAACGTCCCCCAGGCCCTCATTCTTTTAGACCTATCCGCCGCATTTGACACGGTGGACCACTCCATCCTCCTCACCCGTGTCAAGGCGGCGGGTATAGAGGGCCTGGCCCTCACCTGGCTTAAGTCCTTCCTGAGTGACAGGGCTCAGGCAGTCCATCTTGCTGGTTTCACCGCTGCCTCTCGTAAGGTTGCATGTGGAGTTCCCCAAGGCTCTTCCCTCTCCCCTCTTTTGTTTAATTTATACATTTACCCCCTCATTTTTATGTTACAGCAGCTCGAGGTCACGGTGTTCAATTACGCCGATGACCTCCAGCTAATTTTTGACCTCTCCCACTCCTCTTCCTCTGCTTCAAATGTCCAATCCGTCATGCTGTTCATCCAGGATTGGATGAACTGCAACCACCTCAAACTCAATCCGGACAAGACGGAATTAGTCCTGACCAGAGGTGGTTGCAGTCCCTGGTCCCCCTCTCACTGGCCCTCCTCACTTGGTGTTCCCCCGCTCCCAGTTCCTAAGGTCAAGACCCTTGGCATCCTCCTGGATCCCTCACTTTCTGTTCACTCTCAGGTTAATTCAGTTGTTTCCTCCTGTTTCTTTTCCCTTCGAATCATCAGGAAGATTTCTCGTTTTTTTTCTTTACCCGCTCTAAAAATTATAGTGATGGCCATGGTGCTTTCGCGCCTCGATTATGGGAACATCATTTACAATGGCGCTCCAGCCTACGCCATTCGCCGTTTGCAGCTAGTGCAGAATCAGGCTGCCCGCCTGATTCATGGCCTGCCTAAATACCATAGAGCTACTCCCCTATTGCAGGCCTTGCACTGGCTGCCGGTGAAAGAGCGTGCTCTGTTCAAGCTTGGCTGCACCACTTTCCAGGCTAAAACAGGCACTGCCCCGGAATTTATCTGTTCTGCCATCACCCCCTACATACCTGGACGAGAGCTTAGGTCTACTCATCAGGCTTTGTTAACCATCCCCCGCTTCAGCAAGAATAGACTGGCGGTACGAAATTTGCAGTGCTTGCTCCAGCATTTTGGAACTCCCTCCCCCCGGAACTCCGTATGTCATCTTCCTACACTGAGTTCCGGAAGGGTCTTAAAACTTTTCTTTTTCCCCGAGCCTACAATGCTTAAATTCCCCTCTGCTCCTGCCTGCTTCTCACAATCTAACAGCGCCAAGAAACCGCATGGTAAAAGTGCGCTATAGAAATGTTTTTAAATTCAAATTCAAATTCAATTAATTTTTGTTAAATTATTAAACATACATTATCAAAAATGAAAACAAACACTTACCATTCAATACTTACCAATGCGTTGTAAAAGCATGTGTTGTACTTGTACATGCGTTGTAATGGCATGCGTTGTAAAATTATGCGATGCAAGTGTATCTGCGTTGTAATGGTTGCATTGTAAAGGCATTGCGTTGTAATGCCTGTCTTGTAAAAGATGTCTCCCCATTGCTTCACATTGGCGGTCACTGCGGGCAGTCGATTCTGTAGCATGAAGTTCAGTTCTCATGTTACCAGTGGATGCTGGTGATCACTGTAGTGCAAAGAGTTGGGTTCAACAGAGCTTTGTATTGGGGGTCAGGGCAAGTGGCAAGATCTTGGTGCAAAATGACATGTACAAGGTTGTAAAGAGCCCAAAACTTAAGGATTTCTCTTTTTTGTTCATGGATGAGCTCAACTGATGCCAAACCAAGGGTCCAGGACCTGGGAAGCACCTCTTGGTGATCAGGAGCTCACTCCAGCAGTGGCCAGCAGGGCTCAGGCAGGTAATTTGCAAATCCAGGCAGGTCCAGTGCAGCAGGTCAGCTAAACAGCTATAGGGAGCCCTCTGGAGCTTGTTATGTCCCAGTAGGTCTGAATAGATGTTCTGTCAGCTGACGCTTGCAGTCCCTTCAGGTAGCTTGGGGTGAAGGGAGCAGGTTCAGTCCTTAGACCGCAGGGCAGGCCTCAAGCAGCTTGGGAGTCCTCTGGCAGCAGAGCAGTCCACAGTTCAAGGTGTGTACTGAAGAGTTGGTCTGAGGGTCCAATATTTATAACTGGCGCCAGCTTTGAAGTGAGAGAAACTTGTAGACCTCCCTACACGTCTGGATTTATTTCCTCCCTGCCCTGGTCCCAGGATGTCTGGAGTCACAACAGGCTAGTGTGAAGTTCCTTGCGTGTGTGATGAGGAAGCTCTTTTCAAGTGCAAGTGTGGTAGGTGACAGCACTGCCCTTCCTATCAGGTCAAGATGCCCCATCCTGCCAACATCCAGTCCCCCTTTGTAATACTACCTGGGAGGAATACACAAAGGCCAGTTACCAACTACACCTAGTCACGTGACCCAGGATACAGGCACCAAATTGTTAGAACAAGAAAATGCCAACATTCCCAAAGTGGTATTTTCAGAATTGTGACTTAAAATCAGACTTTACCATTAAAGAGAGTTTTAAATTGCAATTCATTAGAGACTGAATATGACATTTCTACCTGTTCCAAAGCAAAGGTTATTACTTATTAAATGTAATAAGGTAATTCAATGTTACCCGGTGGGAGAGGTTGGCCTTGCAGTTGTGGAAAAGGAAATTAAGAGTTTTTGTCTACCAAGACATATAAAACATAAAGGTACATGTGCAACTTTCTATATACATTGTGCCCATTTGCTATCTAGGACCTACCCTAGTGGTGACTTTTTTGTATTAAAAGGTAGTTGTAGGCCTGTTAAGAGGTTTATTTTGCCAAGTCGAAATTGCAGTTTAAAAACTGCTCTCGGGCTGTAATGGCAGGCCTGAGACATGTTTAACTAGGCTGCTTAAGTGGATGGCACATTTAGTGCTGCAGGCCAGCTAGTAGTGTTAGACCTGTTAGCCTTAGGGTGGTCTTCCTCCAAACCTTTTGCCCTCCCTTTCCATTTTTGCTGATCTCGTTTTGCTGGCCTTAGGATTCTGCACACCTTTCCTCTGCTAACCAGTGCTAAAGTACTTATGCTCTACCTCCAAACCATTGTAACATTGGCTCATACCCAATTAGCTTATTTAATTTACTTATAGGTCACTAGTAAACTGGTACTACATGTTCCCAGGGAATGTAAATTAAATGCTACTAGTGGGCCTGCAGCACTAATTGTGCCACTCACTTAAGAAGCACTTTAAACATGCCTCAGGCCTACAATGGCAGTCTGTGTGTGCAGTTTTAAACTGCCATTTCCACCAGGAAAAGTAAACAAATGTTTGCCAGGCCCAAACCTTCCTTATAGATAGACATAAGTCACCCCTAGGGTAGGCCCTGGACACCCCAGCAGGATTCAATTAATTTAAAAGGTAGCACATGTATTTTTAAGATTCACATGTCCTGCCAGTCAAAAATTCTTGAATTCATTTTTCACTACAACAAGGCCTATCACTCCCATAGGATTACACTTGACTTTACCCATCACATTTCATAAGTATAATTTCCAAATGGAAAAAGGTCACCTGTTCATGTTTGGTGTGTTTAGAATTGGGATTTAAAATCCTAACTTATGATGAAGTCGGATTTTAAATTACAATTTTGAAAATGCCACTTTTAGAAAGTTGCTATTTTCTTGCCTTAGCCATTTAGTGCCTGTAGTCTGTACTTGGGTCACATGACTGGGTGTTGCTGACAGTTGAGCTTTGTGTATTCCTCCTTAACAACCACATGCAATAGGGGGCTTAGGTGTACTTGGTTAGGCCATAGCTGGCAGGAGGGGAGAGAGGAGCTGGGCACAGCCCTGCTAATACTTGAATAGGCTGTGTTGTGCCTCCACACAAAGGGCGGCTGCATACCCCCTGTAGTTAGTCTGGAGCCAGGATAGAGAAGACAGGGTGCCTGGGAATTCAAAGGGAAACCTCCAAAAGCTTCTCCCCACTTCAAAGGACCAACTGGGTATAAAAATTGGACCTCAGGCACCAACACTTGAGTACACTTCCAGAACTATGGATAATCTGCCAGGAAGAAGGGCTGCTGTGCTGCTGAAGAGTTGACACTCTGCTGGACTACTGCCTTACTTTGCAGCTGCTTTGCTGTGCTGACCTAATGCCCGCCTATCTGGATGAGAAGGATTGGACCTACATCTCTTGAACCCAGAACCCCAGAGTGACTCCAAGAGCTAAATGGCTGGCCTTCTTGCTTGCGCCTCAGGGACTGAAGGCTCCAACAACCTTGCATCTGGGCTCTGTTATATGTGAGTCTACCCTGCCAAGTGGTGCCACCCCAGCCCTTGGAAGTGGGCCTATGGTGCTCTGCCACCCTCTGTCAACCCAGCGGAATGTCGTACCTCCCCTGTTGCACCGCACAACTCCAAGTAGATCTGAGGCATCGCTGCATGGATTGGAACCACCAAAAAGACCTGAATCACATCGCAGTTCTTTGCCTCATCAGAACTGCCCCTGTGCAACACATTCTCAGCACAGGCCTTTGCATCAGTTGTTGACAGAAGCCCCGACAATGAAGCTGGACTCTACATCACAGCCCCACAACTCCACGGAATCGATGCATCGCCCCAGCTGCACAACACATCTCTGAATCCAGACTTCGCAATGCAAGTCCTCGTCGACTGATTCTTTGACGACAATGCAACAGGACCTTGCACTGCAGCCTCACCACATCTCGGGAACAATGCATCACTTTGGCTGAGCGACACATCTTTGACGTGCATCCTAGCAAAGCTCAGCAAACCAGAGTTGAAGGTACTGTGCTCAGTGGGCCTAACTGGCTCCCTGGAGCCAGCCCATGCTCCATCATGGCCAGCCTGAACGTATGACTTTTCTCCAGTCCAGTGGCTCCAGATCTCCACAATTGGCGCTTTACACCTTTTGGAGCTATTTTTACTAAAATCTTTCAAATGTATTATCTCCGGTTTTACTGATTGGATTGTTGTCAATTTGGTGTTGTTTTATTTATTTAAAAAACAAGTCTATTTTTCAAATCCTGTTGTGGGCTCCTTATGATGTGGTGTGTTTTCACTGTGTTACTGTTTGAAGTGCTGCACAAATACCTTACACATTGCTCTGTGTTAAGACTGAATGCTCTGTGCCAGAATATTGTTGCATAGTTGGTTTCTTTTGTGTCATTTTTGGTACAACATTCTGCAAATGTTTCCATCCAATCACAAACTGTATTATTCCAATAATCATATGCATCACGTTTGAGTTTACAATATTTGTTATTATTTATTACTTTTGGTTATAATTTGATTTCAGCTTGCTTTCATCTCCCTCAACAGTTTAACCAGTTCTTCCTTTGCCATCTGTGTACTTATTTCTTCTTACAGTTTTGAAATACTGATACTCAAAATGTATTTTATTAAATTCTCTATTGTGAAATTCATTAAATCAAAGGGACATTTATTCAGTATTATATATCAATTTTTTGTGTTCGCTCAATTGTTTGATAAAGATCATTCTTATAAAGATGGTATTTGTTTCATGTGTTGTTATTCAGCTATGGTTAATACATGCAATGTGTCTCTTCTTTTGGTAAAGGTGTTTGATATGGGCTTGTTTTGGAGCAGGTATTCTCGTTTTTGGCTTAAGAACTGATTACCTTGACAATACTATTTCTATCTCTACTTCTGATAATACAAGTCTTACCAATTGGACTAATTTTTTACTTACACCCTCTTTGGCGATTCCAATGTATGTGGTGGTTAGGTCCCATCTGAAGTGTTTTACGTATTGTGCATGACATTTCTACAAAAGAAATATCTGGTATGCATGATTGTTTCTTCTTGTTCATTTCTTGGGTGACGCTTGGTAGCACTATATTGTTATTTGGTCCATTTCCTCTCCATTCTAGTGTTTTCTTGTTTGTTGATCTTCTCCCAAGAGAGGTGCGTATCCCTGTGTTGTGGGTCTTGATGGCATTTCTCTTATTTGCAACGGTCACCCATGTTCACAATATTTCTCCACTAAACTTGTTAGTCCTGACCTGATGTGCCAGAATATTCCTGCATAGTTGATTTCTTTTGTGTTATTTTTGGAACAACATTTTGCAAATGTTTCCAACCAGACATAAACTTGATTATTCTAATAATCACATGCATTGTGTTTGAGTTTATATTATTTAATATTTATTACTTTTAGATACAATTTGATTTTAGCTTCCATCTTCCAATTCTTACTTTGTCATTTGTGTGCTTAATTCTTCTTGTAGTTTTGAAATACGGATATTCAACATTTCTTGTGTTAATTTCTCTATTGTGACATTAATGAAATCAAAGGAACATTTGTTCAGTGTTAAATATCAATTTTTGGGTGGTCTCTCAATTGTTTGCAGAAAGATTGTTCTTCTGAAGATGGCCTTTGTTCCATGTCCTGTTATTCAGTTAAGGTTAATGCATGCATTGTCTTTTATTTTATTTTGCTAAAGGTGTTCAAGTTCTTTGATATTGGTTGCTTTGTAGCCGCTATTGGTGACTATGGCTAAACAACTGATTGTCTTGCCCAATACTATTTCCATCTCTTCTTCTGAGAATGCAAGCATAACCAATTGCACTAATCTTTTAATGATATCCTCTTTGGAGATTTCTATGTATGTGGTGGTTAGGTAAATGAGAGGAAAATACAGAGGTGTCAGAAGTGGAATCAATTACCACTACCTTGAGGCCCTTCTGAAGAAACTGGACTAAAGTCAACATCAATTAACCCAAGCTTTAGAATTACATCAAGAGCCGAGTAAAGACACAACCAGAGTAAACCACACAAGGCACTGGGTCTGACAAGAAGCATCAGAAGAGAAGAACCAAGAAATCCTTAAAAATGCAATTGCAACATCAAGAGTACATCCCAATGTTCTGTCCACAGTGCTTCAAAAGTACATCCCAGTAGAAGATCCTGCATATGTCTTAAAAATGTTCAAATGAGTGGCCCGCTTTGCCCCCAGGCTCCAACAGCATTAGAGACATCAGTCCTCATCTAAGTGGCGTATTATACTGCAGGTACAGGTTGGAGAACATCCTATGCTGAAATAAAACATTATCTCTTGAGAGAATGAAGTTCAATGCAATCACTTATTACCATCAATTCCAATGTTTACTGCATAGTAACTGCCACAAACTGCATAAAAGCAAAGGCTTGTGCAGTTGGGCTGGACCTATGCACTTTCAAATGTTAAACACTCACTGAATCATTTAGACTATAATAAGTATGTTTCTTTAACCCTCACTATATTTTAGCTAGGGGCTAGAAGAACTGGGCAGCCCCGGCTGGCTAAAAAAACAGAAAGTACACAAACTGGTTATTAAAAACTCTATATAGTATAGGATTTTCACCAAAGCCTAAAGAGAGGGTCCCTTGAATATTGGGGACCCTGGACCAGAGCCCACTTTGCCCATGCCTGAAAACATTTCTGGTTCTAGAAATGGAAAGATTTCCACCAGATTCTCAGAGCGGAACATGTAGATGACAAGATTTTGATGTCTTTGAGCTGTTCGCTGCAATGCTACTCTGTTACAATATTCTTCAAAGCAATGCACGGCAACTGATAAGTAACTTCGGTCATGTGGAAGATCAGATGAGTGGGCCAGGATGCCTCAAGGGGCCCAGGCTGGATTGTTCACCAATGAGCTGTTTACAAGTTTGTGTAAATGGCATAATTTGTTTACATGGGACATCAGGAGGACTGATATAGCACAGAAAGAGTCCTGCAGAATAAAGATTGAGAAATTGGTGTACCAACCATGAGACACATGCAGTGCAAAGGCGGTCAAGGAGAAGGACAAAGTGATTGCAAAGTTATAAATGAATTTGTTTAACAAGAGCAAAAACAAGGGAAAGTAACTGCTTGAATTAGAGAAAGAAGGAAGATAAGTTACAGCTTTCCTATTGCTGAATGACTATGCATTTAGCAAATGGCAATAAAGGAAATGGGATGTTTTTGCAATTTTGCACACATGTAAAAAAATATTAGGAAAAGCCAAGCATATAATTAATTGAGGGATGGGCTTCCAGTAGTAGCAAAAGAGTAGATGTCATATTTATTATTGGCCCATATTTATCAAGGGCTTGCAATGCCATTGCATCACACAAGGCGATTCAAGGCAATGCAAGCCCTTAAGTCAGATTTACTATGCGAAGCAGAGCCACCTTCCATGGCTCTGCATGGCAGAGTACATCTGGAGTAACACACGGCAGTGTGAATCACTGCCATGCATTACTCGGTATTGGGAAGGCATAACATGGGTGGAGCGTGGGTGTTCCCATGCATCCATCAGTGATTTTGTATGCATTCCCAGATTTACTACGACTAGTAAACTTGGGAATGCATCAAAATGGTATGCCTTCCAAACAAAGGCGTGACGAGGAGAAATCTTTTATTTGACCTCGTTATTTCCTCTTTCTACGTTTCCCTGATTCTGCAGCACACATAGAAAGAGGAATATGCCCCTGAAGATTGTTTTTGTGCAGGAAGGTGACCTTCCTGCACAAAAACAATCTTGCCTATTACACAGGCACCCTTGCACCATGGCGCAAGGGTGCCTGCGTTGGCGCATGGACAAGTGCACCGGCACAGAGAGAGCACAGGAATGCCCCCTATGTTAGTAATTATGGCACATTCCTGTTCTCTCAATTTGACGCAGTGCAGCAAGTTGTCTTGCTGCTTTGCGTTTTTTTTTAGTTTTTTTTTTAGCACAGTTTTATATAGCGCAAACTTGACCCAAATCCAATCAGGTATCAGAGCGCTTTACATAGGACCAGTTACGTTACATGAGGACACGAATTCCTTTTTTTTTTTGTTAGGCACGGGGAGATTAAGTGATTTCCCCAGAATCACAGTAGGTTCAGCATCTTTACCGAGACTCGAACCCAGTTCCCCCTGGTCCGAGGTCGAGCGCCCTAGCCGTTAGGCCAACTCCGTGCCTAATGTTAATAAATCTGGCACCCAGTTTTCAAAAGAACTTGAAAATCTCCTTAGTGCACATGTTTAGATTCTGGTTTACTTGGTTTTATTATAATACATAGAAGACTGCAATCCCTGTAGCAAAGCCCGTCTAATTTCTTATTACCGTGGGAATGTAACATCTCTAGTCACCTGTAATAATGGAATGAGTAGCTGCTGAATTGGAATACGCTATTAGTTATAACCTCATAATGCCATCTTTTAGCGCTAGCAGCCAGAGTGAAAGGAAGGTCATAACTGGAGCTGCAGGTACAAAAAAAGGAGAACTGGCATTTCGCTCTTCTGTTCCAAGTGAATAACCTAAGAGAGACATTTATGATAAATGTTGATTATTGCACCGCAGGTCATTACAGTAAAAATAGAATCTCTTTGCATGCTTCATCATATTTTGAGCCAACACATTTTAAATCTGATTGACATTAAAGTGATAATATATTATTTTTAACAAATTACTAGGGGGCATATTATCAAGAAACAGAGTTAAAATTATCACCGCTTTATCGGCAGAAAACTGCTGCTAAAGCGGCAATAATGGGCTTGATAATATGCCGCAGAGAATTCCCATATAAGCCTGTGTTGACACCAGAACATGGGATTCTATTGGAATTCCATAGAGCATATTATCAAGCCCATTATCGCCGCTTTAGCGGCAGTTTTCTCCTGCTAAAGCGGCGATAATTTTAACGCCGTTTGTTGATAATATGCCCCTTGATGTTTTCGGTGTGTTTGATTTTGCACACTAGATTCTGCTTTGATGGTTCATATCCACAACCATACTAGCGCTTTCATTTGTAGGAGCAAGGCATCAAGGAGCTATTTGGTTCGTGGGAAGGGGGCCAATGTGACAAAGTATTATAAGGAATAAAATGTCCTCTGCTTTATGTTAAAAGGATATTACAAGTCACCTCGGAATTCTGTGACCTTATTAGTGAACCCTTCGGTGACTTGTGATATCCTTATAATGTATGGCAGAGAGAACTTATAGAGACATGGGAGTGCGCGGACATCAAGCCTAACTGGTAGATCGAGTTTTGTAACATCATATATTCAACCTGTTGGATACTGTGCAAGGCTCATTTGTATTCTTCATTGTAAACAGCTACATTTTGCTCACCTACATAAAAGCCAAGGAGAAAGTTAAGGAAGGAGTGAGGAAATGATTGCGGTTTATATTAAATCCCAATAGTTATTAATACATTTTAAAATTTGCAGAGGTTCTACAAAATATTAGAACATTGGAATGTTGAAAGCTCTATTGAACACAATGGAGAAGCTCTAGGCTTATAATGGCTGGTATATGCCTGGAGTGCCAGCATTCCAATGTTTGGGCATCATTTACAATATATTGACAGAAGGCAGCACCGTGCATCAAAAGAAATGGGCAGGAATGCACCATTTCTACAAGATATAGCACTTTCCCGTCCTTTCTCCCTGCGCTGGTGCTCAATTGGCTGCGATGCGCCAACGCGGGCACCCATGCGCCATGGTGCACTGTAGGAATTATTGTTTTTGTGCAGGAAGGTGGCCCTTCCTGCACAAAAACAATCACAAGAGGAGTTTTCCTCTGTCTATGTGTGCTGCAGAATGCAGAAAAAAGGAAAACCATTTCTCCTTGTTGCGCCAACCTTATCCCTCCCCTGGGGAGGCATAGGAATCTGACGTATTCCCAGGTTTACAATCAGGGAATGCTTCAGATTTCATGGACGTTGCGTGGGAACATCCTCAGCAGCACCCATGGAATGCCCCCTTCATGCAGAGTAATGAGTGAAAAGGGGCCATATATAGAAGTCCATGGAAAGCCACACAGGGTGGATTTACGTGGCCTGGTTAAAATGGGCAGGCACACTGCGCTGCATCAAAAAACGTGATGCACCAGCAGTGCAATGGACTTCTACATAACCTCCTTTTTCTTCATGTTTCTCCCTTTTTAATTTAGAACAATCTAGCCTTAGTAGGTGGAATGTTCTAATAGCCTTATAGCCCTTCTTCATCAGGCAATACGGGTCATTAAGGGCACTCTCCCTCATTATAGGCCCTGGCTTGGCGCTCTGGCCTATGACTTGGGTTCAGGGCCATTAAAACTGGTATAGCTCTCTGCAGCAGGCTAGAAGGCTACATTGATATCAAAGATAATTCAGGATTTAAGCAAAACGATTAAGAAATTCAAGAGCTTTGTGCACCATATTTAGCTTTAAAAAAGACACAATTGCAAAAATACAAATAGTGCACAATATTACTGGGAATCCAAAGCAGACCTAGCAAATTTGTCGGATCGGCCCCACCCCCTGGGACAAGCCAGTAGCGGCTGGCAGGAAATGAGACTGGAGGGGCGGGGATATCCCAAAAAAATCTATACATTTAAAATGACCTGCCTACTTGATCTCCAATCAGCATATATCTCTTCCGCTTCCTGTTCTACAGTGTCATTCACTGTCTGAAAATCCACACATTTCTACTCTTTCTACTCTGCTGGGCGGCCACAGTCCACATTCGCCTCATACAAATAGAGGGCTGCCGTTTTGAAGGACTATAATGCATTTTAGAACTCGTATAATAGATTGCACATGTTTACCACCCGCTTCCACTTGGTGGTAAACTGAACATGCAAAATGCTTGTATTAGCTAATGATACATGTGTGATCTGGAAGGGACAGGCTTCAACATTAATTTTAGCAGACATTAATAGCTGAGGCATTTTATGATGTTAAAAATATGAAATTGGCACAGCTTATCTCTGAACCAAGAAGTAGTATCTTATTTGGTTTGCTGGCCCTAGCACTCTATTTTTAGAAATTACATTGACACTTGTTTTTACTATTTCTTCTTAATATTTTGTTCTAAATTATTGTATTATGTACCTGTTTTATGGTAATTTAATGAAATAAAGAGCTTTGTATGTGCTAATGGTTAATACATATCATTTGCTATTAGGAGATCGTAATTTACAAGTCACAGTTTGTAATATGATTCACATTCCATTCCATTAGTTTGCAAAAATACTGATTCCTTTACCTTTTGTTAGTATTATTAAATAGATTTGTACAGCGCATGGCTACACAGAAAGGGTTTCCCAGGGCTACGCTACAGAAACCTTTGCACTTTGCATATTCTGCACAAGCATGCCACTTTACAACTGGCATGTAAATCGCAAAGATGTTAGTACATCAGTCACTCTTGCCCTCGTGTACTTGGTTTGTTTTAAGGGATCGAGACAAATAATGAGTCACAATTTGGGATTCCTGAAATGAAATGAACAAAAATGGATTTGTTAGAAGTGGTCACAAAAGGCGCACTGACTTCCAATGAATCCATTGGTATTTTGCAAAACCAACATAAGTATTATTAGGTTAATTCTCAAAATATCAATTCATAGTCATACCAGACAACCACGCAGCCCTCATGAACGCCAGACGCAAACACCACCAAATCATCCGATCCGCCAAAAGAACCTCTTTCAAGGAACGCATCGACATCAACGCACACAACAGCAAAGAGCTCTTCAACATCGTGAAAGAACTCACCACACACAGCTCCAGCTCCAACGACGTCCCGCCATCACAAGAACTCTGCGACTCCCTGGCTACCTTCTTCCACTGGAAGATCACAGACATCCACAACAGCTTCGACACCCAGATGCCGACAACAGACGCCGACACCCCCAACTCAACAACCACCAAACACACCGACCTCCTGCTCTCCTGGAACCACGTCAACGACGAAGACACCATCAAAATCATGAACACCATCCACTCCGGCACACGTTCCGGCCCCTCCCCCCACCACATCTTCAACAAGGCAAGCTCCATCATCGCACCCCAACTCCGAAAGATCATCAACAGCTCCTTCGAGACCGCCACCTTCCCGGAGAGCTGGAAAAACGTCGAGATCAACGCCCTACTCAAGAAACCCAAGGCGGACCCAAAAGACCTCAAGAACTTTCGACCCATCTCCCTGCTCCCGTTTCCGGCGAAATGTCATTGAGAACACCGCCAACAGACAACTGACCCACTTCCTGGAGGAGAACAACGTCCTGGACTACTCCCAATCTGGCTTCCGCAGCAACCACAGCTTAAACCGCCTTCATCACCGCCACTTACGACATCAGGACCCTACTGGACAACCGCGAAACCGTGGCCCTCATCCTCCTGAACCTCTCGGCCGCCTTCGACACCATCTGCCACCACACCCTGTGCACACGCCTCCGCGACGCAGGGATTCAAGACAAAACCCTGGACTGGATCACCTCCTTCCTCACTGGCAGATCCCAGAGAGTCCGCCTCTCCCCTTTCCGATCCGAAGCCACCACGATCACCTGCGGCGTACCCCAAGGATCATCCCTCAGTCCAACCCTTTTCAACATGTACATGGCACCGCTCGCCAACATCGTGCGAGCACACCACCTCAACATCATCTCATATGCCGACGACACCCAGCTGATCCTCTCCCTCACCAAGGACCCGGCCACCACCAAATCCAACCTCCACGAGGGAATGAAGGTTGTCGCAGACTGGATGAAGACTAGCCGGCTGAAACTGAACTCGGACAAAACGGAGGTGCTCATCCTAGACTCCACCCCCTCCGCATGGGACGACTCCTGGTGGCCGACCACGCTGGGAGCTGCCCGGACACCCACCATCCACGCACGCAACCTGGGGTTCATTCTGGACTCAACGCTCTCTATCACCCAGCAAGTTAACGCTGTTTCCTACTCCTGCTTCAACACCCTCCGCATGCTCCGCAAGATCTACAGATGGATCCCCACAGAAACCAGAAGGATGGTCAACCAAGCACTCGTTAGCAGCAGGCTGGACTATGGCAATGCCCTCTGCGCAGGAACCACGGCCACACTCCTGAAGAGACTCCAACGCATACAAAACGCCTCCGCATGCCTCATCCTCGGACTTCCTCGCCACAGCCACATCACCACCCACCTGAGAGACCTGCATTGGCTCCCGGTCAACAAGAGGATCACCTTCAAGCTCCTCACCCAAGCTCACAAAGCACTCCACAATGCCGGACCAGCATACCTCAACGAACGACTGTCCTTCTACACCCCGAACCGCCAGCTTCACTCTGCCGGCCTCATCCTCGCCACCGTCCCACGCATCCGCCGAACGACCACCGGCGGCAGATCATTCTCCCACCTCGCCGCCAAGACATTGAACACTCTCCCCGCCCACCTGCGTCAGACCCAGGACCTGCTGACCTTCAGGAGACTTCTCAAGACCTGGCCGTTCAACCAGCAGTTGCTTCCCCCACCCCCTTAGTGCCTTGAGACCCTCACGGGTGAGTAGCGCGCTCTACAAATGTTTGATTGATTGATAGTGAGTCTCAAAGCAACCCACCTCATTAATATGCAGGAGGTACATTGCAAATTGCGACCCACAACATAACATCACATCTATTCGTAAAGTGCACATTCACCCGTGGGCATCTTGGTGCCGAATAACAGATGTTCATTGTTACCCAGCTCAGTGGTACTCATTATAGCGACCTTAGAAGGATGAAAGGCTGAGTGGACCCACCGGTATTGAAACCTGTGAGCATATGATCAAACACAGGCTCCTACAGTGGCTGCATGAGTCCACTAGGCCACAGACCCGATTGGCTAAAATGATAAATGCAAAAAGAGCAATTGATGGACAGAATGCTGAACAATGTCATACATTCACCCCAGTACAGAGATCTGGACCAAAATCCATCGTTTTTTTGCTCCCCATGCCATTCCAGTTTGAACCCAGCCATATGCAAATCAGTCTTGACCCTGTGCCCAACGGGAACAGTCCAGCCCGAACTGCCAGGACTTCCTGTACTGGAAACAAGCATCCTAAGACTGGTTTAGGGTTCTCAACCCTCATCAGCCAAGATAGCTTGACTCCAGTGGCATGGAGAGCACGGGGCCCACGTCTGGGCATACCCGTCAATTGTGTGTCTTTGGCTACAGTGATGGCATGTTGGCCTCCTGGGGTCAGCTGACCCCCATGTCTGTGATTGCTTTTAAATAAAGCAATCTGTTCTTTTTTTAATGCATCCCATTTTCCTTAAAGGAAAACAAGATGTGTTTGAAAAAAAAGAAAATTGCACAAACCATTTCTAAGAGCAGACTGTGATCTCATGCAGTCCTGACTTTTCCCATCTGGGAATGGCTTTCCAGCTCCTTTTAGTGCGTGTCAAACTTTTCATGTTTTGTGACCAGATTTCAGTCGCAAAACATTAATACACATCTTAAAGATTTTGGGGCATATCCATGAACAAACCACGCAGCGCAGCAAATCACCTTGCTGCACTGTGTGATAGAGAAAGGGCATAAATGCACCTTACTTAACATTGTATGGCACATTCCTGTTTTTTCCCAGCGCTGGCGCACAATGTGCTGCTCAACCCCAATGCAGGCACCCTTGCACCATGGTGCAAGGGTGCCTGCATTGTAGGCAGGATTGTTTTTGGGCAGGAAAAAATTCTCAGAGGAATTTTCCTCTTTCTATATGTACTGCAGAATGCAGCACACTTAGGAAACAACAAGGAGAAATAAAGATATTTCACCTGGTTGTGCCTGTGGTGGGGAGGCATACAATTCTGACGCATTCCAATGTCTACCATTCTTTTTTTTTTAACAGATTTTTTTATTAAACATACAAAAATGCAGTATACAGTACAATCACCAACTGAAGCGAATAGTGAAGACAATATAATATATAGTCCCAAATTACAAACATCCAGTATATGTGGAATGCAGGACATACATCACCAATAACTCTTGTTTGATTTTTCCCACACAATCCAGTGGCTCACCCGCCCCTCTCTCACACCCCCACTATTTCATAGTTCCCTGTAAGTAACACACTGATGCACACTTTCTCCCATTTCTTAGGGCAACCTCTGCCTTCGTATACTACTTTTTCGGCTGCACAACACCAGTCCAAATCGGTCTTCCATTGACTCACCATCGGCGGCAGGGCAACCCCCATGCACAGGCAACGTTTCTCTTGGCCACCATAGCCGCCAACATACGCCATAGTTTTTGATATTTTGGCCAAGTCTGTTCCCCTGTTACACACAATATATGCCATCTGGCATCCATGGGAATGTTCTGACCCAGAACCTCAGACATCCCCGTGTTACCCTCTCCCAGTATTGGTGTATGTGTGGGCAGTCCCAAAGGATATGGAAAAAGGAACCTTTACTATCACAGCCCCGGACACAAGCATCTATTTGTATACGTCCAAGTCTGTGCATGAGAGTGCTCATGGGGTAGGACCTATAGAGGATCTGCAATTGTATAAGCCTGAATCTTGCCCTAATTGCCACCTCCCTTGGGCTTTGCACTGCTTCCACCCAATCATCATCCTCCAACAACCCAACCCAGCCTCCCAGGCCGCCCTTCACCCCCGCCAGGGGGTCTGGAGAGTTGTTAACGATCTTTCTGTATGTTAGGGACAGTGCTTTTCCAGGCATTGGATCCAGGAGAAGTCTGTCTTCCAAGGGGCCATATTCAGGACATGCTCCCCCTCACGGATATGTGCACGGAGTGCATTGATGGAGCAAGGACTCATAGAAAAGAGACTTGCTTGGAGACAATCCTCTCATATAACTCATAATGTCATACTAATCGTGTATTGTGTAATTAATATGCACCACATTTTAAATATCAAGAATAGACAGGCTTGCGTATGTGAATTATTAACCAGTAACTCGAGTGAAATCTAAAATGGATGCTAACGCGGGAAATTGCATTGCGCATGTGTGAACTACACCTACGTATTATGACGAGGGTTTGCTTGGAGGGAATTTTCTACACTTGCCCAGACACCTCCAAAATGGCCGCTTGAAAGCTAACATGCTAAGCATCTGCTTTGCTGAAACTAAATGACACTATTTTACTAATTGCTAATGGGGGAGAGCATTTAAAGTAAACGGTATTAGAATAGAGATAGTTGGTATACAGTGAAATACTTTTATTTTGAATTTAATATATTTCTTTCTGATTTCCTTATTAGTTCGTTTTCAGGCCTTTTGAGAGAGACCGTGGTCTATATCCCATGTGATCGTTACACATGCGCAGTGTAAGTGAGCCAGGAGCTGCACTGTCATCCTTGAATGCCATCCAAGAAAAGAACCAGCAAGATACCCTGGGAGCCAACATGATGTCCTGTGAAAGGAAGAAATATATTACCAAATGCATACTTTGTGATGATAAAAACATGAATACGGGTGGGAATAAAGATTTTTGAATAAAGATTAAGGGGAGGGATCACTAGACAATGAACTAAGGAAAATTATGAAAACTTAGCATGGTGTGATGATCATCCCTTTTGTCTGTTCAATCAGAATTAGGTGTTCCACAAATCTGAAAAATTAAGGGGTGGTACATGGTATTAGAAGGGTATAATTGAGGTAGTTTAGTTAATTAGTTAGAACAGAGAGACCGGGATGCTGCAGAGCTCAGGAAGCTGTCGGAATGACGAGCGAATGCTGAAGAAGAATCATATTACAGACTTAGAATTTAAGCCAAATAACTAGAAGAAGATCGCGGAAGAATCGAGGAGGTCAGAGAGGGGTGCGACGCAGGTGTCGGATCTAGAAGAGGTCATCTTATCCTATCTTGAATCCTGTCCTGAATCTTCAACCTTTGTCTCCTGTCCTTTCCCGGGGGGCCCTTCCCAACTCCATGGCTAAGGGGTTGGTTCTCACACCATTCTAGGTAACTATAATGTTCTGTAGAATTTAATTTGTACTTCTCTCTCTAGCCTCTCCTTTCAAAGTACCGTCATTGAAAGTCTTATTAATCTGTATCATTCCTCCTTCTATGGGTGACGGAGACCGTTCTGTACTTTGATTTTAACTCACATGAATTTCATTTAGATAAAAAATTTCCCCGAGTCTGTGGTTATTTCATTGTAGAGAAAGTAGATTAAGATTCATGTCATTTCACCATCAACTAGTTCAACTAATGGTCCATTGACCAGAGGAAAGAACTTTTGATCTGTGAAAGATTGGTTAGAAATGTCAATCTGAGAGAGATAAATATAAAAATTGACTCCAGTGGATTTAACTGACCTGTGTGTAAGTTTGTGTATATGGGCCCAAGGTGAGTATGAGGTATTAGAGTATTGGTGGCTGGTTTACCGCTGGATCAGTTTTTCTGGTAGCAGAGCTATGGTTCTTATTGACTAGTTTGGTGATAAACATTGATTATTGATTTATGTTTTAACAAACCCGTTAATGTCTTGTTTTATGTTGTCTGGAAATTCCCGGGAAATGAATTGCGGCTGGCAAATGGAAGCCATACTGCAGTGAGGTTACTCGTCTGTTAGAAAGTACTGAGGAGCTATGCAGAGCTACCAGTGCCTAAATTAGGGGCTATTTTTCTGTGTGAAATCGAGAGTGACTGATAGTAAAGGGTTCGCTGGTGAAACTTTAGTGTTATATCACCTAGAAAGGGTAACACCGAAGGAGTAGCAGGTTCTTCTAAGCTTGGATGAAGAGTAAGCAGAAGGTTTTACTCGCAGTATATGAAGAGTAAGCGGAAGGTTTTACTGTAGCAAAATAAAGAATCTATCTTTTGGTTCTAGTGGAACAGACAGAGTAGCAAATGTGTTTATGTTGTTATTAATGAGAACTTAATGCAAATTTAAAAAAGAAAATAAGTTTTCGTATTACCTTGTGAAAAGAGGGCCAGTCGGCAGAGTTGTACTGACGTCACAGAGTGCTGCGCTGGGATTGATAGAAATTGTAGATGTGAGACAAGCGCAGATTGTAAGGAGTTATACTGACATCACAAAAAGGCTGCGCTGCCATTGGAAAGGTTACGAGCGTGTGCTGGATTTCGATTGGTAGTTTGGATAAAAGCTGATTTTGGATTGGTAGGTTGAAAATTGTATGGTTGATTTTTATTTGCCATTTAGTGCAAGTCAACGTGACAGAAAAAAACTTGAGGTTTTGCAGACTATTGTTTTATGTATTCACAGTACAGAATATATGGAGAAAAGAGAAAAATGTCACTTGTGAAGAGAATTAAGAATTTCTTTAAGAAAGACAAGCCAGTATTGACTAGAGAAGGGATTCCTATTCCTCCGCCAAAAATGCCTGCTTCATTCACGATGATGAAAATAGGATATCATACGTGTGTATGGATGGAAAATTGGATAGAATACATGAAAGGCGGTGGTGTTGTGGCTTTTCCAGAATATGGTACATTTAATGGAAGAATTTTGCAGAATTTGAGAATGCTGATGAATGATTTAGATCCAATACCCAGAATGACACAGTATGAGGCACTAGAAGAGTTGGAAACTGAATCATATGAGAGAGAGAAGAAAAGAAGTGGGAGGTATCTGGGTCATTTTCCAAGGTATATGCGTGAGTCACGAGAGGGTCAGATGAAGCAATGGAGAAAAGCAATGGCATCAGAAGGATTATATCTAGTATTAAAAGTTGATGAACAGGCAGGAGGAAAATGTAAGGAGAAAACGAAACATTTGACAATGACAGGTTTTGGAGAATCAGAAGATGAGTTTATGGAGGACATTTTAACAAAAACCCTCCGCCATATTAGGAAGAACCCAGTATGACTGCTCCTAGTTCACCAGTTTTTGGGTCGCCTTTGGTCCCACAAATTTTACATGATACAACAGTTAATAGGGTACTTCAGGATAAAGAAAAGGATGTTTTAAATAAGAACAGAGAAGAATTAATACAGAAAATAACACAATTGAACGTACACCCTGATGGATTAACTATACCAGTAACTATAGGTCCTGTTGTTCCATTGTATGGAGATAAAGCAAACTGTCCCAAACCGCCAGTTGCAACAACTTCTTTAAATAAACCTCGAAAAGAAATTTTAATAACCGATGACCAAATCAGTGAATGTGATTCAGTAATATCTTTAATGGATTTGCCAATAAGAGAACAAATCAATGAAACCCCGAGAAAAGTTATACCTAGCTGTTCAAAAGAAGGAAGATCAGTGATCTCCTCCGGAGTCGGAAGTGCTACAGCAGTGACTCCAGAGGATCTGGAGAGATGGGCACAGGGAATAGAAAAACAAAGTTCAACCCCAAAGATTTTGGACATTTTCAAATTGAAAGTGGAGTTAGAAGAGATGATAGCTGGAAATATGGGCATAGATAGGCTAAACACTTAGGGGCAGATTTATGAGCCCCTTGCGCCACTTTTGCGTCACTTTTAACATGGGAAAAGTGACACAAAAGTGGCGCAAGGGGCTCATAAATCTGCCCCTTAGAGTGAAGAAGAGTTGTTGTTCCTATGTAGAAGCATAACTAAAAATGCTAAGATATTTCATGAAAAATTGACAGAGCTTGCCTCTGAAATGGGGATTGAAATAGGGAGATCGAAGGTACTACAGAAGCCATATAGAGCAGAATTTAATGATAAGGATTTGGAAATCATGAATGTTTCTGGAAGGAAATTGCAGATTAAGGAGTTAATGACCATTTTACATAAATGGGGAGACTTGGACAGGTGGAAGACTAGGTGGACAAAGAATAAAGAGGAAGCACTGGCAAATCGGACTGCATCTGAATACTTACTAAAAGAAACAGAGAAATCCGAGAGATTGTGCCCGATGAGAGAAGTTCCCGGGGGAGGGTATGTGAATGTTCCATGGAGTCGACAAGCTATTTTGTCAATTACTTATCATTTTCCCAAGATGAGAGAAAAACCAGTTGAATGGTACAAGCAGGTTGAAATGTTTGTGAAGGTTTCTAAGGTTTTGTTGAAAGATTTGGATGGTCTGTTTGACATAGTGGTACCTGCTGATTTATGGACAGAATGTCAAATCACAGTTGATTGGCCCAGTGATGAGTACCCAAGAGACTAAAAAACAGGAGCCCCTTCAGATGAGTTAATGAAGAAGTATCACCAGGTGATTACTTTCTTGAAAGGGAAAATTCCACCAAAAGAAACAGATTGGGTAAAAATAGATAGAACAACCCAAGAACCAAATGAGTCTGTACAGGCTTATTATGAACGCCTTTTGCAGGTGTTCAAGCAGTATAGCGGATTTGAAAACATTGGAGATAAGGACATGGGTCATTTTGTGTATCGATTTGTGTATGGTTTAAAACCAGAAATTATTCAGATGATTCAGCAGCACATGCTGTGCTGGCAGGGAAAACCCATAGACGACATACTAAAGTATGCCGAGTATTGCGGGGACGATAGTGAGGCCAGACATAAGAAGTTAAAAGAAAAGATGATGTGGGCACAAGTGGAATTGGCAGAACAGCAAGAACTTAAGTTAAATAGCCAGACTGATGGTCAATCAAAAGAACAGGGTCAGAATGATAATGCAGTGAATGGGGGCACACCAAGGGAATGAATGAGTAGAGAGGATGCAAAGAAAAAATGTCTTTGTCATGGGTGCGGAAAGTTGTGACATTGGAAAAACGAGCGTAAAAATATTCAGAATAATAATGGCCCAAATCATAATTTAAATCCACAGACACAGAATGAGGTGCAAATGATTCAACCGCAGCAGCTTGTTAACCAACAGTGTCAGGTGCCACCTGCCCCTATGCAAAATGTTGTGAACAGATCAAAGTACAGTGCGGACGTCGGATTTCCAGGAGGAAGTGGTAAGAAGAATTCTGTATCTTCACAGTTCCTTTTGCAAAACAGCAGCGACAGTGACAACGAACAATGACGGTGCCTGAGGGGGGAGGAAAAGGAGTGCGTACTTGGCGCATCCTTGCCGGTAGATCAGTCAGGTCCATTTATTGATGGGAAAGTAGAAGGAAAAGATATCACTTTTCTGTTGAACACTGGTGCTACCCATTCTACTGTAAGAACAGCAGACATCCCAAACCTACCCCTCTCGGGAGAAAACATCCAAGTTGTAGGCGTATCAAATAATCATATTAGAACCCCGATAACAGAACGAATGGAGGTGCGCATTGGCAATTTCAGAGAAATGCACAAATTTGTGATGTGCGACTCTAGTCCAGTAAACTTGCTAGGAAGAGACTTATTGTGCAAGATGAACTGCACAATTTATTGCACGCCGGACGGTGTTACGATTCAGACCCCTGATGAAGACAGTGTTTTCAAAATAATGCTGGTAAAACAAGGCACAGAGGTAGACGAGATGTATTCATTAATGACAAAAGATGATTTACCAGAAGAATTAAAAACGACTGTGAAACCAGAAGTGTGGGATTTCACTGGAAAAGAAGTGGGGTTGATGGTAAATGTAGATCCAGTGAAGGTGACTGTGAAGGAAGGTGCAGTTTACCCAAATACCAGGCAATACAAAATGAGCCCTGAAGTTAAAGCAGGTGTTGCATCAGGAATTGATCCAATGATTAAACAAGACATTTTGAAATAAATAATGAGCAGCTCTTGTAATTCACCTATAATTGGTATTAAGAAACATAGCGGAAAATACCGGATAGTGCAAGATTTAAGAAAGATCAATAATATTGTGGTACCTTGCTGTCCTGTAGTCCCAAATCCAGCAGTGATTCTGTATCAGATACCCTTGAATGCAGGATGGTTTACAGTAATCGATTTATGTCAAGCATTTTTCTCCATAACTTTACACCCAGATAGCCAGTATCTTTTCTCTTTTAAATTTGAAGACCATATTTTAGTATGAATCGTGTTCCTCAAGGGTATCCAGAAAGTCCGTCAATTTTTAATTAGGTTTTGAAAAAGTGTCTAGAAACACTAGTTATGCCTAAAAATTCAGTTCTAGTCCAATATATTGACGACCTACTCATCGCATCAAGGTTGCAAGATTATTGTGTTACTGATTCGATTGCATTATTAAATCATTTGGCTGATGGTGGACATAAGGTATCTCCAGAAAAATTACAATTTTGTCGAACTGGAGTCAAATATTTAGGACACCAAATAGAAAGGGGAGTGAGAAAAGTGACCCCTGAGAGAATAAAAATAATATAACAGATGCAGTTGCCACAAACTCAGAGAGAGATCAGGATGTTTCTTGGTGTAGTGGGGTACTGTAGGCAGTGGATTGTAGGTTTCTCTTTGTTAGCAAAACCATTAATTCAGATGACACCGAAGAGAGAAAAGGACCCAATAGGTTGGAATGATGAGAGTGTGGAGGCCTTTGTAAAATTATGAAATTGTTTGTGTGAAGCTCCTGCCCTTGGCATGCCGGACTATACAAAATAATTTGCACTATTCTGTTGTGAAAGAGAAAGCTGTGCACTTTCAGTGTTAACCCCAAGACATGGTTTGAGCCGACGTCCAGTGGCATATTTCTCTGCTACCTTGGATCCTGTAGCTTTAGAATTACCTGGTTGCTTAAAAGCAGTAGCTGCTACTTGTATGAGTCTGGAACAAAGTGAGTTAATTGTGATGGGACATCCTGTGAAAGTATATGTTCCACATTCAGTGGATATTCTTTTGACTAGAACTCGTACACAGTACCTTACCCCTAGTCGGATGACTAAGTATGAAAGAGTCATTTTGGGAGCCAAAAATGTGGCAGTGGTTAGGTGTACTATGTTAAACCCTGCTACTTTATTGCCAGATGTACATGGAGAAGAAGTGAGAGATGAAGTTAAGCATGACTGTCTGGATGTAACTGAGTTATGTACTAAGCCCCGTCCAGACATACAGGAAGAACCCCTGAAAGAATCTGAACATGAGCTATTTGTATATGGCTCGTGTATGAGACATGAGGAAGGAGGATTAAGTGCCACTTATGCTGTATGCACAATAGCTGGAGTAGTTGAAGCACCCTATTTACCAGGAGTTAAGTCTGCACAAGTAGCCGAATTGATAGCTTTAATTAAAGCATCCAAAATTGGGAAGAATTGGAAAGTAACCATTTTTACTGATAGCCAATATGGTTACGGGGTTGTGCATAACTTCGGCCAGCTCTGGATGCAGAGGGATTTCATGACTTCTTCAGGATCCCCTATTAAAAATGGGAAATTTGTAAAAGAATAATTGGAAAAAATACAATTGCCAAAAAAAATAGCAGTGGTCAAGTGTGCTGCTCATCAGTCAGGAAATGGCTATGTGATAGCAGGTAATCGATACGCTGACCAGGTTGCTCAATACTGTGCCTGAAATAAAATGGCAATAAATAAGAAAATTGAAGCAAGTGGAATCAGCTGCCAACTTATGCTATTCTCTGCTCTAGAAACATGGGATGAGGTGCGACAATTGCAGGATGAGGTGCAAGTTAGTGAAAAGGAAGGTTGGATAAAAACAGGGTGTCAAAGGAGGGCAGAAGATGTCGTGTGGATTTATCAAGATGGCAGACCAGTCATGCCAAATTGTTTGCTTTCACAAATGGCTAGAATGTATCATGGAGACACACACGTAGGCAGGGACGCCATGATCAGGCTCTTCAGACAGGATTGGTACAATCCAAGATTTAGGGCAGTCACAGAGGGCCTTTGCTAGCGATGTCTAACTTGCCAACAGATAAATCCAGGTAGAAAAACAGTGGTCAGTTGGGGAAAAATTGGAAAAGCAGAAGGACCATTTGTAAGGCTGCAGGTAGACTTCATACAATTACCACCATGTAGAGGACTAAAGTACATTCCTGTTACAGTATGTTTGTTTTCACGGTCAGTGGAGGCATACCCACTTAGGAATCAGATAGAGGATCTCACTTTAATAATGAAATAATTTGGTTAATCTGTGAAGCATTTCAAATTGAACAGAAACTGCACTGTGCATACCGCCCAGAGGCTTCTGGAGTGGTAGAACAAATGAATGGCACAGTCAAGTCAAGACTGGCAAAGGTGTGTGCATCAACATCACTGTGTTGGCCAGATGCATTACCTCTTGTTCTGATGGGACTCAGAAGTATTCCTGACACAAAAACAGGACTGAGCCCCCATGAAATTCTCATGGGAAGAGAAATGAGACAAGCATTTATACCAGGACATAAACTGTTGAATATAACTGATGATCTGGTATTGGACTACTCACTGTAAAGGATTGACTAACCTAGTGCGTTTTGTCCCTCACCAGGTTGGAGAAGACGCAGTTACCAGGCAGCCAGATCAAGCACATGATTTGAATCCCGGAGACAGGGTGGTAGTGAAGAATCACACCCAAGAGTTGTGCCCAGCACCCAGGTGGGATGATCTGAGACAGGTCATACTGGTCACAACAACAGCAGTGAAATGTGCAGGTTTGCCTAACTGGGTACATGCCAGTCATACCAAAAGGGTTCCAGCTCCTGAGGAACAGGGATCACAACTGACACAAGCAGTTGAGGCCGCTGAAGGTTGTGTAGCTGAAGAATCTAGAATTATAGATTCTGAAGAAGCTGAAGGAGAACAACTGAGCACAAGTCAGGACAACTGGATATCAGTGGTTTACATACCTGAGGTGATTGTTAAAACCAGAAGCAGAACCAGATTAGAAAGACAGGAAACTAGAAAGGATCAGTTAGGTGTAGAAGAACAAGCTCATGAAAAGGTGAATAAAACTGCTGGAGACCCTGAGCAGGACCAGATAGGGAGAGAAATCAGTACTCAGACAGACAACAAATGTATTGAACTCGAGCAGGGACCTACAGGTGTAGAAGAACATGTTCAGGCTGCAGAAAACCAAGATGCAGTAAGACCTGAAAAGGACCAGTTAGGAAAAGAAGAACGAGTTCAGGAAGAAGAACAAGCTGGAAAAAGACCTGAACAGGGTTAGATAGAGGAAGAAGAACGCCTTCAGGTGGATGATGCCCAGATAACAAACCCTGAAGGAGGACAGATAGAGAGGGACTCTGAAGACAAAGATAATCAAATTGTGCCACAACTTAACAAAAATTAAAGGGTTCTTGAAAGAGACGAGGAAAGTGAAAGTGCAGTGCAAGCCAAAAAGGTCAGAAAGGGTGATAACTGGCCAGGTGGTGTCAAGAGGTTAAAATATCACTTAAAGAAAATAAGTGAGGAACCTGAACAAGTGAATGAAGTCACTAGTCAATCTGGGCAGTTAATTGAGAAAGGCAGACGAAGAAGCTAAAGACTGAGAATCTTGAACAATAAGTTCAAAGGCCCTGAGTGGACCTATGTGATTCTTGAAGAACTTGAAAATATAGATTTAAATGAAGAGAGTGACGAAGAAATAATTGAAGATCAGATTGACGGAGGAGAAGTGAGACCTCCTTGAAGTAACAAAAAGAAATAAACATTCGTGAAGCAAAGTAAAGAAAAGAAAAGAAATCTTCTTAGATTAAAATGGCTGAGGATAGAGTTACTGGAAGACCAAAACGTAATTGTATAAAGAAGTGCTGTAGAATTTGTATATGTAGCATAATATTAGTAATCATATGTTTGGCTATTATTATTGATGGCAGTTCCTTACTTAATGATAACAGAAAAGAAAAATAACACTGACACAAATGGAAAGTTAGCTCACATAAAAGGAGATAGAGTAGAATTAGAAGCACCAGATGATTTAAATTTACATCACACTGGGACAGATAATGACACTGCTTTAAATGTATTCACCAAGTTATTGTTTCAGTACGTAGACACCATGGAGATTAGCGATTGTTATGTTTGTATGAAATTGCCAGCTTCAGTAGCAGAAGGCGTCACCTATCATCATTTGCCGTTAACATATGGCATTTCATGTAGTATATTAACCAGCTTATTTTATAGGACAGGAAACTTACAATATTATTATTCAAATTTAGGTGAGATATTTTCAGAGATTCCTATTCGAAAGAGTATGAATCCAGTACTTAGTAATCAAGCTGCACAGTTTATGGGCAAATTTTTCTTGACACAGAAGACAATAGATATAGCAGAAGCACACAAAAACAATTTAACATGTTCATTACATGAAGAAGAAAATATATTTTTGAATTTAGTAGAGGAAAGGAGACAGGACTTCCAAAGAAAAGCTTCCAAAAAGAAACCTCAGATTCCTCAATGGGCTGAAAAAGAGGGAATTTATACAGCTGGCAAGACTCATGCTGCAATGTCCCTAGATTTTGAAAAGAAAGGGAAGATCTGCCTCCATAGATCAAAAACTGACTATAACAATGTATTTATTGGTTTCAGTGAATGTGAACATAACTTTTTAATTCTTGGAGGTTGGGGACCAAAAGAAGAACCGATCCAGTCTTTCATGGAGTCTATTATGTGAGTGGGAATAAAGCTTACTTTAAGCTGCCTGCACGCTGGTACGGGAGTTGCTATTTTGGAATAGTATTCTCTAAAGTCTATCATCTAAAGAGAATCACTGAAAGCAATGATAACACAAAAGAACTAACATGAAGAAAGAGAGCTAGTTTTTCAGAAATAGTAGGTGATATATTTAGTGCATTGATACCTTCAGTGGGAGTCATTCTGAATTCACGTAAAATTTGTCAATTGTCCACAGTAGTTGATCGTCTATCGACTGATACTGCTGGGGGTTTCTTAATGATCAATACAAAAATGGTTGCAATTAGATCAATGGTTTTACAAAATCGACTTGTGCTTGATATATTATTAGCAAAAGAGGGCGAAGTCTGCAAAAGGCTGAAGGCGCACATTGTTGCACTTTTATACCAGACAAAAGTGTAGAATTTGGAGGATACATTAAAAATATTTTGAAACTGGAAGAAGAATTGAAACCATTGGAAGTTGATAGTGTATCAAATTAAAAAATAGTATAACTTCAATCTGGACTTGGTTTGTGTTAGACCTGACATCCTTGGCGTGGGTTTTTCCCCTATCTTTTGCCTCTGCTACCTGGATTTTTGATGCTGTGATGGATTTCGTTTTTGCTGGTTTAGATGCTTTGGACACTCTGCCACTGCTAATCAGTGCCAGAGTGTAAGTGCTCCCTGTGTAAAATATCATATTGATTGGATAAACCTGATTGGCATATCTGTATCACCATGAAGTCCCTAGTAAAGTGCACTGTGTGTGCCAGGGCTGGTGATGACAGATGCTACTAGTGGGTCTGCAGAGCTGATTGCGCCACCAACCTGTGTAGCCCTAAAACGGTGTCTCAGGCCTGCCACCGCAGGCCTGCCTGCAGTCCCCGGACTGCCATGTCCTCCTGGTCAGTGTCCACACTGACCGGGCCTAACCCTTCCCTTTTTATACACGTCAGTCATCCCTCTGGAAGGCCCAAGGTACCCCCCTGGGCAGGGTGCAGTGTATGTAAAAGGTAGAGCATGTACTAGTGCAGGTAACATGTTCTGGTAGTGAACAACGGCCATTTTGTGTGTTCACTGCTGCAAGGTTATCTTGCTCCGTAGGCTAACATGGGGAGGCTGGTGCCAATGGCTATCCGCCTATCTTCTCATAGGAACAAGATAAGACATGAGTGTTTGATATCCCTGAGCTCAGCATTTAATAACACATCTTTTAGGAGAGGTTGTTTTTAAATCCTGAGTTGGAGAATAGTACTTTTTAGAGAGTAGCTGTTCTCTTGTCTGACCCTTCTGTGTGCCTGGGCATGCTTGTGGATTGACTGTCTGGCTTGAGAGTGACAGTGGCTGGGGATCCCCTGGGAGGTTGGCTGAGTCAGCCCTCTGCTGAATAGTGACATTTGCAAGGAGAGTGGAGGGAGGAGATAGCACCTGGGAGTGAATAGGGCTGTGCCTGCCTGCCACTGTGCTGGCTCCACCTCCTGCTGGGCGGCTGACGACTCTGCCCCTCACTCTGAAAAGAAAGTAGAAGCCAGGAAAACAAAGTGCTCCAGCAACACCCAGAACTGGATCAGACCGGGCTCAGGACCCACTTGCACAAAGACTTCAAAGACTTTTAGGGGTATAAGTAAAGGACCCCTGACAACAGATTTGCAGATTCTACCATCAAGAGGAACCTCTGCTGAAAGACGGACCGCTGAAGAACTAAAGGAAGATTGCCGTGCTGTGTGCTCTAAGGGCTGACCTGTTCTGCTGTACAACTGAAGCTGAGGAGGAGAAGGGGTCTTGCTGTGTGCTGACCCTACCCACTTGACTAAACAAGACTTTGCTGTGTGCTGTGTCTTAAACCGAATCTCCAAGGGTCTGAGAAGAGCTGGCCTCCTGTTTCGCAACCCAGGGATAGAAAGGTTGCCAAAAACTCAAGACTCTGCTGTGTCCCCCCCTGCGCTGCTGTGTGCCGCAGGGACCGTGGACTGTCCTACCCAGCTTCTCAAACATCTGCCTGTAAAGTGGGCTGGCTGCTCTCTGTCTTGCTGGAGAGTGCCGCACTGATCCAGGCCTGACACCGGTTGCCGCATCAAGAAGACCGACGTGCTCATCGGCACGTGCCTTGCCGCGACCCAGAGGCCTGAAGCAGATCGAGAGTCGTACTTCCCTGCTCTACGAAGCCGCACTGTGAGTGGCTGACTCCGGTGACGTCGACATCGTCACTGGGGGCTCGTCGAGGGAGTTGTGGAAACCTTGCACTGAACAGCCAGAGGAGCGCTTTGTACAACGAGCGCAGTGACACCGTCGGAGCAACGTAGCTGCCTAAACATCAAGAGCCTACAAACTGATTCATTCTCAGTGAGTATCGAATCACGCAAGAGACTAGAGGCTATTGTCTTGAGATCCCGACCAACCAAGAAACCGAACATTGTGTAAACCTGTGATGCTTGGTTTCAACTGCGGAAACTAGATAAAGATATATTATTTTTGATATAACTCACCTGTGTGGTCTAAGTTTGTGGTGTACGGAGGGGGGATCATTGTGGTGTCTATGTGCAAATACCTTACACATTGCCTTGGGGATAAGCCTGTCTGCTCGAGCCAAGCTACCTAGAGGGTGAGCAGGGGTTATCTACCGTGTGTGTCCTTGTACCCTGACTAGAAGCAAGGGTCCCTATTTGGTCTAAGGTGTATACCTCTGCCAACTAGAGACCCCCAGATCTAACATTGGTGGCAGCGGTGGGATTAGAACCAGTATTTGCACTTGACCTACAGTGATTCTTTGTACATCACTAATCTAGTAAGCAGTTGCATTGCACGAAGTTTTAGTGAAGACTATTCTTGGAGGATCGACGAAGCATCATGTCTCTGAATGGAGTAGGAGAGGAGTCGGAGTTGCAATTCGAAGTGAAAAAGTTGCTCGAGTATAAGAAGGAGCAACTAAAGCAATTCTGCAAGCAGCTTGGATGCCCAGTGAAGGGCAGCGCCAACAAGACGGAGCTACAGAAAGCTCTAAGGGCCTGGTGGGAGGCCAAGAATGGCGCAACAGAAGAAGCTACTGGAGAGGATGGTACACCGGAGCACGGATTTGGATCCGATGATTTGCCAGTGAATAGGCCAGCATCGAGGGCTGGCAGCACCCATTCCAGTAGGAGCCTTTCTCCAGAGGAGCTGGAGGAAAATCAGAGGGTTAGGGCCCATGAGATTGAACTTTTTAAGCTCAAAGCTCAAGCAGAAGAAAGGAAACTGCGCCTTGACAGTGAGAAAGAGGCGGAGGAGAGGAGGAATGCTCTCGCTTTGGAAGAGAGAAAACTCCAGTTGGCTCATGAGTTGAGCATGAGGGAGCTGGACATTAAAGCCAAACAAGTGGAGTCCAGTCCGAATGGTGGCAGCGCACAACCAGTACAGGCGGGTAAAGTATACATACCGAAAGATTTGGTGCAGAATTATCAGAGGGGTGAGGATATCTATGCATGGTTTAGATCCTATGAGCTTGCCTTGAAGATGAATGAAGTGCCTGAAAAGAGTTGGGGAGCGGGTTTGTGGAAGCATTTTGAGGCCTCTGGGAGGGATGTCTTAGCACCCTTAGAAACCGCAGGGACCTTAACCTACCCCACTATGAAGGAGGCCTTATGCCTCAGGTATGGGCTTACACCAGAACAGTACCGCCAGAAGTTCAGGAACTTCAAGAAACTTGATTCGAGTACTTGGGTGGAGTGTGTGAGTATGTACACGCGTGCACTAGAAGGTTGGATAAAGGGCAGCAAAGTTACTGATTATGTGGGGTTGTGTCACTTGATTAGTTGGGAGCACTTGAGTAGTCTATGTGTTCCAGAGCTGCGCCAGCATCTTTTAGACAGCAAGTTAACTGATCCCAGTGAGCTTGCTAAAGAGGCAGACCGCTGGACTAGCACCAGGGTCAACAAAGGGGTGGTAAGTATCCCAGCCAAGGGTGGACAGGGTCCCCAGCAGAAAGGTGGGGAGGACAAGGGTAACAGTAAGGAGTTCTCTAAAGGGCCCCAAAACAGTTCCCAGGAAAAGGAGTCCCAAGCCCCCAAGCCTAAGAAGTCTTGGCCCCATAAGGGCAGACAGGACAACAGACCTCCGCCTACTTGCTATGCTTGTAGGGAAGTGGGCCACATAGCCCCTAAATGTCCCAAGAAACCCCCAGCACCAGCTGCTGCTCCAGTCCCAGGGTTAACTAGTGTAGCTTTGGGAGGGGATTTGATTTCCAGTGGGGAGGAGGGATTAGCTATGATGACCCTTGTCTCGTTAGGAGACCAAGAGATGGTCCAGGATACCTTGATACCCGCTAACACTAAGAAATACGGGCAAAAGGTGACCATCAATGGGAGGGAGATAGAGGCTCTGAGAGACACCGGGGCGAGTGTAACATCTGTCAGGTGTCAGTGGGTGTCTGAAGAGCAAGTCATTCCCAATGGGCTTCGTCCAGTAGTGGCCGCTGACACTTCAGTGCGCCTCTGCAAGATGGCGCGTGTTCCCTTTACATGGGGGGGAGTCTCTGGTACCTTGGAAGTCTGTGTCAGTGATGCCTTGCCGGTAGATTGTCTGTTGGGTAACGACCTGGAGAGTTCTCCATGGAAGGACGTAGAGCATCGAACTCACTTGGAAATGTTAGGACTGCCAGCGTGGATCTGTGTATCCACACGTGCCATGACAGCCAGTAAGGGTGGATTAGTAGAACTGGAGCCTGGAACAATGGCCCAGGAACCTGCCAGGAGAGGAAGGGGCAGAGGGCGCGGGAAAACGGCCCCCACGGTCCAGGAGGAAGCAGAACCTGAGGGGGATACCCTGGAACCTACAGGGGAACAGGTGGCCGAACTGGGGGAATTGCCTGAGCTGACCCATTGGCAGCAAGAGTGTGGTCCCTCCAGGGAGGAATTCTGCCAGGCTCAGAAGGAGTGCCCGTCTCTCGTTGGTGTGCGGCAGCAGGCTGCAGACCAGGCAGCAGGCCTAGGGTCCAAGGAACATTTGATTTACTGGGAGGATGACTTACTTTATAGTGAGCCTAAGTTCGCTGAGCCCGGTGCAGCCCGTGTGCTGGTGGTACCCGAGCGCTTCAGGAACTTCTTACTGGGTCTGGCTCATGACGTGCCTCTCGCAGGACATCTGGGGCAAGACAAGACCTATCACAGGCTTATCACCCACTTCTACTGGCCCCAGATGAAGAAGCACGTCGGTACCTTTTGTAAGTCTTGCCAAACCTGTCAAGCCAGTGGTAAGAGCGGAGGGAAGTGCGTTGCGCCCCTCCAGCCGTTTCCTGTAGTGAGCACCCCTTTCGAGAGGGTGAGCATTGATATCGTAGGGCCCCTGGATCCCAAGACCGCCTTAGGCAACAGGTTTATCCTGGTCTTGGTGGATCACGCCACTCGGTACCCGGAAGCAGTCCCTCTCAGGACAATCACAGCACCCGTGGTGGGCCGTGCATTGATGGGGATCTTTTCCCACGTGGGGTTCCCCCGAGAGGTGGTCTCCGACCGGGGTACCAACTTCATCTCTAGGTATATGAAGTCTCTGTGGGAGGAGTGTGGGGTAACTTATAAGTTCACCACTCCTTACCACCCTCAAGGAAATGGGTTGGTTGAAAGGTTCAACCGCACCCTGAAAGGTATGATTATGGGCCTAGCGGAGCCCATGAGACGGAAGTGGGACGTCTTGTTACCATGCCTGTTGTTTGCCTACAGGGAGGTGCCTCAGAAGTCCTTAGGGTTCAGCCCCTTTGAACTGCTGTATGGCCACCCTGTTAGAGGACCTCTCACACTGGTGAAGGAGGGGTGGGAGAAATCCCGTGGGAAAACCCCCCAGGATGTGTTCAGCTATGTGCTGGCCATCTGCAACCAGACGCAGCGCTTCAGGAAGCTCGCTCAGGAGAACCTAGAAGCCAGCCAGGAGGAGATGAAAAGATGGTACGACCAGAATACCACTCTGGTTGAATTTCATCCTGGGCAAAAAGTGTGGGTGATGGCACCGGTGGAGCCCTGCGCGCTCCGTGACAAGTGGACCGGGCCATATGAGGTGGTAGAGCGCAAGAGTGAGGTGACCTACCTGATCAACATGAAGACTCCTAGGCAGCCCCTTAGAGTCTTGCATGTGAACTGCCTCAAACCCCACTTCGAGAGGTCTGAAGTGACGATGCTCATGGCTACCGATGACGGTGGGGAGGAGGATAGTGATCCTCTCCCTGACCTCCTGGCAACCAAGGAGCAAGACGGGTCAGTGGATGGTGTGGTCCTCTCGCCCACCCTGACCCCAGAACAGCAGAGAGACTGTCACCAGGTGTTGGGTCAGTTTGCCTCCCTGTTCTCCCTGACCCCAGGTGTCACCAATTGGTGCGTCCATGATGTGGACACTGGAGATAGTCTGCCTGTGAAACAGAAGTTTTACAGAGTAGCTGACAAGGTCAGGGCCAGCATCAAGGAAGAAGTTTCCAAGATGTTGGCATTAGGGGTAATTGAGCCCTCTAGCAGTCCCTGGGCTAGCCCAGTGGTCCTCGTTCCCAAGAAATCTGCTACACCCGGTGGCCTGTCAGAACTTCGGTTTTGCGTGGACTACCGTGGGCTCAATGCGGTCACCAAGACTGACGCGCACCCCATCCCCAGAGCTGATGAGCTCGTGGATCGGTTGGGAGCTGCCAGGTACCTCAGCACCTTCGATTTGACTTCGGGGTACTGGCAGATTGCCTTAACTGAAGGGGCTAAGGAGAGGTCGGCATTTTCAACACCAGAGGGGCACTTCCAGTTTCGTGTCATGCCCTTTGGATTGAAAAATGCCCCTGCCACCTTCCAGAGACTGGTCAACCGGGTACTGACCGGGCTGGAGCAATTCAGCGCCGCGTACTTGGATGACATTGCTGTGTTCAGCTCTACTTGGGAGGAAAACTTGCAACACCTCTGTGAAGTGTTGAGGGCGCTGCAAAAGGCAGGCCTCACTATCAAGGCCAGTAAGTGCCAGATAGGGCAGGGATCGGTGGTGTATTTGGGACACCAGGTGGGGAGCGGCCAGGTGGCGCCCCTACAGGCGAAGATTGATACCATTCTGGCTTGGGAACCCCCCAAGACGCAGACAGAGGTGAGAGCCTTTCTAGGACTCACCGGGTATTACAGACGGTTCATCAAGGGATACGGCACCATTGTTGCCCCCTTGACAGAACTAACCTCTAGAAATCAGCCCAGGAAAGTGAATTGGACCGAGGCCTGTCAAACTGCTTTTGATGCCCTGAAAACTGCAATGTGCACAGCACCGGTGCTTAAGGCGCCTGACTTTTCGAGTGAGTTCGTAGTTCAGACAGACGCTTCAGAGCAAGGCGTGGGAGCAGTACTCTCACAGATGGACGACGAGGGCGGGGACCAACCCGTAGCTTTCATTAGTAGGAGGCTACTTCCTAGGGAACAGAGGTGGAGCGCTATTGAAAGGGAAGCATTTGCTGTGGTCTGGGCCCTGAAGAAGCTGAGGCCCTACCTGTTTGGGACTCACTTCCGTGTTCAGACCGACCACAGGCCCCTCAGATGGTTAATGCAGATGAGGGGTGAGAATCCAAAACTGTTGAGGTGGTCCATCTCCCTACAGGGAATGGACTTTACGGTGGAACACCGTCCCGGTACAGAACACGCCAATGCTGATGGTCTGTCCAGGTTTTTCCGCCTTAGTGATGAGAACTCCCAAGAGGGTGGGTAGTTCTCCCCACTTTCAGCTGGAGGGGACACGTGTTAGACCTGACATCCTTGGCGTGGGTTTTTCCCCTATCTTTTGCCTCTGCTACCTGGATTTTTGATGCTGTGATGGATTTCGTTTTTGCTGGTTTAGATGCTTTGGACACTCTGCCACTGCTAATCAGTGCCAGAGTGTAAGTGCTCCCTGTGTAAAATATCATATTGATTGGATATACATGATTGGCATATCTGTATCACCATGAAGTCCCTAGAAAAGTGCACTGTGTGTGCCAGGGCTGGTGATGACAGATGCTACTAGTGGGTCTGCAGCGCTGATTGCGCCACCCACCTGTGTAGCCCTAAAACGGTGTCTCAGGCCTGCCACCGCAGGCCTGCCTGCAGTCCCCGGACTGCCATGTCCTCCTGGTCAGTGTCCACACTGACCGGGCCTAACCCTTCCCTTTTTTTACACGTCAGTCATCCCTCTGGAAGGCCTAAGGTACCCCCCTGGGCAGGGTGCAGTGTATGTAAACGGTAGAGCATGTACTAGTGCAGGTAACATGTTCTGGTAGTGAACAACGGCCATTTTGTGTGTTCACTGCTGCAAGGTTATCTTGCTCCGTAGGCTAACATGGGAGAGGCTGGTGCCAATGGCTATCCGCCTATCTTCTCATAGGAACAAGATAAGACATGAGTGTTTGATATCCCTGAGCTCAGCATTTAATAACACATCTTTTAGGAGAGGTTGTTTTTAAATCCTGAGTTGGAGAATAGTACTTTTTAGAGAGTAGCTGTTCTCTTGTCTGACCCTTCTGTGTGCCTGGGCATGCTTGTGGATTGACTGTCTGGCTTGAGAGTGACAGGGGCTGGGGATCCCCCGGGAGGTTGGCTGAGTCAGCCTTCTGCTGAATAGTGACATTTGCAAGGAGAGTGGAGGGAGGAGATAGCACCTGGGAGTGAATAGGGCTGTGCCTGCCTGCCACAGTGCTGGCTCCACCTCCTGCTGGGCGGCTGACGACTCTGCCCCTCACTCTGAAAAGAAAGTAGAAGCCAGGAAAACAAAGTGCTCCAGCAACACCCAGAACTGGATCAGACCGGGCTCAGGACCCACTTGCACAAAGACTTCAAAGACTTTTAGGGGTATAAGTAAAGGACCCCTGACAACAGATTTGCAGATTCTACCATCAAGAGGAACCTCTGCTGAAAGACGGACCGCTGAAGAACTAAAGGAAGATTGCCGTGCTGTGTGCTCTAAGGGCTGACCTGTTCTGCTGTACAACTGAAGCTGAGGAGGAGAAGGGGTCTTGCTGTGTGCTGACCCTACCCACTTGACTAAACAAGACTTTGCTGTGTGCTGTGTCTTAAACCGAATCTCCAAGGGCCTGAGAAGAGCTGGCCTCCTGTTTCGCAACCCAGGGATAGAAAGGTTGCCAAAAACTCAAGACTCTGCTGTGTCCCCCCCTGCGCTGCTGTGTGCCACAGGGACCGTGGACTGTTCTACCCAGCTTCTGAAACATCTGCCTGTAAAGTGGGCTGGCTGCTCTCTGTCTTGCTGGAGAGTGCCGCACTGATCCAGGCCTGACACCGGTTGCCGCATCAAGAAGACCGACGTGCTCATCGGCACGTGCCTTGCCGCGACCCGGAGGTTTGAAGCAGATCGAGAGTCGTACTTCCCTGCTCTACGAAGCCGCACTGTGAGTGGCTGACTCCGGTGACGTCGACATCGTCACTTGGGGCTCGTCGAGGGAGTTGTGGAAACCTTGCACCGAACAGCCAGAGGAGCGCTTTGTACAACGAGCGCAGTGACACCGTCGGAGCAACGTAGCTGCCTAAACATCAAGAGCCTACAAACTGATTCATTCTCAGTGAGTATCGAATCACGCAAGAGACTAGAGGCTATTGTCTTGAGATCCCGACCAACCAAGAAACCGAACATTGTGTAAACCTGTGATGCTTGATTTCAACTGCGGAAACTAGATAAAGATATATTATTTTTGATATAACTCACCTGTGTGGTCTAAGTTTGTGGTGTACGGAGGGGGGATCATTGTGGTGTCTATGTGCAAATACCTTACACATTGCCTTGGGGATAAGCCTGTCTGCTCGAGCCAAGCTACCTAGAGGGTGAGCAGGGGTTATCTACCGTGTGTGTCCTTGTACCCTGACTAGAAGCAAGGGTCCCTATTTGGTCTAAGGTGTATACCTCTGCCAACTAGAGACCCCCAGATCTAACAGTTTGCTAACGTAGGGAAGAGTTTTATAGGTCAAATAATACTACCAATAATTGGTATAACAATATTAGTCTTAGTAATAATGATGTGGTGTAAATGTTGTAAAAATAGAAAAGGATATGAAATAAATGAAAAGGGAAAGAAAATAAAGTATGAAGAAATACAATTAGAAGAAATAAAGGGTGAATTATACAAGAAAATGAAAAACTTAAAAGATAAAGATGAGGAAGAGAATGAGAAGAAAGGAAAGGGAATTCAGATGTGCTAAAGTTGGCATCTGGTTGGTGATGGGTAATTTTGTGATGGTACAAAATGCCATCAGAGAGGGTATTGATGGAGCAAGGACTCGTAGAAATGAAGCTTGCTTGGAGACAATCCTCTCATATAACTCATAATGTCATACTAATCGTGTATTGTGTAATTAATATGCACCACATTTTAAATATCAAGAATAGAGAAGCTTGGATATGTGTCTTATTAACAAGTAACTCAAGTGAAATCTAAAATGGCTGCTAACGCGGGTAATTGCATTGTGCATGCGTCAATTACACCTACGTAGTATGACGAGCTTTTGCTTGGAGGGAATTTTCTGCACTTGCACAGACACCTCCAAAATGGCCGCTTGAAAGCTCATATGCTAAGCATCTGCTTTGCTGAAACTAAATGACACTATTTTACTAATTGCTAATGCAGGGAGAGCATTTAAAGTAAATTGGATTAGAGTAGGAATAGGTGGTATACAGTGAAATCATTTTATTTTGAATTTAATATATTTCTTTCTGATTTCCTTATTAGTTCGTTTTCGGGCCTTTTGAGAGAGACCGTGGTCTATATATTCCATGTGATCGTTACACATGCGCAGTCTAAGTGAGCCAGGAGCTGCACTGTCATCCTTGAATGCCATCCAAGAAAAGAAACAGCAACATACCCGGGAACTAACATGATGTTCTGTGAAAGGAAGAAATATATTACCAAATGTATACTTTGTGATGATAAAAATATGAATACAGGTGGGAATAAAGATTTTTGAATAAAGATTAAGGGGAGGGATCACTACACAATGAACTAAAGAAAATGACGAAAACTTAGCATGGTGTGATGATTATCCCTTTTGCCTGTCCAATCAGAATTAGGTGTTCTACGAATCTGAAACATTAAGGGGTGGTACATGCATTAGAAGGGTATAATTGAGGTAGTTTAGTTAATCAGTCAAAACAGATAGACCGGAATGCTGCAGAGCTTGGGATGCTGTCGGAATGACGAGCAAATGCTGAAGAAGAATCATATTACTGACTTAGAATTTAAGCCAAAATATAAAAGAAGATCGCGGAAGAATCGAGGAGGAAGATAGTGTCAGAGAGGGGTGCGACGCAGGTGTTGGATCTAGTAGAGATCGTCTTATCCTGTCTTGAATCCTGAAACCTTTGTCTCCTGTCCTTTCCCGGGGTACCCTTCCCAACTCCTTGGCTAAGGGGTCGGTTCTCACACCATTCCAGGTAACTATAATGTTCTGTAGAATTTAATTTGTACTTCTCTCTCTATCCTTTCCTTTCCAAGCACCATCATTGAAAGTCTTATTAATCTGTAGCATTCCTCCTTCTATGGGTGACGGAGACCGTTCTGTAATTTGATTTTGGCTCACATGAATTTCATTTAGATCAACATTTAAAATGTTCCCGAGTCTGTGGTTATTTCATTGTAGAGAAAGTAGATTAAGATTCATGTCATTTCACCATCAACTAGTTCAACTAATGGTCCATTGACCAGCAGAAAGAACTTTGGATCTGTGAAAGATTGGTTAGAAATGTCAATCTGAGAGAGATAAATATAAAAATTGACTCCAGTGGATTTAACTGGCCTGTGTGTAAGTTTGTGTATATGGGCCCAAGGTGAGTATGAGGTATTAGAGTATTAGTGGCTGGTTTACCGCTGGAAGAGCATGCCCCAGCTGCATAAATGAATAGAAATTAGTTTCCACTAGTTGAAACTCAGATTGGAGATTACCGAACAAAATGATCGCTGGACCCCTCCACACATCCCCTAACTGGGCAATATCCATCAACTTCCATTTGCCAAAGCCCTGCAATTTTCCAACCTCCCCAAGTAGATCACTATCCCATAGTGGAGTGCGTTCAGACAATTTATTATCCCACCCCAGGAATCTATCTGCACCATTCCATGAATCCAACACCGCTTTCGTGTGGGGGGGCATAGACTTACCAGCCCGTTTGAGATATAAAGTGGCAGGTTAGACACCGGCACCCATCTCCACGTGATCAACCCGATATGCCGGATCGTTCCTGTCCCCGAAGGCCCAGTCGTTTATCACCAACAGTTGCGACGTCCAATGATATTTCCTAAGGTCCAGTACTGCCAGGCCCCCTTCATATACTCCCCTTTGTGGTTTTGCTAACGCTATCCACGCACCACACCCATCCCATAATAACTTTCGCACTTCACTATCGACTTCCTTAAAGAACACATCGGGCATCTTATATGAAGTGTTCTGGAGTATATAACCATCCGTGGTAACAACATCATTTTGTACAGGACAGCGCTCCCCATCAGGGAGCTAGGCAATGTCCTCCAGTGAGCCACATCTCTCTTGAGGCGTTCAAGCTGGGGTAGCAAATTTTGAGCCATGAATTCTGCTCTAATGTCTACCCTTCTTGGTAAATCTCGGTAAACCTATGTAACGCCCTCACCATTTGCCAAGTCACGCAACACCACGCAAGGTGGCCTTCCGTGGGTTGATAAATCTCATTGGAGGTTTTGCACCGCCCTGCGTCTCCTTCCGTGGCGCCATGTGACACCAGGTAACTGGAAAGAACCTCCTTTACATGCCCCTTCCTAATACCGAATCGGCATTTATTCCCAAACCCAATTAGAGATTGGGTAAGATTAGCTATTTGGGTGTGCAGAATTGTTGGCTACCCGTGGTCCACGAAGGGGACCCTCATAAGAGGGAGGCCACCTTAGTGCCATATGAGGGAACACAAGACAGTCCAGCGTTGTGGGACCCCCTAGGGGGCCGCGTGCAGTGTCACTTCCTGTAGGGGGTCGGCGGGGAATGAGGAATAAGTGCCTCTCCCCGCCCACCTGGCGGCCTCTTTGCTGCAGCTTTTGACTCCATTTCGGACGTGTCCCCGGGATCTTCAGGAGCTGTTCTCTGTGAGTGCTTACCCCCTCCCCCAGAGGCTAAGCGGCTAAGCCCAGCCATTGCTGTGGCTGAGGTCTGCCATTGGGGGGAGGACAGCTCCCGGGGTTCAAAGGGCAGCGGCACCCCTCCCCTGGTTGTGGCCAGCAATCTGCCGACCGGGGAGGGGGGTTAGAGGTGGATGAAGGCCCAGAACACCTCATAGGTCGGCGTGTGCCGGGACCCAGCCCGGCATGGGCCCAGTGGGTTTAACTGCTAGTTTACTTTGAGGGGTAAAGCTTTGGCAGTTGTACAGTATTACCTCATGGCCTGTTGTTGCAAAAGGGGGGGCGGCAGCGATCGCCGCAGTGCTCCCCCCTCCTCTGTTGACCCAATCGGCTGGTCCTTGGTGTACACTGGAGGTTTCTACTGCTCACTTGCTCTGAGGCCTCGGGTTCACTCCCCAGTATCCTCATGTATGTATATTATATAGCGTGTTTCTATATCGTTTATTTAGGTCCCCCCCTTGTGGAGGGCCGGTTACAGGGCCTCTGCCCGCAGGGGCTTGCAGCTGTGTGTTGTGGAGGGAATCGTGTGCCCCGTTGCTCCTACTCCGTGGCTGTATTATCCGGCGGGCCGGTAGCAAGGCCTCGGCCCGCGTGGGCCCGATGTGTTGTGCTTGGGGGGGCAGCGAAGCCAGCATTCGCAGGGAGGGAGCCACGAGAGCCCTCGGGCTCTCCCCGGTGCCACAGACAGGCTGCTTCCACCCCATCTTCAGCACGCAGGGGCAGCTTTGGGAGTGCGGGGTGCCCGGTTCAGTGTATCGCAGCAACCTCAGTTGATCAGTCACAGTATTGCGGGTGGCAAGGTCAAGGCATCTGAATGATATTAATCACCACCAAGCCTATGGCACCGGGCATGTCACGAGTGGATCCCAACAGGGCCCATTCAGACCCTCATCGTTAGGAGGGCTGTCGGGAGAGACAGTATTTTGGGTAACTGTTACTTACAGGATTTACCCCCTGTTGGTGTCGTGTTGCGACGAGCCCGGTGGTGGCTCTGATGCACTGGGAATTTTGGTCAGTCTGTGCCGGTTCCAGGGCTTTGTCCCGCGGGGGCTTGACCTTGCGCCGGGGGGTAGGTGCTCCCTCCTCCGCTGCTTTCTAATGCAGAGTCCCGGTTCCTGGGCCCCTGTCCGCGGGGATTTGTGGCTCCGTGGTGGGGGGGAGGCAGCGAGCACCAGGATGCACCCTCCTACGCTTCTCACCAAACCCGCCGGTGCTACAGGGTTACAATTAATTCATAGCCCACTTCACAATCAAAGGGTTTTGCTGGGAAGCGTCGTCATGGCATTTGGATTCATGTCCTCGTTCATTTGAAACTAGAATCCATCTGCGGATGTAAAAGGCGTGTGCCCCTGCAGAGGCAGGTAGGCTGTAAATGAATTGAGATAGTAAATGCAGCTGAATCAATTATATTTTTAGAGGGTAGCACACTAGTAATATTTTACTTGACACCTAGAACCTGGTCTGCATAGGCCTGAACATGATACGAATTAGGAAGATGCACTAAATAATTTATTCATTAGTAACATGTCTTTTGGTCTTTGTTTACTGGAAGTATTAATGATGGAGCAATATCTGGGCTAGAGAACCCCTTTAAAAGTGTTTTCCATTTGCAGTGGATTTTTATTCGTGCGAACGACAAATAAAGCGGATTCTTCGTAATGCTAGCAGGCCACAGTTTGATAGGGCGTTGAAAGGCCTGAAGCGATGTACCTGAGCTTTACCAGCACGCGTACACATCCAGTCCGATTACTCATGAAGGTACTCTCTCAGTATATCCGCTCTGGTTATTCCTTGGTATTTTCCTGGTCAGTCTGGGAGCCCACAGGGCATTCCTCCTCCTTAGCTATTGCCTGTTTCCGGATGGACCTGTATTTTAGGCAGGCATGGGGGGGGGCACATAGCCACCCAGTGCATTATACCCAGTCCAGCCGGTAGTTACCTGGGACTGAGCCATACCAGCTGCGTTTCCCAGTTCTCTTCCCTGGCTCCAATTTACAGCCAGCATATTTTCATGATTTTACAGATTTATTCCAGAGACAGTCTCCAGGTTTGACTATTCTTTGGCATTTGCTGTCATTAGATCGACTCAATGTTAAGGTGGACTCGGCGGACAAACTGTTCTTGTGAAAGATCAAGAGGAGTTTGGGGGCCTCTCAAACCGCTGTATCATGATACCACAACCTATGCCGAGGGCAGTAACGCAGCCATGCTGGCCCACGCATTCGGACTCATACCTGTCTTTTCTTATGGACACCCATCTAGGTCACCTGACCCGGGGCCACCAATGGTGCGGCCTATGTTCCATCTCTATGGACTGGCATCTTACTGACTTTATTACGCATTAATGATTTATTGTAGTGCATGTCCCATGGCCACAGTAATTGCTTCACGTAAGACAATCATTTTCGTGCTAGATGGAATCCACTTTGAAGGTTGCCATTAATTATTCAATAGGCTGCCCTTGCTATCAGGCCTGTACGCCTCCAGCTGCAGACACCCATTTGGATGGGAAGCTGAGAGTCATAGTAGGTAACCGTTCTTAGACCGGAACACCCTGACACAGAGTAGTTCATGTGGTAATACTAGGCAGGTGTTTTATGGGATGGATATCTCGAACACACCCCCTCAACACAAGGTGGTCGGGATAGTGAATGGTTTAATGGCGGCCCTATGGTTCCAGACTTTACTTGGCAGCCAGCCCATTGACAATCTTTAAATCTGTGCCCTGTCTGGGTTTTTTTACTTGTAGGAAAGTCTATGGAAGAAAAACTTCTGATGCCGATCAGATTATCTCTGAGGTAGGCATACCATGCACCCTTCACGGCAGCGGCAAAGTTTGGAGACTCTCCTGTATTCCAGCACCACAAGCAACACAATTTCAGGGGGGCTGTATGAAAACAATCCGCACATTAGTTCTGTCTGCGTGTCAAAGGTACAGGCCCAGGTATGACTGACAGCTGCTTTTCGTAACATCGAGCATCCATCATTATTTATTGGAAGGCAAAATCTTGGGTGGTGTACATCCTTAATTGAGCAAATAAATCACCGCCTGTAGCACATTATGCAGTCATTCGACTCACAAGAGACAACTCTTGCATTGGGAAGCTAGAAACAGCAGGCACCGGGTGGTACAAACGGTGGTTAGACAAACCGAAGTCTGTGTGGCGCCATCAGCAGCCCAATACAGACCAGTAATTCTCACACTGCAGAAGAACCCGCAGGTTAAAGACGTGAAATGTCACCAACGTATAAACGGTCATTGGGTCTACGTTAAAAGACGTTCAAGCACACTTGATACTAACTGGAGCCTCTATAGCGGAGAATTCAGAGGAGAACATGTCAGACCAATGCCTTTCATGGGGCCGGCTACCCCCCGGCTCTTGTTCAAAGACGTATTATTATGACGCAGGGGTTAAAACGTGGAACATAGATGTTTCAACTGTGTAATATCTGTTCTGTCATGGCAAGCTACCTCCCAGTGTGTCGCACAAGTGGAAACCTGGTGTCACTTTGATCGGCTGTGGCCGGGAGGGCCCGGCAAGGATGTATGATACGTCACCAGTGGGGGTGATGACTTGTGATCAGGTTAGGGAAAGTAAGGGTTTGTTTCAACCCTTATTTTAATCGGACAGGACAGCCACAGACTTCCCCCGGTCCTTCAGGTGTAATAAGACTCACAATAAGGGCAGTTTGCATAGACTTTGTCCATCACAGTGGCTAGCGTTACCGACTATGCGGCATGGACGGGAAACGAGCACTTGGAGAGCCAATGGTTTTGGATCTGGCACAATACTAAAAATGGAATAACATTTACTTTCGACAGGCCCGAGCGCAAACAATTGTAATGAATTTTAGCCATGGCTGCTGGCTGCCAGCTGATCTCAGTTTGAGTTCAGAGGCTGAGGGGCTGTTACCTCTTTGGAGGTAGGTCCAGGATAAAATGTTGTGCTTGGTGAGGCTCAAATCCAAAGCGGTTGTTCTATCTGTCCAAGGAGAAGAGATCTGTCCGGTACCAATAGCTAGCTACGTAGCACATCAGGTGGGCAGTAAAAAATGTCAGGTTACAACTGAGGATTCTCTCCTTTATGTCAGCACCTGCTCATTTTGGGCGGTAAAAGAAGAGAGGAAAAAAAAACGGGAGATTCACCCATCAATGTAAGCTACTGCTCACATTGCTTGTAGTTAAGCAGCCTGAGGAGTCTGGGGCGCAAACATCAGAGAGCAACCTGAACAGGCAGATCTTATGTACGATAGGAGGGTTACATGGCAAGTACTGATGCCACATATTCCTAAGCCCTCCTGATGGTCGAAGCTTTACACATTATAGTAGGATAGTCACCAGCGTTGAACAGGCTATTGGGGATGCCTTGCCAGGACTTTCACACACGTCGAACGAACTGGAACATCTTTAAAGGACAAAGGCTGAAAACTCGGTCTGGGGGATACATTTGACCAATAACCCTCTTCAAGCTGCTGCGTCAGGTCGTGCCAGATGTCTTGGAGTGACAGGCAAGTGCAATAAGTGAGCAGGTTTTTAGATATGAGGTGACTTGCAGTGGGCAGAGGGGTCTCTATGGACACGCATAAAGTGGGTTGTGGGAAACCATGAATCTGGGAACATTAGATTCTGACATTATCATGGGTTTAAGATACGCAAGACTGTGGCCGTGCGGAGTAAAACCGTTCCAGCAGGATTTACAAAGTAACTAGAAGGGAAGCCGGACCCAGCTTGGTTTCTGTGGAGGGCTAGCAATTCCGGGGATAACGAAGTGAACTAGGGCTTTTGCTGGTTTAAGCACAAAGGGTCACAGGTGGTCAGCAGTTATGGTGTACCTGGGATCGGACTACAGTAAGTAAGCCTGGTGGGCTGTGGAAGTCGGCACTCCAAAAAGGGTGCAGTGTCTGCAAGGTGGGCACAATACAACTTTTCCTCAAACCAGTTTTTGACACCATCCATGCATGTATGGGCCTACCCAGCAAAGCAGTCGCACACGGGACCCGGGCCATGTTACAGGTTGCTTATGTTAAAACTTTCCCAGCCCGGAGAGCCAGCCGAGCTAGGCCAGTTGAGGAAGCTGACATCTCCTTGGGTGCTCTGGCCCATAGTTGGGGAACAAGGTATTAAAGTACTAAAAGGCTACAATGTATTAGAAAGGTTGGCATGTCCATTATTCAAGCGAAGGCGGGTAACTGTACTTATTGTGCCCCCCCCCCGTCCCCATCCACTGGTCTGCGCCAAGGTTCACATTGGCAGAAGTTTTAAAGTACATGACTTGCGCTGGGAGGGTACATCCGCCTAGAATCACAGCAGTTATTCATCGCAGGCAGAAGGTGAGGGGCTAGCATGCATTATGGTCGATAATTTGACTACCACAAAGGCAAGTATCATGAGACATCTGTGATTCAGAGATGACATGGCCTTATTATGAAGCTGAATTCGGGGGTGGGGGGGTCAGGTGCCATGCCATGGCATTACATTGGCCATGCACAGGCAGAAGGGTACAGTGCCAGGAACTGCGTGATTTCTGAAGCTAGCTATGGGCAATCATGGGTTGTCTTTCAATATAGGGGTGTGTTGCGGCTCCAAGGAAGCTTGGTCCTTCGCCTTTCAGGAGAGGGTTAGTTACTGATTCAGCTCGCCCCTTACCAAATTTCTGGTTGAGCAGGTATTGTAGGCATGCTTTTCAATGTCCGGCAAGGCGGGTCCTGGCAAGCGCTTCTGCAGGCACTCCTTCAGGATAGGGGAAGCGTCTGCATCTTTCAGGCCATGCGGGTCCTGGCAAGTGCTTTTGCTGGGGCAGAAAACACAGCTTTCGGGGTGGGCTTAGGAGCGGAGCGCATCAGGCAGGTGGGACGATAGGAATCTCAAGGTTTTAAAAAGTACAGCCGTCCATAGCCACCCAGGGGAGTGGCCGGAAGACAGGTTAAGTGTTTCATGTACAGGCAAACTTTGAGTATTCGAAAGGCACCCTGTGAGGCACCAGAGGTTTGATGGGGTGCAGTGTTATTGTGCAACTATGTGCAAGCAGGAGTAGTTGTATAAAATGATGTGCAGTGCTCAATAAAGGGGTTAGCAACCTAGCATTTCTTTATTTTGCAAGGATCAAAGCTCTGGGTGAAGGGCCATCCGTGCATCCTGTGAGTGGCGCGACGGGAGAAATTCAAGAAATGGAGGCATGGGTTTTCCACTACTGACTTAATTTGCTTGAGGGGGGCAGGAATGCACTAGAACAGCTTGCTGAAGAAGCTGCGGCACACTACTGAGATAATTTGGTTAGGGGTCCCAGGCTTGCGCTGGAACAGCTTGCTGTAGAAGCTGTGGCACAGACTGGGGGGGGGTCTCCCCTCCCAACAATTTGGTCATACGCCTGGGAGGCAATGATTTGACTTTCCTGGGTAGGAGGGCACTGCAGCCAGAAATGAAATCCTCCTGGTGTAAATTAAGCAGCCAATTGGGGGCGTGGGTGTTATGATGGGCAGAGATAACCCCACTGTTAGTGTGGCGAGGGGCCCAGTCAGGGGTTGCCGGGAAACCTCACGCGGGACAGTTAACAGTGCCATGCGCAGATTCACTGAACAGAGGGGGTTTGGTTTATCAGGCATGGCCCACTGCATGCTAAAGTGATCTGACTCTCTTGGGAAAGAGGGATCTGTTGCAAGAATTGAGGTCCTCCATGTGTAGGTTAAGCAACCTATTGGGGGCCTGTGAGTTATTGGTGGTCTGAGATAACCCCTCATTTAGTGTGGCGAGGAGCCCGGTCAGGGAAGGCCGTGGAAACCTCGAGCAGAAAAGTTAACAGTGCCATGCGTAAATTCACTGAACAGAGGGGGTTTAGATCAGGGATTGGGCTGCATGCCAAGTCCACAGGGTGTTTTGAAGAAGATGGGGTTCACCTGTCCAGAGTGGGCATGGACTTTTTCTTGCTGGACCTGGGGGAGGCCCTGGAATCAGCAGGATGTAGGTAAGAAGGCCGGCCTTGGTGGGGGACCCTGGTTGTGACAGTGGCCACACCCAGAGCTATGGCGGAGTTACAGGGCGATCCAGAGGCGGAAAGGTACTCAGGGGTACCCTCTTCAGGAGCACAAAGGGAACAAAGGCAAAGTTCCCCAGCAAGTCCTCGGGCTGGACCCTGGAGGAGTGACGGTGCCCCTTTAGTCCTATGAGCGGTTGTAAGCCTGAGCAATTGGGGGTTGCCTGGAACGCTCCGCCCCTTCGGGCGTGAGTAAGGGGGTGGACTGGCGGTCTACCGGTGGGAGGGGCTATCCCCTCCCCCAAAATTGGTAAGCACCGATTGGCTATGGCCACGGTGTAATTTGGCTCATCAGGCAGGCAGGTGACAGAGGGGCTGCCTGCCCTTGGATCGTCCGTAAGATAACCCACCATGTTGATATATTTGGTATGCAAATAAACCTGCAGCAATTTTCTCCACAAACAAGGTGTCGTGTGGTTTATTTCTTAATGATATTGCTGTATGTGGGATGAGGAGTGTTGTTGATATTGGCACTATAAAAAATGCTTTTTTTCGGTCGGAAAGGATCGGATTTTACAACCCCGGAGCATTACCGACCTTAAAATTGCTTGATACATGAGGGCAACAATCTCATTTTAGTACGAGTTTCAATACAAACAATGATAACTAATTAATTGCCACATGTTTAAACTGATTTCAAATCGCCTCATCAGACTGTGGCCGGCTTGAAGAAACTTCTGAGGGTGCCTGGTCGATGTCAGCACATCCAACTCGCTTGAAAAAGAATCCAGTCCCCTTTCTGCTGTTCGACAAACCTACCTCAGTTCCAAAATTCTTTTCGCGCTTTTTGGCTTTCTGTCTCATGCGCCGCGTTAAATGAGGACTAAAATCTTGACATCAGACGATAAAAGCTTTATTCTGTTTTAGTTCTTGCCCTTCCATGTCAACGTTAAATAATAAAACAGCACTTCACTCTTTTCCTTTTCCGAACACGGCTAAAATAATTTCTCAGGCAGAAGCGATAGGCTGAAGTATCCACGGCACAGACAGTGGGAATGAAACCGACATCCACAAACTGCGAGCCGCTAATTGGTGGGCCGCCTATTAGAGGCATCACAGGGAAGGCAGTTCAGTGCCCTCTGTGGCCAGGGGAGCTAATAGGACATGGTGCTGCTCGCAAACACATTTTGAAAATTCACAAGTTAAGTTTGCGCGTGTAGCACAAAAGCCATTTTCTCTTTGATCTTCGCATGTATAATTATCAAAGGGCGCGAGCTTTTTAAGGCTGCATACATATGTGTTTCTGTTTTGGTGCTTAGGAGCCAGCGTCATGTCCGACCGACTTTCCTCCTCTGAGGAATAAAAAGCTGGAAACTTGAATATTTAGGCTGCTTTATAAATCTTTCAGTTCCCTCAGCCTAGTAGGTTATTTATAATTGAAACTTTAGGGTGATGAAGAGAGGTGGGGGAACTCAAAAGAGAAATATAAAGTAATGTTTTTTGTAACTAATATACTGAGGTGACTTGACCGTCACCACTGTTTACTATTATGGAGACAACATCAAGGCATAGGCCTGCATAGATATTAGTATAATGGCTTTTTAGGTCTCGGCTGATCCAGCGCTTGCGCTGATCTGGCCGAGACATTTGTATACATACAGGCTTTTCAAAGTGCTGCCGTGGCCTAAAGCTTCAGTGCACGTGAACGTGCACGCGCGCAGCGCCATGTGTCTTTCCTCCGTAGCACGCGATCGTAATCTCGATCACTTTCACTTGTGTATGTTAATGCTTATGCTTTTGTTATTGCGGCCGCGTCTGCGTCACTTTTGCGGCGCCGCCCATGCTTGTTGTACTACGTGATATCAGGCTAGTCATGCTGGAAATGAGCAGTGAAAGGTTTTCAATGTCGCCAATAGTTTCCCTATGATGTCGCATCTCCTGTACCCTACTGATCTTAGACACGGGTGCAAAGAGGTGGAACAATGGCGTTTCAGCTAGCAACAGTCTACGGAGCTGGTCTGTGCTGCGGCATCACAGCGGCACAGAGCTGGCCTTTGTTAATACTGCTGAGATAGCATCAGCAGAGACGTTTTAAGGCATGGGCAAAGTGAGCTCTGGCCCAGGGCCCCAGCCTTTGGGGGGACCCCCTGAGAGAGTCTTGCCCTGGTGACCTTGAATAATTCTTAAACAGATTGCTGTCAATAGCATTTTCCTTCAATTTATTTCGTAAGTGGGTAATGTGTGAGAGTCTATTACAGATTTTTTCAGACAAATGTGTTTATATTTCATGCAGGCCATAAAAAAAAAAAACTGTACCTCACATATGATAAATGGGAGAGGGTGTCACAGAGAATATTTGCAGTAATGTTAGTGAGTTGCTGCTGTGTTACAATATTGAAAACACACATCACTATCCCTGGATATTTGATTATGTACATTTAGAATTTGGACCAGTGTGCCCGTGCACTGGTAGTGACCTGGCCAAAGAGAGCATGAAAGAGCTGAAACTGGATCATAAACATAAAGCTGTTCTGAAAAGGGCCCCCATGATACATTTTGCCCAGGGCCCCCAAAATCCTTAAGACATCCCTGAGCATCAGAGCCTGCACTGAGAAACAGTAAGCGCAGGAGCCCAAGGATGTTCTCGTGAACTCGTAGCCAGAGCGTCCTAACACCAGGAACACCAAATACTGGGGCCACGTGGTCTTTATTCCGCCATAAGCACTTTATTCCAGCACCCTACTCTTTCTGCCTCTTCACGCCACTTTTGAGGGTTCTTTTTCCTCTTTCGCCCTTGTCGTTGTTTTCCTATTTTTCTGTTCCTCCGTTTTTCGTCTTTCTTAATTGACTGGCTCATTTTCATTTTTTTTGTATAAAAAGACAGCCCGTGCCTGCCACGGCGCAAATTATGCTCTGTCCTTGCATCCAAGACCTAGAATGGATTGAGTGGACAGTGTGTTCTTAACGAATGCTTCACTTGCTTTTTATGTTACCTTGAACAAAGAGGTAAACCGAATTAAAGAGAAAAGTTTCATTTCCATAAAGTGTCGTCCTTTTGGCACAGACCTGGCAATGAAATAACACGTGTCTGTAAAGCAAAAAAGACCCTCCTGCTGGTGTCCGTTTTTCCAATATCAGTTGCTATGACAGCATATTGGGGCGATGGCATCCCCTGTACATACAACATCTCCATGGAGAGAGGGAATGAGAGGCTTGTTTTCTGTTGCTATCACTCACTACATTAGACCCTCCTGTGACCATGGGCAGAAAGGACATTGACGGGATGCCATATTATACATAGCTGCTTAAACACTCTGCTAATGCGACGATTGTGTGTTCTAAACCCACAACTACGACATCTCCATATTTTATTATCCCATAGATTGCATTTAATCTACTCCCCAAAATCTCCCAAACCGAATCCATTCACTTTCGGCTTTTGATTGAAAAAAAACAGAAAGGATTCCTTGAATTACACATACTTTTTTTTTCTTTTGTAAAGGCTGCCTCTTCTTTTTTCATTGTTGTTTTTTAATACATAAAAAAGCGGCAAACATCACCATATTCCCCAAAACATTCACTCTGTTGTCCTGTTCACACCTCAGTGTGTTTTTTAAATACTTGTTGTCAAATCTCAACTTTATAAAAATATTTTTGCCTGTAAATTTAATTTGGTAATGGTGGCACTCTTGACCCACAATTCTCCTTTTTTCGTGGGCACCATTCACATAGTAAACCACAAAGCAATTCTCAACATATTAAAAAAAAAATGAATTTAACTCATGCTGCAGCTGGAACTCAAGAGAAGCCCTACACTGAGATAATTAGTATGGATAATAAAAGTAAACAAAATAATACAGTTGTCTGTACAGAACTATTTGAACAAGCAAGAATCAAATTTCAAGACTAAAAATTAATTTTGAAAAATATTCCTTTAAAAAACGCAGGAATAGAAATTGTACACAATTATAACAAATAATAAATGTATGATTTGACTGTGGGATTCTAAAATGGGGCTTGTCAATAAAAGCGTAGTGCATAGGTATAGGACTCTAAGAAAAAAGATAAGTTGTAGAAAAATTACTGAAATGTTCGTATAGAGCATGGACGTCATTTAAGGGTCACTAGCGTTGACATCTGTGATCTGGCTTGCGCTTGCTACCCCTGACAATGTTCTTGCAACCCATGGCCTCAGAGTTTGAAAAGGCAGCTCCAGTCACTGAGGAGTTGGACACTTTGGCAGCAGAAATACATTCAAAAATAAACTTGGGATGAATTAATTTCTTTCCCGTTTATGTAAAAAAATATAATAAAATAAAAAATAAAAAAAGCAGGCCCTCGAGGGTGCTGCTGGCTGGGGACAGGGTACAGTTGAAACCTGTTACTATTTCATCTTGTCAATCAGCAATGTGCCACCTAGCAACATGCACGTCAAGGCTTTGCAGGACCCGTGCTCCCCTAAGCACTGTGAATGTTTGTGCTGCAGGCTAGGGATTTTTATGTTTTTCTACACTGGTCTCTAGTGGAAAAGGTATGGATTAGAAGGACTTGTAGCTTCAGCAGTTTTCCTGGGTTTCCAGTTTTGCTGGACCCTAGAAGTGATTGTGGGCCTGTGAGCTGTCCTTCCAAAAGTTCAAGAATGCAGCATTTTTCAACCTACTAACTGTCCAGCCCTGAAAACACTCAGCATTTTCTTTTTACTTTTTTCATTTGCAATAGTGTTCCTTTATATTGCCTCCTTTGGTACTTTATGGGTGCTTTATGGGTGCCATACATTCCCTATGCTTATTTGTGTTATTTTCTGTTTACTTACGTGAGGTTTTAATGCCCTCTATGCAGCCTATTGACATAATGAGGCAATGGAGTCCCAAATTATCTTGTGTGCACTTTCTGTGGTAAAATTAGTATTCCATTTTGACATTTTAATATACGTCAATACTGTCATTAGGACCAGTTTGTCAAAATCATATGATGCACCTTCTGTTCAGTCATTGGGGTCAAATGATGTGACGCCCATGACAGAACACCTACTATTTTTGTCAATCACGTCCAGGGTATAGAGACGTACCTTTTGTGAAATTAAGGCAGGATACCCCTCTCAATTGGTAATTAATTCTATTTTGTCTTGCACGCAAATCATGCCCTTATCTGAACAACTTCCAACAATGACCTCAATTGACCAGATATGTGTGTGTACATTTCTTCTGTATTATCAGATGTATAATCGGATACTCCTGCTAGTACTGCAAAGCAATTTGTGCAGGTAATTGGAGAGACTATATCAGACACTCTACCCTGAGAGGGAGCAGGAGCCGATTGGGGTGAGGAGCCAGGTGGATTAGAAACTGGCTCTGGTTGGGTAGGCTTACTACAGGCAACAGTTTCCTTACATTGCAGTTTTTGGAACATTAACGTCACAACCAGAGGGTGTGGGGCTGGCATATCTTTGTGGGGTGCCAAATTGGAAGAGTCGGTGTTAGCTGACGGACCGGCCCCCACAATCCCCTCACATTCAGAAATGAGGGAGTCCATCCTATCCATGACACAGTTATTAGGACTAGTTTTTTTCCTAGCTTGCTTCCTAGCTTTTTTCTCTTTGCCTGCCCTGTTGTTAGGGCCATTTGGCCCACCCGCACCCTCCATTTCCTTTCTTTTGCCCATTAGAAGTAAGCATCAGAACAGAAATGGACATATATTGTAAAATCTCAAATCAAGAAAGCACAAGGTTCATGGTATTGAATGTATACAAACACACACGAGTCCATGATGGCTCCTTCTTCAAAGAGCTTTAGAAAAAATGTTTCATATTGTGAGGTCTATACGGAGCAGGTAATACGGATCATGACATGATAACCGTCATGGCCGAATATTTAATGCCTTTCGCAAGTTTCTGAAATTTTCTGGAGATTTTGGTGAGCCTTGATAATTCACATATAACTTGTGCTTAATTCATTAAAATAAGTGGTAGGCCCTTTTTAGGTCAGGGGTACTAGGGAGCTCCGATGTCTGGTTGCTAAAGACATATTGTGGGCTTACCAAAACATACAGGGGCTGAGAGCCAGTCAATTGCTTACAATTGGTTCTCAATCTCATTTGTCTCCTTCTTATTCGTGTCCCAGCTTGTCACTCTAGTGTTTGTCCCTCTCTTGGAGCATACCAACTCTTTTGATTGACTGGCTTCTATGCCTCAGCTGCTTGCTTTCAAGCACCTTTTTCTTCTTGATTAAGCTCTCCACGAGAGTGCATGTGTTTTCCACCTGTCTCCCTTGTGTACTTTTGTCCCCCTGCATTCCATGTTTCTCAGTGTTGACCATGTGCTCCTCCCTGCATCTCTCCATGCTGCTCTTATTCTTGTTTCCTCCCCTCGTTGCTTTCTGGCTCATGTGAGCCTGGGTCATATTGTGCATCTCCTTATGCATGACCTATTTGCGGGCTATGCAAAGGTATCTTCACTGCATGCAAACATACTATGCTAGTGAATATCTTACGTGCAATTGCAGCATAATGGGGGCACACGTGTTTGATGGCATTGCAGTGTGAAACATTGAATTTTGTGGTATACGTCAATACTGTCATTAGGACCAGTTTGTCAGAATCATATGATGCACCTTCTGTTCTGTCATTGGGGTCAAATGATGTGACGCCCATGACAGAACACCTACGATTTTTGTCAATCACGTCCAGGGTATAGAGACGTACCTTTTGTGAAATTAAGGCAGGATACCCCTCTCAATTGGTAACTAATTCTATTTTGTCTTGAACGCAAATCATGCCCTTATCTGAACAACTTCCAACAATGACCTCAATTGACCAGATATGTGTGTGTACATTTCTTCTAGTTCATGTATGCCTCCAGTGCTCAATCAACATGTATTCCTTTTTTACTCTCAAAGGTTAGTGTGTAGACTTATATAACTCGATTGTGTTACTGCACATAGGCTTTATCTTTATCACAATTTTAGAACAGCTGTCTGAGATATTTTTATCTCACTAGTGGGCATAACTAAGCTTTGCTATCAGCATATGTCAGAGAAACAAGCAAACGTTAGTTGGTAATACGCATCATACGTGTGCTTCAGGAGAAACCAAGGCATAGGCAGGTTTGACTCAGGATGGTTTTGCCAGCGGTGAATCATCCCACTCACATTGGAGCAGGATTCCGATCTCTGCCTATTTGGATCAAAAAGGTTGCCCATAGCACTATACTTGAGGTAGTACCAAACAATGGAGGGTCTTGCATAGGAGCAACCAATGCATTGGACAGCACTACAAAGAGTGGTCATGACCAATAGTACATATCTGTCCCCCAAGCTGTGATCACTTCCACAAATGCTTTCCATACTATGGGAAAACAGGTAGCATAAGACTTCATTGTTCTTGAAGCAATTAATTTGACACACATGCCAATAGGAGAGGCATTTCTGCTCCTGATGATGAAGTGGTTAGCTAAGCAAGTGATGCATAGGCAAATGCGCTACATTAGAAAGTAGGGAAGAGTCAAAATCTCTTAAATTAGTGCTAAAGAGGTAGTGTCCTTTTTCGTTGGCCTGATCTGTTGCCTCGGTTTCTAGAGTAGAATATGGTTAAAAATGGCAACTTTCTAATTGATTAATAGAAGGGCATATCTGCCAAAGTTTGGCCACTCTTTCAGCTCAGTATGGAGCCCTATCTTCCCATAGATATGCATTGATGTTCTGTGTACCCGAATCGTATGAAAAACAAGCATTGACATAGCCAATAGGTCTCGCCTATGGGATCTTACAAGTGTTTAGTTATCCAGCACAATATTCTTGGTGCAACAACATCAAGTGTTGCAGGGCTAAACACTTATAAGGTCCCAAAAGCGAGGCCTATTGGCTATGCCAATGCTTGTTTTTTGTGTGCATGCGTGTGTGAAAGAGAATGAGAGAGCGCGCGAGGGAGGGGGATTGACCTGTGTGTGCTGTCCAGGAAGCTTCAGGTGCAGTACCATCCTCTGTCACTAGAGGGAAGTCTGCCTGAAAGAGACAAGCTGGTTGTTTTTTAATGAAGGGGGGGATTATTTACATACCCAGAAGCCACTACAACGCCACACTCACTTCCGTTTTATTGTCACGGGTAATTTTTTTAGTACTAAAAATGAGAAATATGTTCAAATGTGTTTCTGTTTTGCTAAACTAGCAAATCCTGAATAAGATTTGTAAAGTGACTGTAACTTTCCTATGATATTCATCGTACCAGTAGGCAGTGGCTGAAAACTAATTTATATAACACTGTGTTCACCTGCCCTGTTTCGTTGTACTTACATTGTCAACGATAAACGGCATTTAACGTAATTTTTGAAAGATCTCTTTCTCGGGATCTGAACTGATGTAAAAGAAGATCATCTTTTGAAAGCAAATAACGTAGGACCTGGCCCTGTCTGTCCACAGCTTTTGCCCGACTTATCCAAACAAGCATTTGCAATGCAGGAGGTTTGTCAATTGCAAGGGTTTGAGTTAATAGCATTGTAAATGATGACATATCTGAGCGCAGCGCGCGCTTCAGGGACACCGCGCTCTGCTATACAATAGATCTCGCTTTTGCCAAACTTTGACCTATTGTATTGTAACTGACAATGAGTTTTAATATCATAAAAGGCACGCGCGTAGAGCCTGATTCACCAGGTACTGCCGCTAGCTGAGTGTCAGAGTGCTCACCTTTTATCTTTAAAAAAAATCTATTTTCACTTGTGTTGCTACTGATTTTAATGCTGCACCATTACGCTGCCACTTTAAAAATCACTTGCTATTTGCACATTTACCTGCTATCCCCGCTGGAGTACTCCTTAAGCCCCGGTCCGACTCGGCAAGTGCCGTTGAGCGGAGGGCTGGCTGGAGTCACTTCCTGGGCACTGCATTTCCGGGTCGTTCAGCGCTCTAGTTCTTCCTCGCTGACGCTGTATATATTCAGATGCACTTTCGATCGCGCAGCGGGCGCGCCAAAGGCGCGCCAAAGGCAAGCCCGTCTGCGCCTGTCCGCGACCGGCCGGGACCTAGGGCCACAACCCCTGGCAGTTCCCACACCGCTATTCGCTACAGCGCCCAATCTCTTAAAGCCCTACAGGGTACTACTGCCACACAGTGCGCTCACTCCATAAATCCCATGAGAGAGCTCGCTGACTGCCCTTCCTGTTGCTTTAAACTACTACCAAGTGTCAAGGAGTCCTACACACCCGCCCTACCCCTGAAGCTGCTCCTACTAAACTGCCACTCCCTCTCCAGACACTCCACAGAACTCCGCCTTCTACTAGAAGATCGTCAGCCTGACGTCCTATTTTTAACCGAAACCTGGCTACATAACAACTCCGACCCAGATATTGTCTAGACTCTACCCCCCGGTTATCTCATACATAGAGCTGACCGTAAGAACTCTAGAGGCGGAGGACTAGCAATAATATACAAAACATCTATTAGCTGCCGCTCATCCTCAGAGAGCCCCCCCGACTGCGAACGTATGCAGTTCGCCCTGGAACTCTCACCCACCTGTACCCTCTCTGGTCTTTTAATTTATCGTCCTCCCGGACCCATAGGCCAATTTCTTAACTCCCTTCCTTCATTCGTGGCCGAGCGTGCTGTAACCCTTGCTAATTTCACGATGCTCGGTGACCTTAACATCCATTTGGATGACCCCGCTAATGCTTCCGCCAAGGAGCTGTCCACATGCCTCTCTGCCCTTCAAATCATGCAAATTGGCTTCTCTCCCACCCACGACAAAGGCCACCTACTTGATCTTGTCTTTAGTAATGCACAAGAACTATCAGTGGCCGCGCCTATCCCTCTCCCTTGGACTGATCACCTATTAGTTCCCATGACCTGGGAGACTAGTTGCCCTAATCCCGTTTTGCTGTCTACAGTCACCCTGGACAGAAAATGGTCGAACCTCTCCGCCAGTATTTGGTCGGATACTCTCGCCTCCCTCAGACCTCCCTATAACCCTAACCCAGATCTGGCCAATAACAATTTCAACGCCTGGATCCGTAACTCGTTGGATACACTCCTGCCTAAACTTCCGGCCCATAAGAAATGTAGGGAGAAATCGGCCCCTTGGTACACCCCCAATTTAAGGAAAATTAAACAAACCTGCAGACAACTAGAAAGAAAATGAAGACTGAATTACGAGGAATGTAGGAAATCTGAGTACAAAGAAGCTTTAAGATCCTACAAAGCTGAAATTAAATCAGCGCAAATTCATTTTTATGAGGACAAGATCACGGCCGCCGCTTCTTCCCCGAAAGAAATATTCCGAATAGCCAAATCCCTGTCCTTCCCTCCCCAGGAGCCTCCCAAGTTGGAGGATGCCTCTCAACACTGCAACGAATTGGCTGAATACTTCCACCAGAAAATTCAGCTGATATGTCAGTCTTTTTCCCCTTATGCGCCTAACCCCTCCTACTCCAGTCCCAGATCAAATACGACGCACTCTCTAGAAGATTTCCCCTTGCTAGAGGAGAAAGGTCTGGACTACCTTCTCTCTAAGGTAACGTCTGGCTCCCCTACTGATCCTGCTCCCCCCCAACACCTTTCCCTGGTCTTTCAAACTATAGGCCCAGTCATCATTGAAATACTCAACTCCTCCATTACCTCCGGCATAGTTCCCCAGGCCTGGAAATGTGCCCAGGTTAGAGCTCTGTTAAAAAAAACGAATCTGGACCGCTCAAATTTGGCAAACTACCGCCCCATCTCCCTCCTCCCATGGCTGAGTAAACTGGTTGAACGTCACATTAATGCCATTTTGGTCAATTACTTTGAATCCAACAATTTACTTCATTCCTCCCAAACAGGTTTCCGTCCCCAGTTAGGTACCGAGACGGCACTGCTTGCTGTTACGGAAGAAGCCAGAAGACTGCTAGACCAGGGCGGTGCTGCAGCTATCATTTTACTTGACCTCAGTGCCACCTTCGACACTGTCAACCACAACATCTTACTTGAACGGTTGATTAATATGGGGATAGGAAAGATGGCGCTCACCTGGATTCAATCCTTCCTTAAGGATCGTTTCTACCAAGTTTTTGAGGGGACATCCATGTCCAATCAGTGGCCTCTTAACTGCGGGGTCCCGCAGGGATCCTCTTTGAGTCCCACCCTCTTTAATTCCTACATGGCCTCACTAGCCGAGATAGTGCATCCCTTCGGCATCATAATTATCACCTACGCAGATGATACCCAACTGGTGGTGTCATTGAACCACCCTGAGGGCTCGTCTGGCGCTCTAGGACTCTGCCTTGAGGCAGTCACCCATTGGATGAGCAGCTCCCACCTCAAACTAAACGGGGAGAAGACCAAACTTATGTTCCTAGGGAAATCCCCCTCGCCCTCCTCCTCTTTTGTCTGGCCATCCTGTCTTGGACCTATGCCCACGCCAAAACAACAGATCAAAAGTCTCGGCATATGGCTTGACAGCTCCCTCAGATTTAATCATCATACTACTAAGCTCTCGGCCACATGTTTTGGTCTACTACGTATGCTCAGGAAAATCCTCCCCTTGCTCCCTTTTCAAGCTAGGAGAATCATAGTTCAAGCCTTGATTCTATCCCGCCTGGACTACGGGAATGCACTTTACCTGGGCGCCCCTCAGTCCACCTTAAATAGGCTCCAGGTTATCCAAAACTGTGCAGCATGTCACCTATTACAGATTCCCCGCAGACAGTCAGCCAAGCCTGCTTTAAAAAATCTACACTGACTGCCCATTCGAGCCAGGATCCAGTTTAAAGCTATGTGTCTGACTCATAAAGCTTTCTGGAAATACGGGGCCGACATTATTCAATCCCTAGTTGTTCCCTATCAACCTTCCAGAACTCTCCGTTCTAGTGCCGCCCTCCTTGCCATGCCTCTGAAAGTCCGTAGATCTAGATGGGGCAGCCGCTCCTTCACCCTGAACGCCTCCAACTTCTGGAATACCCTCCCACACACGCTCCGTAGTGAACCTGACATATCGGTCTTTCGTAAACACCTCAAGACCACCTGTTCCTCTCAGCTTTTCAGTGATACTCCTTCCTTCTGTGCTTTCCGTGTCCGCAAGCGCTAGGAGGCCTCCAGGTAGCTACGCGCTATATAAATATAATTTCATTCATTCATTCATTCATTCATTCATTTACAAAGCCAATAGCTCAAAATCTCGCAATTGCGAGACCGATTGCATTGCAAATGCTTGTTGTCTTCGCAATCAATAACATCTAAAATATTGTGTTTGAGTTTTATAAAAAATCAAGTTTAAGTTCAATATTTAATCAGCAAAAAGAACAAACAGCTGACCAAGGTTAAGCACATCAAATCCACATATACAATGGGGCAGATCTATATTGAAGATGCGCCACTTTTACGCCGCCGTTGCGTCACTTTTGTGACGCAGCGGCGGTGTAAACCCTGCGCCACGTTGTGCCATATTTACATCGTGACGCATCTATGGAGATGCGTCACGATGTAAAGCCCTGCGCCACGTAAAACCTGCGTCAGGTTTCACGTGGGCGTGTCGACAGAGGGGGGGGCGTTCCGTCGCAGAAACGCCGTGAAAAGTGACTCAGTCAAATCTATAAGATTTGACTGAGTCACTTTCCCAACGCTGATGCGCCAAAACCCTGCGCCTGCTTGAAGCAGGCGTAAGGCTTGACGCACCATGTTAGGGATAGGGTAGGTTGGAACAGTGCTGGAGTTGCGTCGCGCTTGTGACGCAACTGAAGCACTGCGCCAACCGTACGCCATCGGATGCGTCACGCATCTGTTTATTCCTGCGCCATGATGCGCCGCATTGTAAATGCGGCGCATCATGTGTGGCGCAAGGTTAAACTTGCGTGACGCATCATTCCTGGCGCATCCTTGCTGATTTGCAGGGATGCGCCAGGAAACATAAATCTGCCCCAATATGTTTAGAGATAGTGCAACCACTTCCAGCACCCACCGTCCAAGGATGCAGATAAGGAAAAATGTTCATGAATAAGGAAGGTGCACTCGATGCGAAGTCAATAAATCAGGCCAATATTATCCAAAATTTCTTCTTTTATTAAGTTAATCATAAAAACTGGCACACAGCCAACGCGTTTCGTTCCCGTTTGCCAGAGGGAACTTTGTCTGGGCTCTGAAATGTATGGCTGAAGAATCAGTATGTGGTTTGTATAAACGTATATAAGTATCCAAACGCAGTAAGCATCAGAACAGAAATGGACATATATTGTAAAATCTCAAATCAAGAAAGCACAAGGTTCATGGTATTGAATGTATACAAACACACATGAGTCCATAGATGGCTCCTTCTTCAAAGAGCTTTAGAGAAAATGTTTCATATTGTGAGGTCTATACGGAGCAGGGAATACGGATCACGACATGATAACCGTCATGGCTGAATATTTAATGCCTTTCGCAAGTTTCTGAAATTCTATGGAGATTTTGGTGAGCCTTGATAATTCACATATAACTTGTGCTTAATTCATTAAAATAAGTGGTAGGCCCTTTTTAGGTCAGGGGTACTAGGGAGCTCCGATGTCTGGTTGCTAAAGACATATTGTGGGCTTACCAAAACATACAGGGGCTGAGAGCCAGTCAATTGCTTACAATTGGTTCTCAATCTCATTTGACTCCTTATTCGTGTCCCAGCTTGTCACTCTAGTGTTTGACCCTCTCTTGGAGCATACCAACTCTTTTGATTGACTGGCTTCTATGCCTCAGCTGCTTGCTTTCAAGCACCTTTTTCTTCTTGATTAAGCTCTCCACGAGAGTGCATGTGTTTTCCACCTGTCTCCCTTGTGTACTTTTGTCCCCCTGCATTCCATGTTTCTCAGTGTTGACCATGTGCTCCTCCCTGCATCTCTCCATGCTGCTCTTATTCTTGTTTCCTCCCCTCGTTGCTTTCTGGCTCATGTGAGCCTGGGTCATATTGTGCATCTCCTTATGCATGACCTATTTGCGGGCTATGCAAAGGTATCTTCACTGCATGCAAACATACTATGCTAGTGAATATCTTACGTGCAATTGCAACATAATGGGGGCACACGTGTTTGATGGCATTGCAGTGTGAAACATTGAATTTTGTGGTATACGTCAATACTGTCATTAGGACCAGTTTGTCAGAATCATATGATGCACCTTCTGTTCTGTCATTGGGGTCAAATGATGTGACGCCCATGACAGAACACCTACTATTTTTGTCAATCACGTCCAGGGTATAGAGACGTACCTTTTGTGAAATTAAGGCAGGATACCCCTCTCAATTGGTAACTAATTCTATTTTGTCTTGAACGCAAATCATGCCCTTATCTGAACAACTTCCAACAATGACCTCAATTGACCAGATATGTGTGTGTACATTTCTTCTAGTTCATGTATGCCTTCAGTGCTCAATCAACATGTATTCCTTTTTTACTCTCAAAGGTTAGTGTGTAGACTTATATAACTCGATTGTGTAACTGCACATAGGCTTTATCTTTATCACAATTTTAGAACAGCTGTCTGAGATATTTTTATCTCACTAGTGGGCATAACTAAGCTTTGCTATCAGCATATGTCAGAGAAACAAGCAAACGTTAGTTGGTAATACGCATCATACGTGTGCTTCAGGAGAAACCAAGGCATAGGCAGGTTTGACTCAGGATGGTTTTGCCAGCGGTGAATCATCCCACTCACATTGGAGCAGGATTCCGATCTCTGCCTATTTGGATCAAAAAGGTTGCCCCTAGCACTATACTTGAGGTAGTACCAAACAATGGAGGGTCTTGCATAGGAGCAACCAATGCATTGGACAGCACTACAAAGAGTGGTCATGACCAATAGTACATATCTGTCCCCCAAGCTGTGATCTCTTCCACAAATGCTTTCCATGCTATGGGAAAACAGGTAGCATAAGACTTCATTGTTCTTGAAGCAATTAATTTGACACACATGCCAATAGGAGAGGCATTTCTGCTCCTGATGATGAAGTGGTTAGCTAAGCAAGTGATGCATGGGCAAATGCACTACATTAGAAAGTAGGGAAGAGTCAAAATCTCTTAAATTAGTGCTAAAGAGGTAGTGTCCTTTTTCGTTGGCCTGATCTGTTGCCTCGGTTTCTAGAGTAGAATATGGTTAAAAATGGCAACTTTCTAATTGATTAATAGAAGGGCATATCTGCCAAAGTTTGGCCACTCTTTCAGCTCAGTATGGAGCCCTATCTTCCCATAGATTTGCATTGATGTTCTGTGTACCCGAATCGTATGAAAAACAAGCATTGACATAGCCAATAGGTCTCGCCTATGGGACCTTACAAGTGTTTAGTTATCCAGCACAATATTCTTGGTGCAACAACATCAAGTGTTGCAGGGCTAAACACTTATAAGGTCCCAAAAGCGAGACCTATTGGCTATGCCAGTGCTTTTTTTTTGTGTGCATGCGTGTGTGAAAGAGAATGAGAGAGCGCGCGAGGGAGGGGGATTGACCTGTGTGTGCTGTCCAGGAAGCTTCAGGTGCAGTACCATCCTCTGTCACTAGAGGGAAGTCTGCCTGAAAGAGACAAGCTGGTTGTTTTTTAATGAAGGGGGGGATTATTTACATACCCAGAAGCCACTACAACGCCACACTCACTTCCGTTTTATTGTCAGAGGTAATTTTTTTAGTACTAAAAATGAGAAATATGTTCAAATGTGTTTCTGTTTTGCTAAACTAGCAAATCCTGAATAAGATTTGTAAAGTGACTGTAACTTTCCTATGATATTCATCGTATCAGTAGGCAGTGGCTTAAAACTACTCTTTATAACACTGTGTTCACCTGCCCTGCTTCGTTGTACTTACATTGTCAACGATAAACGGCATTTAACGTAATTTGTGAAAGATCTCTTTCTCGGGATCTGCACTGATGTGAAATATGTTCATCTTTTGAAAGCAAATGACGTAGGACCCGGCCGTGTCTGTCCACAGCTTTTGCTCGACTTATCCAAACAAGCATTTGCAATGCAAGAGGTTTGTCAATTGCAAGGGTTTGACTTAATAGCATTGTAAATGATAACATATCTGAGCGCAGCGCGCTTCAGGGACACCGCGCTCTGCTATACAATAGATCTCGCTTTTGCCAAACTTTGACCTATTGTATTGTAACTGACAATGAGTTTTAATATCATAAAAGGCACGCGCGTAGAGCCTGATTCACCAGGTACTGCCGCTAGCTGAGTGTCAGAGTGCTCACCCTTTATCTTTAAAAAAAATCTATTTTCACTTGTGTTGCTACTGATTTTAATGCTGCCCCATTACGCTGCCACTTTAAAAATCACTTGCTATTTGCACATTTACCTGCTATCCCCGCTGGAGTACTCCTTAAGCCCCGGTCCGACTCGGCAAGTGCCGTTGAGCGGAGGGCTGGCTGGAGTCACTTCCTGGGCACTGCATTTCCGGGTCGTTCAGCGCTCTAGTTCTTCCTCGCTGACGCTGTATATATTCAGATGCACTTTCGATCGCGCAGCGGGCGCGCCAAAGGCGCGCCAAAGGCAAGCCCGTCTGCGCCTGTCCGCGACCGGCCGGGACCTAGGGCCACAACCCCTGGCAGTTCCCACACCGCTATTCGCTACAGCGCCCAATCTCTTAAAGCCCTACAGGGTACTACTGCCACACAGTGCGCTCACTCCATAAATCCCATGAGAGAGCTCGCTGACTGCCCTTCCTGTTGCTTTAAACTACTACCAAGTGTCAAGGAGTCCTACACACCCGCCCTACCCCTGAAGCTGCTCCTACTAAACTGCCGCTCCCTCTCCAGACACTCCACAGAACTCCGCCTTCTACTAGAAGATCGTCAGCCTGACGTCCTATTTTTAACCGAAACCTGGCTACATAACAACTCCGACCCAGATATTGTCTAGACTCTACCCCCTGGTTATCTCATACATAGAGCTGACCATAAGAACTCTAGAGGCGGAGGACTAGCAATAATATACAACATCTATTAGCTGCCGCTCATCCTCAGAGAGCCCCCCCGACTGCGAACGTATGCAGTTCGCCCTGGAACTCTCACCCACCTGTACCCTCTCTGGTCTTTTAATTTATCGTCCTCCCGGACCCATAGGCCAATTTCTTAACTCCCTTCCTTCATTCGTGGCCGAGCGTGCTGTAACCCTTGCTAATTTCACGATGCTCGGTGACCTTAACATCCATTTGGATGACCCCGCTAATGCTTCCGCCAAGGAGCTGTCCACATGCCTCTCTGCCCTTCAAATCATGCAAATGGGCTTCTCTCCCACCCACGACAAAGGCCACCTACTTGATCCTGTCTTTAGTAATGCACAAGAACTATCAGTGGCCGCGCCTATCCCTCTCCCTTGGACTGATCACCTATTAGTTCCCATGACCTGGGAGACTAGTTCCCCTAATCCCGTTTTGCTGTCTACAGTCACCCTGGACAGAAAATGGTCGAACCTCTCCGCCAGTATTTGGTCGGATACTCTCGCCTCCCTCAGACCTCCCTATAACCCTAACCCAGATCTGGCCAATAACAATTTCAACGCCTGGATCCGTAACTCGTTGGATACACTCCTGCCTAAACTTCCGGCCCATAAGAAATGTAGGGAGAAATCGGCCTCTTGGTACACCCCCAATTTAAGGAAAATTAAACAAACCTGCAGACAACGAGAAAGAAAATGAAGACTGAATTACGAGGAATGTAGGAAATCTGAGTACAAAGAAGCTTTAAGATCCTACAAAGCTGAAATTAAATCAGCGCAAATTCATTTTTATGAGGACAAGATCACGTCCGCCGTTTCTTCCCCGAAAGAAATATTCCGAATAGCCAAATCCCTGTCCTCCCCTCCCCAGGAGCCTCCCAAGTTGGAGGATGCCTCTCAACACTGCAACGAATTAGCTGAATACTTCCACCAGAAAATTCAGCTAATATGTCAGTCTTTTTCCCCTTATGCGCCTAACCCCTCCTACTCCAGTCCCAGATCAAATACGACGCACTCTCTAGAAGATTTCCCCTTGCTAGAGGAGAAAGGTCTGGACTACCTTCTCTCTAAGGTAACGTCTGGCTCCCCTACTGATCCTGCTCCCCCCCAACACCTTTCCCTGGTCTTTCAAACTATAGGCCCAGTCATCATTGAAATACTCAACTCCTCCATTACCTCCGGCATAGTTCCCCAGGCCTGGAAATGTGCCCAGGTTAGAGCTCTGTTAAAAAAAACGAATCTGGACCGCTCAAATTTGGCAAACTACCGCCCCATCTCCCTCCTCCCATGGCTGAGTAAACTGGTTGAACGTCACATTAATGCCATTTTGGTCAATTACTTTGAATCCAACAATTTACTTCATTCCTCCCAAACAGGTTTCCGTCCCCAGTTAGGTACCGAGACGGCACTGCTTGCTGTTACGGAAGAAGCCAGAAGACTGCTAGACCAGGGCGGTGCTGCAGCTATCATTTTACTTGACCTCAGTGCCACCTTCGACACTGTCAACCACAACATCTTACTTGAACGGTTGATTAATATGGGGATAGGAAAGATGGCGCTCACCTGGATTCAATCCTTCCTTAAGGATCGTTTCTACCAAGTTTTTGAGGGGACATCCATGTCCAATCAGTGGCCTCTTAACTGCGGGGTCCCGCAGGGATCCTCTTTGAGTCCCACCCTCTTTAATTCCTACATGGCCTCACTAGCCGAGATAGTGCATCCCTTCGGCATCAAAATAATCACCTACGCAGATGATACCCAACTGGTGGTGTCATTGAACCACCCTGAGGGCTCGTCTGGCGCTCTAGGACTCTGCCTTGAGGCAGTCACCCATTGGATGAGCAGCTCCCACCTCAAACTAAACGGGGAGAAGACCGAACTTATGTTCCTAGGGAAATCCCCCTCGCCCTCCTCCTCTTTTGTCTGGCCATCCTGTCTTGGACCTATGCCCACGCCAAAACAACAGATCAAAAGTCTCGGCATATGGCTTGACAGCTCCCTCAGATTTAATCATCATACTACTAAGCTCTCGGCCACATGTTTTGGTCTACTACGTATGCTCAGGAAAATCCTCCCCTTGCTCCCTTTTCAAGCTAGGAGAATCATAGTTCAAGCCCTGATTCTATCCCGCCTGGACTACGGGAATGCACTTTACCTGGGCGCCCCTCAGTCCACCTTAAATAGGCTCCAGGTTATCCAAAACTGTGCAGCATGTCACCTATTACAGATTCCCCGCAGACAGTCAGCCAAGCCTGCTTTAAAAAATCTACACTGGCTGCCCATTCGAGCCAGGATCCAGTTTAAAGCTATGTGTCTGACTCATAAAGCTTTCTGGAAATACGGGGCCGACATTATTCAATCCCTAGTTGTTCCCTATCAACCTTCCAGAACTCTCCGTTCTAGTGCCGCCCTCCTTGCCATGCCTCTGAAAGTCCGTAGATCTAGATGGGGCAGCCGCTCCTTCACCCTGAACGCCTCCAACTTCTGGAATACCCTCCCACACACGCTCCGTAGTGAACCTGACATATCGGTCTTTCGTAAACACCTCAAGACCACCTGTTCCTCTCAGCTTTTCAGTGATACTCCTTCCTTCTGTGCTTTCCGTGTCCGCAAGCGCTAGGAGGCCTCCAGGTAGCTACGCGCTATATAAATATAATTTCATTCATTCATTCATTCATTCATTCATTCATTTACAAAGCCAATAGCTCAAAATCTCGCAATTGCGAGACCGATTGCATTGCAAATGCTTGTTGTCTTCGCAATCAATAACATCTAAAATATTGTGTTTGAGTTTTATAAAAAATCAAGTTTAAGTTCAATATTTAATCAGCAAAAAGAACAAACAGCTGACCAAGTTTAAGCACATCAAATCCACATATACAATGGGGCAGATCTATATTGAAGATGCGCCACTTTTACGCCGCCGTTGCGTCACTTTTGTGACGCAGCGGCGGTGTAAACCCTGCGCCACGTTGCGCCATATTTACATCGTGACGCATCTATGGAGATGCGTCACGATGTAAAGCCCTGCGCCACGTAAAACCTGCGTCAGGTTTCACGTGGGCGTGTCGACAGAGAGGGGGGCGTTCTGTCGCAGAAACACCGTGAAAAGTGACTCAGTCAAATCTATAAGATTTGACTGAGTCACTTTCCCAACGCTGATGCGCCAAAACCCTGCGCCTGCTTGAAGCAGGCGTAAGGCTTGACGCACCATGTTAGGGATAGGGTAGGTTGGAACAGTGCTGGAGTTGCGTCGCGCTTGTGACGCAACTGAAGCACTGCGCCAACCGTACGCCATCGGATGCGTCACGCATCTGTTTATTCCTGCGCCATGATGCGCCGCATTGTAAATGCGGCGCATCATGTGTGGCGCAAGGTTAAACTTGCGTGACGCATCATTCCTGGCGCATCCTTGCTGATTTGCAGGGATGCGCCAGGAAACATAAATCTGCCCCAATATGTTTAGAGATAGTGCAACCACTTCCAGCACCCACCGTCCAAGGATGCAGATAAGGAAAAATGTTCATGAATAAGGAAGGTGCACTCGATGCGAAGTCAATAAATCAGGCCAATATTATCCAAAATTTCTTCTTTTATTAAGTTAATCATAAAAACTGGCACACAGCCAACGCGTTTCGTTCCCGTTTGCCAGAGGGAACTTTGTCTGGGCTCTGAAATGTATGGCTGAAGAATCAGTATGTGGTTTGTATAAACGTATATAAGTATCCAAACGCAGTAAGCATCAGAACAGAAATGGACATATATTGTAAAATCTCAAATCAAGAAAGCACAAGGTTCATGGTATTGAATGTATACAAACACACATGAGTCCATAGATGGCTCCTTCTTCAAAGAGCTTTAGAGAAAATGTTTCATATTGTGAGGTCTATACGGAGCAGGGAATACGGATCACGACATGATAACCGTCATGGCTGAATATTTAATGCCTTTCGCAAGTTTCTGAAATTCTATGGAGATTTTGGTGAGCCTTGATAATTCACATATAACTTGTGCTTAATTCATTAAAATAAGTGGTAGGCCCTTTTTAGGTCAGGGGTACTAGGGAGCTCCGATGTCTGGTTGCTAAAGACATATTGTGGGCTTACCAAAACATACAGGGGCTGAGAGCCAGTCAATTGCTTACAATTGGTTCTCAATCTCATTTGACTCCTTATTCGTGTCCCAGCTTGTCACTCTAGTGTTTGACCCTCTCTTGGAGCATACCAACTCTTTTGATTGACTGGCTTCTATGCCTCAGCTGCTTGCTTTCAAGCACCTTTTTCTTCTTGATTAAGCTCTCCACGAGAGTGCATGTGTTTTCCACCTGTCTCCCTTGTGTACTTTTGTCCCCCTGCATTCCATGTTTCTCAGTGTTGACCATGTGCTCCTCCCTGCATCTCTCCATGCTGCTCTTATTCTTGTTTCCTCCCCTCGTTGCTTTCTGGCTCATGTGAGCCTGGGTCATATTGTGCATCTCCTTATGCATGACCTATTTGCGGGCTATGCAAAGGTATCTTCACTGCATGCAAACATACTATGCTAGTGAATATCTTACGTGCAATTGCAACATAATGGGGGCACACGTGTTTGATGGCATTGCAGTGTGAAACATTGAATTTTGTGGTATACGTCAATACTGTCATTAGGACCAGTTTGTCAGAATCATATGATGCACCTTCTGTTCTGTCATTGGGGTCAAATGATGTGACGCCCATGACAGAACACCTACTATTTTTGTCAATCACGTCCAGGGTATAGAGACGTACCTTTTGTGAAATTAAGGCAGGATACCCCTCTCAATTGGTAACTAATTCTATTTTGTCTTGAACGCAAATCATGCCCTTATCTGAACAACTTCCAACAATGACCTCAATTGACCAGATATGTGTGTGTACATTTCTTCTAGTTCATGTATGCCTCCAGTGCTCAATCAACATGTATTCCTTTTTTACTCTCAAAGGTTAGTGTGTAGACTTATATAACTCGATTGTGTTACTGCACATAGGCTTTATCTTTATCACAATTTTAGAACAGCTGTCTGAGATATTTTTATCTCACTAGTGGGCATAACTAAGCTTTGCTATCAGCATATGTCAGAGAAACAAGCAAACGTTAGTTGGTAATACGCATCATACGTGTGCTTCAGGAGAAACCAAGGCATAGGCAGGTTTGACTCAGGATGGTTTTGCCAGCGGTGAATCATCCCACTCACATTGGAGCAGGATTCCGATCTCTGCCTATTTGGATCAAAAAGGTTGCCCATAGCACTATACTTGAGGTAGTACCAAACAATGGAGGGTCTTGCATAGGAGCAACCAATGCATTGGACAGCACTACAAAGAGTGGTCATGACCAATAGTACATATCTGTCCCCCAAGCTGTGATCACTTCCACAAATGCTTTCCATACTATGGGAAAACAGGTAGCATAAGACTTCATTGTTCTTGAAGCAATTAATTTGACACACATGCCAATAGGAGAGGCATTTCTGCTCCTGATGATGAAGTGGTTAGCTAAGCAAGTGATGCATAGGCAAATGCACTACATTAGAAAGTAGGGAAGAGTCAAAATCTCTTAAATTAGTGCTAAAGGGGTAGTGTCCTTTTTCGTTGGCCTGATCTGTTGCCTCGGTTTCTAGAGTAGAATATGGTTAAAAATGGCAACTTTCTAATTGATTAATAGAAGGGCATATCTGCCAAAGTTTGGCCACTCTTTCAGCTCAGTATGGAGCCCTATCTTCCCATAGATTTGCATTGATGTTCTGTGTACCCGAATCGTATGAAAAACAAGCATTGACATAGCCAATAGGTCTCGCCTATGGGACCTTACAAGTGTTTAGTTATCCAGCACAATATTCTTGGTGCAACAACATCAAGTGTTGCAGGGCTAAACACTTATAAGGTCCCAAAGCGAGACCTATTGGCTATGCCAATACTTGTTTTTTTGTGCATGCGTGTGTGAAAGAGAATGAGAGAGCGCGCGAGGGAGGGGGATTGACCTGTCCAGGAAGCTTCAGGTGCAGTACCATCCTCTGGCACTAGAGGGAAGTCTGCCTGAAAGAGACAAGCTGGTTGTTTTTTAATGAAGGGGGGGATTATTTACATACCCAGAAGCCACTACAACGCCACACTCACTTCCGTTTTATTGTCACGGGTAATTTTTTTAGTACTAAAAATGAGAAATATGTTCAAATGTGTTTCTGTTTTGCTAAACTAGCAAATCCTGAATAAGATTTGTAAAGTGACTGTAACTTTCCTATGATATTCATCTTACCAGTAGGCAGTGGCTTTAAATTATATATATAACACTGCGTTCACCTGCCCTGCTTCGTTGTACTTACATTGTCAACGATAAACGGCATTTAACGTAATTTGTGAAAGATCTCTTTCTCGGGATCTGAACTGATGTAAAAGAAGTTCATTTTTTGAAAGCAAATGACGTAGGGCCCAGCCGTGTTTGACTACAGCTTTCGCTCGACTGATCCAAACAAGCATGTGCAATACAAGAGGTTTGGCAATTGCAAGGTTTTCAGCTAATAGCATTGTAAATGATGACATATCTGAGCGCAGCGCGCGCTTCAGGGACATCGCGCTCTGCTATACAATAGATCTCGCTTTTGCCAAACTTTGACCTATTGTATTGTAACTGACAATGAGTTTTAATATAAAAGGCACGCGCGTAGAGCCTGATTCACCAGGTACTGCCGCTAGCTGAGTGTCAGAGTGCTCACCCTTTATCTTTAAAAAAAATCTATTTTCACTTGTGTTGCTACTGATTTTAATGCTGCCCCATTACGCTGCCACTTTAAAAATCACTTGCTATTTGCACATTTACCTGCTATCCCCGCTGCAGTACTCCTTAAGCCCCGGTCCGACTCGGCAAGTGCCGTTGAGCGGAGGGCTGGCTGGAGTCACTTCCTGGGCACTGCATTTCCGGGTCGTTCAGCGCTCTAGTTCTTCCTCGCTGACGCTGTATATATTCAGATGCACTTTAGATCGCGCAGCGGGCGCGCCAAAGGCAAGCCCGTCTGCGCCTGTCCGCGACCGGCCGGGACCTAGGGCCACAACCCCTGGCAGTTCCCACACCGCTATTCGCTACAGCGCCCAATCTCTTAAAGCCCTACAGGGTACTACTGCCACACAGTGCGCTCACTCCATAAATCCCATGAGAGAGCTCGCTGACTGCCCTTCCTGTTGCTTTAAACTACTACCAAGTGTCAAGGAGTCCTAAACACCCGCCCTACCCCTGAAGCTGCTCCTACTAAACTGCCGCTCCCTCTCCAGACACTCCACAGAACTCCGCCTTCTACTAGAAGATCGTCAGCCTGACGTCCTATTTTTAACCGAAACCTGGCTACATAACAACTCCGACCCAGATATTGTCCAGACTCTACCCCCCGGTTATCTCATACATAGAGCTGACCGTAAGAACTCTAGAGGCGGAGGACTAGCAATAATATACAAAACATCTATTAGCTGCCGCTCATCCTCAGAGAGCCCTCCCGACTGCGAACGTATGCAGTTCGCCCTGGAACTCTCACCCACCTGTACCCTCTCTGGTCTTTTAATTGACCCATAGGCCAATTTCTTAACTCCCTTCCTTCATTCGTGGCCGAGCGTGCTGTAACCCTTGCTAATTTCACGATGCTCGGTGACCTTAACATCCATTTGGATGACCACGCTAATGCTTCCGCCAAGGAGCTGTCCACATGCCTCTCTGCCCTTCAAATCATGCAAATGGGCTTCTCTCCCACCCACGACAAAGGCCACCTACTTTATCCTGTCTTTAGTAATGCACAAGAACTATCAATGGCCGCGCCTATCCCTCTCCCTTGGACTGATCACCTATTAGTTCTCATGACCTGGGAGACTAGTTCCCCTAATCCCGTTTTGCTGTCTACAGTCACCCTGGACAGAAAATGGTCGAACCTCTCCGCCAGTATTTGGTCGGATACTCTCACCTCCCTCAGACCTCCCTATAACCCTAACCCAGATCTGGCCAATAACAATTTCAACGCCTGGATCCGTAACTCGTTGGATACACTCCTGCCTAAACTTCCGGCCCATAAGAAATGTAGGGAGAAATCGGCCGCTTGGTACATCCCCAATTTAAGGAAAATTAAACAAACCTGCAGACAACTAGAAAGTAAATGGAGACTGAATTACGAGGAATGTAGGAAATCTGAGTACAAAGAAGCTTTAAGATCCTACAAAGGTGAAATTAAATCAGCGCAAATTCATTTTTATGAGGACAAGATCACGGCCGCCGCTTCTTCCCCGAAAGAAATATTCCGAATAGCCAAATCCCTGTCCTCCCCTCCCCAGGAGCCTCCCAAGTTGGAGGATGCCTCTCAACACTGCAACGAATTGGCTGAATACTTCCACCAGAAAATTCAGCTAATATGTCAGTCTTTTTCCCCTTATGCGCCTAACCCCTCCTACTCCAGTCCCAGATCAAATACGACGCACTCTCTAGAAGATTTCCCCTTGCTAGAGGAGAAAGGTCTGGATTACCTTCTCTCTAAGGTAACGTCTGGCTCCCCTACTGATCCTGCTCCCCCCCAACACCTTTCCCTGGTCTTTCAAACTATAGGCCCAGTCATCATTGATATACTCAACTCCTCCATTACCTCCGGCATAGTTCCCCAGGCCTGGAAATGTGCCCAGGTTAGAGCTCTGTTAAAAAAAAACGAATCTGGACCGCTCAAATTTGGCAAACTACCGCCCCATCTCCCTCCTCCCATGGCTGAGTAAACTGGTTGAACGTCACATTAATGCCATTTTGGTCAATTACTTTGAATCCAACAATTTACTTCATTCCTCCTGAACAGGTTTCCGTCCCCCAGTTAGGTACCGAGACGGCACTGCTTGCTGTTACGTAAGAAGCCAGAAGACTGCTAGACCAGGGCGGTGCTGCAGCTATCATTTTACTTGACCTCAGTGCCGCCTTCGACACTGTCAACCACAACATCTTACTTGAATGGTTGATTAATATGGGGATAGGAAAGATGGCGCTCACCTGGATTCAATCCTTCCTTAAGGATCGTTTCTACCAAGTTTTTGAGGGGACATCCATGTCCAATCAGTGGCCTCTTAACTGCGGGGTCCCGCAGGGATCCTCTTTGAGTCCCACCCTCTTTAATTCCTACATGGCCCACTAGCCGAGATAGTGCATCCCTTCGGCATCAAAATAATCACCTACGCAGATGATACCCAACTGGTGGTGTCATTGAACCACCCGGAGGGCTCGTCTGGCGCTCTAGGACTCTGTCTTGAGGCAGTCACCCATTGGATGAGCAGCTCCCACCTCAAACTAAACGGGGAGAAGACCGAACTTATGTTCCTAGGGAAATCCCCCTCGCCCTCCTCCTCTTTTGTCTGGCCATCCTGTCTTGGACCAATGCCCACGCCAAAACAACAGATCAAATGTCTCGGCATATGGCTTGACAGCTCCCTTAGTTTTAATCATCATACTACTAAGCTCTCGGCCACATGTTTTGGTCTACTACGTATGCTCTGGAAAATCCTCCCCTTGCTCCCTTTTCAAGCTAGGAGAATCATAGTTCAAGCCCTGATTCTATCCCGCCTGGTCTACGGGAATGCACTATACCTGGGCGCCCCTCAGTCCACCTTAAATAGGCTCCAGGTTATCCAAAACTGTGCAGCACGTCACCTATTACAGATTCCCCGCAGACAGTCAGCCAAGCCTGCTTTAAAAAATCTACACTGGCTGCCCATTCGAGCCAGGATCCAGTTTAAAGCTATGTGTCTGACTCATAAAGCTTTCTGGAAATACGGGGCCGACATTATTCAATCCCTAGTTGTTCCCTATCAACCTTCCAGAACTCTCCGTTCTAGTGCCGCCCTCCTTGCCATGCCTCTGAAAGTCCGTAGATCTAGATGGGGCAGCCGCTCCTTCACCCTGAACGCCTCCAACCTCTGGAATACCCTCCCACACACGCTCCGTAGTGAACCTAACATATCGGTCTTTCGTAAACACCTCAAGACCCACCTGTTCCTCTCAGCTTTTCAGTGATACTCCTTCCTTCTGTGCTCTCCGTGTCCGCAAGCGCTAGGAGGCCTCCGGGTAGCTACGCGCTATATAAATATAATTTCATTCATTCATTCATTCATTCATTCATTCATTCATTCATTCATTTACAAAGCCAATAGCTCAAAATCTCGCAATTGCGAGACCGATTGCATTGCAAATGCTTGTTGTCTTCGCAATCAATAACATCTAAAATATTGTGTTTGAGTTTTATAAAAAATCAAGTTTAAGTTCAATATTTAATCAGCAAAAAGAACAAACAGCTGACCAAGGTTAAGCACATCAAATCCACATATACAATATGTTTAGAGATAGTGCAACCACTTCCAGCACCCACCGTCCAAGGATGCAGATAAGGAAAAATGTTCATGAATACGGAAGGTGCACTCGATGCAAAGTCAATAAATCAGGCCAATATTATCCAAAATTTCTTCTTTTATTAAGTTAATCATAAAAACTGGCACACAGCCAACGCGTTTCGTTCCCGGTTGCCAGAGGGAACTTCGTCAGGGCTCTGAAATGTATGGCTGAAGAATCAGTATGTGGTTTGTATAAACCTATATAAGTATCCAAACGCAGTAAGCATTAGAACAGAAATGGACATATATTGTAAAATCTCAAATCAAGAAAGCACAAGGTTCATGGTATTGAATGTATACAAACACACACGAGTCCATAGATGGCTCCTTCTTCAAAGAGCTTTAGAAAAAATGGTTCATATTGTGAGGTCTATACGGAGCAGGGAATACGGATCACGACATGATAACCGTCATGGCTGAATATTTAATGCCTTTCGCAAGTTTCTGAAATTCTCTGGAGATTTTGGTGAGCCTTGATAATTCACATATAACTTGTGCTTAATTCATTAAAATAAGTGGTAGGCCCTTTTTAGGTCAGGGGTACTAGGGAGCTCCGATGTCTGGTTGCTAAAGACATATTGTGGGCTTACCAAAACATACAGGGGCTGAGAGCCAGTCAATTGCTTACAATTGGTTCTCAATCAATTTTCAATTTCAAAAAGCTTTATTTCGATATCCAGTATCTTGAAAGCATTTCATCCAATACATACATTAAATAGAAAAAGTTAAAAAGATATAAAACATCAGTTAAAAGAGTAAAAACGACCAACATTAAGCTCATCACATACAAGATACCTACAAATCTGGAGATAGAAATTGCAAACTTTGGTTGAGTACCCTTCTAATCAAGGGGAGCCCTTTTTCCTGTTGGTGCCAGATAGCTCTCGAGTATAAAGTGACTGTGCAATGGATAAGGAAAGGGGACATAGCAATAGCGATAGAAGCATAACTGAATACTAAACTTTGTTCAGATATTTGAACCTAAAAATCCAGGCACGACCAAGATATTTGGCTACACCACAGGCGAAAAGAGCTCGCGGGTCGGCCTTCAAGATGCGTAAGGCAATACAATAGTCACGTGTTCCCAGATCTCTGCAAATAGGTTTTAACCATTTTGCCCTTGCACTTTTATATGCAGGGCAAGCGAACAAAAAGTGGGATAAGCTTTCAGTTGGGGCTTTGCAGCAGGGGCACCCCAAAGGTGTTTGATAGGGGGTGCTCCAATGCCGCTGTGAGTTCTCTAACCGGCAGAGAGCCAACCCTGAACTGAATATATAGCGCTCTATCACGTGGTGTTTTTATCAAGTCGAGGTATGGTTCAAAAGACGCACAGTTCTTATGGAGAGAAAATTCTTCCGACATTCTGCCAATTCTTGGGTTGCTAAGTTCTTGTGCATCAACCCAGGCCCAGTAGTATTTTTTTAAGTTCTGCCTTGCCAGGGGCAGTTTGCATGTCCCAATGTTCCTTTAGACCAAAGGCATTGGTATTGAGAGAGTATATTTTCTTTCTCAATCCATTGCTGAATTCGCTGTAACAAAATCCTACCAACTACTTTTTGTATGACATCTATCAAGCTGATAGGACGATAGTTGGCGGGGTTGTCCCTGGCACCTTTTTTAAAAATTGGGACAACCTCAGCGCCCTTCCATGAATCTGGCACTGGACTCCCTCTAGCGATTGAATTGATTAGGAGAGTGATATAGTTGGCCCAATTCCGGGGGTCTGCGAGAAGGATGTCTCCTGGAAGGCCATCTGGTCCGGGAGCTTTGGATGGAAGTATTTTCTTTATGGCCTTCTCGGCTTCTTCTAAAGTAAAGATATCAGTGGGGTTCGGGATAGGATGGGAAATAGTTTGTTTGGAAGTCCTACTACTCCCCGGGATGTCAGGTTCTGAGTACAAGGTCTTAAAATGATTGAACCAATCCTCAGCTAAAATATAATTGGGGATCATGTCAGGGTCCTCAGTATCGACCCAACTGGCCTTGTTTCAAAAGAGCTTGGCATCCCTAGCCAGACTTGCATCCTTTAGGTATTGCCAGTAGGATTCATCCCAGTCAAGTTTAGCTTGGTGAATTGCGGCTTTGTAGGCCTTTCTGGTCTCTCTAACTAGAGGCAAGTATTTTGGGAGTTCTTACCTGTTTAATACAAGATGTGCAATCTGCTTATGGTGAAGGGAAACCCATGGTTGAATTGTGGACACATTTATGCAACAAACTCCTGGCTACATTTGCTAGGGATAAGCCATCTTGGGGTATATAATTGAACCCTAAGAAACCAGGGTGGTATTCGTTCCACCTATTACAACAAAAAAGAAGACTCAATAAAGCAATTAGATTGCTGTACAGAAATAAAAGCAATGTATCGTTTTTTGAGATATCACTTAAAATTAGAGAATTAAAACAGGGCTACAAGAAGGAAATTTGGAGAGCAAAGCAAGTGCATTATGAATCAATATGGGCTAAGATGCATTATGCTTGTAAATCAAAAGATCTGCGGTTATTCTGGAGCATAATCAAAAACCTTGAAAATGGAAATAATAGAAGCAGTAGTGCTAATGTAGATGAAATAAGTTGGGTGAATTTTTTTAATTCGAAAGTGGATACTCAAGGCCAATTGCATGATAAGTGTATTAGTAATAGTCGTACCTGTAGGTCTAAAATAAAAAATGGAATTAGACAGGAGAGTCCAAAACATCAGCAGTATAGTGTAGAAATCGAACCTTGGTCGCTTGATAAAGTTAAAAAAGCGATAAATAAGATTAAATCCAATGGAGCACCAGGACCAAATGGTATTCCGAATGCCATATTTAAAGCTAAATTAAGGAATTGGCCGGAGCTATTAATACTCCTGTTTAATGATGTACTTAAATCAGGCCTTATTCCGTTATCATGGCACGGAAGTATCATACAACCAATCTATAAATGTGGCCCCCAGGATAATCCGGCTAATTATCGATTAATTACACTTACAGAGGTAGATGCAAAAATTTTTGCTAGTTGTCTGTTGGATGATTTAGAGGTATGGGCTTTAAAGGAGAAGTTGATTCCCATCTTTCAAACTGGGTTTAGAAAGGGTGAATCAACTCATACAAATCTGATTTTATTAACATTATTAGGTGAAAAAGCTAAAATGAGGAAGCAAACACTGTATGTGTGCTTCATTGACTTAAAAGCTGCGTTTGATTCTGTCCCGCGAAACATTCTTTGGTCGAAGTTCAGGAACTGGGGAATATCGGAAACTTTATTAAAAATGATTACATTACTTTATTCCGATACCTGGGTTCAGATTAAGATTGGCGATGGTAAACATACGACTCGTCGTTTGACTACTAACGTAGGACTAAAACAATGTTGTGTTTTGGCTCCTTGCCTTTTTAATCTTTTTATGGCCGATCTCCCAGCCCATTTTAATACTATTAATTCGCATTCACCCTCGATATACGGTAATGAAATTAAATATTTGCAATATGCTGATGATGCCATCTTAATGAGCCAAACCGCTATAGGCCTAAAAAGGTTAATTGATTCCTTTAACTCCTATGTCATACAAAATGGACTAACTATTAATATAAAAAAGACAAAAATAATGACTATGGGAAAGGGTAAACCGAGAATAAAAGAATGGAATATTAACGGCCTGGTGATTGAAACTGTTAAAACATATAAATACTTGGGTATTATTTTTGATGACGGACTGATATTTAGGCAGCATTTTAATAAACTTGAAGCCAGGGGTTTATCCCTCGCTTTTGCTTTTAGAAAATTGAGAGACAAATTGATCTGTCCTAATTATGAACATTTAATGAGGGTGATGAGAGCTAAATTGATTCCATCTTTAGATTATTGTTCCATCATCTTTAGGGGCAAAGACGCAAAATTGCTTGATGATATAGAAATTAGGACATACAAATCTGTTTTTAAGATACCTAAATATATTAGTCGTGCCAATATAAGATTAGAATTTGGTTTGAAGAACCAATTATTGACACGCCAATCTGTATTTTTAAAGTCTTTATTATCATTAGTCCGATCAGGGGAAGGATCTTTAGCGAAGTTGTGTTGGCTTGAAATTTCAGAAGGTGAATACTCGAGAAGTTGGCAGTCATATTTAAATGATTGTTTAAGCAATTATAAATGCTTAAAATTAGAAGACGAAATGAGGAGTAAAACTGTATTTAAGAAAGAAATGAATCAAATGGCTGCTTTGCTTAGCACTATAGTGGACAAGGATGACCTAAGAAAAAAAACTCATTTTTGGACTATAGCTAACTCTTTTGGTAGGTTGTCTCCTCAACTTTATTTGTCATACCATTTGAGACCTTTGATTAAGAACAAATGTATTCATTTAAGGTTGGGTAGATATCCAACAAAGGATGGAATACCAAAATGGGAAAGTAAATGGTCATCTAATGTCTGCAGGCTCTGCGGGTTAACTGAAGAAACCTTAATGCATATTGTAACAATATGCCCAGGGCTAACAGATGCTCGAAAGTCTATCCTTAAACCGATTTTTAACGAATCGGGAGTTAGAACATGTAGGAATGCAGTCATTGCCTGTTTAAGTGGTGATGATATTAAATTTGTTCATCTTTTTATTAAGTTCATCACTATTGTGGAAAAGAAATTACAAAAAATAGCTGCTTGAAGAATAATATTACACGACTATAGAGTACCAGCAACTTAATATAATTTAGGAGTTTGTAGACAATTATTAGAGATAACATTCTTTTTTTTTAGTTGGTATGATCTCTTAATGTCTACTTATTGAAATTATGAAACGTGTTACCATTAGAAGTTATTGTCGCTCACAGGTCATATTATATCAACTGTGTTACTGCTAAAATATCTGACGTTAAAACATGTTACTCTAATTAGATGTAGTTAAAATAATATTTGCTGCTAACATAAAGCTCCTTAGTAAGCACAATGCACTTTATAGTAGTTTATAAATGGATAATAGTAAAAGGATCTCAATTGTAATATCTGCTGCTAATATATGTTACTTTAGAAAGATGTTGCTAAAATATTTTTTGCGGTTAGTAAAAGGTATTATTGTAAGCATAATGCTTTTTTTTTTTTTCATTAAACATGAAATGATAATAGTGAAATAATTGCAAATTACAATAACTGCTGCTAATATATGTTGTTTTATTTTGTTGCATTTTAAATGGTAATTATTGGAAGTATAATGCACTCTACTGATTATAAAGCTTTTTAATTACTGTTTTATGTAAAGGTTTTAACGTTAGGTTGAAAAATTGTTAATTATTAATTTACAAGTAGTGGTTCTTTTCAAAGGTGTTTTTATTTTATTTTTGTGTGTGTGCACATGATTGTAATGATTTTAATTAATTAACAAATAAAATTACTACTAGAGGACAATTTTTGCATTTAATCGCCATAATCAGGTATTTTTTTCCCCTACAATCACCATTGTACCAGGTATGAGATTTTTTGGTTCTGCAGATTGTCTTACCTTGGGTATCAATTGTAAAAAAAGCTCCTATCTGAGCTATCATGTTGTTATACAAAATTGGTATTTTCGTTAAACCCTCTGGTTCCTTGCTGGCCTCGGATAATAAGCGAGTGCTTGCACTTAGAGCTTGGCTTATGCCAGCAATCGATGAATCTTGAGCAAGAACTTTGGACCATTTGAGAGATCTTCTGGAGTTAAAGGGCACTAGTTCTTTTGTAATCAGCATGGGGTTTGGGGGTTGACAATTGGAGGGAAAAGGAGCCCGGGGATTTGTTATGGTCATACTTAATATGTTGTGGTCACTGTTGATAGAGGGAACCACTTCCATGTCCGGTGCTAGTTTCCATAACCTCAGATCCAGTAGGATGTAGTCAATTCTCAAAGAGCTGCCAATCCTATTAAATGTGTTTGCACCTGTAATATCAGAGAGAGTTCTTCCGTTCACTGCTCTAATACCAAATTCGAGTGTTAGGGCATTGATCTGGATTGCGAGCTGAGACCATTTCTTGATTGGGGGTACATTTAACAAAGGGACTCCATGCTTATTGTCTGCGTCGACTTGCCCCAACAAATCCTCTGAATCTAAGGGTTCAAAGGTACAATTAAGATCAGCTCCAATCATGATACATGAATTTGGGGAGCAGTTAGCTAATTCCTGTTCTAAATAGGATACAGTATTTGACAACTTGCCCCCAGAAGTACCTCTTATGTATGTATATAAACAGGTCCACAGTTGTACCACTTCTATGCCCATTAATCGTGAGCCATATGATGTCCAGATTGTCACAATGACGTTCAGTAAGTGCGCACCCCATATCTATTTTAACCCAAATGGTAAGGCCTCCAGAAGGCCTCCCCTTCCCCATAGAGATAGCAGGTTTAAAGAAACAAACATAACTAGATTTATATAGTGGAGAAAAGCTCCATGTTTCTTGAAACATACAAATATGAAATTTCTCAATCAGGGTGTTCCAATCAGGTAAAAGGGTTTTCTTGTAAAGACCTGCAATGTTCCAAGAAAGTACCTTAATCTGTGTTGATGAAATTCCATTGTGGGGAGGATTGGAACATTTCGGGTGAGATAAGATCGATGACTGGTCGTGAGTATTATTAGCTGATACCTCCCTCACAGTTATTGAGCCAATAGACGAGTGGTTATTGGTATAGGCAGGTGATGTTTGAGAAGCTTGGGCTTCACCAATAGTGGTGTTTAGTCCAATGTTATCAGAGATGGTAGATATATTAGACGATAGAGCATGATCAGACTCCCTAAGGGCAGTCAACCCTAGTCAGTCTACAGCTTCAAGTAGAGAGCTGTTAGGGGTAGGTGACCACTGGACTTTATCATGAGCCCTGGCCATGGCGGTTGTAGGGAAACGCTTGACCTGTATAGCGGAGGAAACAGGTGAGCAGGATCTATATTCTAGTGCTAGGAGATTTTCTGCCAGCCTGGGATTGACCAGGGTAAGCTCGATGCAGTCCCAAGATTGACTAATCGTCGTGCATCTTCTCACCCTGGCCAAATCCTCCCTGATCAGCGAACGACAGCCCCTGACGTGACGCAACCAGTGGATGGACTTATTCAATAAAGATTCTGTATTTTCAAACTTAGTGCCTATTTTGGGTACATTAACCATGTAAACTGTCTGGGCTTGAGGGTTGGAGGGTGTCGGTTCAAATTTTGGTCGAAAGAGTGCATGGCCACCGCTGGAGGAAGTGGGTAAGATATTCGTTGGGCTTCTATGTTTTGCTACCACTTGAGAATAGGAGGATTTGTGTAAAATATTAGTAGGGTGTTGCCCAAGAGAGTTTGCAGATGAATTGAGTGGAGCCTTGTTAGGGCGTTGGAGGGGGGGGGGGGGATTTTGAGGCGTAAAACTTTATGGGTGATTTCCTAGCGGTGCAATACAGTGTGAATTATGAGGTGTAGGAGAGGTACTTGGGTGCAGGGTACTGTTAGTGACTAGAAGTTTGACAGTAGTCACCAGCTCCTCTATAGTTGATTTCAAAGAGCCAACCTCCTCCCTGAGTGATTTGACCATGTTGGAAAGGGACAGTATGGATAGTGGCTCTTTATTGTTTGGCTCTTTATTGTTTGCCTCATTTTGTTTCTCATTCAGAGTGACAATAGAATATATTGTTTGAACATCGTCTGTATTATCAGATGTATAATCGGATACTCCTGCTAGTACTGCAAAGCGATTTGTGCAGGTAATTGGAGAGACTATATCAGACACTCTACCCTGAGAGGGAGCAGGAGCCGATTGGGGTGAGGAGCCAGGTGGATTGGAAACTGGCTCTGGTTAGGTAGGCTTACTACAGGCAACAGTTTCCTTACATTGCAGTTTTTGGAACATTAACGTCACGACCACAGGGTGTGGGGCTGGCATATCTTTGTGGGGTGCCAAATTGGAAGAGTCGGTGTTAGCTGACGGACCGGCCCCCACAATCCCCTCACATTCAGAAATGAGGGAGTCAATCCTATCCATGACACAGTTATTAGGACTAGTTTTTTTCCTAGCTTGCTTCCTAGCTTTTTTCTCTTTGCCTGCCCTGTTGTTAGGGCCATTTGGCCCACCCGCACCCTCCATTTCCTTTCTTTTGCCCATTAGAAGTAAGCATCAGAACAGAAATGGACATATATTGTAAAATCTCAAATCAAGAAAGCACAAGGTTCATGGTATTGAATGTATACAAACACACACGAGTCCATGATGGCTCCTTCTTCAAAGAGCTTTAGAAAAAATGTTTCATATTGTGAGGTCAATACGGAGCAGGTAATACGGATCATGACATGATAACCGTCATGGCTGAATATTTAATGCCTTTCGCAAGTTTCTGAAATTCTCTGGAGATTTTGGTGAGCCTTGATAATTCACATATAACTTGTGCTTAATTCATTAAAATAAGTGGCAGGCCCTTTTTAGGTCAGGGGTACTAGGGAGCTCCGATGTCTGGTTGCTAAAGACATATTGTGGGCTTACCAAAACATACAGGGGCTGAGAGCCAGTCAATTGCTTACAATTGGTTCTCAATCTCATTTGTCTCCTTCTTATTCGTGTCCCAGCTTGTCACTCTAGTGTTTGTCCCTCTCTTGGAGCATACCAACTCTTTTGATTGACTGGCTTCTATGCCTCAGCTGCTTGCTTTCAAGCACCTTTTTCTTCTTGATTAAGCTCTCCATGAGAGTGCATGTGTTTTCCACCTGTCTCCCTTGTGTACTTTTGTCCCCCTGCATTCCATGTTTCTCAGTGTTGACCATGTGCTCCTCCCTGCATCTCTCCATGCTGCTCTTATTCTTGTTTCCTCCCCTCGTTGCTTTCTGGCTCATGTGAGCATGGGTCATATTGTGCATCTCCTTATGCATGACCTATTTGCGGGCTATGCAAAGGTATCTTCACTGCATGCAAACATACTATGCTAGTGAATATCTTACGTGCAATTGCAGCATAATGGGGGCACACGTGTTTGATGGCATTGCAGTGTGAAACATTGAATTTTGTGGGTAAGGGTAGCTTGTGGGCAGAAAAATGAAGTGGTGCACACCCAGCGCAAAATGTTGTGTTGAGAATTGCATGGGAAAATTGCTTCAAATAATGCAAAGTAGCACTCTGTACTACTTTGTGATAGTTTGTATTAAGGGGATATTGCATTTTAATGTAGCCAACCTTAGGTTTTAATGCAAAGTCATATCTACTAAAAAAGTAGACAGGCCTTTGCTCCCAAAATGAACATCTCCTCGAGGCAGGCAAAAGGCTTGAGAAAAGTTTATTTTCTCAAAACATTTCGAACTTTCTTTGTGTGCTGCACTGTGCAGACAACCACATACATTGTTTTTTGCAAATCTCAGTAATAATTATGGTGCAAGAAATAAGACATCAACACAATTTAGTTTGAAATGAACTAAAGTAAGGACTTGGAAAACGCCAAAAAATAAACAAAATCATGACCTAGATCGGGTCCTCACATACATTGCAATATACATTGTTACTGTTTTTTTTCTGAACAATTATTTAATTAAGATGCTATGCATACTCTATGTACAATCAATGCATCCTTCCAGATTATAATTAAGGCTCCTGTTTTTCCGCTGAAACTGATTTTTGCATATATATACAGACGGAAAAATATTTTTCCTTTGTAATTATAAATAGAAACGGAAAAATGGCAGTAAATATGTTTAACTGAGAGATTTTTTGTAGCTCCAATAACATCACGTATTTGCCTCTGTGGTTTGCTCAGTCAGGTTTCAGCTAATTCGGATGCTATCTTTCTGTTAGGATCCCATTTGAAATCGCTCCAAAAAAGAAAATAACACTTTTGCTGGAAATGCCGTCTTTTCTGACATTTTTCGGTTTCAGAGTACAGTCCCGGGACAGAGAACAAAAAGGAAAAAAAAGTTCAAAACTTGTAAAAATAAATAAAGTAGACACAGTGGTCGCAAAGTGGCCAAATTGGTTTTATTCAAACCTAAACATATTAGCACCACTTTATAGAGCTTGCAGGTGGAGTGTTAATTTAGTTTTCTCGTCTTTCTTTTAACAGCATTGGGTCATATTCTCAAGGAGCTATCGCCAATTTAACGGCACTTCATCCCAGCCAAAGTTGAGATAAATTTATCACCCCATTCACAAGCTGTTGTAGACAGCCCATAACACCAGTTTACCTGCGATAGCAGCCGCAAAAAACATCGCAGCAGATGATCCCGGCAACTATCGCTAATGAGATGCAGAGTAGTGCAAAAAGACGCGACAACACCACTCCGCAACATTCTCAACTACCAGCCACATCGGCGAAAAGACCACTAAACATGCAATAACGCGCGTTAGCAGCAGAAAACTAACACCTGCTCTGACCTGGTGCAAAGTCAGACGGCAGCCTGCAACAGAAAAGGGAGCCCAGCCCACAGCCACACCTGAAGAATAACAGATGCCATGGAGCCACTGAGCATGCGTGCCGGACACCCAAGAGGGCAACAACACCCACCACAACCACACTCAGGACCACAACCCCCCCAGAAGGCCCCCCCGGACCACCACAAAGGCAGCACGGACAAAGACAGCAGACCCACAGGAAACGCACCAGCCTCACAGACTTAACACCAGAGGATGTCATTGCCCACCACAGGCTCAAAAGGACAACCATTCTACGCATCCTGACCATCATCGCACAACAGGCTGACGGCCCCAACACAGCTGGGACCAAGCAGGGCGTCAAAGCCATAGCTGGCTTCCCTCACGTGTCAGGGGGCAATTGAATGCACACATAACCTACTTGTGCCCCCTGGTGACACTGCACACAATATCCGCAACCGAAAGCACCGCATACCATCACTGTGCAGGCAATAGTGGACTACCTGGGAATCTCTACCAACCTTGATGCCAAAGAGCCATTCTGAGTGCATGAGTCCTACATCTTCCGACAGCCCATCATCACCCGGCGCTTCCTGGCTGGCACCTACGGAAATGCGCTGCTCGTTGGCAAGTACCAAATGAACACACCACACAACTCAACTCCACAACCAAGCAACTCACAACACTGGGAATGCACACGTCACAAACTCACCTACAACATGCCAAACAACATGCCCACCCACCAGACATGACAGCACAACTCACTCTGGCAACCTGGGCCAGCTATGCACATAAGCCATCAACTGCATGGCACCTCAGCCACACAATAGCAGATTGTGGGAAGAGGTGGGGACCAGGCATGTGCGAAGGAGACAACTGACCGATGAATGACAATCCGTGAAAAGGACCCCGGATGTGGGGACCTACAGGGTTATTAACTCCTTGCCTGACCTTAAGATGGCCACCAGGGGAGACTTTCACCACGAGGGGCTCCGACCTTGGAATTTGTCCCTTCCCACCTCTCCGCCTCGTTCCTTGTGTTCTTGTTCCATGGTTTCCCACCCCCAACCCCCGTGTGCTACTCTGACACTCTCTGTGTACACCAGTTCACTATCCTCACAACGGAGTCCGAGCATTATGTCTGACGCCCGGTGGAGCTGCTTGGTTCAGCTATTGAGGAGATCGGCCCTGGTTCATCACCTCGGCCATCACCTACCCAGCCGGACATTGGGCACAGTTTCTCCCTTCCCCTCCCCCTCCCATGACAAATTTTCTGTAACTCTGCCCTTTTTCTTTGCTTACAATGGGGCATATTATCAAGCCAGGCGATAAAATTATCGGCGCTTTAGCGGCAGAAAACTGCCGCTAAAACGGCGATAATGGGCTTGATAATATGCTCTATGGAATTCCAATTGAAGCCCATGTTAGATGTCCTTCACATTTAACATGGGCTTCAATTGGAATTCCATAGAGCATATTATCAAGCCCATTATCGCCGTTTTAGCGGCAGTTTTCTGCCGCTAAAGCGCCGATAATTTTATCACCTGGCTTGATAATATGCCCCTAAGTTTTGATTGCTTTTAACAAATGTAACATGTTAGCTTGTAACTCTGATCCTCATTGCGTAACCTATGTAAAATGTGTAACTTGCAACTGGCTGTTCCTTATGTAAAGTGCTCTGATACCTACGGGTCTAGCCAGCGCTATATAAAACTCAAGATAAATAAATAGATAAATAAATAAATGTACACAATGCCAAGTGTGGTGTAGAAGCGATGGCCAGACTGCAGTATGCAGACCACACACATATCCTTCTCGACATACACCGCTGGTGAATGGAGTGCAGGGGACAGTGGACGCAACCATGTCACTTCAGCCAGTGGGGAAGAACCCGGAAATGTAGCTTGTTACGTCCCCCCCGTAAGCGTGAGCGGAGTGGGCTGGCTCGGCGTTCGCCGGGCATGCGTAGGGGTGTGTATAAAGAGCACGTAGCTCTGGGCGTGGTCCTCTTCCGGAATGCCCACGAGGCCGATGCCCTGAGCGGTGTTGCCTGCGTTCCTGTGCGCCTGCTGCACCCGGGCCTCAGGACCCCATACCAGTCATGCCAGAGTGCCGCGAACCTGGCAGCCTCCTCAAACCATCATGGCCTCCGCGACACTGGCACGCTGTACTCCCTTCTCGTTGAGGTACTCCACCTGCATGCACAGTGGAAAAGTAGGTCATACATTTGGAACTGAGTCTTGATTACACTATGGCAGAGAACATCAATTATGGCATATTTTATCTCACTATACTCCCATCAATGTGGTGCCACCAAGTCTGTGCATAGCAGTCCATCCGCAGGTGTCCGTGGACCCACGCGGAATACTGCCCTCGGGCCACGCTGCGTTCGAGTCGTTCGCACATGTGGGACTGAGTCTTGATTTGTCAATGGCAGAGTACATATCATTGCACGCAAGGAGAGGTGTAAGAGGATGACGGCTTTCAGACCGGAGGGTAAAAGGATCATCGTTACGGAGGTGATCGAACACTACCGACAACTGCCCTGGTGTCAGCAACTCTGTGTATCGCAAGCCAACGACACGTGGCTGTGGGCCACTGCTGACATCTGCCTCCGGCCTACACTGCGGTCGAGTAGGTCACACAGTTGGAACTGAGTCTTGATTACACCATGGCCGAGAACATCAGGAATGGCAGATTTAACTCACTATACTCCCTTTGATGTGGTGACACCAAATCTGTAAAATAATCAAACTATGGAGTGAAGAGGTTATGCCTGGAAGGCAAAAGAGGTGGATACGTCCTCCTCTGGTCAATCTATTGGAAACAGGGATCCACCCCAGAAGGATATGTGTCCGGTTTCTCCCAAACTAGGTGTGTCTCCTACAATGGTGGAAAGCACACAGTTTTGTTTAAATACCCCTCACACACCAAAAGGGCCCTTGGTGTCATGCTTCATCATGGGGGTCGCTCCAGGATACTGCCTCCCCGCAGCTCCGATGAACCGTCCATAGAGCCAGGTATTTCTTTTTAAAACTCACTCCTTCACCCACTCCTGACCCTTCCACTCACATACCTACACAGCACATAGATTTGTCTACTAGTGCTCCCACGTAGTCGTCGGTTGTAGCACGCCCGTCCCGCAGCGGGGTGGGAAGACCCCCATGATGAAGCATGACACCAAGGGCCCTTTTGGTGTGTGAGGGGTATTTAAACAAACCTGTGTGCTTTCCACCATTGTTGGAGACACACCTAGTTTGGGAGAACACGTACACATATCCTTCTGGGGTGGATCCCTATGACACCAAGTCTGTGCCTGGCATCCCAACCACACATGTCTGTGGGCCCTTAATGACTACGCCCTCTGTACTTGCTCTGGCTCCCTCCATGTCAGTCAGCAGTTGACTCTGTTATGCAGGTGTTTTCGGTTTCCATTGCACTGGTGTCCACTGTTCAAGTTGTTGCCAGCACCAAGCAGGCTGCCTTATACTCACCCCACACACATCCAGCACAGGCATCACTGTACATATGGCCCTGCCAATACAGGGGCCGGGCGCACGTGCCCATAGCCAGTTCAACATAATATCTGCGTGTGTCCCTGTGGTCATGTTGTATGCATGAGGGCCCTGGGACCTAGGACATTACATTGTGCTGTGTACAGCGGATGCGGACATGTCACCGCAGGCAGCGGCTTAGAGCTTGGACATGTAGCTTTGTCGTCACCCACACAATTCGTAAGGGCAGGGGACTGTGCCGTCGTACGCAGAGCCAATGCGGGTGTGTGACTGATATGTACGTGTCCATGGGCATGGTTCTGTACTGGGAATGTGCATCTGCATGTGTCTCTATGGCAGTGTGGGTCTCCTTTGTGGGGTGTAGGTGGTCCTTGAAGGGTAATAGACACCCACGTATGTGCTCTAGTTTGCCTTCCATGGGTTCGGAACACACCAGCACCTGTTGGGCCACCTCCTTTTGGCGTTCTGACAGCTGGCATTGGGGTGCCATGTGTGGTTCCGTGAAGCGTTGTGAGCCTGCCGTGCTTGCGGGTGCTTCCTGCTATGTGGTCTGTTTCAGGGCCTAGGTTCTCCTCTAAGTAGCCTGGATGCCCTGGTTCTGGTGGTGGGTTGCGTGGGATGTCCCTGGGCTGTTGTAGGGCGTCTATGTTGAAGGTGTGGTGGTCCTCTCCAGCATCACTAATATGTGGTCTTCAGTGCTCTGCTGGAGGAGTTGTATGTCCCTCTGCAATGTGGAGGGGAGATGCATGTTGACATTGTGTTGACATTAGTGTTGGTGCATTGTTCTTGTTTACATGCAGACTTTATGACAATGTACATTGTGACTGTTTTGGAGGTGCAGGATTTAGATGCGGGACAGTGTACATTTCGACTACATGACAGGTGTGAGGTTTTACGCGTACATTTCCATTTCACAGTTTCCAGCTCTGTCAGATGGGGTGGGCCTGTTTCTGCGCGTGTGCAGAGCCAGCTGTGTCCTCTATTCTGCAGTGTCGGGGTTGCACATTGTAACACATTGTTGTCAATGTGTATGTGCTGTTATTGCTATGTGTGTGTGCTGCAGTGTGCCACAGGGATGAGGGACATGATCCAGGGTCATTGTGTGTGTGCAGTGTGCTCTGCTTATTTGTGCATCTGTGTCATTGTGCCCATCTCCCCCCGTCTCCCCAGTACCCGGTCTTTACTCACCCTGTTGATGTTGTGTCAGGTCCTCCCGAGCTGTAGCCGCACTCCAGACTCCTTGCACCATCTCCACACTGTTGACTGTGACCTCCGTTTCCTCTAGCTCCTCGTGTGGCGCAGGACTCCCACCTTCTGTCGCCGTTGCTGCCTTCCTGTTGGCGGTCTCTTTGTGCCTGGTTTAGGTTTTCAGGTCATGCCAGCACCTCTTGGCCTCCTCTATTGGCCTCCTCGACACTCCGGCTGTATTCCAGGTTTTTTGATTGTGGGTCAGTTGCTGGTTTTGTTCTGTCACCTCGGTGATGCTGGTCTTGTTTTCCTGCGGACTGCATCCCGTCTTCCTCTCCCTCTTCTCCTTGGCCTTCCCCGACCCCGTTGTTCCTTGCTGGTGGTCTGTGGGGGTCGTGGGGTTCGCGTTGGCCTCTGCGCTGGGTCAGGGTGCATCCATGTTTTTTTTAAATTTTTTTTTTATTGAGCAGAACAGGGATAGTAACAACAACAAGCAATCAGGAAAAATTCTCCATGTACAAGTCAATCATGATCCTTATAATATAGCACCTGAGACCATAAGACATTAATGTACTACACTACTATAACTAAAAAGAAAGAGAAAAAAGAGAGAAAAAAAAAAAAAGTTCTTTTTCTCTTTTCTTTTTCTCTCTCCTTACCATAGAATCTAATGCTGCTACAAAAATGTCGCAATACAATACATATGAATTTTAAAACAGAATTTGCTGCATATTACTAACTCAATATTAAATCAATTCATAAAACATATCGTCCATCGCTACATTATCTTGAAACATTACGCCCTCTTTCCTGCTAATCCAATACCTGGAAGTTCTTTAACTAAAGTGAAATAATAATTTAAAATATTAAATGCTGGGAAGTGTCTACTTAAAGAGTGTGCATAGTACCATTATCGAATAACTGGCAGCTCTTTACAAATGTATTTATTGCTCCCGCCCTCCTGGCATACGCTTCCTCAAAACCCCTCGTCCGCTTCATTTTATTAACCCATTTCATAAAAGAGGGAATCTCCAGAGACCTCCAGTTTTGAAGAATTAATGAACGTGCCATCAAAGAGCAGATCATTACATATGCTTCTTCATATTTGGTCAGTCCTGGTTTAACTCTGGAGATTCCGAATAAGGCAATTTCAACTTCAGGATCTACCGGCTTTTGGATGGCCTGACTTATAGCTATGAAGATGTTTCCCCAGAACTCATTAAGTTTAGGACAGGTGTAGAAAATGTGGAGCCAATTTCCTTCCTCCTCAGCCTGACAACGAAAGCATCTATCTTCCACATCTGGATATCGTTTACTCAAAGTCTTGGGGGTATAGTATGCTAGCCATCTATTTAAAAAAGCCATACGTTTAAAATTAGCCGCTCTCAAAGCCTTATGGCCGAGCCGGGCTTGAAGTTGCCATTCTTGACAGGACAAGGCACACCCTGTTTCCCGTTCAACCTTGCTCAAAAACGTATGTAGGATAGGGATCTCACTATCTTTCCGGAGCAGAGTGTACCATTTTCCTATGCCTTTAACTTTGGTTTTGTAGAGCAGGGAAGCCAAATTCATCGTCGCAGAAGGGGAGGGAAAATTGGCCTTTTTTAGAAAATTGATGACCTGCAAGTAATCGAGGAAATTGGGTATAGTTTGATCTATGAGCTTGTTTTGGACCTCCTGCCACGAGATCACCTTGTTATTCGTATAGAGATGACCCAATTCCTCAATACCAATCTCCCTCCACTTCGAAATTCGAGAGGGATGAAGCAATAGACCTAAAGTCTTACATTCCTGCAGCCTTAAATAACCCCAGCCTGGAGAAGTATGCTGTTTAAATAGCAATTGAAGTCTGGAAAATAGATCACGTAATGTCTTATATCTTGTTTTTTGGCAATTTAATAATTTTTAAGAAAGTAGGGAGTTGTACACCTGCCTCCTGCACCATTCTATTTAGAAAAAAATGATCTTCTAAATTATTAAAGTCCAATAAACGAGCTACCATATCAAGGATTGCAGCTTCGTAATAAGTGCGGATTTTGGGAAGTGCTAGCCCCCCATTATCTACCTCCAGTTGTAGCACTTCAAGTTTCACCCTGGGAGCCTTCTTTGCCCATATGAAATTCCTGAATAGAGAATCAATTTCTTTGAAATAGCTCGCATTAATCTTTAGAGGGACATTACTAAAGAGAAACACCAGAAGAGGGAGGATGGACATTTTTATCTGCGCCACACGTCCTATAACTGTCAAAGGAAGTACTGACCATTTATCCAACAGGCTTTTTATTTTTATCAGCATAGCCGAGTAATTTAATGTAAACAGTTGATCTATTGATTTAGAGATGAATATACCCAAATATCGTATGGGGGCTGACTTAGATGCTTGTTTTTGCAGAATAGGTGGTAAAAAAGAGTTATCATTGATATTTAACATGATAATTTCTGTTTTGTTTTGATTAATTTTATACCCCCCTATAGATTCAAAGCTAGTAAACTCGGCTAAAAGCCGCTCTAAATTAGATTTATCAGGAAGCAGATAAAGAATAATATCATCCGCGAAGAGTTTCAATTTCTCCATCCCATCTATGGGCGCTCTAATTTCGGGGTTTTCACGAATTCTAATTGCCAACGGCTCAATAAAAAAAGTAAATAATAGGGGGGACAGGGGGCAGCCCTGCCTGGTCCCCCGCCTAATAAGCACTGTCCCAATCTGCTCGGAGTTCACAACTATTCTAGCTTCAGCCCCCTGATATATATTCCTTAGCATATGTATGATTGAAAGCGGAAATCCAAATTTATTTAGCCCAATAAATAATGCCTCCCAATTTACGAGGTCAAAAGCCTTCTCGGCGTCGACCATCATAAACATTGATGGGATTTTATTACAGGTGAAATAGTCAAGGGCTTGAATTAAAAACCCAGTATTTGATGACATGAAGCGGCCAGCTACAAAGCCAGATTGATCACTATGAACTAATTCTTGAGCGGCTGGTGTAAACCGCTGTGCCCATATTTTCATCAGAATTTTATAGTCAACGTTGAGCAAACTAATAGGACGGTAGGAATTCACGTCCTTTGGGTTTTTCCCCTTCTTGACAAAGCTGACAATTACGGACTCTTTAAAACTCGATGGAATATCAGAGCCGTTTTTAATAACATTGAACAGCTTTGTCAGGAAGGGAGTCAATTAATTTGAAAATATTTTATATAGTTCAGCAGGAAAGCCATCGGCCCCACATGCCTTTGCTCCTGAAATAGAATTTATTGCTTGCGAGACCTCCAATTCCGTAATCTGTTGACCCATGTGCTCGGCTCGAAATTCTGAAAGGCACGGTAAAGTAACTCCCTCAAAATATTTAATTATCTGCTCCTGGGGTGGCTCATAATTTGTGGTATATAGCTTCAAATAATGCTCGATAAAAACGTTATCTATTTCTTCCTTTTCACTCGTTGTATTCCCGGTTTGAGGATCAGTAATCTCAGACACCAGTGCCGCTTCCTGCTTAAATTTCATCGCCCCGGCTAACAGTTTGCCTACCATCTGGCTCTCCTCATACACCCTCTGTTGGAAGGTTTTAGTGCTATTAATCTCTTCCATTAGAAAAAATTCCCGAAGGGATTGTTTGGCCTTCTCGAGCAAACACTCCACATTAGTAGAACCTTGCGAACTATTTCGAAGCTTGAGTGCACTTTCTACAGTCCACTGGAGTTTATCAATTTTATCCCGGCGTAATTTGTTCTGGGCTGCCGAATAGGCTATCAGCTGGCCTCGCAAAGTTACTTTAAATGCTCCCCAGACTGCAAAAACCCCTGCAGACTCTTGATTACGAGTAAAAAACTCAGAAATCCAAATCCTCATATTCGCTACCCAAATTGAATCTTGCGTAAGGCGCCGATCCATTTGCCACCTGGAACGAGAAGTTGTTTGTACGATGATTTCAACCTCTAATTTAATAAAAGAGTGGTCAGAAAAAGAGTTTGCCCCTATTTCTGAACCAAGACACTTCATTGACTGGGAAACCAGGAAAAAATCTATCCGGGAAGCGGAGCGAAATTGACGAGAATAACAAGTGTATTTATGATGAGAGGGATACCTATAACGCCAATGGTCATGAAGATGATGCTCCATTTTAAGGGCTTCGAGCATCTTCTTGGTACGGGGTTTTAGCTCTTTTTTATTTATGTTGGAAGTATCTTTTTTAATATCTTGGATAAAATTAAAATCACCTCCCATGATTATTTTTCCTGGGACTCCCCTTATTAAGTCCGCTATTTTTATTATCTGGGAAATCTCATCTACTACCGGTCCATAATAATTTATGAAATTTAATATAGTACCACTTAGTTTAGTCACAATCCAAATCCATCTCCCTTGTTGGTCTCTCTCAATTTGGCCAAATTCCCAAGGGAGGCTCCTGGAGAAATAAACTGCAACCCCTCTTTTCGCTAAGCCAGATGAAGCGTAGAACACATGGGAGAAAAATCTAGGAAGAAATAGCTTAGGGAAGCTAGTTTTCAGATGCGTCTCTTGTAAGAATAATACATGAGGGGAAAAGGAGGTGAGCCACCTTATCAATCCTCCATATTTTTGCTTATTTAAGATCCCGTTTACATTGACTGACATCACAGTACATTTATTACCTTTATCAGCCATTCTTTTGTAAAATGTTCCTGATTTTCAATTTCCTGAATTTACCGAATATGTCATTTTCCCTGATACCGCTCATTTTATTATTTTTAATACCAACCCCCCAACCCAACCCCCACCTACCCTGTAGAGATGTAGAAAATTCCCGCTTACCCTCCCAAACCGCATGGGGTGCCTTGTTGCTGCACCCTGTGTGACCTTTAACCCCCCTCCCCCCGGTGAAGACAGTAAGCATTTTTTTTTTTTTTGTTTGTTTTCCATTTCCCTTCTCTTTTCCTCTTTTCCTTTCCCTTTGCCTCTTCTTCTTCCTCTTTCGTCTTTACCTACCCACTGGGGGTCGTGCCCTTCACCTTTCCCCCATATTTCTTAATTTTTTTTTTTTAACCCCCTACCCTATCAAAAGAGTATTCTACCCTGGAGAAAGCTCTTTCAATAATTCCTGTGCTTCTTCTACCGATGAAAACATAAGAAATTTCCTTCTTACTAGAACCTTTAATTTAGATTGTTGTGCTATGGAGGCTTGTGACCCCTTGGCTTTAAAAAGATGCAGGAGTTTAACAAATTCTTTTCGTCTTCTGGCTGCCTGAGCTGACATATCTGAAAAGACTCGGCATTTTGATGACTCATTATCCGAAAATTGTCTTTGTTCAATCGCCTTGCTTAGGATTCTCTCTTTGACTCTAAAGTCCGCAAAATTCACCAAAACGGTACGAGGTATCAAAGAGTTTGGGATAGGATGAGATGGTATCCTATGCGCCCTGGTAATTGTTAAATCATCCGTGAACCCTGGAAGTATTTTCTGTTTGATGAAGGATTCTACCCACTGGATCGGTTGTGTTCCTTCACTACCCTCCGGGATCCCTACAAACCGGAGGTTAGAACTCCTGGAATGGTTTTCAAGTTCCTCTAGTTTATTTTCCATCGCTCGTTTTTCCTTGACCCCCTCTTTAACTTTCAGGGACAAAATACTCATCTGGTCTTCCAAATCAGAGATTCTTGTCTCTGCTTCTTGAATTCTAGCGGGAAAACCCGCCATTACTTCTTCGATTTTATCTAGACGAAGATGAATAGATGCTGTTTCGATTTCTTGTGATTTTTTTAAATCCCGGATTTCATCTAGGATCATATTGAGCATTACCTTAATGTCCATTTTAAGCATACTTGCTTCTTTGATTTCGGAAGCTGGAGGCTGACAGGGAAGTTGAATATCGTTCAGAGAGGACGAGAGCCCTACCTGCTCTCCAGGAACTGTCAAAGAGCCACCCACTTCTGCTTCCACTACTGGGCGCACAATAATAGTCTCGGGTAAGGCTGTTGCCAGTCGTGGACTTGCTGCTGTTGAGTTTTCACCTGCATTTTCCAAAGTAATGGTTGAGCCTTCGTGCAGGGGGTGTATTAAAGCAGGGGTCTGGGGGATAGCTGCCATTACCGGTGAACTCACAAGCGGTATCTTTAATTTAGGGGGTCTCAAAATAGATTGTTCAGCAGTTGACACAGTAACTTGGGATATGACTTTTCCTTGATTTAATGTAAGAGCGGAGGTATTCAATCCGGGCGCCTGAGTAGTCTCAACCTCTAATGATCCTACAGCGTATTGGTCTTTACCAGATGTACCGCTTAGGATGTCAGATACATGCTGTGTAGTTTTTTTTGTAAATAATGGAAACTCTTTTATGCTTGGACCCCCAGTTGGGGAAAAACAGACTGGAACGGTAGCTGGCTTTTCAGAGGGGCAATCATTACCGAGGTCTGGGGCAGGCATTAATCCTTTTGGGGGTGAGTCAGCTTCTATCGAGAAACGCCCCTCTTCATCTGTACTCTCCTGGCTGGAGATAGTAGCAGTCTGGCCTTGGTTATTTTCTAACCTTGCTGCAGCCATCACTGTCTTACTCTGCCCAAGGCGAGTTTTTGTCTTTCGTTTTGTCGCTGCATCTGGTCTAATAACAGTAGCCGTAGATTTAAAATTTTTCCCCATTCTGCCACACAGCCCGATAGTCTTCCTTTTGTGTCACTAACTTCTTGCCAAAAAGAAAAAAGAGGGATGCCTGCGGATTGTTTTTCCGAGATCAGACAGAATGTACCCAAAAATAGGAAGAGAGCAAAAAGCAAGCAAGAAGAAAACAGGAACACCGCGATGCCAGATGATTAAAGACTCACCGATTAGCCACTTCGATTTCACAGACTTCTTTTCTTCAGTGAAGCCAAATTGAGCAGTGAACACAGTGGACACAGTGGAAGAAATGAACTTCGAAGTGTGTACGCGCCCAAATAAGAGAGTGGACAGGCAGTATATGTACGGGCTAGAACGAGCTGTCCCTCGCACCCCCTCGCTCCTCCTCCTTGCTCAGTCAATCCTCAGAGCAAAGTTTCAGCGTTGTAATGGCGTTATACTGATTTGGAGAAGGAACTCGTTTTTCCTCGTTTTTCCTCGTTTTTCATCCTTCGCGGACACAATGAAGTAACATCCTCCGGGCATAAGTAGCACAAAACCGCCAAAAGCAGCTCAAAGGCTCATCAAGGAAACAGTGCCGGTTACAGCTTGTCACGAACGCACAGAGCCGTTTTCCGACATCTCGAACAGCTGCCTCCAAGCCGAGGGGAGGGGCTCCCTGGTCACCTGTGGCTACCGACCAGCGGGATTCGCTGCAGCCATCTCGCCTCCCTGTTCCCCAGGGTGCATCCATGTTGCTGAGCACTTTGGATTGTTTCTGGTGTGTTTGTCTTGTTCTGCTTTTATAGTGCATTTTTCCCACCAGATGCATGGGATTTGCAGGCCTGCCGCTGGTTTTTGCTGCTTTTTCAATCACGCTTGGCCTCATCGCAGCTTTTTTTGCATTCGTGTTTCGCATTTTTGTGGCGAGGCGTTGGTTTTAACACGGCCATTTGATGCGTTATCTGGTGACTATCGCATGGTGAATCAACAAAAGAGAGGGGGGACCGAGGAGCAAATAATGGTCCAGTGTCTGCGCTCCTCTAACATAATATTTAAACCAACAGAAGACACTGTTCCAAAGGAAGGGTGCTAAATAGCCCCTACCAAAAAGCAAAAAAAGGGGGGAGGAAGTCCTAGGTATATGTTGAGACCCGGCACAAAGGATAAAGAACAATGCTTGTCCCCTGTTGCCCTCACACACCCGAGGGTGTCATGCTTCATCATCGGGCATTTGCTCCTCGTCGGGCCCGGCGCTGCAATGCCCTACGGGTCCCCCGAAGGGTCACTTTAGCGGAGATCTTTTGGGGAAATGCCGGATGGTGCATGTGTGTGTGAGTAGGTGAGGGTCCTTAAAAGAGGGTAGAACAAAGTGCGTGCAAGGTAAATAAAAATTGTATTCCGGGGTTACTAAATCAAAAAGCTCGAGCAAGGCTGTTGCCAGAGATTAGCACCCCTCGGGTATAAAGTTACCCCAGCAGGCAAGTTATGCCTGTCGTCGATCAACATGTTTCGCGCCCCTATTGCCACCAGGGTCGTTGGCGCTTCTTCAGGATCAATAAGCAGATGTAGTGAAGTGCATGTGAAGTGAATAATTAAAAGTAAATACCCTCATAGTCAATCAGGGCGGACTACCATGATGTTTCCCAATTGGGTAGTAAAAATTTGTAGACGCTCCTGATAAGTATCCTAGGAGAGAAACACAAAATAGAGGACACACAGTATGAGCATCAGTAAAACTTGGTGCATCAATACGTGCCACAATCGTGTGCACGACCTGCCACAATCAAAAAGAAACACAGAACCAAAAAGAAGGGAACACCCAGTGTATCCCTAATGTCACCATCGCCCCCAAACTCGGGCCCATATATGATTGCCAATTAATTAAAACATTTCTCAAAGTTGTCAATCTTAGGGGTCTGGGGTGTCCACATTAGTTGACACTATCCTTCATCACAATCCCTACAGACATTGAACACATGCTAAAACCAGTGCAGAGGAGAACACAAAATCAGGAGACCTCGCATGCATGGATAGACATATGGCATGTGCATGAAGATGACAGTATCTAAAGAACGGCCTTACCCGACATTATCGGGGAACAAAACTCCTCTGGCCAGCAACGCGGGTCACCCACTCCTTCTTGGACTGTAAAGGGGAGCATGGTGGGGAAAGTGGTTCAAAACCAAGTGAACAAAACGCAGAGAGGGACCGGTTAGGTCCAATAGCTGTATACGGGCTGAGTACTCGATCACAGAGAACTGCCCCTGCTATACTTACGGTCCTCTCTGGATGCGAGATGCAGAGAGCCTACCCCGTCCTCACGTCTGCCAGGGAGAAGCACTCGATCCGGGCCATAAGGTTAAGTACTGTCAGGGGAGGAGCCAGGGCGGCACCTTCTTCCGGAACCTTCAGACACCCTGAATGATACTGAGGCTGCGCAAAGGATCAGTGAGAGACGCTACAGCGTCTCGGGGGAGAACTACTCTCCCACGTTTGCGCAATCATGTCGTAACAAAAAACAGGGAAATAGAAAGGTTCTGCTCCACTACAGTGGGTCTAATCTTACTGGCTAACAGTAGCCCGGAGCAACCGAACAACCGGCACTATGCCAGCAGGATGAAAGTATCTACTGTATTCCCGGTAGTGTCACTAGACCACCGGGGGGGAGGGCTGGTAATCATGAGATAAGCAACGTGCAATCACGGCTGCACATAAAAGTCGTATTTAATTACACACATGATACCAAGAGATCACAATGTACATAGGGAAAAGTGAGGGTAGTGACCGACATTACAGCCCAACATGACACCATCCCATGTTCAGGGATTAAAAGAGAACATAACATCAGCCCCAAGAGGGGTGGCAAGATAACACCAGGTAGGGGGGTGGTGGTAGTGCAGTTCTGTGTGTGAAAAGGAACGGAAATAGAAGGGATAGACAGGAGTAAGGTCCCTCGGCTGAGCCGCCGTGCTACTACTGAATCAACAAAAGAGAGGGGGGACCGAGGAGCAAATAATGGTCCAGTGTCTGCGCTCCTCTAACATAATATTTAAACCAACAGAAGACACTGTTCCAAAGGAAGGGTGCTAAATAGCCCCTACCAAAAAGCAAAAAAAGGGGGGAGGAAGTCCTAGGTATATGTTGGGACCCGGCACAAAGGATAAAGAACAATGCTTGTCCCCTGTTGCCCTCACACACCCGAGGGTGTCATGCTTCATCATCGGGCATTTGCTCCTCGTCGGGCCCGGCGCTGCAATGCCCTACGGGTCCCCCGAAGGGTCACTTTAGCGGAGATCTTTTGGGGAAATGCCGGATGGTGCATGTGTGTGTGAGTAGGTGAGGGTCCTTAAAAGAGGGTAGAACAAAGTGCGTGCAAGGTAAATAAAAATTGTATTCCGGGGTTACTAAATCAAAAAGCTCGAGCAAGGCTGTTGCCAGAGATTAGCACCCCTCGGGTATAAAGTTACCCCAGCAGGCAAGTTATGCCTGTCGTCGATCAACATGTTTCGCGCCCCTATTGCCACCAGGGTCGTTGGCGCTTCTTCAGGATCAATAAGCAGATGTAGTGAAGTGCACGTGAAGTGAATAATTAAAAGTAAATACCCTCATAGTCAATCAGGGCGGACTACCATGATGTTTCCCAATTGGGTAGTAAAAATTTGTAGACGCTCCTGATAAGTATCCTAGGAGAGAAACACAAAATAGAGGACACACAGTATGAGCATCAGTAAAACTTGGTGCATCAATACGTGCCACAATCGTGTGCACGACCTGCCACAATCAAAAAGAAACACAGAACCAAAAAGAAGGGAACACCCAGTGTATCCCTAATGTCACCATCGCCCCCAAACTCGGGCCCATATATGATTGCCAATTAATTAAAAAATTTCTCAAAGTTGTCAATCTTAGGGGTCTGGGGTGTCCACATTAGTTGACACTATCCTTCATCACAATCCCTACAGACATTGAACACATGCTAAAACCAGTGCAGAGGAGAACACAAAATCAGGAGACCTCGCATGCATGGATAGACATATGGCATGTGCATGAAGATGACAGTATCTAAAGAACGGCCTTACCCGACATTATCGGGGAACAAAACTCCTCTGGCCAGCAACGCGGGTCACCCACTCCTTCTTGGACTGTAAAGGGGAGCATGGTGGGGAAAGTGGTTCAAAACCGAGTGAACAAAAAGCAGAGAGGGACCGGTTAGGTCCAATAGCTGTATACGGGCTGAGTACTCGATCACAGAGAACTGCCCCTGCTATACTTACGGTCCTCTCTGGATGCGAGATGCAGAGAGCCTACCCCGTCCTCACGTCTGCCAGGGAGAAGCACTCGATCCGGGCCATAAGGTTAAGTACTGTCAGGGGAGGAGCCAGGGCGGCACCTTCTTCCGGAACCTTCAGACACCCTGAATGATACTGAGGCTGCGCAAAGGATCAGTGAGAGACGCTACAGCGTCTCGGGGGAGAACTACTCTCCCACGTTTGCGCAATCATGTCATAACAAAAAACAGGGAAATAGAAAGGTTCTGCTCCACTACAGTGGGTCTAATCTTACTGGCTAACAGTAGCCCGGAGCAACCGAACAACCGGCACTATGCCAGCAGGATGAAAGTATCTACTGTATTCCCGGTAGTGTCACTAGACCACCGGGGGGGAGGGCTGGTAATCATGAGATAAGCAACGTGCAATCACGGCTGCACATAAAAGTCGTATTTAATTACACACATGATACCAAGAGATCACAATGTACATAGGGAAAAGTGAGGGTAGTGACCGACATTACAGCCCAACATGACACCATCCCATGTTCAGGGATTAAAAGTGAACATAACATCAGCCCCAAGAGGGGTGGCAAGATAACACCAGGTAGGGGGGTGGTGGTAGTGCAGTTCTGTGTGTGAAAAGGAACGGAAATAGAAGGGATAGACAGGAGTAAGGTCCCTCGGCTGAGCCGCCGTGCTACTACTGAATCAACAAAAGAGAGGGGGGACCGAGGAGCAAATAATGGTCCAGTGTCTGCGCTCCTCTAACATAATATTTAAACCAACAGAAGACACTGTTCCAAAGGAAGGGTGCTAAATAGCCCCTACCAAAAAGCAAAAAAAGGGGGGAGGAAGTCCTAGGTATACGTTGGGACCCGGCACAAAGGATAAAGAACAATGCTTGTCCCCTGTTGCCCTCAGACACCCGAGGGTGTCATGCTTCATCATCGGGCATTTGCTCCTCGTCGGGCCCGGCGCTGCAATGCCCTATGGGTCCCCCGAAGGGTCACTTTAGCGGAGATCTTTTGGGGAAATGCCGGATGGTGCATGTGTGTGTGAGTAGGTGAGGGTCCTTAAAAGAGGGTAGAACAAAGTGCGTGCAAGGTAAATAAAAATTGTATTCCGGGGTTACTAAATCAAAAAGCTCGAGCAAGGCTGTTGCCAGAGATTAGCACCCCTCGGGTATAAAGTTACCCCAGCAGGCAAGTTATGCCTGTCGTCGATCAACATGTTTCGCGCCCCTATTGCCACCAGGGTCGTTGGCGCTTCTTCAGGATCAATAAGCAGATGTAGTGAAGTGCACGTGAAGTGAATAATTAAAAGTAAATACCCTCATAGTCAATCAGGGCGGACTACCATGATGTTTCCCAATTGGGTAGTAAAAATTTGTAGACGCTCCTGATAAGTATCCTAGGAGAGAAACACAAAATAGAGGACACACAGTATGAGCATCAGTAAAACTTGGTGCATCAATACGTGCCACAATCGTGTGCACGACCTGCCACAATCAAAAAGAAACACAGAACCAAAAAGAAGGGAACACCCAGTGTATCCCTAATGTCACCATCGCCCCCAAACTCGGGCCCATATATGATTGTCAATTAATTAAAAATTTCTCAAAGTTGTCAATCTTAGGGGTCTGGGGTGTCCACATTAGTTGACACTATCCTTCATCACAATCCCTACAGACATTGAACACATGCTAAAACCAGTGCAGAGGAGAACACAAAATCAGGAGACCTCGCATGCATGGATAGACATATGGCATGTGCATGAAGATGACAGTATCTAAAGAACGGCCTTACCCGACATTATCGGGGAACAAAACTCCTCTGGCCAGCAACGCGGGTCACCCACTCCTTCTTGGACTGTAAAGGGGAGCATGGTGGGGAAAGTGGTTCAAAACCGAGTGAACAAAACGCAGAGAGGGACCGGTTAGGTCCAATAGCTGTATACGGGCTTATTTACCTTGCACGCACTTTGTTCTACCCTCTTTTAAGGACCCTCACCTACTCACACACACATGCACCATCCGGCATTTCCCCAAAAGATCTCCGCTAAAGTGACCCTTCGGGGGACCCGTAGGGCATTGCAGCGCCGGGCCCGACGAGGAGCAAATGCCCGATGATGAAGCATGACACCCTCGGGTGTGTGAGGGCAACAGGGGACAAGCATTGTTCTTTATCCTTTGTGCCGGGTCCCAACATATACCTAGGACTTCCTCCCCCCTTTTTTTGCTTTTTGGTAGGGGCTATTTAGCACCCTTCCTTTGGAACAGTGACTATCGCATGGTACCACCGTGTTGTGATGGCGTAAGTTTCCCACTATAGACTGCGATGTTGGAGGTTGCGTTAAGTAACTTCTGCGATGGTTATCACAGTTCTTGAGAATATACCCCATTGTTTTCCCGGGGTGGGGAAGTACACCATTCCTGGAGTTACTGAAATAGGTAGTTGCCACATCAAAGGCAGACATTAAGGGGCCATCAGGCATCCTTATGTTGGAGGATCCTGGCTGGGAGCTAAGGGAGAGGGGGGGTGCACCACTAAAAGCAATGTAGGGGAAAAAATGCACACAGCTTATCACTTCACAGGTACTTAAGAGAGGCCTGCTTTTGACTTACTTCAGTCCCTGTATATAAAAGATACGCATGCACTATTAGATGTGTTGGTCTGTCCCAGTATTTACACAAATAACAATTTAAATACCAGTACTTTGTTTTATTTCCGTTATAGCGCTACTCATCCCAACGCAGGGTGTCAGCACACTTTACATCACAAGTACACATTATACATTGACAATAAAACCTTTGTATGTAAATCAATATGTAGGATGTGCTACAAAAGACAGTGAGGGTTACAAGGTGTAAGAGCCACATGTCATTTATAGCTCACTGTGCTATACTATAAGGATTACCATTTATAAACTGCAAGTAACAAAAGGATCTCTTTGTTAAAAGCAGTAACCTATTTACCCATTTGTCTAAACCTATAACAAGCAAGTCCGCATTGTCTATTAAAATAAATGTGAAAAAATACTAGCTGCAGCGTCTTTTTTTGGATAAATACAGATAAAATTACCAAAAAATAAATATGAATAAATACAGACGGAAATGTTAAAACAATAAATACCATAAGACCGGGAGCCCTAATTATAATTAAGGAAACAGGAAAGTTACTTTTCAAAGCATACTCTCTGCTTTAATCGGGACATTCGACAATTTAGAGGGAAATCGCCTGAGTGAGTCTCTTATTATGGAAGTAACCTTCCTTGCATTTTATTCCTCACATTCCATAGATCTGGTAAAAGTCCATAAATCAGAAGAGTGTCACTAAATCCACTCAGTAATAATATAATGTTAGCTAAAAAATAAGAATCTTATAATCAATGAGAGGTATTTTATCAAAAAATGTGACTATTCAGGGGATGAATCTCACTGGGCGTCAAATCCTAGGGAACATAGTAAAGAAGTAAAAGATAAGTAAAGTATACAATTCGTCATCATAGGTTACAAAAGCTATCTCTCTGAAAATGTGACATATTGGTCATGCCATGACCTCTTGTGTACTAGCTCGCTTAGAAATCTGCACAATAGTCTGAAAGCTACTATCACAACCCTCAGCACCCTCAGTAAAGAGAAAGAGAGGGAACAGGGATGTCCCCTAAACAGTGGGAATTCTCCACTAACCTCTCAATAAACTGGACCACGGATAAATCAAACGCTAAGATGAATTCTGGGCTAATGTTAAGAAGGAATCGCTTAAGTCAATTTAATATAACTGATTTTTCCTTTCGATGAGCCAATTGCCGTGTCTTAATTTGAGCTGTACCTTACTGTATTTGCTCTTTGGCTTGGAACTAGAGCAATTCATTTTTTTAGTAATCCTGTTACTATGGTAAGATATTGGGAAACACTGCTTCGTATATCACACATACTACTTGGCAGCTGGCTCTGGGAGCACAAAATTCACAATCATAAAACACAGCTTTTCAAATTGTTTACTGGGTTACCATTAGTTACCATTAAGTATGAACAACAAACATCCACCCATGTGTATCATGCATACATTTGAACTACATACATTTGCAGTGGTGTAATCTAAAAGGGAATTCATCCTTCATCTTCTAGATCAGTATGATGACAGGGTGCATAGCTGAGGTGGCTACTGGAGTAGCGCAATCTAGGCTCCACCCTTACACGTCACGGAAATGTGTACCTACATGTGACATTATATTTACTTTGTGATATAGCTTTATCAACGTGTGAATATTGAAACACATTAATGATATGTATTTACTGTAAAATCTGCAGTTTTATAATCATGTGTGCTAATGTTCAGTTTAACATGAAAATATGTATTCTTTATTCCCATTTGCATTATACTTTGAGTGACATTTGCATATATTCTGAAAGTCCTATTTGAAAATGTAATTGTGTATTACATTTGCAATCATGTTTACATTTGTTCTTGAGTTACATGTGCACAAGTACAACCATGTAATTGAAGTGACGTTGAAATGGTTAGTTAAAGTTAGCCTGACCGAAGGCCTTAGTTTTGTATTTTGCTTGGTTAGCGTGTTGTGCTTTTGCAGGTCTGTTCTCAAGATCTCATTAGCTAGCCAAAAGGGAGTATTGTTGCATGTTTTAGTTAATTGATAGTAAGGGCTGAGAAGAGAAATCTTGCCAAAAAAAGACCTAACGAGCAGATGAAGATTTGTGTTCATTACGTATCAGGAATGGGGTATGCTCTAGGTTGCAGTAACAGTCCAAGTTCTGTGGGATGGGAAATTCAAGTGATGCTGCAAATACATCCAAGAAGTGAAATAATTGGCTCCTGGCGGGATGGCAATAGATATGATTGCTGTTGAAGTTTTATTGGTTTTAATTAGTGTTCACACTGTTAGAAATTAGAGCAGATTCCCTGACACTTTGAGGAGTACAGACCTCCTTGCTTCCTTTATTTGTGTAGGTGTGAATCTTCATGCTAAACACTTATTCCAATTCTGGAGTCTTTACTATGCTGACACCTTCTAGCACCTCCAAATCCGTGAGATCCTATTCTATGAATCATCCTTATTCTAAACTTAGAACCCTGATTAGATGACTTTACAACCTATTCATGTTTAGGAGAGAGAATCTGAGTTTCTTTAAGGAACACCAACTTTAATTTCTTTGTTTTTGTATTGCTGTGTGTTAGACCTGGCTTTTCCAATGCATTTGTCCCCAGACCTTTAGCTTTTGACCTCTTGTTTCTGACCTGTTTTTGTTGGTTTTATGACTCTGAGCACTTTACCACTGCTGATAAGTGCTAAAGTGCATATGCTCTCTGTGTAACTTGTTAGTATAGATTGGTGATTGCATGATTGGCATATATGATATACTGGTAAGTCCCTAATGCAGTGCACTGTGTGTGCCCGAGGCCTGTAAATCAAATGCTGCTAGTGGGCCAGCTACAAACAACAAAGTGTCAGGGTGTGTGCTAATTGAGTGAAAAAGAATAATACAAAAATCACCTAAACTGCTAGAGTGGTTTTGTGTGTTTATTACACTTTCACGAATTAATCAAATTTGAACATAAACATTCCAATTTTTATTCATATCATGACCAAGCAGAACAACACATCTGGAATGATACACACGACATGAATAACAAAGAAGAAAAGCACAAACAATTACACAATGTTACATACAAGTGGAAGTAACCAGTCCTTTGATTGTACTGTGAGGTGTGGTGGCATAGACAATTTTCAATTTCAAAGGCTGCAACCTGCCGACAACAGCTAGTTGTCGGCAACAATCACAACAGGCAGATTGCCCTGTTTGCGTACTATATAATTCTGTGCTTGAAGATTAGAGTTATGACTAGCTGAGTAAGGTCAATGCATTTCAGAACCCCAAATTTCTTTAAGGGTTCTTCCTTAGGACCGGGACTAGGCAAAGCACCTTCACGCTTGTAAAATAATTAAACCTGTGAGGGAACATATATCCTCTTTAAATGCAGGTTTCTCTGAACCATGGGCTCTGAGGTGGATTACAGTTGTCGTAGAGAAAGGCTTGAAAAAGGTTTCACATTGTGGTGACCTTCATTCATGAAGGCGTCACCGGCAGACTCTTGGATTGTAAGTAACAAATCCGTCATTCAATTCCTGTTTCCAGAAGCTTGAGCACTGATTGTGCCACCCACATGAGCAGCCTGTAAATGTAATTCAGACCTGCCACTGCAGTATCTGTGCGCAGTTTGATACTGTCATGTCGACCTGGCAAGTGCACCCACTAGCAAGGCCCTAACCGTCCCTTCTCTTACATGTGAGTCACCCCTAAAGAAGGCCCATGGTACCCCTGTTTGCAGGGTGCAGTGTATATGAAAGGTAGGACATGTCCTGATGTGTGTAACACGTCCTGATAGTGAACTACAGTGAATTTCATTTTTCACTATTGAAAGGCTATCTGTCTCATAGAATAGAATGGGAGTTTATTTATAACATCTCATAAATATAACTTCCCATCAGGACAAAATGCCTGATCCCATAGAACTCAAAATATAAAGATGCATCTTTTAGTAGGGATGATTTTTACATTCTGTGTTTGAAAATTCCACTTTTAGAAAGTAAGTATTTTCTTGCTTAGCCATCCTGTGTGCCTTTGCTCTTTTGTGTATTGACTGTCTGGCTTTAGAATAACAGGGGCTGGGGATGTGCATTCACTGTAGACAGCCACTGGGGAGGTTGAGGTGTGTCCTGCCTTGCCTGGATGAGTCAGGGCTGGGCTGAATAGACCTGGGCTGCTTTTAGAGTAGGGGGAGGTGATTTCCACTCACGTGAATAGGCCTGGTCTGCCTTACACAATGCTGTCTCCACCTCCTGCTGGGAAGTTGCACCAGAGAGGACAGAACTGGTTTGGGCTGAGTACAGTGCCTCTCTGACACTAGAGAACAAAGAGAAATGGACTATAAATGTTGGTGCCCAGACCCCAGACCTTTAGATTACTTCTGGAATTCAAGAGGAATCTTTGCCAAGGAGAAGAGCTGGAGAAACTGAAGAAGAAGTACAGCCCCTTTGCTGTGTGCTGTCTGGGGTTGGCCTGCAGTGGCTGTTTCTGCCAAGGAAAGGACAAGGACTTTGCTGTGTGCTCTGTCCGCTGCTTGAGGAAGATCTCACAGGGCTTGAAGTAGAGCTTGTCTTCTGTTCTGAAGTCTCAAGGACAAAAAGACTTCACCACCAGCTCCCCTGAACTTCCTTGCTGGAAGTTCTGACCTGCCAAGAGGTGCCTGTTGCTGAGTTGGGCCTCTGGAGGTTGTTCCTGCTGTTTGGAGCTGGAAAAGACACACAACTACGAGAAACGCGACGCATACGCACCTGTTTCCAACGCATCACCGCCATATGGGAAAAATTTCCATGCATCGCCATCGTGCCACTGAAGAAACCGATGCAACACCTGCCCGCGGCTGGAGAAATTGCTGCACGCCGCATCGAGTGCACCAATCTAAGAAGTCCGAAATCACCTCACCGATTCAGACACAGGCCCTGCTGTGCAGCTGCAAGAACCAACGCTTCGTGAAACCACGGCTGGAGAGACCAACCAAGTGCCGTTGCCCAGCCGCCGCATCGGGAACTGATGTATTTCCGATTACCATGCATAAAACCAGAGTGCCAAGTCTACAAGGACACTGAGGCAGCAGTAAAAAACGGATGCATCACCTTCCCGCATAGTAAGAAACCGAAGCATCACCTCCTCTTCAGTAAGGAACCAACACCTCAGCACTACTGTGTGGCAGGAAGGAACCAACGCTTCACTTCCTCTGGAGTAAGGAACCGCGCATCACCTTCCCTGCATGTAAAGAACTGATGCATCACCTTTCCTGTGGCTCTTTTCGTTTAGGATTTTGCCGCATCCAAGGTACTTTGAGTCGCATCTATAGTTTGCTATGTACAGAACTGTTTTTACCTTCTAAGAAGTACATTTTTATTTCTGTATTGTAGAGTTTTGTCATTTTGCTCTTGTTTGGTTTAGATAAAGATTTCTTTTTAACCTGGTGTGGTGTCCATTTGTAGTGTTTTCACTGTATTACTGTATGTGTGCACAAATGCTTTACACACTGCCTATGAGATAAGCCTGTCTGCTCATGACAAGCTACCAAGGGGGTGAGCAGGGGTTTTTCAGAAGTGTATTCCCCTTACCCTGACTAGGAAGAAGGGTCCCTACTTGGACAAGGTGCAAACCATTGCCAACTAGAGACCCCTATTTTTAACATTGTGGCTATGATTATTTCATATCTTACTCTACTGAGACTGAACTTCTTGTGATATTTCAGTTTTCCAGCTGTAATCCTGTATCTTTTCAAAATTCTCCTGACATGCATATATATTGGACTGACTACTAATAGGCAATAAAACTACTTAACTTCTATTACTGATTCCTAGTCCTTATTGTGAGGCAAAATGGGCTTCAAGATAGTTGAATTGTTTTATTACTATTATAACTCCCTTGATGTCTTAGTCAACTTAAAAAGATCATTCAGATAAGAGATTGTAAATCACACACCTGCATGCTCTCAGATGGTAGCTTGTCAGATGGTTTAGTTATTGAGACAGAGGGAGTTACTGTATCCATGTGAGAGCCCCAGTCTTGTCCAATCCCAGTTCAAGCCCTAAAGCCCATGTCTCAAGTCGGAGGATCAGCGGAATTCCAGCAGTTTGGAAGAGAGTTGTAACAGCAGAGTAGTGAGTATAAATAGGATCATGCGCTGCAATTGCTTATGTCTAGCTTGCGGTGTTTTGCAGTGATCATGTGTTGAGATCCAGGGTTGTGTTTTAAGTTAATTAGCGAATGTGGAAGCTCTTAATGCAAAAAGTGGAAGTGGTTATCGGGCTCGAGGTAGCCTAAGATTCTGGGATAGTAATAAGTTACTGATGTAATTGTCTGATAAAGTTTGTGGTGCTTGTCACGAGGTACTGCCAATGGCACAATTTAGATAGGAACAATATCTTTGTGTGAGAGTAAGGTGTGGTTGGTGTGGTGGATCCTTTTGTGCAGGGCTGAAGCTACACTAATCTGGGTGATTCCCCACTGGTCGAGGCTTCACTCGAGTGTGAGTCAGAGTTGGCCGGTATGTGTAGCTTTGGACCATTTCTTGTGTAGTTGAATACAATCAATTCTTTAGTGGAGCAGACAACGTTTGTTGAATTTGCTTTGGGTTTGTTGTTGTGCTTGTAATGCAATGCTCAAGGAAAACTGTAAAGGGGGTTGAGCTGCTGCGAAACAAAATCCTATTTGTGATTGTTGACATTATTGTTGGAAAATGAAATTCATAAGGGCTATACAAAATCTGATTAGGGGAGATGTGAGAATACCTGTTCGAAAGGGGGAATGTGGGCCTTCACACATGTATTTTTGCTTAGTCATGGCATAGGATCATAGAGAAAGAAGGTGCATTGATGTTTCCATGCTATGGAACATTTAATTTGAAAATCATTGAAAACTTGAGAAGAGTATTGTGCAAAATGAATCCGCCTCTCAGGCCAGCACAGTTTGAGGCACTTAATACTTGGGAGCACACAGCTCATGTTAGGAAAAATGTCAGGGAAGAGTACGAAAGGCAGTGTGTACTGTGCCGACGCTAGATGGGATGCAGAACAGTGGGTTTTAGAACTGATACAGTAGACTGTACCCTGCATTGATGAGTGAAGAACTTGAGAAAAAGAAGGAAAAGAAAGGGAAGGAGGAGGAAAAGACAGGAAACCCAGAGAGTACAGGTGAAGAGAATGATACTGATTCTAGCGAGGATTTCCTAGATGTGTTGTTATCAACGTGTCCACCAAGATATAATGTGGCCCAACCCAAGAGAATAAATGGTGCAGTCCCTAGAGGAAACTCTGGAATAGCCACCAAACCAGTAAATACGGGAGTCAATATGAGTCTGAGGAGGTTCAGGGATTAGTGCACCTGTTACCTCCACTGTTTGCAAGGCCCCAGATGCAATTGCTTTTCCGGTCACTATTGGTCCAGCAGTTCCATTGTATAAACCAGAGTTGACAGGGACCACAATATATACTTTGACAATGCCAACTAGAGTAGAGATATCAGCTAATGCTCCTGTGGTCCCAGCAATAGGAAGTACTCCTTTAGTCCCAACTCAGGTAAATACCCCTTATAATGCCGCTTCAGCATCATCCATGAATCAGGAAGGAGAGTCAGCTCAAACATCGCAAAAGTTTGCCATGTCTATTTGGAATTCACCTCAGAGTGTTATCAACAGTAATACCAGTGAAGGGATAGCTTCTAATACCCCTATAGTACAGAATGGTATTAACTACCGAGAACTAGATGATTTTATTAGATTCCTTAACGGGTCCCCAAGAGAAAGTGAAGGTTCAGGGTTAGGCAAAGAAGTAATTCAGACCCCGATGAGGGCATATGCAGTGGATGTGGTCAAACTGAAGTTAGGACTGGACGAGATGATATTAAGAACCCTTGATATTTCCTGATTAGATACCTACCAAGAGAACTGAAACTTATTCATGTGTAAAGATGTCACTAAACGAGCAGGACAAGCTCATGATAAATTGTCTGAATTGGCCTGAACTTATGATGTAGATTTAAGCTGAACCAAGAAATTGCAGAAATGTTATCGTGTATGCTTTAATGAGATTAACATTTGGCAGTATGAGAACACCACGAATGAAAATACGAATTAAGGAATTAATTGTTGCATCTGAAAATGGAGTGAGCTAGATAAGTGGGAAGGCAGATGGGTAATGAAGAGAAACCAAAAGGAGAGCCACTACCATATTAAAGGGATGGAGAGGCTATTTCAAATTTTAATTGAGGAAAGTGTCTGGTGCAGGTTATGTCCATGGGCCTAGGAGTAGGAGTGATTGTGCGTCATTCACCAATGATTTCCCAAAGTTGAGAGAAAACCCAGTCTAAGGGTATACACAGACAGGTTGAATGATTTGTGAAGATTTCACAAGTCTTGTGGGTGGATTTGAATACCTTCTTTGACATTGTCGTACCAAGTGGTTTAGGGGAAGAACGTAAACTGGCTATAGAGTGTCTGGAGAAGGAGCCTCAGAGAAATCCGATATCACATGCCCCATCACTATAGGTGATGAAAAAGTATCAATAGGTGACAACCCTGTTGAAAGGAAAGATACCAGCTAAAGATATTGATTGGGTCCAGATTGACAGCACATCTCAAGAGCACAAAGATTCAGCACATACCTATTATGAAAGATTGTTGCAGGTGTTTAAGCGAAACAGTGGAATATAGTCAGTGGAAGCTGAAGACATGGGAAATTTTGTGTATCGGTTTGTACAGGATTGAGACTTGACACTAGCTTGATGATTCAGCAGCATTTGTTCTGTTGGCAGGATAAATCGGTTAATGAGATGTTGAGATATGCGAAATATAGCTGTGATTAATTGGAGATGAAGCAGAAGCAATTGTAGGAGAAGTTGATGGTGCCACAGATGAAAGCAGAACAGAGAGGAAGTCAGAGTCAACCCTTTGTAGAGAATGTTGGGTCTATGCCAGGAGTGTATCTGCAGGGAGTTCCCATGATACAAGGCGGAAATGGGTTCCGACTACAAGGTTGAGGCCGTAGTATTCCAGTACTAGGTAGTACTGGAATACTACGTACTAGGTAGTAGTACTGGGACTAACGTGCAGTGGCGGCTCTTCCACAATGGTGGAGGAGCATTGCCGCCCCCTGCCTGATGGCGAGCCAGCAAAGGAAAAATAAAACGATGCTCTGGCATAGTTTTATTTTTTGTTTGCCAGCTTGTGCATGGAGGGGTGGGGCTTTTGAGGGGGAAGAGGAGTGCTTGTGAACTCCCTAGTACCTGAGAGCTCATGTGTGTTTGGCGGGCCGTTCAGCAGCCAAGCTGGCAGAAACCCCCACAGTCTTCCTGGTCTAAGAAGGGCATCTTTTACGCCGCTCTGACCAATCCCTAAGCTGCTCTACAGCACAGGTATTGGCTGAGAGTCTGTTCCAGTGGCTGCTGAGACCCAGGAACCGGCCAGGAGAAGCTATGCAAAGCGGAAAGTGACCGGTAGCGCCAGGTAATTTATTTTTATTATTATTGATCCCCCTATCCCCTGCGCTCGCTCTCCCCCGTATGAACCCCCACCCATCTCACCACCCATTGTTACTGGTGGCCGCCACTGCTTACGTGGCAACTCTGAAGAGGCCAAATCCTTGTCATTATTGTAATAAATTAGAGCTTTGAAAATGGGAATGTCGTCTTAATCCCAACAGAATGAAAAATGAGAACCAGGTTCAGAATTCAGGGCTTACACAGCCCCAGAGTAAAAACCTGTGCAGTCACAGAGTGTATCGAGACCAAGAATGCAAAATTCTAATGGACCTTAAGGTTACTGTGAAGCCTGAGATCTGGGACTTTTCAGTAAAAGATATTGGTCTCATAAAGGGAGTTGAGCCTGCTTACATTAAAGTAAAGCCCAATGTTGAGTACCCAAGAATCCCACAGAATAATCTGACCCCTGAAACAATTGCTGGGACTACTTCAGTGAATGAATGTAATTCGCCTCTTATGGTCTTGCAGAAGCCTAGACGTATGTACCCCATAGTGCAGGACTTGGGAAAGATTAACAGCATTGTTGTTCCCTGTTGTCCCGTAGTACCGAACCCAGCAGTGATTTTCCTTCAAATTCCATGTGAGGCTGAGTGGTTCACTGTCATCGATGTGTCATAGGCCTTCTTTTCTATACCCTTGCATGAGGACAGCCCCTCTTTGCTTTCTAATTTTAGAACCATGTTTTGCCATGGTTCCCAGTCCCACAAGAGTATACAGAGAGTCCCTCATTTTTTAACCAGATCCTCACAATGAAACTTGAGACTCTAGTCATGCCTTATAACTCAGTCCTAGTGCAATATATAGATGATCTAGTGGTTGCATCAGATAAACAGGAAGCTTGTAAACAAGATACCATTGAATTGCCTGGCCACTTAGCTGAGAATGGATATAAAGTCTCCCCGAGTAAGTCGTAGTATTGTCAGAAGGAAGTTTTGTATCTTGGACATCACATACAGAAAGGAGCGTGGAAGGTGTCAAAAGAAAGAATCTCGACGATTCTTAAAATGAATCTGCTAACCACCCAGAGAGAAATCAGCATGTTTTTGTGAATGGTGAGCTACTGTCACCAGTGGATACCCAACTTTTGCCTAGTGGCCAAGCTTTGACAGAGGGTGACACACAAGGATGTGTCGGATCCATTGCCATGGGATAATGACTGCATGATTGCCTTTCTAGAGCTGAGAGAAAGTCTCTGTTATGCACCAGCACTGGGAATGCCTGATTTGAATATATCTTTTACTTTTCTGCAGTGAGAGGTATTGCTGCACTCTCTCAGTACTTATACAAATGCTCAAAAATGTGGGATGACCTGTGGCTTTAAAGCTGTGGGAGCACTTAGTGTCAGCATAGAACGGTGTGAAAGTATTGTGATGGAACATCCCCTAACTGTTCTTGTGCCACATTCGGTTGAAAGTTTGTTGACACGTACCGCACACAGCGCTTAACCAACAGTCACATAACAAATTACGAACAGTTCATACTGGCTGCCGAAAATGTGATCCCTAAGAGATGTGCTACATTGAATCCAGCCACCTTGATGCCTCAAGCGAAGAATGAAAATGATGAGGGGGAGTTTGAGCGTGATTATCTCGATGTCACTGAACTATGCACCAAGCCAAGACCAGATATACGAGACGAGCCACTACTAGAAAATGACTACATACTATTTGTGGATGGGTCATGTTTAAGAGACAACAAAGGAAATTTGAGAGCTGCATACGCAGACTGCACAGTCTCTGGAAAAGTCAAAGCCTCCTGGAAACAAGAGGTACTCTATGCACAAATGGTTGAGTTGATAGCTCTTACTAGGGCTTGTTGTGTCTCCGAACAGCTGAGAGTGACTATATTTATAGATAGTCAGTAAGGCTTTGGTGTCATTCATTACTTCGGAAATTTATGGTCACAAAGAGAATTTATGACAGCATCTGGATGCCCGATCTGCAACGAGGAACATGTCATGAGACTGTTTGAAGCACTACAGCTGCCTGCAACAATAGCAGTTGTGAAGTGTCCTGCTCATCGCAGTGGTAATGATAATGTGACAGTGGGCAACAATTACACTGATCAGGTTGCATGATACAGTGCTCATGGATCACGAACATTTAATGATGAATACACAAATGTATCTGAAGATGAGATCAATTATAGCTTTTTGTTGTCAACAACTAATACTTGGGAGGAAGCGAAGAGATTGTAGGAGGTAATGTCAGCAGGGTTGGATCAAAGCAGGATGTGTGAAGAGAGATGATGATATAGGGGTTTCTGTAGATGGCAGACCAGTGTTGCTGGACACCATGCTATTCCCAATGGCAGGACATTTGCATGGTCCTACACATATTAGGAGGGAAGCCATGGTCAGGTTGTATAGACAGCATTGATTTAACCCACAATTTAGATTGGTGACTGAAGAATTGTGCCACAGATGTGTTGGGTGTCAACAGATGATTGTAGGGAAAAGAGCTCCAGTGACATTGAGCTATATAGAAAGATCAGAAAGGCCATTCAACAGGATGCAGAAGGGCTTCATCGAAATGCCTGTGCGCAACAGGCTGAGATATGTCCCAATGATTGTGTGCATCTTCCCACATTGCGTGAAAGCCTACCGCCTAGGAGAAATGACAGTCTCATAGTAGACAAGTTGATACCTAGGTTTCGTTTCCCGACTTTGCTGGAGTCAGACCAAGGGAATCATTTAAATAATGAGGTTCTGAAAATATTGGGCCTGATTCACAAAGGCCCAACAGTAGTGAGGGAGCCTCCACAGTCAGGCGGTATCTCCGTAATGAGAATTTTCATTGCAGAGATTCTGCTCCCAAGTGCGGAGACACACCCAAGACTGCGGGGCCACTGCTACAAGTGTTTGTGTTTCCGGCCCTCCATGTGCAACGTTACAAGTGGAACAGAGATTACATCGCATTTAACAGCCAAAGGCTTCTGGCATCATCGAGCAGCTGAAAGGAACGTTGAAAGCCAGATTGGCCAAAGTGTGTGCATCAACATCTCTGAGTAGCCAGACCCTTTGCCTCTTGTGCTTATGAGTCTTAGTGGTGTTCCTGACCGAAACACAGGACTATCCCCACAGGAGTAATCATGGGGAGAGCACTGAGACTTCCTGCAGTGCCCACAAATGCGCTTGTGAACATTACAGATTATGTTGTTCTTGTCAATTACAAGGGACTAGCTGATGTGGTCCATTCTGAGTCCTGCCAGGTTGAATCTGTTGCCACCTCTCCATGTCTGGTTCAATGGCATGACCTCAGTCCTGGTGACTGGGTCTTGGTGAAGAAACATGTTCGGAAAAGGGGTCTGGAACCTACCTAGATGGTGTGTACCGTACCAGGTCATCCTAGTGGCGAATAGTGCTGTTAAGTGTAGGGTTCTTCCCAACTGGATTCATGAAGCCCAGACTCATAGAGTGGAGTATCCTCTTGATGATGTGATAGTACCACTTCCTGAAGTGCAACTCACAACTGAGAGACTGCAAGAAGAGGGTGCACAGAGTACTGAGACTCAGCAAGAGTCTGTGACACCACATCCTCTGCCTGAGGGGGGTATTAATGAACTGACAGTCAAACAGTCTTGGCCTGAAATGCTACCTGAGGTAGACTCAGGCCCTGACAAAGGGCCTATTGCTATGTCACATTGAGTAGAAACTGAGGACCATTAGCAGAAAAGGCAAGAAAGAGAGAGATTAAGATTGGCTACAGAACAAAGTCTGAGTACTGTCCTGGATGATACTGACAATTTTGGCCTGAGTGACAGTGAAAGTGAACAACCCGTACTCTGGAGATCAAAAAGAGCTAGAGTACCATGTCACAAGTTCTCGTTCCCTGAATGGACATACTTTGCAGCAAATAACAATGAGAGGGGAGTATGTGATTTGGAGGATAACAGTAAGATTACAGGTGAACCTCCATGAATCAGCCTGTCATTGAATAGACTAACCCGAGTTGTCATTGGTTTTGTATTGAACTTTGCACTTCGGTTTTATTAGAGACTTTTGATTGAACTTTATTAAAATAATTAAGATTATCTAGGTCCATGGCTGTTGAAGGAGCATAATGGTGTCACTTACAAGAACATGGAGTAGGGCTAAGGAAGACTCACAAATACTTTTTATATAACTTTAGCTCAAGATTTATGGACTATCATCTGTATAAGTAGAAGTGCACAGGAAAAATTCACTTACTGCAAACCTTATTGAACTGACTGATTCTAGAGAAGTCATGGAAGCTAATAACACAAATGGTCAAAGATATATCCTAGCAGGGGTGTTTGTTTGCCATTGTTGTAGTATTGATTGTACTCCTTGTAGGATTATTTTTACCTACATTTTTCACAGTAGCCCAGCTAAAGCCTAATGTTACCCCTAAGACCCAGAGTCCTACTAATAATAGTTTGCACACACTAGATTATAAACCTTTGCATATAGATTCATCTAGAGGAGAATGTTCTTCAAATGCCTATTTAAATTTGGTTTATGAATATGTTGACACTAGGGATGCAAAGGACTGTTATGTCTGTACGCAGTTAGGTCAGCGACAGACAGCCCTGCCAAGTATCACGTATCAGGTGTGACGCTCACGCATTTCATTGTGGTGATCCGCATCACCGCACTGAAATGCAAAGTCACACATTATAGCGCCTCCGCAGTTGTCAAGTCGGAGGCTGCTATAATGCACCATAGTGTCTGTGAAAGCTGAAGCAGCGCACAGTGCGCGCTGTTCCTGGTAGGCCAAGGGGGATGACACAGCAGCTTGCAGCTCTAGCTGCTGCGCTGCTACAATGTTAAACATTAATGACACCCGCCAGCGCGGAATTACATCAGGAATCAGTGCCCAATGAGAATCTGCCGCCTGCAGCGCGAGCGCTCAGTGGCTGAAATTGCAATCTGTTCATTTTGGCTGCTGCGTAAATGGTGATGAAATTAGAGCACACCTGCACCGGCGACTGATTTGAACTTGCAGTGAGTGCTCTTGTACTCTAACAGTCATGGCAGCTGCGCAGAGCTTCTGTGCTCGCACCGCAGTAAAGTGGTTCCGCGACCGCACCCAACCGGTTCCTCAACAGCCCAGAGGAGGCAAGTACAGCTGAGCCAGAATGCGGCCAGGCATTGCAACGGAAGTGCACGAATCATTGCAGCCATGGCTCGCCAAATGCAGTCGGCTCGGGCTCGCCACCGTGAGGTAATCACTTAGGCCTAAATTGCTAATCCTGCATATAAGGCTTGCAAACAGAGTGAAAGAGCGCGTTAGAGCAGGCACCGTGAGCAGTAATCACTTTATATGTTTGATATTTTGTATATGTGTCGTGCCCCCACATGGCCTTCATGTTTGTGTATGTCTTTCACATGTCTGCCGTGGTCACCGGCGCCTTGGTATATTCCGATGGACTACATCGGTGACCTGTGTTCAAAGCTTTATTACATTTTCACTGTAAAGCGCGTTGTTTGCTTCCTAACATGACGGAGCGGTGTTCTCCAACATGCTAATAAAAATTAGCTCTGACGGTCGCGTGCGTGGTGACAGTCTTAATCACCATCTGAGCTGCCGCCTGCCCTGTTACAGCTGACACTTTTAAACTATGTTACAGTCACTTCCACTAACACTTTTAGGGTCGGGTGACTGTAAGAGCCACTGTGGTGGCCACTGTGGTGCCTGTCAACTTCTCAGCGTGCCGAGTGTCACTAAGTCAGCAGAGCCTGTTGTGACAGGCTGCAACTGGTGTGATGGTGACTGCTGCCAGCAGGGCTCGGCAGGTAGTGGGCAGCGCGCTGGACCAGGGAAAACTGCTTAGTCAGTGTTAGATTTGGGGGTCCCTAGTTGGCACAGGTAGGTACTTGTGACAAATAGGGACCCTTGCCTCTAGTCAGTGTAAGGGGGTACACTCCTAAAATAACCCCTGCTCACCCCCTTGGTAGCTTGGCACGAGCAGACAGGCTTATCTCAGAGGCAGTGTGTAAAGCATTTGTGACCACATACAGTAATCCAGTGACAACACTACAAATGGACACCACACAGGTTTTATATCAAAAATACGTATACTTTATATAGATTTACCACAAGACCATAAACGACAAAAATACACAATACTATTACTTTAAGATGGTAGTTTTTAGCTTAGTTCAGTTCAGTTCTTAAGATGCGACACTTTGCGTCAATGTACCTTACGATGCGTTGCACTTCCACGGCAAGCAATGTCGCAGCGATGGAAATGCGGCAAAGTTCTGGTGCAAAGAAATAAAGACGTGAAGATCTTCCAGATGCGGCACGCTTCTCCAGGGATGCGAGAAGTTCTCGGTTCGATGCGTGGTCTGAAGCGGCGACACCCTTGTTAAGAAGTGCCACTGCAACAGCTCCAACTGCGACACTCTTCTCCCACGCTGCGTGAAGCTTCCGCACAATGCGACAATTAAAGCGGCGAAATCCTTGTTCAGAAATGCGATGGCAGCAGCTCCGACGGCGCCGTGCTTCTCGGGGATGCGAGGCGCTTTCTCCGATGCGGTGCAATGCGACAGTTCCAGCGGCGACACCCTTGTTCAGAAGTGCGACGGCAGCAACAGCGACACTCTTCTTCCTCGTTGTGAGACCCTTCTCTCGATGCGGTGCAGTGCGACAACTCCAGCGGCTACACCCTTGTTCAGAACTGCGACGGCAGGCAGCAGCGACACGCTTCCTCTTCGTTGCGAGACGCTTCTCTCGATGCGGTGCAGTGCGACAACTCCAGTGGCGACACCCTCGTTCAGAAGTGCGACGGCGACACGCTTCGGCTTCGTTGAGTCGTGCTTCCAGCTCCTTGCGACACGCAGTCCCTCAGAAGGCCCAAAACAGCAGCAGGCACTTCCAAAGAACTCTGGGGAGCTGGGGGTTGAAGTCTGTTGTCCCTGAGACTTCAGCAGGAGGCAAGCTCTGTTCCAAGCCCTTGGAGATCCTTACAAGTTGAAATAAGCACACAAAGTCTCTTCTCCTTCCTTTGGCAGTCAGGCAAACCACTGCAGGCCAATCCCCTACGCAGCACTTCAGCTTAGGGATAGTCTCTCCTCAGTTACTTCAGGTTCCGCTCCTCAGTAAAGGTTTCTTCTTGTTCCAAAAGTGATCTAAATTCTTGGGATCAGGGTCCCACTACTTATACCCCAAAATCCTTTGTTCTCTGAGGGGAGAGGGGCCTTTGCCCAGTCCAAACCACTTCCAGAGCACTCTGTTTACCAGACTTCTTTCCTTTCACAGTGTAGGGCAGAAACATCAGACGCCCCACAGGAGGTGGAGCCAGCATTGTGGAAGGCAAGTACAGCCCTGGAGCACTTTGTTGACATGATTCCTTCTCTTCTTTCACAGTGCAGGGCAGAGAAATCAGACGCACCACAGGGGGTGGAGATAGCACTGTGGGGGGCAGGCACAGTCCTATTCAGGTCCCAGGTGCAACTCCTCCCTCCCATCTAGATGCAGATCTCTCTATTCACCACTGGGCGGACTCAACCTGTCTCCTGGAATCCCCCAGCCCTGTCACTCAAACTCCAGACAAGGAATACACAACCTAGCAGAGGCAGGCTTGGAAAGTTAGACAAGAAAATACCTACTTTCTAAAGGTGGTATTTTCAAACACAGAATGTTAAAACCAACTTCACTAAAAGATGCATTTTATCATTCTGAGTTCAGGCATACTAAACTCGAATTTCTACCGTGTTCCCTGAGTCAGTTAAGATTATAATCATGTAATAATCTAACAGCCCATTCTGGCCTATGGAGAACAGGTAGCCTTGCAATAGTGAAAAACGAAAATGGCTGTAATTCACTATTAGGACATGCCACACACATCAGGGCATGTCCTACCTTATACTTACAAAGCACCCTGCCCTTGGGCCTACCATAGGGGTGTCTGATATGAAGAAAAGGGAAGGTTTAGGGACTGGCAAGTGGGTGCACTTGCACAGTCAGCATGACAGTACCAGACTGCACACAAGCTCTGCAATGGCAAACCTTAGACACATTTTACAAGGCTGCTTCTGTGGGTTGCACAACCAGTGCTGCAAGCCCACTAGCAGCATTTGGATTTACACGCCCTGGGCACACTCAGTGCACTGTACTAGGGGTTGACAAGTAAACCAAATCAGTCAATTATGGAATCACCAATTCATACATCAATTTGCAATAGGGAGAGCATATGCACTTTAGCACTGATCATCAGAAAAAATACAGGAGGAAGGCAAAAAGTTCAGGGATGACACTGCAAAAAGGGTCAAGTCCAACAGTCAGCTATTGATATTTTTGATGACGAACATATTTCCTTTTGAAATAATACACCCTGTGGCCTATGATGCGACTCTTCTTAGAGTTTCTCATTGCTCAAATGGGTGTAATTGCTAATATTTCCATGTTTCCCTCATCTTTATTGCTTGATTTTGCTCACCAGAAAGTGTCACTCATAGTCTTTGAAATGTCACTCATAGTAACACTGAAATTATGAAAATGTCACTCATAGCAATCTGAAACCTTGGCAGCTATGGACAGAGGGAATTACCTACCACCATATTCCTCTTACGTATGGTATTATGTGTAGCCTTATGGAAAGGGACATTTCCAATATTATTACTCAAATTATGATTGGGTACTTCCTGAAGTTCCTTTGCTCAAGTATTTGAATAGACACTTTCATGTTAAGACAATGGATACAGTTAACCATTTCCTCAGACAGAAAACAACACTGGACACAGCTTATGTTCGTAGAAACAATTTGACTTGTTCTTTAATTGAGGTTGAGAAGAAATTTCTGGAAGGGAGCAATGGATAAAAGGGGAAAAACAGGATGGTGTCAGAGATATAGAGGACCGTGGGATACAGAAGAAGCGAAACATCAAGACTCAAGAGTAATGCATGCACTACTTCTAAATTGGCAACACAAAGGGAAATTGTGTGTGAGTACAGATAAAATCGACCCTTAACAGTAAGTGCATGGGTAAAAGTGATTGTGACCATGTTTTTTAGAATTGATATCTTATCTTACCATCTCTTACCACTCTTAAGAATCCTCGGCCGGCTGGACCTTTTTACCTGCTGTGAAGTGTAAAGGGGAGAGGACCAACCCATCCAAACAAGATCAGAAACCAAACAATTCTAACATCAAAGAATCACTAACTCCGAGTTATGGTTTAGCGGGTTTATTACAAAGCCAAAAATAACTGAACATACAAGCACCTCATGACGAGATTAAGAAAATACACGGACACTAATTCAAAATTTAGTCTACGCAACAACTTAATTCGATGAAGCATAAAAAGGATAATGAACTCTAAAAATTTCAAACAAAAGATAACTGCTCCAATATCTAAATCAGTCTTCATGAATACCTACAAAGAAATTGATTAGTCTGTTCCTACTCTACCACTAAAGTGACATCCCTACTTAGCATTTCCCAAGGCAAGATCAGAAAAAGGTGTCAGCTCGTGAAGACTTCCTAAGAAGTACACTCACGTTGCATGAGTCAGTAGCCAGAGCTACCAACTTACTCTAAGTCTCCCTCCTCAATATTGATCTCGTCTTTCTACCCTCATCTGCTCTCTCTCTCTCTCTCTGGCTCTATGTTCCTTTTCTGCCGCTCATCCCTCTGGGCACTGTCCCTAATACAAAATGCACAACATGGAAGACACACCTTCGTCACACCTCTTCTGGCTGGACATCTCCTGGAGGTGAATTTCCATCGAAACCTGTTCTTTGTCCAATAACGGCCGAAGCGTCCTTGAGTCCCAGGCTCCTCCTGCACTGAAAGTATTGACTCCTCATTATCTGCATTCCTGGAGACGCTTGTAGCAAACGCTCCTCCATACCTAACTCCTAAAACAAAAGGTTAGTCTTAGCTAACAAGGACAATCTCCTTGCACCTGCAACAGAAGCCTGAATACAGAAAATCCTTCCCTACACATGAAATTCGCTGGCTACCTCCAAATGAGAGCCTTCCCAGGGAAGTACATTTCGGCCTGCACAATTCAACTAACAGAAGAAATGTGAATAGGCCTTTTCACAAGAAACCATAGACATTCAGTTAGGCCTCTATACATCAAAACTACACACATTAATAAACATTACATCTTTAAGCACTATATTTAATTACATTCTGCATATAAGTAATCATTACTACACGTGCAGCCTTTAATATTGTGTACGTTTAAATCTAATGCATTTCATTACACATGAATTAATTCACCTGCATTTTACGATAGGCAGTTACATTTAAAAGTCATGAACTCTTTTGACTAACATAAAATTACATTTCTAACATCACATTTACATTATTTGTTATTACATGATTATGATGCGCCCCTACAATTTTTCAAAACTTCATGGCGCTCTATCAGTTTGTAGGAGTTTGGCATCTGTTCTTGGGAGAACACGATCCCGTTATTCCTGGAGTTAATTTTGTTTGTGGGGAGCATGCATACTTCAAATTGTCCAAGGGATGGTATGGTACATATTATTTATGTATTGTTTTCCCAAAGATTCACCATGTAGAACATTTGAATGATTCTGTGTGGGAAACAAAAATTAGAACTAAACAATGTAGAAGTGGTACTGAGGTTGTGGGGGCTTTTTTTGGTGCTTGCTATGATTTCTGTAGGTGTACTCATGAATGATTTCAAGATTAGAAAGTTGTCCAACATAGTGGATAAGTTGGCCACAAGTACAGCAAGTTCCTTGTTGACTTTAGATACTGAGATGGTGTCTATGAGATCAATGCTTTTGCAGAACCATCTTGTATTAGACATCCTTCTCCTGATGTATGCAGGGCGGATTCTGCAAGAAGGTAAAGGTCCAGCAATGCTGTACCTATATACCTTACAAGAGTGAGGACGTAATGAAATATATTAAGAACATTACTGATCAAAAAGGAGGTTTAAAGGAATTTGAAGCTTATGGTGCTTGGAAGCAATTGGAAATGGATTTGTATGCAATAGGCAAATGGTTTGGAAACCTAGGAGGAGGAATAGTGGGTTCTATCTTCAGAACTCTTATTGTTATCACGATCTGTACGATATGTCTGTTTATTATCTTTAAAGAATACATGAGTATAAAAGCCAGGAAGGAAAGCAACATGGGAAGAGGTTAAAAAGAATTAGAAGGGATATGGAAATGGAGGAGAATTAGCATAGATCTTATGATGACATGACACACCTGGAAAAACTAGATGAAAGTTGTTGAGAACTTCAAGGCTTTGACTTGATTTCACCTGATACGTATGCGTGTTATTGTGATGGCTAACATTGTCATCAGAGGGGGATTGAAATAGTGGAATTTAGACTCCACCCTTACACATCACAGACGTGTCCTTATGTACTGACATGTGACACTATATTTACTGTGTCATAACTTTATCAATGTGTGTGTGAACATTTAAATTAATTAATAAAATGCATTTATTGTAGAAACTAGAGTTTTATAAATGTGTGACCCAATGTTCAGTTTAACATGTATTCTGTATTCACGTGTTTATTTATACTTTAAGTCACATTTGTATATATTCTGAAAGTCCTATTTGAAAGTGTAATCATGTATGCTTTTACTCACTTTTGCATTTGTTCTTGAGTTCCATGTGCACAAGTATAACCATGTATTTGAAGTGCACGTTGGAATGTTTAGTTAAAGTTAGCCTGACTAAAGGCCTTAATTTTAAATGTACTTTGCTGGTTAGCGTCTTTTTTCTTTTGCAGGTGCATTCTCAAGGTTTCATTAGCTGGAGAAAAGGAGTATTGTATGTTTTAGTTTATTGATAGTAAGGTATGTAAAGAGAAATCTTTGCAAGAAACATGAAGACCAAATGAGCAAATTAACCCTCTTAATCACCGTGTATCAGGAACGGGGAATACTTAAAGTTGCTGTCACTGTCCAAGTTCTCTGGGAAGGGAATTTAAAGTGATGTTACAAATGCATACCAGGAGAAGTGAAATGATTGGTTCCTGGTGGGGCAGTAAGATTATATGATTGTTGTTGAAGTTTTATTGGTTTTAGTGTTCACACTTTTAGTAGTTAGAGCTGATTCCCTTAGACTTTGAGCAGTACAGACCTCTCTCCTTCCTTTATTCTTGTAGGTGTGAAGCTTCATGCAAAACACTTATTCCAATTTTGGGAGACTTCTACTGGAGTCTTTTCTATGATGACACCTTCTTGCACTTCCAAATTTCCTTGAGATCCTTTTCTATGAATCATCCTTATTCTAAACTTACAACCTTGATTAGATTACTTTAGAGCGTATTCATTTTTAGGAGAGAGAATCTGAGTTTCTTTAAGAAACACCTATTTTTATTTCTCAGTTTTTGTACTGCTGTGGCTGTGATTATTTCACATCTTATTCTACTGAGGCTGACCCTATTGTGATATTTCATTTGCCAGCTGTAATCCTGAATCTTTTTAATATTCTCCTGACATTGGGCTGACTAATAATTGGCAATAAAACTACTTGACTTCAATTACTGGTTCCTGGTCCTTATTGTGGGGCCAAATCGTCATCACAAACATTGAATTGTTTTTATTATTGTTTAACTCCCTTGGTGTCTTAAAAAGATCCATCAGATGGGAGATTGTAAATCAAGCATCTGCATGCTGTCACTACTATTGTTACTGCAAGTACTGCATCTGGAGCAACTGCAAATTCCATAAGAGGGGAAATGCTTTTCCTGATTGTGATCTCCTTCCGATCTTCTGGCCACATATTCATTTTCAAGATATTTATCCTTGGCCAAGTGATAGATATTGGACCACTCCTTTTGGAACTTACCTGTGGTATTATAGGTGATTCCAACTGCATTGATTTTGCCTGAAGGTGGAGTCATATGGCATTCTTGGTACTCTCAGGAACCCTCAATTCAGGTTTCCTGAAAGTATCCGTTAGTCCTTTTAAAATACATCTACTACAAAGTTAATATCCTTTTCACTGTCTCTTCTCTTCTTTTTTCTGTGTTGGGGTGATTCACCTACCTTTACCTTTCTCTATTTTGTGGAGGTTTGCAAGGGCTTCTCTGAGCATGTGATGTCATCAGCCACCACTGTGTGCCTTTTTTCTCTTTGTGGTTAATTAACTGCTTTTGTAAATTGCAAGTCTTTGGGTTGTGTAGACTCAAAATCTGTAGTTTGTTATTGTGCAGCTCTGAGAATAAGAAGAGTTCCCACTTGTTAAACATGGCCCTTTCTGCCGGGTCACCCCAAAACTTTTTGCCTTCGTCCGCCCCTTTTTGCTGAATTCTTTTTTGTTGACTTTAGGAATCTGGGCACTTTACCACTGCTAACCAGTGCTAAAGTGTATGTGCTCTATACTTAAAACTTGATAGCATCGGCTTATCCACAATTGGCATATTTAATTTACCTATAAGTACCTTGTAAATTGCACTACATGGTCCAAGGGCCTCTAAGTTAAATGCTACTAATGGGCCTGCAGTACTGGTTGTGCCACCTACTTGAGTAGCCCTTTAAACATGTCTCAGGCCTGCCACTGCAGAGCCTCTGTGCGCAGTGTTAAACTGCTATGTTGACCTGGCAAGTTAACTTACTTTATAACTAAACAACAGGAGAGGGAGGGAAGCTACTGGAGCCACTCTTGATCCCCCTGGACAGTATTATTTAAACAACAAAAGAGTGTATCCTGAAGTGAAAATAAGCTAGCAAAAACGTACTCACTGTGTTTTAAAAGAACCCTCACTCACCAACCTAGTTGGTGACATGCTTCATCATTGGGTTCCCACCAGAGAGGCCGAATGCCTCTCCGGTGTGCTACAACGCCTGAATTACAGCGGAGCTGGTTTTTGTGAAGTCAGTGCAAGTTGTGAAAGGTGCAAGGAGTGAAGTTAAAATGGTGTCGCAGTTTAATCCAAAAATAATTTTAATGGTGGAAAACTGTGCACAATTAAAAAGGTGCTTCGGATGTGTCGAAACTGGTTTTAGTAGACCAGTTACATCCTAGTGTACATAAAAATGGTCAACATGTTTCTGCTTCCCAATATATTAAGCGAAGCATTCGTCAGGACCTAGGAGGACTACAACAGCGGTGTGTGCTCGCTAAGGCGCACCCTAACCTGTGGAGTCAAGGACCGCTTTAACTCACGGTTCTTAAGTTGCCTTCAGGATTTCTGAAAACTTTTATCTCTGTTGAAACAAAGAAAAGAGACCACCGAACAAAATAATTCACAGCGTACACATAAATCATTGAAAATGCCCCGTTTGACAATGTGTACTAGATGGCTCTCATGCATGTCGTCTATAGTGCTCTCTGTAATTACAGTGGTAAGATTTAGATAGCAACAAACAGTATCCGGTGGTGTTTCTGTTTAAACTCAATGCATTCAGTGAATTATTTCCGCGATGTACTCTTGAAGTTAACGAGATTGCCGGTATACTCTCTAAATGGCAGAATTTTACGCCCGTTTAACTTAACCATGGGTTTTGCTGTCTCCTAACTTCAAGAGCCCATGAGCAAGGCACAGTGTATTACAAAGTAGGCATATACTTTTAAGTTTTACAGTCCTAGTAGTGAAATACTCTCACATTTGTTATTCACTACCAAAAGGCCTACCTCTCCCATAGGACAACATTGGGATTGCCTTATTACATTTTACAAGTGTCATTTTCAATTGGGTAGACTGGGACCCTCAGACTTGGTGTTCCTGGAATCACAATTTAAAAACACAATTTATGGTGAAGTTGGATTTTAAATTGTAATTCTGAAAATTCCACTTTAAAAAGTTGGCATTTTCTCACTGTAACCATTTGGTGCTTCCTGCCTGTCTCTGAATACATGTCTGGTGTGGGTGACAGCAGCTTTGTGCATTCCCTCTACTCAGCCATACACAAATAGTATGACTGATGGGTCATATACTTCCTTTTGGGCCATCCTGGGCAGGATGGGAGGAAGGAGCTGACACTTACACCTGAGCGGTGTCCTGTCTGCACACAAAGGGTTGTATACACCCCTTGGAGGAGTCAGGAGCCAGGGCAGGAAAGAAAGGGACTTGTACATTTCAATGGCATCTCTTTGAAGTCTCCCCACTTCAAAGGCCCAGCTGGGTATAAGTACTGGACTTCTGACACTACCAACTCAAAACACTTCTGGAACTGAGGACATTCCACTAGGAAGAAGGAGTGCTGTGATTCTCATGGAACTGTCACTCTGCTAAACTGATTTGTTTTGTTGGCCTACTCTATTGAGCCCTTGCCTGGGAGTGAGAAGGACTGGACCTGCATCTCTACATCTCAGAACCTAAGTATCTCCAGGGGCTTGTTGGCTGGCCTCCTGTTGTCTGAAGCCTCAGGGTTATCAAAGACTTCTCTCTTCAACCTGCAAACAGCACCTGAATCCTGTCTGCTGTATGCCCTGCTCTGAGAAGTGGTGCCAATCCAGTCCTGGGCCCTTGGAAATGAGCTTAAAGTGCTGCAACAGCCAGAACCGACACATCGACACCGTTGCGCCAAACAGAACTGACACATCACTGCCGTTGTGGGAACCAGATTGGCGTATCGCACTTGGAACTACCGCATCTCCTTTGGAACTGGCACTTCTGAACCAATGCATCGCAGCCACTTTGTGAAGAAATTTGACGTATTGCAACTATAGCATGGAGACATACGGCGTATTGCATTGAGAACCGCTGCACCTCGGAACCGGCACTTCGCTCATGGAATTGACGCAGCACCGCCGTTGCGTGGATAAATCCGGCACATCACCCCAACTGCTTGGGGATCACCAAAGCATCTCGTTGTTTGCAACCAGTATCAAGGTACTTTTTCTCAGCCGGCCCTACGTGGCTCCTGTATTCGGCCCATGCTCCAACGCAACCGGCCTGAACTCTTGACTTTATCCCTGTCCAACACAACCAATTTACTCTCTAAGCGCTGACTGCTTCTAAGTGCTATTTTTATTTTACTAAATTGATGTGACATCTTTTTGTGGTGTTTTCACTGTCTTACTGTTTGATGTGTTACACAAATACTTTACACATTGCCTCTTATGTTAAGTGTGACTCAATCAAGCAGCATTTGAAGAGCGCGGCACTGTCACCTCTAGTGGTATATGGGCACTGGGGTGCAAGGTCTCCATCAACTGCTTTGTGGTAAGCTACCAGAGGGTGAGAACGGGATGATTTAGGGTGACTTTCCCTAGGATTATTGTTCCTGTTTGGACAGGATGCAGACCTCTGCCAACTAGAAAACCAATTTCCAACACCACTCCTTATGTATATTTCTTATAAAATTCATGTTTTTATCAATCGTTAATGTTTGGATGTGCAATGCTATTGTCTCGTGGTTTTTTACTAATGGCCCATACTGCTTTTACATGTTAAGCTTTTCAAAGAACATGTCCTTAGGAAATCATCATTAGTTTAAGCTGGTCCTCACTTCCCTGAATTGGAAGGATGTAAGCAATGTGGGATATAACCAAGGACCAGTATATGAGATATATAAACACGTTCTCTTCTAGGTGACTAGACAGAAGGCCTCCTCTGTCAATACTCAAAGTTTTGAACTGTCATAGACTGGGAAAGATTCCCATCCCTGTTAAAGTCAGGTGTATTATAGGATTGCCACATAATTTCCTGTGACATCAAATGCATGGACCGGAATGGCGCAATTCAAAGAAACTGGTGAATTCACAGTCAAGTCGCATAGGTGACTGACTGTGTCTGACGTTGTTCAAGAGCGACTCTTGGTATGATGGGAAGTTAGTTGATAAAAGTCTACATGGTTCCATTTTTAGAAGTTTTACAAACCATTTGGGGTTCATTTCGGATCTCAGGTTTGGGTTGAGGGCTGTCACATTCTAGGCTTTGAACCTAAGGGATCTCTATTCATGTTTCATTCTCCTGAAAGAACTTTGATTGATCAAGTAAACAGATGATGATCAAAGGGTTCTGGTTGGTGCATAGTGGAGAGTAAGGGGCTTTACAACAAAGTGACTTAGTGCGGTGCTAGCCTCCTTGGCTTAATGCCGCACTCTGCCACTTGGAGGAGTGAGCTAAAGAATGATGATGGATTAACCCCATATCAGTTGACTGGGGGTGAGTGTTTGCATTGCTTCATGCGCTCCGTCCATCATCCCCTTTGGTTTTGCTTTGCTCATCCTAAGTTAGCAGGGTATGCCAAGACGAGGGTCCCTTGCTCACTTTGCCACTGGATTCAAGATAGCCTGGCTGATGAGGGTTATGAACCCGAAACCGGTCCCAGGATGCTTGTTTCCGGTCCAGGGAAGACATGGCTTGGCAGTTCGGTCTGGACTATTCCCATGGGGCACAGGGTCAGACTGATTTGCATATGGCCATGTCTGAACTGGGGTGGCGGAGTCAGCTAAAGAATGATGATGGATTAAACCCATATCAATTGACTGTGGGTGAGTGTTTGCATTGCTTCAAGCGCTCCGTCCATCATCCTCTTTGGTTTTGCTTTGTTCGCCCTAAGTTGGGAGGGTATGCCCAGACGTGGATCCCTTGCTCACTTTGCCACTGGATTCAAGATAGCCTGGCTGATGAGGGTTATGAACCTGAAACTGGTCCCAGGATGTTTTTTTCCTGTCCAGGGAAGACATGGCTTGGCAGTTCGGGCTGGACTGTTCCCATGAGGCACAGGGTCAGACTGATTTGCATATGGCCATGTCTGAACTGGGGTGGCGGAGTTAGCTAAAGAATGATGATGGATTAACCCCAGATCAGTTGACTGGGGGTGAGTGTTTGCATTGCTTCAAGCGCTCCATCCATCATCCCCTTTGGTTTTGTTTTATATATACATTAGGACTTATTCACAACATATGTGTGTGTATCAAGATAATGATAAGTAATACTTACCTATCTCCACACTACCATGGCCTCACTTCATCAGGACTCCACTGCCTGGACACCACCAGTGCAACGGGATGATCTAAATCGGTTAGGCGCAAACCCTCCGGCCTCACGGTGATGGAGTACTGCAAGCCGGCTGAGATGACTGCAGTGGAGGCAGGAACCTGTCTATTGCCGCAACATCTAAATATGGCAGGTGGACTGCCGTCAGCTCGACAGAGTACTTGGAAACGCCAATGCAGTGGGATGACAATAGTCTTGCCAAGTTCTAAATCAGGCCAAAAGTCTATTGCATCTCCAGATGGATTTATGGCATACACTTGTATGAAACTTGTATTGGGTTTTATCCTCTACGGCAGGAACTTGTGCCATTGCTGTTCGAAGTTGAGACTGATGTGTTTCATATCACCTAGTTCTCCATTGAACCACTTGTTGGTTGCGTTGATGCCCACCTTGGCTTTTCTGGATTGGGCTAATTCTAGGATATCTTAGGAAGAAGCTATTTTTTGGTATCGGTTAACTAGCTACATGTTGTGGTCTGTTGACTCAAGCTGATTGATTTTAATGACACTTTGGGGCATATGTACAAGGTAAGTGGCGGAGAGAGGCGTTAGCCTTCCTGGCTTAACGCCTCTCTCTGCTATTTCATAAAAGCAGGGCTGCACCATATATACAAGAATATGGTGCAGGCTGCATTTCCCCCTGCGCTGGTGCTACAGTTAGCAGTATACCACCAACGCAGGCACCCTTGCACCATAGTGCAAGGGTGTCTGTGTGCAGGGGAAGATTGTTTATGCGCAGGAAGGTCCCCCTTCCTGCACATTAGCAATCTTTAAATGTCGTTTTGTAACTTCTATGTGTGCTGCTTAAAGCAGCACACACAGAAGTTGCAAAACGGCTTTTAAAAAAAATTATTGTTTATGTGCAGGAATGGGGACCCTCTTGTACATAAACAATCATTGGCCTTTTGCTGTTTTCATGTGTGCTGCACAAGGCAACACACACGAAAACAGCAAAAACAAAGAGAAATTAAACATTTCTCCTCGTTGTGCCAGGGTAAGACCAGGTTTTCCCTGGTCTTAATTCTGGCCCTGCCTCCGATTTACACCTCCCTTGTAAATAGGAGGCAGCGTCAGAATCAATGGGTGTTGCGGTGGAATGCCCACAGCAACACCCATTGCCCTCTCCTTTCACGGTAAGCATAGCGTGAAAGGGAGCCTTATTTACAAGGCAGTGTTAAGCCACGTTAGGTGGCTTAACGCTGTCTTGGCAATAAGGCTAAGCCCCTATCGGCACAGGAGCATCGCAAAAAGTGACCATGGCGATAGGGGCTTGCACATATGCCCCCTTGTGTTGACACAGACTACTGCTAGTTTCTAAGATAGCTCTGGGGTATAGAATGTGTAGCATTGAGATTGTAGGAGCTGGGATTTTTTGTTACATTGATTGGGTTGATGTAAATGAATAAGTTGTCCGTTTAAAACTGCAAATGCTCTAACAAAAATGTGGTGTCATATTTTTGAGTGAATGTAAGTACCACCGGGTCCAGATATGCGCACTGGGTTGCTCACCATTTGTTATAAAATGAGAACCACATTGTTCTCAATGAAGTCTATTGCAAGTTTTATGTTAAGGCTTTTGATCCACATAATGAAGTCTCCCATGATCAGAATTTGGTTGGCTTTGGATTATAAGTGGAGTGAAAGAAAGATTGCTTTTGGGCCTGAGGACCAGTAGATGTCTAAGGGTCTGAATGCGAGTTTAATGGTGCAGGAGTGGACCGCCAGGCAGGTGGCTCTCTCAAGCACCGCCAGACCCGTGGTCACACCGCCTGCCAGATTACGAGTTTCCTCATGTCTGGCGGGCTGTTTTTAGCAGTCCCACGGCGGTGCCGCTGAAAATGGGCATCACAATGGGAATGCCAAAAAGTGTTCCTGCATGGCATGGACTGTAAAGTCAATGCCGCGCAGGAACTGTGGTGCATGAACAAGGGGGACACATGTTGCACCCCCTGCATGCATCCCCATGCACATATGCAACAGGGGGCCCTGTAGGACCCCCACTGTTTCTGGACCGCTAGCTTTTTCGTAGAGGGAAGACCTCCATGACACCTCTGACGTTTCTGAAATTGTAATATGCATGGCGCTGCCACAGCGGCGCCGCCAGCATAATACTTAGCTCCTGACCTCCAAGCCACCGCCAGGAAACAGCGGTTCCCTGGTGGCTGTGGCAGTGCAATGGCAGTCAGACAGCCAAAGTCGTAATTGGGCGGTCAGACCGCCAGTGCAGAGGAGGCTGGACCGCCACTACTGTGCCCCCATGAGTCTAGCAGACTCATAATTTGGCCCTTAGTGTTGAAGAAGCTCTAGGGATTGATGAAGGAGTGTCTGGCTATGACCTCAAATGAGGAAAACGTTGAATTAAGAATGTTAGCACAGGCTATTTCAGATGCATGAGCTAGAGCAAACCTTGTACTTCTTTTGTCCTCTCTGGGGCATATTCTCAAGGAGTTATCGCCGAGTTACCGGCACTTTATCACAGCCAAAGTCGCGATAAATATATCACCCCATTCACAAGCTGGTGCTAACAGCCCATAGCACCAGTTTATCTGCGATAGCAGCCGCAAAAAACATCGCCACAGATGACCCCCGCAACTATCGCTAATGAGATGCAGAGTAGGCATTCCCGTGCCAAAAGTCGCGACAACACCAATCCTCAACATTCTCAACAACCAGCCAGATCGGCGAAAAGAGCACAAAACATGCGATAAGGCGTGTAAGCAGCAGGAAACTAACACCTGCTCTGACCTGGTGCAAAGTCGGACTACAGCCTGCACCACAAAAGAGAGCCCAGCCCAGAGCCACACCTGAAGAACAACAGCTGCCATGGAGCCACTGAACATATGGGCACCCAAGAGGGCTACAACACCCACCGCCACCACCCCTTGGACCACCCCCCCACCCCGGGCCCCACACCGGGCTCCCCCCACCTCCCCCTGACCAAGACACTGCACATCAACGGCACGAAAACATGAACAAAAGCACTTGCCTGATGTCGTACAATTGCAACTGCTGGAGCAGAGTTTTCTGTTGAAAATTTATCGAGTTTTAAGCTCCAGTTTGGTCTATATGTTATGATTTTAAAACACTAATTAGTAATGATTAATTAATAGTTTGTTTTGTCTGGACTAATCAATATTACTAATGAGAGAAACTACACGTGGGATGCATATATGTTGCTTAATAATAGTGTGCGGTTTATTCACAAATGCTATTTGTTTTGTGTTTTGTGCGTTTAAAATAACGTGTACTAATGCTTTATTGTGTTGCAGAAGGCTAGATAAGTACATACACATAAGGGTATTAGAGGGGTTTAACACTGTACAATCATTATGACGTGGTAACGTTGTTTTTGTCTCTTTTAATTAAGATGGTTTTTTTGGCCTAGATAAAGATGGCTGCCTTTTACAGCCTGCGCTCGAGTAATCGAATTTTGATGAGAGGCCTTGCTGAACATGGTCGAGAGTCACCTGACCACAGCCTTTGCCTGGTTTAAAAGTTTTCCGTGAGGACAGCAGCTCCGGGAACGGGTCCAATTGCCCTTGGACAAGGATAAAGCCACAATGAACAATGACAATGCTGCGCTGGCTCTGCTAAGATATCAAGGAAGAGCATTTTCGAAAGAAACATTTGCAAACTCGAGTTTCCTTCTTCCGTCTTTTTATTTTTGTGATTTTTCCTGAGCAGAGATTTTCTAAATGTATCTAAAGACTTCCTTTCCTGCTCGCTCTGCTCAGTGGTTCAACGGATATCTAACATTTGTTTGTTACCTTTATTTGCAACATATACTATAAGTATGTTAGACTAGAGAGGGTCCATGTTCGTTCGCTGGTTCATTCTTTCATCGCGTTTGGACGTCTGGACGTTTCCTATGCTGAGGACGGCGGCTCGAGAGACTTTACCGAGAAACCTGTCCTGTCCCATTTAGCTAGAATAGGTAACTATGAGAATAACGATTTTGCTAATGATTGACTTTACTTTTGAATTAATTTTAGATAAACAAGCATTTGTTTGAATTACAGTGTCGGGTGTTTATTCTTTGTCGTTTATTGAGTTTCAAATGTATTTCTTATGTTCAAAATCATGACTCAAGGCAATGTCATTAAGGTCGCATTGACCTCATTGTAGATGCAGATTGGACTAGATTTTCTCTCCTATATTCAGTGTGGATAGAGTAATAGTGTGAATTTAGTGATATGGGCCCTAGTGTATGATGTGTGACTGCGCGTGTGACTGTAGATTTACTCTGTCCGTGGAAGCTGGGAGAATTTATATGCGCCGATCTGCAGCACAACAACCAACAAACATGTGAGTACTGAAATCCTGATTCATTCATTCACCATTGAAAGACCAAATAAAATGTCACATTCCAATTTGTCTCCAAACAACTATTTTGAAGAGTCATGGCGGGGCATCCCTGGACAATCTGTGACTCACAGCCTGCAAGACAATATCCAAGATAAGAAGGTGTGTCAGGCACTCATCAAAGGACAGGGAGAGAGAGAAAGAGAGAGAAAGAAAGAGAGAGAAAGAGAGAGTCTGAACAAGGAGCACAAGGCCAATCGGGCCCTTGGCTCATGCAAACATGCCAACAGCTGTGTGTGTCTCGAAATTTGTGCACCCCAAATCATGGGCCTGGCATCAAAGTCAGCATGAAGTCCCCAGCACATTTAAGAAATGCAAGCAGTAGTCAGACTAAAATTAGGAATTGAAGCTCCTTTGTCTCAATACACAAGGCAGAAGGCCAACCGAACCCCCGACCTTGGTCCTGAATGCGGCTGGCACACCCTGCGTGAGATACCATACCAGCCTCCGACGACTCCCACACCACTAACTGCGCCAATGAAACACCAACGTGCCCATACCCCACAAACACTTGTCCCTGCACAACCTACACCTGCAAGGGATGCCCTTGACATATTGGTAAAAAACTACCCATACATCCAAACGTTGCACACACATATGACTCATTGCCCTGAGCTGTGGCATATCGTCCACCGAACTGCCACCGGTCTGAGGAGTGCCGGTGCCACGAGACCAACAAATGCAATGGCAGGCATTCCCGGGCACATGCACAACCCCTGTCACGTGGAACTGTACTATGCACGAATGCTGCATCTGTTGGGTTCCTGCCAATGGCAGTTTTGCGAATCAGTTTCCATCTGAGTTTCCGTCTTGCCTACGTCACCGGCGTCCAGCCCTGGTTCCACTGTTGATCATTCACATTTGAGTGGCCCATGGAGGTCTGCCTATCCAACGCAATGGTAGCTGAATTGGACTATGACCTGACAGTGCGGCCCCTGTTGGCCCACGAACAGGAGTGTCACCCGGATAGCCATGCATGGGATGCACTGATCTTTGGCGTATGTGCTGGCAGTTGTGCATGGGAGATTGCACAACTCCCCGTGTGCAGTGACCACATCGAGGCGCTCCCCTTTTGGGCTGTGTTGCGGATTGGGGAAACGGTGTGGACTGAGCACATCTGCCCGGATGAGTTAATGGATTGCCTCACCCTGGTGTTCCTTGAACTCGACAACGACGTACTAGTGGAACACATTGCCCATGAAGCTGCGCTGGCATTCATGGACGAGTAACTACGTTCCTGCAGCCACATCAGATTGCTACCCACAGCACAGGTCCCAACACCTTGTTGCATTGTGGGGAATGCTCACATATCCCACCACAACAGAGTACATGTCTGCCTTCGACTGGACTCTGAATGCATGTGCGTGGAACTACGTGTGTGTACACACACCTGTGCAAGGTGATGCAGTTCCATGGTCGGAGCAGCACAGCGTCGTTTGGCAACGTTACCAATTCGGACATACTGCTGTGGGGAGAGTACACACATGGCAATGTAGCACTACATGTGACCTTGGCGGACACTTTCACCTGATCACTGTCAGCAGAGCCGACAGTCGGAGCAGTCCGGTGGTAGAGCACTATGCAGACCCCATGGGCGGTGAGTCGTGTCCCATCACAAGGGGCAATGAGCAGACGCCAAAGATCACATGACTAGTTCAGCAAGGCAAGGTGGGCTGAGACCGTTGCCATCCATAATGATTTTGTGTACATTTTTGCCTCCCCATTTCTTGCATCCTGACACGTTCCCATGCTGCGTGTAAGTGTCTTAAGCATGTCCCTGCATGTTGTGGACGTTGCCTTGTCCGTCCTGACACGCACATGCCAATAAAGCCCACGCAACTTCACTAGTGTCTAGCTGTGATCAGTGTTTATTAGATTGACAACTTGTGTGCCACAATGAGCATCGTCCCTACACAGGGAAGGACTGACTGATGCATGTACAATGGGGGTGGGTCCCTTTTGACAGCTCCACCTCTTCGAGCCAGACATTGTTTTGGGATAGTTGCTGGCAATCCTGTGTACTTACGTGTCTTCAGCAATGTGAGTATGGTTTCCAACCTCTGACCATGTGGAGCAATGTTATAAATCATAACAGAATGTGTCCATACAGATGTGTGTGAGTAGGTATGCGACGTGAAGTTCTGTTGTCACATGTGATGTAGGACACCAATTCTGGACTGCTACCGATTTGGTCATTCCTACACACAGCCCTATTCAATACAAGGACGTGTGCCTACGTTGGGGGCTTGCGAGATTGTTGTCAACGTGCAATGGGGACACAGCTTGTACTCACCTTCACAGTCATCCAATTGGCCATGTGTCTCAGGGTTAAACATGCGCATTGATGTCATTTACCAGGGTGTACATTCTTGTGCAATCATTGTCCCTACATCCAGCCATACTTTCATACTTGAGTGAACATAGTCATGACACATCTGTGTGATTTCAAATGTTTTATTCACATTCTGGTGAATGACGGAGCTGGAGCTGGAGCTGTACATGGCCATCCAAGCCCACATTACATGGAAGCCCAGGGGTGGGCCAACCCGAGTCCTTTGGGGATTGAAAAGTGATTTGGAAGAGGGAGAGTGCAGTCCACTGCTGGATTGCTGTGTAATTGTCAACCAATGAAGATATGGCAGTCCATGTTGGGGTCCAGGTGAATGTCGCAGAGTGTTCCGGGAAAAAGTGGAAGGTGTTGTTCCAGGGCATGATGCATAGGGCAGAAACAGGCAGGGACAGGTCAGATGCGGTGATGGATGCTACTACCTCCTTCCTCACACAGTAATTACCATCCACATCTTACTCCTCTGATACTTCTTCTGTGTCCGGTTAGTGTGGCGGTGTAATGGCTGCATCACTGTGTGCCACTGACACATCAGGGTGTGAAGGTGATAGGGCTGCATCACTGTGTGCCACTGACACATCAGGGGCCGAGATGTGTGTGTCGTAGTTCCCGCTGCAGTTATCTGGGACTGGCTCAGTGACAGCAATGGCAAGATGATGAACTGCAAGGCATGAAAGATCCCAGCTACATCTCGCTGGTGTTCAGCCGTGGCAGCCATACTTCCAGCCTGCATCTGCTCCACAATCTCCATTGTCCTGCGCATCTGTGCCAACTCTGTGCTGTCATCGCTGGTGCCTGTCTGACTAGACAGTTCTTGTATCCGAGTAATGGCCCCAGCGATGTCAGTCAAGGATTGTCAGGGAGCATGGTGCGGACAGTGTGTGTCCGTTATGGACTGTAAGTGGTCCCTGATGAGACTCAGACACCCACGTATGGCATTGAGTTTGGCTGCCACGAGCTCGAAACCCACCCTCAGCTGATCAGCCAACTCCACCTGGCAACCCAACACACGGCATTGAAATTCCATGTGCTGTTCGTGGGGGTCCTGGGAGACAGCCGTGGTGGTGTGTGTTTCCTGCTGTGTGGTCTGTGCAAGTGGTGGGGTCACCTTGAGGCAGCTGGCCTGCCCTGCTCCTGGGGGTGGGGTGCGAAGGCTGTCCATTAGCCGTTGGAGGGTGTCTGGACATATGTGCAGGTTGTCCTCTTCATCATCACTGATGGGATTTGTGGTCTGCTCTGCAGTAAGTGTTGAGTGTCCCTCTGCAATGTTAAGGGGAGATGCAGGTTAACAGAGTTTCCCATGTATGTTGACGCTTTGCAGATGTTTACATAGAGACTGCATGACAATGCACATTGCAACTTTTTGGGAGGAGCTGGCTATTTGATGGTAGACAGTGGGATTTTCGACTACATGACAGATGTGTGGTAGTACCCGTACATTATCATCACACAGTGTCAGGCAATGCCAGATGTGAGTGACCAGATACTACGCGCGAGCGGAACCTGTTGTGTCCTCTGTCCTGTGGTGAAGGTGTTGCACTTTGTACCATTGCCATTATTGCTGATGTTCTGTGATTGCTATGTGTGTGTGCTGCATTGTTGGGGAGTAGCCCCTGCAGCTCAGATTTCTTGGACCCTTATCCCTTTGAATGCTGTACCTTTGAATTGTGTGCTTTTTAGGGGCTGAAATGTTTGCGACTTGGGTCATTTGTGCTCTTGGACAGATTTTGTGGCCTTGTGCATTGTTTGTCTGCTGCGTGTATTGGACGGCATGGGTTGTGGGTGCACGTAGATATGTCAGAGTGTGACCTGGTCCTTTACGGATGTGATCCACACTGAGCCACCTCCAAGTCGAAACATGCACCATGTCATGTATTTTGGCTGCTGCCATGCTATCGGTCATGCAGTGTTACTTGCATAGTCAGTGTGGCTCACACAGCCGCTGCTTTTCTGGATTCATCACATGTGCATGGATAGCTTGTGTCGTTGGTGATTTGGAGGGGCCCCATATGTGCACTTGGTGGACTGGGCCTACTTGGTGTTTGTATGTGTGCTGCAGTGTGCCAAGGGTATCAGGGTCATGTTCCACAGTCATTGTGCGTGTGCAGTGTGCTACACATGATTGTGCATGTGTGCCACTGTGCCCATCTCCCCCGTCCCCCCAGTCCCTGGTGGTTACTCACCCTGTTGCTGTTGGGTCAGGTCATTTCGAGCTGTGTCCAGGCCCCCAACTCCTGCCACCATATCCACACTGATGACTGTGGCCACCATTTCCTTCAGCTCACCCACCTCCAGTCGCCGTTGCTGTCTTCCTGTCGGCAGCGAGTTTCTGTTTGGTCTGGCTTAGCATGTCATGCAGCGCCTCTTCACCTCCTCCATTGACCTCCTTGACACTCCGTCTGCATTGACGTTGGTGACGATGGACTGCCATATTTCCATTTGGGTTGCCAGTGCCTCAGTGGAGGTGACGAACAGTTGTTTATAGTGTTCTATCACCTCCGTGACGATGATCCGGTCTTCCTGCGGATGAACTCCGTCTTCCTCTTCCACTTCTCCTTGCCCTTCCCCAAACATGGGGTTCCATGCTGGTCCTGCGTGGGGCTTGTGGGGTTCGGCTAGGTTCTGGTGTGGATTTTTGGGGCTTTTATAGTCCATTTTCCCGCATGACGTGTCGAAATTGCAGGCCTGTCGCTGGTTTTCGTAGATTTTGGTATCGCGCTTTGGGGCATCGCAACTTTTTGGGGATTTTTATGCGGTCATTTGGCACGTTATCATGCTACTGTCGCATGGTCCCACAGGGTTGGGAATTGGACGTTAAGACGGTGTTATTTTCTCGCAATAGACTGCGATATGCAAAGTTGCATCAAGCTACATTTGCGATGGTTAACACACGTTCTTGAGAATATGCCCCTCTGTTTTTCAAGGTGGTTTTGTGACCATTGGGAAGAAGTTTATCAAGAGACGTAATGGAAGTTTCTTCATGGCAAGTCTCAGTAACAACTATTTTTTGAGTGTTCATTTCAAAATGGAGATTATGGGTGGGCATTGTCTGCCTGCGTGCAGCTCAGGTGCTGATTGGGCTGGGTTTGACATAAGGACCCTGTGGTGCGGAGATGTGGTTTGGGGCAAGTCTATACACATACAGTAAACTATGTGGTAATTTTATAAAAATATGAATTAAAATTTACCAAAGAAGTGAAAAGAAAACAAATCCAGACATTGAGCAATTTGCTTTTGCACTTTCACTTAGCATGTTGTTCTATTCACCGTAACAACATTTCCAACAGTATGCTATGCTATGCCAGGGGATTTACAAAGAGCATGGCGATCCGAAGGCATCCCAGTGCTAGCTGCCAAAGAGAACCACTACACCTCTACATTTATGAAGGAGTGCTAGGATATCCTTGTAGCGAGTATTTTATTTACATTTTTCCATCATCAAAAAAGAAGCTCCCATACGATGTTATTGATTATTGATCTTTTCTATGAATCAACCTTATTATTTTCTTTGTTTTGTTATTAAAATGCCTCTGTTCAGCTAAGGACACACATGTGATGTTTCCTGTTACATTTTTTGTCTTGGATACTCAGGCACTTGAGGGCTGGGGTAGGAGGAAACGAATTTCTTATACATCTGGATAAAATATGTTTTGAAAAGCGTTCTCAGGAGGGAAGTTCCAAAATCTTGTTAAAATTATGGGGATTTGTAGTGTGCCTTCCCACACATTACTTTGAAACTTTACCCCTATGGATTCATTCAAAGGAAGGCCAGCCTGCACAGCAGAGTTTTATTCTTTTATTTTGCACAGTGAGGTGTTGAGCATGCTGCCGCGCTCTGCTCTCTGTTTTGTAGGGACTGCTGTTGTTGGAGGTGCGGAATTCAATACGGAAGGAGGTGTAATGAGACTGGTCTATTGTTTGATTCAAGCTTGTAGTTTGTGTCTTTTCTAAGCACTGACAAGCTTTTAGTCCTTCAGCATTATTCAAAATAAAGCAACGGAGCTCTGTTCACCTCCACTAGATTTATACAGAACTATGATGTTTTTCGACAGGGGAACACGGATTACTTTGATAGACAGGCACTGAAGTACTAATTGGTTATTAAGAAACATTTAGTCCCTCATTGTGAGTGTTATGTCAACCGGATCCTAGATCAAATTTCAGTTTGCATCTGAATAAGGATTCTGATATCTGCAGGCATTACTGTGCATTTCACCTGGCACAAATCCGGTAGAATTTGTCTTTGGAAATGTAGTTGAAAAGATTTTAACATGCTGCAATTGGGTATGCAAATTCCGATACTGCATGTTATGCCTCGTTGCTACCTGCAGAACTTGGGTCTAGATTCTGAACACTGTCACGCAATGCAGCACAGCCTCCTTAGAGACTGCACTGTGTTGCGTGACAGGGAGAGAGAAGAAGAGTGCCATATTTACAGAGAAATGCCACTCTACTCCCCTTGCCGTAGCGCTGGTGCTAATTTTGGCTGCTGTGTGCCAGGCCGTGCACCGGGCACACCCCTAAAGGTGCTAGGGTCTAGCATAGGTTTTGTACAAAACACTATGCTTAGAGATGTCGGGCTCACTGTGCCACTGGAGTCAAGCTAGCCTGACTGATGAGGGGTGATGCCCCGAAACCGGTCCCAGGATGCTTGTTTCCGGTCCAGGAAGACCCTTGCGTGGCAGTTTGGGTCTGGACTGTTCCCATGAAGCACAGGGTCAAGACAGATTTGCATATGGCTGGGTCTAAACTGGGTTGGCATGGTGAGCAAAAGAACGATGGATTTAACCCAGATCTGTTGACGGGGGAGAATGTTTGATTTGCTCTGCATTATGTCCATCATCTGTGTGCCTTAGACATGTCCAAAAGTGTTTCCTTCTTTGTATATGTGCTGAACAGTGCAGAACACATGCAAAGTCGGAAAGGCATGAAGAAATGTAAATTAATGCCTGCTTTTCAGCAGTGTTAAATTTTGGCAGTAAACCCTTTCCACTAATGTTAGTGAATCGGGTTTAGCATCAAAATGCATGGGTGGTTGCATGGGAATGCCATTGTACCACCCATGAAACACCCCCTTAATGCAAAGTAATGCAAGGCAGTGTTTCGAACTGCTGTGCATTAGTTTTCCGTACAAACCAACGCATGTATTAATTTGCGTTGGTTTGTGAATCCCGAAACGGGTTAAGCATCGGGTTAGCATTATAAAAGTAACGCTAACCTGTTGCTAAACCTTTCAGAATCTGGGCCTTGGAATGATGCAGTGATATAATGCACGGTCAGAGCGCCGTTCTCTGTAAACAGAATGAAGAATCCAAAGAGTGATGGGGGGAAGTTCTTGAATTAACCGCAGCCACTGGATATGACTTGGATCACATCCCAGCCCCTCGTCTTTTCAGACAGGACAGGACCCAGTTATGTGAATCCAATAGACACAGTACATCTCGAACTGCTGGGCCAGGTCCATTACATTTGTATTTTCGGTAGGGAGCTGCTTGGTTCCAGTGGCACAATGGGTATGAGAGTCATGGTACTTAGGTGAGCAATATGAAAAGGTGATAGTGGATTTAATTTATTTTAGATGCACTATTAATTGCTCAGGTCACATCACAGTCCATTGTTTTTTGGTGCACCATACCACTTCAGACAAATATAAATCAGTTGTGGTCATTTTACAATAGGAACAGTGCAGCCTAAACTGCCAGGCCAGGTCCAAGCAACCACAAAACGGTATCAGCCTATTAAGGTAAGGAAAGAAAGCAGGTGTTTCGAAACAACCTCGTTGCACAGACAAGCTCCCCTGTTCTTTTCCCCTTATGCTAAGGTAATTCGGCAGGTTTAGTTTCACCAATGAAGGGAGCAGCGTATCCTCCAAAAATGTTGAGCGGTAGTCAAAGTAGTAGAAGAAGGAAAGACATCTTGACACCAGGGACGCCACTTTCTGGCCCCTGCTGTCATTTTACAGCCTATTCTAAAATAATGATTCCTTGTCCTTTTGATGTGAACCAAGACTTCGGAGAGCAATTCAAAGCCCGGAAATAGCTTGGAGCACGATGTTCCCGCCCGGGGCATGGCGTCATCAAATCACTCTACCTCAGGTGAGCAAAAGGCGGAGACATCCTGAGTCGGTTTTATAACAATGTCTGCTCTTCTTCCAGCAGAATCTATACATTCCCAGTGCATCTATGAATGTCTTTTGCGCACTGTAAAATATAATAATTGCTTTAATTTAAATATACCAGATAACATGTGCAGTATTGTACTCACCAGAAGCTTGGAGACAGGCGCGCAACGCCCATTGGGCTCAAAGGGCTTCAGCCCCCACCCTGTGTATGACAGCCCGAGATGAGACAGCTTCCCGGAAAGACACACAGCCGCATCCGAGTACTTCACAGGTCTTTAAAAGACCATTTGGTTGTTAATGAGGTTTTGTAGTTTTTTCACCCCTTCTTAGAGCCCCTCCATCTCCACTCTGCCTATTGTTGGAAGAATTAGCCGCCCCCCCCCCCCCGAAATTTTTTCTTCGCCCTGGACCACCTCCCCGAAACTTGGCTCTAGTTGCGCCTCTGCTTGAAGCTGTAACTCAGCTTGTGATGCTGTTTAGGAAAACATCTGGCGCATGTTCCGCCGAGGCTATAATACAAGGAAGACATTAGAACCTGGTGAATCAGTCAACATGTCCAGTAATTTGGCTGCCAGACGTTTTCATCACGCCGCCAAATGAGGTATTCATCATGGTGCAGCTTCCGAAAGTTGAAACGCATTTTCGTTTGCGCATGCGCCTATCACAACCATCTTCATCTACATAATGTTAAAGCTTTTAACTGGGCACTTAAATAGTATCTTGCATTGTCACCTTCTTAGGGTTGCAGCTGGTGAGAGGGATAATTATGCCACGACCCTCTTTGATCATAATTGTGATTACTTGACTCAAATTGTCCGTGCAATGTGCTTTTTTAGGTCTCGCAGACCTGTGTTGCAGCTCACATGCGTTGCTCGCTCTGCAAGGCTTCTTGTAATCAAGCAGATTTCAGAAATGGAGTATAAGTTCCGCCCCTTCTTTCTATTGGCTTGCGTCATCGTTGATGCTAAACACTAGCTTTGATTGTAAGTGAGGCTTTTTAGTCCCTCCTTGTTACCGCCCTGTCTCCTTTTGGCCCCGCCCACCCGGACTGGATCTTTTACTTGCAGCGATACACTATCTCCTTTAACTAGTCGGTAAGCACTACATTTTGTTAGCATAACTTATCTACACGGGCGCCAACTCGGGCCTTTTGACAGTCCCCCCCATGCTTCTTAACACATACCTTTCCCTCTTAGAGAACTATTACGCTGTTCGCTTTCTGTGGTTGTTAAAAGGAAAGGCCGATCTTGAATTTACTTTTCACTGGCATTTATAACTTCCCATGAAGCACCTACAGCTGCCGAGATTGCACCCAGCAGCAGGGCCAGGTCAGACTCCCGTATAGACGGTGCTGTAAACTGGTCACTGGGGGATCGAAGGAGGGGGCACTCCGCGTATGCCATGGCTTCAAAGTAGGCATTACATGCTTTCCGTTTACACAGGTCTGATGTCGTGCATGTTCGAGCCAGGAAGCGCTGTACTGCGCATGTCTGCCGATAGGAAGTGAAGGATTGGGCATGCGCAACTTGTTTTGATAAGCTGAGTTATCCCAAAACAACTGGGAAAGTTTCATAAGTATAGGTCCACTCGTGTGTTATTAAATCTAAGGCACTTCCGATGACACGTGTTGGCAATGTTGCATTGCCAGTGAATGTGGAGGAGTTTAGGGGACAAATGCTTCTGATGGCTCGTCGCAGCTCTGATTATTTTGCTGCAGCCGGTGCCTGGCTCATTAACCTCTTCAGTGCCCATGACGAGATGGTCTCGTCATGGAGCACGGTTGCGCTGTGCCCATGACGAGACTATCTCGTCATGAACCCCATCCACTAGTGCAACGCCCGGCACAGGAGGGGGAAAGGGCGTGGCACTGAAGGGGTTAAATATTGAGCAGCCATGCTGCCTGCTGCGGGCTCTTGTGTTACCACAGACAGCGAGAGGTGAGAGCGGCGGACAAGATATGCTCTCCTGCAGTCTCCGCACACTGCGGAGGGGTGCACTGCCAGTAAACACCTTGCAGCTGGGGCGTAACTACAATTGGTGATGAAGGTGCAGTGGCACCTGTGGTAATTGTACCCTGATAACGCTGCAGTTTACTGCCCCAAGAAGTAGTCAAAAAAGTAATTTTGCTTACTTGCACCAGAGCTAATTGCATCTTTGCTGCTCTACAGCTCAAAGCAACAGTGCACTGACCTTTACAGAACCACAGAGGACAGGAATCCAGCGACAAGGATGCTACGGGCTCTACTGCAAACAAGGAAATGTCCCCTGAGTACCGTTAGGGTAGTAATATATAGAAATATGTAAGGTTCATTTGGCCCTGTTGCCACTGCACCTGATGTACCATTGACAGCTACGTCCATGCAGGAGACACCAAAAGAAAGTTGCGGGGTGGAACACAGAATAGTACAAAAATCACACTGAGAGCTAACTACGCCAAGCTCCTACCACCCTAACTTCATAGCACGTTGGAATGCGATTCATGCAGACACATAACTGGCACACACTGCGGTGAGTGTTTTTAGAGCGCAAGAGTGTTCTTTGGAGAATGAGAGCGTTTCAGAGGATGTGAGTATTTTTTTAGCGGGTAAGAAGCATTTTTGGAGAGGGTGAGGATTTTTCTGGTGTGGGATTTTTTTGAGGCTGAGTGTTTTTTAGCGGGTGAGGTTTTTTGGAGGATGAGAACATTTTTCAGAACAGGGCCTTGTGTTTAGAGAGAGTGAGGGATTTTAAGAGGATGGGAGTTTTTTTCCCACGGGTTGTGGTGTCTTTTTATGAATTCTTTTCCCTTCAGGGGTGATTTTTAGAGGATGGGAGTGTTTAGTACGTAGAGAGGAGTTTTTAGAAGATAATTCTTTTGAATGTGTGATTTTTTTTAGTTGGCATGTGTTTTAAGAGGATGGGAGTGTTTTAACAATTCGAGGATCTTTTGGGATGTTAAAGTGCAGTGCGTTTTTAAGAGGCTGAATGTGCTTTCAAAGAGTGAGCCTTAATATAGACAGTGTGATAGTGGTAAACTAGAGGTATCTTACCGTGGTGCTAAACCTAGCGGCTGCCAAGCTGTAAAGCACACAGGACAGGGATTGAGTGGACTCAAGGTCTGGCCAGGGGTCGAGCAGAGTACATTCTGTACATGCGAGTGACACGCCCTCGTAGAGCGTACTCCTCAGCTGCCCGGCGTGGCTCCAGCCCTTTTCTAACTTTAAAAGCAGCACTTCTCGCCTCCCACGCTATTTTTATTATTAAAAAACATAAGGTCTCACCGCTCTCTAAGGGGGGCTTGGGGGGGGCAGCCGACCGCAGGGAGGTCCCCCCCGGGCGGTTTGGAGGCGGTGTGTGGGGGGGAGGGCTGGCCTCGCGCCGGCCATTTTGAGTTTGGGCTACATTTTTGTAGCCCAAAAGTAGCCCAACTATAAAGCTTTTGGGCTCCTGCTCCCAGCCACCATTTTAGGTTTGGTGATCTGGTGGCTGGGAGCATTGGCTTTAGTGTTTTTTGTCGCTAAGTTTCTGGCGCATTTACCATTTATAGGTTTGCAGTCAGTTATGGCGCCGCAAGATTTGCGGGTCCTGGAGGCCCTCCGGCTTGTAAGGGAGGCAGGCAGGATGGACCTCGTCATCGGTGAGGTCGCGGGGCCGTCGCGGCCTGCGCGGCAGGCCTCGGCTGGTGTGGCGGCGGCAGTGGCCGCATGTACTTCGCCCAAAAAGCAGAGGATGGGACCGGTAGGTGAGTGGGGCCGCCCGCGTTTTAAAAAGGCGGCCCCCGCTCAAGTATCGCATTTTCCGTTGGTGGTGTCGGGGGAGGCGGGCGTCTCAGGTGAGGTGGGCCGGGAGTTTTTGTGTGCTGCGAATGAGGTGGGGGGTGCGGCGGTTTGTGTGGAGTGTTCTTCTTCCTCCCCCGCTGTGTGTGTTATGTGCTCGGCTTCAATGCCTGGGGCGCTGCGGGCGTCATTGGTAGATCCCCGGAGTGAGGGAAGGCGGGGTATTAGAGCGGAGGGGGCCGGGGGGTGTTTGCGAGTGGGCGCTGAGGCTGTTGTCAGGGATAATTTGGAGCGCGATGTCGGGGTGGGCGGAGCCAGCACGGAGAGCGTAGTAGGTTCCAGGGTATTGGTGAGGGGTTCCAAGGGAGATTCCTCAGTCGGCATGGTGGGCACAGGGCAGGCATTTGGAGGGGATTTCGGATTGGAGATATCAGGGGGAACTGAGGATGGTGGATTTGTTAGCCTGTTACTGTTTTCCTCCCCTTCATCATTTAAGGGAGAGAGAGGGTCTGTTGGGGGGAGATCGTGCGGGGAGGGTGAATGGGCTCAGGTGGGGGGCTGGCATTCCCATCAGGATTTTGTTGAACTTGGGAGATCATAGGAGTGTGAGGGTGTCAGTTTCTCCGCCTAGGGTGGGTCTGCTGCCCTCGGTCAAAATGAGGGAACGTCAGGGGTTGCCAGGGGCGGGAGGGGGTTGGTTCGGGTGACGGACGTTTTGCTTTTGGGGATCTGGAGCCAGCTGGGGGGGGGCTGGGATTGGGAGGGGCTGGACATTTTTCCTTCTTAGGCAGAAGGGGTTCGGGGCCTCGGAGAAGGGGACTCTCTGGGGGGGTCCCGGGTGAAGGGGCGCGTTGGGGGAGCTGGTTAAAAATTTGGGGGCTAGGGTTGGATATCGTGGGGGGGAGTGTGCAGGGTCGGGAGGTTCGCTTGTTCGAGGGGTCGGTAAGGGAGCTGGTTCTGCATCTGCGGTTGTCCAAGCGATGTTAGAATGGAGTGGGGATGAGGAAGAGGTGGTGTCTCCTACTCCGGTTGGTATTGTTTTTTCTGGTTTTTCTGGAGGTGGTGGGCAGAGGGAGATGTTTCAGTATGGTGCAGGGGCAGGTGTAGTAGGTAGTTTTCAGGGACCCAGCACACCAGTCCAACATTTTTCTCCACAGGTTAGGAAGTGTAGCAGTGCAGCGGACTCGGTAGGGCAAGGTGCGGCCCAGTTACGCCAAGGAGAAGGGAGGGTGAGGCCTTGCGCGGCGCATTCCGTACCATCGGGGGATCCCGTCACGGCCAGCACATGAAAGTCCGGCGCTACTTCGTTGGCCCCAACGTACGGCAGGTCACGGTGGTCGGCATTTACACAGGAATTGGATGGTCAGGCCAGTCAACGGTTGGGGGAGGACCGACGGGTACAGTCGGCTCCCCCGCAGAGTGGATATTCAACGGCCACTGGGGCCAATGTGAGTCAAAAAAATGCAGGGTCCTGTAAGGCCTGTGTGGTGGAATTTGCCAAGGAGGTGTTGCAGGCGGAGGAGCCAATTTTGCTGGACTATGAGGAGGATAGTCCTGAGGAAGGGGAATTGCTGGATTATGGGGGGGGTCTTCTCATTTGTCTCGTAGTTTTTTTTAGATCCCGGGTGCGGTCCCACACAAGCAGTCAGTGGTGGTAAGAGCCAAAGGAGAGTGCGGCCCATCGGTGAGGGCACTTCCTACAAGGGTTTCTCATGAGAGGTCGGCACGGCGATCGGAGTCCGTCCGAGCATCCTCCTTAGAGCCAGGTGAGATCGCTACAACACAGGCCAAACCTAAAATGGTGTCTGTGGGGATGGGGGGCGAGTGGGGAGGTGTCGGAGGGGAGATTGTTCAAAAGAAAGTATGTTAAAGACACAGGGGTAGGCACAGGGGATGGTGGAGTAGTGCTAGAGACTAAAGTCGAGAGTGGGACTAACACGGACGCAGAGGGTGTTAAGGAGCCCTTGGTAAGTAAAGAATTAAAAATCAAGAAGCTCCCGTACATGGGGGTGACAAAGCCGCTAGGCGCGCATTTGATGCTGGCAACTAAGGAGCGCATATGCCATGTTTTGTGGACGGTATTGGTCCCGCGGGGGGTGTGGAGAGGGGCTTTGAACCCCAGAGCTATTGACAGGGCACGGAGAAAGGTGAATGCGGAGATTTCTAGATTTTGCCTCAGTTTGGGTTTCGGGAGAGTGACTCACAAGGAAATCCGTTTTGAGGCGGTGGAGTTTTTTCGGGATGAAGGTGTGCATTTATCTAGGATTGGCATGGATCTATATTTGCTTGAAATTAGGGAAGTTTTATCCCGATGCGTGAACGTCCAAGGTCATGGTCAAGGGGTTTAAAAGTTTTTCTCTTTTGGGGGGCAGAAAGAAGGGTGGGTAGCTGTTCCCCCACCCCTTTCTTTCTGGGTGGCGGGGGTTATTTGAATTTTGACAGTTTTGCCGGAGGTTGGTTGATTAATTTGTTGAGTTGGGCTATCGACAGGGAAAGGATAGGTTGGTTAATTTTAGTTCGGTTACACAGTTTGGGTGATTGATAGCTGTAAAGGGGCAGGCAGGGGAGTTTGTGTAACGGAAGGGTTGTATTTAGAGGTTTATATGGGGTTATACAGGAATGTAATGTTTGATATAGTTGTAATGTTGTAATGTACGGGCGGGGGCGGGTTCGAAGACATTTAGGGGCGGGGTGTGGGGTTAGGTATATGGTTTATTTAGTGAGGTTTTAGTTTTGGAAGGCTTTTTGCCAAGGTTTTCAAATTGTGATGTGCACCTGTTCCAATAAAAGCGGCCTTTTTCACACAAAGTCTTTCTCCGTGGTCTGCTTCCCCAAAAGAGGGGCTTGGGGGGGGGGGCAGCCGACCGCAGGGAGGTCCCCCCACGGGCGGTTTGGGAGGGGGTGTGTGGGGGGGGAGGGCTGGCCTCGCGCCGGCCATTTTGAGTTTGGGCTACATTTTATAGCCCAAAAGTAGCCCAACTATAAAGCTTTTGGGCTCCTGCTCCCAGCCACCATTTTAGGTTTGGTGACCTGGTGGCTGGGAGCTTTGGCTTTAGTGCTTTTTGTAACCCCCCCTCCCTCCCACAAAAAACACTTTTTTCCTTTTGTCCCCCCTTTTTTACTTTTTGCCCCCTTTTTTCCGTTTTGTTTTATTGCAATTCGGATTTTTTATTGGTGCTTTTTCTGGGACAGGTGTGCAGGGGTTTTCTGCAATGTATTTGTCGCTTGGGGCAGGTGCAGTGCGGGGGTTATTTGAATTTTGACAGTTTTGCCGGAGGTTGGTTGATTAATTTGTTGAGTTGGGTTATCGACAGGGAAAGGATAGGTTGGTTAATTTTAGTTCGGTTACACAGTTTGGGTGATTGATAGCTGTAAAGGGGCAGGCAGGGGAGATTGTTTAACGGAAGGGTTGTATTTAGAGGTTTATATGGGGTTATACAGGAATGTAATGTTTGATATTGTTGTAATGTTGTAATGTACGGGCGGGGGCGGGTTCGAAGAAATTTAGGGGAGGGGGCGGGGTGTGGGGTTAGGTATATGGTTTATTTAGTGAGGTTTTAGTTTTGGAAGGCTTTTTGCCAAGGTTTAAAACTGTGATGTGCACCTGTTCCAATAAAAGCGGCCATTTTCACACAAAGTCTTTGTCCGTGGTCTGCTTTCCCCCCCCACCCCTCCCTCCCAAACACTTCTTTCAGATGCGTCCTCTGTGGAGTGGTATAAAAACCATGCAGTCGGTGCGCTAAAAACTTCTGTAAGTTATTTTTGTTTTGTAATAAAGCTAAAAACTCTTTGCGTCAAATATATAACAAAATGCTATGTTATCCCAGTATTTTATAAAGCGCAAACTAATCACCCCTAAGGGTCTCAAGGCGCCGTCGGGAAGATGAAGCGAGCTATTGTTGCCACCGGCACCGGGGATGGAACCTTCAGCCCTGTGCTTCAGAGTCAGCCGCCCTGGCCGCGTTCATGTGCGCTGGAATGAAGTCTTCGCAGCTGTAACGTTATTCATCGGTCTCATTCTGGAAACTGCAGTCTGTTTCGTTACAGGGCAATAAAGAGACCACTGCTTGTAATGGAAAACTGCAGGTACTCATTTCTCGTGAGTTCCTCATTCCCTCGTCGAGCCTCAGAGCCCGCCCTGGTGCCTTATCTCATGGACTCCCGTCACAGTTCTGGCTCAAACAGCATTCTGAATTAGCTGTCTGGAGAGCGATTCTTGGCCATGTCTGTGTCTCCTACTTGTAGGCCAGGCAGTTTTTCATAATTCCAGTGTAATTATGAGTGACATTTCAACAACTATGAGTGACACTTTCTCGCAAGCAAAATCAAGCAATGAAGACAGGGAAACATACTGATATCAGAAACTACACCCATTAGTGCAGCGTTTTTCAACCACTGTTCCGCGGCACACTAGTGAGCCGCGAGATGTTGCCTGGTGTGCCGTGGGAAAACGTGGGAAAATGGAAGCAATCGAAAGATTTTTTTTTTAAAATGTCAAATTTTCCCCCACTAGGCCGGGCGGCGCCGGACTGTATCCTGGGTATGGGGGGGGGTGGGGTTTTTGATTGGCGCTCCTCCACCTTTCTGATGTCCGGGCTGTGATTGGTCCAGACTCCAGCCTGGACCTATCACAGAGCAGTATCTCCCGCCCGAGCGCAGTGTGCGCAGCAGCGGAGAGAAGAAGACGTCGCGACTCGAGTCACCAGGACTCCCAGGAGGACCGGAGCAGGAGCAGGAGGAGACGGACGGAGACCAGGACTCAGCACTGCAGACTCAGAGAGACCGCATCCGGATCCAGACCAGGCCGCAGGTGCAGCGCGAGGTGAGTCTCACTCATTTGCACCCTCATTGAATGTACGCGCGCCTGGGAGGTGGCCGCACGCAGCGCTCCGATGATCTGGAAGTCTTATTTTTTGTTTCTAATTTCAACAGAATGAAAGATTTTTGCCAGTAGAGTAGACAACACGAGTATCAAGTGCTCCCCAAGTTCCCATTTATCACCCTTGGCTATCTGCATCTGTGTATTTAATTGCTGACGACTGATTCTTGGTGATAAATCACTTTATATCGAGGAGGGAGTTGCGAGCCCTTCTATGAAAATGAGGGCATGATACCGTCAGCTGATAGGCATTGATGTGAATCGCATAACTGTGCAACAAAAGCCTGCCCGGATGTGCTCGCTGCACAAACAGCCCGTTGTTTCCAACAGTGCCAGTTGTCTCTATTAATGTCAAGAGGAATGCAATTTTATTAGTATGTGAGAAAGGCGTACTCAGTCTCTGACGTAGGACTCTTGTAAACTTCTTTCATCCGCTCTCTTAGCAATCCTTCTTACCATCCCCGAGCCCCTGCTGTACATAGGTGCAATCAGTCGCTACGGATGTTAAACGTATATTTAATTTAAACACATATTAAACACTGCAACAGTCTAATAATATTACAGAGGGGCTGCGTAAGAGGTACAGAGTTAAATTTTCTAACATTTTCTAACATTTTCTAATGGTGGTGTGCCTCGTGATTTTTTTCATGAAACAAGTGTGCCTTGGCTGAAAAAGGTTGAAAAACACTGCATTAGTGTAACCAGAAACTCTAATAAGATCTTAAAATTGCTGCAAGCACCAGAAATTGAAGGGCACTACACTAACCAGGGCACTACACTAACCGGCTTTAGCCCTGCTGGTGTCCTTTGCAACACTGTTTGTTAGCGCCCGCCAATGACCACCTCCACCACGGATTCCCTCACCACCACTTTTAACAGTGCCCTTCAAGTATCCATAACCACTCTCTCTCAGATGCATTTAATTAGTTATATAGCGCCACTCATACAAGTGTAGGGTGTCAGAGCACTTCTTATCACACGTGCATTACACAGAGACTATCAGTCATACGTTTGTAACTCAGTTTATAGGAAATGCTAAATAGGCCAGAGGGCTACAAGGTGTAGGAGTGACATGTCATCCATACCCGTAAGCAGCATAGTTTAAAAGTGCTTGGTCTAGAGAAGCACAAACTCAGAAATTAACAAGCATTTGCAATGCAATAGGTCTCGCATTTACGCGAGTTTGAGCTATTCACATTGCAAATAACAATGCCTTTTATTTTTGTTTTCGTTTTTAAAACATAAATAAAAGGCATTGTAATTTACAATGCCAATTGCTTAAACTCCCGTAAATGCGAGACCTATTGCATTGCAAATGCTTGTTTGCATCTTATTTGGCTGTGTCCTGTTATACAATAGTTATTGGCATTAGGTCAGCTGGTATTATGTTACGAAAAATTTGGACTTGTGCAAAATACATAGGGGCATATTTATGAAATTAGTGGCACAGGGCAGCGCAGCAAGTAGGCAGGGCAGTGCAGCAAGTCGCCTTGCTGCGCTGCGCTGCCCTGCCTCGCTGGGAAAGGGCATGAGTGTGCTGTATTTTTCTTGTCCTTTTCCATTGCTCTGGTGTCATTTTGGTAGCTTAGCACCAACGCGGGTTCCCCTTGCACCATGGTGCAAGGGTGCCTCTATTGCATGCAGGGTTGTTTTTGTGCAGGAAGAGGAACCTTCCTGCACGAAAACAACCCTGAGAGGCCTTTCCCTCTTTCTATGATTGCTGCATATCATATAGAGGAAAAAACAAGGAGAAATAAAGACATTTCTCCTCGTTACACCTTACTTGGGGAGGCTTAAGATTTTGGCGCATTCCCAGGTTTACAAATCCTCGTAAATCTGGGAATGTGTCAAAAACCATGGGAGCTGCATGATAACACCCACCGCATTGCCCATGGAAAGACTCCTTTGCACAGAGTAAAGCAATGCAGCGATTTTTGCCGCGTTGCCTTACTCCATATTTTTTAAGCCATTCAAAGCCACGCAAAGTAGGTTTGCGTGGCTCCATAAATCTGACTTAGAGGCTTGTGTCACGCATGCACCATTATGCATGAAGCAAATGTGAAACAAGCCTCTCATAAGCATTCCCCCTAGAGTGAATCCATTTGTTATATGTTTTTGTGCTTGTGCAAGAGGAAATTGACCGAACAGTATTTACACCAAACAGTATTTACACCAAAGCAAATAGGTGACGCACCGATTTCACGTAATTTTTTTTTGCATAATTATAACTGAAGAAAATGGTAACCCTCCACTGTTTAGATATGAAAGTGAAGACTATGTTTGTAGCAAAATAATTTTGTTCCTTTTTTTTTACTATTGAAGCACAACAAACATTGCTCGTCCACCTCCCCCTCTGACCTTCTCCTCACCACACCGTGTGTTGTCCGCCGTAGGGCCCCGGATCGTCGCCCCATGTATCCCGTTCTTCTGCATGTCGGTGCCGAAAACGCGGCGTTGGCGTGGCCGTCTGATCTCGGGGGAAGCTCGATGCAGTTGGGCACCTTCAGCGGGTCAGTGCTGCCTGTGGGGGATCATGTGCGCAGGATCTTCAGGGGATAATGCGGAAATAGCCGGCGTCAACCACGGAGCTTCAACAGCAAGCGACCATCTTGGTTGCTTCCGTGGCCACGGCCCCGTCTCCTTACCTTTTCCAATACCGCCCTTCCTCCTCCAAGATAACTGCTGGATGTTGCTGCAATCACATGGTCATGGTATTTATTCAAATAATGATATCCAGAGTTAAGTTAGCTACAACCTACAATGTGTGTGTAAGTATGTACTTTTTACCAGTATTTGGAGTTAAGCACATAATTTATTCTCACGGGCTATGGTGCACTTATTTGCCCACCGCACAGTGCACATACTTTTCTTCTACACCAAGCTCTCACGTCTGGCAATAAAAGGCTCACTTTGACCCAGCATTCTGATGACAGGAGACCCTGTGGCGTAGCAAGGGGGGGGGAGGACTTGATCGCAAGCACACACCCCTCTCCCCCCTCTCCTGCTCTTATGGCTGCTACGAGCGGCAAAGGCTGGGACCGCCACGGATGTCAAAAGGCCTAACTACATCTTTTAATTGGACCTGTGTATGGTTCAGAGGCAGTGGTCGAAGTGAGTGGAATCGGCAGGGCACGGCGTACCCCTACTTCTTTAATTTCATGCAATCCGTTCCCCTACTTTTTAGGTCTCGCCTGACCCAGCGCATGCGCTGGACTGGCGAGACTTTTTGTGAGGGCTCAAAATAGTGCTACCACTGTAGTCTAGAGCTACAGGACATGTGCGCGGGCGCGCGTGCCTCACTTTCGCGGCCGAACGGCCGCTTTGATGTTTGATCGCGATCACTTTCGCGACCGCTTTGATGTTCTCCATGAGCCAGGGTTTTTTTTCCTGTTTATTACTTCTATGTAGTAATGGTGGCACCCGTGCGCCGCCATTACTACAGAGCAGTAATAAACAGAAACAAGCATTGGCATAGCCAATAGGTCTCGTTTTTGGGACCTTATAAGTATTTAGTTATGCAACTGTTGCATGGCTAAACACTTATAAGGTCTCAAAAGCGAGACCTATTGGCTATGCCAATGCTTGTTTATTTTAAAAATGCGTCCCAGGACGACAGAAATAGCCAAGTCCTATAGATTAGGCTCAGCGTTTGTGGCCATTCGGGAACAGGCGGGGAGGGCATAGAAGGAAAAGGGCTCTGTCTCTTCCTTCTTGCCCAGAGACGACGAGGTCAGTCAGGGCTCACTACTCCTGCCCTGCCGCTGCCCCGCCTGTTTTTCTTTCTCTTCCTCTTCTTCACTCTCTTTCTGTCTCTGTTTCACTCCTCCTCACTTGGTGAAACCTGTGACTTCAAGAAACGGCCCCTACACTCTCTTTTCCTTTATTTGTTCCCCTCTGAAATGGATCCAAAAATGAAAAACACTTTTGCTGGAAATTTCGTCTTTTCCTGACATTTTTCTATCACAAAAGTGCAGCCTCGGGGACAGAGAGGAAAAAAAATGTACAAAAGATGAAAAATAAATAAATAACTAAATAAAGCTAGACAGAGTAGTTGCGAAGTGGCCAGATTGGTTTTATTGACAACCACACACATTAGTGCCACTTTACTGAGTTTGCCAGTGAAGCGCTACTTTCATTTTCTGGTCTTTCTTTGAACAGCATTGTTTTCTCCGATTGGGGAAGTGCCCTATTCCTGGAGGTACTGCAATACCTGGTTGATGGGTGGATTGGAGAATGTTTAATATGATCATTGTCAGCTGTATTCCTTATTTTAGTTTATAAAGAGTGTGATCTCTGTTCCTGCTTACATTTCACATGCTTTACTTAATCTTGCACTCCCTATGAGTATTTGCTTTTTCCAGGATGTTGTTACTTTTTTTTCAGGCAGCATAATACTCTTGTCTAGTGCATAATTTGAATTGAGGTGCATCCAGGTTTATATAGTGGGGCACAATTGGGTTGTGGCTGAAGGCAGTGTGAGTTTCTCTTAGGTGGGCAGTATGGTGTTCAGTGTGGGAGAGGATATGACACTATGGCCAGAGCTGCCAATTTGGAACTTGGGAACCAGGTCCAGCCTTCATGACCAGTCCACCAGACCACTGTCCTGAGGGGGCACATTCCCATGCTAGACCTTAGAAGGCCCCACTTGACCTTAGAAGCTTGGGTGTCCTAGCACCAGCTGGTGGACCATAGCGTTGGCAAGTGTGGGTTAACTTTCAAGTCCTGCCCACCACAATCCACACTGAAGTTCACCACCAGTCTTGCGGACAGGCCTACAAAGCTGCACACCCTAGTGTGACACTGAATTGGTCACTGAGGTCACAGGACCATTGAGGCCAGTCCGTCCCACCCATCAATACCTCATTGGCCTTGTTTTAGCTGAAGTAGCTGCAACTTACCAGGGAGCGGCAATGCAGGATTTGCATCCTACCTACACCTAAACAATCCTCCCCTGCACGCAGACACCCTTGCACGATGGTGCAAGGGTGCCTAAATTGGCGCTAAGTTGCTAAACTTTGCGCCATCGCAGGCAGAAATGCAAGGCTGCACCACATTCTTGTAAATATGGTTCAGCCTTGCGTTTCAGAAGTGGCGGAGCGTGTGGTTAAGTCAAGGAGGCTGACGAGGCGCTCCTTCACTTCCTTGTACATATCCCCCCTTGTGTTCAGCATCATCTCAATCTACAGCTCAGTCCCAATATCTCTCACCAGCTGCCTCACACGGAGCTTCTGCATGGCTGAAAATTGCAAAGAAAAATAATTACACACTTATTAAATCTATTATTAAAATCAGAAAAATATATATTATCACAGCACAATTTAAACATTTTTGTTTGGAATTGATGTCAGTTTCCAGTCTACTCCAGACTGAATATTAAATGATGACATTACTAACAGTCTCCAGCTCTGTCTCGCCCAAACATGGGGGCATATTATCAAGCCAGGCGATACAATTATCGCCGCTTAACTGCCGCTAAAACGGCGACAATGGGCTTGATAATATGCTCTATGGAATTCTAATTGAAGCCCATGTTAGATGTGAATGACGTCTAACATGGGCTTCAATTGGAATTCCATAGAGCATATTATCAAGCCCAGTATCGCCCTTTTAGCGGCAGTTTTCTGTCGCTAAAGCGGTGATAATTTTACCGCCTGGCTTGATAATAAGCCCCATATTTCCTTATTGAAAGCGGATAAAGCATTCACATAGACAAACACCAGTCAAAATGTAAACAAAAGGTATAACAATAAGACCGCAGAAAGTAAGGACCAGCAGTAGTTCAATTTCACTTTTTGCCAAACAGTTCGTAGACACATAGTATCTGACTGGGTGAGCTCCTGGACAAGTAGTAGGGCCCTGTTTGTATAGGGAAAACAGTTACAATCAATTTTGGGATTAGCCTGAAACAACCAAGCACAGCATCCGCTCTTGGGTACTCCTTTCTGACAATATAACTTGTTCATGAAGTCACTGCCACACTGTCCAACAGCAGCGCAAACGATGGCCTCTTGGCGTCGGAGCGGCATTTGCATGTGATGCAAGCACTACAGACCCTCATGATGCCTGAAAATGAGTGGTGACTGGTCACTTTTACAAAGTCACACTGATTTAGTGGCAGATTGCATGTGTGACGGGGGGGGGGAATGCAATGTCTATTTAGTTGGCTCATGTCTTCACAGCGCGATTCATCGTCTCTCAAGGCGGTTAAGGGCTACTGCTCATTGTGCTGTGGCAGCGTCATACAAGGCAACGTCAAGTCAGCAAAGGTAGATTTTGTTTGATGACAGCCTAATGCTCTGGTCGCAGGGGGTCACAATAGTGATGTCCACTTCACAGGGTCCTACTACAAAGGGGGAAGAGGAGAAAAATACCCACTGTATGACCTCCTAACAATGACCTCAACAAATACAGTGGATACAGTGTAAAGAAAAGCGGATGGGTTTTTTTCACAGGTTTTTTTTCACATCCAATCTGAACCCTGGGATCAGATGGCGAATCCAGCTTTTCTGGATCGGAAAGCCTCACCCACTGTCTGTGGCATATTTAATCATCGGCTACCTCACCCACCCTGGGAAGATGATATCACCAGGGTAAACTCAACCTCACATTGTGAGGCAGTTCTTGGTAAAACTAATACTTGTATTGTATTGTATTGTCATTTATATAGCGCGGTTGCTGCCCAAGGGCGTCCAAGCGCTGAAACATCAGACAGAACTGAATATGGCGGAAGGGTTTTAAAGTTCGGTGGACCTCGCAAACAAGTAGGTTTTCAATTGTTTGCGGAAGGAGAGTAGGTTTGAATTAGTCCGGAGGTATAAAGGGAGTGAGTTCCACATCTTAGAGGCGTTTAAGGAGAACATCCTGCCTCCGGACCTAGCTCGCCTGACTCTGGGTACCACAGCCAGGAAGGCCTCCGTAGATCTAAGGTTTCTGTTAGGGTGGTATTGCGTGATTAGATTATCGATGATGGCTGGGCCCGACTTCCAGAAAGCCCGGTGGGCAATACAGAGAGCCTTGAATGCCACTCTTTGTCTCACTGGAAGCCAGTGTAGACTGTTCATTGCAGGTTTTGCTGACTGAGTCCGCGGAATCTGTAACAGGGTGCGGGCCGCACAGTTTTGTACCACCTGTAACTTACGCAGGGTCTTCTCTGGGGCTCCAACATACAGGGCATTGTTCGAGTCTAGCCGGGATAGAATCAGGCCCTGTATTGCCACTTGTTTAGCATCCATAGGTAGGAGAGGGAGAACTTTCCTTAATGTTCTTAGTAGGCCAAAGCATGTGGCAGATAGTTTGGTGGCCTGAGTGGAGAAGGAAAGGGTTTTGTCAAGCCAAACTCCTAGGCTTTTTACGCTGTCCTTGGGAGTTGGGGGTGTACCCAAGCAGGGAGGCCAGAGGGGGATGAGAGACACTGGGGATGCTGAGCCCAGGAGCATGAGCTCAGTTTTGTCTCCATTAAGTTTTAAGGAGGAGAGTGTCATCCACTCCTTAACATCCTCGAGACATTTCAGCAGACCTCCTGACGATTGTTTGGTACCCTCTTGTGCCAATGAGACCACTAGCTGGGTATCGTCGGCATACGATACAATTTTAATACCGTGTGGTTTGACGATCCCAGCCAGTGGCCCCATGTATACATTAAACAACGCAGGGCTCAATGAGGAGCCCTGTGGTACTCCACAGATCAGCGATTTACTGGGTGATAGTGAATCTCCGTCAAAGATCTGGAAAGATCTGTTGTTAAGGAAAGACTCAAACCATCTCAAGGCATCGCCTGTGACACCAATGTTGCACAGGCGGTTCAACAAGGTGGCGTGGCTCACCGTGTCGAAAGCCGCGCTTAGATCAAGGAGGATCACTGCCACTGATCCTCCCTGATCTAATATCTTTCGCGACTCTTCGATAATTGTAAGCAAGGCTGTTTCAGTGCCGTGCTTAGGCCTAAAACCTGTCTGGGTTAGGTCCAGGAGCAGATTGTTTTCCAGAAATTGTACTAGTTGGATATTTATGTGCTTCTCCAGCACCTTACTTACCCAGGGGAGTAAGGATATTGGGCGGTAGCTAGAATGGTCTTCTGGATTGAGGGTGGGTTTTTTTAGCAACGCCCGAACCATGGCTCTCTTCCATCCGGTGGGTACAGTGCAGGAGGCGATGGAAGAGTTGAGTAGATCTAGTACCACGGGAAGTATAGAATGGCTAGCCTGGAGTAGTGTCTCCGGAGGGGCCGGGTCACAGGGGGAGCCAGATTTAACTAGCCGTGCCAGTTTGTGAAGGGTGTCCAGGTCTAGTGGAGAGAAGCACTCCAGAGTAGACTGGTCTGAGGGGGGGGGCAGTGCTCAAAAGAGCATGGTTGGAAGTTCCTAAGTTATTGGCTACTGTCGGAAAGGAAGAGTATATTTGAGAGACTTTGTTCTGAAAGAAATCTGCTAACTCGTTACACTGTTCCGGCGTTTTTGTCAGGAGAGGGGCAGTGTTTCCTTTGATGCAATTTTTTACTATATGGAAAATCTCCTTGGGTTTTGAATTGGCTGCTGTAATTTTGTCAGCAAAGTAAGAGGCCTGCGCCGCCCTGATCCCATTTCTATAGGTTTTGATTGCCTCTTTATATTGGGATTTTTTGTCAGGGTGGAAATCAAGTCGCCAGGCTCTCTCTTTTTTCCTACAGAGGCGCTTTTGGTCTCTCAAGGTGTCTGAAAACCAAGGTGCAGTTTTGTGTGTCCTCTTTGGAGTGGATTTCCGTAGAGGAAGAATAGTGTCAAGTGAATCCCTGACCCAACTCTCACAATTTTTATTTGCTTGGTTGGGATCTATACAGGGTGGTGGGCAGGAGCGCTCTAGGTTAGTTACCCATTGTTCTATAGGGAGTTTTTTCCAGTTGCGCTTGGTTACCGATTGGGGGGTGGATGAGTAAGACTTATCGGTGAGCCAGGACAAAGGGACCAAAAAATGGTCCGACCAGGGGAGACGAGTAGGTTGCCCCACTGTTAGCTTGGTGCAGTTGCTAAATATTGGGTCTAGAAGATTACCCTTTTCATGGGTGGGGGCTGTAACAAGCTGGATCAACTGAAGGGCTGCAAGATCGTCAATTAATTCCCTGGCGATAGGATCTGTGAGAGAGTTAAAATGAAAGTTAAAATCTCCTAGGACCGTGTAATTAGCAGAGGTTAAAATTCGGTTGGCTAGTATGTCTGGTAAGGATTTATGAAACAGCTTGGCTGGTTCTGGGGGCCGATAAATCAAAGTACCAGTAAAGGAGGTGTTCGCAGTAAAATAAATGCTGAACGCTAAGCTTTCGCACTCAGGAATAGCTTCGGTAGCAATGCGACAACAATACTTGTCTTTTAAAATGATGGCCAGGCCGCCGCCTCTCCCCTTAATCCGGTCTAGTCTGTGAATTTGGAACCCGGGGGGTAAGGCAGAGACTATATCTGGTTCTGAGTGAGACGTGAGCCATGTCTCCGTAAGGAAGATGGCATCTGGGTTGAGCTCCTCTAATAGTAATGCAATTTGGGTGCTGTGTCGCGGTAAGGATCGACAGTTAAGCGCGTACATATAATATTCCTGTAACATGGGTGGCAATACAGTATTATCGAATGAGTGTTTGCAGCCGGGGCATCGAGCAGGGAGATCAGCTGGGAAATAAGAGTGTGGGCATAAGGCAGCTGTAGTGTACCTCATATTCTAGATGGCCACCGAGCTGTAGGTATTGGCCTGGGGGGCGTTAGGGGCAGGGGTTGTGGCCCCTGGTCCCATCTGGTCGCGGACGGGCGCAGACGGGCTTGCCTTTGGCGCGCCTTCGGCGCACCGCCGGCGCGCCCGCTGCGCCCGTCCGCTGCGCTTCCGGAAGCTGCACATTGTTTATACCAGAGGGATGGGGCGTGGCCTCTTCGGTGGGCGGAGCCCGGGAGTTCCCGCCGGTTACCCTGCCGCCCGCTACAGCGCCTGAATCAGCTGTGCGGCGAAGCGAGGCAGTCCTCGAGTGATCTAAGGTAAAACGACTTTAAAAGACGATTTTTAAAAGAACACAGTATTCACACAGTAACAATTAAAAAGTAAATCTTCCAACTACAAGTTATCCTGGCTCTCGGCTTTTCGCCTCAAGAGCTCTGTCTGTGAGCCACTGTGCATCTCACTGCTGCCAGACACATACCAGCATGGCGGCCAGATAATTATTAAAAAAAACACTTGGATAAGGCAGGAACCCAGATAATTGTCAAAATACCTTAGGGTAAAAGTAAGGAGTCCTTTTTATAAACAGGTACCCTAGGTATAGTAAAAAACATATATCCTGGAAGATCTAGGTACAATGCCCCTTTCATTCATTAAACTGACAACGTTTATCTGCCCACTGGTGTGCATCAAAATAGGCCTGGGGATTTCATCATGTTTGAGCGCCCCTGCCGAGACTCGAACTCGGTTCCACACCATCAAAACCGGCCACCCTAGCCATTAAGCCACATCCTCTGCCCCAGTTCCTGGTTTGAAAAGGCTAAAAAGGTAATTTTTTGAAAGATCATACCCATATCCAAGCCTTACTGGCGTTTCCACTAGACTGTTCACTAATCTCCCAACGCAACTAAAACCTTTGGCGTTAAGAGCTTTCAGGTTACAACCTTAAATGGAATATCTTGGTCACTACTATGCTATTAAGCACAGTTGAAATAATATCACTACTTAAGACAAATGCAGACTGCGTTAAACGCGCCGCCTCTTTCCGGATGTGGTCACGGCCGGTTTTCATGTTGAGTCCCGACGAATTTGGAAAACTGGGACCGAAAAACATGCAAAAATCTTGGTACAAGCTGAAGGTCTGGGGCTGGGCTGCTGACGTCCACTGGCAGGGAATGTCGACAATACAAGGCCGGTACACTGTGCATCTCACTGCTGCCAGACACATACCAGCATGGCGGCCAGATTACACCTCCTCTGCGGCTGTGATTTTTAGAAAACACGTAAGTGTAAAGCGTAGTGACAAACGCAGTTTAATTTTGTAGAGCAGGTAAGGTGTATACCCCTGGAAGGATTATAAATACGTAATCTGAGTAGGCTGTAACAACTGGGGATGCAAAAAGTTTTCTCTCACGAGGTTCCCCTAAAACCGGGATTTTCACAAAAAGCACCAACATCCATCCTGTTTCAAAGACGTGAGAAAAATGTTTTTGGAACTTGCTAGAAAACGAAAACAGCACATCTCTTTTGAGCACCAATTATCACTTGTGATATTGCCAGTTTGTGCGGAAAACTATGGCAGCATATAGAGTCGCGGTCCTCTTACCTGCACTGTAAATTGTCTTAGCACCGCTGTTTGGCGGGTCCTGTCCTCGGGGGGAAGCGTGGGGGATTTATGGGCGCCATCTTGGCTTGGGGAATTGCTGGGCCATTGTCGGGCGCCATATTGGGGGAGTAGGCGCGCAGCCTATGCGCGGACGGCGTATTTAAGCCGGGCAATTGCAGGGGTCAGCTGGACAAGGTAACAGAGTCTCTACCTACCTTAGACTCCAGCGCACAGTGTAACGCAGCGCTATTTCGCTATTTTAGAATTTCCCGTTTTGCATTAGTTTTCTTTATAATCATTTACCCCTGATTTTATTAGAGTCGCGGTCCTCTTACCTGCACTGTAAATTGTCTTAGCACCGCTGTTTGGCGGGTCCTGTCCTCGGGGGGAAGCGTGGGGGATTTATGGGCGCCATCTTGGCTTGGGGAATTGCTGGGCCATTGTCGGGCGCCATATTGGGGGAGTAGGCGCGCAGCCTATGCGCGGACGGCATATTTAACCCAGCCATTTGAACGCGCAGCGGTGACGCGCAGTGGTGGGCGCCCTCCCTGCGCCGGAGTCACACCAGAGTCCTGCCCGTCTGCGCTCGTCCGCGCTTAGGACGCGCTGGGCGCTGCGGTTTTCTCTCTGGCACTATTTACTTTGGTGTTGGGATGATCACCTATTCCAATGAGACTTTGCGGTCCATTGGACTGTCTCTTTCGAAGTGTGATCTGGCACCTATTCACCCTTTAAGTGGCCCATACAGGTGTGCCTGCAAGAGATGGGCACTTGCCTCTCCCGCTCACATCCGCCAGAGGCCTTCCACTACTGCCTCTCAGAGCAGTGGCTCGGCACACGTACTTCGAATACTTAGCCTGAATGTCAGGTCCTTGGTGCAACACCATCAAGCCTTCTTGGACCTCTTACAGGATGAGACCCCAGATATATTTGCCATCACGGAAACCTGGCTGCAGGAGGACGATGCAGCCATCATTAACTTGGCCTTCCCCCCTGAGTACTCCATCTACACTCTAAATCGCCCAACTAGAGGTGGGGGTATTGCCCTTGCTGTTAAATCTAGTTTCTCCTGTAGCTGGAATGTTTTAAATATCGCTGGATGCGAAAGCGCTTCTTTTAAGATCTTGATTAGCCCCCAGTTTTCTATCTCGGGGATGGTGGTATATCGACCCCCAGGCAGTGACGTTGCATTCAGAGAAGCTTTCCCTGACGCCGTTAGCTCTCTGGCAATTGGCTGTGCCAATTTTTCCATCCTGGGAGATCTCAACCTTCATTTTGACAATCAGAGTTTGCCGGCTGTCATCAACATTCTAGCTGATCTCGAGGCCCTTCAACTGTTGCAAAAGGTAGTACAACCCACCCACGTAGGAGGGCATACACTGGACCCTTTTTTCACTAATCTTACGGAAGCTACAGTCTCCTCCATCTCACCCCTTGGATGGACGGACCACTTTTTAGTGGCCATCCGGGCCCCTGTGCCTGAGATCCCTTCTACTCCCCCAGCTAGATTAGTCCCTAGAAGGCACTGGAACAAACTTAGGTTAGAGGACCTACACCAAGTTTTGGTTGTAGATCCGCTAGGACCCTGGGACAACGTAGAAACGGGTTATGATCAGTTCTGCCAGTGGATTACCAAGGCGCTCGACTCATTGATTCCCATTATGGCAAGCAAACTTAGTTCCAGAGAGTCGAGCCCCTGGTATGACAGCGCCCTTCGTGCTTTGAAACGGAGCTGTAGGCGGGCCGAGAGAGAGTGGCGGAGGTCTTACGATATTGCCAAGAAAGTGTTATATCTGGCATCCGTTAAGGTATATCACCGCGCCATCTGTAGAGCCCGCGCGGCGTTCTATTCGGCAGAATTCCGCAACAGCACTAACCCGTCTAAATCCATTTTTAAGGCCCTCAAAGATCTTTTGGCAAAGAGAATCTCCTCCCCGGCAATGGCCTCTACCTCTCACTGTGAGGCTTTGGCATCTTTCTTTCTGGAGAAAGTGCAGGGCATCTACCGCGCTTTGCCCTGTAAGGGGCCACCACCGGGGGACCTGAATATTATCCCGGGCCTCCCTACTATGGACTCTTTTCCCCTGCTTCCATCTGAGAGTTTTGATAAGTTGGCCCAGAAAATCAAATCTGGATCACCTTTGGACCGTTAAGACCTGCCCTCTTTAGGGACCAGTCTTTTGTGGGACGCTCCATGGTGTGCTCTTTGATTAATCTTTCGCTGGCGACGGGCATGGTTCCAGCTAAATGGAAGCGGGCAGTGGTCTCTCCTATCCTGAAGAAACCTTCATTGGATCCTTTAAAACCAGAGAGCTACCGGCCCATTTCCTTGCTCCCTTGGCCGGCAAAAGTCGCAGAGGCCCACGTCAACCAGGCTCTTTCTGACCATCTTGCCCGAGCCAACATTCTGGATGCTACCCAGAACGGGTTCCGTGCTGGGCACAGCATTGAGACAGCCCTTTTCGCCATGATCGAACATCTGCGCATGGTGCTGGATGTGGGACAGACGGCGGCGCTAGTATTATTAGATCTGAGCGCCGCCTTCGATACTGTCTCACACCGCATCCTTTTGCAGCGCCTGGAGGAGATAGGCATTGGTGGGCTTGCTCTACAGTGGTTCCGTTCCTTTCTGGAAGACCGCTCCTTCTGCGTTGCCATACCACCGCAACAGTCCAAATTCCATCCTCTGGGCCTGGGGGTGCCGCAGGGATCCTCGCTGAGTCCCACGTTATTCAATCTTTACGTGAGACCGCTGGCTGATGTCGTCAAGCAGTGGGGCATGACCATGGTCTCTTATGCTGACGACACTCAGCTAGCGGTTACTATCAGCGGGGATGTTGAGCAGGATGCCCCTAGGTTCCAGAGTGGACTGAGGGCGGTGGCGAGCTGGATGAATGCCAACTGCCTCCAGCTCAACGCCAAGAAGACTGAGGTTATGGTTGTCGGGAAGGGTGAGGAGCTCTGGGGGGATAGATGGTGGCCTCCGGAGCTTGGGCCATCTCCAATTCCGGTAGCGGAGTTGAAAAACTTGGGAGTGTGGTTGGATCCTGCTCTTAGCTTCGTGGGGCACTCTAAGAAAACTGCGGCCTGTTGTTTTGGGGTCCTTTGGGGCTTAAGACCTGTCCTGAAGTTTTTGACCCCCCTACCAGGCAGCTGGTAGTTCAGGCTACAGTAATATCTCGCCTGGATTATGCCAGCTCTCTCCTGGTAGGGGCAAACCAGGTAGAAATCATCCGCCTTCAACGTGTCCAAAACGCCGCGGCTAGAGCCATAGTCGGTTTGCCCAGGTCCTGCTCTGTCTCTAGTACCCTTCGATCTCTGCATTGGTTGCCGGTTAAAGCAAGAATTCATTTTAAAGTCTTATGTCTGGCTTTTAAGATCTTGAAGGGATCAGCCCCCCAGATCCTCTCGAATCTCTTGTCTTGCTATGTTCCGACCCGCTCTTTAAGATCACTGGGCCAAGCGCTTGCTGTGGTCCCGAGGTTTAAGCTTAGCCGAGTTGGTGGCCGATCCTTCCGGGTAAAAGCAGCGGTGCTTTGGAACTCTCTCCTGAATGAGATTCGCCTGATGGAAGATCTTCTTTTGTTCCGCAAAGTTATAAAAACCTTCTTGTTTTAATTTTTCCCCTCTTCTAGCAGTGCCCTCTCTTTTCTTTCCGTTTCTATGCTCAGTGTTAGTTGTGTGTACCTTGTCATGCGCCAGGACGCCCCTTAGCTGGGGCAGCTGTGCGCACTACAAATGTTCCTAACATAACATAACATAACATAACTCTGTGGACTCTGGGCCTGCCAGTACTCAGTCTGAATGATTATTTGCTTGCTTAAAACAAGCCCACACAAAACAACAAGCGCGGCCGCTAAAGTGAAAGTGACCGCGCTGTGTTTAATTAGTAACCTGAGGCACGATGCGACGAGGAAGGCAGCTGCACCCTGCGCGCCGCTGCTCGCTCCCAAGAGCAGAACGCTGTGGGAGTGAACATTTGAAGAAGAGGTGGGACATGCACCCGCCTTTGGCCAGTTGCGTGCTTTCATTATTGAAAGACACATGCAAAGGCCAATCCGATGTGTGGGAGGAACCAGACCCACACTGAGAAGTTTTGAGTGCACACAAGAATCCTCCCGTAGGGCAGCGTATGCGCGCTGTGCTAGGCTCGACTTAAAAAAGGGGAAAACACCAGCTTAGTAACATCCTTGATAATTATTAAAAAAAACACTAAAAATACAAGGATTTACGTTTGAAAACAAGCCTATCTCAACTGTTCATGCTTACCGAGAATCTCCAAGATATTCCTTCATATGACAAACTAGTAACCATTCTCTTATGACAGCAGTAGCATTTATTGGCAGATTATTATTGTACTGTGGTACAGGCCTTATTAAGTGAGCACCAGTGGTGATATGGGCTTCTGTATCTACCTAGTAAATAAGAGTAGTCATTCTTAACTGGACACCTCATTCCTCTGATAAATGAGTAACAACAATATTATGGAAGGAATGACACAGGCATTTGATTACATAAATACCATTAGTAGAATTACAATTGGTCAGCCTCTTGAGTTGCCAAAGTATCCGGAGACCCAATTCTAGAGTTTGCATTAGAACGTGGACCATGCCTCTCGCATGGCAGCAGCTGTTTTAAACACCAGAGCATTCTCATTTCAACAAGCAGGGTTGACTGGCTGAAGGATGTGCTTTAGGTTGTCTGCTGGCAGTTCTCCTTGACAAAGTGCGTTTTTTACCATTTCACTGTCAAGGGCACTATTGTCTCCGCTTGAGACATACCAAGAGCACGCTCTCCGTGTGTACTCATCAGGGCCAAACTGGCTGTAGCGGGCACTGGGCTTTTTCCAAGTGGGCTGGAAAGGTGGGGGCTAGTTTTTGACCTGAGGGGGTTGTTTTATTGCAGGGGGACAGTTTTGCAGCAGTGCTGTAGTATCAGCCTCCTTTAACAAATGTGGCAGTGGTGCTTGCCAGTAGCACCAGCCAAAGCCAACCCACCCACCCCCTTCCCTCCCCTGGGGCCTGAGCTTCTCGGTAGTAACCCCTCTCTGGCCAGGAATAACAACAAAATAAGGGTTGGCATTTGCAGGACTGTTTTTCAACGAATATTATTTTAACCCCTTCCCCGCTCATGACGGAACCGTTCCGTCATGAGCCACGGTTGCCGTGTGCTCATGACGGAACGGTTCCGTCATGACACGACCGTTGGCGGCCGCTCCGCCTACGCGGCGCTGTTTCCCCGCCTGTGCGGGGGGACAACGCAAATGGGCGGAGTCATGACGGAACCGTTCCGTCATGAGCACAGCTCAACCGTGGCTCATGACGGAGCGGCTCCGTCATGAGCACAGGCCCGCCGCGCTGCCCCCCTGCCCCCCCCCAGCGCTGCAGCGGAATGTCCGCAGCAGCGAAGGGGTTAAGCAATTCATGTATCATTTGTATAGCGGTCACTTGTATAAAAACAACATGAATGGAAGTTGAAATATTTTCCTTTTGATCTACATGTTTACAATGATGTTTTTGAAACAAAGATAATGATGTATATAACAATACGTTTCAATTATTTTTATGATACTTCAAGATTATTGACAATACAAGTACATTTAATAGAACCTAGTTGACAGTATTTGTGTTTTTTTGTTCTGGTTGCGATCCTTCACTGTTTTCATACTATCCACTTCCCATTGGTTACTATTAGTGTCATATCGCTGTCATGGGACGCGGTTGCTACCCAACTTAAAAAGAGTGCCACTTAGTGTGATCCCAATCACACAACAGAATCTAGCATTCTGTTGGTGGACAGCATGTCATATTGAAATACAGCATTTGTCAAGAGGCTAGTGACAAGGGTCTCCTGCATGATACAGCATACCAGCCATGCCAGAATGATGCAAAAAAGAGCAGGTTGTCACATGGACATCACGCCAGGCACTTTAGACCTCGGAGGCATGAACAGAAAAGAAGCAACATCACGCGTTATGAGGAAGACCAAAAGAGAAATTAGAAAGTTGATAAAAGCTTCCTCTTCTGCAAAGTAGCTACTCTTGACTTCTCCTTCACAGAGGCTCCTCTACACACTCCGCTTTTCACCATGATGCGACATATATTACCACTGCTCCAATCTGCTTCCTCTTACACATCATCTGTCTTATCTCCAGCTACTATGCTCACCACCTTTCCTCTCCCTCGCCTTGTGCTCCACCATGCCTCTGCTTTCCGCCCGCTCACTTCTCATTCCCAAATTCTGTTGTTTACCTCTCATCTCCTGTACTCCATTAACTCCCTTCCACATGGGCTGAACCTCTTGTAATCCCTTTGGCCTGCAAGATGTTTCTCTAGTCTTCTGGTCTCCCCAGGAGTACACTTCTTATGTCTCATGTCGTATGTCCTCTATGATCCTATTGTAGTGCCAGTTGTCATTCGCGCTAAAGGGAGAGACACAGGGAAAAATACCCTTGGGCCAGGCTTCTGAAGCTAGGCAAGTACTTCACTCTGACATATACTCCTACCCATAGTAAATGCTATTTGAGCACATGAGACAATAGCCATCTGGAGACAAAGTCTACATTAGTCTTCAGTTTTCCAGCCTCATTTACAGTACTGAAGGAAAAAGTAATAACTGGGTTGGACATCAATCTTAGACATGAGGGTTTGTATATTGCTTTGTTCATGCCAACCAGGGTAACAGAAACTGGTTGGTCAATAAGACAAAGGAATTACCCAACATATATTATGTACTGGGCCTGGGCAATAACTAATATTACACTAGCAATACTCTGGATTTTTTCATTGCTATAATTCACAATATTATTGAAAATTATGCAGTTTTGAGTATTCCATCGCAGGAGGCTGGTCCATTCAGAAAATGGGATGCTAAGAGATATTTTCTGCTTGAACCAATCTCCTCCCTGCATCCAGCATGATTTTTTGGTGGAGGTTAGCCTCTTGTTGGTAAAATCTTTACAACTTTTACAGTTAGGGGCTAGTTCATTTATTTTTACAAAACAAGGATCTACGTGGGTGGGATACGTGTCTGATAGGGCAATTGGTGCTGCTTGTTTTATTTTGGGGGCTTCAGTTTGGCTTTCCAGAAACTTAGGTTGGGTTCTCAATAGGCTTCTTTCGCCAGGTTGATGGGGCCACTTCAGTCATCATCACAGTCCAGGTATATCTAGAGCCCATGCTTCCTGGCTTCTGGCTTTCTTTTCTACATTTCTGGGTTTGGAACTATGGTTTCTGAAACCTTCTGGCTTATAAAATACTTCCTTCCACCACACAGTAAGGGCAGTGCAGACAAGAGTTCAAATAAGCAATCAGTATAATGAGGGCTATTAGTTCCAAGGCTGAAGCACACCAGTAAGTGACAACACTGATGCCAGTCGGAATGTGTGATCAATTTCTTTGAGCATCACAGCCTGAGGATTCAACTTCCTGTCTCCTTGGACACATGTAATCCAGACTACTGGATTTTTAGCATGACATCCCAGGGCTACCTCTCAGGGATGTATAACCTTGTGACCACAGCCGGTGTCTAATAAGACTATAAAAGTTTGATTATTACCCACAATCTCATGTTCAAAAGAGTCCTCATTTTCACTGTCCTGACACCTATTCCCTGCTAATGATGATATCCTTGGGCTCCCTGGCCAATATTCTTGTCAAATTATGGCTATGTGACCCCACTATATACAATTGTATCTTTGCAAGCCCTGGGGAATGGGGTGGAATACTAGTGAATATGTTAGAAACTCCTCCTCAAATGGTATGTTTCTCCAATAGCTGATTTCTACATTCTCATGACCTAAAAGGGGCTACTGCCTGGGGGTTTTGGAACGCAGATTAAAGTCAAGGTTCAGGTGGAACGTTCATACCATATCTATAGCATTTTTGAAAGTGGTATGGGGATGTTGTTTACTCCATTTCTGGGTGCTCAGAAAAATTGCTTTGATAAACTGTTTCAGATATTTTCTCCCTGTATTATTTGTGACTGAAGAAGCAGAAGGTTGCAGCCCTTTCCCACTCAAAGCCTTTAATCTGTAAGCCTAAACGTGGGAACTTTCACTGGGAGTTCTCTTTTCTTTATGTTATTGTTGCCTCTAAGATCCATTATATATGCCAAACCTTTCTAATATTTGCCTTTTAACCTCATCATAATGGGTAGTTTGCATCATGTGGCTGCTTGATGTATGCCTTGCAGTTTCTAAGAATGGAGAAGAGCAATGCATTCGCCCCACCTCTAAGGAGACCAGTCATTGTGGTTGAATGTCCATAAAAAATGTATGACCCTCACAAGGTACTGAATCAACGTGATGCACTTGTATATTCCCAATGAAGTCTGGTTTACTTTTTCTCTAGAGGTGTTTCCTTTTTTCCCTTTCTTGCATTTTCCCATTCGTGCTTTTCCATGTTTAATCTGGTTGGTTCTCTCCTCTTCCTTTGAATCTTACTCTCTACTCTCCCCATTGATGGTGCTCCCCTTCTTCTCATTAGCTCCATTCCCATTTCCATACTACATATCTGAGGCCACAAACCTACCAAGGATTAGAGCAACAGGTCAATCAATCAATCAATCAAAACATTTATAGAGCGTGCTACTCACCCGTGAGGGTCTCAAGGCGCTGAAAGGAGGGGGGGGGGGTGCTGTTACTGCTCGAAAAGCCAGGTCTTGAGGAGTTTCCTGAAGGTGAGATGGTCCTGGGTTGTTCGTAGGTGTGCGGGGAGGGAGTTACATGTTTTGGCTGCCAGGTAGGAGAACGATCTTCCTCCGGCGGTGGTTCTGCGAATCCGTGGAACGGTGGCGAGGGCGAGGCTGGCGGAGCGGAGCTTGCGGGTGGGAGTGTAGAGCGAGAGGCGGTTGTTGAGGTATTCGGGGCCTATGTCGTGGAGCGCTTTGTGTGCGTGGGTGAGGAGCCTGAATGTGATCCTCTTGTTGACGGGGAGCCAGTGCAGTTTTGTCAGGTGGGTGAATATGTGGCTGTGGCGAGGGATGTCGAGGATGAGTCGTGCGGAGGCGTTCTGTATGCGTTGTAGTCGTTTCTGAAGTTTGGCGGTGGTTCCTGCGTGTAGGGTGTTTCCGCAGTCCAGTCGGCTAGTGACGAGGGCCTGGGTGACCGTCTTTCTGGTTTCGGTGGGGATCCACCGGAAGATCTTTCGGAGCATGCGCAGGGTGTTGAAACATGATGACGAGACGGCGTTGACATACTTGGTCATCGTGAGGGAGGAGTCCAGGATGAATCCCAGGTTGCGTGCGTGGTCCGAGGGTGTCGGTGCGGATCCCAGTGCTGAGGGCCACCAGGAGTCGTCCCAGGCGGCTGGGGATTGTCCGAGGATGAGGACCTCCATCTTGTCTGAGTTCAGCTTCAGGCGGCTGAGCTTCATCCATTCTGCGACGTCTTTCATTCCTTCCTGTAGGTTGGTTTTGGCGGTGGCTGGGTCTTTGGTGAGGGAGAGTATCAGCTGGGTGTCGTCGGCGTAGGAGATGATGTTGATGTTGTGTTTGCGTGCGATGGCGGCGAGGGGGCTCATGTAGATATTGAAGAGGGTAGGGCTGAGCGATGAGCCTTGGGGTACGCCGCAGATGATCTTGGTGGCTTCTGAGCGGAAGGGAGGGATGCGGACTCTCTGGTTTCTGTCGGAGAGGAACAAGGTGATCCAGTCCGGGGCCTTTCCTTGGATCCCAGTGTTGAAGAGGCAGGTTATTAGGGTGCGATGGCATACGGTATCGAAGCCTGCCGAGAGGTCCAGGAGGATGAGGGTGGTTGTTTCTCCGTTGTCCATCAGGGTCCTGATGTCATCGGTGGCTGCGATGAGGGCAGTCTTGGTGCTGTGGTTGGCTCGGAATCCGGACTGGGATGGGTCGAGTGAGATGTTTGCCTCGAGGAAAGCAGTCAGCTGTTTATTGACGGTCTTCTCGATGACTTTGGCCGGGAAGGGGAGAAGAGAGATGGGGCGGAAGTTCTTGAGGTCTTTGGGGTCCGCTGTGGGTTTCTTCAGAAGGGCGTTGAGTTCTGCGTGCTTCCAGCTCTCGGGGTAGGCGGCTGACGCGAGCGAGATGTTTATGACGTTTCGGAGATGGGGTGCGATGATGGTGTCCGCTTTGTTGAAGATATGATGGGGGCATGGGTCCGAGGGGGAGCCGGAGTGGATGGAGTTCATGACGTTGGTGGTGTCTTCAGTGCTGATGGGGGTCCAGGCGCTGAGGGTGGTGGTGGGGGTTGCTGGTTCGGTGACTGGAGGCGGAGTCTGGGGTCCGAAGCTGTCGTGTATATCTGCGATCTTCCGGTGGAAGAACGTGGTGAGGGAGTTGCAGAATTCTTGTGTCGGTGTGATGTCGTTGTTGCTGGCGCTGGGGTTGGAGAGCTCTTTGACGAAGTTGAAGAGTTCCTTGCTGTTGTGGGTGTTATTGTCTAGTCGCTCTTTGAATGATGTCCTTTTGGTGGTACGGATCAGCTGGTGGTGTTCGCGGGTGGCGATCTTGAGGGCTGTCATGTTTTCTGTAGTTCGGTCGTGGCGCCAGGTTTTTGAGGGTTCCGCAGGATTTCATTGATTCTTTGAGGGCGTCGGTGAACCATGAAGTTTTCCTGTTGCCGGTCATGCCTGGGGGATTCTTCAGTGGTGCAAGGTCGTCGGCGCAGTTGGTGATCCACTGTGCGAGGTTGTGGGCTGCGTCGTTGGTGTCGGCGGTGTTGGCTGGCAGGTTCTGGCTCAGCGATGAGTGGAGCTGGTCTGTGGTGATTTTGCTCCAGCATGTGCGGGGGATTTGTTGCGTGCGGTGGTGGGATGTATTTTTTTTTGAAGGTGAAGTGGATGCCTCTGTGGTCAGTCCAGTGTAGTCCGGAGGAGTGGCTGAAGGAGACGTGGTTGCTGGCGGAGAAGATGGGGTCAAGCGTGTGGCCAGCGATGGGGGTGGGGGTGTTCACCAGTTGCTTGAGTCCGAGGTTGTCGAGGTTGTCGAGCAGGGTGGTGGTGTTGTTGTCGCTGTTTTTCTCCAGGTGGAAGTTCAGGTCCCCAAGGAGGATGTATTCTGGTGAGGCTAGGGCGTGTGGGCTGATGAAGTCGGCGATGGTTTCGCTGAATTGTGTGCGTGGGCCCGGGGGTCTGTAGATGAGCATTCCTCTAAGGGTGGTCTTGGGGTCGGTGTGGATCTGGAAGTGAAGGTGTTCGGCGGCGGAGAGTGTGTCTGCGGTGCTGGTCGTGATGTTGATGGTGTTCCTGTAGATGATGGCGATACCTCCTCCGATTTGGGTGATGCGGTCCTTCTGGGTGATCTTGTAGCCGTCCGGGATGGCTATGGCGATGTCGGGGGCCGAGGAGGCATTCATCCAGGTTTCCGTGAGGAAGGCGACGTCTGGTGCTGTTGTGTCAAGGAGGTCCCACAGTTCGACGGCGTGTTTGTGGACGGAGCGTGTGTTGAGGAGGATGCACTTGAGGTGGTTGTTGTTGTTGCGAGGTCCGGTGGGTAGTCTGCAGGTTCGGAGGTAGGTGTATTTGCAGGCCTGACAGGTGAAGGGTTCGGGGTGGCTCGGTAGCAGGCGGGTGGTCGTCCGGTGTTGAGTGCGTTGAGGGCGGCGGAGTCGTATTTCAGTCGGGTGCTCTGGGTGCGGCGGGGGCCAGGAGTTCTGGTGCTGGGCGCGGTACTGGCGGGGACGGGCGCAGACGGTCTTGCCTTAGGCGTGCCTCCATATGAGGGGCTGTGGGAGGAGCAGCTGGGAGGCGGGAACGGGGTGGCGAATGGGGACAGCGCGGGGCGGGGCCGCAGGGACGCAGCGGCGGGAGAGCGGTGGTACAGAGGGAGAGGGGGGAGGGGGCACAAGGGCAGCGATGAACGAGGCACACACAGTGAACAGGGGCACAGAATGAAAACGGGGAGAGGGGCACAGGGCACACAGGAAAACAAGGCAACAGAGACCAGGGGCACAGAATGAAAAACGGGGAGAGGGGGCACAGGGCAGACAGGAAAACGAGGCAACAGAGACCAGGGGCACAGAATGAAAAACGGGCAGGACAATAGGAAACAGCAGTGAGTAGGGTCACAGCGGACTTACTCTGGCGGCAGGCGGCAGTGAGGCACTAGCGGGGTAGCGCCACATGAGGACCGTGTGGCGGCTGAGGGGCGACCTACCTACTGGCAGGGTCAAAGGCCGCTCCCTTCAGCGCTGCGCGGCATCCATATGAGGGGCTGTGGGAGGGAGGAGCAGCTGGGAGGCGGGAACGGGGTGGCGAATGGGGACAGCAGGGGCGGGGCCGCAGGGACGCAGCGGCGGGAGAGCGGCGGTACGGAGGGAGGCGGGGGAAGGGGCACAAGGGCAGCAATGAACGAGGCACACACAGTGAACAGGGGCACAGAATGAAAATGGGGAGAGGGGGCACAGGGCACACAGGAAAACGAGGCAACAGAGATCAGGGGCACAGAATGAAAAACGGGGAGAGGGGGCACAGGGCACACAGGAAAACGAGGCAACAGAGATCAGGGGCACAGAATGAAAAACGGGCAGGACATCAGGAAACAACAGTGAGCAGGGTCACAGCGGACTTACTCTAGCGGCAGGCGGCAGCGAGGCACTAGTGGGGTAGCGCCACAGGAGGACCGTGTGGCGGCTGGGGGGCGACCTACCTGCTGGCAGGTTACTTAGTGAATGGCTCCTGGCAGCACTTCCAAGCTTGGTCATTCTTTTTTCTGCCTGGTTGTTTTTGTATGTGTCTATGTATGTACGTACATATGTATTTACAAACCTAAAAGGCAGAAAAGCGCTGTACAAGGTCAAAGATAAGCTTAAAGCTGAGGAGTACTAGAGATGAAGCTGAGTTGTGGACATTTAGTGCATTTTGATGGACTGTTCTTTGAAGAAGTGAGTCTTCAACTCTTTCCTAAATTAGAGCAGCAATGAGGTACTCCTGATGAATGGGGGATGTTGTCCAGCTCCTGGGTGCATGGATGCAAAAGGCCTGTTGCCTTGTTTTTTTTTTGTTTTTTTTGTCTGCAGCAGTAGCGGCTCCTGGAGGGAGTGCTGCCGAGCAGTGATGCAGGGTAGGGGAGGGGCATGGTGGGGGGTAGTAAACTCCGGATTATGCGATGCAGCGCGCGCAATGAAATTCGTTTTATTTATTTATTTGTATACTTAAATCCGTTCATCCATAATCCGGAGTTTACTACCCCCCACACTGCCCCTTCCCCGCCCTGCGTCACCGTCCGGCGGCACTTCCTCCAGGAGCCGCAACTGGTCTGCAGCATGATGATGTCCTGGCTGCAGGTGGGCTGAGAACCACTACAGATGGTGAGTTTGTCTGCAAGACAAGCCGGTTCTGATGGCTTTATAAATGATGTAGCTGCTTTTGAAGATGGTGTGGGCTACCAAGGGAACCAAAGGAGTTCCATCAAGGTGGAGAGATACGATCGTATTTCTTCAAGCCCTACATGAAATGTGCTGTGGCAGCTGGATGATCCTAAGGGGTGCCAGTGAGGAGTCTGGGAGGCTATAGAGTACGGCGTTACAACCATTAAGATGCAAGAGTACATGGCATTGAATAGCAGTTCTGAATTTGCTTTGTGGAAGAATTAGTTTCACTTTAGAAGAGAGAGCTTGTACCAGGTTTTCTTTGTTTTCTTAGCAGTGTGTTCCATGAGGAGGAGGTTGGTGCCCAGCATGAATCCAAGTGATTTGGCAATAAATGGGAGCTGTGGATTAAATCAGTCAAGGTTCATGTAATTGAGCTAGGTTTGCCTAGTACTAGTATCTTGTTTGTTGTACTTGGCAAATAATAGGATTTCTATCTTGGGTGGGTAGAGCTTCAGGTAGATGCTGGGCATTTAGGCATGGATGATGTGAGGTCCATGCAGTGTTTGAGGTCTTGGATGTCTGAAGCAGAGAACATTTTGAGGGAGAGTTGTGAATCATCGGCATATTGGTGAATTGTGATGCTTTTCTCAGTGATAGATCACCAAGTGGCTCCATGTAAAGGTTGAAGATCACAGCAGACAGCATTGACCCTAGGGGGACTCCCCATTTGATAGGGATTTTTTGTGACCTGGAGTTTTCAAAGTAAACAAAATGGTGTTGGTTTGAAAGGTAGAAGGAGAAACAGTAAAGGAGATAGGAGGTAGGAGGAGAACCTTGACCTTGAGTCCAAGCTGATGTCCTTCCCCCTGTCTCCTTCATGCACTGTTCTCTATGCAACTGCTGCACTCTGCCTTGGTCTACTCCTCTACTCTGCCTTTCTTCCTCTACCTGGCCTCCTGCTCTTCAATTCCTCCAGTCAGGTCCTGCTCCACCTCATGCCTATTTCCTGATCATCCTTATTGATCTGCTGGGCCCTTTTGTACTCCCCATTCCCTATAAAACTTGTGGTCATTGTTCTGATCTCCTTGGAAGCACTGTTCTCATCACTTCTGGGATATCTAGCAATGGCTCCCTGACCCGAAATGCCATTTCACCCTCCATAATTCCACGCAGTGTCAGATTCCTGTCTCCCTGAAAGAGTAAACATGGGGAAAGACACTGTCTGATTGGGCTTCGGAGCAGGGTAGGTACTTTGCCCTTCCAAATCATTGTTTGGAGTTCCAAGAGTAGATTATGGCAGTAATCAATTTTTCACACAGCAACAGTTTTAATGATAGACTTAGCAGTATGAAATGGAAGGTAGAGGCAAGTTCTGTGGGGATTAAAAACTTTAAATCTAACTTCAGTAGTCATGCACAAGATGAAGAATTATATGTGCATTTTTGAATGAGATAAAACACTATGGTTTTTAGCAAAAGGTAAATAACTCTTTCTGTTGGGGAATGGGATCATCAAGTTTAGGGAACTTTGGAATGTGTTGATTGAAGACCGAACCAGTTTCTGGTGTAGAAGAATTACAAATGAGGGATCTAATGGCTATGAAAAAGTGAGAGATTTGAGTGTGGACCAGGGGAATGAAGATTTCATTCATATAAAGGTGATAGAAGAAACTAGAGAAAAAATTGTGAAGTTACACAAAGTCATGCATATGTGAGTAAAAAGTCTAAGCCCGATATGCTCATGACATTTCTTGGAAAGGGAATACCTCCCAAGGAAAAGTTGCTTGAGATACCACAGTAGACTTGTTTAAGCAGGAAATGACTCTCAGTGGTATAACTACAGCTTACATCATACACTGGGGCAGATTAACAAACTGCACTTTGTAGTACATTTAGTATTACTACAATAGTAATACTCATGTACTACAAAATACTATTAACAAACCAATGTGTGGAGACACCCACCTCTCCTATCTCTTCTATGCAGAGGGCTCTGCCATGGTTGCACAGGTCTCCGCACACATATGTATATGTTTTAATACTAAATGTGGGAGGAACCTGGGGGAAGGGCTGGAAAATGGGAAATACTGATTACTAAATGAGAGATGATTAAGGAAGGGCAAGGTGTGGCTTAGGTAGGGGTAAATAGTGTTCTAGGGATGGACATGCAAATACAAACACCCCCAACAAAAGAGTAAGCCCATTGCTATTCACAAATTGCACTTCTAAAGTTATTACAGCTGAAAAGGATCCACTTCCATAACAAATACCCCATAGGAAATAATGTTAAATAAACTACACACACACACATATAGTATATATAGATATATATATCCTACTGGCGATCATCAGTAGGTACTTATAGTTAGAACCTAGTTTCCACAGGAAAAGTGTTCTTTGACTTGCCTATATCTTTGGTGCAGTTTGACGAATCTAACCGAATTGTTTTAAAAAAAAAGTACACTGGTGAATCTAGTTGTGCATGGAAAGTTTAAGGGTGATCCGTCAAGCGAAGCCCGAGAAAAAGGGGGTGGGTAAAAAAAAAAGTGCGCTTCTCATATAATTCCCATAGAGATTTTAGACATGACTTCAGCCCGAACCGCTGGATGGAATTACACCAAATTTGGCAGAGCTCTCAGTCTAGAAAGCAACCTTTTTTTTGGAATTGGTGTAAATCCATTAAGTTATTGCCGAGATATTAAAAGAAAACCAAATTTGTATATATAGATATGCGGATGCTCTGAGGATTCCCCTTGCTAAAATCTGATAGGCTGACAGCACTTCAACCAGGAAGTGTTGGCAGCCACCTTAAGACTTGGCTTCAGCTGAGTCCCAAAAAAACACATAAAAAAGAAAAGAGGGCAGTGTTGGAATACCCTGACCCGCTAGCTTTTGTCCAATGGTCCCCATGGCACCATGCCACAGCAAAAAAGCTTTATTAAGGAGTCATGAACCTGCGGCAACATCTTCTTTTAAAACAAGCTCCATCTCCCATGCTAGTTTAGAGTATAACTCCTGGTGGGCCAGGTCCCAGTGCATGTAGGCATCTACAAAAAAAAGGAGGGGGGTACACGGGGCCCTCCATTAAGGGTCATTTGAGCCCCGGGTACCACCACCTCTCTGGGGCTTATTTAGTATGTTAGAGGGGGCCAGGTGGACACCCATCCATAGGTTCATTTGAGCCCAGGGACCACCACCTTCCTGGGGCTTTATTACTTTTAGCTGGTTGAGGCCTATGGACCACCACCTCCCCAGGCTAACATTAAAATCTTACAAGGGGGCTGCATAGACCCCTGAGGCCCTGGGCATCACTACTTTCCCGAGGTAAAAGACATATTTAAAACTGGGAGGGGGCCGTGCGGCCCCACTCCTGGGCCAGACCCACCACTTTCCTGGGACAGGCCCCTCCTGGAGGCAATATAAAGAGCAAACATGATCTCCTCTCCCAGCAAGCAAGAGCTGTCAAACTGCTCCCGCTTGCTGGGAGCGGAGTTTTGATCTGATCCGTGCCTGCTGTCAAGCGGGCAGGGAAACAGATGAAAGGATTGCTCCCACATGCAGGGAGCAGCATTTTTGATGGGGGTATTCAAGCTCCCCGTTTGCAGTCACCAATGGTGCAGATTGGGTGTCCTGTGTGAGTTCCAGGGCACCCAGCATGACAAGGATGACAGGATGGAGTCCCGGGGCCGAAAGCTGCCTGGGGTGAGCAAACAGCCCCCCTCCCCTTGAAAAGAAATAAAAAAAGAGACCATGGGTCTACCTTGCAATGACCCTGTGTATGAAAATACCCAAAATCATGTGCAAGCACTGCCCATTCAGCCCTGCCCTGTTTTCCTCAGATGTATGCTAAGATGTTCCCGCCTTTTACCACGTTGATGGGCAGCTAACCAAAAGGCCCCCAAGCTCATTTCCCGTGGAGTTTGGTGATGCATTGTTGATCAAGAGGAATAGAAAGACATCTCCACCAAACAAAGAATAACTTACTTCATATGGTAAGAGGAAGAGACCCTGTTTGTTGTAGATTCCCTTCTGTGTAGTCTCCTCGTCTACTCTTGACAAGGATTCATGCTATCACAGATTTGTGGATGAAGCCCAGGCGAGGAACGGTGGCATTGCTGAAATTACATTCACAGAAGGTCACTGGAGATGTAACCTTGTGGTCCCTTACGCAGCTGTAGTGTAGAATATGCACTAGACATTTACCTAATGAGGTAGCACTTGCTAATTAACCAGTACAAGGTACTCCAGTTGGGTAGACATCTTCAAAAAATTAGGTACCATTTTGTCCCTGATGCCCATTTCACAGACATTAAACCTCAATGGGAAGCACTTACAAATATAACCATAGCAGGTGCCCCAGCTGAAGCTCTACTTCAAGAAAGCACAAATGATCCCAACTTCTTGGGCTTGGCGAGGGCTAATTAAATGAGTTTCCTTCTGTATTCCTCATTGAAAAAGTATCTAAAATCCTTAATGGAGGTGAATGCATCATTGATCTATTGGAGCACAAGCTGATCTGTAGTGACTGTGACGAGTGGTTTCTTCCTTGTTGTCTCCTGGTGACAGCACATACCCTAAGTATACAAATGCCCTAAATCCATAGTGCCACTCACACCCACTCACAGGCATACACACCCACTCAAATACCCACACAGCCACTCACAAACCCATAGCACCACCCTCAAACCCAGTCGCAGACCCACACTGGCACTCACATACCCACTCACAGACCCAGACCAGCATTCACAACCCACTAACAGACCCATAGCACCACTCAAAAACCCACTCACAGACACACACAGGAACCCACACACACACTCACAGAATCACACAGTCACTAAAACACCTACTCACAGACCCATAGTGCCACTCACTGACCCAGTCACAGACCCACACAGGCACTCACACACCTACTAACAGATCTATAGTGCCGCTCACAGACCCGCTCACAGACCCAGTCACAGACCCTCTGAGGCACTCACACACCCACTCACAGACTAACACAGGTACTCACACATCCACTCACAGACCCATAAAGCCATGCACACACCCAGTCACTGACCTATACAGCCACTCACACACCCACTCTCAAAGTTTACAGGTAACAGTTAGGAAATACAATTAAAAAAACGTAGAAATTTACTAGAAAAACCAAAGGTTACAGGGTTGTAATAGTTAAGTAATACAATTAGAAAACCTTAGAAATGTAGGTAAAAAAACAAAGGTTACAGATACTTTATAGTTAGGCTCTAATTTTACTCATACAAAACCATAGAAATTCAGCAGTAAAAGTTACTTGAGCTATCTATAACTTATGCCCCCACAATTCACTGCTTATGACCTCACATATTACATCACTCATGACATGATCAATGACATCACTGATGAGATGTCAAATAGCATCACTGAGGACATCATCCACAGACCCACTCACACCACTGTACAACCTCTAATACACCCATTTACACACCCACACAACCATTCACATACCCATTCACAGACCCATACAAGTACTCACACAACCACTCACTCATACATAGAGCCACTCATATACTGACTCACTCACTCATGTGCTGGGCTGTAAACTCAAAATGATCCATGTGGTCAGTACATCCTGTTGCCTTAAGTTACGTATACAAGAACATCACAGAGCTATAAACAATGGGGATACCAGATACCCCATGTCTGACCATTATAAAGCTGTACACCCCAATGACCATAGTTTCTAGTTCCAGGAACTGATCCTATTGTTGCGAATTTCCGAGGTGGGCACAGAGATTTGTGTCTGAGGCAAACAGGCTAAATGGATATGTCAGTTACAAGCTATGTGGCAAAACGGGTCTGTGTTTGCGTTTTATTACTCAAGAGCATGCTATGGTGTGACATCATTTTCTGTGTCATTACTCTAACCAATGTAGAATATTGTTATAAGTCCAGCTGTGGCATTTTCTATATTATGATGTGCAGTTGAAGTTAATAGGACACTTTTGATTTTTTAAGAGGTCTTGGCACCTGCTATCTTTCACGCTTTTTGAGGGATCAGTTCACTAGGTCTTCAATATTCTCTGGTGCACCAACACATTTACTTTAAGACTCAGTCACCATTTACAACCACTGACACAGCCACTCTCTCACCAATACAGCCACTCACTCAGCCACTCACTCAACCACACAGCTACTCACACACCCACTCATACACCCATAACGCCACTCACACACCCACTCACAAACCCAGCCAGCCACTCAGATACCCACTCACACACGGATACACACAGTCACACAGCCACTCATAATATACGTTAAAAATAATATCACTTATTAGTAGTACACAAAGTATTTTAATTTAACTTTTGTGGTACCTTAGTATATATGTTTAGCACTCATTGTCATGTGAGGCCGTGCGTAGTTCATTGGAGGCAGAAGTTATAGTTAGCTCGGGTAACTACAACCATTGTATTTCTATGGTTTTGTACAAGTGAAATCTGAGCTTAACTACAACATCGCGGTAAGCTTTAGTTTTATATATATATATATATATATATATTCACTGAAAAAACCATAGGTTTCACACATGTTATAGTTAGTGGAAATTTTACTGATAAAAAACCAATGAAATTGCCCCGTTATAGTTAGCGCAGGCAACTATAACTCACGCGACCGCAATCCTCTGCTGATGCTAATACTGTATTTAGACACTTATTTGCCCATGTCTTCTTCCATACATTTTTAGCTATACATATATTACAAATATTTTTTTTTCATAAAGACACATATGTCATCAGCAGAGGATTGCGGTCGCGTGAGTTATAGTTGCCTGCGCTAACTATAACGGGGCAATTTCATTGGTTTTTTATCAGTAAAATTTCCACTAACTATAACATGTGTGAAACCTATGGTTTTTTCAGTGAATTTGCAAGGTTTTTTAAATGCTAATTCCTAACTATAACGTGTGTGAAACCTATGGTTTTTTCAGTGAATTAGTACGGTTTTTTAAATGCTAAGTTTTTTTCCCTTATAATAAGCCCTGTACATTTGGTGGCCTACGGCCACCAAAAGCACAGGGGGTGGGGTAAGTGTGGATAGTGTTTTTTTCCATTGTAATAAGCCCAGCACATTTGCTGGCCTTCGGCCACCAAAAGCACAGGGGGTGGGGTAAGTGTGGATAGTGTTTTTTTTATTTTTATTTTTTTACCGTACGCTTACCGTAAGCGTACGGTAAGCGTACCCCGCGAAATTGCCGAAAAAAAAATAAAACCGTTTTTGCACTTGGGGGATGTTTGGGGACTCCCTCCACATGACTATGTGGGAGGGAGTTGTCAAAACAGCCCCTTTACATGTTTTTGGGCTTCCGATTTTAAAAATCTCTCTCAGTGCGAGAGACAAAATGGCGGCCGCCGCTTCCTGGTTTCGGCCGATTCGAATGTTTACTAAGATCTAAGAGCCAATCAGAATCGCGCTCGCGCACGCCACCGTACGCTTACCGTAAGCGTACGGTAAGCGTACCGTAAGCTGGCTCAGATATATATATTGATTTAAAGGCTATTTTCTCAGAATCTACTGAACAGATTTACACCAAACCTACAAAAGGCACTTCCTTGACCTAGGGACTACCTCTCTGCCAAATTTTGAGTAATTCTGTTCTGCCATTCGGGCTGTAGCTCGTTCTAAAGGTCCTATGGAAAAATGCATGGGAAAAACGCGTTTTGGGACCCCCCTTTTATCTCAGCCCCCGCTTGACGAACCCCCCCGAGACTTTCAGGGTAGGAGCGGAGCGTAGCGCCCCACCTATTTTGAGAAATTCGCGAGGATTCGTCGACCGGCGCCAAAGTTATTCAAAATAGAATGTTGAGGTTTTCCTATGGAAACGTGGTCCTAACTATAACTACCTACTGGCTATCGCCAGTAGGTAATATATATATATATATATATATATATATATATATATATATATATATATATATATATATATATAAGTCTAAGCTTCCTCCCATGAAGAAAAAGCGCAATATAGCTCCGGGGTAAAATTGACAAAGGCTTTATTTTCAAAGGCGCGTAGTACTCAAAGTTCCTGGAACGCTCAGGCAGACGCGTTTCAAGCCTCCAATGGCTCTCTTCAGTGCCGGTTTCACGAACTTCTGTGCTCTGTAAGGGGGTCAAACAAGATGCAGCTGTAAAATAGACCGCTCCCTCTGTGATGTCATCACTCCTCCTCCAATGGAAGGTGTGCTAGCCCCTTGAGCTCACGCCTTGCTGAGCAGATGCATGCTGGTTAGTGTAGTTCACATGGAGTGTCTGTGTAGTAACAGCGTTGGCACCTGCTATCTTTCACGCTTTTTGAGGGATCAGTTCACTAGGTCTTCAATTCTCTGGTGCACCAACACATTTACTTTAAGACTCAGTCACCATTTACAACCACTGACACAGCCACTCTCTCACCAATACAGCCACTCACTCAGCCACTCACTCAACCACACAGCTACTCACACACCCACTCATACACCCATAACGCCACTCACACACCCACTCACAAACCCAGCCAGCCACTCAGATACCCACTCACACACGGATACACACAGTCACACAGCCACTCATAATATACGTTAAAAATAATATCACTTATTAGTAGTACACAAAGTATTTTAATTTAACTTTTGTGGTACCTTAGTATATATGTTTAGCACTCATTGTCATGTGAGGCCGTGCGTAGTTCATTGGAGGCAGAAGTTATAGTTAGCTCGGGTAACTACAACCATTGTATTTCTATGGTTTTGTACAAGTGAAATCTGAGCTTAACTACAACATCGCGGTAAGCTTTAGTTTTATATATATATATATATATATATATATATATATATATATATATATATATATATATATATATATATATTCACTGAAAAAACCATAGGTTTCAGGGACATTATAGTTAGTTGGACATTTGACTCATATAAAACCAGAGAAATTCGCCTGTTATAGTTAGTTGAGCTAACTATAACACGCGCACCCGCAATGCACTGGTGATGACGTCACATATTACATCACTCATGACACGGTCAGTGACATCACTGATGACATCCCAAATGACATCACTGATGACATCATCCAGTGAATGTGTGTTTCTGTAAAGTTTAAATATTTTTCATATATATCTATTGCAAGGTGTATTGAAGAAAGAGTGAATTTTACAAGTCCCTGAATGGATTATTTAGTAGGTGCGTGACTGACTGTATAAATGAGTGATTGAACATGTGTTACTGAATGTATGGGTTAGTGACTGAACTGTGTGAAAGTCTGTATTAGTGTCTCAGTTGGTGTATAAGCGGCTCCATGGGTTGGTGAGTAGCTACATGAGTGTCTATATGGGTTATTGATTTGTTCTCTGAGTATCTGTATGGGTGCCTGAGTGTCTGTATGGGTGGGTGTGGGGGGTGTGTGACTCTGTGCATACATGTCTGAGTGAGTGATTCACTGGTTGTATGGATTAAAAACTGCATCAGGGAAAGGCTGTATGGGTGAGTTAGTGTGTGTGTATGGGTGAGTTGGTGAGTGAAAGAATGTCTCACTGGTATATGTGTGAGTAACTACATATGTTTTAAGGCAGTATATGTGAATGTTGGAGTATATAAATGACTATACGTGAGAGTAAGTTATTTGAAGAGTGGGTGTATAAAAGAGTGTCTGCTTCTATCAGTGATTGTATAAGACAGTAAGTATGTGTCAGGAATGCAAAAATGCCACGCAAAGTGAGACTCTCTGTGGGGCTAAGTCGGCGTATGTTGAAGGTACTGAAAGATGGCCGCCAGCGAGCGACAATTAGGAAAGCAGGTTCGCGCTCTAGCGTGAGGCAGCAATCTGGAATGTATAGGTGCTGAGCTCATGCTGTGGCGCACTTCACCGTTTCAAGTTGGGAGACGGACGTTGGAGAATTCGAGCAGAAGACAATTCAAGAATATTCAATTTTACCTGAACCTATGAACTAAGTTTCGGTCAACAGCAAGAGCGTACTCACAGTAAGACTGTTCCTGTAGTTGTTCTGGGCAATTCTAGAATAAATTAGTGTTCCTGAAGAGAGCGTGCGCAGAAGTCAGTCAGCGCTAGTATAGGCGTGCGCAGCTCTCATTGTGTAAATATTTCTATTGTTAAGAGAGCTAGAGTCAGCACAAGTCTAATATAGTACTCAATCCTGACGAGAGAAACCAACAGTTCCATAGAAGGCATATAAAGAGAAAGAGTGGAACACTACTTGCATATACATATAAATATATTTTGAAGCAGAATTAATTCGACAGAAAGAAGGAGAAAAGGAAAGAAGAGTGAAGAAATACAAGAATAAAGATAAGGAGGATAGTTTCGGATAAAACACTTACCCGAGTTTCTCTTAGAAGCAGCAACAGCGATACTTGAGGTGAGGAATCTAAATAGAGAGGCAAGAGAAATAAAGAGAAATAAAATAAGATTAGAGCAAGAGACTAACTACCTCATTACTTTAGTTGCAGCAATAGCAGTCAAGCATCACACATAAGAAGAGGAGCCAAGGTCACACCACTCCAGGGTAGGTTTTAGATCAGTGGGAGTTAAGACGGGTAGAAGGAAGGCAGGGAAGGTTAAAGGTTAATCACATTTGTTTTTCACAGCACAAGATTGCCGAAGGAAGACGAGTGGCAGGAGTCTGAACCAGAAGAAAGAATCAGACGAGTGTGGCCGTCTCTTCTCTGACCCATCCCCTTTCCCCCCTGAGGTTTTAGGGCACTGTGTATTAAGTATTGCGCATTGTGTGACACCTTGGAGGGGCATTGGGACCTAGCGACATTCTGCTCCCGTGCATCGTGACAGCACAGCATTCTGACAGAGTGAAGTGCCCACGTTTAAACTAGCACCTGAGCAGAATGGCGGAAGGTTTAGATTTTAAAAAGTTAAGTGAAATATTGGAAGGTATACAAAGAGAATTAATCTCAGTCAGGGAAGAAAATAGGGAGCTTAAGAGAGAAACTGCAGATCTGACTGTAAAGATGAGTAGTTTAGTGTCAGGACCCAGTTTAAGGTTTCCAGCCTCTCAGGAAGGGGTGTCTGGTGAAGCATCTGTTCCTCAGCCAAAAATTACTACTCAAGTAATTCATTCTTTATCACCTGTGATTCCGTTAGCCCCTCCCGAGCGCTTAAATGGAGATCCACAGAAGGCGCAGGTTTTCCTGACGCAGTGTACCTTACACTTTATGTGTCGCCCATCAGTTTTCCCTGATGCGCAGTCTCGAGTAGCATTTATCCTATCATATTTGAGTGGAGACACAGCGTCCTGGTCCTTGCCTTTAGTTACAAGAAATTATCCCATCCTGTATAACCTTGATGAATTCAAGAAAGAGTTTCTACGGATCTTCGTCAGGCGAAGGGCAACGCAAGCCACAGACAATGAGTTATTGGAGCTTCGACAGGGCAATCGAGATTTAATTTCTTATTTGGCCCAGTTCAACAAACTGGTGGTGGAAACGGAGTGGCCAGACAATAAGAGAGCCGCCGTGTTCTACCGAGGGTTAAAAGACGATTTATAGGACGCCTTGGCGCAAGTGCCAAACAGACCCTCAGAGATCTCTGCATTAGTCGATTTGGTACTAGAGATCGATTTTCGACAAAGCGAGAGAAGAGGTGAGAAGAAGAGAGAGTTTCGACCAACTGTTCCAAGATTTGATCGAGTCAGAGTAGAAGGTGTTAAGGAAAATGATACAGCCCGAGGAGGAGAACCAATGCAAATTGGGACAATACGAGGCCCCCTTTCAAAAGAGGAAAAAGAAAGACAGAGAATAAACAAGCAATGTCTCTACTGTGGCGGCAGCGGGCATTTTGTTCGTAATTGTCCAAAGAAACCACGGCAATCACCGGCGGAAAACGCGCAGCACCACCAGTGAGTTGGACTGGTGGTTGCAAAAGCAGAAACAGCTCCAGAAAGACATACCTTGGCAAATACCTTACAATCCGCCTCTCCGCATTTAGTGATTCAGATGACCCTACGATTTCGAGAGAGAAAATTAACTCAAGTAGCTGTAATGGTGGATTCCGGAGCTACGGGAAACTTTTGCGACTTGAAGTTTGCAGAAAGAATTGGGTTAAGAGCGATTAAGAAGGATCGAAGTGAGGCCGTCCATGCTGTCGATGGCACAAATCTATCTTCTGGGCCCATTGTGAGCCATACAGAGTTAGTCGAGATGGAATCTGAGGAAGGACATCGTGAAGCCTTACAATTCAATCTAATTGATGCACCACAGTTCCAATTGATATTGGGTTTGCCATGGCTCACAGAACACAATCCTGCTATAGATTGTGAAGCCCGAACAATTACATTGAACTCAAAATATTGCAAGGAGAATTGCTACAAGAAATGCCAGAGTGATCACATGAGGTCACCAGCGTATCATTTAAGTGAAGGTGAAGCCACAGTCTGTGTAATAACAACAACTGAGTTGCCAGAAGAGTATACAGAATTTCGAGATGTATTTGATGAGAAGGAAGCAGAAAAACTACCCCCACATAGAGAATTTGACTGCAAGATAGAATTGGAACCAGGCGCCAATCTTCCCTGCAGCAGAATTTATGCTGTAACTGAACGAGAAGATACTCACCTGAAGGAATATTTGCAAAAATACCTTGAAAATGGATTCATCATCCCAGGTATCTTCGCCACTTTTTTTTATCCCAAAGAAAAATGGAGAGTTAAGAACTTGCATAGACTATAGGGCAATAAATTGTATCACAATTAAAAACAGATATCCTCTGCCATTAATCTCAGTCCTCTTGGATCAAGTGAAAGGAGCGAAGGTTTACACCAAATTGCATCTGAGGGAAGCATATCACCTTGTGAGAATTCGAGAGGGTGATGAATGGAAGACAGCCTTTCGTACCAAGCATAGACTTTTTGAGTATCAAGTGATGCCTTATGGTTTATGTAATGCCCCAGCAGCATTCCAGCATTTTATCAATGATGTGCTGAAGGAGTTCATTGATCGGAATGCGATCGTGTATATTGATGACATCCTGATCTATTCGAACACGGTTGAAGAACACCAATTGCATGTTAAAATGGTGCTACAAAGGTTACGGGAAAATAGTTTGTTTGTCAAACTGGAGAAATGTGCATTTAATGTTTCCTCCGTGGAGTTTTTGGGGTTTGTACTCTCCCCAAGCGGAATCACTATGGATGAAATAAGATCAAGGCAGTGATAGACTGGGAATCTCCGAAAAATGTGAAGGAAATTCAAAGCTTCATTGGTTTTGCAAACTTTTATCGGAGATTTATTCAAGATTTCTCCAAGAAATTAATCCGACTAACCAGATCACTGAAAAAAGGAGCAAGGTTTGAATGGACCAAGGAAGCAGAGGAGGCCTTCACCCAATTAAAAAAGGATTTCACCACAGCACCCATTTTGCTTCACCCGGATCCTTCGGAGCTATTCTTTGTTGAGACTGATGCCTCAAATTTGGCAGTGGGAGGAGTATTGTCCCAGAGGCATAAAATAACTGGACAATTGCATCCCGTGGCCTTTCGCTCTAGAAAACTGACTTCACCAGAAGTCAATTACACAATAACTGAAAAAGAGTTATTGGCCATTAAGGACGCATTTAAGGAATGGAGACATTACCCAATGGGTGCTAAACATGTGGTCACAGTATATACAGTATATACAGATCATCGAAATTTGAAATTCTTAAAATCAGCCAAGACTTTGACACCGAGGCAATTGCGTTGGTCTTTATATTCCTCTGAGTATGATTTTATCATAACTTACCGGCCAGGCTCACAGAATGGTAAAGCGGATGCTTTATCACGGGTTGGTACAGAAGGAGTTTCTGATGATATCCAAGAACAGGAAATTATCCCTGCGGAAAGAGTGATCAGTGTAGTTTTGAAGGAGTCTGCGGCCAAAGAAGATCAGGCAACAATGACTCAGGAGGAAGTAAAGGCTTGGTTGAAAGAAGATTCCGGATGAGAAATTCGAGAAGGGTTATTGTATCATAACCAAGCTCTCTACCTGCCCACACAAGAGATGCAGCAAAAGGCCTTAAAGGAATGTCACGATAACATTTTGGCTGGCCATAAAGGAATAATGAAGACGGAGGATCTGATCAGGCGACGTTTTTGGTGGCCAAATATGAATAAGGATGTGCGACAATATGTAGCTACATGTGAGATTTGCGCAAGGGGAAAAACTGAGAGGAAAGCTCCCAAGGGCCTATTGCAACCACTGCCCACCCCACCATACCCATGGCACACAGTCACTATAGATTTAATAGTGGAATTACCCTCCAGCCAAGGGTTTGATACGATTCTAGTTTGCGTAGATGCCTTCTCAAAAATGGCCCATTTTATTCCTTTAAAAGGGATACCTACTGCCAAAACATTAGCACACATATTTAGTCAAAACATAGTTCGAGCTCATGGCATACCTAAAGTTTTGATATCCGACAGGGGCTCTCAATTCCTCTCCCATTTCTGGAGGTCCTTTACTAAGAGGCTGAATATTGAGTCGAGGTACATAACTAGTTACCATCCAGAATCAGATGGCCAAACAGAGAGAACTAATCAGGAACTAGAACAGTACCTTAGATTGTGCTTGCTGGATCAAGAGGGTGACTGGCCAGGTTATTTATGGGCAGCAGAGTTTGCCCATAATAACGCAAAAAATGTATCCACAGGATACTCTCCCTTCTATTTAAACACAGGAAGACATCCTAATCAATCCTTAAAGTTTCGAGAGGCAGACATACCTGCAGTCACAGATCTGGCAGAACACATGATGAGAGTGCATGATTTAGCTGTTAAGAACTTATCTAAGGCTAAGGAAAATTACAAGCATTACGCAGATAAGAAAAGAAGAAAGGAACCAGAATTCCAAGTAGGAGAAAGAGTTTGGCTAAACTCAAAAAATGTAAGACTCAAGGGAAACAGGAAGTTACAACCACGTTTTTTAGGCCCTTATTTGATTGAAAAGAAGTTAAGTACCCTAAATTATCAGCTAAAACTACCCAAGGGGTTGCCAGTGCACCCGGTATTTCATATCTCTTTATTGAGAGGGCATCAAATGAAATGCGAAAGAGTAAACCACCTAGGCCTGTTCAGACTGAGCTAGGAGAGGAGTTTGAGGTGAAACAGATCTTAGATGCCAAAGTTCGTAAAGGGCATTTATACTACTTGTTAGACTGGAAAGGTTATGGACCTGAGGAAAGATCGTGGGAGTTGTCATCAGAGGTTCATGCTCCCAGATTGATTAAGGACTTCCACAAGAAATTCCCTGACAAGCCCAAGCGGGGAGGTTTCACTTTGAGGGAGGGTACTGTCAGGAATGCAAAAACGCCACACAAAGTGAGACTCTCTGTGGGGCTAAGTCGGCGTATGTTGAAGGTACTGAAAGATGGCCGCCAGCGAGCGACAATTAGGAAAGCAGGTTTGCGCTCTAGCGTGAGGCAGCAATCTGGAATGTCCAGGTGCTGAGCTCGCGCTGTGGCGCACTTCACCGTTTCAAGTTAGGAGACGGACGTTGGAGAATTCGAGCAGAAGACAATTCAAGAATATTCAAGTTTACCTGAACCTATGAACTAAGTTTCGGTCAACAGCAAGAGCGTACTCACAGTAAGACTGTTCCTGTAGTTGTTCTGGGCAATTCTAGAATAAATTAGTGTTCCTGAAGAGAGCGTGCGCAGAAGTCAGTCAGCGCTAGTATAGGCGTGCGCAGCTCTCATTGTGTAAATATTTCTATTGTTCAGAGAGCTAGAGTCAGCACAAGTCTAGCACCAGAAAATATAGTACTCAATCCTGACGAGAGAAACCAACAGTTCCATAGAAGGCATATAAAGAGAAAGAGTGGAACACTTCTTGTATATACATATAAATATATTTTGAAGCAGAATTAATTCGACAGAAAGAAGGAGAAAAGGAAAGAAGAGTGAAGAAATACAAGAATAAAGATAAGGAGGATAGTTTCGGATACAACACTTACCTGAGTTTCTCTTAGAAGCAGCAACAGCGATACTTAAGGTGAGGAATCTAAATAGAGAGGCAAGATAAATAAAGAGAAATAAAATAAGATTAGAGCAAGAGACTAACTACCTCATTACTTTAGTTGCAGCAATAGCAGTCAAGCATCACACATAAGAAGAGGAGCCAAGGTCACACCACTCCAGGGTAGGTTTTAGATCAGTGGGAGTTAAGACGGGTAGAAGGAAGGCAGGGAAGGTTAAAGGTTAATCACATTTGTTTTTCACAGCAGAAGATTGCCGAAGGAAGACGAGTGGCAGGAGTCTGAACCAGAAGAAAGAATCAGACGAGTGTGGCCGTCTCTTCTCTGTCCCATCCCCTTTCCCCCCTGAGGTTTTAGGGCACTGTGTATTAAGTATTGCGCATTGTGTGAAACCTTGGAGGGGCATTGGGACCTAGCGACATTCTGCTCCCGTGCATCGTGACAGCACAGCATTCTGACAGTATGTGTTAGTATCAGCATAAATAAGTGATGTGGTGTGTGTATAAATAACACAGTTGGTGTGTATGACTGTATACATGAGTAAATGCCTATGTGATTGATTCTTTGCATGACTGACTAGGTGTGTGAGTAACTGTATGGATGAGTGGCGGACTGTGACTGTATGTATAGGTGTATGAGTGCATATTATAGTACTGTATTGATGAGTAACTGCATGTATAAGTGAGTGGATGTAAGTGAAGACCTAGGAAATAGTGGGTGGTATGTAGTATCTGGCATTGTTGTGTATATGGTTTCAAAAATAGTAGTCTGTATTTTACAGTGCGTGTATCAAAGTTTATATTAGGCCATCAGTATGTGCATCAGATTATCACGTGGATGATGTCATCAGTGATGTCATCAGTGATGTCATTTGAGATGTCATCAGTGATGTCATCAGTGATGTCAGTGACCATGTCATGAGTGATGTAATATGTGACGTCATCACCAGTGCATTGCGGGCGCGCGAGTTATAGTTAGCTCAACTAACTATAACAGGCGAATTTCTCTGGTTTTATACAAGTAAAATGTCCAACTAACGATAGCGTCCCTGAAACATATGTTTTTTTCAGTGAATGTCTAAGGTTTTTTAAATGCTAATTCCGAACTATAACGTCTGTAAAACCTATGTTTTTTTCAATGAATTTCAAAGGTTTTTTACATATTAATGTCATATTTTAATATTTATAAAACCTATATTTTTTCTATTTTTTTTGTAATATTTTGCAACTCTATTATCATTCTTTTAAAATTTTTAAAAAGTATGTAATTTTTTATATCTTCCAAAAAAAGTATGTATATATATATATATATATATATTTTTTTTTAGAAAACTAGACTCCCGTACCGGTAGTGTACCAAGCTCCATCACCATGCGAATCCTATCCGTGATATTGCGAAACTCGTTAAGGGTGCGCATTTCGTATCTGACGGCTTCGTAGCACCGTGTCCCGCCTAACATCATATACGTATACGGTCGCGCCAGCTCCTAGTTTGGTATGCGACGGCTGCGCAGTACCAATACGCGCGTTACGTCATCTACGTATAGGGTCGCGCCGCCTGCGCATTCCGTATGGGAAGAGTGCACGCTGCCAGGCCATGTGTTACGTCATAGAAGTATGGTATCGCGCAGGGTACGCCATTCCCTCATTTATTTTTTTATGTCTCAAAACTATATCTAAATAAGTTTAAAGTGTATATGAGAGCAAGCGATAATCTAAAATATTTTCCACATTTATATATTTCTAACTGTAATAAACTTATATTATGGTAAATATATTTTCTCAAAATCACATCGGGTGCCGCTTGCCATGAGACCCTAAAAAAACGCTTTTGATTGGTTCATAACATTTCCCATTGTAATAGTTGGAGGACCCCACCCATTTTAGTCATTCTCTCTACACCCTTTGATGAGAGACACCTCTTCTGCTTACTGAGCTTTTTTGAAAACTTTTTTCCTGTGTACACATATCTTACAGTACACACAACATGCAACAATCATCTTGATCAATAATCATGCCCTGTTTAGTAGCCTTCCATGTGTGATACCTATACATCTGAAACGTTACATCAAAAAACAAATGTGTGTTACACGATGCCCCTGGTGTGTGTGTGCTTGCATTATTGTGCTGCCTTTCGGCCTTGGTATTGGTGGCTCGAAGGGGTATCATCAGCCACGGGCAGAGTGCACATCCTCGATCGCAAGTGACAAACAGTAAAGAGTAATGTGTAGATTTGTGTTGCAGTATGCTCTGTTGTCAGGCTTTACCAGTATAGTAGTGTGTCATATGTGAGACTTTCAGATTCACGTTTGACATGCATTGCTTAACTGTAATGAGCGTTATCACTGTGTATGACGTAACCTCACTGCTGATCCTCCCTCCATCCGAGCACATTCACATGTGTGCGCTTCGCGATAGCAACACTTTCAATAATACCGCACACCATTGACATGCGTGTCTTCGCATATCCTCAAACTTGACAACGACATGTGATGTTATCCATTCAATGTTTTCGGACAGCATCTCATTCGCGATAGTTGCCACCCTCCCGGTACATGCTACATTAATGTAAATTGCGGATTATGCGAGGTCAAAACTGCAACAGGGACACACACATAAGTACACTTCCTGCCCAGGCAGGAACTGAACAACGCCCAGGTCCCCAGAATAATTATGCACACCCCTACGCTGGCCTGGCGTACGCAAGCCCAGCCCACTTTGCGTACGTATAAATAGGATAACGACGACGCCACATGTCCCAGTTCTTCCACACTGCTTCAGGTGATATGGCCGCATTCACCTCACATATCACAATGCGCAATAAAAAAAAGGGATCCATGAGGTGTACATCATCCTGGCAATCAAAACTCCATCTGAATTGTGAACCCTGCTGGACGTCGTGTTTGGACACAAACTAATGACAGCAGGTGAGATGTGGGGCCTGGGATGGAGTGCATCAGCCTGGGTGTACAGGTGCAAACAATCGATGTTACAGTGCGTAATGATGTGATCTCTGACCTCATTCAGTCACATCTCTGTCTCATTTTAAGGATCTGCTGGACCGTACTGTAGGCCTGAGCCAGCGGGCAGCGCTGCCCTACAAACACATGGCGTTGGCTTTTGGGGCACTGTAGTGAGCTGATTACTAAGTGTACATGCACACAGACTTCCCCCAACTGCATTGCATGTGCACATTAAGCTTCTAGCATGCGCTCTGTTCCTTTGTATGTGAACGTTGGCATAACATATTATTATTTATCCTTGTGTATTCTCGTGCACTCCAACTCCTCTTTGAACCACGATTACCACTAACAGTTGGTAGATCGTACTTCAAGAAGGAAGGATGCACTCAACTGGTGTTCTCTCGTAAGCTTGAAATAAACCTTCATTTACCTTAAGACGTTTCCACCATTATATTATTTCTCCCTTTTCAGACACTGAGTTAGTGGCACCATAATCGGTGGAGTGGATGCTCAGCCTGTGATGAGGCCCTGGGCATTCTGACGCCTTCCATCGTGGTATCAAGACACCGTCCCCGACCGGAGACCTGCTCTGCCAACCTAAGAGCGGCACCCCGGAGTTGGAGCTTGCACCGGCACGTCGTTGGACACAGCGGTTGTGGCAGGTGAGCAGTGAAGGCTCGGTGCGCAGGAGCTGCAATTGAGCACATTGTGGGGGTAGGAGCTGGGGTTCAGCAGCCTGGGTGTACAGGTGCAGACAAGTGTTGTTGCCGTAGATAATAATATAATTTCTGGCCTCATTCATATCTCTGTTTCATTTGAAAGACTTGCTGGACCGCACTCTTTCTCGCGGACCCCAGCGTCCCAGACACACGGGTGACGGGAGTTGAACAGTGAGGGCTGGGTGCAGTTGGCTGACGCTCTCTCTCCTCCTCCTTCTGGTCTTTTGACTCACCCTCCCCTTCTCTCTTCCACCCACTCGCTCTCTGTCCCATTCTCACTTTCTTCCTTTCATTCTGACTACCTTTCTTTTTAGGAACAAACGCAATGGACCGCACTCCGCTAGCTCCTCCTCCGGGTAGCCCCAAGGGAAGCTGGTACATGAAGTTTCTTGAGTGGTTCACCCCAGTGGGTGCAAGTGAGTACTTGTTGATGATCTCTAGACCTGATACATGTCCCGGGTTTTAAGATATCGCCCGAGACATGGCTCGGGTTTCGGGATAACTTCCCTCCTCAGTAGAGAATATAGTCAGGGGTAGAAGAGAGAGCCGCCAAGCAACCGTCAAGGGCCTCAGTGCCCGCACAGGCACGCAGGTGCGTCGTCCAGGAGCTCGTCAGCTCAAAGCTCGAAGGAGCCATTTTATAAACAAACGCAATGGACCGCACTCCGCTAGCTCCTCCTCCGGGTCGCCCCAAGGGAAGCTGGTACATGAAGTTTCTTGAGTGGTTCACCCCAGTGGGTGCAAGTGAGTACTTGTTGATGATCTCTAGACCCGATACATGTCCCGGGTTTTAAAATATCGCCCGAGACATGGCTCGGGTTTCGGGATAACTTCCCTCCTCAGTAGAGAAAATAGTCAGGGGTAGAAGAGAGAGCCGCCAAGCAACTGTCAAGGGCCTCAGTGCCCGCACAGGCACGCAGGTGCGTCGTCCAGGAGCTCGTCAGCTCAAAGCTCGAAGGAGCCATTTTATAAACAAACGCAATGGACCGCACTCCGCTAGCTCCTCCTCCGGGTCGCCCCAAGGGAAGCTGGTACATGAAGTTTCTTTTTAGGTCTTGCCTACGCAGTGCGCATGCACTGCATACGAGACTTTTAGTCGTCGTGCAGCTCTTTTTACAAAGCACATACTCGTGCTTGTGGCGGCATACGGCTTGCAGGAGTGCGCAGCCACGTGCCACAAGCACGAGTATGTGCTTTGAAAAAGAGCAGGATGCACGATCACGCACCCGCTCATCGCCAGCGCACTCACTCAAACGCCTCTGAGCACCACTCGTGTGCTTTTTTTATTTTATTTTAGCGTGCGCGCCCGCGCACACAACTCCCAGGCTTGTTTTTTTTATTGTATTTATTTTGACGTTTTTAGAGTGCCTAAGTGGCGCCTTACGAGAACTTCAGAGCGCGTGCTGGTATTGCCTCTTTTCTGATGCCAGCTCATGAGCGCTGCTTAAGGCTGCCTCTGGTCTCATGCGGTGAGCCAATGGTGGTGAGTTTTAGGGATAGGAACCTCATACTGTGAGCAGGAGCCAGTGTCACTGGGCAGGGTGCCTTGGGTCAAAGGACAAGGAGCCTTTAGTCTCGTGCAGAGGGCGCTTGCCTGAAACGTACAGTACGCAGGGCTTTAAGTAGGCCGGGTCCCTCCTGGTCGTAGACCTGCCAGCAATTAACAAGCATTTGCAATGCAATAGGTCTCGCATTTACGCGAGTTTGAGCTATTGACAATGCAAATAACAATGCCTTTTATTTTTGTTTTCGTTTTTTAAAACATCAATAAAAGGCTTTGACATTTACAATGCCAATAGCTTAAACTCGCGTTAATGCGAGACCTATTGCATTGCAAATACTTGTTCTCTTGGACATGGCACACATACTTATGTTTCTTTTTTCTCTTGCAGGTTTTGTACGCTGCTTCCGGAGGCGTCCCACCCACTTCTTTCATGTTTTACTGTTGTTCGAATAAAGTTACGTTTCCATTTATTTGTGTTGTTTTAATAAAAGTTATTTTTTTTACCAATAAATAAGTGAGTGTATGGGTCTTCTTTTTCTGACAACACTTGTCTGTAGTTTATTCTGAAAATCGGCAGTTGATAGTAGGTTATGAGGGAAAACATTTTTAATTTTGCGGTGCACCTACCAAATATAATAAACCAACAGACTATTACATAAATGAAGCCTGGGTAATTCTACAACGGCAAGGGTTCTTTGAGTGTATCACTTTATAACACCATGAGTACTGCCCGTGTGATTTCAGAACCAATATGGCACTGCCTAGGGCCACCGAGGCTTCAAGGACTGGCGAGACGCACCCTGCATATTTAAGTAAAGCCCAGAGGTTGCCGATCCCCGGTCTTGAGTTGGCCTCGAAGCCCCCCCGATCAATTAGTAAACAATACCCGGGGAGGTGTCGACCCCCTAGGCTGCGAAACGTCTCTGTGCCCTCCCGCGCCTAATTTACATGTGAGATCAAGGTCCCCAGTGCTGCAGAGACCCCGCAATATAGTAATAGGATTGGCTCCGGAACATTACCCACCAATGGGCTCATTTAAATGAACGGGTGAGACCCCACTTCATTTTTTTTCTCCATTTTTACCATCCGGATCCGCTTTATTGAAGCGATACGAGGTATGACTCCTCTCGCTTCAACGAGGCAAACAAGAATTTACTATCACAGGGTGGAAGCAATGCTCCCGCCCTGTAATAGCAAACATAAATGTCCCGCGGATGCACACCCCGGGACATTGTATGAGCTGCGTCTGGGAGGTGGCGCTCCATAGGGCCATGATGCATTGGTTACTGCATAACTACAGAATTAGTATAAACGCATACTAACACTACTTGCACACGTGTAGTACAGCAACCAGAGTGTAGTGAAGAGGCAGAGGAAGCTCAAAATCAAAAAATATAAATCCTACCAGAGGTAGGATCACATAGTTCGATCAGCCGACGACCCTGGTATGAGTAGAAACAGCTTCACGAGAATCAAAAAATATCAATCCTACCAGAGGTAGGATCACATAGTTCGATCAGTCGACGGCCTTGGAATGAGTAGAAACAGCTTCACGAAGAAAACGGGTCTTCAGCAGAACGCACGGAAGCTCGAAATATTGGTGAGTGCTGCCTTCTTTTTACCTTCTCCCGCTCATCGCCAAATTTATGTAGTGAAGAGGAAGACAGCAGTGGATCCGATAAGTAGATTTCTTACAGGAAAAGAAGACAGCTTAAACAGCCACCAACAGGAACAGACAGCAAGGCAACCGTCTTCTCCAGCACCGTGTACAAACTCCCCATGATTCCCCCCATGACAGCCCTACATTCTAACATTACATACTTACATTATAGTAGCATTACATACTAACATTGTACTATGACTTACATTGGAATACTACACAGAGCACATGACTTTACAGCAATGAGCTCATAGTTTCATCCACGAGTCTAGAGACCGGTAGGGGTGAGTAGTTCGCTTCCCACTCCCTGTATTGTATAAACACAAACTAACACTACTTTCACAGGTATGATACAGCGCCCATAGCACATCACTCTACAACAATGAGCTCACGGTTTAATCCCCGAGTCTTCAGACCGGTTTCGGTGAGTAGTTCACTTCCCACTCCCTGTACAGTATAAACGCATACTAACACTACTTACACAGTTATACTACAGCGGCCAGTATGCTACAGCGCCCACAGCCCATCACTTTACAGCAATCAGCTCGGTTTGATCCCCTACTCTTGACACCGGTAGGCATGAGTACTTCGTTTCCCACTTCCGGTATAGTATAAACGCACGGTATGGGTCAGTAGTTCGTTTCCCACTCCCTGTATGGTATAAACGCCTACTAACACTACTTCCACAGGTATGCTACAAAGACCAGAGCACATCACTTCACAGCAATGACTTCACGGTTTAGGCTCTCGGTTTCATACCCGAGTGTAGCAGCATCTCATCTCAGCACCATGTCATTCTGAGCAACACCGCACTTTCAGTCCGGTAGGAGTGACTACTTCGCTCCGCACTCCCCCACAGAGCTTACAGTGCTCCTATCCTCCTGTACCCTACTCTTTTTGCACTTTTTCCCCCTTACTCATTTCAACAGAATCACAAAATGGCTGCCAACTCTTCCTAGTTGCAACCGCTCGCACCGCTTGCAGCCAATAAGCAGCAAGCTCATGCTCATAATGCTTCAGTCAATCAGATGGCAGATTTCCCAAATATTGATATCTGTAAATTTTGATAATTATCCAAAACTACTGAATGGATTTACATCAAATAAACAAAAGCGTGCTTCCTAGACTAAGACCTTTCTCTCTGCCAAATTTGGGGTGATTCCGTTCACCCGTTCGACCTGTAGCCTTGTCTAAAGTTTCCTATGGAAATGAACATGGAGAAAACACGTTTTGGGACCCCCATTTTTTCTCACCCCCCCCTTGACGAATCTCCCCCAAACTTTCAACGTAGGAGCTGATATGAACAAAGAATTAGTTTGGAAACTTTCATGAAGATTCATCAAACGACGCCAAAGTTATAAGCAAAACAAAAATGCTCTTCCTATGGAAACTTGGTCCTAACTATAACTACCTACTGGCGACTGCCAGTAGGTAATATATATATATATATATATATATATCCAAACAAAGTCTGACAACTGGAGCTCCACAGCCTTTCGAGTCGGGGCCGGTTACAGGTGTGTCAGACACCTCATAAATCCAAAAAGCGCACACGCCACCCAGCAGCAGCGCGAAACCGACCACACCAGCGTGCTTTTTAAAATCCTTTATTCCGGGCAAAACAGCATGACGCGTTTCGAGGTCAGGTACCTCTTAATCATATGCACAGTTGAGAGGGTGGGATCGTCAGCTATTTCAAACGTAACTTCAAACATTGAAAAAGGACTACTGTCCATTCATTTAAAGAGGCAGTCTATTTTAGCATTTTCGTTTCATCATTGTTGTTACGGTATGTAGTACTTTGTATATTCTTTTGCTACAATACAAGAATAGTTTCTTTTGGATACTTCAAAGTTCACCGTAACATTAGTACATGTTTTTTCCTCTATTATCGGACTACAGAGCCCACAATGCCTCTCTATTACTCTCCAATGTAGACCTTGGCAAAACTTCCCAAATGTCACTGTTTGCCTCCCAAAGCCTTTCAATTGGTCAAGTACCTTGTTATGGCTGCATCCGATGGCCACAGTGACACTGTAAATTTCACAACCACCCTGGTTCCAACATGTTCTTCCTTGCCTCTTATGGAGTAAAATTCATCCACACGACGTGCTTAAGGGAAATCCCTCTTGCAGACTCTGGCTGATTAAATGTTCACATCCTCGGTGAGGTGGGCTTCTCACAGTGGCCCTTCCATTCAACCTTTGTCCATGACACGTATTTCAGCCGGTGGGCGCCCCTTAAGTAAATCCAAACAAAGTCTGACAACTGGAGCTCCACAGCCTTTCGAGTCGGGGCCGGTTACAGGTGTGTCAGACACCTCATAAATCCAAAAAGCGCACACGCCACCCAGCAGCAGCGCGAAACCGACCACACCAGCGTGCTTTTTAAAATCCTTTATTCCGGGCAAAACAGCATGACGCGTTTCGAGGTCAGGTACCTCTTAATCATATGCACAGTTGAGAGGGTGGGATCGTCAGCTATTTCAAACGTAACTTCAAACATTGAAAAAGGACTACTGTCCATTCATTTAAAGAGGCAGTCTATTTTAGCATTTTCGTTTCATCATTGTTGTTACGGTATGTAGTACTTTGTATATTCTTTTGCTACAATACAAGAATAGTTTCTTTTGGATACTTCAAAGTTCACCGTAACATTAGTACATGTTTTTTCCTCTATTATCGGACTACAGAGCCCACAATGCCTCTCTATTACTCTCCAATGTAGACCTTGGCAAAACTTCCCAAATGTCACTGTTTGCCTCCCAAAGCCTTTCAATTGGTCAAGTACCTTGTTATGGCTGCATCCGATGGCCACAGTGACACTGTAAATTTCACAACCACCCTGGTTCCAACATGTTCTTCCTTGCCTCTTATGGAGTAAAATTCATGGTTGAACTCCTTTCTTCTTAGTGATTGATGACTGACGGCACTTTGAAATATCACCATGCGCTGTAAATGAGGTAGGGCTATTTTACACGGTTCCCCTCGCCAGCCGCTTTGTGCCATTTAGATCCCCAATACCTGAAGGTGTAGGTCTGAGTGACCACTGCCTTATCATGTCGTCATGTCCCACATCTCTGTTGGCAGGTATTCTTCTCCATTTAGCCGCGGCGGTTCCGGCAGGTGCATGTAAAAACAATCCAACAAAGTACCACTGCCTGCCGAACACTTCGTTGGCGGGTGCTCCCGGCGTGCATGTGGCTTGCACGCATTTATTTTCCAACAAACGTCCCTCCACCAGGAACAGACCGGGGCACATCTCGGGTGTTAAAATGCATTTATTTCGGCCTTTCAAACCTGCATTTCAGTCACTCTGCATGACGCGTTTCAGCTATTCTGCCTTTCTCAAATGCCTCGAAATGCCTCGAGTGAAAGTTTGTTACTTCTCGTGTAGGTGGTTAAATAGTCCCTTGTTCTCCCCATGCATAGTGGATAGCGATGAAGGACTGTGAGTTCACTGTTAATTCATCTGCCAGTAATGCCGCCATATTTGCATGGTTGAACTCCTTTCTTCTTAGTGATTGTCCTGTTTAGCACATCAAACAGGATATGTTTATAATATGTACGCTTTGACTTTCTTGGGGTAAATACTTTACATTAAGTCTTCCAAGTATCAATATATGAAAATGCCATATACGGAGAACTGTTGTGGCAAATGTTTAATTTTTTATGCCCTTGATAAGATTGGGCTATTGTCAGACTTACATTTACTCTTATACTGTTGCTTAAAATTTCTGAGTAATTATAGTGCCTTAACAGTTTATTTTGAATCTTTATTTGCAATTACTGCACATATTCACGTATTTCTGAAAAAGTCTGTTTTCCTAGCTCAAAAACCCATGTATACGGAGAGTCTGTTTTCGCTTTCTATCACTGTGGTGTCACATGATTAATTTAAATGAAGTTGTCTTACTTACGCTCTTACTCGTGAACAAGGAGGTGTTTCTCCGAAACGCGTAGAGTGACAAAGACCGTTGGAATAAAAGCACGCTAAGATGAAATTCTGTGGCCATGGCATCGTTTTTGTGAAAACGCCGTAACGATTGTTGGTGGATAAATTGGGAGTCGCTTTCCCGCCGTGGCCCGACACTGCAAGTGGCTTGGGTCTTCTTAGCGAAATTTAAGAAGGTGGATATATATATATATAGTATTATAAAATAATTTTGCTGATTAGCAATAACGCCAGTCAATGTATGTTAAAAGGAATGTATTAGATATTTTAGATAGAGTCAGCACTAACGGTTAAATTATTTTCCTTTTCAATGAAGTCGGACATTTGTGAATTGTGATTTATGAACATTTTTTTGCAATAGTTAATCAGATTGTTCACAAATAGATAAAACTTCATAAAGCATTGTATGTTCAATATTAGAACAGCAACGTTAGATTAGGAAATGAGCATACAGGAACACTATGTTCTAATTCGACAAATGTTTTCTCATACCGACTGTGGTGATAATTTGTATTTATTTCCTTGTATTGACGTAATGTGCTAGCGTTTGGAAGTATATAAGCATTTATCTGTATACATGGCATAAGACGCAGTCCTATGTTTATGTTAACTCGTAAACTGTGTAGGCAATTATCTAAGCGGCAAATTTATTGGTTACCTTATATAAAGTGAATCATTGGTCCTGCGCGTCATGTGATCAAGACTGCCGTGGGCAGTCGAAACGCGTCAGGCTGAGCACTTGCGTGAGACTTTTATGCACTTTGCACTTTAATCTGCTGAAATAAAAGGAATTATTCTCCACATCGTGGTCCGTACCTGTTTGTTGGATCTTATTATGGATTGTTCCAGGATTTTGGCTTTCCTATAATTCGGACGAAGTACGGCTGTCTTCGTCATTACGGACCCTCTCTCCATCTGAGGCTGGCGGTTGTCAGTCGACATCACGGAAGTGAACTTTCTACGTGACCCGGAACGGGTAATTGCCGACCAGCCCCCTGCATTCTTCATGCTGTGAGTCTGAACTGAGCTGGGCTGCCGTGAAGATTTGTTCGCAAGGTCCCGTGGCGTCGGAGGACGCCTAAGGTTCCGGACGGTTCAATCCTTGCGGTAAGCGGTTGCGAAAAACATACAGACAGACAGTGCAGGCGGAGAGATAGTGGAATTATACTTTACTGTTTATCCTTCGTAAAGAACACGTGTGGGTAGTTGAGCAGTATATGCAGATTACGCAACTATGTTATCGTCAGCAGACGCGCTGAAGGACCGTGAAACAGCAGCGGACGCTCTGTTTTCCAACGTTTCAAGTGTAGAAGAAACATATATCAATCAAGACACCAACCCAAACCATGGCAATGATGTAAAAACCCTGCTTAAAAGATTAGAAAAATTGCATCGCACCGAGATGACAAAATGGTGGGAGAAGAAATCATTGGAAAAGTATAAAGAAGTCGGGAGAGTCCCGCGTGGACTAAGAATTATGATTGCGCCCTCATTTGAGAATCCCAACCCCATGATGTTAAAGGAGTGGGCAACCAACAATTTAGATGCTTCGATGAATATGGTAATAATTCTAATAAAATATGCTGAAATTGACAGAGAAAGAATATTAAAAGAAATAGAAGATGTCAATGTTTTATTGGAAAAAAATGCCAACGAAAAAAATGCCAACAAAGAACAAATAAAGAAAGGACGCGAAGAAATTCAATCCAGGCTGAACAAACATGAGGAAACTATAAAAGAAAGGAAAATCTACAAGTTTGCAAGAGATAAAAACGATTATGAAACTGGACGAGTGTTCACCTTTTCAAAGAAATTTGATAATATAAAACGTAGAGCACTTACAAGTGACAACGGTGAAATCACCTCAGCATCGGTCTCTCATATGCAAACTAGTGAGAATTTTTCCTCAGTTGAATCAAGCAGCGTGGATAGTAGTGTTGGATCAGATGACAATATGGGTCGCAAAACTCCTCAAATTCCCACAAATTTTGCACCAGGGGAAGAATTATCTTTTTTAGTCGAGGACCGCCGGCAAACTCTGAGACCCCGCAACCAAACAATGGGTCAAGAAGCACAAAGAATCAACGGAGGAAACAGAGGCGGAAAAGGAAATTACAGAGGAAGAGGCAAGAAGAACTACAGCAACCGAAAATAAACAAGGTAAATAATGATGGTGTGGACAATACTGTGATTAACTTATCAGAAATAACTTTATCAACTGCAGAACAGCAATTGTTATCTCTAGGTTTATCATTTTGTCCAGCTAGCTGTTTTAAATACACACAAACCAGAGTGGATGTTTTCAAGTTTATCCGCAAGTTAAAGCTAAAGAAACATTTCCATCTGAAAAGTGCAGTGAATACTGCAGCACAAATTAGGACACCACAAATATTTCCAAATTTACAAGCTTCAGATGTAGATACGTTATTAACAGCACATTCTTTGATAAACGACAACAGTCCTACAGGGATTTCTACACAAGATAACCTTAATGAAACTGGCATTGTGTGTAATATTCCAGCAAATAGTCCGTTCAAGCCTCCATCTACATTTTATCCTATGATGCCAAAGGATGCGATTGATGTTTTTAGTGACTGTATGATTGAAGATCTCAAAAAACTGAATTGCAATGTTCTTAAACAGAATAGGCGCTTTAATTATTCTCAACAGCAATACATTAAACTTATACATAAGTTACAGAAACACACGGAAGTCATAATAAACAAAGCGGACAAAGGCGGCAATATTGTTTTGTGGCCCAGATCTCTATACTTAGAAGAAGCATGGCGACATTTGAATGATGCCAGTTGCTACAGGAAAGCAAGCTTCCAGGAATTGCGCCAAATAAAGGAAAAAGTATTTGTTGAACTAACGCAATGGAAACGAGTGGGGTTATTAACTAAAAATGAACACAATTTTTTAAAAAATGATCACCCTATGACTCCCATTTTATATTTTATCCCTAAAGTGCATAAGAACACTATACCAGTACCAGGCAGACCTATTATATCGGCACAGAGGAGCCTACTGGAAGCGATGTCGAAATATGTAGACTATTTTTTACATGAATCTGTGGAGAGCCTGCCATCGTATATAAGGGATACTGGACACTTTTTATCTAAGTTGAAAAATGTCAAATGGGACAATGATTGTTATTTAATTGTAATGGACATATGTTCATTGTATACTAGTATTAACCATAGTGATGGTGTTAATGCAGTTCGTTACTACCTCAACAAAAGAAGTATACATATGTATGAACATAACAAAATGATTGAAAAAATGATTACCACTTGTTTAACCAATAATTATTTCCTATTCAACAAGGAAGTATTCCAACAGTTGCGCGGTGTGGCTATGGGAGCATGCTTCTCCCCCAGTTACGCATGTTTACATGTGGGCTGGTGGGAGGAGCATGTTCTAATGGCCACCCACAAATTGGTATATGAACAACATGTGCTCCATTGGTGGAGATTTATTGATGATGTTTGTTTAATTTGGAAAGGTACCATGGAGTCTGCCAATACCTTTGTTGAGGAAATTAATGACAATACATTAAATCTGAAGTTCACTTCCAATATTAGTAACACCATAGTACAATTCCTGGATGTTGAAATCTTTATTAGAGACGGGACTTTGCACACTAGATTGCACAGAAAAGCAACAGCCGGGAACTCTGTATTACACGCCAAAAGTTCTCATCCTCGCCATCTCATTCGTAGTATCCCCTATGGGGAATTTTTAAGAATCAAACGGATCTGCAGCCATGAGGATGATTTAATAGCCTGTCAAAAAGATACATTTGGGAGATTTTTAAGTAGGGGCTATGCGGCTTCCGATTTACATACAGCTCAGGACAAGGCTAATAATACAGCCCTGGTGGCATATCATCAAACTACTCATGAGGCCCAAGATGTATCAAGGATTGGCAATGATGATAGGGGTTCCTCTATCTTAGAACCTTTGAATAACATCAGATTGATAACTAACTATTGTAGACAAGAAAGGCAAATACGTAAAATTCTTTATAAAAATTGGCCAATAGTTAGGACAGACATTACTATGTCGCAAATTCTGCCAGAACTCCCCCTCTTGACTTTTAGAAGAGCTCCCTCAATGAGGGATGCTCTAGTCAGAAATAGTCCTGAGGTGGTGACCTCCAATATTTGGTTAACAGCTAGAAATGGTTTTTTTAAATGTAGTTCATGTCGTGCTTGTAAGTTTGGCAAAAATGTAACAGAATATGTCACGGCATTCAGTCCTGATCCAGTTAAAATTAAAGGACATCTAACTTGCAGAACTGAATATGCAATATACATTTTAGAATGCACCTGCCACTTACTATATGTAGGCAGTACTAAATTACAAGTTTTTAACAGGATTTTACAACACTTGAGAGCTGTGGTCAATTCTGACCCAACATATCCTGTAGCGCGTCATCTAAAATTGGTACATAAGAACAACCTCAATGACCTCAGTTACTATGTTATTAGTACAATACCTAAAAATATTAGAGGGGGAAACAGGGAGAAGAGTTTGAGACAAGCAGAGTCTGAATTCATCATGTTATTAGATACAAAGATGCCAAATGGGTTGAATAATAATGAAGATTTGCATAACTTTTTATAATGAATTAATGATGTTGAGGAATTGATTGGTTCCTGGTTTATTTTAACTGACATTTTATCCTTAATTTTACCATATTTTATCTAGGGATCTAGATTTTATTTGGTTTTATGGGATTTTAAAGTTAGTTTTAAACCATCAAATTTTATCTATTTTAGACATTATGATAGTTGTGCAATCATGTATGATTTCTTGCTGCAACGCTTTGAAGTTGATGAACTTATATGTTTCTATAGCGCCAATTGGCAGTTCTTATATCTTATTTTTGTATTTAATTCTAATGTGAAAATATTTTGATTTCCTTACCTCATTAGAGATTATCAATATGATTAATTCTGAAGAAGACAAGGCGTTTATCTGTATGAACATTGCATTCCAGATCTCTTGAAAAATGGATAATTGACAGAAGAATGTTTCATAAGCTGCTGTGTACTTTATATTTATTTATTAAGTTTTTGTTATCATGCACTTTAAAAATAGCACGTTATTTTGCACGATTTTGCACCATTGCTCATGATTACCACCAAATTGCCTATAATATGTATTTGGACGTGTGTGGGTTTGTTTTGAAAAATACACTATGTATATAGTATTATAAAATAATTTTGCTGATTAGCAATAACGCCAGTCAATGTATGTTAAAAGGAATGTATTAGATATTTTAGATAGAGTCAGCACTAACGGATAAATTATTTTCCTTTTCAATGAAGTCGGACATTTGTGAATTGTGATTTATGAACATTTTTTTGCAATAGTTAATCAGATTGTTCACAAATAGATAAAACTTCATAAAGCATTGTATGTTCAATATTAGAACAGCAACGTTAGATTAGGAAATGAGCATACAGGAACACTATGTTCTAATTCGACAAATGTTTTCTCATACCGACTGTGGTGATAATTTGTATTTATTTCCTTGTATTGACGTAATGTGCTAGCGTTTGGAAGTATATAAGCATTTATCTGTATACATGGCATAAGACGCAGTCCTATGTTTATGTTAACTCGTAAACTGTGTAGGCAATTATCTAAGCGGCAAATTTATTGGTTACCTTATATAAAGTGAATCATTGGTCCTGCGCGTCATGTGATCAAGACTGCCGTGGGCAGTCGAAACGCGTCAGGCTGAGCACTTGCGTGAGACTTTTATGCACTTTGCACTTTAATCTGCTGAAATAAAAGGAATTATTCTCCACATCGTGGTCCGTACCTGTTTGTTGGATCTTATTATGGATTGTTCCAGGATTTTGGCTTTCATATATATATATATATATACGCACACACACACACACACACATAATTAAAATTTATAAGGTAAAGGTTATGTTCAATTTAAAATATTTTTGTTCAATTAAAAAAATTATTCTGTAGATTTTTACTTAAAATAATTAAATAAATTATTTAACAGTTCAATAAAAAATTAGATATATTGAAATTACATAAGCAAATACATGTTAATAAAAGTTATTAAATAATAATTTACTATGAAAAAGGGCAGTTTTTAAAATTAATTTAAATAATAATAATGTCCAATTAAATTCTTGAAAACTGCTGAACGAATGTACATCAAACCAATAGGGTCCAGGTTCTAATTTTGTGGCAAGACAGTGTAATTCCTTGCAGCTATTTTTTCAAGTTATTAAGAAAAAATCCCTTTCCTATGGAAATTTACTACACTGAATACACTGGCTCTAACAAAACTTTACTCTCCAATACAAAATGGGTACTTATTGTGGTTTGCTGTAAATCTGTTGTAGGAGATCGAGTTCTAATTCGATAATGCAGAAAACAAAAATATGCTGCTCCCTTCGAGGCTGAGCCCTTTACTTCCGCAACCACCAAAGAACACATGGTGACTACCCAATGTCCTGGGAAGTCCCTTAGTCACTGGGTCCAGACACAGAGTTAATGATCCTGAAACTGCAGATCAGTGACACTTCGACTGCCAGCTCCCAGTTTCTGATGACCCAATCAGGATGTGTGATTCAAGCACCACAAAGGATCTTTGAAGAGTTGGAAGTGCATATGTAATTGTAATTATTTGTGAATAATTTATACATTCACTTATTTATTGTAAAAAGTTGTAACTTTTTATTTAACAAAGGGGGAGATGTAGTGTCATGTAAATAAAACATCACAGAACTCTTTTGGTTCCCGATGGACTCCGTAGACCTGTGGTGTAAGCATTGGAGGGTAATGAAGTGAATGCAGATTAAGAATGTTGAGATCATGCTTACACACCGAAGAATGAAGAGTGTATGACTTCTCTTATTTCAACACCTAATGATAACATGACTTTCATCTTTGGTATTAAAGTGAATATATATATATGTGTGGGTGTGTGTATAAAGGTAGACAGACAGATAGACAGACAGATAGACAGATAGATGGATGGATGGATGGATGGATGGACGGACGGACGGACGGACGGACGGACGGACGGACGGACGGACGGACGGACGGACGGACGGACGGACGGACAGACAGACAGACAGACAGACAGACAGACAGACAGACAGACAGACAGACAGACAGATAGATAGATAGATAGATAGATAGATAGAATTTTATTTGAACATTACCAGCTCATGCCATCGAAAAATAAAAGCATGCTCGGAGAAGAAAAAATCACTGTAAAAGAAAAGAAACTCTGGGTGCCAGTTTTATGATGTGCCTGTAAATAGAATTATATTTCATTACAAAAGTTATTTTTATACATTTGCTGTTGACTAAGAGAAAATGATGCATATTACAACTGCATTGTATTGTCTAGCAATCAAGTAAGAAATGTTCCACGGAACAGCTTGCTTTGGCGCCATGCAATTTCACCTTTTAAGAGTAGCAGCTGGAAGAAATTCAGACTGTAATAAAGGACAAGGCTAAAGAGAACATTGCACCTGCCTCCTGGGAAACAACTGTCCGCCAGTGTGAGTTCTGCCTGAAGTTCACGAGAGCCTCCTGCCCCAAGGAACCCAAAACGAAGCCAATGTGTTGTCATAACCTAAAAATGCCCCTTTCAAAATTAGAAAGAGTGGCTTGTAAACGTGGAGTACAGCTGGTGCCTCTGGAGGGAAACGACCTCTTTAAATTTCGGTGCTGTCGACATGGCACTGTTTTTGGCCTTTGCCCAGGACTATTCACTCAGAGAGAAAAAAAAAAACACTCGTGATCACCAGTGTTTATTCTGCTATTTTTTTACTCAATCAAGAGCCTGGTCGCGCGCGGAGTCCCTGGTGAATCTGCCAGGCTCGGTAATATCGCGGTGTTACTATATAAAGTGTTTGTGTTTGGAAATATCACCCACAAGTCTTTGGTGTTAATTGCGTATTCCTCTGAGGCTGTAGAAGTGTCCGTGCTGAGGTTGATGACGAAGAAACTGAGTTGGGGCCATTTCATGAAAACTGTATAAATGACGCTTGAGGTGCAGTTCGTCGAGTAAATAGTCCAGCATTTCAGCATCAGTCATCGAAGAAACATGGTTCATTCACTTCAGGTAGGAGCTTATTTCTAGCACAACATCCGGACTATTAACAGCTAAACCACGAAACGCCCAAACCCGCTATCTCCTCGCAAGCAGCTTTTCACAAAAAAATGTATCATGATTCATAATTTAATAAAGGGCAAGCGCTGACTAAGATAATATATAGGATTGTTAAAGAACATTGAAAAGACTTATGCTGAAAATGTAAATGTGTCAAATAGGGCAGGTTTTATTTTATTAATACATCAGCAGTAGAGTAGGGCAGGGGCGTAACACAGGCCCCCGCATCTCGGGGGGGGGGGGGGGCAGCTCCAGGGGGCTCCCCTCAGAACAGAACTACGGTCTGAGGCCTCCGGATACAATGCGGAGTGGGGGCCCCTCTGTGTACATTGAGGGGGCCCCTTAAACTTTCGTTGCGCCACTGGGAGTAGGGCCTGTTAATTTACAGAAGCTGAGAGTACATATTGTGAGCAGTCATTTTCCATATGTAAATCTGGGGTGCAAGTAGTGTCGAATTTTGGAATGTGTGAGGTAACATACGTATCTGATTCATTTGTTATAAATCGCCTACACTTTTTGATTTTCAGTTTGCATCTAGATTCTGTGTTTACATCTGAACTGCTCGAAAATGCGGTTCCTTTCCCCATATGTAGTCATTCATTCACAAATTACGCGTTGCTTTGCAAATATCGACAACAGAATCATATTACAGTAGGTCTTGAAATGAAAGATTACATACAAACCTGGAGATTTTTTTTTATTGTTCTGGTATGTTCCTCAATTATGGTGACATTATATGAGGACAAGTGTATGACAGTCATGGCATTTAGCCTTCATCCTTCTTTCCGATTCAGGGGTACTGAGCTCCCCAGAAAAGGAAAAACAGATTTAAAAAAAAAAGTCTGAGTCACTGAATGCAGGTGCACAGGGGTGCAGCTGGAGATGACCATGCAGAGCCTGCCAGGAATGACTAGACAGAAAATCTGAACACTCCATGGGGCAGATTTACTAACTTTTCATGCAATGCAGCACAGTAACCAGCGCTGTGTGAAAGGGAGAAAGCATAACAGTGCCATATCCACAAAGGTAAGGCGCTGTTTACCTCTCTGCACTTTAAGCTTCCATGTGCTAACCTACACACTCTTGCACCTATGTGCATGTGTGTCTGTGTTCTATCAAGCACAGGTTTTGTACTTCAAGGAGAAACTTCCTGTACAAAAACAATGCTTTAATACTGCTCCACTTGTATGTGTGCTACATAGTGCAACACCTGCAAATTTGGAAACACGTGGACAGTTTTAAAACACACATTCGACAGTTTTACGGTTACACCTTCCTCATGGAGACATAGATTTTTGGCACAGATCCCTGTATACCAATTGTTTTGTAATTGCATTTATATAACGCTTACTACCTCTGACAACAAACGGGTGGTTGCATGAGAACGCCCGCATACCACCTATGAAATGCTCCCTTTGTGTGAGTTAACATCGCCTTACACTGGCCAGCTTCCCAATGCAACAACTACATTTTGCATTACAAAAGTACAGCAGACCTGGTTCAAAGTGTTAGAAGCTCTGAGTCCTAGTTTCTGTGATTTCCTAGAGGCAACAGACAGTAGCGGCCGGCATTGCTCGCGGGTGGGGTGGGCTGGCGCGAGGGGTCACAGGGGGATTCGCAAGGGTGTCGCGAGAGGATTGTGGAGAAATAAAAAATATTAATAATAAAAAAATAAAACTTACCTTTCTGCTGGGTCCCGCGTCCTCTCGGCTCCTGCTCTTCTGCTCTCCTGCCTCCAACAGGAACAGGAAGCAGGCAGCCAGGCTCCCACCCCAAGCCAATCACAACACTGCAAGCAGCGTTGTGATTGGTCGGGACGCAGCCCAGCTAGGGGCTAATAAGGTGGCCATGTTCTCCATGCATGCTGCAGCCTGCATGGAGAAGAGTAGAGTGCGCATGACTGGTTTGGGTGGCCACTCCTCCCCTACCCTGCTCAGAGAGCAGCCCGGCCCACCCGCCTGCCCGTAATGTGCAAAGCAAACATAAAATGATAATAAATGTTATGTCTTGGCTTTCTTGCACTGCGAGAAAGCAGTGGGGCGATGCTCCTCTGCCCTTGTGGAGGAGGCGCCCCTGGCAACATATAATATCTCTACATGACTTCAGCAAAGATAAAGGCTCAATTAAAAGTCAATCTTTCATAAATATTCATTCATCAGCGATTGTTTGCCACTTTATACTGCCGTGCACCTAAGTTCAACAAATAATGGGGTAACCCAGTATCCCTCAGAACCTGGGCAGTAAGTTTATAAGGTAAACAATGGTTCCGTTGGGTGAAAGAATTACTTTACATATTAGGCATAGTCAAGCGTTATTCAAAAAAATGTACAATATTCTACTGTAAGCAACACACAAGACAGTTCATTATGCAAATTCTTTATATATAAATTACGTCATTCATATATGTATGCAATGATATTTCATGGAAGGCCGTCAAGCAATAGTGTGATGATACAAGTGACACAGTGAATAAGTGCTCGGTGACAGTGTGCGTGATATGTACAGTTGTTTAAAATCGAGAATATTCGAAAGTGGCCAGAAGGTTCTATAGTAAAGCTGCGTAATGGAAGAGTTCCTTTTTGGCGCAGATCCTATGTAAAGGTCCACATAATAGTCGACGTTTCAACCCTAATACTGCACTCTTGAAAGGTCAGTGCGGGTCTTCATCAGGACTTGGATAGAAGGTGACGGCCTGCTAGTGACAAAAGGGACTCGGTCAGGTGTGTTGACATAAGTGAAAGAACAAAAATACTAAGGGTGGCAGATGACTCACCTTAGTTAGAGAGAAAATCAATTCTATTCAGTGTGGGTCTGTGGACGATCACCGGATCGGGTCCACTTAGTTGGCGAGGGACCTGTAAATAATTCGGGGTAAATTAAATTCAACCCAGACAAACAGGTGATCGATGATCAACGTTAAGGGGGACGCCTGACTTGCTCACCTATGTTGATACAATGATCCCGTGGTATTCGGGGCTCCACAGCAGTAAAAAGTCGCATCTAGAGAACAAAAATTAGTGTGTTTGAGTAAAAAGGCTACTGTAAGTCGACCGCTCACCGGAACGAATATTACAGAGTTGGCACTCACCTATATTGATGCGCAGTGCTGTCTAAAATCCAAGCGTTTCTAATCCCTTAGTGTGGGTGATGTTGGCTCTTCAAACGAAGTTTAACTGTAAAGAAGCCAAAATCAGGTTTAGCATTTAAAAGCAAGAGACCCAATTGAGAATATTTAGACTCAAAATGTATGCGGGTCGCTCGGGGATTCAAAATTACCTCCTTCGGAAGATCGGACGGCAGGCCTGGGGGTCCTGGCTCATCTGATTGAATCGACAGTAACGTCCGTAGTGAGTCTGCATAAAAAGGCGAGAGTAACGTGCGCATGTACGCCAAACTTTGTGGGTTGCCAGGCAACGAGTTGAGCTGGCGCCAACGAGCGTGACTAATCATCATGGGGTACCATGGTAACGAAGTAAACAAGTCATGTGGGAAGACTACGTGGAGATTCAAGCACCAATTACTGTGCAACGAGTGACGCGTGGCGCGAGCGCCAACGAAGGTGACTAGTCATCCTATGTTGCTAAGGTAATGAAGTAAACAGTTATATAGCAAAAGGGGAAGAATCGAAGATACCCAGCGCGGGAAACCTGTTTCAGTGAGCGCTCCATAACTCGCAAGCATGGTGCCAAACGGACACATACTAACAGGATCAGCATAAGATTAAGATCTCTATTCACGGTTTACAATGTGTTCAGGTAGCCGAGGTACCAATAATTCTGGCTACATTGCACAGGTTCACGACAATAATTCATATAACATCAAAACGTCATATTCATTTTAAACAGATTAGAAAATTCAGATAGTGCAAATTCATACATAATCAAAAGATTGTTCTATGTTAATCAAAAGCTCAAGTATGCTATAGAAGGCCAGAGTAGGATTCAGAAAAATACAAGTGCATACTCAAGTATTGTTTTTCTGACATATTGGTGTTTATGGTCAGAATACTGCAATGGGTCTATCTGGGGGCTGATCAAAGTAGGCCCATTTGTTTCGAGATCTCCTCCATCTCGTTCAACCCGTTTTGGACCGAGTTAAGTAAATGGATCCATCCACACTCCTTGTAGTTCAGTACCCTCACAATCGACCCACCTCTGCTACTTGGGATGATTTTTTCTAGTACCCACCATGTGATGTTGTTGGGAGAGTGATTGTGTGATGCATAATGGTCAACCATAGGGGCTCCGTGTACCTTACATCTTATCCTACTCATGTGCTGCAAAATTCTGACTTTCACTTTCTGAGTAGTTTGTCCGACATATGTGAGTCCACAGGGACATTGGATAGCATATATAACATTCATGCTATTGCAATTTGTAAACTGGGAAAGTTTGAATGTTCTACCAGTATGCGTAAATGTAGTTCCTTCATAGCATAAGTCACATGCCTTGCATTGACCACATTTGTGGTGTCCAGATACAGGTGCCAAACCCAGGAGATCCCTAAGGTCAGGTTGTTTAGGTGTGTCCAGGTATGCATTAACCACCGAATCCTTAATGTTCTTGCCTCTTTTGAAAGCGAATGTGGGATCCTGCGATATCTGTAGTTCGCTCGCGACTAGGTTCCAGTATTTTTTGACGACTTTCTTTATTTCATTACTTTTGCTGTTGAATGTAGTCACACAGACTATCTTGTCTGTCTCCAGTTGTTTTTGGTTGATCTCTAACAGTTGTTCCCGGGGGCAATACCATGCCTGTTTTTTTGCCCGCTTGAGTAGACCTGTAGGGTAACCTCTCTCTCTGAGTCTAGAAATTAATATTTCAGATTCCCTGAAATAGTCTGTCCTTCTTGTGCAGTTCCTCCTCAGTCTGAGGAATTGGCCATACGGAAGGTTGTCTCGCAGACTGCGTGGGTGATGTGACTGGTATTTTAGTAATGAGTTCCTTTCCATGGGTTTGCGATACAAATCACAGTATAGCAGATTGTCTTGTGAACGGAATGTTAAGTCCAGAAAATCAATTGCTTCATTGTTACATGTCATAGTGAACTGGATATCTGTGGATCTCATATTCAACCAGGTGAAGAAATTGTTGAGTTCAATGTTGTCCCCATTCCAAATCATTATCACATCGTCTATAAAACGCTTCCATACTGAGATGGCATTCAAGTATGGGTTGTCCAGACTATACAAATGTTCCTCCTCGTAATGGTCCATGTACACATTCGCTAGACTTGGGGCATATGTAGCACCCATGGCTACGCCTTTGCACTGGTAATAGATTTGTTTTTTGAAGGTGAAGTAATTCTTTTTCATGGCAATTTCTAGTAGAGAAATCAAAAATTCTGTAGGGATCCAATGTGGTCTTGATCTGGAGTCCAGTGTGTTCCTGATAACCTCCAGCGCAGCGTCTTGGGGAATTGAGGTATACAGAGAGGACACATCTAGTGTGACCAAGAGTTGAGTCTGGGGATCAAATGCCTGACCTTCAAGTATTTGTATAATGTGTGTCGTATCCCTTACGAATGATTTTGTTTTTGATACGAAGGGTTTCAAAAAATAGTCTATGAATTGATTGAGTGGTTCCAGGATCGAGCCACATCCCGAGACAATGGGTCTTCCAGGTGGCTTCTCCATTCGTTTGTGTACCTTAGGTAGAGTATAGATGGTCGGTATTCGAGGGTCTTTGCTGTTGAGGAACTCATATTCATGTTGGCTTAGGAATCCTTTAGAGAGACCACCTTTGGTCACTTTTTCTATCATAGATTTCAAAATAGGTGTGGGGTCACGTGGGGTTGGTTGGTAACTATCCTCCATTCCTAGTTGATGTTCAAGCTCCTCCACATACTCGTCTGTGTTTTGTAGTACCACTGCACCCCCCTTGTCCGCTGACTTGATGACGATGGTTTTGTTATCACTCAAGGAACGTAAGGCACATTTTTCTTCTTTGCTGATGTTGTATTTTATGTACTTCCTTTCAGCCACAATTTGCATGATTTCTTGCAGTACAATTTTCTCATAAGCAAGTATTTTATCACTCACCATGTGTGCCCCTGGGGTGAAAGTTGAGATAGGTCTAAATCCTGTGGCAGAAGGCACAGGATTGTAGATATTCTTGCTGAAAAAGTACTTCAATCTGATTTTACGAAAGAAGCGTTGTAGCTCAATTTTAATCTGGAAAGAGTCCGGGGTGACTGTGGGGACGAAGGAAAGTCCTTTGGAAAGCACATCTCTTTCAGCCTGAGACATAGTGTGACTTGATAAGTTGATGATTGGATCAGATGGATTAGTACTAATCTGATTCATTGTCACCATGATGTTGGTTTCAGGTAGGTCAAGCGACTGGACAAATGGTGCGTGAGTCTCTACCATCTGCAAGTTTGCCTCCGTGTAGAGATTTCCCCGTGTGTTTCCGGTTGGTAGAACCGAACTCGTGATGGACCTTGCTGAGTGTTCCTGCCCCTGTTCCATCCTCTTGGTCTCTCCCAGTTCTGAGCTCTCCCTCCGCCCCTGTTGTTTTGGCGGTAGCCCTCTCCTAAAAAACGTGGACCCTGATTGGTTTGTGGGTTAGAAGAAGGTCCGTCAGATTCAGTATCTGAGCCACTGCCTGCAGAGGAATTCGAGAAGGTGTAAAATCTTCTGGGTCCCTGGCGACTTCTATTACTGAAGAAACCTTGGCTGTCTTGCTGGTAGTAGTCGTCTGATAAATATGGATAGGTAATGTTTTTGTCGTAGTTCCTTATATCCTTGGATAGCTTATCCAGCTTCCTATTCAGAGTGATGGTATTAAAGTCAGAGAGGGTCTTTTCAGCTCTTTCTAATGCCTCCCTGGCGTTGGTAAGGGAAATGTCATCAATAAGTTCCTTTTTGAGGTCTGCTATTTCCTGTGTGAGCTTCTTAACGTATTCTAATGCTGTTTCTACCCCAAGGACCATCCAATGCCTGGAGCAGTTGTTCGCTACGTAACTGAATCCCTCTCTGAATTTGGGGATATCTATGAATATCGCGGGTTCATTACGTACTTGTAGGCCTTTTGGAATTATGTTGGACTGGAGGTATTTTGTCGATACATGCCCGTGAAGGCGTGCTCTGATTAACTTCTTCTCCAATCTCTCAATTTTAGCCAATTTCTCATTCAGACTAGTGTCTGCTGGCAATCTATCTGAGCCTAGTAGAAAGCCAGAGGCTCCCTGGTCATGTATTAATTTGGCTATGTAGTCTTCACTATATGACAAGGTTTCTCTTTCAGACATAATACGACAATACACACAATTAAATACAAATTGAAACTTATGACAATACACAAAATTAAACACAGATTGAAAATTAGTCCAAAGACAATAAATGAGAGTAAAAACCCTCGCAGGTAACAACCTGCACCAATTATAGTTAAACAAATAATGAGGTAACCCAGTATCCCTCAGAACCTGGGCAGTAAGTTTATAAGGTAAACAATGGTTCCGTTGGGTGAAAGAATTACTTTACATATTAGGCATAGTCAAGCGTTATTCAAAAAAATGTACAATATTCTACTGTAAGCAACACACAAGACAGTTCATTATGCAAATTCTTTATATATAAATTACGTCATTCATATATGTATGCAATGATATTTCATGGAAGGCCGTCAAGCAATAGTGTGATGATACAAGTGACACAGTGAATAAGTGCTCGGTGACAGTGTGCGTGATATGTACAGTTGTTTAAAATCGAGAATATTCGAAAGTGGCCTGAAGGTTCTATAGTAAAGCTGCGTAATGGAAGAGTTCCTTTTTGGCGCAGATCCTATGTAAAGGTCCACATAATAGTCGACGTTTCAACCCTAATACTGCACTCTTGAAAGGTCAGTGCGGGTCTTCATCAGGACTTGGATAGAAGGTGACGGCCTGTTAGTGACAAAAGGGACTCGGTCAGGTGTGTTGACATAAGTGAAAGAACAAAAATACTAAGGGTGGCAGATGACTCACCTTAGTTAGAGAGAAAATCAATTCTATTCAGTGTGGGTCTGTGGACGATCACCGGATGGGGTCCACTTAGTTGGCGAGGGGCCTGTAAATAATTCGGGGTAAATTAAATTCAACCCAGACAAACAGGTGATCGATGATCAACGTTAAGGGGGGAGCCTGACTTGCTCACCTATGTTGATACAATGATCCCGTGGTATTCGGGGCTCCCCAGCAGTAAAAAGTCGCATCTAGAGAACAAAAATTAGTGTGTTTGAGTAAAAAGGCTACTGTAAGTCGGCCGCTCACCGGAACGAATATTACAGAGTTGGCGCTCACCTATATTGATGCGCAGTGCTGTCTAAAATCCAAGCGTTTCTAATCCCTTAGTGTGGGTGATGTTGGCTCTTCAAACGAAGTTTAACTGTAAAGAAGCCAAAATCAGGTTTAGCATTTAAAAGCAAGAGACCCAATTGAGAATATTTAGACTCAAAATGTATGCGGGTCGCTCGGGGATTCCAAATTACCTCCTTCGGAAGATCGGACGGCAGGCCTGGGGGTCCTGGCTCATCTGATTGAATCGGCAGTAACGTCCGTAGTGAGTCTGCATAAAAAGCCGAGAGTAATGTGCGCGTGTACGCCAAACTTTGTGGGTTGCCAGGCAACGAGTTGAGCTGGCGCCAATGAGCGTGACTAATCATCATGGGGTACCATGGTAACGAAGTAAACAAGTCATGTGGGAAGACTACGTGGAGATTCAAGCACCAATTACTGTGCAACGAGTGACGTGTGGCGCGAGCGCCAACGAAGGTGACTAGTCATCCTATGTTGCTAAGGTAATGAAGTAAACAGTTATATAGCAAAAGGGGAAGAATCGAAGATACCCAGCGCGGGAAACCTGTTTCAGTGAGCGCTCCATAACTCGCAAGCATGGTGCCAAACGGACACATACTAACAGGATCAGCATAAGATTAAGATCTCTATTCACGGTTTACAATGTGTTCAGGTAGCCGAGGTACCAATAATTCTGGCTACATTGCACAGGTTCACGACAATAATTCATATAACATCAAAACGTCATATTCATTTTAAACAGGTTAGAAAATTCAGATAGTGCAAATTCATACATAATCAAAAGATTGTTCTATGTTAATCAAAAGCTCAAGTATGCTATAGAAGGCCAGAGTAGGATTCAGAAAAATACAAGTGCATACTCAAGTATTGTTTTTCTGACATATTGGTGTTTATGGTCAGAATACTGCAATGGGTCTATCTGGGGGCTGATCAAAGTAGGCCCATTTGTTTCGAGATCTCCTCCATCTCGTTCAACCCGTTTTGGACCGAGTTAAGTAAATGGATCCATCTACACTCCTTGTAGTTCAGTACCCTCACAATCGACCCACCTCTGCTACTTGGGATGATTTTTTCTAGTACCCACCATGTGATGTTGTTGGGAGAGTGATTGTGTGATGCATAATGGTCAACCATAGGGGCTCCGTGTACCTTACATCTTATCCTACTCATGTGCTGCAAAATTCTGACTTTCACTTTCTGAGTAGTTTGTCTGACATATGTGAGTCCACAGGGACATTGGATAGCATATATAACATTCATGCTATTGCAATTTGTAAACTGGGAAAGTTTGAATGTTCTACCAGTATGCGTGAATGTAGTTCCTTCATAGCATAAGTCACATGCCTTGCATTGACCACATTTGTGGTGTCCAGATACAGGTGCCAAACCCAGGAGATCCCTAAGGTCAGGTTGTTTAGGTGTGTCCAGGTATGCATTAACCACCGAATCCTTAATGTTCTTGCCTCTTTTGAAAGCGAATGTGGGATCCTGCGATATCTGTAGTTCGCTCGCGACTAGGTTCCAGTATTTTTTGACGACTTTCTTTATTTCATTACTTTTGCTGTTGAATGTAGTCACACAGACTATCTTGTCTGTCTCCAGTTGTTTTTGGTTGATCTCTAACAGTTGTTCCCGGGGGCAATACCATGCCCGTTTTTTTGCCCGCTTGAGGAGACCTGTAGGGTAACCTCTCTCTCTGAGTCTAGAAATTAATATTTTAGATTCCCTGAAATAGTCTGTCCTTCTTGTGCAGTTCCTCCTCAGTCTGAGGAATTGGCCATACGGAAGGTTGACTCGCAGACTGCGTGGGTGATGTGACTGGTATTTTAGTAATGAGTTCCTTTCCATGGGTTTGCGATACAAATCACAGTATAGCAGATTGTCTTGTGAACGGAATGTTAAGTCCAGAAAATCAATTGCTTCGTTGTTACATGTCATAGTGAACTGGATATCTGTGGATCTCATATTCAACCAGGTGAAGAAATTGTTGAGTTCAATGTTGTCCCCATTCCAAATCATTATCACATCGTCTATATAACGCTTCCATACTGAGATGGCATTCAAGTATGGGTTGTCCAGACTATACAAATGTTCCTCCTCGTAATGGTCCATGTACACATTCGCTAGACTTGGGGCATATGTAGCACCCATGGCTACGCCTTTGCACTGGTAATAGAATTGTTTTTTGAAGGTGAAGTAATTCTTTTTCATGGCAATTTCTAGTAGAGAAATCAAAAATTCTGTAGGGATCCAATGTGGTCTTGATCTGGAGTCCAGTGTGTTCCTGATAACCTCCAGCGCAGCGTCTTGGGGAATTGAGGTATACAGAGAGGACACATCTAGTGTGACCAAGAGTTGAGTCTGGGGATCAAATGCCTGACCTTCAAGTATTTGTATAATGTGTGTCGTATCCCTTACGAATGATTTTGTTTTTGATACGAAGGGTTTCAAAAAATAGTCTATGAATTGATTGAGTGGTTCCAGGATCGAGCCACATCCCGAGACAATGGGTCTTCCAGGTGGCTTCTCCATTCGTTTGTGTACCTTAGGTAGAGTATAGATGGTCGGTATTCGAGGGTCTTTGCTGTTGAGGAACTCATATTCATGTTGGCTTAGGAATCCTTTAGAGACACCACCTTTGGTCACTTTTTCTATCATAGATTTCAAAATAGGTGTGGGGTCACGTGGGGTTGGTTGGTAACTATCCTCCATTCCTAGTTGACGTTCAAGCTCCTCCACATACTTGTCTGTGTTTTGTAGTACCACTGCACCCCCCTGGTCCGCTGACTTGATGACGATGGTTTTGTTATCACTCAAGGAACGTAAGGCACATTTTTCTTCTTTGCTGATGTTGTATTTTATGTACTACCTTTCAGCCACTATTTGCACGATTTCTTGCAGTACAATTTTCTCATAAGCAAGTATTTTATCACTCACCATGTGTGCCCCTGGGGTGAAAGTTGAGATAGGTCTAAATCCTGTGGCAGAAGGCACAGGATTGTAGATATTCTTGCTGAAAAAGTACTTCAATCTGATTTTACGAAAGAAGCGTTGTAGCTCAATTTTAATCTGGAAAGAGTCCGGGATGACTGTGGGGACGAAGGAAAGTCCTTTGGAAAGCACATCTCTTTCAGCCTGAGACATAGTGTGACTTGATAAGTTGATGATTGGATCAGATGGATTAGTACTAATCTGATTCATTGTCACCATGATGTTGGTTTCAGGTAGGTCAAGCGACTGGACAAATGGTGCGTGACTCTCTACCATCTGTAAGTTTGCCTCCGTGTAGAGATTTCCCCGTGTGTTTCCGGTTGGTAGAACCGAACTCGTGATGGACCTTGCTGAGTGTTCCTGCCCCTGTTCCATCCTCTTGGTCTCTCCCAGTTCTGAGCTCTCCCTCCGCCCCTGTTGTTTTGGCGGTAGCCCTCTCCTAAAAAACGTGGACCCTGATTGGTTTGTGGGTTAGAAGAAGGTCTGTCAGATTCAGTATCTGAGCCACTGCCTGCAGAGGAATTCGAGAAGGTGTAAAATCTTCTGGGTCCCTGGCGACTTCTATTACTGAAGAAACCTTGGCTGTCTTGCTGGTAGTAGTCGTCTGATAAATATGGATAGGTAATGTTTTTGTCGTAGTTCCTTATATCCTTGGATAGCTTATCCAGCTTCCTATTCAGAGTGATGGTATTAAAGTCAGAGAGGGTCTTTTCAGCTCTTTCTAATGCCTCCCTGGCGTTGGTAAGGGAAGTGTCATCAATAAGTTCCTTTTTGAGGTCTGCTATTTCCTGTGTGAGCTTCTTAACGTATTCTAATGCTGTTTCTACCCCAAGGACCATCCAATGCCTGGAGCAGTTGTTCGCTACGTAACTGAATCCCTCTCTGAATTTGGGGATATCTATGAATATCGCAGGTTCATTACGTACTTGTAGGCCTTTTGGAATTATGTTGGACTGGAGGTATTTTGTCAATACATGCCCGTGAAGGCGTGCTCTGTTTAACTTCTTCTCCAATCTCTCAATTTTAGCCAATTTCTCATTCAGACTAGTGTCTGCTGGCAATCTATCTGAGCCTAGTAGAAAGCCAGAGGCTCCCTGGTCATGTATTAATTTGGCTATGTAGTCTTCACTATATGACAAGGTTTCTCTTTCAGACATAATACGACAATACACACAATTAAATACAAATTGAAACTTATGACAATACACAAAATTAAACACAGATTGAAAATTAGTCCAAAGACAATAAATGAGAGTAAAAACCCTTGCAGGTAACAACCTGCACCAATTATAGTTAGACAAATAATGGGGTAACCCAGTATCCCTCAGAACCTGGGCAGTAAGTTTATAAGGTAAACAATGGTTCCGTTGGGTGAAATAATTACTTTACATATTAGGCATAGTCAAGCGTTATTCAAAAAAATGTACAATATTCTACTGTAAGCAACACACAAGACAGTTCATTATGCAAATTCTTTATATATAAATTACGTCATTCATATATGTATGCAATGATATTTCATGGAAGGCCGTCAAGCAATAGTGTGATGATACAAGTGACACAGTGAATAAGTGCTCGATGACAGTGTGCGTGATATGTACAGTTGTTTAAAATCGAGAATATTCGAAAGTGGCCAGAAGGTTCTATAGTAAAGCTGCGTAATGGAAGAGTTCCTTTTTGGCGCAGATCCTATGTAAAGGTCCACATAATAGTCGACGTTTCAACCCTAATACTGCACTCTTGAAAGGTCAGTGCGGGTCTTCATCAGAACTTGGATAGAAGGTGACGGCCTGTTAGTGACAAAAGGGACTCGGTCAGGTGTGTTGACATAAGTAAAAGAACAAAAATACTAAGGGTGGCAGATGACTCACCTTAGTTAGAGAGAAAATCAATTCTATTCAGTGTGGGTCTGTGGACAATCACCGGATGGGGTCCACTTAGTTGGCGAGGGGCCTGTAAATGATTCGGGGTAAATTAAATTCAACCCAGACAAACAGGTGATCGATGATCAACGTTAAGGGGGGAGCCTGACTTGCTCACCTATGTTGATACAATGATCCCGTGGTATTCGGGGCTCCACAGCAGTAAAAAGTCGCATCTAGAGAACAAAAATTAGTGTGTTTGAGTAAAAAGGCTACTGTAAGTCGACCGCTCACCGGAACGAATATTACAGAGTTGGCGCTCACCTATATTGATGCGCAGTGCTGTCTAAAATCCAAGCGTTTCTAATCCCTTAGTGTGGGTGATGTTGGCTCTTCAAACGAAGTTTAACTGTAAAGAAGCCAAAATCAGGTTTAGCATTTAAAAGCAAGAGACCCAATTGAGAATATTTAGACTCAAAATGTATGCGGGTCGCTCGGGGATTCTGAATTACCTCCTTCGGAAGATCGGACGGCAGGCCTGGGGGTCCTGGCTCATCTGATTGAATCGGCAGTAACGTCCGTAGTGAGTCTGCATAAAAACCCAGAAGATTTTACACCTTCTCGAATTCCTCTGCAGGCAGTGGCTCAGATACTGAATCTGACGGACCTTCTTCTAACCCACAAACCAATCAGGGTCCACGTTTTTTAGGAGAGGGCTACCGCCAAAACAACAGGGGCGGAGGGAGAGCTCAGAACTGGGAGAGACCAAGAGGATGGAACAGGGGCAGGAACACTCAGCAAGGTCCATCACGAGTTCGGTTCTACCAACCGGAAACACACGGGGAAATCTCTACACGGAGGCAAACTTACAGATGGTAGAGACTCACGCACCATTTGTCCAGTCGCTTGACCTACCTGAAACCAACATCATGGTGACAATGAATCAGATTAGTACTAATCCATCTGATCCAATCATCAACTTATCAAGTCACACTATGTCTCAGGCTGAAAGAGATGTGCTTTCCAAAGGACTTTCCTTCGTCCCCACAGTCATCCCGGACTCTTTCCAGATTAAAATTGAGCTACAACGCTTCTTTCGTAAAATCAGATTGAAGTACTTTTTCAGCAAGAATATCTACAATCCTGTGCCTTCTTCCACAGGATTTAGACCTATCTCAACTTTCACCCCAGGGGCACACATGGTGAGTGATAAAATACTTGCTTATGAGAAAATTGTACTGCAAGAAATCATGCAAATTGTGGCTGAAAGGAAGTACATAAAATACAACATCAGCAAAGAAGAAAAATGTGCCTTACGTTCCTTGAGTGATAACAAAACCATCGTCATCAAGTCAGCGGACAAGGGGGGTGCAGTGGTACTACAAAACACAGACGAGTATGTGGAGGAGCTTGAACGTCAACTAGGAATGGAGGATAGTTACCAGCCAACCCCACGTGACCCCACACCTATTTTGAAATCTATGTAGAAAAAGTGACCAAAGGTGGTCTCTCTAAAGGATTCCTAAGCCAACATGAATATGAGTTCCTCAACAGCAAAGACCCTCGAATACCGACCATCTATACTCTACCTAAGGTACACAAACGAATGGAGAAGCCACCTGGAAGGCCCATTGTCTCGGGATGTGACTCGATCCTGGAACCACTCAATCAATTCTAAGACTATTTTTTGAAACCCTTCGTATCAAAAACAAAATCATTCGTAAGGGATACGACACACATTATACAAATACTTGAAGGTCAGGCATTTGATCCCCAGACTCAACTCTTGGTCACACTAGATGTGTCCTCTCTGTATACCTCAATTCCCCAAGACGCTGCGCTGGAGGTTATCAGGAACACACTGGACTCCAGATCAAGACCACATTGGATCCCTACAGAATTTTTGATTTCTCTACTAGAAATTGCCATGAAAAAGAATTACTTCACCTTCAAAAAACAATTCTATTACCAGTGCAAAGGCGTAGCCATGGGTGCTACATATGCCCCAAGTCTAGCGAATGTGTACATGGACCATTACGAGGAGGAACATTTGTATAGTCTGGACAACCCATACTTGAATGCCATCTCAGTATGGAAGCGTTATATAGACGATGTGATAATGATTTGGAATGGGGACAACATTGAACTCAACAATTTCTTCACCTGGTTGAATATGAGATCCACAGATATCCAGTTCACTATGACATGTAACAACGAAGCAATTGATTTTCTGGACTTAACATTCCGTTCACAAGACAATCTGCTATACTGTGATTTGTATCGCAAACCCATGGAAAGGAACTCATTACTAAAATACCAGTCACATCACCCACGCAGTCTGCGAGACAACCTTCCGTATGGCCAATTCCTCAGACTGAAGAGGAACTGCACAAGAAGGACAGACTATTTCAGGGAATCTGAAATATTAATTTCTAGACTCAGAGAGAGAGGTTACCCTACAGGTCTACTCAAGCGGGCAAAAAAACGGGCATGGTATTGCCCCCGGGATCAACTGTTAGAGATCAACCAAAAACAACTGGAGACAGACAAGATAGTCTGTGTGACTACATTCAACAGCAAAAGTAATGAAATAAAGAAAGTCGTCAAAAAATACTGGAACCTCGTCGCGAGCGAACTACAGATATCGCAGGATCCCACATTCGCTTTCAAAAGAGGCAAGAACATTAAGGATTCAGTGGTTAATGCATACCTGGACACACCTAAACAACCTGACCTTAGGGATCTCCTGGGTTTGGCACCTGTATCTGGACACCACAAATGTGGTCAATGCAAGGCATGTGACTTATGCTATGAAGGAACTACATTCACGCATACTGGTAGAACATTCAAACTTTCCCAGTTTACAAATTGCAATAGCATGAATGTTATATATGCTATCCAATGTCCCTCTGGACTCACATATGTCGGACAAACTACTCAGAAAGTGAAAGTCAGAATTTTGCAGCACATGAGTAGGATAAGATGTAAGGTACACGGAGCCCCTATGGTTGACCATTATGCATCACACAATCACTCTCCCAACAACATCACATGGTGGGTACTAGAAAAAATCATCCCAAGTAGCAGAGGTGGGTCGATTGTGAGGGTACTGAACTACAAGGAGTGTAGATGGATCCATTTACTTAACTCGGTCCAAAGCGGGTTGAACGAGATGGAGGAGATCTCGAAACAAATGGGCCTACTTTGATCAGCCCCCAGATAGACCCATTGCAGTATTCTGACCATAAACACCAATATGTCAGAAAAACAATACTTGAGTATGCACTTGTATTTTTCTGAATCCTACTCTGGCCTTCTATAGCATACTTGAGCTTTTGATTAACATAGAACAATCTTTTGATTATGTATGAATTTGCACTATCTGAATTTTCTAATCTGTTTAAAATGAATATGACGTTTTGATGTTATATGAATTATTGTCGTGAACCTGTGCAATGTAGCCAGAATTATTGGTACCTCGGCTACCTGAACACATTGTAAACCGTGAATAGAGATCTTAATCTTATGCTGATCCTGTTAGTATGTGTCCGTTTGGCACCATGCTTGCGAGTTATGGAGCGCTCACTGAAACAGGTTTCCCGCGCTGGGTATCTTCGATTCTTCCCCTTTTGCTATATAACTGTTTACTTCATTACCTTAGCAACATAGGATGACTAGTCACCTTCATTGGCGCTCGCGCCACGCGTCACTCGTTGCACAGTAATTGGTGCTTGAATCTCCACTTAGTCTTCCCACATGACTTGTTTACTTCGTTACCATGGTACCCCATGATGATTAGTCACGCTCGTTGGCGCCAGCTCAACTCGTTGTCTGGCAACCCACAAAGTTTGGCGTACACGCGCACGTTACTCTCGGCTTTTTATGCAGACTCACTACGGACGTTACTGCCGATTCAATCAGATGAGCCAGGACCCCCAGGCCTGCCGTCCGATCTTCCGAAGGAGGTAATTTGGAATCCCCGAGCGACCCGCATACATTTTGAGTCTAAATATTCTCAATTGGGTCTCTTGCTTTTAAATGCTAAACCTGATTTTGGCTTCTTTACAGTTAAACTTCGTTTGAAGAGCCAACATCACCCACACTAAGGGATTAGAAACGCTTGGATTTTAGACAGCACTGCGCATCAATATAGGTGAGCGCCAACTCTGTAATATTCGTTCCGGTGAGCGGTCGACTTACAGTAGCCTTTTTACTCAAACACACTAATTTTTGTTCTCTAGATGCGACTTTTTACTGCTGTGGAGCCCCGAATACCACGGGATCATTGTATCAACATAGGTGAGCAAGTCAGGCTCCCCCCTTAACGTTGATCATCGATCACCTGTTTGTCTGGGTTGAATTTAATTTACCCCGAATTATTTACAGGCCCCTCGCCAACTAAGTGGACCCCATCCGGTGATCGTCCACAGACCCACACTGAATAGAATTGATTTTCTCTCTAACTAAGGTGAGTCATCTGCCACCCTTAGTATTTTTGTTCTTTCACTTATGTCAACACACCTGACCGAGTCCCTTTTGTCACTAACAGGCCGTCACCTTCTATCCAAGTCCTGATGAAGACCCGCACTGACCTTTCAAGAGTGCAGTATTAGGGTTGAAACGTCGACTTTTATGTGGACCTTTACATAGGATCTGCGCCAAAAAGGAACTCTTCCATTACGCAGCTTTACTATAGAACCTTCTGGCCACTTTCGAATATTCTCGATTTTAAACAACTGTACATATCACGCACACTGTCACCGAGCACTTATTCACTGTGTCACTTGTATCATCACACTATTGCTTGACGGCCTTCCATGAAATATCATTGCATACATATATGAATGACGTAATTTATATATAAAGAATTTGCATAATGAACTGTCTTGTGTGTTGCTTACAGTAGAATATTGTACATTTTTTTGAATAACGCTTGACTATGCCTAATATGTAAAGTAATTCTTTCACCCAACGGAACCATTGTTTACCTTATAAACTTACTGCCCAGGTTCTGAGGGATACTGGGTTACCCCATTATTTGTTTAACTATAATTGGTGCAGGTTGTTACCTGCGAGGGTTTTTACTCTCATTTATTGTCTTTGGACTAATTTTCAATCTGTGTTTAATTTTGTGTATTGTCATAAGTTTCAATTTGTATTTAATTGTGTGTATTGTCGTATTATGTCTGAAAGAGAAACCTTGTCATATAGTGAAGACTACATAGCCAAATTAATACATGACCAGGGAGCCTCTGGCTTTCTCCTAGGCTCAGATAGATTGCCAGCAGACACTAGTCTGAATGAGAAATTGGCTAAAATTGAGAGATTGGAGAAGAAGTTAATCAGAGCACGCCTTCACGGGCATGTATTGACAAAATACCTCCAGTCCAACATAATTCCAAAAGGCCTACAAGTACGTAATGAACCCGCGATATTCATAGATATCCCCAAATTCAGAGAGGGATTCAGTTACGTAGCGAACAACTGCTCCAGGCATTGGATGGTCCTTGGGGTAGAAACAGCATTAGAATACGTTAAGAAGCTCACACAGGAAATAGCAGACTTCAAAAAGGAACTTATTGATGACACTTCCCTTACCAACGCCAGGGAGGCATTAGAAAGAGCTGAAAAGACCCTCTCTGACTTTAATACCATCACTCTGAATAGGAAGCTGGATAAGCTATCCAAGGATATAAGGAACTACGACAAAAACATTACCTATCCATATTTATCAGACGACTACTACCAGCAAGACAGCCAAGGTTTCTTCAGTAATAGAAGTCGCCAGGGACCCAGAAGATTTTACACCTTCTCGAATTCCTCTGCAAGCAGTGGCTCAGATACTGAATCTGACGGACCTTCTTCTAACCCACAAACCAATCAGGGTCCACGTTTTTTAGGAGAGGGCTACCGCCAAAACAACAGGGGCGGAGGGAGAGCTCAGAACTGGGAGAGACCAAGAGGATGGAACAGGGGCAGGAACACTCAGCAAGGTCCATCACGAGTTCGGTTCTACCAACCGGAAACACACGGGGAAATCTCTACACGGAGGCAAACTTACAGATGGTAGAGACTCACGCACCATTTGTCCAGTCGCTTGACCTACCTGAAACCAACATCATGGTGACAATGAATCAGATTAGTACTAATCCATTTGATCCAATCATCAACTTATCAAGTCACACTATGTCTCAGGCTGAAAGAGATGTGCTTTCCAAAGGACTTTCCTTCGTCCCCACAGTCATCCCGGACTCTTTCCAGATTAAAATTGAGCTACAACGCTTCTTTCGTAAAATCAGATTGAAGTACTTTTTCAGCAAGAATATCTACAATCCTGTGCCTTCTTCCACAGGATTTAGACCTATCTCAACTTTCACCCCAGGGGCACACATGGTGAGTGATAAAATACTTGCTTATGAGAAAATTGTACTGCAAGAAATCATGCAAATTGTGGCTGAAAGGAAGTACATAAAATACAACATCAGCAAAGAAGAAAAATGTGCCTTACGTTCCTTGAGTGATAACAAAACCATCGTCATCAAGTCAGCGGACAAGGGGGGTGCAGTGGTACTACAAAACACAGACGAGTATGTGGAGGAGCTTGAACGTCAACTAGGAATGGAGGATAGTTACCAACCAACCCCACGTGACCCCACACCTATTTTGAAATCTATGATAGAAAAAGTGACCGAAGGTGGTCTCTCTAAAGGATTCCTAAGCCAACATGAATATGAGTTCCTCAACAGCAAAGACCCTCGAATACCGACCATCTATACTCTACCTAAGTTACACAAACGAATGGAGAAGCCACCTGGAAGGCCCATTGTCTCGGGATGTGGCTCGATCCTGGAACCACTCAATCAATTCATAGACTATTTTTTGAAACCCTTCGTATCAAAAACAAAATCATTCGTAAGGGATACGACACACATTATACAAATACTTGAAGGTCAGGCATTTGATCCCCAGACTCAACTCTTGGTCACACTAGATGTGTCCTCTCTGTATACCTCAATTCCCCAAGACGCTGCGCTGGAGGTTATCAGGAACACACTGGACTCCAGATCAAGACCACATTGGATCCCTACAGAATTTTTGATTTCTCTACTAGAAATTGCCATGAAAAAGAATTACTTCACCTTCAAAAAACAATTCTATTACCAGTGCAAAGGCGTAGCCATGGGTGCTACATATGCCCCAAGTCTAGCGAATGTGTACATGGACCATTACGAGGAGGAACATTTGTATAGTCTGGACAACCCATACTTGAATGCCATCTCAGTATGGAAGCGTTATATAGACGATGTGATAATGATTTGGTATGGGGACAACATTGAACTCAACAATTTCTTCACCTGGTTGAATATGAGATCCACAGATATCCAGTTCACTATGACATGTAACAACGAAGCAATTGATTTTCTGGACTTAACATTCCGTTCACAAGACAATCTGCTATACTGTGATTTGTATCGCAAACCCATGGAAAGGAACTCATTACTAAAATACCAGTCACATCACCCACGCAGTCTGCAAGACAACCTTCCGTATGGCCAATTCCTCAGACTGAGGAGGAACTGCACAAGAAGGACAGACTATTTCAGGGAATCTGAAATATTAATTTCTAGACTCAGAGAGAGAGGTTACCCTACAGGTCTACTCAAGCGGGCAAAAAAACGGGCATGGTATTGCCCCCGGGAACAACTGTTAGAGATCAACCAAAAACAACTGGAGACAGACAAGATAGTCTGTGTGACTACATTCAACAGCAAAAGTAATGAAATTTAGAAAGTCGTCAAAAAATACTGGAACCTAGTCGCGAGCGAACTACAGATATCGCAGGATCCCACATTCGCTTTCAAAAGAGGCAAGAACATTAAGGATTCGGTGGTTAATGCATACCTGGACACACCTAAACAACCTGACCTTAGGGATCTCCTGGGTTTGGCACCTGTATCTGGACACCACAAATGTGGTCAATGCAAGGCATGTGACTTATGCTATGAAGGAACTACATTCACGCATACTGGTAGAACATTCACACTTTCCCAGTTTACAAATTGCAATAGCATGAATGTTATATATGCTATCCAATGTCCCTCTGGACTCACATATGTCGGACAAACTACTCAGAAAGTGAAAGTCAGAATTTTGCAGCACATGAGTAGGATAAGATGTAAGGTACACGGAGCCCCTATGGTTGACCATTATGCATCACACAATCACTCTCCCAACAACATCACATGGTGGGTACTAGAAAAAATCATCCCAAGTAGCAGAGGTGGGTCGATTGTGAGGGTACTGAACTACAAGGAGTGTAGATGGATCCATTTACTTAACTCGGTCCAAAACGGGTTGAACGAGATGGAGGAGATCTCGAAACAAATGGGCCTACTTTGATCAGCCCCCAGATAGACCCATTGCAGTATTCTGACCATAAACACCAATATGTCAGAAAAACAATACTTGAGTATGCACTTGTATTTTTCTGAATCCTACTCTGGCCTTCTATAGCATACTTGAGCTTTTGATTAACATAGAACAATCTTTTGATTATGTATGAATTTGCACTATCTGAATTTTCTAATCTGTTTAAAATGAATATGACGTTTTGATGTTATATGAATTATTGTCGTGAACCTGTGCAATGTAGCCAGAATTATTGGTACCTCGGCTACCTGAACACATTGTAAACCGTGAATAGAGATCTTAATCTTATGCTGATCCTGTTAGTATGTGTCCGTTTGGCACCATGCTTGCGAGTTATGGAGCGCTCACTGAAACAGGTTTCCCGCGCTGGGTATCTTCGATTCTTCCCCTTTTGCTATATAACTGTTTACTTCATTACCTTAGCAACATAGGATGACTAGTCACCTTCATTGGCGCTCGCGCCACGCGTCACTCGTTGCACAGTAATTGGTGCTTGAATCTCCACGTAGTCTTCCCACATGACTTGTTTACTTCGTTACCATGGTACCCCATGATGATTAGTCACGCTCGTTGGCGCCAGCTCAACTCGTTGTCTGGCAACCCACAAAGTTTGGCGTACACGCGCACGTTACTCTCGGCTTTTTATGCAGACTCACTACGGACGTTACTGCCGATTCAATCAGATGAGCCAGGACCCCCAGGCCTGCCGTCCGATCTTCCGAAGGAGGTAATTTGGAATCCCCGAGCGACCCGCATACATTTTGAGTCTAAATATTCTCAATTGGGTCTCTTGCTTTTAAATGCTAAACCTGATTTTGGCTTCTTTACAGTTAAACTTCGTTTGAAGAGCCAACATCACCCACACTAAGGGATTAGAAACGCTTGGATTTTGGACAGCACTGCGCATCAATATAGGTGAGCGCCAACTCTGTAATATTCGTTCCGGTGAGCGGTCGACTTACAGTAGCCTTTTTACTCAAACACACTCATTTTTGTTCTCTAGATGCGACTTTTTACTGCTGTGGAGCCCCGAATACCACGGGATCATTGTATCAACATAGGTGAGCAAGTCAGGCTCCCCCCTTAACGTTGATCATCGATCACCTGTTTGTCTGGGTTGAATTTAATTTACCCCGAATTATTTACAGGCCCCTCGCCAACTAAGTGGACCCCATCCGGTGATCGTCCACAGACCCACACTGAATAGAATTGATTTTCTCTCTAACTAAGGTGAGTCATCTGCCACCCTTAGTATTTTTGTTCTTTCACTTATGTCAACACACCTGACCGAGTCCCTTTTGTCACTAACAGGCCGTCACCTTCTATCCAAGTCCTGATGAAGACCCGCACTGACCTTTCAAGAGTGCAGTATTAGGGTTGAAACGTCGACTATTATGTGGACCTTTACATAGGATCTGCGCCAAAAAGGAACTCTTCCATTACGCAGCTTTACTATAGAACCTTCTGGCCACTTTCGAATATTCTCGATTTTAAACAACTGTACATATCACGCACCCTGTCACCGAGCACTTATTCACTGTGTCACTTGTATCATCACACTATTGCTTGACGGCCTTCCATGAAATATCATTGCATACATATATGAATGACGTAATTTATATATAAAGAATTTGCATAATGAACTGTCTTGTGTGTTGCTTACAGTAGAATATTGTACATTTTTTTTAATAACGCTTGACTATGCCTAATATGTAAAGTAATTCTTTCACCCAACGGAACCATTGTTTACCTTATAAACTTACTGCCCAGGTTCTGAGGGATACTGGGTTACCCCATTATTTGTTTAACTATAATTGGTGCAGGTTGTTACCTGCGAGGGTTTTTACTCTCATTTATTGTCTTTGGACTAATTTTCAATCTGTGTTTAATTTTGTGTATTGTCATAAGTTTCAATTTGTATTTGATTGTGTGTATTGTCGTATTATGTCTGAAAGAGAAACCTTGTCATATAGTGAAGACTACATAGCCAAATTAATACATGACCAGGGAGCCTCTGGCTTTCTACTAGGCTCAGATAGATTGCCAGCAGACACTAGTCTGAATGAGAAATTGGCTAAAATTGAGAGATTGGAGAAGAAGTTAATCAGAGCACGCCTTCACGGGCATGTATTGACAAAATACCTCCAGTCCAACATAATTCCAAAAGGCCTACAAGTACGTAATGAACCCGCGATATTCATAGATATCCCCAAATTCAGAGAGGGATTCAGTTACGTAGCGAACAACTGCTCCAGGCATTGGATGGTCCTTGGGGTAGAAACAGCATTAGAATACGTTAAGAAGCTCACACAGGAAATAGCAGACTTCAAAAAGGAACTTATTGATGACACTTCCCTTACCAACGCCAGGGAGGCATTAGAAAGAGCTGAAAAGACCCTCTCTGACTTTAATACCATCACTCTGAATAGGAAGCTGGATAAGCTATCCAAGGATATAAGGAACTACGACAAAAACATTACCTATCCATATTTATCAGACGACTACTACCAGCAAGACAGCCAAGGTTTCTTCAGTAATAGAAGTCGCCAGGGACCCAGAAGATTTTACACCTTCTCGAATTCCTCTGCAGGCAGTGGCTCAGATACTGAATCTGACCCCTGTGCCCCCACAGCCGGTCGCTCCCCCTCACTGCTCTGCCTACCTGTCGCTGCCTGGCACCTGCCCACCCTGTTACCTCCGCCTGACGCCACTCACCTGGTTCACGCCGCTGCCGCCTCCTGCCTCCTGCTTCCTGCCTGTCGCTTCCTGCCGCTGCTGCCCCTCCTCGCCCGCTGACCTCCGACGCTGCCCCGGTGACTTCCGCTCCGTTTTTTCCCGCCGTTTTCGCCACCGCTGACCCGCTCTCCTCCTTCCTGCTCCCGCCTGCAGTCCCCGCCTCCCCCCACTGCCCATTGGACAACCCGCTCCCGCCTCCCAGCTGACCCTCCCTCCCGGCTCCTTATTTAAAGGGACAGTAGCGGGCTGGTCAGTGTGACCCCTGTGCCCCCACAGCCGGTCGCTCCCCCTCACTGCTCTGCCTACCTGTCGCTGCCTGGCACCTGCCCACCCTGTTACCTCCGCCTGACGCCACTCACCTGGTTCACGCCGCTGCCGCCTCCTGCCTCCTGCTTCCTGCCTGTCGCTTCCTGCCGCTGCTGCCCCTCCTCGCCCGCTGACCTCCGACGCTGCCCCGGTGACTTCCGCTCCGTTTTTTCCCGCCGTTTTCGCCACCGCTGACCCGCTCTCCTCCTTCCTGCTCCCGCCTGCAGTCCCCGCCTCCCCCCACTGCCCATTGGACAACCCGCTCCCGCCTCCCAGCTGACCCTCCCTCCCGGCTCCTTATTTAAAGGGACAGTAGCGGGCTGGTCAGTGTGACCCCTGTGCCCCCACAGCCGGTCGCTCCCCCTCACTGCTCTGCCTACCTGTCGCTGCCTGGCACCTGCCCACCCTGTTACCTCCGCCTGACGCCACTCACCTGGTTCACGCCGCTGCCGCCTCCTGCCTCCTGCTACCTGCCTGTCGCTTCCTGCCGCTGCTGCCCCTCCTCGCCCGCTGACCTCCGACGCTGCCCCGGTGACTTCCGCTCCGTTTTTTCCCGCCGTTTTCGCCACCGCTGACCCGCTCTCCTCCTTCCTGCTCCCGCCTGCAGTCCCCGCCTCCCCCCACTGCCCATTGGACAACCCGCTCCCGCCTCCCAGCTGACCCTCCCTCCCGGCTCCTTATTTAAAGGGACAGTAGCGGGCTGGTCAGTGTGACCCCTGTGCCCCCACAGCCGGTCGCTCCCCCTCACTGCTCTGCCTACCTGTCGCTGCCTGGCACCTGCCCACCCTGTTACCTCCGCCTGACGCCACTCACCTGGTTCACGCCGCTGCCGCCTCCTGCCTCCTGCTTCCTGCCTGTCGCTTCCTGCCGCTGCTGCCCCTCCTCGCCCGCTGACCTCCGACGCTGCCCCGGTGACTTCCGCTCCGTTTTTTCCCGCCGTTTTCGCCACCGCTGACCCGCTCTCCTCCTTCCTGCTCCCGCCTGCAGTCCCCGCCTCCCCCCACTGCCCATTGGACAACCCGCTCCCGCCTCCCAGCTGACCCTCCCTCCCGGCTCCTTATTTATGACGCCCCCTGAGCGACCGCGCAGCGGACGCGCGCAGCGGGAGCGCCGACTGAGCGCCGAAGGTGCGCCAAAGGTAAGCCCGTCTGTGCCCGTCCGTGCCTGGACCGCGCCCAGCGCCAGACCCCCTGGCCCCCGCGCCCGCCAGCCTCCCCGCAGGACCTACGACTTCACTACGCTCATCGCACTCAAAACCGCCCGAGCCCCCGGGTGCTACCGAGCGTCCCCGCGACACACCCATGGACCCTTCGCCTGCCGATCCTGCAACTTCTCCTGCCTCCAAACAAGCACCACGCCCACCAAGACGGACAACAGCAACCACCTCAAGTGCATCCTGATCAACACACGCTCCGTCCACAGACACGCCGTGGAACTCTGGAACCTCCTCGACACCGCATCTCCAGATGTCGCCTTCCTCACGGAAACCTGGATGAACACCTCCTCAGCCCCCGACATCGCCATAGCCATCCCGGACGGCTACAAGATCATCAGGAGGGATCGCGTCAACCAGACCGGAGGAGGGATCGCCATCGTACACAAAGACACCATTCGCATCTCGACTGACTCCACCGACGCATTCAACACCGCCGAATACCTGCACTTCCAGATCCACACCGACCCCAAGACTACCCTCAGAGGCACCCTCATCTACAGACCCCCGGGACCACGCGCACAGTTCTGCGAAGACATCACGGACTTCATCAGCCCTCACGCCCTCCCCTCCGCCGACTACATCCTCCTCGGGGACCTCAACTTCCACCTGGAGAACAACAACGACCGCAACACGACCACCCTGCTGGACAACCTCGCCAACCTCGGACTCCAGCAACTGGTCAACACCCCCACCCACCACGCCGGCCACACGCTCGACCCCCTCTTCTCATCCAGCAAGCACGTCACCTTCAGCCACTGCACCGGACTCCACTGGACTGACCACAGCTGCGTCCACTTCAGCTTCAAGAAGAACACGGTCCAGCACCACCCGAAGCAGGTTCCCCACAGAAACTGGAGCAAGATCACCGTCGACCAGCTCACCACCTCCCTCAGCCAGAACCCACCGGTCAGGACAACGGACCCTAACACAGCAGCCCTCGACCTCACGCAATGGCTGACCTCCTGTGCCAACGACCTCGCCCCACTGAAGAACCCTCTCACCAGGCCCAGAAGCAAGAAGGCCCCCTGGTTCACCGACGAACTCAAGGACTCCAAGAAGGCCTGCCGCACCCTCGAGAAGGCCTGGCGCCTCGACAAGACCACCGACAACAGAACCGCCCTCAAACTCGCCACCCGCAGACATCATCAGCTCATCCGCACCACCAAGAAGAAATCTTTGAAGGAACGACTGGACAAGAACGCCCATGACAGCAAGGAGCTCTTCAACATCGTCAAGGAGTTCTCCAACCCCAGCGCCGGCAACAACGACATCACCCCCTCGCAGGACCTCTGCGACTCCCTCGCCTCGTACTTCCACCGCAAGATCGCCGACATCCACAACAGTTTCGGCGCTCCACCCCCGCACCCATCGACCGAACCTACACACCCCGCCGCTATCCTCCAGACATGGACCAAAGTGGCCACCGAAGACACGACACGCATGATGAACACCATCCACTCCGGATCTCCGACCGACCCATGCCCCCACCATGTCTTCAACAAGGCCGCCTCTACCATCGCACCTCACCTCCGAGACATCCTCAACGCCTCCTTCGACACAGCCACCTTCCCGGAGAGCTGGAAGCACGCCGAGCTCAGCGCACTACTGAAAAAACCAACAGCGGACCCGACCGACCTCAAGAACTTCCGCCCAATCTCGCTCCTTCCATTCCCTGCCAAAGTCATCGAGAAGGTCGTCAACAAGCAGCTGGCCGCCTTCCTCGAGACGAACGGATCCCTCGACCCATCGCAATCCGGATTCAGAGCCAACCACAGTACCGAGACCGCCCTCATCGCAGCCACCGATGACATCCGAGCCCTGCTCGACAAAGGTGAAACAGCGGCACTCATCCTCCTTGACCTCTCCGCAGCATTTGACACGGTCTGCCACCGCACCCTAGTCCAACGCCTCAATGACACCGGCATCCAGGGGACTGCTCTGGAATGGATCATCTCATTCCTCTCCGGCAGAACACAGAGAGTACGCCTCCCTCCGTTCCGCTCTGAGGCCACCGAAGTCATCTGCGGCGTCCCGCAAGGATCGTCGCTCAGCCCCACTCTCTTCAACATCTACATGAAACCCCTCGCTGCCATCGCACGCCAACACAACCTCAACATCATTTCCTACGCCGATGACACCCAGCTGATTCTCTCCCTCACCAGAGACCCCGACACCGCCAAAGCCGACCTACACGAAGGGATGAAAGATGTCGCCGAATGGATGAACATCAGCCGCCTGAAGTTGAACACGGACAAGACAGAAGTCCTCATCCTGGGACCGTCGCCCTCCGCATGGGACGACTCCTGGTGGCCCCCGGCCCTGGGCACCGCACCCAAGCCAACGGACCACGCACGCAACCTGGGCGTCATCCTGGACTCCTCCCTATCGATGACCAGACAAGTCAACGCTGTCTCCTCATCTTGCTTCCACAACCTCCGCATGCTCCGCAAGATCTTCAGATGGATCCCGACCGAGACCAGGAAGACTGTCACCCAGGCCCTCGTCACCAGCAGACTAGACTACGGAAACACCCTCTACGCCGGCACTACAGCCAAGCTTCTGAAAAGACTTCAGCGTATCCAGAACGCCTCCGCCCGTCTCATCCTGGACGCCCCCCGACGCAGCCACATCTCGAGCCACCTGAGAGACCTGCACTGGCTCCCTGTCAACAAGAGGATCACGTTCAGACTCCTCACCCACGCACACAAATCCCTCCACGACCTGGGCCCAAGGTACCTCAACGACCGCCTGACTTTCTACACGCCCACCCGACAGCTACGATCCGCAAACCTCGCCCTCGCCGCCGTCCCTCGCATCCAGAGAGCCACCGCCGGAGGAAGATCCTTCTCCTACCTAGCGGCCAAGACATGGAACTCCCTGCCCGTCCACCTGCGGCTGACCCAGGACCACTTCGCCTTCAGGAAGCAGCTCAAGACCTGGCTGTTCGAGCAGTAGCAGACCCCCTCCCCCAAGCGCCTTGAGACCCTTCCGGGTGAGTAGTGCGCGCTATAAATTCCATGATTGATTGATTGATTGATTGACGGACCTTCTTCTAACCCACAAACCAATCAGGGTCCACGTTTTTTAGGAGAGGGCTACCGCCAAAACAACAGGGGCGGAGGGAGAGCTCAGAACTGGGAGAGACCAAGAGGATGGAACAGGGGCAGGAACACTCAGCAAGGTCCATCACGAGTTCGGTTCTACCAACCGGAAACACACGGGGAAATCTCTACACGGAGGCAAACTTACAGATGGTAGAGACTCACGCACCATTTGTCCAGTCGCTTGACCTACCTGAAACCAACATCATGGTGACAATGAATCAGATTAGTACTAATCCATCTGATCCAATCATCAACTTATCAAGTCACACTATGTCTCAGGCTGAAAGAGATGTGATTTCCAAAGGACTTTCCTTCGTCCCCACAGTCATCCCGGACTCTTTCCAGATTAAAATTGAGCTACAAAGCTTCTTTCGTAAAATCAGATTGAAGTACTTTTTTAGCAAGAATATCTACAATCCTGTGCCTTCTGCCACAGGATTTAGACCTATCTCAACTTTCACCCCAGGGGCACACATGGTGAGTGATAAAATACTTGCTTATGAGAAAATTGTACTGCAAGAAATCATGCAAATTGTGGCTGAAAGGAAGTACATAAAATACAACATCAGCAAAGAAGAAAAATGTGCCTTACGTTCCTTGAGTGATAACAAAACCATCGTCATCAAGTCAGCGGACAAGGGGGGTGCAGTGGTACTACAAAACACAGACGAGTATGTGGAGGAGCTTGAACGTCAACTAGGAATGGAGGATAGTTACCAACCAACCCCACGTGACCCCACACCTATTTTGAAATCTATGATAGAAAAAGTGACCAAAGGTGGTCTCTCTAAAGGATTCCTAAGCCAACATGAATATGAGTTCCTCAACAGCAAAGACCCTCGAATACCGACCATCTATACTCTACCTAAGGTACACAAACGAATGGAGAAGCCACCTGGAAGACCCATTGTCTCGGGATGTGGCTCGATCCTGGAACCACTCAATCAATTCATAGACTATTTTTTGAAACCCTTCGTATCAAAAACAAAATCATTCGTAAGGGATACGACACACATTATACAAATACTTGAAGGTCAGGCATTTGATCCCCAGACTCAACTCTTGGTCACACTAGATGTGTCCTCTCTGTATACCTCAATTCCCCAAGACGCTGCGCTGGAGGTTATCAGGAACACACTGGACTCCAGATCAAGACCACATTGGATCCCTACAGAATTTTTGATTTCTCTACTAGAAATTGCCATGAAAAAGAATTACTTCACCTTCAAAAACAATTCTATTACCAGTGCAAAGGCGTAGCCATGGGTGCTACATATGCCCCAAGTCTAGCGAATGTGTACATGGACCATTACGAGGAGGAACATTTGTATAGTCTGGACAACCCATACTTGAATGCCATCTCAGTATGGAAGCGTTTTATAGACGATGTTATAATGATTTGGAATGGGGACAACATTGAACTCAACAATTTCTTCACCTGGTTGAATATGAGATCCACAGATATCCAGTTCACTATGACATGTAACAACGAAGCAATTGATTTTCTGGACTTAACATTCCGTTCACAAGACAATCTGCTATACTGTGATTTGTATCGCAAACCCATGGAAAGGAACTCATTACTAAAATACCAGTCACATCACCCACGCAGTCTGCGAGACAACCTTCCGTATGGCCAATTCCTCAGACTGAGGAGGAACTGCACAAGAAGGACAGACTATTTCAGGGAATCTGAAATATTAATTTCTAGACTCAGAGAGAGAGGTTACCCTACAGGTCTACTCAAGCGGGCAAAAAAACGGGCATGGTATTGCCCCCGGGAACAACTGTTAGAGATCAACCAAAAACAACTGGAGACAGACAAGATAGTCTGTGTGACTACATTCAACAGCAAAAGTAATGAAATAAAGAAAGTCGTCAAAAAATACTGGAACCTAGTCGCGAGCGAACTACAGATATCGCAGGATCCCACATTCGCTTTCAAAAGAGGCAAGAACATTAAGGATTCGGTGGTTAATGCATACCTGGACACACCTAAACAACCTGACCTTAGGGATCTCCTGGGTTTGGCACCTGTATCTGGACACCACAAATGTGGTCAATGCAAGGCATGTGACTTATGCTATGAAGGAACTACATTCACGCATACTGGTAGAACATTCAAACTTTCCCAGTTTACAAATTGCAATAGCATGAATGTTATATATGCTATCCAATGTCCCTGTGGACTCACATATGTCGGACAAACTACTCAGAAAGTGAAAGTCAGAATTTTGCAGCACATGAGTAGGATAAGATGTAAGGTACACGGAGCCCCTATGGTTGACCATTATGCATCACACAATCACTCTCCCAACAACATCACATGGTGGGTACTAGAAAAAATCATCCCAAGTAGCAGAGGTGGGTCGATTGTGAGGGTACTGAACTACAAGGAGTGTAGATGGATCCATTTACTTAACTCGGTCCAAAACGGGTTGAACGAGATGGAGGAGATCTCGAAACAAATGGGCCTACTTTGATCAGCCCCCAGATAGACCCATTGCAGTATTCTGACCATAAACACCAATATGTCAGAAAAACAATACTTGAGTATGCACTTGTATTTTTCTGAATCCTACTCTGGCCTTCTATAGCATACTTGAGCTTTTGATTAACATAGAACAATCTTTTGATTATGTATGAATTTGCACTATCTGAATTTTCTAATCTGTTTAAAATGAATATGACGTTTTGATGTTATATGAATTATTGTCGTGAACATGTGCAATGTAGCCAGAATTATTGGTACCTCGGCTACCTGAACACATTGTAAACCGTGAATAGAGATCTTAATCTTATGCTGATCCTGTTAGTATGTGTCCGTTTGGCACCATGCTTGCGAGTTATGGAGCGCTCACTGAAACAGGTTTCCCGCGCTGGGTATCTTCGATTCTTCCCCTTTTGCTATATAACTGTTTACTTCATTACCTTAGCAACATAGGATGACTAGTCACCTTCGTTGGAGCTCGCGCCACGCGTCACTCGTTGCACAGTAATTGGTGCTTGAATCTCCACGTAGTCTTCCCACATGACTTGTTTACTTCGTTACCATGGTACCCCATGATGATTAGTCACGCTCGTTGGCGCCAGCTCAACTCGTTGCCTGGCAACCCACAAAGTTTGGCGTACACGCGCACGTTACTCTCGGCTTTTTATGCAGACTCACTACGGACGTTACTGCCGATTCAATCAGATGAGCCAGGACCCCCAGGCCTGCCGTCCGATCTTCCGAAGGAGGTAATTTGGAATCCCAGAGCGACCCGCATACATTTTGAGTCTAAATATTCTCAATTGGGTCTCTTGCTTTTAAATGCTAAACCTGATTTTGGCTTCTTTACAGTTAAACTTCGTTTGAAGAGCCAACATCACCCACACTAAGGGATTAGAAACGCTTGGATTTTAGACAGCACTGCGCATCAATATAGGTGAGCGCCAACTCTGTAATATTCGTTCCGGTGAGCGGTCGACTTACAGTAGCCTTTTTACTCAAACACACTAATTTTTGTTCTCTAGTTGCGACTTTTTACTGCTGTGGAGCCCCGAATACCACGGGATCATTGTATCAACATAGGTGAGCAAGTCAGGCTCCCCCCTTAACGTTGATCATCGATCACCTGTTTGTCTGGGTTGAATTTAATTTACCCCGAATTATTTACAGGCCCCTCGCCAACTAAGTGGACCCCATCCGGTGATCGTCCACAGACCCACACTGAATAGAATTGATTTTCTCTCTAACTAAGGTGAGTCATCTGCCACCCTTAGTATTTTTGTTCTTTCACTTATGTCAACACACCTGACCGAGTCCCTTTTGTCACTAACAGGCCGTCACCTTCTATCCAAGTCCTGATGAAGACCCGCACTGACCTTTCAAGAGTGCAGTATTAGGGTTGAAACGTCGACTATTATGTGGACCTTTACATAGGATCTGCGCCAAAAAGGAACTCTTCCATTACGCAGCTTTACTATAGAACCTTCTGGCCACTTTCGAATATTCTCGATTTTAAACAACTGTACATATCACGCACACTGTCACCGAGCACTTATTCACTGTGTCACTTGTATCATCACACTATTGCTTGACGGCCTTCCATGAAATATCATTGCATACATATATGAATGACGTAATTTATATATAAAGAATTTGCATAATGAACTGTCTTGTGTGTTGCTTACAGTAGAATATTGTACATTTTTTTGAATAACGCTTGACTATGCCTAATATGTAAAGTAATTCTTTCACCCAACGGAACCATTGTTTACCTTATAAACTTACTGCCCAGGTTCTGAGGGATACTGGGTTACCCCATTATTTGTTTAACTATAATTGGTGCAGGTTGTTACCTGCGAGGGTTTTTACTCTCATTTATTGTCTTTGGACTAATTTTCAATCTGTGTTTAATTTTGTGTATTGTCATAAGTTTCAATTTGTATTTAATTGTGTGTATTGTCGTATTATGTCTGAAAGAGAAACCTTGTCATATAGTGAAGACTACATAGCCAAATTAATACATGACCAGGGAGCCTCTGGCTTTCTACTAGGCTCAGATAGATTGCCAGCAGACACTAGTCTGAATGAGAAATTGGCTAAAATTGAGAGATTGGAGAAGAAGTTAATCAGAGCACGCCTTCACGGGCATGTATTGACAAAATACCTCCAGTCCAACATAATTCCAAAAGGCCTACAAGTACGTAATGAACCCGCGATATTCATAGATATCCCCAAATTCAGAGAGGGATTCAGTTACGTAGCGAACAACTGCTCCAGGCATTGGATGGTCCTTGGGGTAGAAACAGCATTAGAATACGTTAAGAAGCTCACACAGGAAATAGCAGACTTCAAAAAGGAACTTATTGATGACACTTCCCTTACCAACGCCAGGGAGGCATTAGAAAGAGCTGAAAAGACCCTCTCTGACTTTAATACCATCACTCTGAATAGGAAGCTGGATAAGCTATCCAAGGATATAAGGAACTACGACAAAAACATTACCTATCCATATTTATCAGACGACTACTACCAGCAAGACAGCCAAGGTTTCTTCAGTAATAGAAGTCGCCAGGGACCCAGAAGATTTTACACCTTCTCGAATTCCTCTGCAGGCAGTGGCTCAGATACTGAATCTGACGGACCTTCTTCTAACCCACAAACCAATCAGGGTCCACGTTTTTTAGGAGAGGGCTACCGCCAAAACAACAGGGGCGGAGGGAGAGCTCAGAACTGGGAGAGACCAAGAGGATGGAACAGGGGCAGGAACACTCAGCAAGGTCCATCACGAGTTCGGTTCTACCAACCGGAAACACACGGGGAAATCTCTACACGGAGGCAAACTTACAGATGGTAGAGACTCACGCACCATTTGTCCAGTCGCTTGACCTACCTGAAACCAACATCATGGTGACAATGAATCAGATTAGTACTAATCCATCTGATCCAATCATCAACTTATCAAGTCACACTATGTCTCAGGCTGAAAGAGATGTGCTTTCCAAAGGACTTTCCTTCGTCCCCACAGTCATCCCGGAATCTTTCCAGATTAAAATTGAGCTACAACGCTTCTTTCGTAAAATCAGATTGAAGTACTTTTTTAGCAAGAATATCTACAATCCTGTGCCTTCTGCCACAGGATTTAGACCTATCCCAACTTTCACCCCAGGGGCACACATGGTGAGTGATAAAATACTTGCTTATGAGAAAATTGTACTGCAAGAAATCATGCAAATTGTGGCTGAAAGGAAGTACATAAAATACAAATTCAGCAAAGAAGAAAAATGTGCCTTACGTTCCTTGAGTGATAACAAAACCATCGTCATCAAGTCAGCGGACAAGGGGGGTGCAGTGGTACTACAAAACACAGACGAGTATGTGGAGGAGCTTGAACGTCAACTAGGAATGGAGGATAGTTACCAACCAACCCCACGTGACCCCACACCTATTTTGAAATCTATGATAGAAAAAGTGACCAAAGGTGGTCTCTCTAAAGGATTCCTAAGCCAACATGAATATTAGTTCCTCAACAGCAAAGACCCTCGAATACCGACCATCTATACTCTACCTAAGGTACACAAACGAATGGAGAAGCCACCTGGAAGACCCATTGTCTCGGGATGTGGCTCGATCCTGGAACCACTCAATCAATTCATAGACTATTTTTTGAAACCCTTCGTATCAAAAACAAAATCATTCGTAAGGGATACGACACACATTATACAAATACTTGAAGGTCAGGCATTTGATCCCCAGACTCAACTCTTGGTCACACTAGATGTGTCCTCTCTGTATACCTCAATTCCCCAAGACGCTGCGCTGGAGGTTATCAGGAACACACTGGACTCCAGATCAAGACCACATTGGATCCCTACAGAATTTTTGATTTCTCTACTAGAAATTGCCATGAAAAAGAATTACTTCACCTTCAAAAACAATTCTATTACCAGTGCAAAGGCGTAGCCATGGGTGCTACATATGCCCCAAGTCTAGCGAATGTGTACATGGACCATTACGAGGAGGAACATTTGTATAGTCTGGACAACCCATACTTGAATGCCATCTCAGTATGGAAGCGTTATATAGACGATGTGATAATGATTTGGAATGGGGACAACATTGAACTCAACAATTTCTTCACCTGGTTGAATATGAGATCCACAGATATCCAGTTCACTATGACATGTAACAACGAAGCAATTGATTTTCTGGACTTAACATTCCGTTCACAAGACAATCTGCTATACTGTGATTTGTATCGCAAACCCATGGAAAGGAACTCATTACTAAAATACCAGTCACATCACCCACGCAGTCTGCGAGACAACCTTCCGTATGGCCAATTCCTCAGACTGAGGAGGAACTGCACAAGAAGGACAGACTATTTCAGGGAATCTGAAATATTAATTTCTAGACTCAGAGAGAGAGGTTACCCTACAGGTCTACTCAAGCGGGCAAAAAAACGGGCATGGTATTGCCCCCGGGAACAACTGTTAGAGATCAACCAAAAACAACTGGAGACAGACAAGATAGTCTGTGTGACTACATTCAACAGCAAAAGTAATGAAATAAAGAAAGTCGTCAAAAAATACTGGAACCTAGTCGCGAGCGAACTACAGATATCGCAGGATCCCACATTCGCTTTCAAAAGAGGCAAGAACATTAAGGATTCGGTGGTTAATGCATACCTGGACACACCTAAACAACCTGACCTTAGGGATCTCCTGGGTTTGGCACCTGTATCTGGACACCACAAATGTGGTCAATGCAAGGCATGTGACTTATGCTATGAAGGAACTACATTCACGCATACTGGTAGAACATTCAAACTTTCCCAGTTTACAAATTGCAATAGCATGAATGTTATATATGCTATCCAATGTCCCTGTGGACTCACATATGTCGGACAAACTACTCAGAAAGTGAAAGTCAGAATTTTGCAGCACATGAGTAGGATAAGATGTAAGGTACACGGAGCCCCTATGGTTGACCATTATGCATCACACAATCACTCTCCCAACAACATCACATGGTGGGTACTAGAAAAAATCATCCCAAGTAGCAGAGGTGGGTCGATTGTGAGGGTACTGAACTACAAGGAGTGTAGATGGATCCATTTACTTAACTCGGTCCAAAACGGGTTGAACGAGATGGAGGAGATCTCGAAACAAATGGGCCTACTTTGATCAGCCCCCAGATAGACCCATTGCAGTATTCTGACCATAAACACCAATATGTCAGAAAAACAATACTTGAGTATGCACTTGTATTTTTCTGAATCCTACTCTGGCCTTCTATAGCATACTTGAGCTTTTGATTAACATAGAACAATCTTTTGATTATGTATGAATTTGCACTATCTGAATTTTCTAATCTGTTTAAAATGAATATGACGTTTTGATGTTATATGAATTATTGTCGTGAACCTGTGCAATGTAGCCAGAATTATTGGTACCTCGGCTACCTGAACACATTGTAAACCGTGAATAGAGATCTTAATCTTATGCTGATCCTGTTAGTATGTGTCCGTTTGGCACCATGCTTGCGAGTTATGGAGCGCTCACTGAAACAGGTTTCCCGCGCTGGGTATCTTCGATTCTTCCCCTTTTGCTATATAACTGTTTACTTCATTACCTTAGCAACATAGGATGACTAGTCACCTTCGTTGGCGCTCGCGCCACGCGTCACTCGTTGCACAGTAATTGGTGCTTGAATCTCCACGTAGTCTTCCCACATGACTTGTTTACTTCGTTACCATGGTACCCCATGATGATTAGTCACGCTCGTTGGCGCCAGCTCAACTCGTTGCCTGGCAACCCACAAAGTTTGGCGTACACGCGCACGTTACTCTCGGCTTTTTATGCAGACTCACTACGGACGTTACTGCTGATTCAATCGGATGAGCCAGGACCCCCAGGCCTGCCGTCCGATCTTCCGAAGGAGGTAATTTGGAATCCCCGAGCGACCCGCATACATTTTGAGTCTAAATATTCTCAATTGGGTCTCTTGCTTTTAAATGCTAAACCTGATTTTGGCTTCTTTACAGTTAAACTTCGTTTGAAGAGCCAACATCACCCACACTAAGGGATTAGAAACGCTTGGATTTTAGACAGCACTGCGCATCAATATAGGTGAGCGCCAACTCTGTAATATTCGTTCCGGTGAGCGGTCGACTTACAGTAGCCTTTTTACTCAAACACACTAATTTTTGTTCTCTAGATGCGACTTTTTACTGCTGTGGAGCCCCGAATACCACGGGATCATTATATCAACATAGGTGAGCAAGTCAGGCGCCCCCCTTAACGTTGATCATCGATCACCTGTTTGTCTGGGTTGAATTTAATTTACCCCGAATTATTTACAGGCCCCTCGCCAACTAAGTGGACCCCATCCGGTGATCGTCCACAGACCCACACTGAATAGAATTGATTTTCTCTCTAACTAAGGTGAGTCATCTGCCACCCTTAGTATTTTTGTTCTTTCACTTATGTCAACACACCTGACCGAGTCCCTTTTGTCACTAACAGGCCGTCACCTTCTATCCAAGTCCTGATGAAGACCCGCACTGACCTTTCAAGAGTGCAGTATTAGGGTTGAAACGTCGACTATTATGTGGACCTTTACATAGGATCTGCGCCAAAAAGGAACTCTTCCATTACGCAGCTTTACTATAGAACCTTCTGGCCACTTTCGAATATTCTCGATTTTAAACAACTGTACATATCACGCACACTGTCACCGAGCACTTATTCACTGTGTCACTTGTATCATCACACTATTGCTTGACGGCCTTCCATGAAATATCATTGCATACATATATGAATGACGTAATTTATATATAAAGAATTTGCATAATGAACTGTCTTGTGTGTTGCTTACAGTAGAATATTGTACATTTTTTTGAATAACGCTTGACTATGCCTAATATGTAAAGTAATTCTTTCACCCAACGGAACCATTGTTTACCTTAAAAAAGTGCACCTAAGTTCAACAGTCAAAATCCCTAGGAGGCCATGCTGGATGTGGGTTACTTACCTGCTTTAGTATCCCTGAGATGCAGCTCAATGTGATGAATTTAGCATTCATTAAAATTCAGTGCAGTGTGGCAGGAGTCTGCAAATGCAGTGTAGTGTGGTGGGCGACTTTTGGGAGAATGTGGTTCAGTGTGAGGAAGCAATGTTGTGTTGCAGTGACTCTGGAATGCTGTGCGATGTGCTGCAGTATGGGACTAAGATGCACTTTCTTTGTTTAGTGTCCTTAGATTATAGTGCAGTGTGGTGGGTTAGTGTCCGTATGATTCAAGGCAGTGTGGTGGGTTAATGTCCATATGATTCAAGGCAGGGTGGTGCGTTAGTGTCCGTATGATTCAAGGCAGGGTGGTGGGTTTGTGTCCGTATAATTCAAGGCAGGGTGGTGGGTTAGTGTCTGTATGATGCAAGGCAGTGTGGTGGGTTAGTGTCTATGATTCAAGGCAGGGTGGTGGGTTAGTTTTGTTAAGATGTAATCATGTGGGGTGGGTTAGTGCCCACAGATAGCATTGCAGTGTGCTAGGTTTCTATTCTTAAGGTCACGTGCAGTGGTGTACATTTGTGTATCTGTGATGCAGGGTAGTGTGCTATTGTATGCTTGTGTGCATATGACGCAATGCAGTGTGAGCGGTAAGAATTTCTAGGCTGCAGTGTAGTGTAGTCGGTTAGTGCCCTGGAAAACAGTGCGGTGTGATGGCTCAGTATCCCTATTATGCAGTGCAGCATGGTGAGTTAATGTCCCTATGAGGCTTGCACTTGCATTATGTTGGCAGTGTTTTCTAAAGAAATGCCAATTAGAGCACAAGAACAGCTGCCTCTTAGAGTACTTTGTTTCAATTGTGCATAGAGCCCCAGTGGATGGATTGGGATGCGGCCACCAGCGGCCGAGACTAATTCAAGCATTCCATCCATCACTTTTTGTATGGTTTAGAGCATGGAGAATGCAGCAGAGAGAGCTAAAGGCAAGTGTTTGCAAATCTTGCCTCACGATTCTGCAAATTGCCAGTAAAGGGTTATTTTTTTACAACAGAAAATACTTTTTATGTACTCCATTGGTCCTTACTTGCTTTTCTTTCGTTGACTTGACACTCAACAATATTAATGGGATCGTATTGAGCATATCATATATTTAATTGGTATTTCATTTTTGCTATGGCTTGCCCTGGATGCATCCAGCTTTCCCCTGCATGCCAGAATTTGAGACGGTATGCACTGGTGTACATAAGCCAGCCAAGAGTTAATGTATTTATTTATTCATTATCCATTTGATGTAGTGCAGACCTAGCACTAAGGAGCAGTATTTTGCTTGTCTCTTCTATTCCTCAGGTCCATTTTGAACAAGAGGTATCTCCTCATATTGCACTCTTTTACAATTGCTTCTTTTTATGTCTCTTTCTATGTAAAACAATCGTTAGCAAAGCCAATAGGTCTGAGATTAACATGCAAACTCATGCAGGGTAATCACATCAAAGTCAGCCTGGAAACAGAAGATTGACTTGATTGAATGCGCCATTGCCTCCAAAGCAGTCCACTTTTGACTCTATTTCATAAACGGATACAATTTTAAAGCAGTCCGTTAAGCGCATGGATGCAAGCACCGAGTTGAGGCGGAAGAATACACACAAACTGCCAATAGCAATAGGTGCGAGATAAATATTTCACTGGGCTGAGCCAAGATGAGTTTGACAAAGTCTCTTCCTAGTGGCTGAAATTGACTGGTGGAAGAAAGCCACTGGGTGAATGGGTTGACCCAAATCCATTCCTTGTAAATTATAAAGTAATAGGTCTGTTTGACAGCTGTGCTGTCAACCTAAACATAAAAAGGCACAGAAAGATATATTCTACTACACATTACTTAGGTAGGTCATCTGTAATATTCATTACTATAAAATTAAATCTTAATAAACGTCCAAATTAATAATACATAAACAACACATGATAAAGTGAACAACATTTAGAGAGCTTACACCCTCAAAGTAGTTCAGAGTAATACAGACACAGAAAATCACACAACTGAAAATAAGTAGCCAGAATGCCTGATAACATATCCGACCTATTTATGCATAGAACGCACACCCTTGAAGTAGTTTGGAGTAGGACACATACAAAAAAATGAAACAACAAAAAATAAGTAGGCAGTATGCACATTAAAGCGTCCAACTTTTATACCTGCATAGATCTATTGGGGTTTTCAGATCCAGTCAAGCTTTTAAATATATCTATTTCTTTAAAACATAAGCTTTTACCAAGTATTTGAGGTATAGAGAGACAAAGAGTCACCCACAGTCATCAGATTTAGTATCCAAGTACCAAAGGTAGGATTAGAGCTCTGGTCTTCTGGTCCAAACTTACCAAGACAACTTCTGGGTCAATAGGTCACACAGAAAATTCAACAAAGAATGTGAGATGGTTGGTGCCTCATTCATGCGCGCTTATTATATTGGAAAATGGCATACAAATAGCGAGGAAAACAAGAAGGTATCTCCCCTGTGCATCAGGACCGTAGACTAAAATACCCTGCGGTAATCTATCGGCGAGACATATGCCTGAAGTAAGGCAAAGACTGGCCTTCAAATAATAGTTTCAAAGATGTAGGCAATTAAATATTGGTTTAATTAATATTTATTGTTCCATCCCCAAACACAACATGGCAGTTTCTGCAAGTAAGTGTATTTACAGTGGCACTTTGCAGGTGCAGTGGGCTCTTTTCCTTTTTTTCCTTAAAATATATTGAAATTATGAGAATCTATAGGAAACATGAGGTTTGGCGTAAGGACCTTATGCAACCCTTACTGCCATTGCGGATGTTGAATAGTGCTGTATATATGACTGACGCGAACCCCAGGTCCAAAACACCCATGGTTGGGCTGGTCATACATGCCACAGGAGCAGCCTCAGTAGACTGGAGGGCAGTGAGTGAATCCAGGGCTGAGTGTCCGCAACGTCTACTCAAGGGGTTCACAACTGCTTAGAAATAATATTAACCGATTAATAACATTTATATCAGTAAAAAAGCAAAATGTAATATTGAAAGTGTTAAAACGTTCTGTAACTGTGAATGGATTTGGGATTGGAGGCTAAAAAGTAGGTTGGTATTCTCAGTTTGATTCGTGAGGGCATTGCGCGTGCATCCAACGGTATATAGGATGGACGACAGGTGGCCTCAACTGAATATAGAGAAGCTCTAACCTTCCCCTTAAGATTAAAATGTTGATTCTTGAGTAATGTGTTTGTGAGGAATATTTAATTATTTGTGTAATTGCTTGATGAATGGTTGTTTCTGTATTTTTGTGTATTTTTTTGCTGTTCAAATCATCAAAATTGCTTAGGCTGGGGACCGAGGCTTCCAGTAATGACTCAATGGGGGTCCCAGGGTTCCTATAATGATTCAGTGGGGGTCCCTGGATTCTAGTAATGATTAAATGGGGGTTCACAAAAGTCAAAAGATTAGGACACACTGGTCTATGGAATCCACAGCCCACTCTGCCCCAAACACAGCTCTGAGGGAGCGGTATGCTTCCAGGGGGAGAGGCGCTGTTGAAATTACATAGCTGTCAATATATATTGTGCTTGATGTGCTTTTAACTGGAGACAGGTGAAAGAGAGGGAGAGGGTGATAAGGTGACAGAAAACGTCTATGAATTTTATATGTCTATATCTAACTTCTTGGCTCTAGTGAACTGATCATGAGATTGCTACAGTAGTAAAATTGAAATATAATGGTGTAAAAAGAAAGACCAGGCCAGAGCCAACTTTAGCACTAGTGCACCCAGTACCACAATCTTTGTTGGCGCCCCCAATGACCTCCTTCTCCATAGATTCCTTCACTATCACCCACCAAAAGTGCCCTTCATCTCTCCATAGCCCCTCTCTCATATGTACTCCATTTGTTTTATAGCTCTGCTCGTAGGGTGTTCAATCACTTAACATCACTCACATATTATACATTGACAATGAATAATACATGTGTAAATCAGTCTATTGGGAAATGTTATAGAAGACAATAAGGTCTACAGGGTGTAATAGTCACATTGCATCCTTACTAATAGGTAGTTGGGGTATGCTTTACTAATGAAAATGTATTTATAGCCAAACAACCCTATATTAGGATATTGAGAAATGGAAAAATATAACTTTCTAACCTATACCTTGCAGTTTAAAAGCAGGTCTCGGATTACAGTTCTAGTTCACTGTGCTATATTAGGATTGTAATTTATGAAATACAAGTAACAAAAGTATCTCTTTAATAAAAGCAGTAACCCACTGAGCTATCTTCATAAAATACATTTCTGTGATCTACATGGTACTCGTTCTTTGCATCAGGCAAATTAACCCTCTGTGCTTCTTTATGATGAGTCAATATTGCCTTTAGACAAAACTCCGATCTCTCTCCAGCAGGTACATCAGTGGTTAATTTGTAAAACATTTTTTAAAGGTTTTGGGCTCTTATGACATTGTTCTGCATTCTGTCCATCAATTGTTCTTTTTGCATTTGTCACCTCGAGTGGGACGGTTATGCCCAGACGTGGGTCCCGTGTTCTCCATGCTATGATATTGTTCTGCATTCTGTCCATCAATTGTTGTTTTTGCATTTGTCACCCCGAGTGGGACGGGTATGCCCAGACGTGGGTCCTGTACTCTCCATGCTCTGACATTGTTCTGCATTCTGTACATCAATTGTTCTTTTTGCTCTCGTCAGGAGGCAGCTTGCACCAGCCCATTTTTACTGTAAGTGCTACCTAAAATAAAACTCCAATGCCTACCACAAGTAAGTGTGTCCACGCTCCAATACATTTGGGTCGAGTTTGCGCTGTAAGCGCCATTGTTCTTGATTAAGTGCCAGTGCTGAGCACCGGAAACCACCAGCTCAAATTAAGCTATGAAGCATATAATCACCCGAGTCAGGTTGACCATTTTTATTGCTTGCAAATTGCTGGATACAGAAGAAACTCTGCAGCAGGTCCTTTAAACCCACAGCGCCCTCTGAGCTCGGCACCCAGTACCCGGCACCGGTCGCATCACTCTAAATCCGGCCCTGTACCCGGCCTAGAGACGCTACAGAAACTATCTAACTCTCCTTGAGAAAGCCTTGGGCAGGAACACCGGCAATCATATGAAGAAAATATTGAAAATAAAGAGACATATTTATTGGACAAAAGGTGGAAGGATTGCACTGACGTTTCTAACCAAATGGTTATTTTAAATTCGTAACCAAAGCAATATCTACAAAGGATCTAGGCGGTCAGACGAAGAAACTGAGTTATACAGAGAAGCTAGCAATCATTTCCTTGCAGCAAAAAATAGAAAGACTCAAGACAATTACCAGTAATTCAAATACAAAAAGACTGTAACTCAGTGGCCATCTTTAGTCCAGATTATTTGGGTAATTCCAATTTAACACATGAGAGTGGAGGAAACACTCCTTTTAAAGCCAAAATACATAAAGTGCACTCATCGCAGTCACATTTTCACTAGTGACTGATGCTTTTACGCCAGTGTAGTTGAATACACTGTCAAGTATCACATCAAATATCAAAACAGCATTTACACTTTTGGATGAGCAGGGAAACAACATTGTGCACCAGGCAAGCAGTGCAAAACTGTACTGCTCTGGTACACAACTTCCCAGTGGTGCTGCCATTGACAAAATCTGGCAAAAGAAGGTCTCAGTTCTAGCCTCTAATTAGGAAAGGGAAATTAGTTGAGGCGTGCTGAGGGTAGAAGAACACGCAATAGAGGAGCGTCTAGGACCATGAGTCGCAGATGAAGCCAACAGATGGAACTAGAAAAAATTTAAGAGATAATTACATTGAGCAATCTGAATGAGAGTCTCTTAGGCCTTTGCCATGAATGCATTAAAAACCATTGACCACATCAGCACATGCGCATGAAGGATCAGTGTGAGCCAGGACACCAATGCCAGTTAAAGATTTCAGTGAGGGGTCAGTGGGGCCCCCAAACCTTCAGGGGGCCCTCCTGCAGCCCAAGGTCAATTAATATCTGGCTGATATGTGAGACTCGGGGGGCCCTCATTACATTCTGTAGGGGGGCCATCATTTTGCGTTACGCCACTGTCCAACTGAACTCATTACACAATCTGATTGAAGGGACAACATTTGGCTAACACTGAGGGACTCCCCCGCCAAAGATTTTCATTTGAGTCAATTTGAGAATCTTTGTGAACCTTATCCTACATACCACCAAGTTTTAAAAGCAATAGTGAGATTTTGTTTAAATGGGCAACACAAATCAAGATGAAGCTCTTTAGCATAGCCTTAGGATATCTAAAAGCAACCAAAAAGTAAACATTAGCAGACTAAATACCAGATGAAAAGAGGAAAGGCGATGTGGGCTACATGCTAAAGCTGCAGGCCTTGGAAAATGGGGAACCAAGTGGAACCAAGCTCTAATCTCGGATTCAACGCAAACATCCTGTGATTCCGGATAGATTAAGGAAAATGTGTAACACAGCCTGGTTCTGTCGCAAAGTGGTCTAATATATAGGGGGCCAGTTCATGCCCAAGAAAAACAAGAAACAGAGTCAGGGGATGATTTGATTGTGAGTGTGGTAAAGGTAATATCTTCTTATGACTGTTTGGATGACTGTATTCTGGCAATTGTTTAAAGCTTTCTATTAGTTAAATACTATCCACCCTCTACCACAAAATGATCCACACGAATACTCTGCGCTTAGATTATTGCAGTATCAAGGGAAGTCCCATCCATGCCCACCAGAAATAAAATAATAGCATCTCCTACCATATGGCATAGAGGAGATCTTAGCTACAGCTCTGAAAGAAAGGTGTGGTCTTGTGACAAGCATCCGCCCTTGGACTCATGGGACGAGGACCTGGGTTTCATTGCTCTGCATCTGGGTTGTTTTTGATATACAGCGCACTAACACCTTCGGGCATGAGCTAGATAAAAATGTTTTAAAAAAATTAACAATAAGTACAGTTGGTAATCTTGACATGGAAATTCGTCGAAAAATGTGTGCTTCTGGCAAATCACGCTGTCTCCTTGCGTAAAATGTGCAAACACATGTAATGTAATTCCGATCTGTAAATTCCCAATTGATGTACAAGATATCTATGATATTAATGTATAGCTCATTGCACCCAGGTAGGTTACAGCTAGGTAAACGCTAATGCATGCATAAGGTGATGGACTGACTCTTACAGAAGAGTAACAAACTTTGTAACACTACTAGCTAACGGTTCCCTGCTTCTGTGTCGTGAACAGTGACCGCGGAGGCAAATGGCACTGCCACGTCACGTGACTGCCCATGTCAGCCAGTTAAAAAAAGATGGCGGCACACGCAATATTTTTTAAGTTAATACATTTCAAAGGTGTTTCCCAATGTCTTTCTTAACTTATAATTTGTTAAGCTCTTTGGCAACCAGGTGCGCAACGGTGCAATAGACGGATGTATCCAGGTAGGATTGTTCCTCAAGTTAGTTAGTTGGACAAAAACGATGGAGTCAAATAAAATGTGTAGAGGTAGGTGCTTAATAGAGCACATTAATAGGATGTACCTGTGCATGTGTATGTGCATACCTTTCTTGGCTATTAAAACGTTCTTAAAATGAAGATATGCAACTGCAATAGCTCACTAGTGTCCTAATAATGGTCAAAATCTGTAACAAATAAAAAACAGACTAATACAATGATGACCGTTCACTTGCAGTAACCGATGTATTGATTCCAAGCCTTTTTCAAGTGGTGTGCACTCCACCAGCATGTTGGAATAACCCTGCAGGACACCTATTGCTTCTTTACTGTGTTTGCCAATGTGAAGGTCCATGGGGGATTTGTACAGTAAAATAGTGCAGTGCTGCGCTGCAAGCAACTTTGCTGCACCGAGCTGCATCATTTAAAAAACGCAGGGATGTGCTGCATTTACCGGAATGCGACACACCCCTGTGCCCTACCTTGCGCCGTCACTAAAACAGCAGCCTTGTGCTAATGCAGGCACCCTTGCACCAGGGGGTGCCTGCGTTGCAGGGGTTATTGTGTTTGTGCAGGAAAGAACACCTTCCAGCACAAAAACAATAATTAATAGCGTTTTGCTCCTACTATGTGTGCTGCGGAATGCAAAAAACTAGGAGAAATAAAAGTATTTCTCCTCGTTGCACCACTTTAATCCTTCCCCTTGAAAGGCTCTGCCTTAGATTTACCAATCCTTGTAAATCTGGGGCAGTGTAAAAAAGCCACGGGTGTTGTGTGGGAGCACCCACAGAAACACTCATGACATGCCCCTTTAAAGCTGAATACTGCATGAAAGAGGGCCGTATTTACAAGACAGTGTAGAGTAACGCAAAGAGGCTTTGCGTGGCCTTGTAAATATGGGTCTGCGCACAGTGCCACCAGAGCATCAAAAAAGGAGACGCCCCTGTGGCGCTAGGGGCTTGCAAATATACCCCATGCGGCTCGGTCCCACTGCTGCTCCTCTGTGATCCACCAATCTGTGAGCGCCAGACCCTGCGATGATGCGCCTTATGCCTACCCAGCCTAAGACATGCCGTGTAGTGGGGGCCCAGCCAGCAACCCGCCACTATGTGTGTGTGCTTTTCCAGGCCACAATGAACTGAGTAGGCTATCAAAATGGCAAGCAACTGTGTGCAGCCTTTAGCGACACTTGCAATTGCACAACTGTTTGAATTGGGTACAGGTTCTACACGATGCTAGCTACTTACAGAAATATTGCAATAGTTATTAGAGTAAGACTTCCTGCAGCTAGTAAGTATATTTCCTTAATGTAAATTTTCGCGTTTTTTGGCCCCCCATCCTTGGTCCCCCTCCCCCTCCTTCTCCCTCTCCCACTGTCAAGACATTGGGAATAACCCTCAACCAACAACTGACTCTACATTCCCAGATTAGCACTGTGGTTTCTTCCTGTTTTTTTATATTGCGCATCATTCGCAAGATCTCACGGTTCTTCTCTCGTTCAGCCCTTAAATTGATTTTGATGGCCATGGTTCTCTCCCGGTTGGATTATGGGAATGCCCTATACAATGGCGCCCCCTCATACATCATCCGGAGGCTCCAACTGGTGCAAAACCAAGCTGCCCGCCTGGCATATGGCTTACCCAAATCACACCATACCACTCCCCTTCTTAAATCCCTTCACTGGCTTCCAATCAGAGAAAGGGCCCTATTCAAGCTGGGACGTATCACTTTCCAGGCTCTTGCAGGAACAGCCCCAGCTTTTATTAGGTAAACAATTGTCCCCTACATCCCCAGCAGACAACTTTCATCCTCCTCTATGTCCCTATTGGTGGCGCCCAGATTCAAGAAGCGCAGAATGGGAGGCTCAATGTTCTCCGTTCTTGCTCCACAATTCTGGAATTCTCTTCCTCTCCAAATTAGATCAACACCGTTGTATCAGGAGTTCCGGAGCACCTTGAAAACCAACTTGTTTGTACAGGCTTTTGAAATCTAGGCCGCAACCCCCACTCACTCAGGTGTCAATTCCTCCACAGCGCCATGAAACCGCTTGGTGTCCGTGCGCTCTACAAATAATTTTAAATTTAAATTCAAATATTATCCTATATCTTTTTATCAAAAGAACAGCAATGCTTGGACATTATATTTGTTGTAAGCAATATCTATCTACATTGCACTACTTTCCAAAAGCAAACGTTTACTGTTCGAACTTGTGACCCCCATAAACGTCCAAGCCTTGAGAGATGGTACTTGGCTATTTAGTGTGTTTGCAGTAGGACTTGGTTCATCTGTTTCCAAGAACAACTGTAAAATTTTCTACTAAAACTGCTTAGTGTCCTTGAGTCATCATGGGCTTCGAAAACTGGCCTGGCCCTCGGAAATCCCCTGACAATTTCTTTGCAAATTATCTGTAGTGAATTAGGCATGTTGACAAAGAGGGTAGGAGTGATAAAATAGACTGCATTATAATAACCGTAAATAAATGTCTCCTTAGCCCTGCCAAGTGTCACGCATCGCAGGTTAGATTAACACATTTTAGTGCTTCTCCCTATATCACCACACTAGAATGCATTGCCACGCATAATTAATAACTCCACTCTGCTTCGATATTGCTCAAGATGCTGAGCTGGTGTGAGGTCTGCAGCAGGTATTGAGTGAACCAGGCCAAGGCTGAATTAGTGTTGGTGGCGCCCAGCCCAACACTCTTTGTTGGCTCTCCCCAATGACCACCTATTCACAGGTTCCTTCACTATCATCCTCCAAAGGTGCCTCTAATCTCCCCTTAACCCCTCTCTCACATTAATTTATTTTCATCCCACTGTAGAGTGTAAGAGAGCTGTACATCACAAACAAATTATAGAGACAATACGTCATATAAATGTGTAAATCAATGTATAGGAAAAGTTACTTAAAACAATGAGGGCTACAAGGTATAGGGGACACATGCCATCCATACAAGTAGACAATATATGTTATGAGTGCTTGGTCAGAAGAAACGATGGGGCAGATTAATTTAGTTTTCACTTAGCGCAGTAACCAAGGTTTACATGAAAAGGAGAGAGACAACAGTACCATATCTATAAAATTATTATCTATAATCTCTCCTCTAGTGCTGGTATACCTTAGGCTATCTTGTGCCAATGCACATACCCTTGCACCATAGTGCAAGGGTATGTGTGTGATGTTAGGCATAGGATACAATTACAGAATAAAATTCTATCATTCCCGCACAAAATTCTACGCTTTGGCTAAATTTCCCTTTCTACCAAAGCTAGGAGATTGGGATTAGCTTAAAACTCCATGGGTTGGTGTTGGACTTGGCCCTTTTTGGCTAAAGTTCCCTAAACTTTTTGCTTTACCCTAGACTTTTTTTCTGACATGGTGTTGCTAACTTAGATGCTTTGGGCACCTTGCCACTGCTGATCAGTGTCAAAGTGCAAGTGCTCCCTGTATAAAGTGTAATGGTAATTGGTTGTCCATGATTGGTATGTTTGCCTTACTAGTAAAGTCCCTAGTAAAGTGCACTATGTGTGCCCACTAGTAATGCAAATGCTACTAGTGGGCCTGCAGCACTAATTGTGCCACCCACACAAGTAGCCCTAAAGAGAGAACTCAGGCCTGCCACTGCAGTGCCTGCATGCAGTTTGCTAAACTGCCATGTGCACCCACTTGCCAGGCCTTACCCTTCCGTTTTTATGCACATCAGACATCCCTATGGTAGGCCCAAGGTACCCCCTGGGCAGGTTGAAGTGTATGTGAAAGGTAGGACATGTACTGAGGTGTGTATCATGTCCTGACAGTGAAATACTATCCATTTCGTTTTTCACTGTTGAAAGGCCATCTTGCCCATAGGGCAGAATGGGGGAGGCTGTGTAATATGTTTCCAGCCAATCTTCCCATAGGCATAAGATGGAGAGATGAAGTTTAGTGTGCCTGAACTCACAATGTAATAACACATCTTTTTGTGAAGATGGTTTTTGCATTATGTGTTTAGAAACCACTCTTTTAGAAGTGGCTGGGTGTTTGTGTTCTAACATTTCTGTGTGCCTCTGCTTGGTTGTGGATTGACTGTCTGGATTTGAAAGTGATAGGATCTGGGGAATGTCTTGACTCAGGGGAAGAGGTGAGACAGCAACAGGCTGACCTGCATCTGGAGTGTTTAGGGGGACGAGTACCCCCTGGAGGTGAAGAGGCCTGGGCTGCTGCCATAAAACAATGGCTCCATCCCCTGCTGAGTGATTAGGGACCCAGACCCCTATTGTCAAAGGAATAAGGTGTCACCGGCAGGGAGACACCCAGAACTGGTTTGGACAGGTGTCAGTGCTCCCTGAAACACAAAGACTTCAAAGACATTTAGGGGTATAACTATGAGAGCTGAAACCCCTGAATGTTGCATTGATCAAGACTGAAAAGGATTGAAACTACTTCGTGGTCAAGAGGAACCTCTGCCAAGGAAGAAATAGCTGAAGAGAATGAAGGAAAGGACTGACCCTTGCTGTGTGTTCTGGGGCTGGCCTGTAGTTTGTTGATTTAACCAAGGAGAGGCTAAAGGGACTTTGCTGTGTGCTGTGTCCTGAAGTAACTTATACCCAAGGGCCCGAGGAGAGCTGGCTCCCTGTTGTGGAAACTCAGGAACATAAAAGTTTCCAGGTGTGTCTCAGCGACGCTGTGTGCGTGTGCTTTTTGCAGCCTGAGACCCTTGTAAGAATTGCCCAGTGATCATGGGCACCTGGAATCCAAGGGAGTCTCAGCGACGCTGTGTGTGTGTGCTTTTTGCAGCCTGAGACCTTCCTGAGGATTGTCCTGAGATCGTGTGCACCCGAAATCCAAGTGAGTCTCAGCAACGCTGGGTGCATGTGCTTTGTGCAGCCTGAGACCTTCTTGAGGATTGCCCTGTGATTGTGTGCACCTGGAATCCAAGTGAGTCTCAGCAACACTGGGTGCGTGTGCTTTGTGCAGCCTGAGACCTTCGTGAGGATTGCCCTGTGACCGTGCACACCCAGGGCCCGATTCACAGAATTAACTTAAGACAAAATCTTAAACTTACTACTTTTGGTATTCACAGAATGCACTTACTACTTTTGGTATTCACAGAATGCACTTACTACTTTTGGTATTCACAGAATGGATTTACGACTACTGACTTTACATCTGCACTCGGGCCGGAAATTCCGGCCCGGAGGCGGAGCTTCCAGCCCAGGGGCGGAGCTTCTGGCCCGAAGGCGGAGCTTCCGGACTGGAGGTGGGGATTCTGGCCGATGGCGGAGATTTAGCCATGGCCGAAATCTCTATCTCTGGGCCGGAAGCTCCGCTCCCAGGCCGGAAGCTCCGCCTCCAGGCCGGAAGCTCCGCCTCCGGGCCAGAATTTCCAGCCCGAGTGCGGACGTAAAGTTAGTAGTCATAAATCCATTCTGTGAATACCAAAAGTAGTTAGTGCATTCTGTGAATACCAAAAGTAGTAACTGCATTCTGTGAATACCAGAAGTAGTAAGTTTAGGATTTTGTCTTAAGTTAATTCTGTGAATCGGGCCCCCAGAGCTTATGTGAGTCTCAGCGACGCTGTGTGCGTGTGCTTGGTGCAGCCTGAGACCTTTGTGAGGATTGCCCTGTGATCGTGCACACCCAGAGCTCAAGAGAGTCTCAGCGACGCTGTGTGCGTGTGCCCTGTTGCAGCCTGAGATCTTCGTCATCGCCATCGGCCCGGACCGGCATCCCCTAAGGAGCTGTGCCGCCGGCCCGAGCCCGCCTTTTCCAAGCGGGACCTCCAACCAACCCCGTCGGGGAGGGGGGGCAAGTTCCACTGCCCGGAACCAACGAAGTTGTATCGGAGGCCCAAGTCGCGAGGAGAGGAGAGCGAGGTCGCAACCCCCAGGTTACGTGTGTCGCCGCCTGGGACGGGGTGCGGGCTCGGAGAGAAACGTTCTTGGGCCTTTCCCATTCTCGCAGTGTGAGCCTCTGCTCAAGGTCGTACCGCGGCCCGTACTTGCCAAGGAGTAGCAGTACCGGGGCCGGAGTGCGGAGCTGTACTTTGGTTTACACCATACCCGTTTTGGGGGCATATGTTGGCAGAAGCTGACCGCGAGTCAGTACGAGTGGCATTAAGACCGTCCAAAGCACCGTGATTGGTGCCAGATTGCATTACACATTGCATTCTTTTGCATTACGAACTGCCTGATTGTTGTATTACACATTGCATTATTTTTGCATTACGAAATGCCTGATTGTTGCATTACGCATTGCATTATTTTTGCGTAACAAACTGCCTGATTGTTGCATTACGCATTGCATTATTTTTGCATTCGAACTGCCAGATTGTTGCATTACGCATTGCATTATTTTGGCATAACGAACTACCTGATTGTTGCATTACGCATTGCATTATTTTGGCATTACAAACTGCCTAACAAACTGCATTATTTTGACATTGCAAAGTGTCTGATTCTTGCCTTACGAACTGCATAGCATTGCATCAGGACTGCAGGGGATCATAGAGAATTGCTCATTAGTACTGCAAGAACCTACAAGGGCTTGCTGGCCTAATAACCAGCAAGGTGACATATTACAAATACGCATATGTTGGATTAATATCGCGTGGTCTCATCGTATATCTTTTTATATAAACATATAATTGTTTTTTTATGAAACTGGTGTGGCGTCCCTTTGTGGTGTCATCATTGGGTTACTGAGAGCGTGATTGCAAATACTTTACACACTTGCCTCGAAGATAAGCTGTCTGCTCATGCTATGCTACTGAGGGGGTGAGCAGGGGCTATCTGAGAAGGTGTCCTTCCTTTCCCTGACTTAGAAGCAAGGGTCCCTATTTGGCCTAAGGTACCTACCTCAGCCAACTAGAGACCCCCAGGTCTAACAGTTGGTGAATGGGAACATCCATGTTCCACCTATGGTACGCCTCTTTGACGCAAAGTAGAGCAAAATGTTACATTGTGTTACTTTAGGGCTACTTTCCACCAGAATTTAGGATTTATTTTGGAGAGTAAGCCCAAAACAGCTTTTTGCACCAGCCTTGTGTCACTTTTGTGATGCAAACTAAGCCTAAAATGTTCTTAAATCCACCCCGTAAACTCAGTATTTGAAGTTTAGCACAATCATTGGGGGTGTCACACTACTAAATTGTGTAACTACCCAAAGGAACGCTTTCAACACTTTGAGCGTAACGTGTGTGACGCAGTGACCGGAGTTGCAGACTCAGGAGCTGGGGATCCGCGTTTGAGCCTTGGGGTCAGCGCAACATGATTCTGTGCAAATCACTTAAACTCCCCGTGCCCATGGACAGCGCCTAGATACCCTCACAGGTGATAAGCTGGGCTATATAAATTGAAAAACAACAAGAAATATTGAGGAAAAAAAAATAAGGTTCAAACATATGCCTTGATACTTGAATGCAGGCCTTTGTTTCTAGTTCATAGCTCATGGTGCTATATTAGAAAAAGAGTAAATTATGAGCTCCTATTAATGAAAGGATCTCTGTGACAAAAGTGGAAACCCACTGAGTTATCTATGTAAAATACAAATCTATGATCTGCATGTTATACGTTAAGCTTCGCAGCAGAAGCATTAAACGTCTATGCTACTTTATCATGGGTTAAAACTTTGTCTAGACAAATCATGGACCTCTCCATCAAGTGAATTAAATTCCAGAGATTTCATGCACTTGTTAATATCCTCTGATAAATGGCGGCACAAAAAACCTTTTCAGGCTGTTCTTATCTCGCCTCAGCCTGTCTTGCAAAGGATGCCCCCTCGAGCTTGGCACCCTGTGCGTTGGCCATGGTCGCAGCATCCAAAAGTCGGAATTGCCCCAGGTAGTGAGAAAGTCTGGAGTCCAAGGGAGGTGAGCAGTGGTCACGGATTTGGAACCACCAAAGCCTGGGCCCGGTTTGTTTTCAGCATGTGGCTGCAGGCCTGTACTTAATTTGAGCGGGTGGTTTCCGATGCTCGGCTCCGGCACTTATTTGTCAACACCAGTACTTGTGATGGTCTGTCACAAGGTGGTGCTGTCTGGCTAAATTAGAGATATCCACAACAACAGTTAATTATTAATTCAATATACATTAAAAATGACTATCACTTGCCGCCCAAGCAATCCTTATAGCTTTGAGTGCCTGACGTAGTCCGAAATGTCACACTCGTAGGAGTGTGAAGTTTACAAGTTGTGCTGTTACTATCATTGGCTGCATAACAGGGGAAAGATGTGGTGCAAGCTGCAGTGGCCTCCTGATGAGAGGCCTGGTACTTATGTTTTCTACAATTTAAGCACTGCTGTAGGCAGTCTCACCACAAAACCTTCCGTGCTTTGATGAGGCCTTCCCTGTCTTATTGTTATTGCCAATCTCTTAACTGTCCTGCACAGAAATGCTGTGGCTGCATGGCCCGGGATTGTAAGTATAGTCAAATCCGATCAGACGGATGTGACTTTTTAAGAGTGTTTAAGAGCTCTGCATTGAAAAAGGCAGAAGTACAGAACATGTTGGAAGCGCATGCTCTGTCACACTCAGCACCTGTCACTGTGACCCAGGGATCCTGCAGAAGTGTTTCACCTTAGTGCATCAGATTATGTTCCTGCATTGAGAGGTATTCATCAAAACTGAAAATGTCCTGCCTCCCGCAAGGCACACCAGTTGCCATGTGTACCCTGGTTGTGGCCTAGATTCTTATTATACATTTTAAGCAGTATAATCTATTAACCACAAGAGAGGTTTTTTTTGTACAGCGTACACCCGGGACTCACTTATTTAAAAATGCTCTCATATGTGATAATGAAGCAACAGAAGGCCAAGCAAAATAGGATATTTTCCTATGATCACGCAGTTTCGTCAAGCAGGGAGGCTGGGATTGATCCCTAGTTTTCCGGTTTCACTTTATGCAATTCATCTACTAGATGGGCATTTAATCATTCCCTCTTCTGTAATACATCATTAATTATTTTAGCAGATAGTTACAGCATGTCTCGTTTTGTGCTTAATGTTCCAGGAGTAACTTGCATGAGCCAAAGCCAGTACTCTGGCTCAAGCTTGGCTCAAGCCTTCTGTGGCTTGCCCCCTCTTGAGCCTTCAGTGGCTTGGCCACCTCACTGGCCTTCTGTGGCTTGCCCCTTCTTGATCCCTCAGTGGCTTGCCCACCTCTCAAACCTTCTGTGGCTTACTCTTCTCTCAAGCCATCTCTGGCTTGTCCTTGTCAGCAACCTTCTGTGGCTTGCCCCCCTCTCGAGCCTTCAGTGGCTTGCCCTCCTCTCAAACCTTTGGTTACTTGGCCACCTATCGAGCCTTCTGTGGTTTGCCCACCTCTTGAGCCTTCTGTGGCTTGGCCCCCTCTTGAGCCTCCAATGGATTGGCCACTTCTCGAGCCTTCTATGACTTTCCCACCTCTCGAACCTTCTGTGGCTTGCCCCCCTCTCGAGCCTTCAGTGGCTTTCCCACGTTTCGCACATTCTGTGGTGTGCCCACCTTTTGAGCTTTCAGTGGCTTGCCCCCCTTCTCAAGCCTTCTGTGGCTTGGCCACCTCTTGATCCTTCAGGGGCTTGCCCACCTCTCGAGCCTTCTGTGGATGGCACGCTCTCGAGCCTTCTGTGGCTTGCCCCCCACAAGCCTTCTGTGGCTTAGCCACCTCTCACGCCTTCTGCAGCTTGGATTCCTCTCGAGCCTTCTGTGGCTTGCCCACCTCTTGATCCTTCTGTGGCTTGCCTATCTCTCGAGCCTTTTGTGGCTTGCCCCACCCAACAAGCCTTCTGTGGCTTAGCCACCTCTCGCGCCTTCTGCAGCTTGGACACCTCTCGAGCCTTCTGTGGCTTGCCCCACCCTCGAGCTTTCTGTGGCTTTCCCCCCCACGAGAAATGTCACGCTCGTAGGAGTGTGAAGTTTACAAGTTGTGTTGTTAATATCATTGGCTGCATAACAGGGGCAAGATGTGGTGCAAGCTGCAGTGGCATCCTGATGAGAGGCCTAGTACTTATCTTTTCTACAATTTAAGCACTGCTGTAGGCAGTCTCACCACAAAACCTTCCCTGCTTTGATGAGGCCTTCCTTGTCTTATTGTTATTGCCAATCTCTTAACTGTCCTGCACAGAAATGCTGGGGCCGCATGGCCCGGGATTGTAAAAATAGTCAAATCCGATCAGACGGATGTGACTTTTTAAGAGTGTTTAAGAGCTCTGCATTGAAAAAGGCAGAAGTACAGAACATGTTGGAAGCGCATGCTCTGTCACACTCAGCACCTGTCACTGTGACCCTGGGACCCTGCAGAAGCGTTTCACCTTAGTGCATCAGATTATGTTTCTGCATTGAGAGGTATTCATCAAAAGTGAAACATTCATGCCTCCCGCAAGGCACACCAGTTGCCATGTGTACCCTGGTTGTGGTCTAGATTCTTATTATACATTTTAAGCAGTATAATCTATTAACCACAAGAGAGGTTTTTTTTGTACAGCGTACACCCGGGACTCACTTATTTAATAATCCTCTCATATGTGATAATGAAGCAACAGAAGGCCAAGCAAAATAGGATATTTTCCTAGGATCACGCAGTTTCGTCAAGCAGGGAAGCTGGGATTGATCCCTAGTTTTCTGGTTTCACTTTGTGCAATTCATCTACTAGATGGCCATTTAATCATTCCCTCTTCTGTAATACATCATTAATTATTTTAGCAGATAGTTACAGCATGACTTGTTTTGTGCTTAATGTTCCAGGAGTAACTTGCATGAGCCAAAGCCAGTACTCTGGCTCAAGCTTGGCTCAAGCCTTCTGTGGCTTGCCCCCTCTTGAGCCTTCAGAGGCTTGGCCCCCTCACTGGCCTTCTGTGGCTTGCCCCTTCTTGATCCTTCAGTGGCTTGCCCACCTCTCGAACCTTCTGTGGCTTACCCTTCTCTCAAGCCATCTCTGGCTTATCCTTGTCAGCAACCTTCTGTGGCTTGCCCCCCTCTTGAGCCTTCAGTGGCTTGCCCTCCTCTCAAACCTTTGGTTGCTTGGCCACATATCAAGCCTCCTGTGGTTTGCCCACCTCTTGAGCCTTCTGTGGCTTGGCCCCCTCTCAAGCCTTCTGTGGCTTGACCACCACTCGAACCTTCTGTGGCTTAGATTCCTCTTGCACCTTCTGTGACTTGCCCCCCTCTTGAGCCTCCAGTGGCTTGGCCACCTCTCGAGCCTTCTATGACTTTCCCACCTCTCGAACCTTCTGTGGCTTGCCCCCCTCTCGAGCCTTCAGTGGCTTTCCCACGTTTCACACATTCTGTGGTGTGCCCACCTTTTGAGCTTTCAGTGGCTTGCCCCCCTTCTCGAGCCTTCTGTGGCTTGGCCACCTCTTGATCCTTCAGTGGCTTGCCCACCTCTCGAGCCTTCTGTGGCTGGCTCGCTCTCGAGCCTTCTGTGGCTTGCTCCCCCACAAGCCTTCTGTGGCTTAGCCACCTCTCGTGCCTTCTGCAGCTTGGATTCCTCTCGAGCCTTCTGTGGCTTGCCCACCTCTTGATCCTTCAGTGTCTTGCCTATCTCTCGAGCCTTTTGTGGCTTGCCCCACCCAACAAGCCTTCTGTGGCTTGGCCACCTCTTGAGCCTTCTGTAGCTTGGCCACCTCTCGAGCCTTCTGTGGCTTGCCCCGCCCTCGAGCTTTCTGTGGCTTTCCCCCCCACGAGCCATCTGTGGCTTAGCCACCTCTCACGCCTTCTGTGGCTTGGATTCCTCTTGAGCTTTCTGTGGCTTGGCAACCTCTCAAGTCTTCTGTGGCTTGCCCACCTCTCGAGCCTTCTGTGGCTTGCCCCGTTCTCGAGCCTTCTGTGGCTTGTCCCACCATGAGCCTTTTGTGACTTGGCCTCCTCTCAAGCCTTTGTGGCTTCGACACCTCTTGAGCCTTCTATAGCTTGGCCACCTCTTGAACCTTCTCTGGCTTGGCCACCTCTCGAGCCTTCTGTAGCTTGCCCCCCTTTTGAGCCTTCAGTGGCTTGCCCACCTCTCGATCCTTCTGTGGCTTGCCCCGCTCTTGAACCTTCTGTGGTGTGCCCCCCCCATGAGCCTTCCGTGGCTTGGCCACCTCTTGAGCCTTCTGTAGCTTGGCCCCCTCTCGACCCTTCTGTGGCTTGCCCCACTCTTGAGCCTTCTGTGGCTTGCCCCCTCCACGAGCCTTCTGTGACTTGGCCACCTCTTGAAGCTTTGTGGCTCGGCCACCTCTTGAGTCTTCTGTAGCTTGGCCACCTCTCGAGCCTTCTGTGGCTTGGCCACCTCTCGAGCCTTCTATGGCTTTCCCCCCTCTTGAGCCTTCTGTTGTTAGCGCCGCTCTCGAGCCTTCTGTGGCTTGCACCCCCCATGAGCCTTCTTTGACTTGGCCATCTCTCAAGGCTTTGTGGCTTGGTCACCTCTTGAGCCTTCTGTAGCTTGGCCACCTCTTGAGGCTTTGTGGCTCGGCCACCTCTTGAGTCTTCTGTAGCTTGGCCACCTCTCGAGCCTTCTGTGGCTTGGCCACCTCTCGAGCCTTCTATGGCTTTCCCCCCTCTTGAGCCTTCTGTGGTTAGCCCCGCTCTCGAGCCTTCTGTGGCCTGCACCCCCCATGAGCCTTCTTTGACTTGGACACCTCACGAGGCTTTGTGGCTTGGCCACCTCTTGAGCCTTCTGTGGCTTGCCCCCCTCTTGAGCCTTCAGTGGCTTAGCCATCTCTCTAGCCTACTGTGGCTTGCCCCCTCTTGAGCCTTCTATGGCTTGGGCATCTCTCTAACCTTCTGTGGCTTGCCACCTCTCGAGCCTTCTGTGGCTTTCCCACTTTCGAGCCTTTGTGGCTTGGCCAGCCCCATGATCCTTCTGTGGCTTGGCCACTTCTTGCTCCTTCTGTGTCCTTCTGTGGCTTGCCCACCTCTTGATCCTTCTGTGGCTAGCCCACCACTCAAACCTTCTGTGGCTTGCCCCGCTCTCAAGCCTTCTGTGGCTTGCCCCCCACTAGCCTTCTGTGGCTTGGCCACCTCACTGGCCTTCTGTGGCTTGCCCCCTCTCGAACCTTCTGCGGCTTACCCTTCTCTCTAGCCATCTCTGGCTTGTCCTCTTCAGCAACCTTCTGTGGCTTGCCCCCTCTTGATCCTTCAGTGGCTTGCCCATTGTAGCATCCTGAACATTTTAGTATTCCATACCTGTTTCCAGGTGATACAGAATGTTATTTTGTAACTAAGATGTGTGAGCAGTTGGAGCCTTGCTGTTAACCTGAAGACAGGCTACTTGTGGATGGGATCCTTATTTCTGGAATAAAGCATTTTATCTACATGAATCAACTATTTGTACCCGTGTATTCTTACAATTGGCGACAGAGGATGGCTCTATGATTCCAGCAAAGAAATAAAGAAGGATCTCAACACTACCTCCATAAACTAAGGAAACTACCGACTCCACAACCTCATTTATCAAGGTATTTCTCCTCAACAATCTCAGTTATCAAGGTATTACCCACCATTTATTTCATGACACCACTTGAAAGTAAATAACAGCTTTTGCCTTGCATTGTATTGGGGGAGTGAACTTATATCTTTCATTTTGGTATGTGGAGCGTGCGGGACCAGTGGAGGATTTGAGTGTGTCACTTCGGCATCTTGATGGACCTGCAAATTGAATTATTTTGTCAACTTTGAACGAGGGAACGTATGTGTGGCAGCTTTCCTAATTGACTTGATCGTCATTTTAAGGGAACTTGATTGTTTCACATTGGATAGTTTCGGGCTGAAATTGTACCGATTCTTACTCAGGGTGGCTTTGGTTGAACTCGTGCACAAAGAGGACGGAGATGTGTAAATAAAGAAAGATGTCTTGACGGGTGCATCTTTTAAAAAACAAGAAGCATCTTACCTCGTTCTTTAGCGCGTGTTCTCGAGCACTACCATGGTTACCTCAGCTGCCGTCCCAGTTAAATCCGACATTGTTTTCCTTGGAGCTCAGCGTTTCTAGCACGTCGTACGTATTATGTGCTACGCACAACGTGGAGGACATTTTCTTTTTTTCTTAAAGTCTTCGTGGAACGCACTAATTAAACGCTAGTACCGAGCGTGGTTTGCATAAGTGAAACGCAAACTGGAAGGGCGTACAACTTTAATATTCACGGCGCGTCACTTCAGTGATGCGCACACTCTTCACGAACAAGTTTCAAACGCGCTTGAATCTATGATTTATTACACAGCGCGTCACTTCAGTGATGCGCACACTTTGTAAACAAGCCTGAAACGCACTTCAATTTTTAAATTATTGCAAAGAGTCAAGTGTACATTTTCAGTGGCACGCACACATTATTGCAAAGAGACAAGCGTGCATTTTCAGTGACACGCACACTTAATTAAACACATCCACAATTTTCCAGCGTGTTGCTTCAGTGACACGCACACTTTTCCTCACAGCAGCAAGTACCCACATTGATACAATAAAAAAAAAGAAAGAGGGAAAATATATATTATTAATATTTGCATATTTTTCGCCATTCTTGATGGTATTTTTCTTGCTTGCTCTCCTCTTATACTACAACTTAATAGTGTGAGATTTATCAGTGTTTGTTTCATGCCTTTTAATTTTTATGTATTTTGATCTTAAATTGTTACAACGATAGAAGGTCACATACAACCATTGTAAAAAGTTATAGGCTAATCGTATTCCATTTGAAGGCAAATCCTCTTACGGGTAGTCACAATGCAAAATGTAACGGCACCTCTGTTTTTTTTTTCATCTCCGGGAGATCCACCAATCAAATGGCAAAAATGGTGCAAAGTCTTTGAGAGATATGCCAGGGTGTGTGAATCTTCCCTAAGTGCAGAAAGAAAGACCGTATTGTTACTACATTGCTTGGGGTCGGAAGGGCAAGAGGTCTTTGACCATCTTTCGGAGTTGGATGATCATAGCCTCAATGAATATGAAATATGCATTGCAAAACTTAATAAGCACTACTTACCAAAAGTCAGTACCATACTTGAGAGGTATCACTTTGGTCGAAGGTCACAAGCAGAAGATGAAAGTATTGAGAATTATGTAACTTCCCTTAGAAAATTGGCAGCTTCTTGTAAATTTGGATCTACTCTTGACGAGAGAATTAGAGATCAATTTATGTTAGGTTTCAGCATTGAACGGGTAAGGGAAGAACTTTGGCAAAAAGATGAGCCCACCTTAGATGAAGTAGTGGTTATTGCCAAAAGAATAGAACATTCTTTAAAATGTGTAGAGGTCATCAAGAAAGATAGTGAAAAAAAGCATAAGAATTCTATACAAGTGATTAAACAAACTCCTAAGGAAGGTAATGAACAAAAGGAGTATAATAAGAAAAGTCCACTAAATGAGAACAATACAAAAATTAGTTTGTCCAAAGTAAAATGTTTTCGCTGCTGTAAACCAGGTCATTTTGCAAACGACAAACAATGTCCAGGGTGGAAAGCTACTTGCAATAAATGTGAAAGAAAGGGACATTTCACGATTGCTTGTAAAGGCAGAAATTACAGAGGAAAAGTCAATGAAGTATACTATGATTTTAATGACACTTGTGAGTCCTTAGATGATGTAGATTGTGGTCAAATTCAAGTACAAGTGGTCCAAAATGAAGAAAAAAAGAGTTGTCCCACAGATGAAATTTATGTTGAGGGTAAACCAACAAAAGATCTCTTTGATTCCGGTGCTAAGATCACCATAATATCAAACGATTTCTACTTAAAGGAGATCAGAGAGAAAATCAAAGTTTATTTTCCCGATATTAGATCTTTTGTCTACTGGGTGAACCAATTATGTTGTTTGGTTACTTCTGGGGTTTATTTGATTATAAAAATAGGTTAACCAGTGCTAAAATATACATATATATTTCACAGAAAGGTGACAGCATATTAAGTTGGTTCCACCAGAGAGATCTTGGTGTGATTTTAGACCCAAATGCTTCCCCACCTATTTTACTCAAAGAAAATGTTATTTCTAAATCTGAAGCTGCTATTGAGAGTAATACTGAAGACCATCTCCCTAGAAGATTAAGGGAACAGTTCCCAAAGGTATTTTGGGATAGCTTAGGCTGCATTAAAAATAACACTCATCACATTCGCTTAGTCGATGGTGCCAAACCAATTTGTTTTAAAGTACGTAGTATTCCCGTTGCTGTCAGGGAACAAGTACAGGCAGAACTTGAAAAGTTGAAAAAGGATGGGATCATTGAAGAGGTTGAAGCAACTCAATGGCTTGCTCCAGTTGTGGCCGCGAAGAAGGCTGATGGCTCGCTTTGGCTATGTGTGGACCTTAGGGAGTTAAACAAATGCATTGTAATTGATAAATATCCACTACCCAAAATTGCAGACATGTTGATGTTGTTAAAAGGAGCTACAATCTTTAGTACTATAGACTTAAAATCTGCATACCATCAGATCAGATTGGATGAAAGTTCTAAAGATTTGACAGCGTTCGTAACTCCTTTTGGTACGTTTCGTTTCCTAAGGCTACCGTTTGGCTTGGTCTCAGCAGCCTAGGTTTTTCAGAGGGCGTTAGAGATGGTTTTAAAGGGGCTATATGGTGTAAGAATATACCAGGATGATATCTTGGTTTTTGGCATGGATGACGAGGAACATGAATTGAGGGTGTTGGATGTACTTAAGAGGCTAAATGTATTTGGGCTTACTGTCAAGATGGAAAAATATACATTTAAAAGAAGCTCTATAGATTTTTTGGGCCATACAATTGGTGAAGGCGGAGTTTTACCTAAAGAAAGCCTAATAACTGCCATACAAAATATACCTTCCCCAAATAACAAAGAGGAATTATTACGTTTTTTGGGATTGGCTGAATTTTACAGTAAATTCGTGCAAAATTTTGCCTCAATATGAGTTTCCATGAGGGCTTTGTTGCATAAAGAATGAGAGTTTGTGTGGGATGAAAAATGCGAGAGGGAATTTTGTTTTCTTAAAGAAAGGTTAAGTTCAGCACCTAAATTAAGCAGCTTTGATCCTGATAAGAAATCTGTCTTACTAACTGATGCGAGTGTGAAAGGCCTAGGGGCAGTTCTCCTACAAAGGAACAAGGGACTTGATGAGGTGATTTTGTTTTTGTCCAGAAGTTTGAGAGGAGCTGAAATGCGTTATTCAGTGATGGAAAGAGAAGCCCTTGCGGTCTACTGGTCAATAAAGAAGTTGAAGAACCTGCTGTGGGGTGGTACATTTGAGGTCAGGACAGACCACAAACCTTTATGCGAAATTTCAAGAAAAAAAAGGAATCGATGCTGTCTCCAGCAGGATCACTAAGTGGGTGGTTGCACTGCAGGATTATGACTTTGAGGTTAAGTACATACCTGGTATACAAAATAAGGTAGCTGATGCTTTGTCTCGGTTAGTTGGTTACGATGACTCATGCACAGATGATGAATGTGAAGAAGATGAAGAAATGGTATACATCATTGAGGGGGGATCAATGACAAAGAAAGATGGTTGAAAGCTTTACTTGAAGATGAAGTTTTATTAAAAGTCATAGAGTGTGTAAAAAAAGGGTGGAATACCAAAACCAAAGATGAAGAGGTAGACAAGTTTTGGCATGTAAAGGATCAACTATCAGATCATGATGGTTTACTTGTCAGGGGCGTGAGGCTCATTCCCCCTGCAGTTCTTAGAGAAGAACTCATTTCTTTAGCACACAATGGTCATCTGGGAATCTCTAAGACTAAAGAGCTCTTGCGGTTATCATATTGGTGGCCAGGTATGGATTTACTAGTGGAACGGAAAATAAGGGATTGCATGCAATGTGCTTTGAGTGAAAGAGTGGTTAAACCTAAGATCCAACCGATGGTTATAAGAGATCGGCCTGATGGTCCATGGAAAGAAGTTGGTTTGGACATAGTTGGACCAGTTCGCTCTTCTGGCACAGAATGGTACATTCTTGTCCTTGTAAATTTGTTCTCACGGTGGCCTGAAATAGCTATAACACAGGGAATTGAAACTAAACATGTCAAAGATTTTTGGAAAAACTTTTTGCCAGAGAGGGCATACCCAACGTTATCCTCACAGATAATGGTGTGAAACTTGTCTCCAGGGAGTTGAAGGATTTCTCGTGTGCTCATGGTGTCAAGCATAAGAAGTCTTCCCTATACCACCCAGAGACAAATGGGTTAGTAGAGCTCTTTAACCGTATGCTCAAAGAGACGATTGAAATGGCCAAATCAGCAGGTCTGGATTGGCGCTCTGAAGTATTTAAAAAAATAAAGTTTATAGGTTATCTCCCCATGCTGTCACAAAAAGAACACCGTTTGAATTGTTCAGGGGAAGGTGTGCTAACTCTCTTGTAACACCTACTTGGGTGAATGACTTACAACCAGACCGCTTTGTTGAAAATGAAAAGAGTGACTAGAGGTTGGTAGAATCAAAAAAAATTGAAGAAAGGAAAAAACTTCATGATGTAAAGAGATGTGCAAAGAATACTGTTGTGAAAGTAGGGGACTGGGCATTGATAAAAAACCCTTTCAAGAGTAAATCAACGGAAGCTTTTCTGAAACCTATTCAGGTTGCTAAGATTTTCAACAATGCGATCAAAACTGCGGATCATCGCATCTGGAATTTGAACAGTGGTTGTGGTTAGAGAAGACTTTGTTTGTGGAGCTAAACATCTGATAAAATGGGTTGCCCTACTGATGCTGAGAAACCAGATCATCTGACTAATACTCCACCTGGCATACGGAAATCTTCAAGGATTACTTCTCCTCCAAGCTACTTTAGAGACTATGTTAAGTAGGTTTTAACATGTGCTTATTTTTATTGTTTGTACATCATAATTGTTTTTTTTATTTTGAACTTTTGTTATTTGTAAAAGAGGGAGATGTGTAGCATCCTGAACATCTTAGTATTCCATACCTGTTGCCATGTGATACAGAATGTTATTGTGTGACTAAGATGTTTGAGCAGTTGGAGCCTTGAGGTTAACCTGAAGACAGGCTACTTGTGGATGGGATCCTTATTTCTGGAATAAAGCATTTTATCTACATGAATCAACTATTTGTACACATGGATTCTTACACCCACCTTTTGAGTTTTCTGTGGCTTGCCCAACTTTCAAGCTTTCTGAGACTTGGCCACCACTCAACCCTTTTGAGGCTTGTCCCCCTCTTGAGCCTTCAGTGGCTTGCCCTCTTCTCAAAGCTTCGGTTGCTTTGCCACCTATCGAGCCTTCTGTGGTTTGACCACCTCTTGAGCCTTCTGTGGCTTGGCCCCCTCTCAAGCCTTCTGTGGCTTGACCACCACTTGAGCCTTCTGTGGCTTGCCCCCCTCTTGAGCCTCCAATGGCTTGGCCACCTCTTGAGCCTTCTATGACGTTCCCACCTCTAGAACCTTCTGTGGCTTGCCCCCCTCTCGAGCCTTCAGTGGCTTTCCCACATTTCGCGTATGTTGTGGCGTGCCCACCTTTCGAGCTTTCAGTGGCTTGCCCCCCTCTCGAGCCTTCTGTGGCTTGGCCACCTCTTGATCCGTCAGTGGCTTGCCCACCTCTCGAGCCTTCTGTGGCTGGCCCGCTCTCGAGCCTTCTGTGGCTTGGATTCCTCTCGAGCCGTCTGTGGCTTGCCCACCTCTTGATCCTTCAGTGACTTGCCCACCTCTCGAGCCTTTTGTGCCTTGCCCCACCCAACAAGCCTTCTGTTGTTCTTGGCCACCTCTTGAGCCTTCTGTAGCTTGGCCACCTCTCGAGCCTTCTGTGGCTTGCCCCGCCCTTGAGCCTTTTGTGGCTTCCCCCCCATGAGCCTTCTGTGGCTTAGCCACCTCTCATGCCTTCTGTGGCTTGGATTCCTCTTGAGCCTTCTGTGGCTTGGCAACCTCTCGAGTCCTCTGTGACTTGCCCACCTCTTGATCCTTCAGTGGCTTGGCAACCTCTCGAGCCTTCTGTGGCTTGCCCCACACTCGAGCCTTCTGTGGCTTGTCCCACCATGAGCCTTTTGTGACTTGGCTTCCGCTCAAGCCTTTGTGGCTTCGCCACCTCTTGAGCCTTCTATAGCTTGGCCACCTCTTGAGCCTTCTGTGGCTTGGCCACCATTTGAGTCTTCTGTAGGTTGTCCCCCTTTTGAGCCTTCAGTGGCTTGCCCACCTCTCAATCCTTCTGTGGCTTGCCCTGCTCTCGAGCCTTCTGTGGCTTGCCCCCCCACGAGCCTTCCATGGCTTGGCCACCTCTTGAGCCTTCTGTAGCTTGGCCCCCTCTTGACCCTTCTGTGGCTTGCCCACCTCTCGAGCCTTCTGTGGCTTTCCCCAGTCTCTAGCCTTCTGTGGCTTGCCCCCCCACAAGCCTTCCATGGCTTGGCCACCTCTTGAGTCTTCTGTAGCTTGGCCCCCTCTCTAGCCTTCTGTGGCTTGCCCCGCTCCCAAGCCTTCTGTGGCTGGCACCCTCTACGAGCCTTCTGTGACTTGGCCTCTCGAGGCTTTCTGGCTCGGCCACCTCTTGAGCGTTCTGTAGCATGGCCACCTCTCGAGCCTTTTGTTGATTGGCCACATCTCGAGCCTTCTGTGGCTTGCCCCCTCTTGATCCTTCTGTGGCTTGCCCCGCTCTCGAGCCTTCTGTGGATTGCCCCCCCACGAGCCTTCTTTGACTTGGCCACCTCTCAAAGCTTTGTGGCTTTGCCACCTCTGGAGCCTTCTGTAGCTTGGCCTCCTCTTGAGCCTACTACAGCTTGGCCACCTCTCGAGCCTTCTGTGGCTTGCCCTCCTCTTGAGCCTTCAGTGGCTTGGCCATTTCTCTAGCCTACTGTGTCTTGCCCCCTCTCGAGCCTTCTGTAGCTTGGCCACCTCTTGAGCCTACGGTAGCTTGGCCACCTCTCGAGCCTTCTGTGGCTTGGCCCCCTCTCGACCCTTCTGTGACTTGCCCCACTCTCGAGCCTTCTGTGGCTTTCCCCCTCCACGAGCCTTCTGTGACTTGACCACCTCTCGAGGCTTTGTGGCTCGGCCACCTCTTGAGTCTTCTATAGCTTGGCCACCTCTTGAGCCTTCTGTGGCTTGCCCCCCTTTTGAGCCTTCAGTGGCTTGCCCACCTCTCGATCCTTCTGTGGCTTCCCCCAGTCTCTAGCCTTTTGTGTCTTGCCCCCCCACAAGCCTTCCATGGCTTGGCACCTCTTGAGCCTTCTGTAGCTTGGCCCCCTCTCGAGCCTTCTGTGGCTTGCCCCGCTCCCGAGCCTTCTGTGGCTTGCACCCTCTACGAGCCTTCTGTGACTTGGCCACCTGTCGAGGCTTTGTGGCTCGGCCACCTCTTGAGCGCTCTGTAGCATGGCCACCTCTCAAGCCTTTTGTTGATTGGCCGCATCTCGAGCCTTCTGTGGCTTGCCCCCCTCTTGATCCTTCTGTGGCTTGCCCCACTCTCGAGCCTTCCGTGGATTGCCCCCCCACGAGCCTTCTTAGACTTGGCCACCTCTTAAAGCTTTGCGGCTTTGCCACCTCTTGAGCCTTCTGTAGCTCGGCCTCCTCTTGAGCCTACTATAGTGTGGCCACCTCTCGAGCCTTCTGTGGCTTTCCCACCTCTTGAGCCTTCAGTGGCTTGGCCATCTCTCTAGCCTACTGTGGCTTGCCCCCTCTCGAGCCTTTTGTAGCTTGGCCACCTCTTGAGCTTACTGTAGCCTGGCCACCTCTCGAGCCTTCTATAGCTTGGACATCTCTCTAACCTTATGTGGCTTGCTACCTCTCGAGCCTTCTGTGGCTTTCCCGCTCTCGAGCCTTTGTGGCTTGGCCACACCATGAGCATTCTGTGGCTTGGCCACCTCTCGCTCCTTCTGTGTCTTGGATTCCTCTCGAGCCTTCTGTGGCTTGCCCACCTCTTGATCCTTTTGTGGCTAGCCCACCTATCAAGCCTTCTGTGGCTTGCCCCGCTCTCGAGCCTTCTGTGGCTTGCCCCCCCATGGCTTGGATGACTCTTGAGCCTTCTGTAGCTTGGCCCCTCTCCAGCCTTCTGTGGCTTTCCCCCCCATGAGCCTTCTGTGGCTTAGCTACCTCTCGCGCCTTCTGTTGCTTGGATTTCTCTTGAGCCTTCTGTGGCTTGGCCACCTCTTGAGCCTTCTGTGGCTTGCCGACCTCTTGATCCTTCAGTGGCTTGCCCATCTCTCGAGCCTTCTGTGGCTTGCCCCACCACGAGCCTTCTGTGACTTGGCCACCTCTCGAGCCTTTGTGGCTTGGCCACCTCTTGAGCCTTCTGTAGCTTGGCCACCTCTCGAGCCTTCTGTGGCTTACCCCCCTCTTGAGCCTTCAGTGGCTTGCCCACCTCTCGAGCCTTCTGTGGCTTGCCCCACTCTCGAGGCTTCTGTGGCTTGCCCCATTCCCAAAAGCCTTCCGTTGCTGGGCCACCTCTTGAGCCTTCTGTAGCTTGGCCCCCTCTTGAGCGTCGTTCTGTGGCTTGCCCCGTCTCGAGCCTTCTGTGACATGGCCACCTCTCGAGGGTTTGTGGCTTGGCCACCTCTTGAGCCTTCTGTAGCCTGGCCACCTCTCGAGCCTTCTGTGGCTTGCCCCCCTCTTGAGCCTTCAATGGCTTGCTCATCTGTCTAGCCTACTGTGGCTTGCCCCCTCTCGAGCCTTCTATGGCTTGCCACCCCATGAGCCTTCTGTGACTTGGCCACCTCTCAGGCCTTTGTGGCTTGGCCACCTTTTGAGCCTTCTGTAGCTTGGCCATCTCTCGAGCCTTCTGTGGCTTGCCCCCCCTCTTGACCCTTCAGTGGCTTGGCTACCTCTTGAGCCTTCTGTGGCTTGGCCACCTCTCGAGCCTTCTGTGGCTTGCCCCCCTCTTGAGCCTTGTGTGGCTTGCCCCGCTCTCGAGCCTTCTACGGCTTGCCCCCTCATGAGCCTTCTTTGACTTGGCAACCTCTCGAGGCTTTGTGGCTTGGCCATCTCTTGATTCTTCTGTAGCTTGGCCACCTCTCAAGCCTTCTGCAGCTTGCCCTCCTCTTGAGCCTACAGTGGTTTGCCCATCTCTCTAGCCTACTGTGGCTTGCCCCCATTCGAGCCTTCTATGGCTTGGACATCTCTCTAACCTTCTGTGGCTTGCCACCTCTCAAGCCTTCTGTGGCGTGGCCACCTCTCGCGCATTCTGTGGCTTGGATTCATCTCGAGCCTTCTGTGGCTTGCCCACCTCTTGATCCTTCTGTGGCTAGCCCACCTCTCGAGCCTTCTGTGGCTTGCCCCGCTCTCGAGCCTTCTGTGGCTTGCCCCCCACAAGAGCCTTCTGTGGCTTGGCCCCCTCTTGAGCCTTCTGTTGCTTGGCCCCCTCTTGAGCCTTCTGTGGCTTGACCCGCCACGAGCCTTCTGTGGCTTAGCCAACTCTTGCGCCTTCTGTGGCTTGCCCTCCCTCTTGAGCCTTCAGTGGCTTGCCCCCCTCTCGAGCCTTCTGTGGCTTGGACACCTCTTGAGCCTTCTGTGGCTTGCCCCCCTCTTCAGCCTTCTGTGACTTGCTCACCTCTCAAGCCTTCTTTAGCTTCAACACCTCTTGTGCCTTCTGCGACTTGGCCACCTCTTGAACCTTATGTGACTCGGCCACCTCTTGAGCCTTCTGTAGCGTGACCACCTCTCGAGCCTTCTGTGGCTAGGACATCTCTCGAGCCTTCTGTGGCTTCCATACCACTTGAGCCTTCTATGACTAGCGCACCTCTCGAGCCTTCTGTGGATTGCCCCCTCATGAGCCTTCAGTGGCTTGCCCACGTCTCGAGCCTTCTGCTGCTTGGCCACCTCTCGAGCCTTCAGTGGTTTGGCCACCACTCAAGCCTTCTGTAACTTTACCACCTCTCAAGCCGTCTGTAGCTTGGCCACCTCTCGAGCCTTCTGTGGCTTGCCTCCCTCTAAAGCCTTCTGTGGCTTGACCACCTCTCAAGCCTTCTGTAGCTTGGCCACCTCTCGAGCCTTCTGTAGCTAGGCCACCTCTTGAGCCTTCTGTGGCTTGCCCCCCTCTTGAGGCTTCTGTGACTTGCTCTCCTCTCAAGCCTTCTGTAGCTTCAACACCTGTTGTGCCTTCTGCGACTTGGCCACCTCTCGATTCTTCTGTGGCCTGCCCCACTCTCGAGCCTTTAGTGGCTTGGCCATCTCTCGAGCCTTCTGTGTTTTGGATACCTCTTGAGCCTTCTGTGGCTTGCCCCCCTCTTGAGCCTTCTGTGACTTGCTCACCTCTCAAACCTTCTGTAACTTCAACACCTCCTGTGCCTTCTGCAACATTGGACAACTCTCGAACCTTCTGTGGCTCAGCCACCTCTTGAGCCTTCTATAGCATGGCCACCTCTCGAGTCTTCTGTGGCTATGACATCTATCGAGCCTTCTGTGGCTTCCACACCACTCGAGCCTTCTGTGACTAGCCCACCTCTCGAGCCTTCTGTGGCTTGTCCCCTCTTCAGCCTTCAGTGGCTTGCCCACCTCTCGAGCCTTCTGCTGCTATTCGGCCACCTCTTGAGCCTTCTGTGGCTTGGCCACCTCTTGAACCTTCTGTAGCTTGGCCCCCTCTCGAGTCTTCTGTGGCTTCGACACCTCTTAAGCCTTCTGTGACTTGGCCACCTCTTGAGCCTTCTGTCGCTTGGTCCCCTCTTGAGCCTTCAGTGGCTTTCCAACCTCTCGAGCCCTCTGTAGGTTGGCCACCTCTCGAGCCTTCTTGGGCTTGGCCACCTCTCGAGCCTTCTGTGGCTTGCCCACCTCTCGAGCTTTCTGAAGCTTGGCCACCTCTCGAGCCTTCTGTAGCTTGGCCACCTCTCGAGCCTTCTATGGCTTGGCCACCTCTCGAGCCTTCTATGGCTCGGCCACCTCTCGAGCCTTCTGTAACTTGGCCATCTCTTGAGTCTTCTGTGGCATGGCCACCTCTATAAGTCTGTAAGGGGTGCATTAGTCACTATCTCTGAGTGTGCGCACCATATTTATATAAACTCAGCATAACTAAATGCAAACTTGTGGGTGGGTTAGTGAATGCATGGAATGAGGTGGGCAGCATGATATGCCAATGAACTGGCAGAAGACAGTGGCACTCAGTGTCCCACTGGTCAGGAGGGAGGTAGCTTCCAGGAGGATGTTTTTAGGGACATAGGTCCAAACCATGGGGAGAAAGATAAGTAGAAACCAAATGAGTTAATTAAGCCCTCAGGCTGCAGTAACAGACCTCAGTAAGAGAGGGTGCAGATTGTGTTCACACTCTGCACCTTCAATGAAGACCTCAGAGTGCACTGTGACTAGGCCATGTTCCTCACTTTCTGCAGTTACCCACTCTGCAAGAGCCTATTGGTGATGTGAATGTCCTCATTAAGGGAGGCTGTGGGCGACCGATTCACTACCTCACCACTGAGACCTCAGAGTGCATTCACAATCCTCAGTCAGTGACAGACTTGTTTATTGTTTAATATCATGCTTCCAGAATTGTTTACCATATAGGATCATGTAAGAAAGAGAATTAGGCTAGCGACCTTCCATTTGAAGGATGTTACTGAAGTTTTAAGACCCTATATAGTGCTTCAAATTGCCTAAAAGTTGGTAATTTGCAATATTTATCAGTTTACATTGACTTCATAGCTTGGTTTACTTGCTTTAATGTGTCACTCAGAGAGTAACGCATTTGGCAGGGGACTGTCACTCATACACATATTGGAGGCGTGGACATGCCACAAATGAGTAATCTGAAAACTTGGCAGCTATATCTCTTTTTGCCAATGATGTATGTTTACATTGGCCTCATTCAGAAAGTGTGCAGTGCAGTTGAGTCAAACTTAAGTGTGCAAACATCATCCCTCTACATGAAAAAGACCTAATTGCAAGTAACTGATAAGTCTTGTCTTTACTGAAACAAATCCCTCACAATTATTTTAAATACTCTGGGGCTGTTGCAGGAAGCAGGAAGTGAGGGGCAGAGTTTCAGCAGAGCACCGCGGAGGACTGCATTTCTCCTGTACCGGCATTTCCCCCATAGTGCAGCGGATCCGGGTGCGAGGCCGGGGATCCATGGAACCCAAAACCCAGGGAGGTAGCCTGAAGCCTCATGCCTAAAGACACAGGCTTGTGGAAACAATAAACCAAAAGAAGTGGCGAAGCCCTCACCTGGGACATTAAGGTACGCTGGGAGGTTACTAGGGATGGACGAGCTAGAAGGGGTGGGCTCCCATCCCTGCCCTCCCTGTGTGTCCACCAGCTCATTTTGGCTGTGCTGCACCTGCTCCTACTGCCCTGCACTCTGCAGCACCTTCCATACGATGCCAGCCTCCCACAAAAGCCCCCAAGTTACAAGGTAACCTGGTGGTGTTCAGCCCCTTCCAGTCAATGGTGGTGCTCTTGCTGCAGAGTGTGAGCCCCTGGACCTTGCAGAAGCAGCCCAGCTAGGCTGGGTGCAGCTTGCGGGGTCCTGGTGAGAGCCCCTTGCCTTGTGCCTTGATGCACCTAAGACTCTAGCTCAAAGCTAGCAGGTTTGCCAATGGCGACTCCTCCATTATGGTGAAGGAGTATCATCCCACTGTGCAGAAACTCGAAACCTGTGCCTGTTATCTAAACCTGATTGTGCAAAAGCTATGAATCTGTGCAGAAGCTCCGAACCTGTGCTGGGGCGGGGCCATCGCAACAAAAGTAAGGAGCAGGAGTAGTGGTGGACACTGTAAGTGCACATGACAGTTTGTCCGGCTGCTTTGGGCCGGTCAAACTGACATGCGTACTTTTCCTTTCTCCACCCAGCTGTGTTGCACAGCAGGGTGGAGACTGACGCAGGCTCTCAGGCCCTGTCTGAGCGGCAAACCAGACTGCTCAGACCAATCCCAGCACTGCTCTCATGCTGGGAATAGCATTCCCAGCATGAGAGCAGTGCTGTGATTGGCCTTCGCCTACATCGCAGCCAAGACCTAGAACGAGCGCCCAGCCAACATCAGACGCTCCCTGAACCTGCTCACTTTCAGGAAGGACCTCAAGACCTTGCTCTTCGAATGAGCCGGAGCTGCCACCCCCCCCCCGGGCCTTGAGACCCTCACGGGTGAGTAGTGCGCTTTATAAACCCCCGATTGATTTATCTGTGAGCCTACGCAAAGTGCAGCAGTTCGTGGACCGCTAGCAGAGGACCAGGATGGGAGCGGAAGAACAAGGCAGCATCTGGCAGCGGCAGTTAAGTACTCTTTTATTTTTAGGTTCCATTATGTTGTCTGTGTTTTTTTTTTAAGTGTTTCTCCTGTGCTGTCCATCACTTGGGATTGATTGAGAGCAGCCGCCGCTGCCCGGTATGTCATTGTCCTCTCGTACCATGATGAATAGGCCCGACCCGGTCCCTGTCTGCCTCCTTTCCTCTCTTTCACCATTTAAGATGGCCAAACGCAGCACATGACTGAAACCGCTTTCACTCTGGTACCAGCCAAAGGAGATGAGACCGGGCCCACAACTGCAGCTCTTCTCCTCCAGCACATGGTAATTGGCGTTCAGTGCCCACCTCCTATCTGCCATTTTACTTCTCCCCACCAGGACTGGGAGTCCAGCATTTAACTCTTGTCTTGCTCTTTTCCCCACTTAAACCTTGGCAAAACAGTCTGACCCTGCCCTTGACTGAAACCTTTCTCCTCTCCCACCCCGCTTGAGACTTTTCCACTCTTCGATTAGGAAAAGCAGATCTGAGTTAAGCGGTTCCAATGGCCCCTTCGGCAGAAAAGGCACTCAGTCCCTTCAGGGGTCCCCCTACTCTTCAGGTGTCTTACATTCAGCCCAAAGCCTATAAATATTTGAGATATATTGGAGACTCTGGGCACATTGTCACAATCTGTGGGGGGAACGGCACATCATTTTGTATTACATCACTGGTCGGAGCTCAGCTCTTGGCTGCCAGTGTCATCTTATCTCTATACCACTATGAAAAGGAGGGAAAACCCAACCTCTGTTCCACCTTTCCGTTCTCTAACCAAGCCACATTCTCATTTTCCCTGAAAAAAATCTATTTAGGATGTGGTCAGAATTAAAACAAAAAGCCAAAAAGCTAATGCAGCCGGCCCTGTAATACACACCCACCCCTCTCCTCAAATTGTTTAAAGGTCTATTAGTGACTAAACACGAGCTTTCAAAGTCCAGGAACTAACTACTTAGGGGAAAATTTACAAGCCCCTTGCGCCACTCATATATCACTTTTCCCATGTTAAAAATGGCACAAAAATGGCACAAGGAGCTTGTAAATAAGCCCCTTAGGGGGTCCACATAACCGTGATCCCAGGCCACTTAGGAGCTAAATGTGTTTTTTTGTACCAGTACAAGGTGCATTCTACGTTGTCTTACTTTTTTGTGTGTGTTTTGCAGATAAATACGACAATGCACCACACGATAACTTGTCTTAAAGCATTTTTGAATGATCACGAGCTGATTCAGCACTGTGACCAACCAACTCACAATAAAGGAGAAACTCTAGACCTCATAATCTCAAAAGGGCAGACCATCCCATTGAATACCATTACCCCTTGCTATTGTACGGACCACCAATGCATCCTCTTTTATAATAACAGGGAGGTTTCGTTGAGAAAGGCTCAACCAACAAAATCAAAGATCTGGAAAAGGGACCTCAAATCAATAAACACAGTTGAACTAGCAGCCAACTCTAAATCCTCCCTCTCCTCCCAAGCTGACTTTACTGAGGTTCAGTTACTCACTGACTCTTGCAACTCAACCATCTCCAGCATCATGGATGACATTGAACCGCTCTAACAAAAAAAATGCTTCAATAAAAATATCCAAACCATGGTACAACGACAACTTAAACACGGAGCGCCTCAACCTTAGGGCAGCTGAACATTCCTGGAGAGCCAAACCCTCATTGGAACAACTAAAACTCCTTAGAGAGAGATGAAGCTTCTACAGCAAACAAATCAAGAGCGCTAAGGCAGACTATTTCAGACACCAACTTGATCAAGCTGCAAACCGCCCCAAGAAACTTTTTGAGTTGGTCAAACAGCAATCAGTGGTAGGCCAAACCACTCTGACTCCAGAGGCAGCCCACCTTCCTGTGATGATCTTGCTGCTTTCTTCACCGAGAAATCAAGACTCATCACCATTGAACTCGCCTCTAAGAAGGCTCTACTGCCATCCCCCTGGTCCGCACCAACCCTTGATCTCTCAGAAAAGCGCAAACCTATCAGTCTGATCACTAAGAACAATGCGTCATGGGGCACCTTTACCCCATTCAGTGAAAAAGACATCAACAAGATTCTTCAGAACATCAATCCATCTAACCACTTCAGTGACCATCAAGAATGTACTCATCCCCACATGGACAAGGATTGTAAATGCTTCTCTATCACAAGGCACGATCCCAGACTGCCTAAAAGCAGTTTTCGGAAGGGGCACAGTACCGAATCGGCTCTCATGCACGTTATGGATGACATTTAAAAAAATGCTTGACCAAAATGATTCCTGCCTCCTAATCCTTCTTGACCTTTCATCCGCATTCGACACGGTTAATCACGACAACCTCATATCCATTTTGAAGAACAGAATGGGTTTCTCGGGTCGGGAGCTACAATTGTTCTCGTTTTTCCTTCACCATAGATCACAAAGAATAAAGGAAAACCACTCCCTCTCCCAGACCTCTTCAGTACTCATGGTTGTCCCCCCAAGGGTCCGCCCTATATCACATCCTCTTCAACCTTTTCTTGGAACCACTAGCAAATTATCTAAATTCCACGAACATTCTCTTCCATATGTACGCGGACGACACACAACTTTATTTGAAAATCTCATTCCCGGACAACATCATCTCACTCAACACTACCCTAAATGCTATGTAAAATTGGTTAACGGAGAACCATCTACTGCTCAACACCACCAAAACTGAATTCCTTTTCATCTCTCCCTCGAATCCCATCCCCAAGCTAGACCTTTGGCTGAATCACCTCACTGCCTTCAACTGCACCCCTCTCATCATAGACTCAATCAATCAATCAATCAATCAATCAATCAGGGAATTGTAAGCGCGCTACTCACCCATGAGGGTCTCAAGGTGCTGAGGGGGGGGGGGGATCCGCAAATCTTTTTAGCCAAAGAGCCAGGTCTTGAGGGTCTTCCTGAAGGTGTTCAGGGACGGGGCGCGCCTGATGTCTGCCGGCAGCTCGTTCCAGGTCTTGGCTGCAATGTGAGAGAAGGATCTTCCGCCTGCTCTGGCTCTGTGGATGCGTGGAGTTTCGGCCAGTGAGAGGTTGGAAGATCACAGGTTTCTTTTGGGTACGTGGACGTTGATTCTGTCATTGAGGTATATGGGTCTGTGGTTGTGTAGGCATTTGTAGGCATGAGTGAGGATTTTGAAAGTGACTCTTTTCACCACGGGGAGCCAGTGGAGACTTCGTAGGTGTTGACTGATGTGTTTGTGTCGGGGATGCCGACGACAAGTCTGGTGGGGGTGTACTGTATTGTCTGGAGTTTGCGGAGTAAGGACTTGTTGATGCCGGCGTAGAGTGTGTTTCCATAGTTCAGTCTGCTGGTGATGTGTGCGTGGGTGACTGTCTTCCTTGACTCGGGGGATCCACTTGAAGGTCTTGCGGAGGATGCGGAGTGTGCTGACGCAGTTAGAGGTGATGGCGTTGACCTGTCAGTTCATGGTAAGTGATGAGTCGAGTACGATGCCAAGGTTCTTGGTGTGGTCTGAGGGGGTAGGTTGGCTTCCGAGGACGGTCGGCCACCAGGTGCTGTCCCATGCAGAAGGGGTGGTACCAAGGACTAGGACTTCTGTCTTCTCAGTGTTGAGCTTCAGGCAGTTGTTGGTCATCCAGACTGCGAAGTCTTGCATTCCTTTCTGGAAGTTGAGTTTGGCAGTGGTGGGGTCTTTGGTGAGGGAGAGGATGAGCTAGGTGTCGTCGGCGTATGATACGATGTTGAGGCCGTGTTGTCGGACGATGGCTGCGAGGTGGGCCATGTAGATGTTGAAGAGGGTGGGGCTCAGGGATGAACCATGTGGGACTCTGCAGGTGATTTTCATGGGGTCGGAGAGGAAGGGTGGGAGTCTGATCCTTTGGCTTCTTCCGGTGAGGAATGATCAGGTCCAGTCCAGTGCTGTTCCTTGTATGCCTGCGTCGTGTAGTCTAGCGACTAGTGTGCGGTGGGAGACGGTGTCGAAGGCCGCTGATAGGTCGGGTAGGATGAGGGCTGCGGAGTGGCCTTGGTCCAGGAGGGTGCGGATGTCATCTGTGGTGGCGAGTAGGGCAGTCTCTGTGCTGTGGTTGCTTCAGAATCCAGATTGAGACGGGTCGAGGACGGCGCTCTCTTCAATGAATCGTGTCAGTTTCCTGTTGACTGTTTTCTCTGCAACTTTCGCTGCGAAGGGGAGGAGCAAGATGAGCCGATAGCTCTTGAGGTCGGTGGGGTCAGCTGTGGGCTTCTTGAGTAGAGGACTGACTTCTGCAAGCTTCCAGTCGTCTGGGAAGGTACCTGTTTTGAAGTTGCGTTGTATTTCGAGTGCGATGGCAGCCGTGGCTCTGTGGTAGATGTGAGGGGGGCAGGGCCTCCGAGAGGATGCTTTTCATGGTTGAGTCAGTGTCTTCGGTCGTGATAGGTGTCCTGTTGAAGATGGTGGGCTGGCTGGTGTGTCTGGGGGGCAGGGGGCCATCTGTGGCACCTGGTGGATGGTCGATAAAGTTGTCGTAGAGGTTTTTGATCTTGAGGTGGAAATAGGTTCCAAGCTTGTCACAGAGGTCTTGGGATGGGGTGATGTCTGTGGCTTCGCTGCGTGGGTTGGTGAATTCTTGAATGACACTGAAAAGTTCCTTGGAGTTGGTGGAGTTGGCCAGGATTTTGTTGTGGTTGAAGTTCCTCTTGGTGGCTCTGATCTGGTTGTGGTAGTCCATTATGGCGTCCTTGTAGGTGGTGTGGTTTTCGGTTGTCGTGGTGTTTCTACAGTTCTTCTCCAGGCGTCTGCAGGTGCATCTAGCTTCTTGGAGAGTGGTGGTGACCAGGCGGCTTTCCTGGGGCATTGTCTGTCGGGGTTGCGTGGCGGGGCGAGCTCGTCTGCGGAATCGGAGATCCAGGTGTGGAGTTCTCTGGCTGTGTCGTTTGCGTCGGGTGCCCAGGTGTGGTTGTCTTGGGTGAGGGTGAAGTTAAGGTGCTCATCGGTAACCTTGCTCCAGTTCCTTCAGGTGGGCGTTGGGCTGGTTTGGGTGCCTTGGGTTTGTTGATGGCGAAGTGTACACAGTGGTGGTCGGTCCATGGCAGCTGCATTGTGTGGCTGAATTGGATGCTGTTTCCTGCCGTTAAGATGGGGTCGAGGGTGTGTCCTGCTCTGTGGGTTGGTATGTTGACGAGCTGTTTAAGTCCGATGCTGGCGAGGTTGTCACGAAGGATAGTGTAGTTGGGGTCGCGGGGGTTGTCGAGGTGAAAGTTCAGGTCTCCAATGAGTATGTAGTTTGTTGAGGCTATGGCGTGGGGTGCAATGAAGTCGGTGATGGTGGTTGCGAAGGGTGTTCGGGGGCCGGGGGGTCTGTAGACGAGGGTTCCTTGGAGTGTGACTTTGAGGGTGGTCTGGATCTGGAAGTGCAGGTGTTCGGCATAGGGGAAGGCTTCGCTGGAGGTGGTGAGGCAGAGGGTGCTCTTGTGGGCGATGGCTAGGCCCCCTCCTGGGTGGTTGGGGCGGTCTTTCCTCTGGATCTTGTATCCATCTGGGATGGCGGTGCTGATGTCGGGAGCAGAGGATGCGTTGGTCCAGGTCTCTGTGAAGAAGGCGATGTCGGGCGAGAGAGAGTCGAGTAGGTTCCAGATTTCCATGATGTGTTTGTGTACGGAGTGTACATTGAGGATGATGCATTTTAGGGTGTCGCCGGTGCCTGCGTCGGCGGTGTTGGAGGCCAGGGTGGCGGTGAGGGTCTGGTGGCAGTGGAGGCAGGAGAAATGGCCGTGGGTCGTGTTTGGCAAGGCCTGTTGGCATTCTCTAAGTCTTCCATGGTTGAGTGTGAGGAGGGTGATGGTGTCGTAGTGATGGGTAGTGGGAGGTCCAGGGTTCCTGGCACTGGGTCACGGACGGGCGCAGACAGGCTTGCCTTTGGCGAGCCTTCGACGCGCCAGCGGCGCCACCGCGCGTCGGCCGCCATTAAGTAGGAGAGGTGGGAGGGAGGAGAGGCTGAGAGGCGGGAGGGGGGGAATTCTGGGGGCGAATTCAGGGGGGAATTCCAGGGGGGAGGGGCAGCAGGGGCAGCAGCGGCAAAAGGAACAGGCAGGCATGAGAAAATAAAAACAGTGGTGGAATTAGAGCAAGACACAGATGGGCACAAAAACAGTGGCACAACAGGGAAAAATTAAGAAAAAAACAGCTGAGAAAGGTATGGAGGTTGCAGGCAGTCTGGTCCCAGTGGAGAGGGAAGCAGGCGCAGGAGTGGACAGCAGCCTTGAACCTCCCAATGAGGAGCTCGCGGTCTGGAGGCAAGAGACAGCACAGCAGAGCTGCGGGGAGAGAGTGGACCTAGACCGAGGGTCGGAGATTTGTCTGATAGACTCAGACAAATCTCTCGGAATCACCCTGGACAAGCACCTGAATATGAAAATTCATATCAGCAATATGTGTAAGGGAGCTAGCTACTTGATGAGGACACTTAGAAATATCAAGCCATTCCTTCCACAAAATGATTTCAAGCAGGTGGTACAAGCACTGGTCCTGCCGAGGCAAGACTACGGCAGCGCTACGATCTGTGGCCTATCCAAATACACCCTGGCTCCACTAAGGGCTTCACTGACTGCTGTGGCCAGACTGGTCACAGGTACCAAACGAAATGAGCACACATCCCCAATCCTTAAATCTCTTAAATGGTTGCCCTATGGAGCTCTAATTCAGTTAAAGATTGCTGTTCTGATGCGCAAAGCCCTACATTACAAAACTCCCAGGTACTTAGCACAAAAGCTTGAATTATCTTGTGGGGGGAGAGCCTCTAGAAGCACTATCACTCTCCTCCTGAAACCACCCATTCTTAGGAAAAAGAAAACCTGTCTCTGAGCTTTCTCTGGTGCTGCCCCAAGGATATGGAACTCCCTCCCACCAGAAGTACGCAGAATCTCTTCAACGACTGCTTTCAAACCGTAAGCCAAAAGATTCCTAATAACATATTTTTACCTTAATTTGGGCTAGGATCACCTGCTCGAAATCATTGATCCTACATCCATTGTACCTTCATGTGATGCTGCTCTTCTGTACCCCATTGTGTGCCCCCCTCGTAGCCTGCTATTTTCCTGCTTATTGTATTTCTCTCATTGATTCATTTGTCTGAGAATCAAGCGATTATTCATGTTGTGAATTCCTACTTGATGTCGATATTGGATCTATGCTCTTCTTTCCCACATGGTTTGCCCCCCTTCGGAGCCTGCTATATACCTGTTTATTGCACTACGCTCCCTGATTCATTTGTCTGGGAATTATGCGATTATTGCTGCTTTGTATTCTTTCTTGATGTTCGATATTGGATTTATGTCCTTCCTTTCATTCTTTTTAAAGCGCTGTGATATCCTTCGGGATCTTGTTCGCACTATATAAAACTTTATAAATAAATAAATGAAATAAATGACTGGAGCTGCTTATAGGGTCAAGCATTTGCCTTTTTTAAACAGAGCCCTATAACTTTCTTAGCACAGAGACGCTCAGAGATAAATTAGACTGTGGTACCTTGGTATACAAAGATCACAATCCATTCATCTAGCCAGCCCTTCACATTACTACATAAATCCATTAACTCGTCATTTCGGACATGTTAGAAACCGTCTATCATTCATCCATCCAATAATGAAGCCATTAATCCAGCCCATTCTTTCATTTAAATCTGTGTATCCCACCAATTCACTGCTATCCTTCCAAGCCCCAAAGATTCATTCATTCACTAATTTTTATGTTGTAATTCCACGAATATGACAGCACAGTCCCTGCATGATGTAATCACTGTATGTTTCAAAGAAATTTGCTGCAGCCCATTGTCTGGGCCTTCACTCCAGAGTATTACATACAGCCGTGTTAACAATTAAAATGCAAAAAAGCAGATTCTCCTGAGTTAATGGAGTGGTCAATGTTTGAAAATACAATGCATCCTTTAAACTTTTATTACAGATTTTTCATAATCCTTGTGGTTCAGGCTCCTACACTTGTTCCGCTCTGTAATCATGCCAGGAGCTCTTCAAACATATGCTCGTTATGGCTGAAGTGGCATGTTCACCTTTGTCACAAAAAGCTCTTTGAATGAACGTTGCAATAAATGGCCCATCTAGTTGCTGGTCTCATTAGCAGCACTTGCATGTATTCACATGAGAAGGTGATTGGGGAGAGGATGTGGCCTAATAGCTAGAGCGGTCAACCTCAAATCTGGGGAACCGGGTTCAAGTCTCGGCAAGGACGCCCAACATCATGTGATTCTGGGCAACCCATGTTCGTGTAAAGCGCTCTGATACCCAATACCTTCGGCTCAAGTTCGCGCTGTATAAACCTCCGTTAAAAAAGTGTCCACAACCCTCTGACCTTAACAGAACTCACTGGTTGTCTGAACCGCATGCCAGACGTTGGGATGCCTCAATCCTTTCCACAGGTGCGATGCTCCCATGGTACTTGTGCACAGTGCATCTAACATGGTAAAGTCATCTCCACGGTGACACCAGGATTCTTCTCGCGGCTCATGGGTCCTCTTACTACTTGAACCCACCAGTACCTCCACCGTGCTCAGGGGCATGATTCAGACTGTTTTCTCATTTGACTTCAACATCACTACAGACAATATGAGAAGTTGACGCTCTTGCTATGTAAATGCGTGCAGGAAAGAGAATCTTTTTTATAAAAAGCGACTACTTTTCCAGGTACTAGAAAAGTATGTAACTCAATAAAACAGAAGAGTATCAGTAAATAAACCAAGGAATGGCCAGATATTGACATGAGTATTAAACTAAATTATTTTGTCTTAAACAAACATTTAATCTATGTCATGGTCTTATCATTTCTACATAGAAATGTGAGCAATGCTGCAAAGAATAGCCTGGCAATGCACACACACCGATGTTCTCATTTGGAGAACACATTCACAATCAGTGTATCCACTACAATAAAACACTATGGGCCATATGTAGGTAGCCTCACATTTACTGATTCATAAATACAGAATTTTACCGATTCGGTATTTATGAATCGGTAAATGTGATGTAGGTAATGATTCGGTAAAGATTACCGATTCGGAAAAATTCGGTAATTATGAATCGGTATTTACCGATTCGGTAATGAGGCATACCTTCCGATTGATTCCTATGGGCCTGGAGGCCCATAGGAATCAATGGGAAGGTATGCCTCATTACCGATTCGGTAAATACCGATTCGGTAATGGGGGGAGCATATACAAGGGTGGCAGGGTGTCACATTGACACCCTGTTGCACCCCTGAATCTATCTTGCATGTGTGCACATGTGGCGCACATACATGCCCTAAGGGCATGTATGTCTGCCACATGGCACTCTTAAATCTGCAAAATATTGCTTTTTGCAAGGTATTCGTTATTTATCACCAACCTGTATTTGGTGGTAAATAACGAATTCTTAAAACTAATTTTCACTCTGTAGAGTGCTCCCTACATTGCATTTCTGGATTCGGTATTTACCGAATCGGTATTTTACCGATTTCTTAATTTCCGATTCGGTAAATACCGAATCCAGAAATCAGCCCCCTACATCGCAAATGCCTAAATACCGGTCGGTAACGGGATAATTACCGAATTTCGGCCGTTACCGACCGGTATTTGGCTTCCTACATGAGGCCCTAGGTGTCATTCTCTGTGCAGCAGGTTCTTTGAATGTTCCGATCAATTTAGCAAAACATCTACTGTACAATGAGGGCAGTGCTGATGAACTGGTCTCCAGTTAACATTGGCACTGAGCCACCATCTTCTGGAAGTCAGTAGCAAGCAGCCTTTATGTTTTGTAACATTAAGTTGCCCTCCAAAAAGGCCTTGATGTAGTCTAATCCAATGACAATGGACTTCAGAATCAGAGAAATATCTTTATAACCTTGAGAAGTTGAAAGTGTGGAAAGTGACACCGTAAGTCCCAGGTGCAAAACACACCAGACAGGATTGACTGAAATGTCCCATGTGACATGGGCCATCTTGACAGATATCAAATGGCTTGGAAGTACGGGCGACCAACTCTAAAAAAATTCCAGATCTCCGTCACCCGCTCCAAATGAAGCAGCGAAAAGCTGTATCCTTACCAGTGGTGCTTATATAGGCATGTTACCTGTTCAAGAGAGCGAATGAACTCTAGTGCTTTATATTTTTGATGTTTTTATTTAAGTTATGATAGTGTCGCGTTCCAGTCTGACAAATCACAATGACTTGTATTTCCTCAGTAGATTACATTTGTAAATGTCTATCAATAAATAAGGTAATCTGTGAGGTACTCAGCACTGTTATCTCAAAGTCTTTAATGAAGTTCTGTGGTTATACTGAATAAGCAGCTACCTACATCATTATCATATGAAATCTCTCTTTATTTATGTTATAACTACACTTTCACAATTTCCTTAATAACCTTCTTACGTTGTCAAATTTGCTTGAAAATGCACCATTTGCCCACTTTTTTTCAAACTTTGACAGTCGCACTCGCTCGCTACGCACACTCGCCACGGATCACGCATACCGAAATTTTCCACCCCCACCACTTTCAAATGTTACCAGTCGCTACTGAAGTGTGCATTCCGGCATACCAGTACACTAGCACCTAGAACCACAAGGACGAAACAAGTCTCCTGCAGGATCAACCACAGCACACCCCTGTACCATCTCATGGTTCAGTGGGGACCATCAAACATGGAAAACACCGGAAGGAGGCAGTTATAAGATCGCGAGGGCCTCAGCCTGCAGGGTTTATCTGGATTAACACCCCGCAGCTCCTCGACATCCCATGGCGCGCCTTTGTCTAGACCGCTCATCGGCAGGAACTAAAACAAAGAGCCGCAGTGGCTCCAATTTGCAAAAAGCCAGACAGGTCTTGCACCACTTTAATTTCCCCTCAAGGCAGAAGCGCTCCAGCAACAATTCTATATGAAGATCACAAAAAAGAAGCTTGTTGTCTTAGCCCCAAGGGGCCTAAAATAAACCTGTCTGCCGCTCAACTCTGCCACTAAGAGGAAAGCTGCTTTGCCCTCAGCCACCATAAGGATTACACGGAGCACAGTCCCGGTGCACCCATCTCCAGATCTGCAAAAAGGTCAAAATACAAAACTACTTCCAAACAGCTCCCAGCTCAGGGGCTCTGCCAATTTCCTCCACTGCCAGCTATCTTGAAGGCGCAGAAGTGACATTTTCCAGGACAAGCCCGGGTTTGAGCATGACCAGCAGGTTAGTGTGCCTAATACCATCACGCCCAATGTAAAGCGAAAATCACATTCCTGCCCCAGGATCAAGGGTGCCCCGGGGCAGAACACTGTAAACCAACGGCATCCTTCTATTGCTCCCCTCATCACCCAAGCGCTGGAGCAAACAACACAAGATCCAAAGAATTTTCAAAACTAAGTGCGGGTAGGGGAGCTTGAGGGAAAAGCAGAAAAAGTGTAGGTAACGAGCACGCAAATTCATCATCACAACCTACCCGGCCCCATGGAGCCAAAGCAGCACATCCCACCAACTTCTCTTGGACTCACCGTGTTTGCGAGATGCCGAACTGCCGAAAATATCGACATGGGCGAACTTACAGCCTCCTTTCTACAGAGCCTTGAGTCCAAGATAGAAAGAACCCTGAAGCTCACCCCGAGGTTGTTCAGGATGCTGGAAGCGTCCAGGGAATCATTCCCAGAAACACAAGATAGAAGCAGCATCGAAGACCCACACTCAACAGCCATAAATGCAGCACAAAATTCCATAGCAAGAGCATTGCTTTGACAGTCTATAAAAATGGAGTTACAAATAGACCTACTGCAATCAATTGCACAGCTTCTGGTTAAGTTAAGTACCGAGATCAATATCATCGAAGAGAGAATTCAAGTTACCCCGAGCCCCAAGATGTGCTCTTGCTCATGTGCAGCCATCACTGACAGGTGGGCTTCACTTCCTGAGATCCTTGGTGAGATAATATTCACAGTCAGGGGAGAAAACGGTTATACAGCACCTCCCAGCTTTAAAGTCCACTGTAATGTAACCCAGGACCCTGCAAGCATAGAGGGGACACTTTCCAGATCAGTTACAAATTTAAGTGGCAGGCCTGAGCCCACTCACGATTCCCCATCCCTAGTTTTACTGTATGTATCACCATCTTTCCTATTGGGACCCAGTTCCTGTTCTGTGGCAGTACCCAAAGAGGTGATCTACATCGAGCCAACAACTAGCACCGGGACACCAGTGGCCCCTCTGTCTACGAGGGCTAAGAAAAAGCTGTGGAAACAACATAAAAAAGCCAAAGCCAAAAGAGTGGCATTGCCGCCACCCACATCAAACCGTCATACATCGGGAGCCAACACGCATGTACCGTTATACCCAATCTTTATCTCCAAAGTGGTTCCCTACAAATATTCATCATTGGGAGTGTACTATCCAGGAGACAAAAATCCTTCTTCCACCCAGGAACATACCGTATGTCAGGTCCTAAATGAGGCAAGTTCCGCTCCGGAGCACACATACCAACAAGCGCTTGCCAAGTAGATGAGTGCTAGTACCCCGTTTTCCCCAGCAAAGGCCCCAGGCAATGTAACATCTGAGCATTCAGCAGGGTCCCCACCCCACCACCTGACCATATTGCCAGCTCTGCCCAACGGTCAGCCCCGTGTTGCAGCAAATACAGACAATAGCCAAGAAGGACATTTTACGATAGGATTACCAGGGTCTGGCCCCCAATCCCGATTCCTTTCCAGGCAAACAGATTGGAACCAGCAATGCACCCAGCCTCAAACGCGGCCTCCTGCATGTATGAGGCTATTTTTACCCTGAGGTTTTAAGCCAAAGGGCCATTCGAAACCTTGAACAGGAGCAATATCTACGCTTATTCAAACTCATACCATCTCTGGACCATATTCAGTTAGACGACCTGGGTGGGTACGATCCCAGAATCTCTAAGGGGACACCCATGGTGAATCTACCCTGCTGAAGTTTCAGCAACATCAACTCGCAGCTCTCAAGGAAGCACCACAGCTAGCGGACTGGGGAATCATCATCCAACCCCCCTGCTTGGAGAAATACCTGTATGTCCTTACCCCTCCTCACAGGGGAAGGATTTTCTCTCCATCCTGGGCAGCACACACGGCACCAATAACAATGGGAGAAGCCAGCAAACATTGGCTAAGACTTCTAAGGATCAAAGAATAACTTGCAGTACCAACTAACGGGCAGCACACTTCCGGACACCAACTGGGGACACTGTGGGAGATGGAAGCCCCCTCAGGCGTTATCCTTAACATCCGTCATAGACAGGCAGAAATGAAATACAACAGGGAGGAAGGATGCTCCCACCAATTAACAATAATCTCATGGAATGTAGCAGGGCTATAAAAACTCTTTAAGAAAAAATCTGCTCTTTACAACCTTCACTACAGCAACATACTGTGTCTTCAGGAGACATGGGCCACAGCAACCACACTGCTTGCAGGATATTACGAATTTCATCGTACTGTCAAAAGACATAACATATTTGGGTGACCATCTGGTGGCCTTTCCATCTTTATCAAACATGTTTGGAATATAGTCGCCACTGCAATACCCATCAAAGCCCTCCAAGTACTGCTCATTAAAGGTATGAAGCTCAATTCTCAACCCCTACATTTGCTGCTAGTCGACAACTTCCTCAATCCCACACTACTACAGAAACAGACGGCTCTGGACTTTCTAGCAAATATGGTCAAAGAGCTGCTGATTAAATACGAGTCCCATCAGGCAATCATAGCCGGGACTTTAATATCAGGGACTTGGGCAAGCCCATTAACTTTCTCGAAACATTGGGTGTGGCAGCACCCATACATGCTCTCCTCTTCAAGGACAACGTATGGTCGTCCCAAACCATAAAAGAAGCCCGCTCTCCCCTCTAGGTCCCAACCCCACTTTTTGGAACACCTTCACAATAGATTACATGTTTGTCAGCAAAGGGCTGGGTCTACGCTCCAAAATTTTTAAATTGATGGCAGGGACAAAAGCGACCATAAACCTCGGGGCACAGTGCAACTAGTCTCTGCTGACTCATTATCAACACCGTTGCTTGAGGAACCAACAGGGGGTGAGCATTACAAAGTCCTTCACAGAATCAAATGGTCAATAAAAATAGGGGTCAAACTTCTAGCCTGGATAGAGGAAGGAAAGTCAGCTATCAACTCATCCAGACTAAAAACACCTCCAGGGCCCTGGGAGGACCTTGTAGCGGATCTTCAGCAGGCGCTGGGGAATGGCCAACGAAAACTTGTAAATCGCTTAATTCCAACACAGACCCCTCGCCATTCCAAGGAGCTAATCGCCTGCAAATGTACCCTCCACAGAGCGGTGGCTGCCAGAAGAAGAGGCATTAAACCAAGAAACGACCGCATCATCACCCATCGCAGGCCTACTTATAAGCAGAAAGTATTGCAGCACAAAAAGGAGCATGCCGAAGCAGAGTGGCTCAGACTTTTTATGCAATTAAAAGATAAAAGTCACTCCCGACTGTGGAGGTACATAAATCACCTTGGCAATTCAGGGCAGACCAAAGAGAATGGTGTGGCAGAAAGGGTCTGGATATGTCATGTGGAAGAGTTATACACAACCCGCCAGGCGACGGAAGCAGCCCCTCGTAACCCCTCCCTACCCCAGACCCCGGGGCCAAACAGGGCACACCAATCGCAGAAGGCACGGTAATAGCCACAATCAAGAAAATGAGGAGTGACAGGGCCCCAGGGCTGATTGGGATTCCTACTTCCGAGTTAAAAAGAGCACAAGACTTCTGGCAGACTATTCTAATGACATTCCTCAAACACTCTTTTGCCACAGCAACAATACCAGCCTCCTGAAGGGGCTCAATTCTCTTCCCCATTTATAAAAAGGGAGACCGTTCTAACCCTGCAAATTATGGGCTCATTGCTCTCCTCGATCTTTAGGAAAAGGCCTATGCTATCATCCTTCTAAAAGAGCTGGAAACATGGGCAGTGGAAAAAGTTCTACCAATCCGAGTTCAGGCCAGATAGACCAACAATGGATAACATCTTAGCCCTGGCACATTTATCTTCACAAGCGGTCAGGAGAACGCAACCTCCTTTGTTCTGTTGCTTCATCGACTATCGCACTGCATTCTACAGGATGTATGGGACAGGCTATGGGTTGAAAGCTAATCACATGGTGTAACCTGCCCCTGCTCCTCAGGGTGATCATATCATAATATCAGGGAGCATGGGTCCGGGAAAAAACAAACCCCACCACAGCCACCTCTAGTGTGCCCACCAACAATGGGCTCAAACAGGGCAGCATGTTGGCCCTCCTCCTTTTCAATCTTTACACTGCAGACATGGGAGCAGCCCTGGAAGGAGCCGGTTAAGTCACACAAAGGCTGGGAAGATTGTGTCTCCCCATCTTGCGGTATGTAGATGACATGCCACCCTGATCTCTATCACCATCATGGACCACACCAGAGTTGGCCTGCAGAGAGCCATCAATGTACTCCATCGCTACAATCAAGCAAATAACTGCATGTGAACAAGAGCAAAACCAAGGCTACTGTATTCTGAAAATTCTTGCACAAAAAACAAACTCACTGGCAGCTGCAAGACCTACAATTAATGACAATTCCAGCCTATAACTACTTTGGAGTCAGGTTCTTGGAAAGTGCCAAACCGAATGTCCACCTAAGGCACCTCAGAAGTAAGGCTACCACTGTCACCCACATACTGAAGCACCTTAGTAACAGTCCACAAAGCCCAACTGCTGAGCCCATCTTGACAGTTTTGAGAGCAAATTTGTTCCCGTCTCTCCACTATGTTCACTCGGCATTTCCTGGTGCGCTTGATAAGGTTTTAACAAACTCCCAGATCAAGGCGTATAGAAAAATTCTAATTGTCTCCTGGGAAGCCAGAAGAATGAGGCTGAGGCTGGAGCTGGGCCTCGGAAGCCTAGACCTTGTGGGCCAGGGGGATTTAATAAAGTTCTATCTCGGAGTCTTGCAGGCCCAGAGAACTCGCCCAAATACCATCTGAGATCAATCTTTGACAGAGTGGGGCCTGCCTGGCAATTACAGCTAGCAACCACAACTACCACTCTGAATATCAGGACAGATAGCCTACATATCCAAAAAATTCCATTCTCAGGCCGGAAAAAAGTTGGTAACAGGCAGGTGCAATTAACTTCCTTTGGACGGGACATCAAGAGTTTTCGTCCCAGCCCTCTGACCAAGGCGTCGGATGCATTTTATATCCCAGGGAAGGCACAGATCTATTTTCAACATGCACTCTTAACCACGGTTTGCAGGAAAATTCTCTATATGAGACTTATCGCTGTGCCAATTTCAGATTTTAATACTGCCTGGGCCTATCAAGAGGAAGCAATTTCATGCAGGCTATGCAACTGTTGTAAAGGATCTTGGTTCCATTTACTGTGTTGCAGACCCAAATTGGTTGAGGAGCGATACCGCCTGCTCCTCCCTTCCTTTCAGTTGAAAGGCGTCAATCACTGCAGCGAGGTGCGTCACTGAAAACACGCCAAGCACCCTAGCCAGACTGGAAAAATTTACGAGCCTTATTAATCTCTCACTCATTGAAGTGATGACAATAGCTACTGGCCACACACCATAGGTTCGGCACTCAGCAGTCACCTTTTAGGAGAGCTGCAAACTAGCACTGACAAATTCAAGGGATATGCGCAGCACTCTACATGGTCATGTGGCCCGTGCCCTGGAGACCGCCAACCGTGAACACACCATCTTCTGGCGATCCTCACCTACTGGGGGAAAGGACGCCTTACCAGCCAAGATTAAAACATTCTGGGGTGTCCAGACGTCAGCAGCCTGAGCCCAAACAGCAGGGGGACCAGTTTGCATTTGGCACATCGCACTTTAGTCCTTTACCCTCACAACCCCGGACACGGCTCCCTAAATTGTAAGGTGCTAAAACGATTTGAACTGACTTATTGATATGTTTTAACGTTTTACCCGTATGAAACACAACAGTCCGCATCCTTTTTAAAACTCTTGCAATACTACCCCGGTTGTGGTATCTGCTGTTTTATTTCACGGGTAATTGTAAAACATATTTCTAGACGTGTAATGGTTTAAATTAATCGAACATGATTAAAAATACTTTGATACTCTGTGCTAGTCACCGATTCAGGATCTATTGATGTTTCTGCTTGCTGGTTGGACTTCTGATTGCAGGCTTTCCGCCTGCATGTTAAATTGTCTTTAGTCATATTTGGAGCAGGAGAAGTTGAAACATAGGATTTCAGAGGCAGTGCAAAAGCAAAAATGTGGTTAACACCCACAAACTCATAAGCTGTGGGTATTGACAATTTGCTAGTTCTTTATGCAAAGAAGCACAGCAACCCAATTTGCTGTGCTGCATTTTGCAAGGAGAAAATGCAGTGCAGAACCATGGTCACTAAGATTGGTATGCTGCTGTCATCCCCTTCACAGGCTGCCTTGCAACATGCTCAGCTTCACAGCATGGTGCAGTGGCAAGTGTGTGCTGTCTAGCATAGGATTTCTACTGGAGGTATATCCTTTCAGAACAAATTCTTATGCTTGGACAAACTCAGAAGGATCCAATCTATTGCATGTGTACTGTGCACTGCAGTAGATATGTAATGTGTTGTGTTTTTTGAGATATGGACTCATTTTCCCTTGTTTATGTATGCCTTCAGCAGGTGTTAGTTTTTGATGCATAGTCCGGTCTGGCTATCTTAGTAGATTTAGCTTGACATCAAACCCTATAGGTATTTGCACAGATCCACCCAGGTAAGGCCCCTGTGGAGTAAATCATCGCAAACGAGTGTTGGCACTGAAGAAAGGAAATCTCTCGAGTGCACACCATTTTTTGTTCTGAATACTGAAATCTATGCAAAACTTTGAGTCACATTCAGGTACATGCATCAACCATTTTTGCGAGCGCAAATGGTGCGATTCGCAAACATCGTCCGTTTGCGCCCGCAAAAAGGGCATTTGTGATGCATCAAGGTTCAAGGCACTCGCAATTTAAGAATTCGCAATTAATTGCGATTTCTCAAATTGCAATTGCATTTGCGATTCCTTAAATGCAATGCAAGAACCACTTTAAAATAGCGATTTCGCTACTAGGGTGCGCAAATTATTGTGAAGTTGAACTTGATGGTAATTTGCAAAAACTTTGAAAAATGCTCTAATGTGCATTTTTGAAAGTTGTAGATTACACACACACATGCCCTTGGGGCATGTGTGTGCGCAACATGTGTGCACAGAGCAATTTCAGGGGTGCAACAGGGTGTCCTTTGGACAAACTTGCACTCTTGAAATTGCATGCGCAATTTGCGAGTACCTATTGGTACTCGCAAATTGCGCATGCAATCTCCCATTCATTCCTATGGGCCTGTAGACCCATAGGAATGAATGGGAAGGCATTCCTTATTTGCTACTCGCAATTTGCGAGTCTCAATTAAGGAATGTTTGGGAATCGCTAATTTTATAGTGACTCCTGCATGCATAGGCTTTTGCAATTCCTTAATTGCGATTCCTTAATAATCGCAATTAAGGAATCGCAAAAGACAACATTGATGCATGTACCTGTTTGTGTCTTTTTGCACTGATGAAAAGCTTTGGTAAATCTGGGCCTTAGTTCTTACTGGTTCTGAAAATTGTGTATGTGCCATTTCATTGAGGAAAATGACACGTAGGGGCTTCTTCATGGTTAGAAGTCTTTGTCCATGAAGTCAAAAAATATAAAGAAAAAATGCTTTGATCAATTTCACCATCAGCACTTCCTTGTCTGCCGAGTGGGAGTACTCTTAGAAATCTAAGCTTTGCATAGATTTGCATGAAAACGTGCTTTGGTTTTTGTGAATATGCAGAAATGCATACTTCTAGGGTAATCATAGATGTAAGCAGTTTTTCCTGAATCATACAAATTGTGTTTTTTCACTGCTCCCAATTGCCTTTCGTTTCGTTTCTCCTCTCTTTGTCCAGAAAACATAATCCGCGCCGCTACAAGCCTGAAGAAAATCGTAAAGACGAGATCATATCCGATTGCAGTATGGCTGAAAGCATAAGGGATCCTAAGAAACGTTCAGCAATCACCGAAAATGGCACCTATGGAATCATTTTGTGGGGGTTTATCTATACAAAGGAAGAAAGGTACTTGATCATCTCATTTCTGGTCCCATGTTTTCTGACAGGCACGCTTGGCAATGTGGCCATCATTACAACCATATACGCCAAGAAGGGTCTTCGGATCCCGAAGAACCTTCTCATCTGTGAACTGTGTGCCGTGGACCTCGGCGGGCTCCTGTCTAGTGGCATCTACTTCTTCACCATGTTCACTCAGGACGCTGTGAGTCCCGTGACTTTTCAGTTTTGCCTCACGCAGTACTTCTTTCTCATCGCCCACAGTGGCTTTCAAGTATTTACTGTCTCCATCATGGCGTTTGACCGGTATTATGTCATCTGTCACCCGTTTGAATACACAAGAAGATTTACCAACCAGTTGGTCTTCAAAATCCTCAGCTTCTCATGGGCATTTTCACTTCTATACCCCTTTGTGTATGTACTTTCCTTCTCAGGGCGGCGACTGTGCCACTTGGTGGACTCTTGCAGCTTCCTGTGCACCGCGGCATCCCTGGAAAGCAGCATTTGTGCAGATGACCTTGTTCCATTGCTCATCAAACTTTACAGGGTCTCCATGATGGCTGCCCACCTGATTGTCTCTGTTTCTTTGGTAGGCTTCTCCTACTATAAAATCTTCAAGGTGTCCAGAAGCGCACGACTCAGTATTTCTTCAAGACGGGCTCTTCAGACGGTTGTCACTCACTCTATAGTTCTAGGTATTTTCTATTCGACCGCGGGGCTCCTCGTGGTCACCGGAACCATGCCATTGACCGATGCAACAGCAGAAAGCACTCTGGCCATCCTGCGGGCCTGCGTTGACCTTGTGTATTTCACAGTGCCTTCAACGTTCAACCCCATCATATATGGCCTGCGAAGCGAAGACCTGCGAAAAGAGCTGGTGAAGTTTGTAATGCGAATGCTCAAATGCTGCTGTTCGAATTCGATGTCAGGCATGAACAGGAAAATAGTAAAAGCTCAACCCAGTTCTGGTATTGACCCCAGAGCTACAGAAAGTAATGGTCTGAAAAAGATGCAGGCAGGCATTACACATGTAAAACCATTTCAGTACAAAACAAAGGTGGAGAAATAACCACCCATAGCATTGCTGCCTTTAGCTGTTATGACGGTTACAAAAATACCCATGCTTATATTGCATGGTAACTTTAATAAATGACACATACACCTTTCATGAGAAAAGTATTATGCCCCAAGTTTATTCATTACACAGGCTGGGTTAACTTCAGGGCGCGAAGGTATGCAAACAGGTATCACTCAGGTACAACCATTGCAGCACATAGTATAGGTGTCGCCTTTATATCATGAAAATCAGAGAACCTAAAATGAGAAGTGTTTTCAGAAGGTTTCGGTTATTTTCTCTCTTCTTTACATCATTGTGATCATTGTATTTCAAAATTAAAAACTATATAAATCTAAACCCTACGATTCACCAATAGCCCACTTTCCCATTAGATATTTAATTTGAAAGCAATGTCTACACTTAGTGTCACATATTTTGTTGGGATTTCACCTTAGCCAGGACCAGTAGCTCCACCAACAAAAAAGTTTTTGGAAAAACATGACAAAACAAGCATTGACAAAACAAAAATCCTGGCCGCCAAAGGGAAAACTATTTATGAATACTTGTTTATGTTTAAAGCAGTTTTTTGCCAATATTGCTCAAACTCTGACAGGACAATTGTTCATGTGCCTGTCAAAAATACATCAATTAAGTTTCTAGCTTCCACAGATGTGATTACTCAGGTGTCTTTCCTGTTTTTTCTCAATGTCAGTTTTCAAATTCTACAGCTACTTTCAAGCTTGAAAGTCCCCCCTCCTTGTTAAAATGTAGAAGCAATCAGGGGATCAGGCAAGGTACGTGAGCTTCCTTCTTCTCCATGCATCTTTAAAGTGAGGAAATTTTATGAGAGGTGAGATTTGCAGCATGAATAAAAACAAAGGCTGTGTATGTTATGAGGTAATCCCAAGGACTTCAAAGATAAACAGTTTGGACCTCATTTAGAGTTTGGTGGAGTTGAGTAAGTGCTCTGAAAAAAGTTGGCAGAGCTCCTACCTGATCCGATAAGCAAGGCATGTTGGGCCTGGGAATGGAAAACATACTAATCTTGTTGTGCAGAGAGTAAACGTCTTGCACATCAGAGTCATTGTTTTTTGTTTTTCAGAAACAACCTCACCCTTTGGGAATTCGTTTCAGGAATGCTGAGTTGGCCAAAGAATCATGGCACCCGCACAGGATTCATCAGTGCCTTCTGTGCATCCACGAATGTATTGAAGGCCAAAAGATCTCCTCCAATCAGGTGGGAATCTTTAGATACATGGGCAGTCTTTAGCAGGGGTACAGACGAAGCCCTCCACCAACATAGAAAGCTGCAAACAAACCTTAAATGAGCCCTGTTAAACCTGGCAACCTTGGTGTGGTAATCCCCCAAACGTTTGTTTTGCCTTCACTCTTCCTGCTTGCTGAATTTGCTTTTCTTGACTTTAGGACTCTGTGCACTTTACCACTGCTGACCAGTGATAAATTGCTTGTTCTCTCTCCCTCACCCATGGTAAATGTGGCCTACCCCTAATTGGCACATTTTAATTTACTTGTAAGTTCTCAGTAGATGGTACTGCATGTACCCAAGCCCTGTACAGTAAAAGCTACCGGTGGACCTGCTGCACTCTTTGTGCCATTCACTAAAGTAGTGTTTTAAAACATTTCTCAGGCCTGTCACTGCCATTACTACCGGGCAAAATAAACCTTTTGCCAGGTCCAATCCTTCATTTTTATTTACTGCTTCTAAGTCACCCCTAAGGTAGGCCCTGAAGGCTCATAGAACATGGTGCATTATATTTAAACAGTAGGACAGGTGTACTTAACTTTTACATATCCCGGCTGTGAATAACTCCTAAAGTCCGTTTTTCACTGTTGTAAGGCCTATCTCTCTCATTGACTAACACTAGGTTACCTTATTACATTTAATAAGTTCTAACTTTGCATTGGAAGCAGATAGAGACATACTGTTTACACTAAAATGAATTGTAATTTAAAATAATCTTTTCAACGGTAAAGTCAGATTTTACGTCACAATTCTAAAAAGACCACTCTTACCAAATTGGCATTTTCGTGTCCCAACCATCTGGGCCTTCTGCCTGTGTCCCGGGTCACATGGTTGTGAATGGCCCTGCTGTTGGTATTTGTGTATTGATTCCAGATAGTAACACAAAGGGGACTTAGGTGTGGACAGGATGGACATTCCTAGCAGGATGACTGGAAAGAGGCTGTATCCAGCCCCACTTACATTTCATAGGGCTTTGCCTCCTGCAGATACAAAGGAAAAACACCAGACCTCTCCTGCCTTTTGTAACACTTAGACAATTTGGAGCCTTGCCAGGGGAATACCTTTTCAGATCCTGATGTGGGGTGTAGGAGAGGGAGTCCTCCCCCACTCAAAGGCTATCACCAGGTATAAATATTGGACTTTCTGAGCTACTCAACAGAGCTCGACTGGACCTGTGGAAGTTACAGAAGTAGGACTGTTCTGCTGCCAGTGGACTGCCCTGCTGCTTCAAGGACTGCCTTGCTGTCCGAGAAGGAAGATTGGACCTGTTTGCCTTCAACCCAGGCTATTTAGAGTGACTCCAAGGATCAATTGGTTGACTTCTTGTGTGAGCTACAGGGACACAACAAGCTTCAGAGGCCTTCATGCAACTAACCCAGCTGACCTGCCGCAACTGGACCTGCCTGGACCTACAGCTGGGCCTGCCTAAACTTGTTCTGCTGGTGTCTGCTGGAATGAGTCCTCATACCCAAGAGGTGGACCAAGGTCATGGACCCTGGGCTGGTTTCATAGAGAACTCTGCCTTGCCTAACTGAAGGTTCTATCAAATCCAGCACGAAGCGAGGTGAAGACCCACAAAACCTTGCCACACAGCTGAAAGCTTCATCTGAACTGAAGTCAAGCGAAGCGAGTCCTGGCAAAGCCTCGCTTCACAGCTGAGAGCTTCATCAGAATCAACGAAGAGCAACAAGCCAAGCAAAGCCTCACTGCCCAGCTGAGAGCTTCATCAGAACTGATGCAGAGTGATGCGAATCCCCGCAAGTCCTCAACGCACAGCTGAAAGCTTTATCGGACCCAACTCAAGCTTTGCAAGGCAACACAGTGCAGACATTGCATCAAGGTCATATGGTACAACTGCTAACCGGTTGAACTCGGTCCTATGACTGGCCTTCACGCCGTCGCAGTAAACCTAAACTTGAGACTTTGTCTCAGTCCAGCACTACCAGATGGCCACAGTTGATGCTTTGCACCTTTTGGCTCTATTTTGACCTACAACTTTTGAAATTGAATATCTACGATTCTACTGATAGCATTTTTGAATTTTTGTTGTTCTGGTATTGTTTTATTTAATAAAAATTACTATTTTTCTAAATTGCTTTGGGAATTTTCTTGTGTTGCTTTTTCACTTTATTACTGTTAGAGTGCTGCGTACATATTTACACATTGCATCTAAACTTAAGCCTGACTGCTTTTGTGCCAAGTTACCAAGGGGTTAAGCACACGTTAATTTAGTGACTATTGTGGTTAACGCTGAAAAGGATTGTTGATGTTGACTGAGTGGGGATTCCACCCTCCTCAACCAAAAACTCAATTTCTTACAAGCCCCTTTGTTTTGGATAGGAAAAAAAGAAAAATTGTCACTGGATATTTGATTTGGTTTGCCAATGCGTTTTTTAACAAGAGTAGACAGGTTTGCCCCTCAAGAATTTAGCATAACGTGTTTGCCCCTTATGTGTTTAGCAGGTCACAATGTTGTTTTTACATTCAGCACTAGTAGATTAGTTTCTTTCGGCTGCCAAGTCTATTTACAGCCCCTCGAACTAGAGCATCTCGTTAAACGTCTTTAGGGAACTCTATGAAGTGTATGTTGTATCTTGAAGGGCCACAAATTCTTAAGGATTTACCAGTTATAGGAAGCTTCACAATACAATGATGATTGCACTGTTGTAGAAAAATGTAGATAAACTATGTGGAAAAATAGAGATATGTTGTTAAATGTAAATGTTGTATACTTGTAAAGCGCACAGCTGCCCCAGCAACAGGGCGTCCCGGCGCTGTATACCGCTGGGGAACCCATCCTGGCTTTCCCTGTGAGATGGTCCCTACTAGGCATCTCCAAGGTGAAGACAAGCATCCCCAGCGCTGATGGGGCCGTAAGTGGAGATTAAGCAAGCTATTGCCCAGAGTTGCTGAGTGGGATCCATGGTTAGAGTAGGCACCGAGGCGAGAATTATTGAGTCCGCTGACTTTGGCCCAAGACCCTCCCGCGTTGGGAATCGAACCCTGGTCCCGGGCTGACCTCTGCTTCTGGGTCTGCCGCCTCTAACCAGTGAGCCACACCACTCCATGCTGTGGGATAAATGTGCTGACCACTGTGACAGCTGGCGGGTCGTTTGCCCAATTACATTCTAAACCATCAACCCCCACACTATAACAGAGGAAAATGTTTTCAGAGATAAACGGAAGGGAACACTTCATACAGTCATTTATAGATGATTTAGAAAAATGCAAAGTGCTAAATTGCATTCCAAATGTTTTTTTCTCTTAAAAGAAGCAGAGTTTAGCGAGCGAGAGCTTAGTGGAACATGTTTGAAGTAGACATAACTAGTAACCAAGCTGGAACAATTGAATCATCTCACCAATGCAGGGCCGTTTCTAACATTAGGCAAGACCAGACAGCCGCCTAGGGCGGCAAAAAGCATGAGTTTGGGAATCGGAACGGCCTTCGACCTCGAAAGCGCATTGGGTAGCGCCTTGCGCCCTTCTACAATTCCACGTGACGTCACGTGCGGCGCCACGGACGGGGGCCATGCGCGTGCTGCCGGCCTAGGCAGAGAGTTCCTGCATGAAGACCAGCAGGTACCGGGGAGGCCGGGTGGGATCCGGGGAGACCAAGAACCAGGTAGTTTATAAGTGTATTTTTTAACTAACTACCTTTGTTAAGGGAAGACCCGGAACGATCATGGCGCAGCCAGACAAGAAGTTTTTTGAGAATTTTTCGGGCTCCGATAAAGCCATCGCTGTGCTGACCAGCAGAGGGGATGCACAAGGTAAGCAGCTTGCATGGAGGTGGTGGGGGTGTGAGGCGAGGGACGTGATCTAGCGCTTGGTGGAGGTTAGAGTGGGGACTCTGCATTTGGAGACTGCTGCCTGTCTTCTTCTCCCCCTGGGAAAATAAGCTCATCAACTTCTGTGGCACCCAGCTCATGGACGGCATCCATGGGGACGCGAGGGATGTTACCTGCATAGCATGTAACAAATTACAGAGGAAGTGCAGCTCATGAAACAACTAGTGGCCGTGGGAAACGTTGGTGCATAGGCACTTAGTGGATGAGAAGAGATGTTATGTTATCTCTGTAACATTTGAATACCATACAGAGGAGAGGAAATGCAGGCTGATGGTGCTGCCCATCGTTTACAAACAGTTCATAGGTGTGAATGATACAAATTCTGGCTAGAGTTTCCTGTGGAGAGTAATAAATACGTGTACTTCGCCTTTGGTGTGGGATAATTCATTGGCTTTCTCTTGTTGGGGGTGTCTACTCTACTTAGCTTGTTTCGCCACCTAAAAGCAGGTTCCAAGTCTGTGCCCATAGACAAGCGCCCAGGCTTTAGCTTGTGTTTAGGAATACTTAGCAGGATACTTACTCAGGCATTGATAGGCTCTCGCCTTGATTATGCGAATGTGCTCTATCTGGGGCTGCCTAAATTTCTTCTTTCACGCCTGCAGATTGTGCAGAATTCCGCTGCTAGAGCCATTTATGGTCTGCAGCGGAGAGCGAGGGCATCTGAGCTGCTGAGAAAGCTGCATTGGCTCTCGATGTCCAAAAGGATCACCTTTAAGGCATTAACCCTTGCCTATAAGGCACTCCATCTGATAGGGCCTACTTACATCAGGAAGCGTTTGGCCTTCTATGTTCCTAGCAGAACTTTGAGATCTACTTTTTTGTCCATGGCCACTGTCCCTTCCATCAAACGGGCTAGAATTGGAGGTCGCTCCTTCCGTCATCTGGCACCCCAATGTTGGAACGCTCTACCCGTCTCCTTGAGGAAAGTCAATAACTTGCTGACCTTCCGAAAAGAGCTGAAAACATGGCTTTTCTCTCAGTAATCTTTGGCTGCTCCATCTACCCTATTTTACCTCACGGGTTTTTGCTAAAGCGCCGGGACACTCCTCGGAGTAGCCGTGCGCTATAAAAGACCCGTTTTAACATAACATAACATTAGCCAGTCTATGCCTGTGGCTAGGGGGTGGGGGCACTAGTCAAAACTTTGCTTAATATAAATGACACCTGATCAGAATAAACCTTGTCCTTTCTGGTTGTGCGCTTCAATGGCCAGCCACTACTGCCTCTCTAGAGGACCCGCGGATTGCCTTGTGTTGCGTTGACGGATTAAACTCACTTCCGGATACCAAGAATTCTAGGTGTTACCTGCGCTTTCTCAGGCAAGGCCTTTCAAGGTATGGGCTCCGGAGCTCATCTTTCTAACAATACGATCCGCTGGAGCAGCGGGGAGGGCTGAGGTGCTGAGAGTACTCGGGGCTTCAGAACACAGACCCCATATGCTGCAATGCAGGTTTTCTCTGAGCACTTACAGTCACGGTCACAACCTGCTTTCATTTTCACTGTTAACAGAACATATTTCCTTTATAAACTGGATTAAAGGGGGTAGGCAGAGGGGCCGTGTTTGACAGAAAGAGGGGACACGTATTGCGTGCAATTCTCCAAAATCAGCACCGCTTTTACAATATACAATATGCTGCTGTGATTTGAGGCCCTGTTGAACAGCTCCGACATTCACCAGACATCTTTTCCTTCATGTAGAGACATGTAGAATGGCAGAGAGTGAGTTTTGCGTATGAGGGAATATGTTAGTGTAACCAGGGCGTAAAGTACACCCTGCCGTCCTTCTGGTGCACGGTGCCCTCAAATCCTCCAGTGGGCCCCTACTGAAGGCCAAGATTATCTGTGAGATATGGGAGACTCAGGGGCCCTCTTTAAATTCTACCTGTTGGCCCCACCATTTTGCATTGCGTCATTGAGTGTAATGTGCTGTAGGGCACAAGTGTGCTGCGCATGGTACCTTTGTATATTTCCTTGTCTAGGACTGGATATTACCCAATACTTCCCGGATAATCCCTTCTTGTCGGAGGAGCAAGTGTGTCACCGAACATGATGTGGGTATAGGAGCGAGGGGATTCAGAAATGCTAACATCATGGAAGGGCCTTTAACTACCTTTCTGTCTAATTTGTTTATTTAGTGGGTACCGGCACTCAATATCTCTGTAGGCGAGATCGGACTATTAATTTATTCTGATTCTTATTTTCTTTCTGCATACACATTGCATTAAAATATGGCACGATTTGATGATGAAAGAGATACAAATTTTCAATGATATTTTCTCTGGTCATGTTGTACAGTCCAACAACACTGTTTGAAGGGAAACCAAACCCCAAGGGCTTAAACAACTTTTTATTATACGGGTACCTTTGTATATTTCCTTGTCTAGGACTGGATATTGCCCAATACTTCCCGGATAATCCCTTCTTGTCGGAGGAGCAAGTGTGTCACCGAACATGATGTGACGCAGGGGTATAGGAGCGAGGGGATTCAGAAATGCTAACATCATGGAAGGGCCTTTAATGGTGCAGGTGTGATGAAGGAATACCTTTCTGCACTTACATTGTTTACGGAAATGTGCTCCCTGTGCTTTCCAGTGAGGAGTGTTGAGTGCGCGGTGTAGTACAGAAAAATGGACATGTATCCCCGGATCAGGTTGTGGCAGCTAGAAATGCAGCAGTGGTTCGTGGTCACTCGCTTCCATTTCTGCACAATCATGCACCTTGGACCGGAAAGCGTACGCTTGTCCCTGATGTAGCCAGCGCAAGGCCGGGTGCTGCAGCAACAGTACTCCATTGTTGTGGGCCCAGAGCGATGATCCAGGTTTAAACCTTCTCTAATCTCAGTTCCTTCGTTAATCGGGTGCACCGACCAGAGCCGTAGCCTCCATTAGTGCAGCAGGAGCATTGGCGCCGGGATTCGAAGGTCCTATATAGACACACACACACACACGATCTCCCTATCTAGACACACGCATTCAAACACACACACACAAACGCCCTACAGACAAACACACACGACTCCCCACAGAGACACCTAAGTAAACCACACGCACACAACCTTTCTGTAGACACCTAAACACACATTCACGCAGATGCACCCACAAATGCTTCCACACCCCCACACATACACGAACTCTTTTCCAGAAACCGAAGCCCACACGCACACGCGCGCGCACACACAATAACACACGGACAGACACACTGGTCCAAATTGCATATTAAGTAAAAGGGAGGGGGCGGCATGTTTCAATTCTCGCCTAGGGCGGCAAAACACCTAGACGGCCCTGCACTAATGTTAACCTGTCACTGGCCCCTGTAATGAAGACATGCGCTCGGGACATATAGCCGAAAGAACAATCTGTATCATAATCGTCCATGGTGCATGTACGTGGTGACGCAAACGCCAGCTACGTTCTTCACGGAACCGCCATGAACAGTCCATGGTGCGGATACACAGCTGCGAGTCGAGAGAATTTCACTCGCTTACGTGGGTAAAATGGCAGACTCACTGTCCTGGTGTTTGTTTGTTTTTTTCAGTTATGATGAAATATTTTCTTTCTATCTTTTGAAGCAAAAGTGCCCACAAATAACCACATTTTTCACGTATCAGTCATTTTGTGTGAATTCAGTGTTACAGCTCCAGCCTCCAAGCAAGGATAGGCTGGTAGGATTAGTGGGTGAGTATCCTTCCACTAGGAAGCTACCTGATATCTTGGCTTGTCCGGGTACCTTATTTTATAGGTGTACCTACCAGGGTATGACTGTTGCCAACAAGTGGTCTAGTTGTGCTTAGACTAATCTCATTTCTGCCATGTATGTCAGATTTTGCACTACCCGTTTAAGGGGTAAACTATTTATTTATTTATTTATTTAATGTATTTAATCTAATGTATGTGTTGAAGGTTTCTTCGTGTTTTCCCAGTACACCTTAGTAGATCCTATTTCCCGCAGTCTAGCCTGGAACGAATCAGTAGTTCCATTACCAAGACCTATTTCTCTTTTGGAATAAAGGGAAGAATGTTCCTTAGAGCACACAGAAGGAGCCTTAATTCTTTAAGAATTTAGGTGTCGAAATTTAAACCATTATCAAACAATGTGGAAATATTGTTTGCATGTCACCACCCATCACCTCCATCACAGCAGTTCACAACCTTGCGACCTAATTGAAGGGTCTTAACTTAGTAATAAAATTTCGATTTTACTTTTTTTCATGTTAAGAAAGTCATTCCATCATCTGTGGGCGTCTTATACATTGTGCCCTGGGGGCGGAACTGGCGTGTGCCCAGTGGTATTGTAGAAGGGGAAGCAGATGCATGTGCAACTACTTCTGTAGCACTGGTGCAGATGTTGCGCCAGCACTATCAGGAGAGGGTGTTCCCTCATTTGCATGGGGCGTGAGGGATCACTTTGCCTCTGCCCCCGCATCATATTATGAACACAGAGGCAAACATGCCTTTAGGAGGTGCACTGAAAGTGCCTCACAAAATGGTGGCACACTTTCAGTGCGCCTCAAGTATCCCTTTGGAAAAAAGAAAGGTGGTCCTATATCCCACCCCCAACGTTCCCCTACAGGCAGATGCAGTCACTCACTGTAGCCTTCTGCAAGGGCATCTCTCGCCACTCTTCAAAGTGCAGGTGGCATGTTGCCTGCACTGTGAAACACGGAGCAGCTTTGAAGCAGACGCTCTGTATTTCACGTGAATGCGCAGCCCCAAGGGAAGCGTGAGTTCACAGCTGCCTTGAGAGCCGCACATTCATTCTAATATGATGCACTGTCCCTGTTTGCACCTGTGCACCTTCTACAAGGTGCGCCATGACGCAAACAGGAAAAGTGAGCCTTATATATAATACGGCTCCTAGACTCCAGGGGCCATATTATGTATACTCCAGGACCAGCATAATGTATATGGTGCACTTTCCCTATTTGCGCAATGGCGCACCTTTTAAAAGGAGCACCAGGTGCAAACAGGGACAGTGTGCCGTATTAAGATGAATGCGCTGCCCCAGGGCAGCCGCAAATTTACTCTGCCCTTGTGGTAGTGCATTTAATTAAAATACGGAGCGGCTGCTTCAAAGCCGCTCTGTGTTTCACAGTGGCGGTGGCATGCCATCTGCACTTTGAAGAGGGGAGAGAGATCCCTTTGCAGGCGGGGCATTGAGTCGCTGCACAAGCCTGCAAGGGGTTGTCTGGGGGGTTACATAGACCCTTTTTGTCCCTCCAGAGGGCTGCCTTTAGGAGGCGCACTGAAAGTGTGCCATGTTTTTTTGCACCTCCTAAGAGTACGTTTGCCTTTGCGCCCCATCCATAATACGTGCAGCGGTAAAGTGAGTCCCTCTGAGGGAATGCTCTCTCATAGCGCTGGTGGTACATTTGCGCCAGCACTATCAGCATTCCAGAAGGGAACGCATAAACGTCTGCGTCTCCTTCTGTAATACCATTGTGCCCCAGGGTGCACAAAGGGGGTACACATGCCCGTTGCTCCCAAAGGGCACAGTGTATAATACAGCCTCAGCTCGCGAACTGCAAGATCAAAAATTAGCAAGAATTGGGTGTCAAATTAGAAAGGAAAAGATTCGTTTTTTAGTCTTTCTGTGATGATAGTGATCAGAAATATCTCTCATCTATGTAGCAAGATTCTTTCACGTTTTGAAGAATAAGCGACAGCTATGACACTGATGCATGCTTAAAGCGGGTGTAAACAGTTGGCTCAATGTGATCTTATCTCTTCAGTCTTCCTGCGTACTGTTCTCCGAAGACTGTGGTGTGGCTGTCAGATTTTTAGATAGGGTACGATAAACACATTTGCAGAAATGCATGCTTGATAACATAAGTGTTGACATGGTCTGTGCACTGTGTCGAAAGGTCAGAAAAGTTAGAGTTTTATATTATATTTCCAAGAAGCAAAACAAATCTGTTTTCGAGGTCATTAGAACTAGGGGGTTAGTGAGACCGTGGAGTGAATGGGGACATCTGCCTGCATAACAAGATAAATCACCTAGGTTTTTAATCTGCACCTCTGGTGTTGGCCTCTCATCTAGACCAGACAAACATATATTCTCCAGGCAGCCTGAAGGAGTTGTAGCAACCCGATAGATATCTTGGGCAGATTTACTAACACTATTGTTAGAACCCCCTTCAGAGGGCCACGGGGCATGCAGGCAGGGCTGGACTGGCTACTTGAGCGTGTTTTGCTTAGGTGGCAGGCTGGGGTCCAGGTTCACTGCTGAGGGGCTGATTTTGTTCCTGGGAGCTGCCGGCACTTCTAAATAAACAATGCATTCAAATACATTTAACCTCTTCAGTGCCCATGACGAGATAGTCTCGTCATGGAGCGCGGTTGCGCTGTGCCCATGACGAGACTATCTCGTCATGAACCCCGCCCGCTAATGAAACGCCCAGCACAGGGCGTGGAAAGAGCGGGGCACTGAAGAGGTTAAAGCGTGCTTTTTTAAACATTTGTTTTGCATTGTTTATTAAGGAAAGCTCGGTAGTCAGTCCGGCCCTGCATGCAGGGGCTACTGGGCCCAACCGTGGAGGTTGAGGCCTTTTACTCCTCATGTCCTGGTCCTGGCCTACTATGGGTCCTGAGCAACTAAGCCAAGTACTTCTTCTGCACTTGGCTTTCAGTGACAGCTGTGGTCATGCAGTCAAGGCTCCCTCTGGGATATAAATAACAGGTCAGTGAACACAACTCATTACTCAAAGTGCAAACTGTATAAACAAGAAATCAATGTCCAGCCAACTACTTGCTTTTATTTAGTCTACACATGCAAAGGAATACAAAATTCAGAAGCAACAGCAGAATCCCCCTTGAGGTTAAGCTCTAGTAGTTGTCAGGCAAATCCCTGTCCCACCCTTCTTTGTGTAACATGTTCAGGGTTATTTCCCATTTAGTGGTTGCTGCATAAGGGAATGTGAACTATTAGGCCAGACTCAAGAGCCAAAGGCACTAGTCCAAGTATTACCCACTCCAGCAGCATGGAAGCATTAGGCATTACAACCGGGTGCCCTCAGCGTGGACACTCGTGATATCCAATCATGCTCAGAGAAGTCAGGATGCTCGCAGTACACGTGGCAGCGTCGGGAGGGCACATGCTCACTCTCCATCTTAGGTTGCCTGGAGGGACCTTCACTGGCAGGATGGGAGAGAGGAGCTGGGCACAGTCTCACTTACCCTTGAATAGGCTATGTCCTGCCTCCACACAAAGGGCTGCAAAGCCCCTGTAATTAGCCTGGAGAGAGGGCAGGGAAGGCACGATGCCTGGGGACTTTAAAGGGAAACCTGTAAAAGCTTCTCCCCCACTCCAAAGGCACAACTGAGTATAAAGACTGGACATCAGACACTAACTCTTCAGTACACTTCTGGACCTGTGAATACTCTGCCAGGAAGGAGGACAGTTGTACTGCTACAAGGAATGCCACTCTGCTGGACTGATGCTCTAAAGGAACTGCTGCCCTACTATGCTGACCTGAGGCTGCTGTCCTTTTGCCTGGGGAAGAAGGACTGGACCTACAACTTCACCTGGAACTCTGCTGCTCTAAACAAACTACTGGCCTGTGGCGCTGACCTGCTGCCTGCTGTCCTATTGCCTCGGGAAGAAGGACTGGACCTGCAACTTCATCTTGAACCCAGGACCCCAGAGTGAATCAAAGGGCTTGTTGCTGGCCTCATGATCTGAGCCTCAGGGACATAAAAGGCTCCTGAACCAGCTCCAAGACTGAACTGCAGCAAGTTCCTGATCCCTAAGTGGTGCTTTTCAGGTCCTGGATCCTTGGTGTGGCTCATAAATCAAGCTTTTGAGCTCTTTGCAAACGCAAACAGGCCAGTTTGTACCAAGACCACAAGACTCACACCAAAATCTAACGGGGTCCGCCGTCAGCCCATGTCTTTATACAGCAGCATTCACAGCCCCAGGGGAAGTCCAAGATGAAACACCAGCCCACTCATCCACAATGCCCTGCCTGCTCTTTGCACCATGCCGACAGCCGCCTGCAACTCTCTGCGTGCTCCCCACGACCCTCTCCAAAGCACACAGAACTCTTGGCACAAAACTTGAGAACGTAAAACTTCAGTGGGACTAATCTGGGAATAGATCCAACTCGATCGCGGTAGGCCTGAACTTTTGAGTTTGACCTGGTCCAGCGCGACCAGATAGTCTCGGTTGGCACTTTATACTTTTAGGTGCTATATTGCAGTTTATTTTTTTAAATGCATACCTCTGGTTTTACTGATTGGATTTTTGTCGTTTTCGTTCTGTTTTATTTATTAAATTTTGCTCTATTTTTCTAACATGATGTGGGATTTTTTGTATGGTATTTTCACTGTTTTACTGTTTGAAGTGTTGCACAAATACATTACACATTGCCTCAAAGTTAAGCCTGACTGCTCTGTGCCAAGCTGCCAGGGGGTTGAGCACAGGTTTATTTGGGGTTTGCTTGTGCCTTACTCTGGCCAGGAGTGCGGTTGCTGCTTGACCAGGGCTCACACCCCAGTCAACCAGTAACCCAATTTCTTATAGTGTGCTAGAAATGGAAGCAACAGAGACCCAGAATGGCAATGGAACTTATTCCATAATCAAAAGCCCTGACATTACAGTTTTAAGTTATCTGTCTTTCCACCTTTTCATAATGAACACATCCGATACAAAGAAGAAAGGAGAACCTGAATCAACAGACATCATAGTAGGTATCATGATTGTAGGAAGGTAGGATCCTTCTGCATGGTCACCCCCACTTTTTGCTTGGTGCTAAGCTGTTTTTGACTAGTCTGACTGGGATCCTGCTAATCAGGACCCAGTCTATCTGCTTTCTCCATTAAATTGTTATGTTCAGTACATAGGTACATCCCAGATTGGATACTGGGGTACCCTTATCAGTCTGTAGTATATGGTACTATGGTACCCAGGGGCTGCAGCATGCACTATGCCACCCATGGGAGACAATTCAAAATGAAACTACAGGCCTGCCATTGCAGCCTGTATTAGCTGGTGCTAGCACCACTTACTAAAGATATAGGTTTCCTATATCTAGGGTCACTGCACTTAAAACCTATAAGTCTTCCCTATAGCAGGCCTTATCAATCCTGAAGGCAGGGTGCTTTGTTCTATGTGTGAGGGTGCCTCTGCATGAGCAGGGCACCCCTACAGCCTACGTATTCCATTCTCCCGGGTTGTAAGTGAGGCAGCCATATATTATATAGAGGGGCACCGCTTAATTACACGACGACCATCTCGAAACTGGCTGCAACGAACCCCATCATGTTTGGTGTCAAACATGTTGGAATCATACCTCCATACCATAATTGGTGTGGGAGGTATGATTCCAAGCACTGGAAGAGCTGTCCGTTAGTCTCTCAGTGCTCCTGGTACCAGCCTTCTAGACCCAGACAGCACAAGATGGTTGCTGCCGACCAGAGACAAGATTCTGCCCTCCTGCTGTTGAGCCAAGCTCGAGCAGGGGAAGGCAGAACAATTGACATTCTGTCACAGGGAGGTGTGACCACCTCCCAAACAGGATTTAGTATATTGGAGCAGGGTAGGTGCGCTTGCCAGTGCCACTCAGTCTGCATGAGGGGCACATCTGGTGTCCCCATACATAGTCTAGTTCAACCAGCTCTGGGCGCCGTTGGCTCCCGCTCTGGCGCAAAACTGGACAAAGGACATGGAAGTAACTGCCCCACTGCCCAGACCCTGCCCTGGTAGGGTCCCCTGAATCGTCCTAACCCTTTCCTTGGGGTACTTAAGGGCTTACCTGTGGGTGGGTCCCTAGATTCATCGGGGGACAATATTCAGATCAGACACCACTTCTTCTACCATCTGGGAACTCTGGACTTCGTTTAGGCTCGACTATGTTTCCCTTTCAGTCAGCTGCATAGTCTATGACTGTGCACCATACAGGAACCTTCCAAGGCCTGTGGGCATCAAAGACACCTGATGGAATTTCCCTTGAAGTGAAGGCATCACTTCCCTGCATTCTCAAGCACTGCAACTAAGTCGACTGATCTGCTGATCCTGAGCTCCTCTGGACTACGAAAGGTTCTGCAATACAGGTGGGGGTTTTCCACAGCTTCCGAGGCCTGCCCTGCCCTCTCACAAAGTTTGAGGCCAGTATCTCTCGTGGGAGTTGCAATAACCGAACCCCTGGGCACAGCGTAACTTGCAGCTGCACAGGCTTGTTGGCTTCTTTCCAAGAAGATCTTCGGGCTCCAAGTAGCCCCATTCCGATCACCTCCAGTGACCAGAATCTTCTGCCACACCACATTGTGTTGCATCGTGGCCTGCATCGTTTGGTGAGCTGCTTGAGGTCCTCTGTGACTCCAGTGCTTCCAGGCGGTGGTTCCATTTGAGGGTCCCCCTTGTTTCTTTTGGGCTCTCCTGATTGCTCGGGCCTACCCTGACTCCCCTGCTAGTGGTGAGTCCCCTGCTGGTCCCAACATTGCACTTTCTTCGACTTCTGTGTTGGTTGTGGTTGCATGACGTTACAACGCATGATTTTACTCCGTACACAATTACAACGCAAGTTTCTACAACGACTTGCTGTGGTGGGATGCACTGGAGTTTGGAATAGCATAATTTACTATACTAACTCCAGTCTATGCAACAGTAGGGAAGGCGTTGGAGTTAAATCCAACACGTTATACCCCCTACAACAAGCCATTTCGTTATAATGGCATGGGGTAAAAGCATGTGTTGTGAAGCATGGGTTGTAACAGTTGTTTCCCTTTGGTTGTACTTGCCAAGGCTTGTTGGTGCTCCCACCGGACACGACCCCTCAGCACCCGACATCTGACGTGGGACAGCTCATGCACGGCTCCTGGTCTTCCTCAGCGTCGCTTGGTCCTCACAGCTGCGGAGTCAATGTCATCATCATCTCTAGTGCAACACCCGACATTGGAGCAGTGGCGGATGGTGACATTTGAAAGTGGTGAGAAGTAAAACAATTGTCGTACTGCACTGCGGCGAGCAAGAGTAGGGAGGCCGCCCGAACCACCTACTGGAGGTTCGGGGCGGTTCTACCCTAAGGAGCAAATTTTGAAAAAAGAGTGGGCAAATTGTGCATTTTCAAGCAAATTTGAGAAAGCAGGAAGGTGTCCAGAATAAAATTGAAACAGAGAGATCCTGCCTACAACACAGTCCAAACTAACACTTTGATGTACCTCTCCAGTTTTCTCAAATTATCTGGCAGCCTGAGAGGCTTTCTGAGTGAAAACAAAATTCTTCTGGAAACCTCAAGATACAAAACACGCTCCATGGAAGTCCCCCACTAGCTGGTTCGGGGGGGAGGGGTCTCCCCTGAGAAGAAATTTTTGAAAAAAGAGTGGGCAAATTGGGCATTTTCAAGCAAATTTGAGAAAGCAGGAAGGTGTCCAGAATAAAATTGAAACTGAGAGATCCTGCCTACAACACAGTCCAAACTAACTCTTCGATTTACCTCTCTAGTTTTCTCAAACTATCTGGCAGCCTGAGAGGCTTTCTGAGTGAAAACAAAATTCTTCTGGAAACCTCAAGATACAAAACACCCTCCATGGAAGTCCCCCAGTAATTGTCAGGAGCTGCTACTCTCGTGTGCTCGGAGTTATTGGTGTGCGGCTGCTCACAGGCCCACGATCGTAAGATAACTCGGAAGGTTTACGCGCCTGCATCAGAGATCAGCATGCAACCTTCATTTCAAAAGATGTATTCGGTTTAAGATTGCTCAGTAGGTTGAGCACTTACTGTAAAGATCTCCTTCATGTAAACTGAAAGACACAATTTGATTCCGGGCAAGGCCGCTGAGTGGCTTGAACCCCCTAGAGGGAGAGAGTGTGGAGTGTTACCTTTGCAGTGTACACAATGCATAACTACAAGTAGCAGACCGCAAAGCAAGGAGTGTTGTAAAATCAGGACTGGCTGACAACGCCCACATGATAGGGAAAAACTTCAAAGCTCGATAACGAGCAACTAGAGCCACACATTCACTCTTTGGCCTCTCTGGGATGAGATGAGAACTCGTTCAGAATGCTGCTTGCACGCCAGCTTCTCTGATGCAATCGCATCTAAGGGGTGAGCGAGGGGAGGCAATGCGTCTGCTGGAGCAAGAGCCAGGGTCCATCTCTGGTTTACTGGGTCACATGCATTACTCCAGTGGGGCTTTACCTCTCTAAAATAACCCTTTAGCCAAAGACTCGAGAGCTCCGTGCGATCGGGATTTTACCTGCATTATTGCTGTTAATATATTATGCATAATTAATTACAAGTGTTATATGTAATAAGAGATCATATAAGCAAAAAACGAGTAAAAGGTAAACATCTTCAAATAAAGTCAATTGAGCTATTAAAAAAACAATACTTCTGCTATTAAACCCATTTAAAAATACTTTCTGCATAAAATCACCACAATCACAGGTGATGCCAGACTCCTAAGTCACGGTGATAACTGCGCTGCCCTTCACGAATTCCATGGGACTAGAAAGGCGCTATAGAAAGTGCCATAACTCACCCCCCCCCCATTTTACCGACAAAGCTATGCCCCTGATCCTACCCAATTTAGATAGTCGAGGAGATGACCATCATGGTTCCTGAATGACTCCTCTCACATACACAGTAAAAGAAACATAATTGAACCATTGATGACTGCGGTCTGCATTGGAGTCGCTGAATCCAAGGTTGGAAGGTATCCAGATTCCATTAAAGCTGCAAGTCGACGCTAATTGCAGAATACGCACAATAGAAAGAGGACCTCCAAACCCATAAAAATAGTACAAAGCGTCAAAAAACTAGTACAGTGATATGAAGACTTGAAAGAGAAAAGGCAATTTACAATGTGAGGACTATATACAAGACAGTCGCAGCTCGCATCGCAATACTCGCAGGGGGGGTCATGCGGGGGTGGGGGCCAGGGAATTAAAATTAAAAAAAGAAAGAAAACTTACCTGACCGCCTGTCCGCGCCGCCTCTGCTAAGCCCTTGGCGCCTTCACTGGAGTGGCAACCCCTCAGCCAATACTGGCGCTGCTCCAGCAGTACCAGGATTGGCTTAGAGCAGGGTTACTCGCCGCCCGCCTGCCCATTAGGAGACCGAGGGTTGAGCCTTTGATCAACCCTCGCTCTCCTAATGGGCATGCGCCAGCCAGAGCAGACACTAGTGCGCATGACTGGGCACGGCGGAAAAATTCACCGACCTTCACCAGTCATGCACACGTGTGGTGCTGCCTGCCACTGGTCTGACAATGCATCATGCATGTCAGTCAACATGATGACGGACCGCCCACCCCCTTCAGACTCTGAAGGGGTGGGCGGTCCGATGTCATGCTGACTGACATGATTGTCACTTCTCCCGCGGCGTCTCTGAACTTAAGTAAACTGAGTCAGTTTACTTAAGTTCACAGATGCTGAGGGAGCTGCAGGTGCAGGCAGCTTGTGGGGCAATACCCCAGCGCCCTAATGGACGCACCGCCACTGCATTGGAGGGCATTTGTCTTCCAAGTCTCCTGGAGACTCCTGAGTGACATAGACTCCGTCCCCTCTGCTTGCAGTTACCTCTCAGCTAGAATCCACCTTCAGATTCCACCAGACACTTTCTCCTTCTTCAGCAGCAGCACTTTCCTGAAGTCCTCCATTGGGTTCAACAGCGGTTTCCGACCCCACTTCACACCTATGCACCGGCTTCCCTGGTGTAGATAACGTGGGTAGTAGGGTATCCACAGGTGGGGTGTCTCTCCAACTTTCTGTCTTCCATGGGGTTTCTTCAGGGTCCACTGGAAAGGATCCTTAATCTTTAAAAATCCAACCGCAACTTACACATAGAGTTGTACGCAGCACGTGGTCCTGTTCCCACACTGCACGCGCTCTCCGTGGGGTCCCTATCTACTCCCCTTGGGCACTTCTTCGTCCTCTTGACCTTGTCTTGACCTGAGTCGTGGTTCTTATACACTTTCTTAGTATATGGTTTGGTCCCCCCCGGTCCCCTGTGGATTCTGTGTAATTTGCTATGTTTCTTTGCAAAGTATTGTGTGCATTGTGATTGTCTCTGGGTTAGAAATATCTAAACATGTTAGAGAGTATTACATATTAAATACACATTTTTATAAATACCTTGAGTACTTCTTTTTCACTTAATCTATACTATAAGATTGTGTTCTGGTGAAACAAGCTGCTTTACACTCTTTCTGGACTAAGCCTGAAGGCTGCTTTCCACAGCTACCACTTATAGAGGTTGTTTAAGACCTCTTAAATCACGAAAAAATGGGTTGTCTGGACTGGTGCAAGGTGCCCACTTACATTAGTGAACATCATATACCAGACCTGCTTCTCACAATGATTTTACAATTTGGGTGTTTGAAAGGTTCAGAATCATTGTCATTGCCTTCCATGTTGATAACCGTATCTGAACCCTGAATGACCAACACAAAATTGTCTTTCTCAAGCCCCATGCTGGTGGTTTAGCTATTTCTTTCGAAGATCTAAGACAGGATGTGCAGAGTACTGAGATCTGCAAACAGGAGAAAAGTACCCAGGTGTTCCACATCTGAAACACTCCATGTTAATAGCAGGGCAAGTAGTTTTGTTTGAATGCAACTTTCCACCACATCTGTTACACGTCCCTTTGAATTAACTTTGAGCTTTGATTCTGGTAGGTTTTGACTCATCTTTACTGACAAAAACCACATAATTTGCCAAATCTTTGTCTTCATTTAAAAGTTTAAACAATTCGGTATATCACTCAGTTCCTTTGGCAGATTCAACAACATGAAGAAATGAGGGATTCATATGTCTCAACAACTGCTCCTAAATCTTTTTGCTATAGCGGTGCTCGATAATCAGATCTCAAATATATTTGCAGCAAACTTGCTGCTAGCCTCAAGAACTGATAGTATCACAACATAATTTTTGATTCATTAACAAGTTGTTGTCTTGGGTAGAAGTTGTATACCTCCATAATCACATGAGGTTCTTTAGTAAAGTGCATTTTGAGTTAAGTGTATGCATCGAAATTCTGAACTTTAACCTATTAAAGCAGATTAACCGGAGGTAAACACTCAAATTTCTCATGTACTTCATCTCCTACCAGATATAGAGGTATGTTCTTATTCCAAAGAGCTGAAAGCGAATCATCATCTATGACAAATATGTAGTTAGTGTATAAACCAAACTCCTTAACTCCATGTCATACTTTGCTTGTCTGGGTTTTGATTAATATAAGGTGATAAAATCCTGATGCAATGAAATTGTAATATCTAGAATATTATTACAGAATATAATGATACTTTTAGAAAAAAACATGTTATCTCACATAGTAAATAACAGCTAACTGCACCAATGAATATGAAACCATAATTACATTCTTTTAGAAATTGTATATACCATTAATCAAACCTAATACTTCAAAAACACAGTAGGTTTATACGACCTGTGTGACTACTCAAACCTCCCATGCCTCACCTAACTCAAACCATTGAAATGCTTCTCATTACCATTTATACCTTCAGGACACTTCACTAAATTTGACAACTCCGGACTTCACCAGAATCTAGTCAGACAACAGATGGCGGCCCCGTAACCGCGGCCGATGTAGCTGGCAGTGAGGGCAATGTATTAAGCCCCCCAAGGACTTCTTATGCAGACACGGTCCCGCCCGATTCCCACCGGTTTCTAGCATACAGTGTTTGGATTCATAGCTAAGGAAAATCGGCTAAGCCGACGGCACTTACCAGGTGCCGGCTCTCCAGACAGGCTCTTCGCCTGGCGTTGGCCGCGTTCGCGGCTCTCTCTTCCTGCCACGGATTCCGCGAGCTCTACGGAAGAGAGAAGGGGTGGAGTCAGGTTCAGAAGCAGCGGAGAGTGGCGGCGTGCAGCTTACGGCCAGGCAAGTCCGATAGTGGCAGTCTCGGCGGATTCGGCAGTCACTGCAGGCGATTATTGGTTTCAAGAGTGCAGAGGGTTACCATGGCCCCCAAAGTTGCTGCTGGCTCTAAATCGACGCTCCACAGGAAAAAGTCTCAGAGGGAGGAGACGGAGGCTGAGGGTGATGAAGACCTGCGAGGACCCCAGACATCAGTAGGGCAAACAAAAAGAAAACAGCAGGTGGCAGGCAGGACCCGGCTGTCGGCAGCTTCAATTGCGGACATCTTTCCTAAAGCCGGTAAGGAGAAGGAGAAGGGCTCTAAGGCTACGGAGGTGGATACAAAAGCACTGGTGGATACTCTTCCTGGTAATTCTTCCTTGACTCTCGAGGAACGTACTGAGGAATGTACTGACTCTACCACCTCCGTCTGTATACCCTTAGTTAATATTTCATGCCCGACATCTGTTCCTGCAGATATGGAAGCCATCCCAGACGAGCCGCCCTCTGTGGAGATAAGGGGAAAGGATGTGGTGGTGTCTCGAGAGGTCAGCCAGGGATAGGAATAGCAGTAAATTCTGAGCCACAGAAGGTCGATCCGTTGCCTACTGGTATGTCTACCGACAAGGAAAAAGTGCCGAGCGAATATTATTTATCTGTATCTGATGGGGCGGAATGGTCCGAGGAAGAAGAACGTAGCTCCTATCTAGGCTCAGAATCTGACTCTGAGGATGGTCTGCCAGCAACGACGGTGCGGCCTCCAGTGGTCAAGAGTCAGTCCTTGAAAATTGGTCACTCTTCCCGTGAACTGAGCTTGGACCACTCTCCTGATCTAGCTCTGCAGGGTGGACCTGCGGTGGATAGTACTCACCGTTCACTCTTGGAGGCCATACATTAGGAGATACTCGTTCACAGAGATGAAACTCGCCAGGACAGTCGTAAGGCACAGGCCGCCATGAGGAAGATGCAGGGGGTAGTAAGTTTGCACTAATACGGCGGACAGAGTATCCAATCTGGAAGAGAGGGTGGTTTCCACGGAGACCGAGGCAGCCGCGGCTACTTGCAAAGTTAATGCCCAATGCTCCCAGGTCAACGACTTGCAGTGGAAAGTGGAGGAGATGGAGAACAGGCTTCGCAGAAATAACTTGAGGGTCTTGGGGATCCCGGAGGGTTTGGAAGGGGCGGACATAAGGGTATTTATCATCAAGCTCTTTGAGCAAGCCTTCCCGGAGCTCTCAAGTTGGAACTGGTCTATTGAAATACAACAGGTCCACCGCACCCCCTTTAAGGCTCGGTCTAACGCCAAAGAAGGCGAAAAACCTAGAGCAGTATTAATATTTTTTGGCAACTTCATATTGAGACAGACCATTGCAGAAAAGGCCAGACCGGACGCTAGGAGGAACGGTGACGGGTTCTCTTTTTTTGTCCGTCCTAACTACTGCCACACGACTGTGGAGAGAAGATGGCGATTAAGGGAAATGATCAAACCTTTCCAGGAGAAGAGGATTCAAGCCTACCTTATAAATCCGGCTCAGTTGAAAGTGATCAATGAAGGAAGGACTTTCTTTTTCTCGTCAGAAATTAAAGCAAAGAAGTATCTGTTCTCTCTGGGCAAGAAGGTCGATTAGCTAGCGGACTCGGTATTGGAGGAAAAAAAAAAAAAGAGGGGAAAAAAAAAAGAAAATATTCATACTCGAACTGGGGGCAGTCGGGATCGTAGTCTTTTTGTTAGGAATAAATAGCCAAAATGTAGTTAAGGGGCTATAAAGGGCACTAGTTGTTTTTGTTCTCTCAATGCTTGTCCTCACTCGCCCACTGCAGCTCCATCATATGCACAGATTAGGTCTGAGCGCTTCTCTAAGGAGGGTTTGAGTGAGGGACAGTAAAAGGGGTGGGGTTCACATTGGAAGGGAGGGAGATCGGGGTGGGAGGAAGGGAGGTTGGGGTTGGGGGTCACATGGGGGAAAATAAGGGGAAAAAATGCAGTTTGTTTCATTTTGTTTATTCTCTTAGTCAGATAATGGCTTTAGAGATACAGAAGCAGTTTATGGAGCAGGTTTATCGTTATGTTCAATTAGCGCGTCAAGATGGCATGCATTAGGGTTTGCTCTATTAACATAGGTGGGTTAAATGACTGGAGGAAACGTTCAAGGCTGGCCCACTTCGTCCAGAATAATAGAATTGATGTTCTTTGTCTTCAGGAGACTCATCTCCCCTGGTCTAAAAGGAGCCTTATGTCTCTTAGTGGTTTTGAGCTGGCGGCTTGTTCTACCCAATCTTCAACAAACAGGGGAGTCGCGATTTTACTAAAAAAAGTTCTGGGTGGGGTCAGGCGGACTAAGTCGGATAGCTATGGTAGATGGGTTTTAGTGGAATTAGAAAGGGGCCTGACACTCTGTGTAGTGTATGGGTCAAATGAAGATGATCCAGAGCTCTTTGACTTTCTAGAATTAGAGCTAGCTACCTGGCCAACTCCCATAATTATGTGTGGAGTTCTGAATATCTCCTCTAACTGGAGTGACTTTGTGGTCTATCAGGGTCGAAAACCAAGAGTTTTCAGGGCCATAAAAGCCCTTATTAATTCTCATGGGTTAAAGGATGTATGGGGTGCTAAAGAACCGTTAAAACCTGGTTATACATATTTTTCCTATCCTTATCAGAGGTTCACTAAGTTGGACTATTTTTTTATTTCTTCTAATGAAATAAATAGAGTAGGAATAACGAAACTCCCGAAATTATTGTCCGACCACAATCCTCTGATATTGTCTTATGAAATTTCTGGCTGTGTTAGGGTCAGGACTAGGTGGACTTTCGAGAGGCGCTTATTGGGGGATATAAGATTTACCGGGCATTTGTTGAAATGGGTAGACGCGTTTTTTGCTGCCAATAGGTATAGTGCCTCCAGGAATGTTGTTTGGGAGTCTTTCAAAGCGGCTTTAAGGGGGGAATCTATAAGTTGTGGGGCTAGGATGAGAAAGGAGGATAAGAGGGAAGTGGAGAGGTTAATGGGTATTTTGTCTGATGCAGAAGAACTGCATGTGAGAGATATAACTTGCGGAGGGGATAGTAGTAAGAGTCAGAGCGAATTGCTGAAAATTAGAGCAGAACTTCAGCAGGTGATTACCCAGAAGACTTCGGGGGAGTATTTAACATCTAAGGCCAAGCGTTATGAAACGGGAGAGCAGGCTGGCAGAGTTTTAGCTCTACAAATAAGACAGGGGAAAGCTAGGAATATTATTTCCTCGATTGAAGAAAATGGTGAGGAATTCACACAGACGAATGAGATAGTACAGGCTTTTTTAAAATTTCTATCAACGTCTGTACGACGAGGAAATGCGGGATGGCAATCAGGGGTTTGAGGTGATGGATAATGGTCCCCGTCTCAATATCTTGGAGAAGGACGTTCTGGATAGGGATATTAGTGGGGGTGAGGTAATGGAGGCTTTGCGTGAGTTAGCCTCCGGTAAGGCCGCCGGCCCGGATGGGATCCCCCTGGAGGTCTACAAATGTTTAGAACCAGTGATTATACCGCTATTAGTGGATCTATTTAATGGAATATTGTGTACTGGAGTGGTCCCACCCTCCTGGCGAGAAAACAGTATTATAGTCTTTCATAAGAAAGGGAAACCCCGCGAGAAATTAGGCTCATACCGCCCGATTTCGCTAATTAATGCGGACACTAAATTATATTCAAAGATTTGGGCAAAGAGGTTGGGCAGGATCATTGGCGGTCTCGTCTCCCCCTGGCAACATGGGTTTATCCCGGGCCGTAGTACCACGGACCACATAAGAAGAGCAATTGTGCTGTTTGATGCCCAGGTGGCATGGGGAGGGGAGATGGCCATGATCCTGCTTGACGCAGAAAAGGCCTTTGATAGGGTTGTCTGAGATTTCCTTTGGGGTGTGCTGGTAGGGAGAGGATTCGGGGAGAAAGTTATCAGAGCTCTCAAGGCAATGTATGTAGATCCGGTTGCGAGCGTGGTGGTTATGGGCGAGAGCTCTGAGAAGTTCTCCATAAGGAGAGGCACCCGTCAAGGCTGCCCTTGCTCTCCGATCCTCTTTGCTCTATATATTGACCCTCTAATCCAGAAAATATTAGGTTCTCCCAGGATTTCCCCGGTGGTATGTAATGGCCACATTAGTAAAATCTTGGCTTATGCCGACGATTTGGCAATTATTACAACCAACCCTCAACAGGCTCTCACGGCCCTAGTCGAAATAGCAGAGGAGTTTGGTAAGCAGTCGGGTTATTTATTAAATGAATCCAAAACTCAAATAATCTGTACTGGGAATCTAGTTAAAAGCGACTCGAGATACGTGGATTCAGCAACATATTTAGGGATTAAGATCAATGCTTCAGTGGAGGAAATAATGGCCGAGAATTATCTCCCACTCTTGAAATCCATCGAAAAAGAACTAAAGAGGATTGACGTGCTACATCTTTCTCTGATTGGGAGGGTAAATGTTTTTAAAATGTCTATTTTTCCTAGAGTTCTTTATTTGTTTAGAGCTATACCCCTTTTTCTGGAGGATAAACTAATTAAAAGATTGGATTCTATTTTTATAAGATTCATTTGGCAGTATGGCAGGATCAGGCGGTCTACAAACCATATGTCACTTCCTAGGGAGAGGGGAGGGCTGGACCTACCAAACCTGAGATTATATCACTGGTCCTGTCTTTTGACACAAATGTCCATCTTGTTCCAACATAAGATTAATCCTGGTGTTCTTAATTCGGCAGGCCAGGACATACCCTCGATTTTCGAGCTGCTAATCGGGGAAGAGGCCATTGGGCTACTGTTGCGCGAAGTTGACCGGAGATATTATAAGAGGCCCCGACTGAAGATCTTGGAAGGGGGCTGGGGGGTTTGGAGGTCTATCTCTAAGCTTTGCAAAATCCCAAAAGTAAATCTCCACCTGTGTAACTCTAGTCTGCTCCCTTATGTGGGGGCCGATAGGAATCTTCAGGTGTGGAGGGATCTTGGCATTAGGTCCTTTGGGGATATTTGGGGGGCCTTGAACCGCAGGGTTTTGATGCCCTCCAACAAAGGTTTGGCATTTCGGCCAATCACTGGTTTTTGTATGGCCAAGTTGTACGGTCATTAAAGGCATTGAGACCAAAACCCCTGTTAATGGAGGATGCCCCCGTAATCGAACTGTTAATTGTCGGGCGCAAGAAGATAAAATGGGTTTATAAGCAATTGATTACAGAACTGCAAGATGATTTGGAAAAAACGGAGGCTGCTATTGCTCTGAAATTGGGAGACCCTGATGTAGATCTGGATCTGGCCCTCACCCTGAATAAAAAAGTATTCAGATCTACAAATCTGAGGACCCAGCATTATAAATAGGGCTCCCGGTTTTATGGTATTTATTTTTTTAACATTTCCGTCTGTATTTATCCGTATTTATTTTTTGGTCATTTTATCTGTATTTATCCACATTTATTTTTGATGCAAGAAAGAAAAACGCTAAAGCTTGTATTTTTCCACATTTATTTAAATTGACATGCACACTTGCACTAGGCTGGTATAGCTGTTTAATTTAAATTGGAGCCTATGCTTAGTGCACTTAACATATTGGGAGCCAATTTCTTCCCTGTCCTCTAAGAAAAGATACATGTATGCGTGATTTTGATTTGGTCCCATTTGCGCAGATGTCTTGCAAAATGTCAACACATTACTACCTCTTTTACTCACATTTAATCGGCCATCACAGAGTGTCTGCTTGAAGAATATCAGATCATTCTCAGTGTGCACTAGAAGACGACCTACCCCACAAGGCATGGTAAATCGCATCTTCATCTGTACAGAATAGTGCTTTGATATGGATATTATGGGGAAAATGTAGAGCACAGGTGGTGCAACAGTCATTTCTGTTCTTGTTTTTGAACAAAAAATCAGAATACATTTAATAAAGAAGCAGATGTGAATGTGTGCAGCTTAGCAATTAATGTACAAGTGTATGCACCGTCTGTAAGGCACAGAACAGCGCAAGAATCAAGGAGAGGCACCTAAGCGGCCATTGTGTATTGCCAACCAGTGTGCTGGCGAAAAAAGCACTGAGTAATCAAAAGCAGCCTTACTTGTCAGTGTCTTCGCAGGCTGCCAGTGTCCGATTTCGGAGCGCTGTTGTTCTCTTCCTTGTTTTACACAAGTGCTGGAAGGGAAGGAGAGGGGAGGGGGAGGATGGAGCGAGGGCAGAGGGCTGAAGCGAGGAAAGGCACCAGAGAGGCCATTGTTCTCAAGCCACGCACTTTACTTGTTGAACCACAAGCCCAGTTTGTCATATACAGACAAGACCCCACGACAGTGCGCAGCCTTGTCTGTGTACTAAACTAAAAAAAATGGTTAAAAATAAAAGACAAAGGGTGAAGTTCTTCTGAACCCTAAAAGCTTTATGCTAATAGTTGTTGGAGGCATTTCTGCCCCCTGCCTTGCCACATCAACCTCCTTCACCCTCCCATACAACACAAAGCAAAATGTTGCTGGGCGGCAGCCGATGTCCTGGGGTGTTTTCACACCTCTTAATGGACATTGGCTGCTTGCACTTCCCCAACAATTATCTAGCCTGAACTACCGCTGTGAGAGGTGCTGGAGTGTCTCTACACACACGGCGCTCCCAGTCCCCCCCTCTCTCCCCCGTATCTGGTGCAGTTTCAGGGCAGCAGTTTCCCGTTTATTTTGGCTGTCCCTGTGCACCTCTGACTAGGATTTTTACAGAGGAGCATTTGTTTTGTAAGTATTTTCCCGTTTTTACATATAAATACAGGCAAAAAACAAAACGTTTTCCGTCTGTATTTATATGTAAAAATCCGTTTAAACGGAAAACCGGGAGCCTTAATTATAAAACTGTATTTAATTTATATCATTCCCCCGCCAAATTATTTGCTTGGGGGGTCAGGGTAGATGATAGATGCCCTAGATGTAATGCTCGGCAAGCCGATACCTTGCATATGTTTTTTAATTGTAGTTCTTTGTCCTTATTACAAAAGGAAGTTGGAAAGTTCTGGGAGGGGCTGCTAGGTCATAAGATAGATCTATCCCCTACCCTGATGTTACTGGGCTGTGATCACAAGCAGAAATTGGTACAGGCTGAGGAAGCGTTGGTTTTTATGTCTGTGGCGGTGCTTCGGATTTTAATTTCCTCGGGTTGGAAAGATATATTGGCCCCCTCCTTTCAAATGTGGCTCTCTAGACTGCTGAGCATACATAATATCGAGAGATCTCTGTATGCGCAGAAGAGTAAAAAAATGCGGGAGTTTGGATCTAGATTGTGGGCCCCGATATCAACGTGGAGGGAGATGGCCAGTAGTCAGTCGAGCTAGGGTCACAATTTTTAACCTGCTTTTACAAAGTCGTTCTTACTTAACCTTATGTACTGTATTCTGTGCTGGCTGGATATGTTTCGGTGTTGATTCTTTTTGTATTGATTTGTTCAAACTGCAAATAAAATAAATAAAAAAAAAAAAAAGAATCTAGTCAGCGAACATTTTTTTCCCCTCTTTCATTTTGAAAGCCCCCTTAGGTTTTCTTACCAAACACTCTCACCCACAACCCAGTTTCTCCACTTAACCTTATATGTATCATCATGCCAGGTCTTATACTTAAATTGATGCTCTTTCACTTGCACTCGTTGGCCATTTCCCTCTTTATCACAAATCGAATTACCCAAAGAAGTAAACCACCCCAGGTTCAACTTGGATGAAGACTCCGTTCCTCGTATCTGCTCAAAGGGAGAAACCTTGGTCACTATATTGAGTGTTGTTCTATAAGACCACAACATGTCTCTCAATACATCCTTCAACAACAACCTTTTGGACACTTACATTCACAAACATTATCCTGGTGTCCACCAACTGATTAGCATGGGGTCTATACAAAGCTGTACACCCGTATACCAAATTCAACTAATTCAAGAAAATGCACATCCCTTCGGAAACAAATTTACCCCGTTATTATTGGTAATCACCCCGGGAATACCTTCCCTAGAGAGCTCATCACTAAGAAGTTCAAGAATAATGTGATCTGACACATCTCATAGAAATCCATTTTGTTGCATAGTCCCCTAATGTAAGACTGGGGCGCAGCCACTCACCTGAAGTTCAGGTTGTCTGCAGGAGTGATGAACTCTCCCCTCTTCTCCTAGAACACCTCTTGGCACTATTGAACTCACTACAGGAGTCCCGGCAGGTGTCCCAAAATGGAAGGGGAATGGGATGAGAAAAAGAGAGAACACTTCTACTCCAAGCAGCCACTCCAGCCCGGCACCCTCGAGGGGATCTGTTTGCAGAGAAGGGTCGCCTTTTTGAAGACTTGCGTTTCTCTACAAAATAAGAAATACAACAGATGAGTACAGAGACACTTCTGGGCCACCCATGCGCACTCAACACAGAACATTCATAATAAGCGAGTTATGTTGGTCACCTGGTTCTCAAGAGCAGTTGAGATACTCTCTTAGCCTTTGTCTGTAGGTTACAGGAGAACACAATCCACATAATAGTTCCCTAAGAACAATGCTGCCAAAAAGGAGTCACTGGCTATGATTATGTGTCATCTACAGCGAGGAAAACAAATTGGACCTAGACATGTCGTTTTGGTCGCACAAAACACCCATAGCCAAATGTTCACATCTAGGCTTATATAGCCCGAAGGGCTATATAAGCTAGTGTCCATACAATATGATGATCAGAGGGGTAACAGGATGCTTCCGTGCACAAGGCGCAGTATCAAGTTCACAATATTCTTCTTAATATAAAAGTGCTAAGCAAATAGAGTAGAAACAAAACTCTCACAAGTTGGTAATGAGTTGGAACATAAAATGACCCCAAGCGCTAAGCTGAATTCAAATATGAAATGAGTTCAAACATAAAATAACTCCAAGCGCTAAGCGTAATACAAATATGAAATGAGTTCAAACATAAAATTACTCCAAGCGCTAAGTATAATACAAATATGAAATGATTTCAAACATACAATGACCCCAAGCGTTAAGCGCAAAACAAATATGTAAATGCCATAGTCTGGAATCAAAAGTCTCTTGAGCCATATACCAGGTGGCCAATTCACATTGCAAATATGCAAGGACAAGCCTTCCGATACCAACAGAAAATGTCAAAGACCTACTGCCTTTCACTTCACACACAGCCTTAAAGCGAGCTGCACTTAGCTGTCCGATGCTTGCTTCAGTCCCGGACCGACACATGCTTCTGTCCAATGGTGAAAGAGGAAATCCTGAAGTGGTGACAGAAGCAGTCTCCAGCTGAAGAAGGAACCAGGAGATTAAGCCAAGCATTGACAGGTACCAGGCTTCGGCTTTTATAACCAGTTCAGTGGCAGTTAACCACACATGGCTAGCCACGCCCATAAGCATGGCAGGTGCGCATGTCCAATAATGTGACACTGTTGATAGCACCCATAAACAACAAGCATTGGCAAAACAAGCACTGTCACCAACATATACAGTAAAAAGAAACAAACATTGGCAGTGCAAGAAAAGGAAAAAAGCCAAATGACTTAGTGGACAGAAACGTGAGCAAGCAGGGACCCCTGAGGGTGCCGACATACCAGACAGGACGGGGTGTTCCCGACACCTAACACAATGACAAACCTTTCTTTCTGCTGCAAGAGTTCAAAAGGTCAAACAATGTCCAATCCAAGTTTTCTCTGAGGCTCTTCTTAAGAAGTCACAGGTGACAATGTAGTGCCCTGAACACACCTAGACTTATCTGCCCTAGGGCAGGTGTAAGAATTGTACACTACTTCCTCAACCATCCTTCCCATTTATGGCTTCCAATGCATTGCTTTAACTCAACTTCCTTCTGATCAAAACAGGAGGTGCCATCCTATCCCCCCTACAAATTATACCATCCAACAAATACAATTCATCTCGCACAACATTGTACTGTTTCACCAACACAGATAACTCACATTTGGTAGGCCACACCTGCACAACACCATCTTTGATCATTGTGTGCTCTAATTCAACCTCTATAGCAACCAACCACTACTCCGTACTCATGTTATCCACCTGTTCCCATAGAATCAGTAACATAGTTGACCCCTGACTGCCTTCTATGGACATAACAGAAGTATTGCACTGTACCACAGGTAATCTTGATAAACAATTTGCCACCACAATTTTTGACCCAGGTAAATACTGTACCTCAAAACTTTATTCATTCACACAAAACCTGTAAGACTGGCATCAGTTTTCAAAATGGTTGTCCTCCGAACATCAAAATGTCCTACTGTTGGCATTTTTTATTTGTTGAAAAGTCATTGCACAATCTTCTGGCTATACACATTTCTCTCTTTTCATCAAAAGTTACCTCAGCGGAGGATCCACTGATGCAATGTTAATAATGAATTTGAAGTAATACTCCGCACTGTTCCCGGAATGATTTAAACTTCCTTGTCAAGAGGAACTGGGGCTTGAACAGTCAAGTCCTCCATAGGGCTAATTCCCTCACCAGAAATAGTGTACCCCAGATATTTCACAGTTCCCACTCTGAACTGACATTTCTCTGTCTTGACAGTAAACCCATCTTGAAAACCTCCAACAGCTCTCATCATGCTCCGAGCAGTCCTCCCCATACACTACTTTATTTATTTATTTAAAGGGTTTTATATAGTGCGAACAAGACCACAGGGGTTATCAGAGTGCTTTGCAAATGGGTAGTTACGAGGGTACAACAAATAACGAGAGTAGCACAGACTGGAACAGTAAAGGATACAATTGATCATAACAATCAAACATTTCAATAAAGGCAAGAGTTAGAAAGCAAGTCCTAGGGTGAAGCTCGAGATCTAATCAGAACTTTCTTCCATCAGAACCTCTTTAACTTTCTTATGAAGGAAGCAGTAGTTAATTGCACAACCGAACAGGACAAGGACAAAACAGATAATAACAATCATAGCATTTCTCTAAAGAGAAGAGTAAGATAGCAAGTCCTCGGGTGGGCTGGGGGACTAGCCCCGAAATGTCTTCATCAGAATCTTTTTAACTTCCCTTTTGAATCAAGCTGTGGAATTATTCACTCTTATTCCAGGTGGCAAGGAGTTCCAAATTCTAGGTGCATTACCCGAGAATGCTCGATTGTACGTTTTCTTTTTATGGAATTTCTGTGGCTTGAGTAGTAAGGTGCCGGAGCCCCTAGAGGATCTGGAGCCTCCAGAGAGCTCAAGTTTTTGTTCAAGATATAATGGAGTGTTGAAATGTGGAGATTTGTGGGTCAAGCATGCAGTTTTTTTTATGTATCCTTCCCTCATACGGGAGACAATTAAGAGATTTTAACTCAGACAAGACGTGATGATAACGTTTGGAGCCTGTAATAAGCCTTGCAGCGAAATTGAGAGAGGCCTTAAGTGGCGCCATCTTCAATCTCGGAAGTGCACAGAGGGTTGCGCTACCATAATCCAGTTTAGAGATCACTAATGCTTGCACTGCAGTCTTGAGGTCATTGTGGGGTAGGAACGGTTTTATTTTCCTTAGGGTGCTCAACTGGAAGTTCGCTCCTTTGGTGAGAGAACTAATGTTTTTCTGCATATTCAAATGTTTGTCCAACATTATTGCGCGAGGGCTTGTAGAATCAATGATGTTTGGAGTGCAGTTGAGGGCTGTAAGTTGATGCACCCATTTTGCAATGACTGGGGACTGTTTGTCTGGGGCAATGAGGAGGAATTCTGTTTTGAGAGAATTCAATTTCAGATGATTGAAAGTTTGCATTTCCTGCAGTACAGTTGAGAGATCTGATGTCCTCTGGGGAGGAGATTTTCAGGTACAGTTGTGTGTCATCAGCATACATGTGATAATGGATGTTGGACAATTATAGGATTTCTTTTAGAGGCTCCATGAACAGGTTGAAAAGAGTGGGTGAAAGTGTGGACCCCTGAGGTATCCTCAGAGTGCGCGGAGATAGGTTGTACAGAGACAGTTTAACCTTCAGCCTTCGGGTTCTATTGTGTGAAAATCAGGAAAACCAGTTAAGCACAGTACCTGGATGGCAGCGATGGCGGATGCAATATAATGAGCTCCGCACAGGCCTGATATCCTGCAGATCCCTCATCCTCTTGCAGCTCTCCGCACCATGAAGGGCAGACACTAGGTCTCTGGACACTACCAGTGAGACCAGTACGTGGCGTGGGGAAGCGGGACAGCACTGACCCGCAGCTGTGAGACAAGCCTATAGTCAGTGCACTGCATCAGCTGCCACCAAGCGCATACTGGAGAGTCAAATTACACCCCATGCCGGGGGTGTGATCGTAGTGAAGTGCGGCCGCAAGGCAATAGAACGAGGACCTGGTGAGTTTGGGTGGTGGTGCCTCCCCCTCTATCCTACCTGTGCAACAGCCTTCTCCGCCCTGGTCTGAAGAGGCATGGTGGGCAGGTCGCACATCCCTGCACCCTGCAATGTGCAGATCACCGAGGCCTAGGTGCGAGCAGTACGCTGGCCCTAGCATTGCAAAGCTGGCGAGGTGTAGGACATCATGAGGGTGCGGACTTGAGGTACACGGGGACGGGGGAGATCAGATGAATGGACCCCCCCTTCGACTTGCACAGCACCGAACCCAATGCAGTATCCCAGATACCTGGGGAGACCCACAGACGAGGCCATCTCTTTGGCCCGGGATAAGAGCTGCACACAGCCAAAGTGCACCGCAGGATCACGGATAGCGCCCTAAACTGTGGATACTTGGAGCAGTCTGGGACACGGAGGACAGCTCCCTCTTCCCCAGTACACTTACATGCCTGAAGTCAGACAGTTTCTCAACCGGCCAGGAGCATTCAAACTGTCATTAGAACATCGAGGAGTACCGCAAAGCTAAACGGGCACTGGTGGTCCCTCCCCCTCAAGCAAATCGCACATCAAGCTTGGTTAGGGAAGGTGTTGACCGCGGATGGGCTAGACCCCATAACAACACACAGCATCTGAGGACGCCGATCAGAAAATCACCCCCCCACAGAACATAGCTGCTGAGAAGACAGTAGCAGGCCACTGTTTCTGTTCCTGCTACCCGACCAGTTCACATTTCTGCCTCTAAAGAAACAAAAGGCTGGGTGACGTATCTCCTTAGCAGTGCCTGTCATCATGTAGATCACAATTGTGAAACTAAAAGCTGATAAATCTGCAACTGGCGACACACAAGCGATAACGCTCCAATGATGAAGATACTGTGGACAAATCCCTGTCAGCCATGTTGTCAGACCACTCACGCAAATTCGAGGGACTGCTCACTGCTGTCATGGATGTCAAATCGACACTGGAACCAAAACTCGACTCGATCTGCATTGTAATGGGAATCCTCAAGGAAGATCGCAAGAAACTCAAAGAAAAAACGGAGCAGACCGAATCTACTCTAGCAACGCTAAGCCCCATGGTGAAAGAGTCAGATGAGCAAATAAGCACATTGCAAACAGAGGTGACCTACCTACGAGACCGCTTCGAGGATCAAGAAGGGCACTCTAGGTGCAACAATGTGCACATAGTGGGCCTGCCAGAACGGTCAGAGGGACACAACATTGAACTCTTCCTAGAAGACTGGTTCGTGGGGACGATAATGCATGGCAAACAGTCTACCTTCTTCTTGATGGAGAGAGCACACAGAGACCCAAGATGTCCACCCAGACAGGGCGCAATGCCAAGACCAGTGGTGGCGCGCCTATTTAACTACAGGGATAGAGACCAAATCCTCCAGGTATCAAGAGCAAAGGGCCCATGGATTGTAGATAATGCCAAAGTACAAATCCACCCAAATTATACCTTGGAGGTTCAAAGACGCAGGTCATCCTTCATAGCGGTGAAAAGGGTACCCTGTGAACATGTAATAAAATGTGCACTGCAGTTTCCAGCAGCCTTGCACATCCAACACGAAAGCACAACCCAATTTTGGAAAACCCCAGAGGCAGCATGGGACAGGCTGAAGCAGAAAAGACTGGCACCAACAAGAGGAGGCAAACAACCCACATTGCAGGGGTGGCAGACGCAACGGACGATAAGAAAATGCTCCAAGAAGTGGGAAAACACGTAATGTCCTCCTCCCCCAATGCATCTGGCTCAGATCAGACATACAACAGGAAGACATAACGCCCCTCTCAGCCACCCAGATAGCTGCATCAGTGGGGGACGGTCCAACAGTCACACCACAAAAGGCAGACGACCTAATGTGACCTACTCTTCTGAGGTTCTGAGGTTTGGAGTGGGCAGGGGAGGATGAGTGGGCACTACGATGACTCCCGCCACCTTCATATTGTCCAACCTAGTGGAGAGACCCTGCAGAGGTATAGACTAATCAAGGGCATGACAAGACCACTTGACACCCTCCCCCCCCCCACAAAGCAGGCAATTCTGAATAGAACCTTACTTAATATAGTTTTAAATAATACAGTTAAACATGCATTGAAGTGCAAATGGCTGGGCACCAGTTGGCATACTGGCTGGGGTATGGGCCATGTTATTGATTATTTGTTATTGTATCTCTGTGAGATGGATGTATACTCTTCAACCACGGTCAAAGACCATGTTCAGGTATTGTTTAAGGGAATGAGCTGGATTGGAGGGTAGGGGGGGGCCTTCCACTTGGAAAATGTAGAGGACCCTAGCGCAATACACCCACATATGCCACACACAATTTTGTTAACATCCATATTAACATGGGATGTTCGCGGGCTAGCAAGCCATACTAAGCGCTACAGAGTCTACCAATATCTTAGGAGAAGGAAAGTATCAATAGCATTGCTGCAGGAGACACACCTCACAACGCGAATATTGGAGGCAATGCATAAATGTTGGTGGGGCCAATTGGTAGGCACCACCTACTCTAGTTATGCTAGGGATACCCTGATATGGGTGGCACCTGGAACACCGTTGTAAATCAGTCATACCCGTGCTGACCCAGAGGGCAGATATTTGGTTATTTAGGGGCAGTTAGATGGTCAACCAATATCACTGATATTTATTTACGTTCTGAGCACTAATCAGGCTTCCTTTTTGCACTCCTTCTCCCCTGTGTTACTGCAAGACACGCTGACCCCTGCTTTTTGGGGTGGGGACTTCAGTTGTACATCATAGATCGCCCCCGCCCTCTGATATCTGGGTCACTAGCTTTCGCACTAGCATGTAGCCTATATAATTGGGCTACAGACTTACACATCCAAGACACATGGAGAGGCCTACACCCATAGGGCAGGGTATATTCGTTCTACTCGGGCCTACACGACCTACATACCAGGATAGATTTAATATATGGGTTATAGGAAGGTCTTGCAAAGGTCTCCTGAGCGGAATACCTTGGACGCTCTCTGTCCGATCACAGCCTGTTGCAGTTGTGGCTAACCTGGGGTAAGATTAGATTGGAAATACCTACTTGGCGATTGCCTATAGTGGCACTCAAAGACATACCCTTGTGGACTGCCATGTCTGAGAGTGTGGCCTTCTACTTTGGGGAAATTTCAGGCTCCGCTTCAAACCAGGGTATTGAATGGGATGCATTCAACGCTGTTCTGAGGGGTAATGTGATTAAATCCGTATACAGAGCCAAAATGGTTCGCCAAAAGGAAATAACTTGTTTAGAACTAGAGATACGTCAACTATAACAAAGCAACATTAACCCAAACTCAAAGACAGGACGGCTTGCAAAGATACAATTAGACCTTAAGAAGGCATTAGACCGACTAGGAGCAATTGATTACAGGGAATACATGGCTAAAAGACATGCTAAAGGTTACAAAGCAGGCAAGATCTTGGTGTAGCTATTACGCTTCTATGTACTGAAAACTCTGATACTAGCTATTAGAGATGGGGCAGGTCATGTAGTTAATACTCAGGATGAAATAAACATGACTTTCAACTCTTACTATGCAACACTATATAGCGCCAACCAGAATGTAGATACAATTGAGCTACAGTAGTTCCTATATGACATTACACTTCCACAGTTACCGCTGACAAGGTACACAGAACTAGAAAAGCCTAAACAATAACTGAAATAGAGGAAGCCATACAACAAATGGCAAGTGGAAAAACACCTGAGGCAGATGGTAGGCCTGACCCAGTTGGCTTGGCAACCAAACCGCATGTACATGGATGCTTTCGATAAAGAAATCTTACCTCCCTCATTGCAGGAAGCAATATTGATGGTACTTCCTAAGCCAGATAAGTATCCCTTACTGCTTGTCTCATATCGACCCCTGTCCTTATGAAACATGGACTATAAGATCCTAGGAAGAATAATTCCAAATAGGTTAATGGTCCTGACACAAATATTGGTGCACCAAGACCAGGACAGTTTAATACCAAACAGGAGCACCTTCCTAAATCTGCGAAGGCTATTCATGCTAATGGACTGGGTGAAAACACATGGAACACATGGCTTGGTGGCATCACTCTACATAGAAAAAGCATTTGACACACTGGGATGGCGGTACCTTCAGGAATTGCTTACATGATGCCGAATAGGCCCCCACTTCCTGCGATGGGTGTCATTTCTATTTAACTCCCCAACAGGGCGAGTTTGCACTGGCACAATCATCTCGGAGCCGTTCAATATAGTACGGGGCACACGACAGGGCTGTCCATTATCGTCTATTATATGCGTCCTAGCAATGGAACCCCTGGCATGTACACTTCATAAAAATGCACAGGACAGGGGATTAAAGGTCTACAATCAATGGTATATAATATCATTATATGCAGATGACGCATTAATATACCTCAAGGATAATGCGTCAAACCCACCAGAATTTATGTGACTGCTGGACCGATTTGGGAAAATATCGGGCCTCAAGGTTAACTGGGGCAAATCTCTTCTTTTCCCACTGACAACGTTTACACTCGAACAGCGTGGACAGCTCACCCATTGCCCTAGAGCTGTGACACATTTAAGTATTTAGGTGTCCAAATCTACCACTCACCCTCTGACTTAATGGACAGAAACTTGAGCAGAACTCTGACTAGTGCCAAATCATTGGTGCAGTTCTGGACAGGACTACCCTTGTCACCCATGGGCCGTATCGCCATCTCCAAAATGCTACTGCTACCAAGACTGATTTACTTCTTCGCAGCCCTCCCAATACAAGTACCTCAAAAACTATTTCTGGAACTAATGGCATTACTCACAGCTCTAATATGGGACACAGGTAGAAAACAGGTCTCACTCATGAAATTACATGCACCACTATCTGAGGGGGACTGGGAGTCCCAAATTACGAATTCTATTACGCAGCCGCACAATTACAATGGCCGATGAGGTGGATTGCAGGACACCATTTATTTAAATTGGAACGTTGGGTTGATACAGCCCAACCACATATACTCTTAGAATGGCTCTTTGACTCTGAGACTACAATCCCGAAAAAGCCAGATAATCTATTTATGTCTACGGCCAAACTCCGATGGTGTCAATAAGTACATGAGCTGAACCCCCCTTCACATATGCAGCTGCTGTACCACTATGGGCAGCCCCTAATTATACAGTGCATGCTCGTAGACCAGAAGTGATGGAATGGAAGAATGGGGAAATAATAGCCTGGGAGATTTGATTGGTGATTCCATACTTATCGCATTTGACATAATGGTAGAGGAATTCGGGATACCCTCATGCTCTTTCTTATTATATGTCACACTGATAAATCAGTTACAAGTGTTATGGAATAAAAACACTTGCTGAAGCCAGAAGTATCCCACCTACCCCAAACACTCCACACTCATGGTACTGCCCGATGGGCCATTACAATGTTATACACATCTCTACCCTGAGACAGGAAACCTCACTTAACAGCACTGCAGGCTTACTGGGACGAGGAACTCTTGCTAACAATGGACACAATGCCTGGCTAACCCTCATACCATCTCAATGAATGCAAGGCTCAAGTATACACAATTCAACTATTTACATCATACCTATCTCACTACACGCAGGATAGCTAGAATGTAACCTGGCTCCTCAGACAGCTGCCCACGCCGTGGCACCCCTATGGACACGTTTGAACACATGTTTTGGTCATGCCTGACAATAGTCCCGTACTGGGAAGCAGTAGCGGGAATACTATCAGAGGCTACAGAAACAACAGTGCAGCCACTCTGACAACACTTCCTACGAAGGATCACTAAGTATTCACCCAAACGCAAAGCAATAAACACATTTCTAGATTTAGCGCTAGTGGTGGCAAAATGTAGTTTAGCCATGAGCTGCAAAGCGAGGGTGCCTCAACTATCTCCCAATGGCTAAAAGACCTACACAAGGTGTTAATGGCAGAAAGAGACATCATACAGGGACGACAGGCAGACTTACAGACCACAACTAATTCCATAACTGGAGGGCATACCTCACAGTCATTGAAACCAAACTAGCAAATGACAAACTACAGATGTGGTTGGCAGGCAGGACATGGGCACTACACGAGTTACCTCACTCAGGGAAGCCGGGTGCATAGGTGTCTTTTGGTGTCGGGTCACGTCGCCGTTTTCCATGGAAGCTGAAGAAGTTTTGCTGCTTGCGAAGACTGGAGAAGTGTCCGGTGGAATCCAAGGCTGGATTCAAGATGACAAGGACCTGAAAGCAGAAGGGACAGTGTTCACAGTCACTTGCCAGTGACCCGGGCCAGGAAGATGAATGCCCACGGAAGTCGGGTGATTTCAGGTGATCAAGGGTGTTTTGACTCTTCAGCCACAAGGTCCAGGAGGCGTCGACGATGACCAGGAGCTGTATTCAGAGTGTCCCACGAAGTCCGCAGCTTACTGAGGTGTCGGCAACCAGATTGGAGCCAACAAGCCTTGCTAACAGTAAGTCTTGTGGAAATTGAATAAAGTCAGCGGTGCAGACCATCAAGGTCTGAGGGACTCACCCAGCTAGAGTAAGTCAGGGCAGGCCTGGAGCAACCAGGGGAATCCTTTGGTTTGATGAGAAAGTCTTCAGGGGACCCACGAGCCAGCCGGCAAGGGATCGCAAAGACGCCTCATGAGGATTCGCTTCACAGGAGCCCACGGTCACTCGGAACGAGGTAGGCCTAAAGGCACACATGTGGTCCAATGCACAAGTTTGTAGAACGTCGTGAAGGGGTTGCATTTGACAATAGTGCACGGTACCCGGGTATTGCTGTTTCTCGTCACTCGTGGGGTCCACTCGACTCAGCTCTGCTGGGGACTCACAATGGCCATCGAGAAGTCAGGAAATCCACTTCCGGGGCAGCAGGGACTTCGGACTCCAGCGGGAGCGGGCAAGTTTATGACCGTTGGTTCAAGTTTTTGGTGCCTGCATAGCAGGGGAGTCACTCCTTGACTCCAAGGGAGATTCTTCAGTCTTCCAAAGGTAGTGGAACATCGAAGGTCCACGATTCTTCTTGTAGAGCGTCGTCCAGGGATATCTAGTTTGCAATGGCAAGGTTTCCCTATCTTATACTAAAGGAAAGGGAGGGACTAGCTCTATGACCACTCCTCTGGGAGGGTCAGGGGAGTGGGTGGTTACATTCACTTCCCTTTGTCCAGTTTCACGCCAGAGCAAGGGCAGGTAGCCCCTGAACCGGTTTGAGCTGGCATATGCACAGAGGAGCCTACTGCTCCCCCAGTGCAGGACTTCAAAGCACTCTAGGAGTGCACCCACCCAGCCCCAATACACTAAATCCTGTCTGGAAGGTGGTTACACCTCCCTGTGACAGGATGCCTATTGTTGGGCCTCCTCCACTGCGAGTTTCAGTCAGCAGCAGGAGGGCAGCCCAGTGTCTGTGCTGGGGGCATCCATTTTGTGATGCCAGGGCTCTTTCAAATTTCTACCGTGTTTCCACAGTAGGTACATGTCCCCTCTAGAAGGGTGGGATCATACTCCCACACAAGTTACTGGTGTGGGGGTATGATTCCAAGTTGTTTGACACCAATCACAACATGTTTTGATGCAGTAATTCCAAAGTTAGCATTTACCGGCAGGTTCTAATGCACTTAAGAGTGTATGGTTTAACTGCATCCACAAACAGCTACAGAGAATAGACTCTGAGGACTGCAGAGGGGCCCTGCTCAGGCAGAGGCCTCCCCTCACATGGAAAACCAAGCACCCTGCCCTCAGGATTGATAGGGCCTGTCTTAGGTGTGACTGACAGGTTTATATGTGTGTGCAAGGTGAGATATAGGGAACCTATACCTCAGTGAGGAGTGCTAACACTACCTCACCCAGGCTGCAGTAGCAGGCCTGTGGTGTCAGATTTAGTCTGCTTCCCAGGGGTGGCATAATACATGCTTCAGCCCCTGGTAGGCCTGTGAAGTACCTATGCCCTTGGTACCTAAGGTACCATATACTAGGGGCTCATAAGGTACCACAGTATCCAATCACTAGTGCATCTAATATGCACACCAGTCATTTAAGGGAGTAAGCAGATAGGCTTGGGTCCTGGATAGCAGGATCCCAGCCAGACTAGTCAAAAACCATTCAAACACCAGGAACAAAAGTGGGGGCAACCATGCAGTCAGATTCCACCTTCCTATAAGTACCCTAAGCAACCCGACAACCAGTATATACCACATGATGTGGGGGGATACTAAGGGGGAGATTTACTAAGATGTTGCGTCATTTTTGCGTCACAAAATCTTTTTTTCCTGATTTACTTCCCAGCACTAAACTTGTTTAGTGCTGGAAATAACGTAAAAGTAATGCAAGGCTGCGCCTGCACTGCTTCGCATCACTTCGCACAATGGGGGTGTACCAAGGGTGGGGCATTGGCATTCCCATGCACTCACCTAAGGTTTCCCACTCTAAACCCAATTAACTAAATACAGTAGATTGGTTTTAGGGTGAGAAAACTGTGCCCTTTTCAAGTAGGCGCAAGGAAGAAGAAATGCTTTCATTTCTCCTTTTTCCGACTTTGCTGCATGCTGCACTGTGCAGCACGCATACAAAGTGGGAAAAGCTTTCCCTCATGTCTAGGCACAGTATTTTGTACAGGAAGGATACCCTTCCTTTACAAAACCTATGCTAGCCACACACAGACACCATAGCGCTATGACGCTAAGGTGTGTGCGTGGCACACTGCAGCTGTAATCAGCGCCGGCACAAGGGAAAGGGGAGGAGAGAGCCACATCTTTGAAGATAAGACGCTCTCCTGCTCCCTCCCTGTCACGTAATGCAGCACAGAATCGCGGGAGGCTTCACTACATTGCGTGGAGATTTGGTAAATCTACCCCTAAGTCTGCAAAGCAGTAACACATTGTTATTTGATAATACAGTAATATAGACACCATTAGTCTCCTATTTTATTATATGTTATAAACTGGATAATTACTTGTAAATGAGGTATAGGACAACTCTCATCCACATGTGTAATTAATTATTAATCATTAATCGCATGGGCTGTGCTTTTTGTGAAACAGGTGTGACGACGATTATTATGCATTACTCACGCTCACATGTCAAGAGCAGATGAATATTATACAATGTTACGCATACATATTGAAGTTACTGTAAAAATGCAAAAACCTCAATAAAGAATTATTTTTAAAAAGCATAGTCCCCGATAACCCCATCCTGTGCTCCAGTAGGCTGATGAGGGTATCATGTTTGACTGTATCAAAAGCAGACGAAAGGTCGAGGAGGATCAAAAGACACAACTAATTTTGGTCCAGCATTCGTAGTGTATCATCAACAATGTGAGTAAGAGCAGATTCCGTGCTATGACCCTGATGGAAGACGGATTGGAATTTGTCTAGTAGTTAGAATTGTTCAATGTGGCTACATAGTTGGGTGTGGAAGCATTTCTTGAGGAGCTTCTCCAAAGTAGGAATGGTGGAGATTGGGCAAAAATTGTGAAGGTTAGTCTGGTCTGCCGTGTTTTTTTTAGGATGGGGGTGACTTTCCCCGACTTAAGGCAATCCGGGATTCACCCTTGAAGCAGAGAGGTGTTAACTATCTTCGTCCAGAGAGGGAGTATGGATGATCTGATCTCCTCGAAGAGGTTCGGTGGCACGGGGTGGCTCATATGGTTGGAAGGTTTCAGAGTAGCCAGAGTTTTGCGAATGATGCTCTCATCTATGGTTTTGAATAGGCTCCAAGAGGCATTGTTTTTGGGAGGGAGAACCAGACGTTGTGGTGGCACACCCAACCCAGAGGGTGGAAAAGTGGAAGGGAGCTTCCCACGTGCTGCCCGTAGTTCCAGTTTGATCTTTGTTGATTTATCACAGAAGGTAGCAAACGCCTCACAATTGGGCTGCTGACAGGGTTCCAATGAGGGAGGGTTAGGTGGGTTGTTAGATTGAAGCTTGATGAGTTCAAACTGTTTTTTGGTCGTTTTTTTTTTTGCTTGATCTAGTTGTTTACTGAAGTAGCTAGCTTTAGAGCATCTGATGCCTTTGTTATATAAATTCATCAGAGATCTCAGCTGAGTAAGATGGTCAACGGAAGGCGAGGATCTCCAAGATGTTCTGCTAGTCTCAGATTGCTTCTGTCCGTATTTAGGCTCCCATTATACCAAGGTTTGGAGATTTTGGAGGGCGTTCTTTTTAGCTGTGGGGGTGCTAGAGTCTAATATGTTAGACATTAAGTGATTGTAGTTGTCTGTAAGGTCACCAACATCAGACATGTCTGGAGGAGGAGGCAGGATGCTGTCTGTGTGGGAGGACAGATCATATAAGTTAATGTTTCTCAGATTTTTTTGTCAGTGTCTAAGTTTCTTTGGCTGAGATTTAATGGTTCTCAATAGTTCTGAGATGAGGAAGGAGATGCAGTGGTGCTCCGTCCAGTCATGGGGCGATAGATTCAACTTGAATAGAGTTGCTTTTATCAATTACCAGATCTAAGGTAGCCACCCTTGATGTGAGTAGGACTTTCACATATTTGAGTGGGGTTGATGTCTAATATGAAGGATTTGAGGCTATTGACTGACGAGTCATTCAAGTCATTCCAATGGAGGTTAAAGTGTCCCAGGAAGATCTGGGTGTTGTGACAGTCCAAGTTCATAGAGGTGATTTGTTCTATGAAAGGGGGATTGTCTCATGGAGGGTGGTAAAGCGTGTGGAATTTGCAAGCATGCCTGTTTTGCATGAGACCTTAAAGCACAGGTATTCACATGATGACAGGGAATCAGAATGTAGTTGTCTAACTGATAAATTGTTACGATGAATACATGTGATGACTCCACCTAACCCACGCAGTCTAGCAAGCCTGATGATGGTATAGTTAGGGGGCACTAGAATGTCGATTATTGGTACAGATGAATCGTAAAGCCAGGTTTCCGTCAGAACTAAAACATCTGGATCATGTGCAAGGATGAGGGCAGCAATGTCTACAGCTTGTCGGACTGCTGATCTGCAGTTGAGAAGCATGCATTTAAGCTGTGGTTTGGGATCTTCTGGGGAACGAATAGTGGTGGGGTCTACGGTGAGGTTGATCTTATTTGAGGATCTAGAGGTAATTGTAGGTTCTCTAGAGGGGTCAGAGTGGATTGCTTCAATTTAGCACCTCATAGCTATGTTCATAATAAATGATGGATCATAAGAGAAGAAGGGTTCATATATCCAAATCTTGGAGTGAGTCTTTACCTCTGAAAGGTCGAGATGGGTCCTTAGGGAAGGGTGATGTTTTCCATCTTTGGTGAGTAGGAGCCCTTAAAGGTACGGTCATAGTGTGTATGGGACATACAGACAGCCTGATGCTGGAATTCAGGAGATGTGTGTAGTTGTGGGGCACAGTCTCTGAAAACCCACAGCCTTCCTAATAACCGATAGCTCGGAGGTGTGGAAAAAGAGGCTTTGAAAAACTGTCTCAAGTTGTTAAAGGGTAAGTGAGATATCATCCAGCCTGGATTCCAGTCCGGTGCGGGAGCAGGTTCCTGACACTTGGGGATAGGAGCTTTGAGGGAGTGGGAGCTGTAGGGGGTAAGGTTAAATAGGTTCATAGTCAGGGTAGATATGTGAGATGCCTCATTCAGAGGTAGAGGTAGCAACTGGTTATGGAAAGCCAATAAAATTCAATTGCATCATACAATTTCCTTACATTACTAAGAGAGTACCACAACAGCAACGTTGAACGGCTGAGGGCAGTGGTCAATAACGTGAGGTGTAAGCCAGGGTGCAGCCACAAAACTCTGAAACAATGAGTCAGCAGATGCAGAATCTTCAGCTATGGGAAGCAGCTGAAGGCAAAGCAGTAAAAAGGATGGACCAGGCTATCAGAGCAAGAAAGAAACCAGCAATAGGAGCAGTGAACACAGATGGACAAAAGTTGACCAAATATAAAAGGCAGGAACATGGCTAGAGACAATTGGCTCCTCATCACCAATAATAAATAATGGCAAGACAAACAGGAAGATTGAAAGAGTAGCTTTATTCAAGAAGAGTACCAGCTGCCCGGAGGCAGTGTTATGCTCCTGGGGTTCAGTCAACGTCAGCTCACAACTGTCATAAGAAACATAAGTAAACAACAAAAGAATGTACATATCTCAGGTGAGGTGAGACCAAACTTGGATTGAAAGTAAGGGACAAAAAGAAAACAGTTTAAAGGCAAGGCACAAAGACCACAATAGTGGAATCAAAATGCAGATATAAAAACAGATAGTAATACCACAAAGGCCCAACACAAAATGTAATTCCAAGAAGCCACTTCAAGGAGGGAAACTCTACCCCCAAACTGGTTGACTGGATTTTAAATGTGAAGTGAAGCACTGACTCTGGTTGGCAGTGAGCAGCTGTCCAACTGCTAATGACCTTGCCTGTGTGAAAATCCCCAGCTGGACCATGTAATCCAGAGATGCACACACAGTGCCAAGGAACCCTCTCTTATCCTCACCAGAAGTCAGAAAAGGGTTTCACCAGGAACCACGAAACAAAATCTACAAGTGCTGGAAAGATGAATGTGCAACTCTGGTAAGCACCCTCCATGTACCTGCAGCAAAGTGTATTGCTTTTGTACATCCTTGAATTGCCCTTTTAAGATCCATCACCTAGTTGGTATGTGCAGAATTCAGATTGAATGATTCTGAGATACACCAGAGTGGTCCCAATTTGTGTCTTAGTGCCTTTGGGCTCATACCGTATTTGAAATCGTGGGTCAGACAACGTCTCGCTCCATAATCACTGAGGTTGGTCAACTCTGAGTGTGAAGCCTTTGACTGTTGAACTGAGGTTGCTAGGCCCCCAGGTAATGAAATATCCTTACTTTAAGAGATCGAATAACACTAACCATAAACCAAGAAGGTTGGCATATCTTCCTAGAGTTCTTATATCAATCACTGAATTCTGATAACCTTTTGACCTGCTTCACAATAAAAAATAGGAAAAGTACTAGCGTTCAGGCAGATTTCTGCCTCTGCCTGAACACACTTTCCCTACATTTTGCTGTTCACCAAGGTTTCCAAGGAATACATCTGCAAAGCTGTGCCAAGCACTGCTTTCCAGAACCACTCCTTGAGAGGACAGGTGACCTTTCCTGTAGAGCGTTCTACTCAAGGGAAGTATGATCTTCAGTGTAAATGCAATTGTTTTCTCTGCAGGGAAAACATTGTTCCCCATAGGGAAAGCCCATGACCAGCACCCTTTCCAAATCTGGGGGTGATCCTTTTCCTCCCCCCATCCGGAAAGGAAATTACTTTAGCACTGTACAGGTGTACATCTCCAACCATCTCCAGGGTGGGAGTGGGTCGGATTTGAGGTTGGGCATGCACACAAACATACATGTTTGTGGGTGTTCGAAAACATCCAACATGAATCATACCTTGGAATGACCACTTTCAACCTCTTGAGTGGGATTTACAATTGCAGAGATCCCAGCACTTGTTACAGAGATTTTCAAACATGTTAATGGATTTACACCTGTCAGTAATCCCTTTGAGAATTCCTGAGGGGTTATTTTAAGGTAAATTTGGTTCTAAACATAAGTGTACGGCCAAATTTACCTTTGTGAATAAGGCATTTTTGTTTCCATTGTCTTGAGTTACTGCTCTGCTATCTTTTAGATTATTCCTTATTTCTGCCAGGTAATCATTTGTTAATCCTAATATAGAGAAGCCGGGTTTGGGCAGTGAATTGTGATCATCCATTTTACTGGACAATTTTTGCACAGAGGTTGCTATTGCAAACAGTAAATGTTTGCAAAGGGTATATCCACTAGTAAGCACCATCTACATTTTTTAAGATGGTGATTGTTACAATTGTAACCATATCAATTATTTAGTAATCGTGCATTGTGGGTATTTAAGGAATTTTGTCTTACAATTTATTTCTATTACGCTAATTTTCTCTGTGTATTCTGATGGGTGCTTTTTTATTATTTGATCACAATCTTTACTGTGCATTAATTTGAACATGTTTAAATATAATTAAACTTTTTTGTATGTATGAAAATTCACAGCTCATGAAAAATATTAACTTCTTTATTCCACTAATGATAACTAATCTGTACTGTACCTGACACATTCTCACACCACCCACCATCATCTAAAAGTTGACTGCTTGTCAACATGTATTTTGAGAGTCAAGGAGGCATGGTGGGCCAACTTTCCATTGCAGGCTGAGTACCCAGAGTTCTTGCTAGTGGGGAGCACCTGCATTATCACATATAAAATTGCTAGGGCGTCCATAAGACTGCAAGGATCAAGAAAATGTTTACGTTCTGGAGATCCCTCTGCTTTATTTGTGATGATGAACCTATCTTACGGATTCCGTTCCAGTTTTACAAATGCATAAACCATGAAGTCTTTGACCTGTATTTATAAGTTTAATGTCTTCATACGTCTGTGTATACATCTTGGTCTGCCTAGTTGTTATTTCATGTAAAATATTCCTGATTTTGTCTGTTATGAAAGTAGCAATTGCATCGGCTCGATTGTTACAGACTTCATCTAGGACTTTCTAGATTTGCTAGATATCCTTTGTCAGGGCAGGGGAGTTTGATATTCGAGTACTTATGTTGTCAAAGATAATTTCTCAAATGTATCTCATCTAATATATCGCAGTGATGTCACCTTACATTTGTAGTATCCATTTTAGTACCCAGTATACCTGTCTAGATTCCTTAACTCTATGACCCTCATGCCAAGAGGACTTCACATTTCCAGTATCGATTTTAGTGCCCAGTGTAGCTGTCTGGATTCCTTAACTCTATGACCCTCATGCCAAGAGGACTTCACATTTCCAGTATCCATTTTAGTACCCAGTATAGATGTCTAGATTCCTTAACTCTATGACCCTCATGCCAAGAAGACTTCACATCGCAATTCAGATGCACACAGGAGTTTCGCCTGCTGGAACTTTGCTGGTGAAAACTAGCATTTCAAGCTCCACTTCTCGGACACGGAAAGACATGTTGTCTAAGTTATTCCCTTGCACAAAATGAAGAGGTAATACCGCATCCATTAAATACTTCACTGGCTCAATATATTGGTCTCTCTGTTTCAAAAGCTTTCAGGTCCCAGAGGGAAAAACAGTATCTTCCTGCACCTGTGGTAATCAATCTGTACAGTCACTTTTGCATTTTATGTTCTTTTGCAATTTGCACATTTTACCAAGTAAGCACCTTTTAAAGCCCCTGCTGCGCAAATTAGAGATCCAGCAGTGCAGAGTAGCTTTGCTCCACCTACACCGCCTTGGCACCTGAAACCGGCTTTCGTGTATGTGCCTTCCTAAAAGCAGCGATACGGGCTAGAAAAAGCATGATAGATTAATTTGTACAGAGTTTTATTGTATTGTTTTACTGTATGTTTTATACTGAATATATGTATTTTTCCGCTAAATGTATGCTATTGGACTATATACAACCTGAGCTCCTGCTAGTATGTATTAGAGGTTATTCACTCAGTGTAAGCCTATGCTCTACAGACACATTATAAGATTAAACTTTCCTTTATTTTGACGGTTGCCCTGTCTGTCATGTTTGTTCCTTACCTCCTGGCAGAGCGTGTGTCCATCCATGCAGTCCCTCGTCAGCTCTACTCTAGAAGTTCTGTTTTTCACCACATTTCTTGTCCAGTCCCTGAGGCAGTAAGTGGTGTCCAGTGTCCTGCCTGTAGATCTTTGAGGACTCTGTCCTGCAAGGTTCTAGTATCCTCCTGGCATGATATCTACCCACTTTTTAGAGTACAAGGATGAAGCTACCTTCGCTCCTTCCCTCACTTGTGAAGCAAATATCTCTGTGTTTTTTAATTCATCTGGTCGAGCCAAGTCAGGCTTCCTTGAGTCAGTCAAACTGATCCTGTTGCTGGAGATGGTGTGATGTTCATGTTGTTGAGTGGCTGCACCTGACATGGCATGTTGAGTTGTGCGGCAAATGGTTGCCCTGACTCATCGGTGTGGATCCACTGCTCTTGGAATGTGCAAGGTCCTCTGACTCCTTTGTCTATATTTGTGGTTGCCTGTTAGGACATTTTCTTGAACTGGGATGATTAATGATTCCGTGGATATGAAAGGCTGCGTGGACATATTGTCTGAGTGCTTCAGGTTTTCAATGGTTTGTAATGCAGAATTTCACTTGACTGTAGCAAGATTAGTGATTCCTTTGATTCAGCAGACTTTGATGAGATGCACCTTCAGCCTTTAGGAAGGTTTTCCAGCCATCATTCTTTGACTGGTCATAAATTGCTTTACACATCAGGTACGGCTTCGATCACGGAAATCTCACTCAGATCTGACAGGCTCACATTCTTTCTCATCTCAATTAGGTAACTTCTGTTGATGTCATTGATGGGAATTCCATTATTTGTCTTTTTGGGTCATGTGGATCTAGTCTCTATTCCTCCTTTGTGAGATTGATTGCTGGCACCTGACTCATTCCCCCTTTTCTTTTCTTTATGAAATAAGTATTTTCCAGGAAGTGGTTGCATTGGCAGATCTTCTGCGACCTTTGTCCTCATCATTCCTTCTTCTACTGCTTGCACTACTGTCCTAGACTGTGCTGCTACTGCTGGGTGCCTCTTTAGATATGTTTCTGAGGCTCGACACCCCATGTGGTAGATGCCTTCATGTTGTCAATGTAACACTATTGGCCTTGTCCTTCTGGACCAGATTTACCAAGAATTCATACACCACATTGCAGCAAGATAAATTGCAGCGCTGCAATGTGTGAATGGGAAAGAGCTGAAAAGCCTAATTTTTACAAAGATATGGCACTCTTCACCTCTCTCCCAAGTGGCGCACTTGTGGCTACCTAACGCTAGTGCTGGCACCATGCTAGAAGTGTGCCTGCATTACAAGTAGGAATATTGTAGTGCAGGAAGGGATACCTTACTGCACAAAGACAATCCTTAGAGGCATTTTCCTCTTACTGTCTGTGGTAGGCGTACCAATTTATTCAATTCCAGCTTTACAAACCTTAGTAAATCTGGGACTGCTTAAAAACCATTGGCGGATATAAGGGAACTCCATCTTCACCCTCAGAATGCCTGCCACTAAGAAATGTAACCCAACACAGCGCATGCCACTGTGTTGCATTAAATTTCTTAACAAAGCCACACAAGGCCATGCAAATCAAGCCTTGCGTGGCTTTGTAAATTCAAAAGTATATCACCTTGTCCAACATAATGGTGACACAAAAGCTTAGCAAATATGGGCCTAGATGACCAGGAATCTGCCTTGCTCTGCTCTTCCATTGTCTGCCTTGAGCAATGACATTGTGTGCCACTTTTCAATGGTGATGTCTCTGCTCTCTTGAGACTTGTCACTGTCCTTGCTCCCCTTTGTTTCTCTCTCAGTCTCCTGTGCTTTAACTCATGGTGCATGAGATTTCTCTTCTTTCCTGCTCTCACCTCTTGCATTTAATTATGATGTTTTATATTTGGCCAGTCTACAAGCTTTTGCCCACTTGATTTCCTTCAGTGAGAGTAGTTTTTCAAGCTGTTGATAGGCAGCTCTCAATGATGTGCAATCAAATTGGGCTCTTGTTTGTGAATGTATTGAAGGTGTAAGCCTTGCAATGAAAGCTGCATGCCGATCTGACATTCTTGGTCTACATTTCTCTTAGGATTCAAGTGTGCACACATTCTTGCTTTCAATTTCTTGTATGTCTGAGTCTCCTTTATGGACATTGTTCTGATTAGACTCCAGCCATCATACACTATTAGATTGATCAGAAGCTCCAGTCTGTGCTTCTCTCAAGTTAATTATGCTGGCTTTATAAAGACTTCCAATGACTCCACCCATCTCATCCTTCATGCTCTCAAACCCTGTATATCGGCCTCTATCGCTGGGGGTTTTACTGATAGGGAGTTGAGTTCCAGGAGCCTTTCTCTCCAGGCATGGTAATTGTTTGTCACAAAGCTATTTTTTTCAAGGGGCTCTGTTGGACCTGGATTTTTTTTACAGGGTTATCCCTAAATATTTTGCCTTCCGTTGCCTATTTTTCTGACCTCCTTTTTGTTGGCTTTAGGACGCTGGACACTGCCAAACAGTGCTAAAGTGCATGTGCTCCTCTAAATATAGTATGATTGGTTTACAGCAGTTTGGCATGTTTGATTCACATGTAACTCCCTTGTAAAGTGCTATCCCATATCCCCATGGCCTGTAAATTAAAGGCTACTAGTGGGAGTGCAGCACTGATTGTGTCACCCACAGAAGTAGCCTTTTAAACCTGTCTCAGACCTGCCACTGTAGGGCCTGCATGCACAGTTCACTGACACTTCAACTTGGCATTTAAAACTACTTGCCAAGCCTTAAGCGCCCCTTTTATTACACATAGGTCACCCCCCAGGTAAGCCCTAGGTAGCCTTATGGGCAGGGTGCTGTGTAAGTAAAAGGTAAGACATGTGCCTTTATTTGTGGCATGTCCAAGTAGTGACAGGCAGCCTATTCTGTATCTCACTGCTGTGAAGCCTACTCCTCTCATAGGCTAGTGTTGGGAATTCCCTTATATACTTCTAAGTGGTAATTCCTGATCAGAAAGGAGTGGCGTTGCCATATTTTGTATGTTCAGAACAGTGGTGATAAATCCTGCTTACTGGTGTAGTTGGATTTTACATTACTATTGTAGAAATGCCACTTTTAGATAGTGTTTTATAAACAAAAAACAAAATCAGGTGGTTGTGAGATTTAAACACATGTTTACTTATGCATGAGGTAAATTTTACTCAATAATCATGACCTCAGATTTGTTTTAGCATTGTGTTGCTCTGTGAGTGTGTTGCGCAAACGCTTTACACATTACCTCTGATGATAAGCCTGCCTTCTCTGTACCAAGCTACTGGAGGGTGAGCACATGTTATCTTTGGTGTGTAACCTACTTGCCCTGACTAGAGTAAGGTGGAATCTGCCTGGCTTAGAGTCATACCCCAGCCATGTCACAAAAAGGGTTTCCTTTGGACCAAAATCTACAAGTTTCCTATAACTAGCATGATTTGCTCCACTCACTACAATCGTCACACAGACTCACAGTCATGGGAAAAATCCGATTAGTCACCCAGGCTGTTCACACTCCACTTACACCATCCATATAATGAGAGTAGAAAGTTAAACCCAAACTCAGAATACACAGTTTCGTTTAAAACGACAATACATCAATTTATTCGTAAATGTATGTGTGAGAAAAATTTGATACAAACAACAAATCATTAAATAAAAACCAATCTAAAATCAATAATCTGTTACACCAAAGATTAATATACAAACTACATAGAGAGAGTACACATAAAAGAAGACACCAGACTTTGTCATAACACACACATCCGTGGTGAAACAATGAAAAACAACTAGAACCCGATGCTATAATTGATTGGTAATCTGTGGTTCCGGCAAGTCCATGGATTGTGTAGGAAAGCGTCGACGCGTTTCGATGGAAAGAAAATTATTGCACCATCTTTGTCAAGACTGTATTTTGCGACTCTCTTGATTCATAATATTTGTCCAAAAACTGTTTTTACAAACACCTGGAGATTTGTTATCAAGGCAAGAAAGGATTCCCGTCGTGATTCGGGCAATATTATTCATTGTTTTATTGTTGTGCGGAATAAAAACTCCCGTCTGGCCCTTTAGTAATATAAAGACCTTGCTCACAAAACGTTTCTGCTCCTTTATAATACTTGGAGCACAAAATTATCCTTCCTGTAGGTTCATCCAGAACATTAATCTTAATCTTAAAATGGATCTCAAACATGAGTCTTGCCGCTCTATATTTGTGAGTAATATATTCTGTTGGTGCAGTCTTGGTCTTAGTAGTACCCTTACTATAATCGGGTCACTGTCATGCGCAACGCGTCACATCTGTCTTCCGGTCAGTTCAATGATCAAAAATCAAGCATACCCTAGCCAACCAGAAAACCCATTTCTGACTAGCACTATGTCAAAAATGTCTTGAGAACAAAACATAGTTTTGTCCATGAATAATATTAGACAAACTTCACTGTATAGATTACAGAAAATGTTTCCACAGCTCAGCAAATGTTTAGTGTTACCCATTCTATCCACAAGAAAGCTTAAGTTGCTTAACTCTGTACATTTTTTCTAACCATTCTGAAAAAAGATGACCAAGAGATGACCGCTTTTGCAGTACTAAAAATCTGGAAATTAGAATTGAAATATAAATCAGTATAGTCTCATACTTTAATAGGCCAGAAAGAAATCTGCAATGTACAACCAAGTGAGGCTTAACTGAATGTTAAGAAGGATGCCCACCACTGACTGTCTGATAAATGGCTGCTCCTTTAATCTGCATTATTCAACCGCTCCTGGTTGGCCTTCACTCTCGGTGCCCTGATTGCTGCTGGCCCTTCCCCCAAGCCACAATCTTGCTGTTATTGAACCACGTGGGGTACGCCATGCGGTGGTGGCCGAGCCCACCTTATCACTTTGGGGGGCGTCTGCAATGAGGTGGTAATCCTTGGTATCAAACCTCTTCACAGTGTGCTGAACAGTCTGGTCTACTTTTGGGTATCTGGGGCTACTTCTGTTAGACTTTGAGCTACCTCTTGGAGTGCTTTGCTACAGCTCCTGGAGTGCCTTGCTACAGCTCCTGGCACTATTGACTCCTGTGCTTCTGCCCTGGTCATGGCTAATATCACTGGTGCCCCCTGTTAACAGTTTGCATACTGCGGTGCTCCACCGTCCACTGCTGACTGTGTCTGCTCCTCCGCATTGCACTGTACTTTACACTCTTCATTGATTAACATGTGCAGTGTTCCTAAACAGCACAAGCTGCCATTTGAGCACTCTAAGGAGGTGACTCGACAGGAGGCCCCTGCCAAGGTGAAGGGAGGGGCGACCGGTTTCTCGGAAACTTATCCTTCCCCTGGCATTGCAGCAATCATGGCTGAGGTCAGTGCGGGTTTCCGCACCATCGATGCCTGGTTCGACACCCTCACATCCCTCATTGACCTTATGGAAGAATGTTTGAATTTCCAGAATGTCCGCTAGGATGGTGCTGAAGAATGCATCTCAACCCTGAAAGACGACTCAACGTCCATGAAGAAACGACTGGAAAACATTGAGAAGATACTCACGACGGTGGCCATGTAGAATGAGGATCTTGAAACCTGGTCCCACCGAAACAATCTATGTATCCTGGGGGGTTGTGGAATCCACTTATACTGGGCGTATGGACCTCTTTGTCGAGCGTCTTTTGGATGGAAAATTTACGTGCCAAAAATTCAGATCCAAATTTGTGGTGAAGTGTGCTCACCATTTCCTTGGTCCTTGACCTGCTCCTGGTGTCCCTCTGTAGCCTATTATTGCGCAGCTCCTTAGCTTCCAGGACACAGCACTCATGTTGGTGCATGAGGCGGGCCAGGTGCAATATCAGGGTGCCCACCTCTCCTTCTTTACAGACTTTATCATGACAGTGCAGGACGCTTGTCACAAATACTATGATGCGAAGTCAACGCTTCGCAAGTTGGGACTCACATATAGCATGCTCTATCCGGCCAGATTGAGGGCTAAATGTTGATGGCAAGGCTAATTTTTTTGACACTCCTGCTGAGGTATTAACCTTTTGTAAGCAGTATAAGAATGGCAAATCACCAACTCGCTGCAATGCATCCACCTTCTCCCTCCTGGACTTGCATTTCTGTTCAAGCGTAGATCTATTCCAACCAGACTGAACAAAGCCGCTACCTATTCCGCAAGTCTCGCCTGTTGGACACAGCTGCACCACAGAGTTTATGGGGAGACGCCATTAGGGCCACCGCCTTCCAATGGGCCAGCACCCTTCTCTGTCTGTCTGAGCCATTCTGACCCTGTTTCTCTGCATCAAAATATTCATCATTGAGGTTACGATGCTGTAGCATTGTTCATTCCTCTTGGTGTATGCCACGTTGCTGACTCTTGTGGATGATGATGTGCACAGATATTCGCTGGGTAGTCCTTTGCCTGGTGTGGGTGGAGGGTGGCGATTTTATGTTGGTCATTGTTTGATTGTATTTTTGGTTTTGTTTTTGCCATGACAGAACACATCACACTGCAGGTACATGATTTAGTTTATCTCTCCACCATGCTAGGCAATGGCACGTGACAGCCATAGCTCTGTGGTTGAGCTCCCATTCATGTCCTGGAATATTAGGGATATAAATAACCCACACAAGGGCAAACAGGTGTTACAATATCTTACTCACCATGGCATCAAAATACCATTTATTCAGCATAATTGTCTCCCCCCCCAGCCACTTCCGATCTTATGCTGTCTCGTGGAGCCCCCACCACTACTTTTCAAACACCAGTACCTATTCCCGGGAAGTATGCATTTTGATACATAGGTCCATTCCCTTCCATCCTAAGGCCCACTTCACTGATGACACTGGTTAGTATGTGGCAGACACTGGAACGCTGGTATACTCTTCCTTAGCATATACGCCCCAAATGTAGATTCAGCCGACTTTTATCATAATCTGGCATCCCTACTTAATCACGTGGACGTTGACCATGTCATTCTGGGAGGAGACCACAATCTTCTACTGGACCCACCACTTGACTCCACATCCCTGACTGCACTCCCTACAGGTCCTTCATTCCCTTTACAACACTTATGTGTTGAGAGATGCCTGGCACCCCCGGTTATACATTTCATTCTGCACCTCATGACACATTGACCCGCATGGATTATTGGCTGCTCTAGACTGCTGCCACCCCATGATTGGGAGACGTAGTCATATCCCAAGCACACTCTCTGACCATTCCCCAGTTTGGATGGTATTGGTAATGCCATATGGATGGGCAGTGGAGTACCACTGGCAAGTCCCTTCCAACGCCATCCTAGATGAAGTATTTTGCACTGAACACCTTGCATCCATTATTGACTGATTTGAGTTGAATAAGGGTTCGGTGTCGACACAGGCTGTCCTTTGGGAGGCATTCAAGGTGTGCATTTGGGGAATCTCCATTTCAAAACACTTGGGGGTCTTGCGCGATATCAGAAACACATTGGCTCATATAGAAACTGAGCTTCGTGACACCAGCAACCCGCGCACCCAGCAGCTATATGGTCTACAGTTACTGCGTTGTTTGACTCTCCTGGATGATTTCAGTGAGTCAGCAGAGCGTGCAGTTGCCTTTCTTGGTAAGTATGCCAGAGCCTGTTGATATGGGGAGGAGGAACAACCAGGACGCACCCTGGCATGGCTGCTACAACTCCATTGGGGCTGTGCTTACATCCTCGAACTGCAGCGAGGCGATAGGGTTCGGGTCACTGACAACGCCGGGATTCTGGCACAGCTTCTCCGCCACTATTCCTCCCTCTTTTCCACCCGTGGTACGTGAGACGGTGTTTCAATATCAGACTATCTTTCCTAGATTGCCATGGTGTGGCTATTGCAGGCCCAACAGCAGTTCCTTAGTGATCCAATTTCTGCTGAAGATATTATACAGGCGATAGACGCCCTCAGTGGGTCAAAGGTCCCCAGTCTGGATGATTTGACGTGAGACTTGTACAAAGCATACAAGCAGCTATTGGCGTCACAGCTTCTTGAGGTTTACTGCCTCTGACATTATGTGAGGCATTTATTACACCACTAGTAAAACCGGGCAAAGATCCGTTACATTGCACCTCCTAACGGCTCCTGTCACTGATTCATTTTGACATCAAGATACTGGCTAAGGTACTGGTGACTTGGTTGTCTCTTCTCTTGGACCAAATTATTTCCCCTCTGCAGTCGGTGTTTGTTCTGGGGCACTCCACATCTCACAGTTTGTGGACAGTGTTCCGGTGCTCCACAGAATCACCCCCACGGTGACGGCTGCGGTTGCCCTCCTTGATGCAGAGTAGGCATTTGACTCCCTCGAGTTGTCTTTTCTGCTGGCAACATTGCCTAAGTTGGAACTTCCCACAGAATCATATCACTGATACAGTTACAGTACACACAGCTTCACATGCATATTCGGGACAATGGTTCCCTCTCTAACTCCTTTGAGATTATGAGAGGGACCAAACAGGGTTGCTCATTGTCACCCCTTCTTTTCATTATTGCCATGGAGCCACTGGTTTGCCATCCTCAGGAAAACATCTTCACCGTGGCTTACAGTTTCAGCCAGGCCCGCTCCTCCTGTCCCTTTTTGCAGATGATATTTTACTGTTTGCCCGCCATCCAGCTGACCATATGGTCCCCGTTATCCAAGAAATAGTCTGGTTTGGTGAGTTCTCTGGTCTTGTCATAAAATGAAACAAAACTGAATTTGTTCCCCTTTCTATAATCTGGGGGGAACTTCTCTACTCCCCAGCTTTGCCACTAGCCAAGAACCGAAGGCTGCCCCCACACAGGACAAGTTCATTCAGCAGACTCTGATGTGCAATTGTCTCCATACTTTTGGTGACCTCTTCCCCAATGAGCATGTCCTTTCCCATGGGGACGATACCTGATTTGTTGATAACTCCCTTATGGACCATTTTGTTTTACTAAACATCCACAGTGCTTTACGTGCAAAGGCCTCCTCATACCCTTTGGCTCCTGGCTAATTTCTCCCCCTGACACAGTTAATAACGGACCCTTATGGGCAGCACTTGGTATCCAAGCAATGTCATACGTGCGTAGCACTGTCGCCTTCCTACGATGTGAAACTCAGGGAGCTAGACAGACCACTTTTGGCTAAGGTGTGGTTTGCTGCAGCCAAACTAAACTCATATCGCCTAACCATAGATACAAAGTGATATACTATAACTGTTTATGAGGCACCTACACTTCGCCTAGTACATTGGCCAAGCTTGATCCATCCAGATCCTCCAGCTGCCCGAAGTGTAAAGCTGCTGACGCCAACTTCACCAACCTGGCCTTGAACTGTGGCCGAGTGGGAGACCACTGGAGGGCTATCTTTACTCAGCTCTCCCTGAATATTGGGACAGAATTGTCTCCAGATTAGCTATTAGCTTTGCTGAAGCATGTCGCTGATGTACCACGTGGGGTGAGCAGATTCATGACTATAGCGATGCTGTTGGCTAAATGAGAGATTGCCCTACACTGGGGCACAGGTGTTGTCCTTCTGTTCCTGACTGGCTGCTTAGCATGACACATTGTGACACCACAAGTGAAATATATACGATGCTTTAACCCCCTACTTCCCAACCTCGAGACATTTGGCAGCCACATAGAGATTATTTCTAACAACTTGAAGGTCATGATTTGGACTAGAAGGAACACTGACATTTATGACATTTTTGGTTATTACTCTATGAGTTCATTTACCCACAACACTTGCTATGCTATCTGATCCCCATGCTATTGCCAAACATTGACTGCTGTCTTCTCCTTCTGTGAACTGTTCTGATTACCATACCACCATGTACTAATATTAGTGTATCTGCCGATGTTTGCCTCTTCCTGATGATTGCTTACTAAGCATTGTTGTCCGTCTTTGGGGTGTGTATGTCCTTAATTTTATGCAAAATGATAAATAAAGCATTAAATAATGTGCTTCACTATAAAGTGCTAATACGTTAATTGACGAATAAAGTGGATAATATCTTCATAAAGTTCACAGAGCAAAGAAAAACAAATTCACTGTCCAATTTAACTGCTTCACCACAGATCACCACCACTCTGGTGACTACTGATCCATGTTGCCACTATTTCCCATCCCTACAAAGGTGGCTACACGGCCCCTGCCAAAGATGGTGCCAAATGATAGCACTGGGCTGAAACATAAGTCATGTCTAAGAGCATTCTGAAATCAAAATCATCTTTAGTCTTAAATAAGTTGTTTTCTAGTGCCTTAGTCAAAATTGGCAGTTATAGCGCAAGAGAACATACATTGTGCATTCAGGTTATTGGGCACAGATTATTATTAAAACACCTTTAAATCTTTCCAGAATGTAGTCTTTAAATAATTTGTGAAACAATGTAATTATCTTTGAGTTATTTTCTTCGAACTCAAGAACTCCAGTGAACACAAGATTTGACCACCTTGAGTGTTTCTCAAGATCTTCCTGTTTTGCTTAAAGCATTTCAATTTCTTTCTCGTACTTCTGAATATAAAGGTAATGCTGACTTTGATTGTCTTGTATTGAGAGACCTGTTGCTCCGGTTCTGCAATTTGTTTAGAAAACAAGCAGCATTATTGATCCTGTCTTTCTGGTTGCTCTTTAATATATATGTGCCTGTTTGATTTCTTGAAACTTGACAACCAGCCAGTGGTGCCACATAGATGTATGTAATGTTTCAAATTTCCCAATAAAATTTCCCCAGCAACTTCCCAAAGTAATTGGACAACGGTTTCTTACCCAAATAAAACATAGGATGTGAGCTTATCTTGTAATTTCACTAAGACAAGGATATTGGTGGTCTTGTTTCTTCAGATTAAACCCCATCCCTTCTAGCCACCACACACAGTGCTCCTGGATATCTTGAACTCTATAATTGTCAACTTAAAGCTTTAATTTTTTTGGGAGTTATCTATTACATACCCACAGTGTGTCAAGAGTCTACTTGTGCTACATTGTCATCTGCCATCGTAGGAGAGACCACTAGCATTACTTGTCTCTCTGTTGTCGACATAAGGCTATCAGGATCAGACATATCTGACTGCGCATCAGAGGCTGTGGGGTCCACTGTTTTATCTTACTCTTGCTGCACACTGCCACTGCAGCCGCTAACTGCAGCTCCATTTTTCTCTGTTTGTCTTCTGGGTTTGAGGAATAGGTTCCTCATCAGTCTTCACCTTCGTCGCTTATGGATTTGAAATCAAGTATGCTTTGCATCAATATCATCAAAATCTGGCCTTTGCACTACTCTGCCCCAGGCTTCCTTAGTCAGTGAAAAAGCAGCCTTACAATCAGTTATAACCTTCAGTGTAGCTTGAAACAATAGCATTTAACACAGACCCATTTCTTACTTGCAACTAGTGTTAGTTGCATGGAGTCTGAATGAATTCAAAGACCAGGTGAACAAGACAAAGTACTACTCACAACACCAGGAATAAACTCTACTGGAACTCTCAAGGAGGATGGGAGCCATGACATCCTAGCTTGATCAGTTCTACAATTTTTCCTAGAGGTCACACGAATACAGAGGAGAACATGGCAAAACTGCTGGCATTCACCTATGCTGTAATCATTGCTTTTCAAAGCACATGACAGCTGAATGTAAGAAATGTCAATAGTCTTTTCGCCATCATGTGCCAATTCATCAGCATTGTGTAGATGCATAACATAATTTTTTTCCAGCAACACTACTCAACTCTGGGGCTCAGCTTCCAGCACTCTGTACATTGAATGTGTGTGATATCTTAATGCCCTCCCTTGTCAAAATGAAAGCCTTTCCCACACCTGCCATATTTGTTCTCCTGCAAATCATGGCAAACATTTAGGATGCCTGGATAGAACTCCACTAGAACCCTTATCCGAGCCCTGTCCAAAAACACCTACTCCACTTCCCTGGCCTACCTGCCCACAATCCTTTGTATATCTTCTTGTACATGCCCATCTTTCCCTTGGCATGCATTTCTGCTGCATCTCTCCTTCAGGCAGCTTCCCCTAGAAATGTCTCAGTAGTGTCTGTCTTCTAGCCATCCCTTGACCCCACCCCCTCCTCCAAGGTCTGAACGTTGACCTGTGATGAGGCAGAAGAAGAAGCCCACCCTCCATTTCGATACCATGCTTATGATGCTTATTACTCATCCAATCTGCCAGCAGGAGCAGTCTTCTCCTCAATATCACTTCAAAGCTTGACATCAGAGAATCTTATATAAAGACTTGGAAGAAAATCGGCCACAAAGGGTGCTACACCCGAGATCAGGCAAAGAACTACCCGGTGAGTGAAGGGCAGGTTCAAAGATGGAGGATGGAGGCAATGCACCCACGATTGGCTTCATAGGAGCAGAAGAAATGGCATATGGAATCATGAAGGGGATGCTGCAGACAGGCAAACACTCTGTCATTTCAGGTCTGCTACAGTGCTCGTTCAAATCGGAACTGACATCTGTCAATAACTGCCAGGCATTATGTCCTAGAAGTGGTCAAGCCAGACAGTTCATGAGGAGAGCCGAGTAAGGGGTCTGGACTGGCTCTAAGATCCAAAATATGAGTCGATTTTAAAAAAAATTGTTATGCCTAACTTGCACCAAAATATTTTCTAATCACAGAAATTAAATAGGTTGTTCTATTTGTTATGGAAAATTATGCCAAGACACTTATTTTTGCCCGTCTTTGTCTTTTGTTTGTAATCCAATTCAAGACCATTACATATGTATCTTATATAACAAACAATACTTTGCATTCCCAAATCCGATACTTCTCCTGGAGAGTTGCTACATGGATCACGTTAGGCAGTTGTATCGATTTTGGGTGGACTTGGAACCTGTTGGGGATCTGTTTGTACACTAAGGGGCCAATTTCAATGGGGGCAGGAAGGGCTCCGACCAACGGTCGGAGCCCTCCTGCCCGCATCGAATCTGCCATTCGGATTCCTTTCTGACTGAGCCATTCTGATGGGCTTGGTTGGAAAGGAATCCGACTCGGTTTTCCGGATGGTGGACGGGCTCTCCATCGGTACTCCCCCGGCTGGATCTTTCCAGACGAGAAAGTACGAAGGCAGTTTCCCACTGCCTTTTTGTGCCAGTCTTTCCGGCACAAAAAGGCAGTGGGAAACTGTCTTTGGGGGCCCCCAGCAGGGCCCAAATTGGTGCGTGGGCGCCAAATGGTGGCCTAGGGGTCACCAGTGGTGCCCGCCTCTTGATCCCTGCTCCTGGTTGCAGGCACCTTGAGGTGCCTGCCACAGGGTGCAGAGATGAACTGCACCCCCGCTCTTTCAATGAGAGCATGCATTCCGTTCTGAATGCATGCTCTCATTGAAAAATAGGGTTTGGTCGCATCCTACTTGCAGGTATGTAACCGAAGACAGGAGGTCATTCGGTTACAGTTCCTGACCAATGTCGGACGGACTCCGGTCCGTCCGACATCAGAGTCAGGCCCTAAGTGGGCGGTTTCTTACTTCATGGGTGCTTGAGTACACCTGCGATTCAGGCGGATACCTGCTTTCGTATGCCCAAGGGTAGTTTCTCAGCTAACATAATGGGCTGTTTATTGGGGCAATTCCGTGGATACTTCCTCAGCAGGGAAGGCTGGTGTGTGGGTGGTCCTTTAGGTTTATTTTATTTATATAATGATCTGGAAAGCGTAATTATATTGAAAGTTCTACGAGCAACTTGTTGCATTTTGTCTCACATGTAATCAACAGTGTAGTGTGTTTATTTGGTTGGAAATAATGCAAATCCGTTTGAATACATCATTTCAGTTTTGTTTTTTTCTACAAAAATAATGAGCTGAACATCGGAGTGTGACACAAAGTAATGCCTGCAGCAGTTTCTAAGAAATTAAACTTGTTTTTCACAAAGTGTTTCAGAAATACTCCAGGATCTTGTTCCAGAGGGTCTCTGAAACAGAAATGTTCTTAGCGAAGTCCTGCATTAGCTCCTATTTATGGCATTTTCAGAGCACATCAATAGGTGTGGAATGACCACTCACAAATTTAAAATACATTTATTTTCTTTATTTCAAGTGGTAAATGTTTCTAAAAGTTATATGATGTAGAACCAGTTTAGATTGGTTCCACATTCAAATATCCTTAACAGCTTCCTCTCCAGCAGCCGCCTTTATGTAGTGTTGCCCCTCACAGCAGGGTAGTCTCTGGCCTGAAGCATCCACAATACACAACAGAGGTACAAAGAGGTGTGAGGTTGCAGCAATTCCTTGTCAACAGTCAAAGAAAGTGTGATCAAGGAAGACAATAGGCACAACAGAAGTCTGCAGTACCCACCATCATCTCGCACAAAATTAGAAAGAGCAGTGCTTCAGAAAGTTTAACCAGTAGCCCCTTGCTAACAAAGCCTTCATTGAATTTGTACAGGGAGCCGCTTCAGCCCTGTGTCTGGACCTACACCCTCAGGAATGCATGCAATATACTTCCACTGTCTGAGGAAGCTGTTCTCACCCTCCATCTTGTGCCCTATCACAACCAGAGATCCTACATTGATCCCCAGTGCTTTATAATTAATAGTGAGCCACACATGAGAGTGAACATCAGTAACCTTCGCTTCAGCATTTGCCTAATCTCCTTTCAGATATCCAGCTATTACTTTCTATTTCCATGCTCCTTGCCAAAGCTATGATCCAGCGGTAACCTAACAGTGGACCAATTTTTTGCCTTACTCTAAAGCCTATCAAAGTACCTACTATACTGCTATCATCACATGCAAATGATATTTTTTCTTTCTACAAGTTTGCATCCTCAAGTGGCATGCTACCCCCTCACACAAAAAAAAATATTCCTAAAACCTGGCATGAAAAAAGAAAACCCAGCTTTACTTAAAATGTCTGATGATTACCTCTATTTTTTTCTTTTAGATGTCTCTCTCCTTTTTCATCATCTCTGTGTCTCCCTCTTCTCTCTGAGCACAACCTTCTGTCACTGCATTTTCACATTAATCCGCAACACTGTAATTCTGCAAATTGCACACAACTGATTTCAGCCATCACAATAATGATAACCCTCGAACCGAACATGACCTATTCTCCTCTAGCTCATCAAGTAGCCCCCACCTAACACTTGCATTAACTCACATAGGAGCCTTTCCCTATTCCGATCACACCTATCTCCTAATATTTTAATCTACCACAAAGAAAGTGGAGTGCTTGCATTGAATGGTTTTCTTCAATGCACAATAACCAACAACACTGGACTACCTACTGCCCTTGGGATCCGGAGCAGAGTGCTGCCTGGAGTAAAGCACTTCAACACCTTATATGGGATAGTAAGCACTAGTTAAATGCAATTACAATTAGAATTAGCCCATGTCACATGAAAACCCTGCACAGGTACTACTATGGACATATTTGAAACTCTGCTGTCTATGTTTGCACGAATATACATAAAATGGAGGGAACTTTATGATGACGAGGGGACACTTGTACTTACATAGAAGTTGTCACTTGGTTTGTGGTACAAGTTGGAGGTAGAACATTAAGAGAACAGGGATCATGCTGCTGCCTTCTACCACATGATCACAGGAATCGTCCAATGATAGACATAATGACGTGTGTAGCACAGGCACAATTTACAGAGTAGTGTGTATGTATGGCTTGCAAAGGGACTTGAGTGATGTTGTAGTTTTGTCCTCATGTGAACCGACAGTGTCGTCCTGCATCTTCATCGTTGCCAGAAGTGGTGATCTCAGGTATGTTAAGTTCATTGCATGCGGGTGTGTCTGCAAGCAGATCGAAAAACATTTATTTCATCCGGCTCTGATTCCGTGCAAATGCGGCAGGCTAGCCCAGTGGCTGGTCAGTGATTATAAACATGTGTTTCTACAGTAGCAGTGCCTAGGTCTGCAGTGGACTGCTACTGCTCCCTCCATGTGGTCTTGTCTAAGGGGATCTGCCTTCTATGTGCACCACTGTGGGCTCTATGCCCTTTATCCAGTAGCTATCATTGTCTCCTATGGACTCCCGACTGCTACTTCAACATGTCCTTGCACTATGGTTATTTTAATGCTTTCATTGGGTGCTCATTTTTGACATTCTCCTGGCACGTGTACATTAGAAGCACAAGGTCCTATTTTGTGACATGTACCAATCACATGAAGTGTGTAGTACTCCACAAAGTCATTACCAATCCTAGTTCTAAAAAGTTGTTAACGATGCATGAATACTGACATGGGCATTTCTTAATGAAGCTGATGGTAGTTCCCCTTCATTAATTGTCTGAGACACCTAGAACTGAGCTTAAGAATTTACTTTTGGGCATTCCAAAGTACCCTAATTTGACCCAATGTGCTAGGAAGAACTACCACTATACACAATCAAATATGTAAGTGCACTTTAAAAAAGCCTGAAAATAGCCATGAATAAACACCAGTAAAAATAAATAAAACACCAAGTGGCAATTAATTTTTCACGGTTAAGATATTTGTATTGTGCTGTGATGCTTTAGAAAAACATATGAACTCACATTTTTCCATATTCACAAAGCATTTGCTTTTTTATTGTAGTCTACAACCATTGCAACCTCAACTTCCAATGAACACAGTTTTTTCATTTAGGAAATATGTAATAATTTGTTTAATGTAGCGCGTGCCATATCAGATTTCGATTTTATATAGTACTGTAAATAACATTTTCCTGTTATTCAGCTTGGTGACTGACACACAATTGATCGCTCTCAGAAGGATGGAAGGTTGAAATGATCCTCCTAACATTCAAACCTATGTCCCACTCCCATATGTTCCTGCAGGACTGAAAAAACAAACATCTTCACATGCATACACGGTAAACAGCTTTCACCATGCATGCGAGACAATGCATGCCATTACAACGCGGTTGTTACAACACCGCATTATTACATCGCATACCTTTACAACGCAAGTCGGAACAACTGTAGGAAGGTGGAATCTGACTATATGGTTGCCCCCACATTTTTCCTGGTTTATGACTTAGTTGGACTGGGATCCTGCTATTCGAGGCCCCAGTCTATCTGCTTTCTCTGTAAAATGGTTTACATGTACATTAGGTACATATCTAATTGGATTCTGGAGAGCCTTATAAGCCCCTAGGGCATAGGTACCTCAGAGGCCTACCAGGGGCTGAAGCATGTATTATGCCACCCCTGGGAAGCACTCCAAAATGACACCACAGGTCTGCTACTGCAGCCTGGGTAAGGTGGTGCTTGCACCCCTTACAGTGGTATAGGCTACCTATATCCACCTATATGTATAGACACATATAAACTTATAAGTCACTCCTAAGGCAGACCTTGACAATCCTGAAGGCAGAGTGCTTGGTTTTGTGTGAGAGGGTGCCCAAGCATGAGCTGAACCCCTCTGCAGCTTTCGGAAATACTTCCTTATGGCTGTTCTGTGATACAGCCATACCATATACTCTTAAGTGCATTATAACCTCGTGGTAAATGCTAACTTTGGAATGGCTGCATCAAAACATGTTGTGTTTGGTGTCAAACATCTTGGAATACTACCCCCCCCCCCCACCAGTCCTGGCGGCAGGGGTAGTATTCCACCCTTCCAGAGGGAGAGACATGTTCACACTGGTCTACCCGGTTAAAACTTTCCAAAGCCCTGGCATCACAAAATGGATGCCACTGCCACAGACACGGGTCTGGCCTCCTGCTGCTGAGGGAAACTCCGGCAGGGGAGGCCTGGACAATAGGTTTCCTGTCACAGGGAGGTGTAACCACCTCCCCAGACAGGGAGATGTGTACTGGGGCAGGGTGGGTGCATTCAGAGAATGCTTTTGAGACACTGCCTGGGGCACACTTGGTGTCCCTGTGCATAGTCCAGTTCAAACCGGTTGCAGGGGCTACCTGCCCCTGATCTGGCGGGAAACTGGACAAAGGAAATGGGTGTAACCACCCCTCTTTCCAAACCCTCCCATAAGTGGGGCCTTAGAGTTAGTCCATCCCCTAAACTTAGTATAAGTATAGGAATCCAGTCCCTAGGACTTTAGATTACCCTGGACGAAACTCTGCAACGTACATCCTGGACCTTCGACGTTCTTTCCTGACTAGAAGACTGAAGAAATCTCCCTTGGGGTCAAGGAGTGACTCCCCTGCTTGGCAGGCACCAAAGAAGCAACTGACCGGTCTGCATCGCTGAAGCTCCCGCCGGACGCCGAGGTCTTTGCATCACCAGAGGTGGATTTCCAGACTTCCCTGAGGCTACCCTGAGTCCACAGTAAAGCTGAGGCCCATAGCTATCGTGGGTGATGTGGAACCGTGACCCCTGGACACCGTGAACTTTTGCAGCAACACTATCTTCCTGGTCCTCCTCGAAGTTGTGCTTTGGGCTCCGAGTAGCCCCAGCCTTGAGCACCTCCTGCACCGAAGATTGTTGGCCTCCACTCCACGAGTGACCCGTGGGCCAGCTTCAAGTGCGACCGCTTGAGGCGCCTTCGCGATCACTAGCCTGTTGGCTAGCAGGTCCCCACGAAGGCAACTCCTTTTCTACTTGGGCTTTCCTGGTTGCTCCAGACGTGCCCTGACTTACCCTTGCTGGGTGAGTCCCTCAGACCTTGCTGGTCTGCACCGCAGTCCTTTCTCTAAATTCCAGTGACTTGCCGTTGCTAAGGCTTGTTGGGTCCATTCTGGTCGCTGACACCGCAGCACTCGACAGACTTTGTGGGGCAGCTCGAATCCGGCTTGTGGACTTCGTCGACGCCTCCTGGACCTCGTGGCTGAAGAGTCAAGACACCCATCAACTCACCTGAAGCACCCGACATCTGTGGGCATTGGTCCATTCTGCCCTCGGTCACTGGCAAGTGACCCAGACTCTGTCTCCTCTGCTTTCAGGTTCCTTCCATCATAGATCCAGGCTTGGATCTCTTCGGACACTTCTCTTCACGGCAACAGCAGTTCTTTGCAGGCTTCCGTTGAAATCGACAACGCGACCCGACAACAAAAGACACCTATGCACCCGGTTTTCCTGGGTGAGGTAACTCGAGTACTCCGGTTCTCACGTGGGTGCTAGCCCTAGAACTTCTTAAGTCCAAAAGGGTTTGGTCCTGACTCGATTAGAAGTGTCCCTAATCTTTAAATTTCCAACCGCGACATTGCCCATAGAAGATAACGGGAACCCGCGGTTGTGTTTACACAATGCATACAGTCACTACCTTGGGTGGTTCCTTGGGGTCCCAGCAATTCTACAGGCTATAGGCCTAGTGTCTATTCCAGTCATGGTTCTTATACCACTTTTTTGGTATATGGTTTGGTACGCCTCTAGGGCACAAACGTGTATTTGTGCTATTACTGATGCTTGCTCACTTGTAAACTAAGTACTTCGAACTCCAGTCTCATAAAGAGACTAGAGGGGTGTGTTTTATCTTAAATACATATATTTTGAATATATACCTGGTGTCGTTGTCCTTTCATTTGATCATTCAAGAGATTATAGACTGGTAAAACAGGCTGCTTTACATTCCTTCAAGACTTAGCCTGAAGGCTGCTCTCCATAGCTACCACTAGGATAGCTTTCAATAAAGGTTGTCTTTAACCATTCACCATAAGGGGTTGTTTGGACTGATACAAGGTGCCCACTAGAACTAGTGGACAGCATATATCAGGCCACCTTCTCACAACAACGACTTGGGTTAGGGGGCAGGAGGTGTTGGATTTAAAATCCAACACCTTCCCTACTGTTGCAGAGACTGGAGTTGGAATAATAAATCACACTATTCCAACATCTAGCGACCCCCTAAAGCAAGTCGATGTTCCAACTTGCATTGTAAAGGTATGCGATGTAACAACGCGGTCGACCACGTTGTAATGGCATATGTTGTAAACGCATGCGGACTACCGTGCCATATTCGCATACACTATCATAACGTCCAGCAATCGAATTTCTGAATTCTCGTTGTGCACCTATACACTGCAGCACGCTTTTTAATGGTTCTTTGGCCGTATCATGGACTCTTTGCTGAGAATCTCTGTTTTTAATTAGATATTATGTGTATTTGCAAAGCGCACTGTTACCTGCACAGGTATCGTGGCACTGAGCAGGTGTGTGTCTAGCCCTGTCTATGTAAAGCTGGTCTTCAGCTTCCTGCGGAATTCAAGAACAGAGGAGGAGGCTCTGATCTGGAATGAGAGGCCCTTCCACGCTTTAGGAGCGTTGTAAAGTAGGCCTGTCCTCCTGATCTGGTTTTGTGTATGCGTGGGATGTGGGTGAGTAGGAGTCCTGCAGAATAGAGGTGTCTGGATGGTTGGGGGGAGGAGATGCAAGTGTTCAGGTTTGTCGGTCCTAAGGAGGTGATTACGATGGCGGGCGGACTCGAGTCCACCCGCCATCATAGCGGTGCTTGCGACCGCCTGCCAGTAAGGCGGCGGTCCCACACCACGTATTATGATGAGACCGCCACCGTGGCGGTCGCATCATGCTGGGTTAACATTGCGGTGGGTGCTGCTGGCTGCAGCACCCGCTGCAATGCTAAAACAGCACGTTGTGTGTTTCCATGTGTCTCCCCCCAGTGCACCACCACGTCCCCCAACACAGCGGTCCGAGGGCGATTCCCCCGCGAAATTGCTGTCAGATGACGGAGGGCCCGCCACCGCATGGCTGGCGGTGGCAGGCCTACCGCCATCGTAATCACCCCCTAAGTTAGGTAGTGCCTTGAATGTGTGTGAAAAGTTTAAAATTATCATATTTGCGTATCAGGAATCGCTGGAGCTTCCTGAGGTGTGGTGAATTGCAAGTTTTGATGAGGATGGGGTGTGAGACCATGTCAAATGCTGCTGAGAGGACCATCCGGATGTTGTCTGTGGCATCAATGAGGGCTATTTCTGTACTGTAGTTAGGCCTGAATCTGGATACTCTTCATGCAAACAAAATATTCCTCCATGGCCTTACAATACTGTCATGGCGAAGCACGTGTTGGCTCAGCTATTTTGATGCTGTGGATTATTTGATTTATTTAATATAGTGAGGTACAGAAGGCTGAATTTCGTACATATTTCGATTTTATTTGATGCCTCTCCGAAGTCCACTATGCAACATTCTACTGTTACTCTTATGTCAAGGTGTAATAATTCTTTTCATCCATTTACGTTTATTATTTTATATCTATAGCTCTGATGTGAGGATTCAATATATACTTTGATCAGTTTAGGTTTCATTTTGTTTTCATACAGCGCTGCACATTATAAATGGCCTCTGAGCCCAAAGAAAATACATCAGATTAGCACATATAAATAAGTTATAATGTCATGCACATTTAATTTACTTTTTTCTTGGGAAAGTAAAATCTTACTCAGACATATTCTGGAAAATCACTGCCCGTGTTTCTGTATTCTCTCTTGATGGGAGCTTGTGTTTTCTTATGTTGTTGTCGTAGTTGAGTTTAGGAGAATACACTGTTGTTTGTTTATGTGGTTGGAGGGTGAATTCTGCTGACTTCTCAGCGGCACTCCAATTCCCCAGAAAGAAAGATATTTTTGAGTGCTTGGAAGGGAAGCATTTTTAACCTTTAGAAGAAATACTTATGGGGCGTGCAGAGTTTTTTGAGCACTTGAACAGAAAGATACAATTTAAGTTCCTGAGAGAAAAAGCGTAATATTTAGGCCCCGGGAAGGAAGCGTTTATCAAGTCAAAACATTAGAAACTTGAAAAAACAGGTTTTATATCATTTTGTAATGTCTGGCAAATCCAGGCCAAACAAAATTCATTCTTGGATCTTAGGGCTATCCCCGGAGGGACCAAAGACGATCTGCGGACTGCCACAGCTGTGAATAGCGCCCCCTGGAGCCCGCAAAGCACACAAAGTGAGTTCATGATGGTGGAGGCGGGACTATGTGTGGTCCTGGGGCAAGCATCAGTGAAATAATTGGGTCGTTCTTTGAATGGCCACTGAAGCCGCGAGAAGCTCCCGCTTCCCATAGACTGACAAACGGATAAGCGAATGCCACCGGGTAGAAAATTCGAACATTTTGTATTGGACCCATACTGTCTTGAAATGGCATATGGTGGAGGAGTGAGAACCATTAATAGTCCAAGAGGTATATGGACATCATATATAGCCAATCTTTTTATTGCACTCAATCGAGAAAACGTATAACCGCTCCTTCTCAGGGATGGCCCCTAGGATATGGAATGCCTTACCCCCAAAAACAAGACAGAACCCTCACGCGGCATCCTTTAGAAATTAAGTGAAATCTATTCTCCTGGCCAAATTCACTTGATTTATTAGATGCAGGCTTGTAGATATTTGTTATGTTGGAACAGTTACCATTGTTTGACTATTATAACCAAGAATATTTGCATGTATATTTCAATTTCCTCTATCTCCTTTATTTGTTGTAAAGCGCTCTGATACCCGCAAGGGTCTTGTCCCCGCTATATAAAACCTTCTAAATAAATAAAAATAAATCAAATGTGTAATTGCTTTGAACGCTGCAACTGACCCTTAAGATGATTTTACTCCATAGAGATGGTTGAATATCAGCCGCATGTGCAGCTGTTTTCAGAATGTTCTTGGTGATAGTTCTGGTCAGTCTCTTATTTAGGAATATAGCTTCTTCCCACCAGAGAACTAGCTTAACTTCCCCTTAATTATTTTTAGGTTAGAAAGAATGCAAGAGGTAGTTCTGGCTTCTCAAGTGGCTAGCTAAAAGCGGCCATCTTTAGATTGTGAAGCTTGTCCTGTCTATGTATACAAACCCATTTTGAAAATGAGGCAGTTCAGCCATTGTGTACATTTTCCCCTGCTTCTGCCGAAGTGTACCACCTGCCATTACGAGGTTGGCAAGCATTTTACATCGATTTTTGTTATCTTCTTAGTCAATGTCATCGCTCTGGTTAGCCACATTTTGAAGCGTATTCAATGTGTGGGGGCGATTTTATTGAGTATTTTTGCACCCAATTAAGGTGTGCTAAAATGCCTTAGTACCTTCAATGAACACATCTTTATTCGTGAAATCAGGATCTGTGACATTGATCAGTGCACATGTAACTTCCGACTCTGGTCAAGCTGCCAGGTGTATCAATCAAAGAGGGGACCATAAGGGGTTGGCTGTCCGAGGATTGTACTCTCCCAACAGGAATAACCACAGGATTTAAATGAATGACCCAGACATGACAGCATTATACCATATTCGTTACAGTTTGTGGATATTCTCTCTGAGAAGGTGTTTCTCAAAAAATAGAGGCAAACCCTCACTCACCCCCCTAGATGGCTTCCATCATCAGTGTTATTATTCCTGCTCCCTTCTACATTTGGTAAATTAAATAATTTGACGCTTATTACTGCCCAGCTGGATCATGTATGAATTGTACACTGACATGCTTGAGGCGAAATTTGTCACAGGAGAAATACATCTACATGGACTATGAAGCATAACATTAGAGCACTGTGAATGCAGACGGCCTGCCTCGAAATTAGTCGCCATTAACTGGTCATTGCTGAGATAGGAATATTAGTTGCGCAGAGGAATGTAGGCCAATGGCCTGGAACTGCCCATAAACTGCCTGGTAAACATGGATATCCTGTTGATGGCCAAATATATATAGGCATGGACAAAACTATGCCCCGAAAACAGCGGGAGTCATATACTTCTCTGGGGCCTCTAAATAATTGAGGGGCTTCACGGGTAGTGTGAGATTCCTACTGGACAGTTGATAACACATGCTGGTCTAATAATTGTGAATCAACAATTGTCGGCCCCTGGTGGACTGATGCCGCCAACAGATGAAGTGCACTCTCCTGACTGGGGGTATGGGGACTAGGGGTATGGGGACTAAGGATGATATTGAGGTTTTAAGAGCAAGTGACAGCTAACTTGACAAGATCATTGATGGGAACTCATACATAGACTTCTAGGCACCAGCCTCTTGATACTAGCCCTATCTATGCCTGCGATCGAAACAGGACGTGGAAAGGGAGTTTTATGACCTAATAAACAACCCAGGTGGCACGAACTTCCAGAAATACCAAATTAAAAATTATACAATTTTACTATCTCCGCCACACATCTTTCACCCACCAGATTTTGTAGATTTGTTGAGCCCCATGTGGAGATTTCCCTAGATCCCATCGATGTGATGCTGGCTTTTTCTGTATGGTTGGGAATGCCATAGGTTTGCTGAATACTGGAAAAGATTGCACTGCGTATGGAAGCTGGTGCTGTGGGATGATACAGCCCTAACCTGAAGTGCGCCTGCTTGGGTCAATGTCACGATCAGGATCCAGTAAAAGCTCATTGGTAGATCTGGCGCTGCTGCTGGCGAAACAGGATTGCCAAGCATTGGAAGGCTCTTGGGGTGCCACGGATGTGGTAAGGGGGGCTTTGTTCGACATAGTGGTACTAATGATAATATCCACTGAAACAATAAGCACATCGCCTTGGGGACATGGAAGACACCACTAGTCGAATTCATGAAAAAAGAATATGTCACCAGAAACCATTACACCCTCTAATGTAATATTGTGTCTTGACAGCATCGCAAGAACAAAACAAAATGCAGAGCTACCTTCTTGATGTGGAGAGCGGCTGTATCATCCTCTTGAGTTTAGACAGGTAGACAGATGAGCTGTTCCCATGATGCTTTGTCAACCCCTCCCCCCACCGGAAATGTGAAGCCAGACATACATCAGCGCCGCAAAGGTCATTGTTAATGTTCCTTTTTGTTGGTGTGTGAACTGATGACTGTACCAGCAGCTATGTAATGGAATACTGTGCTGTTACAAATGTCGACGGCAATGAATGCAATGCCCTCGTTTAATTTTTGCATTTAATAACAAAAAAAAATGCTTTAAATAGAAAATTAGTACGGCGTTGCTCTATTTTTGGCACCAAACTGACGCAAGCATTGCGTAAATCGTGTATAACCGTGCCTCGTTAGTCATATTTCGCATCTTTGAGAAACTAAAATTTAGAAAATGAGGCATGTTCTCCGCAATTATAAGTAGGGTACGAGAAAGAAGAGACCTAAAAAATATCAAACTACAAAGTTCAAAAAGTGCTGTAGCTATTTACATTAACACGTAGGATGAACTATTAGTGAGGCGTGTGTTTTTGGTTAAAACAAGCGTCAATATTGGAAACCGTTTGCTGCATTTAGAATGATTGCGGTGTAACTATGGCAACCATTTAATCTTATACATACTGAACAGTGCCTTTGTACAGTCTAGAAATAACATTTGAAAAGCTTGTCAAGCAGTGAAACAGTGCAATAACAGCTTGATAATCACGGCAAACTCTGCAATGTCCTTTCAAAGCTGCTCTCCACACGTGATCCTTTCTGGTGCTTCGTTGACGTTTTACCCTAATCAGAAACATTTAGAACATTTTTTAAAGTAGATAGAGCTAGTCTTTTTTTCTAATTATGAAAGATGTATCATTGCATGATTCACATCACATACTCCATAATAAACACAGAACCCTAAATTCTTTCTTTAGAAAGGGATCATTTTACAGTAAAGTTGTGACATCACTGTTCAATCGTAATACCATAATGATATCCTTACGATGCTTTAATATTTATATACAGCTGTTACATGACAATACCTCATGCCTCTTTAGACCTACTTTCCTGACGAGAATATCAACTACGCAACATCACAAAATAAAATGATGGACGGAGTGTTGAAGCTTTTCAAACACTCACCTAAGATGTGGGTCCCTTGCTCGCTGCACCGTTGGATTCAAGCAAGCCTGGCTGATGAGGGTGATCCCAGGATGCTTGCTTCTGGTCCAGGAACGACCTGGGCTGGCAGTTCGGGATGCCCATGGGAGAAGGGTCAAGGCTGATTTACATAAGGCTGAGTCCAACCTGGGGTGAAGTGGCGAGAAAAATAACGATGGATTAAACCCAGATCTCTGACTGGGGTTGAGTGTTTGAAAAGTTTCAACACTCCATCCAGCATTTTATTGTGTGATGTTGCTGAGAATATCAAGTACAACTGCCAGTAACCAATTGGAGGAAAAGTATGTTTTTGTTGCTGCTGTTCTTTTTACCTCCCCCCAAAAAAGGCATTTGGCTGATTATGGCAATTTATTTATCATACTGCTGACTTCACCACATCAGGCTACAATCCACCTCTAAATTACCACACAATCTAAATCCCGAATCCAGATTTCACTTAGGAAGCTTTCTAACCGCATCTGAAGCTTTCCAACTGACTTGGTCAGTTTGCGGTCCGTCTGCTCAATTAGAATGTCAGAGGTCAGAACGTAAACCGGCTGGTCATCCTGACTCGGTTGTGACCGGCTCGCAGAGTGTTACTGTTGGTCGGAACCGCACAGCAATCCCCTATGGACAGCGTTTCCGCCATCGGACAGCGTTTCCGCCTTCGGGATTACGATGTCGGATTCTGACAACCTTTATGTTCAGTCCTTTCCAACACGGAAAGTCTGTCGGAGAGTGACTTTGGGGGCCCCTAGAAGGGCCCCTTGCCCCCACAGCCTACGGTTGGTACCCAAGGGGGTACCTGGGGTACTCCTCGGTAAAACCCTACACTGCATGGCTTGCACCATGGGGTGCCTGCCACAAGGTGCAGGGTTTTACACACACCCCTCATTTTTCTATAGGAGCTTGTTTTACGGCCAGTTTATGGTCATGACACAAGGTCCCACAGAGAACAATGGGACTTTGACCGTACAGTGTTCGGTTGCATCGTAATCAGATGGTCAGAGCCTCCGACCCCCTGTCGGTCGGTCCCAAGTCCAAGTCGATGTCGGTCAGAGGCTTTCCAACAACATCGTAATCGGCCCCTTAGTCTACATATCGGTGACCAGCAATCCTCTTTAGATACAGAAATGGTACTTGATAGGGTGTAAAGCACTGTGTTTGGACAGCTATGAAACATAAGGAATCAAACATACTGTACCATGCACAAAAGTATGTTATAAATCACCTCGGAGTTGCAAATCCAGGAAAAGAAAATCATCCTTTATCCTCTTTCTTTTATGTTGATTTGGAACTCCATTCGTTACCTGCACTATTCTCAATATTTTGGGGGTGGTTTACTTTATTTCATACATACTACATACTTAAAATATGCATCACATGTCGAAAGAGATACCCCATAGCAAAATACATGTATTACATGTTGAAATGTACTATATAAAAAATTATAGAGTTTTCATTAGAATCAGTTGTTAAGTATTTAATCCATCGACGTTTGTATGGACATGCCACTCCTTTGTTGGCTTGCATTGTTCCTATTATATACAATATAGTGTACTTTATCTCATATGTACTACATCCGTAAAATATGTATCATGTCCTGAAACACGTACCTCGAAGTTATATCTTGTAATAGATGTTGAAATGTATTTTGGTTTACCATCTCAGTTCATGTCATTAAGATACCGGGGAATATTTCCAAGCCCCTATCACCACGGGAACGTCACTTTTAATGACGTTCCCGTGGCTCATAGGGGCCTCGCCTCATTCACAAGGTAACGGTAAGCCACTTTACGCCGCCTTGTAAATAAGGCACCCTTTCACGCTATACTTAGTTGAAAGGGGTAGGCAATGGGTGTTGTGGTTAGCGTTCTGCCGCAACACCCATTGATTTTGACGCTGCCCCCTTTTTACAAGGGTGGCATAAACAGGATGCAGTGCCAAAATTAAGACCAGGGAAAGCTGGTCTTAACATGGCGAAACGAGAAGAAATACTTAATTTCTCCTCATTTTTGCTGTTTCTATGTGTGCTGCATGGGGCAGGGTGGGGGGTTCTAAAAACCGGAATATGGATAATTGCAGGTAAGCAAACAACTAAATAAATAAAACGAATTTCGTTGCGCGCCCTGCATCGCTAAATGCGATGCAGCGCGCGCTACAAAAAATATGTTTTATTCATTTAATTGTTTACTTACCTGCAATTATCCATATTCCGGTTTTTAGAACCCCCCACCCTGCCCCTCCACCGCCCCGCCTTGCCGCCCCACGGAACTCCCTACACGGGCCGCGGCTGGAGTTAGCTCTTTGTGTTTAATCCCACGTCTGCCATTCCTTGGATATATGCCCCACTTTTTTTGCAGGTGAAAATCCCATGACCGGAAACTTCTCTTACATCTGTAATGGCATGGAGTGAGGTGGTCACCCTAAATAGATTAGATGTTAAAATAATACGTTTATACATTGAGAATTATATAATCTTTTTGGAACAAATTAGCAACTATTTAAAACATGGTCTTCTGTTGGACATGGCTTGCCCTTAGTGACTCGCACTCTTTTTAAGATGTAAGGTTCAGTGAACTGTATCTCATATACACTACATACTAAATGTATGTCATGAACTAAAATAGATACTTTGTAGCAAAATACATATCACATGGTACATGCTGAAATGTGATATGATAAGCATTGACAATTATTTGTTTTTTTTATCAGAACAAGTTATAAGGAGTTCAACCATTGCTTATATCCTATATTGTCTGCACATCAAACAATAAAATATCTTCGGTTTAGTGAAATTAACGTACAGCTGTTTAGTGTAGTATGATTATGCTGTGAAACGGTTTCATCGATCTGTAACCACTCAATGGGAGTTCATATATGATTTGCTACAATTAGGGATGTAAACAAGACTTTGATGCTTGGGGTGTTAGTCCTTGGGGAAGTTGAGAGCAAAATTATATTTCGGCAGGAAAAAGTTATTTTCAATCCAGACCGGTGTGTCTTCAGGTGAGTAAAATGTTATTTTAGTATAAAACGAAAATAGTAGACCTTACTAATAATTCACAAAAATAAAAAGTGTGCAGTAGTGCAGGTGGAAACTTGCGAGATGTCTACATAGCCATTACTCAATACTTTTTCTTGTATAGTGTGGTGCCCTGACCTCATGGGGATAAAATGGGCTAGCTCTCCCTTGATCTGCTGCTCTGCTTACAAATATATATATATTCCAATTTTGTTTGGAGAAACTTACCAGAATAATCTTCTGATACAAAGTTTGACTGGCAAGTCAATATTTTCTAAAACATCTGAGACCCTGAGCTAGCATTAAGGAAGCACACCGTTTAAGGAGATGGCGGCCCTGTTATTCTGATGCAACAAAAACGTGTTTCATCAACATAACCAGCCAAAAGCCATTTGTTTGCATTTTACTTTTCAACAAATTTCTGTATAAAGTGTTTTGTTTTTGGGGATTGTGGGATCAATCATGGAGGTAGGAGGAAGGGTTAGTGAGAGAATGTGTGTGAGTAGGTGAGTGCATATTTGTGTGGGTATATGTTTGAAGTAAGTGTTTTGGGTTGATTCAATCAGTTAATGCATTGAGGATAGCAGTGCTTGAAGGGCACAATGAGGTATTCTGGCAGGCGAGAACCCTTGATGAATGTTTGACTTAACAGTTCTCCTATCACCGAGACCCTATGGAGCCATAAATACGTATGGGCAGTACAACAAGAGAAATTCCTGTATGATGGTTGGTACCGGTATGCATGTGCTTATGAGAATGCCACAACTGATCTATACACCACAATAGTGATAACTCATCTCTTATAACCTATGGATCTAGAGGGAACTCAGTCCTGAGGAAAGCCATTTAACCATTTTGGGCAGTTAATATGGCTAAAGCATGTCGACCTTAGATGTTTGGGCACATAATATACCCTAACAACATCCTCTCATAGATGCTTTTAATCTTGCCAAAGGTATCTACAATAAAGAGATCAACTTAACTGTGATTGGAGTAATCTGCAAGCAATTTTAACCACAGATCATGTAGCAATAAGAGCTCCGCTAACAAACAGAGTTGAGGCCCCCACTCACACTAGGTGCAATGGTTGAGGACCCAGTAATAAATCAAGCCACTGGTGGTACTGGTGGGAGAGGAACCTTTTATATAATCTAATAGATTCCAGGATTCCGGTCCCCTACCACCAGAGTCTTCTGAGAACAATAAAACATTGGAGTGCTGTCTCATTTTGATAGAATTGATGATAGGTTCTTCATTGATGTGTATATGAGTATTGAGGCATCAGGCTGGTTCTTGAGAGGTGAGGATAGAACTGTGGGTTCTGACTTAGTTCACTTTAGGCCAGATTTCTAATTCGTTTTATTATTCGTGTCTGCAGTTGTATAGCTGTATGCGGAACACTGCACGACACTACTAGCTAATCACAGTATATGTAAGCGGAGGAGTAGCTTGGCTAAATAAAGAGGAGCAGCAACCGGCTAGGGATGGCTTTGGCTTTAACACTGATGCTTGCTGGTGTGGAATGAATTATCTAATAAGATAAGCTTAATGAAAGTTGAATACATTATTGCAAATTGTACATGTGTTCGTTGTGAGATGTATTTGATGAAATTAGTGTCTATAATATTGTTACCTTTCTATGAGCTGTGGATAATTCAGACTAATGAGACAAATCCTTTTGCTCCCTGGATAGGTATAGTCCAGCCCAAACTGCCAAGCCAGCTGTTCTACACCAAGGACCACAAGACATCCCATACCAGATTCAACCACTTACACCTTATTAGTGAGTTGTAGCCCAAGGCCTATGACAGAGTACAGTGTGCATTCCAGTCCATAATCTTTCACCTACAATACTCCAAGAGGAACAATCCAGCCAGAATTGGCTGACCATGTCCCCTCTAGATGGGACCCCAAATATTCACTTACCTGTTTGGGCCTAGTGTGGCCTCATTATTGAGGAATAGCTCAAGTACTATGGCGCATGGCTGTAGGAATCAAATTGTTTCTTACTGACGAGGCTTGGATAGGATGGGGTAGCTTGTTTCTCATTCAAAGGGAACTGGTATAGCAGTTCAGGTCAGTCTGTTGTTATCGGAGATGGACCAATCTTGATTTGCTTGAGAGCAGTTCTTGTCTAGATTTGCAGAATGGGCTAAAACAATAGACTGTAATGCAGTCCAGAGTAACTGCCCGGTGCTAAGATTATTCAAGCATACCACTCATACTTTTTGTTTCCCTCAGTGTATTTGCCCTCACCCCCCACCCATCATGAAGATCTTTGTTTTGAATCCATTGCCGCATAGATATATTTTTTCTTCATCCAAAAAAGCTATGATCAAGGCACTATATGACATTTATTTGTGACTCAGATGGAAGCCAATATGAGTTTTGCAAATGAGCATGTTGAAACTTAATTTGATGCCATTCAAACACAGATGCAAAAGGGCACATGCATATGCTATTTAGGTTTGTTTCTGAATCTATTGTACCTTTGTAGGAAAATGACAATCACAATCAAATGAATTTGGTAACATTGGGACTGTATAAATAACAAACAGAGGGGGAAGGAAGAGGAAGACAGGGCCAGAGCACATTCTCCTGAACAGCTTGAATAACATAAATGTGTGGTGCCCAGGTAGTCTGAAAGTACACAAACCTCATCTGAAATTTAATGGAAAAAGTGAGATAGTTTTAGAACTTAAGTCCTCACCCACCCAGAGCTCGTTCTCCGTTTGGTGGAAGTAACCACCCATGTCTGATACAACGGTGAGCAAGCGGAAGAGCTCTGATGAATGGCAAAATACAGAGCCCACAATTGTGGATGTGAGAGCCTTGATGCTCTGTTGTGGAGATAATATGCAAATGTTAAAGAGAGGAGAACTGATAAGATACCTCCTGGTGGACCAGAACGTTTTATTAGTGTTCCCAGGGGGCAGAGTAAAAAAGATCAGGGGAATAATTCATCCTGTGTAAAGAAGATTGACGTGTTTCAGCCCTATTGGTAACCCTCAGTAGGTGCTCTGGGCTTTCTTCAGTACCAACCCTCTATATATTAATCACCAAAAATTGGAGCACATACTAAACTTAGTTCCCCATATGTTGGGCTTAGGTTTGCAGTGTTGTATGGACCTGGTAATTATAGAAATTGTAGATATTCAACAGCAAGGTCCTATATCAATGATACAGATGTATACATCCCAAACCCAAGGGTCAAGCTTATCTTGGTTGAACTAAGTTTCTGCCTTTACTCTTTTTATCAACTGTTACACACCACAAGTCAAAATATATAAAAGATAAAAGCATGCTGCAGTTCAGGCTATTGTGCTGCTAGATTCGTGTCTCATAAGAGACAAGCTGATGGATCACAAAGTTGACTGTAGAAGACCCAACAGCACTTTGGTAGAAGTAGTTTTAAGATCCTGTGGCCATTGTTGGTGAGAGAAGTGGGTCCCTTTAACACACAATAATAGGGTGGTGCACTTGTTATGCTCTGCCATTCGGGACAAACATCTATGCAGAATAATACATATTCATTCTGCTCCTGTGCTAAGTGTACCTTGTAATAACAATGAAATAACAATGAAATGGTTAGAAACAGCACCTACAGACTTGTTAAAGATCAGTTATAAAAGACAATGCTGCTGCTGCCGGACACAGGCTTGATTCTTGGACACACGTGCTGATTGAAGTACTCCAATTACCTATACTGGAGCCCTAATTTTTCGTGAGACCCAATTCCTTGATTTTGAAAATGAAATATGCTCTGTTTGGACACAGGAAATAGCGATACATTGTACAGGCTATAGGCACTCTAGCCTACTACACTAGAGGCCTAACCATATCATATGACCCAATTCCTCAAATTTGGAGATTTAGTACGTTTTGCTTGGGCTCGGAAAAGCGTGACACCTTTTTTTAATTATAGGCCTCAGTTGTGTAAACTACGGCCATGAATAGGGACCCTCTATATGAGTGCATTCTGGTGGATTCTACTGACTGACAGGTGAATCTGCCTTATTTACCTTTGCCCTGAAGAAGCCCTTGTAGGGTGAAACGCGTTGACTGTTTTCGGCTGTTTTCTACATGTATTTAAAGAATAAAGACCTGTAACATAAACAACGCCTGCGTAATGAACTCTGCTTCATGTACACTGTAACTTATTGACTTTTGGGGTATTGCCTCTCATCTGTGTCACCGATAGGTTACAGGTTGTCCAGAACGTGGCAGCTAGACTGCTTCTTAAGATACCCAGGAATCAGTCAGCTAGAGCGTCATTGAAAGAGTTACACTGGCTCCCCATTCAGACCAGGATTAAATTTAAGTCCCTCTGCCTGGCACACAGAGCCATGTATGGTAGAGGCCCAGCCATGCTACGAACTTTGATCTCCCCCTATTCACCCCGCCGCTGTCTTAGATGAAGGTCGAATTTTCTGATGAACACTACCAGAATTAAGATGTCAAGGTGGGGTGGAAGGTCATTCTCACACCTGGTGCCCAATCTCTGGAACAGCATGGACCCAGAGTTACAACTGATCGGAAACAAACAGTCTTTTAAAAAGAAACTTAAAACTTGGCTGTTCCCCTAACTCTAACCCCAGATAGCTGCACTTAACTGTTATAGCGCTGGGATGCTCGCGAGTAGCCATGCACTTTTTAAATCCCTAAACCTAAATCTGCGTTTCTCCCGTTATAAATGATGATCAAGCTGGACTCTAAGTTGCCCCCCCCCCCTGTCCCCCCCCAATATGAGTGCTAGGGCAGGTAAGGATAACAGTAACGTATGTGGTTCTCCTTTGGCTGGTTCTTCGATTCAAGGCATGTTCCTGTTATGGTTTTACATTGCATATGTAAAGAGGCTACTGGACCATTGTGGTTCACTGGTGGACCCGGTACCCAGGGATGATAGGGATTGTAGGTTGGTAGTCAAAAGAGCATAGGGATTGTAACCCTCAGCTCAAATCATACTGCAGGTATGTATTCAGAGGCAAGTAAATGACTTGGGGCGTGCATATTGCTCTTCATGGGACTCTAGGTCCCAGACTTCATCCCAGCAAGGAAGTGGGGGCTTGCACAGGTGACAGCGCTATTGAGCGCATTTAATCAGCCCCATTCTATCACAGAGCGGGATGCAGTTACTGCTCTTCAGGTGACTCCAGGTTCCAGACTTCATCACAGCAAGAAGGTTGGGGCTCGCACAGCTGACAGCACCATCTGGCACACATAATCAGCCCCATTCTACCGCAGAGCAATATGCCCTCCAGGTCCCAAATGTCATTCCAGCAAGGAGGCGGGGGCTCGCACTGCTAACAGTGCCATGAGGCGCATTCAATCAGCCCATTCTACCACAGCACCGGATGCACTTATTGCTGTTTAGGGCACTCCAGGTCCCAGACTTCATCCCAGCAAGGAGGTAGCGGTCGCACAGCTGACAGCGCCATTGGGCACATTTAATCAGGCCCATTTTACCGCAGTGCGGGATGCATTTACTGCTCTTCAGGGGATTCCAGGTCCCAGACTACATACCAGCAAGTATGCCGGGGCTCCCGCAGCTGACAGCACCATCAGGCAAATTTAATTAGACCCATTCTAACGCAGCACGGGTTGCACTTATTGCTCTTCAGGGGAATCCAGATCCCAGATTTCATCCCAGCGAGGATGCGTGGGGCTAACTCAGCTAAGAGCGCCATTGGCCACATTAATCAGCGCCATTCTACAGCAGCATGCTATGTGCCCAGGCAAAGCCCAGACCAAAGGCAGGCCCGTCTTGTGCCCGGCAGCACTAGGAAGAGGCAGGGTAACCCCCCTTGGCCCTGGGTTTCTGGATCAATTGTACTTGCACCCTTGAAACTTGAAGGTATTGTAGCCATTTGTTTTTTCCATTACTTTATGGTGCTTCGAAGATGGAGAAGCAAAAGACCCAAAATGGCCCTGAGGGTTGGGCAGTTGAATCGAAAATCCCTAAAGTTCCTAAAAACAAACAACGCAGGCAGCCATGAACTGTGTCACAAGTGAGAGTGTAACTTTGATTGAAGAATTGGAAACTATTTTATGTGAATGTGGGGAAAGTGGCAAAAGGTGTGAAAGTCCCAAACCTCTTCAAGACAAAATCTAGACCCTGGAATAATCAGATTATAACTGCTACTGATTCCCCAAACGAACAGGGCCATTGTATACGCAAGATCTAGGCAACAAATTCACTTCCACATTGGTCCATAAGGCGATCCCTCAAGTCCAAATCGATTTGAATGTTCAAATAGGTTTGTTGCTTTATATGAGCCTTATGATTCAGCTCCCTATCGACATCCTCCTTGCTTAATCCTCCTACTAAGGACCCACCCTCCCTCAGTGAAGCTCTGCTTTAACAGATGAGTTTCCCAATTTGAAGTGAATCTTACTGGGTCTAGTTAAAACCATTAGCAACTTGCCTGGGTTTCTAACTCCTCCATCACTGTCGCATGATTGTGCTCGGTCATCTCAAGCTTAACGGGGTCAATTGGCCTCAAAATCTACCAGTGGCCAATGTAGCAATTCTCCCTTGTTTTAAGCGTCTGTTCAAAATCTTCGTAGAAACCATCTTGACAGCTTCGGGCATTGCTCTAATACTAACTTTGATCTGCCACCATCTGCAGTATGTATGCCAGAGACTAATCATGGCCCAGCAGTTTCCCCTCTGCATCGAACCATTTGTTGCTCTTTGTGGGGGTCACGTCACTATGATTTATTGGCCCCTTTCGGTGCAGCTCACTCAAAGACTTTGCAGTGGTGCCTGTTGTCCAATGGGCAGTACAGTCTATATGGTAAGAGTTCCAAAGATGGCCCTTGGCTCTTATGAAGGTAGCGATTCATTTAAAAACAAGGTCATTCACTGGATTAGGCATGTCAGACAGTGCCACTAGATTGTGTACTCTGACATTATCTATGTAAAATTCCTTACAGCGCCTGCTTGGCCCTGGGACTCTTTCAAAGTCAACCTAATTTCTCCTGACCTGGCAAATGGGTTGATTTCTTTGGACCTACATTCTGTTTCCCCAAAATGCTCAGAATCAAGCTTAAAAAACAGCCTGTTCCATCCTGGAATATTAACCCGCAGGGAAGAAGCTGTGCCTGATTGTGTGGGTACCTCCACAAGGAAGAGTGAAACCGGTCTGGAACATAGGGCACAGTGTGTCAGCCTCCAGGAGAGTGGCCTGGCAGCAATTGATTGACTGCAGGGCCCTTCTGCCCCCTCATCCCTTGCAACTATCCAGCTGTTTTCTCCATCTTGAGGGGTCTCCTACTTGGGAACCAGCCAGGGGGAGTTCATTTCTGCTTCAGCCACCATGACCCTGTACTGACAACAAATTCTTTGCAACAAACGTTCACCGCTTCTAGGCCTCTTCATATCCTGAAAAATCCTGCTTCTACTCTACACCTCATTTCTTGGAATATTGCTGGGATCCCGTATAAAATGGAAGATGTGGACTGGGCATTGTTTGTTGATAAATTAGACCTTTGCATCTTCCAAGAGACTTGGGCTCTCACTCAAGTACATAGGCAGAGCTTCATAACACATAGCATTGAAGTTGTTCCATCAGTAGCAGGTAGGCCATCAGGAGCTTATCATATGGTCCAAAATATCGCTTGAGTGTGTCATCAAGACAAATAATATTTATTCCTGTGATCTCCTAGCTCTACGTTTGTCATCCAAGTCTAGGTCCCTTACTTCTTGATCAATATTTATAGTAAGTCAGACTCTAAGAATTTTGAATGCATTTGTGGTAGACTTTGGTTCAAACCACAATGTGTTTATTGAAGGAGATTTTAATACATGTTTTGAGCCATATACCCATTTTCGGTCTCGCCTTGCGGCGCAGCGCATGCGCTGTAGCTTTGGCGAGATCTATTGTTGTCGGTTTATTAGCTGATGGGGGACAGGAGATGTGCACGCGTACGGACAGGAGATGTGAACGCGTGCACATCGCCAGTCCCGCCCTGTCTCCTGCTCGCTGTGCCAGCGCGGAATGCTCTAGGACTGGAAGTTTCGCCCCGCCAAGCTTGCGTGTTTGTGGGTGTTATCGCAATCCATTCCCTCCTGTGACACGGTCCAAAATGTAATATTGTCCGGGCAGGAGTATTTCTTTAAGGAGGGTGGAAACGGAGAACAGACTCACCCAAAATTGTTTGCGATGCAGGGGAATGGGTTTCTGCAATTGAGAGGGATTTGCGCATGCGTAAATGAACGTTACCTATATTTGTTTCCAAAAATACCCATATACGCATGTGAGAACGTTGAGATTTAAAAAGAATTCCACAACTGGCTTCACAAAAGTGTGATTGTCATCCTGGTTTTCCGGCTGTACTCCTACAATCCTCTGCCAATTCCAAAATGCCGGAAATGTACTCCTGGGTGACTTTTCTTCAGAACCGACCCTATATCTGTCACAACCAAGGTCAGCAGAGCTGCTCTAGAGCCTAAGAACCAGGTCAGCAGAGCTGCTCTAGAGCCAGAGAAACCAGGTCAGCAGACCTGCTTTAGAGCCAGAGAAACCAGGTCAGCAGACCTGCTTTAGAGCCAGAGACCCAGGTCAGCAGAGCTGCGTTAGAGCCAGAGAACCAGGTCAGCAGAGCTGCTCTAGAGCCAGAGAACCAGGTCAACAGAGCTGCTTTAGAGCCAGAGAACCAGGCCAGCAGAGCTGCTCTAGACCCAGAGAACCAGGTCAGCAGAGCTGCTGTAGAGCCAGAGAACCAGGTCAGCAAAGCTGCTTTAGAGCCAGAGAACCAGGTCAACAGAGCCGCTGTACAGCCAGAGAACCAGGTCAGCAGAGCTTCTTTAGAGCCAGAGAACAAGGTCAGCAGAGCCATTGTACAGCCAGAGAACCAGGTCAGCAAAGCTGCTTTTGAGCCAGAGAAACAGGTCAGCAGAGCCGTTGTAGAGCCAGAGAACCAGATCAGAAGAGCTGCTGTATACCCAGAGAACCAGGTCAGCAAAGCCGTTGTAGAGCCAGAGAACCAGGTCAGCAGAGCTGCTCTAGAGCCAGAGAACTAGGTCAGCAGAGCTGCTGTAGAGCCAGAGAACCAGGTCAGCAGAGCCGCTCTAGAGCCAAAGAACCAGGGCAGCAGAGCTGCTCTAGAGCCAGAGAACCAGGTCAGCAGAGCCGCTGTAGAGCCAGAGAACCAGGTCAGCAGAGCTGCTTTAGAGCCAGAGAACCAGGTCAGCAGAGCTGTTCTAGAAACTGAGAACCAGGTCAGCAGAGCTGTTGTAGAGCCAGAGAACCTGGTCAGCAGAGCCGTTGTAGAGCCAGAGAACTAGGTCAGCAGAGCTGCTGTAGAGCCAGAGAACCAGGTCCGCAGAGCTGCTGTTGAGCCAGAGAACCAGGTCAGCAGAGCTGCTGTACAGCCAGAGAACAAGGTCAGCACAGTCGCTGTAGAGACAGAGAACCAGGTCAGCAGAGCCGCTGTAGAGCCAGAGAACCAGGTCAGCAGAGCCACTGTAGAGCCAGAGAACCAGGTCAGCAGAGCCGCTGTAAAGCCAGGGAACAAGGTCAGCAGAGCTGCTGTAGAGCCAGAGAACCAGGTCAGCAGAGCTGCTGTACAGCCAGAGAACAAGGTCAGCACAGTCGCTGTAGAGAGAGAGAACCAGGTCAGCAGAGCCGCTGTAAAGCCAGAGAACCAGGTCAGCAGAGCCACTGTAGAGCCAGAGAACCAGGTCAGCAGAGCCGCTGTAAAGCCAGGGAACAAGGTCAGCAGAGCTGCTGTAGAGCCAGAGAACCAGGTTAGCAGAGCCGTTGTAGAGCCAGAGAACCAGGTCAGCAGAGCTGCTCTAGAGCCAGAGAACTAGGTCAGCAGAGCTGCTGTAGAGCCAGAGAACCAGGTCAGAAGAGCCGCTCAGGAGCCAGAGAACCAGGTCAGCAGAGTTGCTTTAGAACCAAAGAACCAGGTCAACAGAGCCGCTGTAGAGCTAGAGAAACAGGTCAGCATAGCTGCTGTACAGCCAGAGAACAAGGTCAGCAGAGCTGCTGTGGAGCCAGAGAACCAGGTCAGCAGAGCCGTTGTACAGCCAGAGAGCCAGGTCAGCAGAGCTGCTCTAGAGCTAGAGAACTAGGTCAGCAGAGCTGCTGTAGAGACAGAGAACCAGGTCAGCAGAGCCGCTCTGGAGCCACAGAACCAGGTCAGCAGAGCTGCTTTAGAGCCAGAGAACAAGGTCAACAGAGCCGCTGTTGAGCCAGACAACAATGGGCCATATTATCAAGGAAGGCAATAACATTATTGCCGCTTTAGCGGCATGAAACTGCTGCTAAAGCGGCGATAATGGACTTGATAATATGCCCTTGTGAATTCCCATAGAAGCCCAGGTTCACACCAGAACCTGGGCTTCTATGGGAATTCACAAGGGCATATTATCAAGCCCATTATATCTGCTTTAGGAGCAGTTTCATGCCGCTAAAGCGGCAATAATTTTATCGCCGTTCCTTGATAACATGGCCCCAGGTTAGCAGAGCTGCTTTACAGCCAGAGAACCAGGTCAGCAAAGCTGCTTTAGAGCCAGAGAAACAGGTCAGCAGAGCTGCTCTAGAGCCAAGAACTAGGTCAGCAGAGCTGCTGTAGAGCCAGAGAACCAGGTCAGCAGAGGCGCTCAAGAGCCAGAGAACCAGGTCAGCAGAGCTGCTTTACAGCCAGAGAACCAGGTCAGCAGAGCTGCTCTAGAGACTGCGAACCAGGTCAGCATAGCCACTGTGGAGCCAGAAACCAGGTCAGCAGAGCCGTTGTAGAGCCAGAGAACCAGGTCAGCAGAGTTGCTGTAGAGCCAGAGAACCAGGTCAGCAGAGCTGCTTTAGAGCCACAGAACCAGATCAGCAAAGCTGCTGTAGAGCCAGAGAATCAGGTGAGCAGAGCTGCTTTAGAGCCAGAGAACCAGGTCAGCCGAGTCGCTGTAGAGCCATAAGAGAACCAGGCCAGCAGAGTCGCTGTAGAGCCAGAGAAACAGGTCAGCAGAGCTGCAGTAGACCCAGAGAACCAGGTCAGCAGAGCCGCTGTACAGCCAGAGAACAAGATCAGCAGAGCTGCTCTACAGCCAAAGAACCAGGTCAGCAGAGCCATTGTACAGCCAGAGAACCGGATCAGCAAAGCTGTTGTAGAGCCAGAGAACCAGGTCAGCAGAGTTGCTGTAGAGCCAGAGAACCAGGTCAGCAAAGCTGCTGTATAGCCAGAGAACCAGGTCAGCAGAGCTGCTTTAGAGCCACAGAACCAGATCAGCAAAGCTGCAGTAGATCCAGAGAATCAGGTGAGCAAAGCCGTTGTAGAGCCAGAGAACCAGGTCAACAAAGCTGCTTTAGAGCCAGAGAAACAGGCCAGCAGAGCCGTTGTAGAGCCAGAGAACCAGGTCAGCAGAGCTGCTGTAGAGCCAGAGAACCAGGTCCGCAAAATCGTTGTAGAGCCAGAGAACCAGGTCAGCAGAGCTGCTGTAGAGCCAGAGAATCAGGTCAGCAGAGCTGCTTTAGAGCCAGAGAACCAGGTCAGCAGAGTCGCTGTAGAGCCATAAGAGAACCATGCCAGCAGAGTCGCTGGACGTACGCGTATGGCATGAAATAACAGACATGGCAGTCATAGACCGCCATGATAGTGACCACTATCCATTTTTAAACCACGGAAAAGGGATAGGGAGAGTCCAGCCCATCTACACTATTTATCTCCGTGGTGATGAGTAATAATAAACATAATATGAAATGGGAGGCTCTTTCTAGATCAAAAGAGGCCATATCTGAAATGTATAGAATTGTATTGGACACACTGCACATTTTCGAGTATCAAGCCTTGCCTCTACCAAAATAATGATTGTGCATAAACGTCCTTAAAAATTAGGCAATTTGTTTGTGAAGGATTGTAAAAGTGGAGGGGATCCCAGATAATGAGAGTGAATGAGTGGTTTAATAAATCTTGCAAAAGTGCTAAGAAGGCCTTGATAAATGCCCTGAAGAGCAAACAAAGAACAAAGCTTGCTTAAGCAAGAAGGGAGTACACCAGTGCTATCACAATTAGCAAGGCCCAGCGGGAGGCTGGTATATGGGATGATTTGTTGGGTGCAGTGAGGCTGAGAGATAATAAGGTTTTTTGGCACACAACGGGCGTAGAGATCCAGCCCTTCTCACTGCCATATTGCCCCTGAAGACTAGGGTTAAACATTGCTCCGCTCTTTAGGGTGATAAATATTTATGGGATCGGACAATAGAGACTTTACTATAGAATCCAGCCTTTACTATAGAATCCCCTGGAGAAAAGGTAAAGCAAATTTACATTAAAGAAAACTAGGACTGCAATCCAAGCCAAGAAACTGGGAAAAGCCCATGGTTTAGACAGATTCCCTGCAGATTAAATTTGTTGTGAACTCCAGATATGGGGCCCTTATATAAACTCCCTGTCAAATGCAATGATGGCAGGATCTGTAATCCCGGGCTCCTTGAAAGAAGTGGAAATAATTCCCATTTATAAGAAGGAAGATATATCTACAACGGGAAATTACAGGCCCATAAGCCTGATCGATAATATACAAAAAGTTTACAGCATGCAAATCTTATCCAGACTATGGGACTGGATTTTCCAAGCCTAAGTGTTATCTTACTTATAGGCGGAATTTAGATCTGCTATTAGCACATTCGATTAGATTGTGCGGTTTCTGTTTATAAAGGGGAAGACAGTAGATATTAACAGGGGGTTGTTGTTTGTTGCCTTTGTTGACCTTCGAGCTACATTTGGTATTTTCCCGAGGGCAAACTTTGGGAGGTTTTTCATAGGATTGGGGTCCCATGGGGACTATTGGCCCTAATACAGGCTCTGTACTCAGAAAACTTTGAAAGGGTTAGATGGGGCCCTACAGGGAATTTGACGGAATGTATCCCTATCAGGAGCGGAGATAGACAAGGGTGCGTTTTGGCCCCTATGCTTTTTCTCATGTACAGAAACAGCTGCATCCCTTTTCTTTTAAATTGTGAAAAGGACTCCCCTAAGGTGAAGGATCACAAAATACCATGGCTTCTTTTTGCATACGACACTTTGCTGCTCTTGATAACTCTTTGGGTTTATCTACTCCTTTGGACAAATGTATCATATTAGTGCTAATATGCTTCAGATCAGATTCAGCCTAAATCTTAGACCAATTTCTGGCATCGCTTTGTTTAGACCTATTCAATATTGGATAAGGCTTTGGTCTAACAAGGATTTAGGACGCAATAGGGATTACATTAGCATTTTACTAGATAGTCACTCTGTTGGGAAGATTCCCTGGCTCGTACACATAAAAACTTGATTATTCAAGTTAGGCCTGCATGATTTTTGGCTACAGCCTTCTGCGTTACCCCAAGATGCTTGGGTTAAGCTAAAAACATCTTTCTGGAATTTTGTTTCAGGAGCCAAAATCTCTGAAGCTACCTCAGACACCTTGGTAGAGCCCTTTTTGTTATTTAAGTGTGTACCAGATTATGAGCCATACTTGAACTTGGTCACTAACCCCGCTGCACATGCACTTCATGTAAAATTTAGATTAGGTATTTTATCTTTGGCTTCTTTTACTTGCTCCTGTATTAAAAAAGAAGACACATCACACTTGTGTCCAATGGGCTGCCAGGCAGTTAAGAATACTGAACATGTGCTATGTTTCTGCAAGGCTTATGCAAAACAACGTTCATATTGGATTATTCCTCTTTACAGACTCTTTGGTTTTAGGGATCACTACACAAATCCTAGGGCATGTAAAACCAATACTAGAGGCTGTGTTGTGTTCTCCGTTGCGAATTAGCCATCAGCAATATGGGTATATCAGGTTGAATTAACTTAAAAAGAAGTAAAGATTATTTTTTGCACATTTGTCATTGTGTGGAGCTTAAGGTTACCTTGTTAGGCCCTGAGATTCGGTTTCCTTGTTGCTCAATTTCTAATTCTTTTAATGGGTTTTTAGCTCGACTTCTTTGAAAGTCTTTTTTTTAGGTATAGGATGTGCCTCTTTTTAATAACCCTTTTTATTTCATGGAATTGGAAATACAAAAAGGTTTCTACTGCTGAATTGTAATTTTTAGAACTAATTTGTACTTTTGAGGGCATTTATATTACTTATTGACAATTAATCTGTTTGCTTTTATTGCATTCTTGATTGGATGTTTTATTATGTTCCTTTTAGGGTTCAATGAAGCTGAAATAAAGGAATATAATGATGATGATGACGACTTGAACTATAAGAATAGGTATCACATTGCTAACTGTGAAATCTCTGTCAGTAACATGAAGAGAATAATATGATGGGAGGTAAGTTTTGTTTTAGATCGCTTACATATTGCTGTTGATCTAAGCGACAAGAGTGGATTTTTGGAGTCGTCACACCCATGTATCTTAGGTCACAAGAGTATTTGATAAGGTTAAGCCGGTTGGTAGCACAATCTGATAGGCTTTTGGTGGCTGATCCTGTGACGAACTTCCTATTGTGGCTCAAATATGAATTTACCTTGAAAAAATGAAAGACAAAGGGCAATTGGCAAAACAGGAACAGTTGGTTTAATTAAAGGCAGTGGCCAGGAGATCAGGCAACAGAGACGGGGGTCCGAAGATTGCTTCAAAGTACATTGGTTTTAGCCGCCATTTTATACATTTCACAAAGTGTATAAAGCAATTTGGGCATTTCTTCAGAACAGAATTCTGGGCTTCGTCACAGAGTAATAAATCTGGTCACTCCTGGCCAAACGTGTTTTATTGGGGTCCAATCTCCTGAGACCATTGTGGTGTTGCTGTCTATCTGTGATATCGATCTGAGGTTTCCTGTTCATTCATTTGTCTAAGGCTTTTATGTCCCCCCACCTGTGATCTGTCAATAAGTTGCTTCGGACCTAGGTCGCAGGGCCTGCCTACCATGTATTTCTGACTAGGGGTTGAGGGGGAGGTCATATCAGGTGAATTCAACAAGGTAGATGTGAGGTTGTTATTATACGTTCATATATCATAGTGTATATTTACATCGTATTTATCAATATTAACACTATTTTACAAAGATTCCTTGTCACTGGGCACACTACAATCTATTTTTCTATTAACACCCCCAGATTGAATAACCCCTACTAGAGGGGCACTGGTCTTTATTCTAAAAATCTTCAGAGTATCCACATAGTATATAGTAGATACTTCTTGAAGTGTTAGTAGAGTGGGGTTCTTTTGGTTTGGGAACTGTAGCTAGGTTGTGCCAGTTTCTGTAAATCAAATGATTTATAAGGTTAGATAGACCATTGCACCTGCAGACACGTGCTCACCAATTAATCTGTGGTTTCACCCTGTTCTCTAGTACAGCAGAACAGAACATCTTGCTTTATTAATGATCTTTGAAGAGTGTCCTCTATGTCTTACTTGGTTCGTAAAGATATCTGCATGGCCTCATAGTTGTTATTGTCAGAGAAGTTCCTCCTAAGGTGAAGGAAATGTCTAAAAGGGAGCTATTCCCTGAGGGAATGGTGATGTAAACTTTGAAAATGTAACATGAGATTTGTCTCTAAGTGGTCAATATAGATGTCTGTTTTGAGTCTCCTGTTCTCAGCACAGGCCCAAGAAGGCGAGGCGTTGCCAGCTAGGGGTACTTGTAAAAATCAGGTGTAGATCACATTCAATGAACCAGGTAGTGAAGGAGTGGGATCTTATTAGGTCACCTTACAGAATGAAAAGATATCATCAAATTAGATGTTCCCTATCTTGATGGACTTATAGTAAAGGTCTGTATCTGAGTAAATGTATATAGATTCACAATGGTACATCTACAGATTAGCAATACTTGGGACAACATTGCTGCTATACAATGCCTGTAATCTGCAGATAAAGCTGGTTCTCAAATTGGAGAAGTTCTTAGTCATAGTTAAAGTGGCACATTGAATTATGAAATATATAGGAGTGTCCGGAGGGGTCATTGTAAAATATATTTCACTGTGTTCAGTCTTCTCTTGTGGGATACTATTATGCAGGGCTTCCACATCCAACACAACCAGTACTTTATGATTAGTATCAAAAAGGACTTTGTAGTAATCTGCTTCTGATGTAATGCATCTACCTTGCCCTGGTTCTCTGCTTGACCCTCTAACAATATGATGTTATTTGGAATGTGAGGAATGTTTGTACTGGTGAGATAGCAGTTGGAGAAGATGGGCTGAGCAGCCAGGAGGCTGCTCCTGGTGGGGCTTATATTAAGACTTACATTGGAACTTACTAAGATGTAACTAAAGAATAAATAACTTACTACAAGATCTGTCCAATAGACTTCATTGATTTCTACAGACTTCCTCAGGAAGTTGGAGGATATCCATGTGTCCTGTAGAGAGGAGGGCATTTTTGGGACTAAATGTCTCAGAAATACATCTGTAAATTTAGAGTACTAGGAATAGGACAAACACACCATACTCAGTGGGAGATACAAAGAACAGTTTTTAAAATGAAAGGTGGAAGACAATTTTCAAGATGCATGAAATCCAGAAAGACCAATAACTCATTACTAGATTGGTTAGGAACTGGAGAGGAAAGGTGAATATTGTTCTGTGGAAGGGCTGGGTGAATATAAGGACGCATAGGCTGTGTAGGTTTCTAAATCTTTAGTGGGTTGGGATGGTGAGTTGGTTGTCCTTTAGTGGAAAGTAATTGTGGTCTGATTTCTATTTCTCCTTTTTAGGTTTTTTCCCTTAGGATGGTGTCACCAGGAGTCGTTAAGTAGGGGTTTTCCCTATTCATAAGCCATCATCATAGTGCTGATTGTAACTGGGATAGAGGTTAATCATGAGGTCATGTTTTAAGAAGTAGTCTCCCTCTGATGATGGGTATATGCCATCCTTTCATATGGGTGAATTATGAGTGTGTTTCTCCTTATCACCCCGTGACCCTTCTCTTTCCTCCCACAGAGGTAAAGTATTATGTAATTTATTTCTGTGTGTGGTCAGGGTGGGTCTGTTTGTTAACGGTCCTGCCGTGCACTACACTAACTTCCCATACCCTGATCCATCCTTAGCTTTCCTCCTTTAAAAATAAATGGTCCTTGTCAAATTGACCGTAAATCCAGTGCCCGTTACATTACCCAGATACAGCAGCTGGCTTTCAATCCCTCTTTTCTATCAAAGGCATCAAAATGCAGAAAAGAATTCAAAATCAACCAATATACTCCAGGTGCAGTGAAAATATGAAGTGCAGCCAGTAGCGGTGCAGCTTGCGCAATGTAATTAGTTTTATTTATTTATGTACTTACCTCCATTCAGCCGTATGCCGGAGTTTACTACCCCTGCCCTGCCCCACCTCACCGCCCCGCAGCAGTCCATCGAGGAGCCGCTACTGGGTTCAGCGGCCCGTCATTGTATAAAAAAAAATCCCATCCCACACCCTTCCCCACGTCACCCACCTATTATGCTGCAACTCTCCTGAGTTGCAGCGGCTCATCAGCGTCCTCCGGGGCATCTCCATTTCTCTGCCCATGTCTCTGGGGCTCCTCCGAGGAAGGTGGTTTACCAACCTTTGCCCTTGATGTTGCTAAGCTGGTGGTTAATGTGCATTATTATAGATATTGTGCAGAAAGGACCAAGTTATTGAATTTATCACGTGAGAAGTTACACAAAGACCGAGCTCTCTGTCCCTTAGTCACACCTGTGAGTGTTGGGAATGAACATCACATTTGTAGGAACCAATAACACGTATTGATACATGTCAGCATATATCTAAGAAAATAAAGGAAAGTGGGTGGTACAAAAATATTGTCACACCAAGGCAAAAATGTGCTGTGGTCAAACTGGAGACCAAGCTAGAATTAGTCAGTGCCAAACACATCCTGTTTCATTCTTGCGCATCTATTTGGAATTTTAAATCAATAGCTCATCAGAACGACTATTGCAGACCTTTTTGTTTGCCAGCTCCTCCATGTTCTCTGTCATGCCGTCGCACAGAACATATACTTGCAGGTATGGCGTGAAAGGATGCCCACCACTTTATGGTGGCCACAGATATCTCTGTGATCTTTGCTTTCTCCTCTGAAACTGAGCTGCCATGCCTCTCCATCACCACAAGCAGCAATAGAGATGGAGATCAAGAGGCGGGGCCAGTCATGCACACCCACTTCCAAGCCTCCCGCCCTCCTCTTGGGAGGACTTTGTAAGAGGAGATTGAATGATTAGTGTGTAAAGATAGAAACATCTATTAATGTTAAAAACAAAGGTCATAGTAAATGACCTTGTGGTACCCATCATGACATTTTCTTAAATGATTCTGATAATTCAATTGTGATGTTGAAACAGTTCTGGAAGAATTAATGGATGTCTGGTCACTCCCTCAGGCTTAATCATGATATTGTATCGTAGGATTCAGAAAGTTTTAAGTCTTTTACAGCCAAGCAGTGGTCTTCTTGGAGGAAAAGGAGTAGCTTCTCTTTGAGGTGAACAAATACTATTGGTGCCACAAGCCTACTGAAACAGTATATTATGAGAAAGCATTGGGTGTTCCACAGAATCAGGAGGCTGCTACATTACTTTTTTTTAGGATTGTGCTTGGGGATCTACAAATGTGAGATATCATGACAGTTGGCTAATGCCTGGGGTCTGCAGCTGAAAGATTCAAACTTTCAAAATATTGCCCTGACACAAATATTGCTGGACAAAAAGTTTTTAATTAATAAATCCAGCTATACTCACTGCCCACGGAAATAGGTTAATTTACAATTCTGAGCCCTGGCATGTTGGAGACAAGTGTGTGATTGTCAAGGTGCAGATAGATTGTCTTTTAGGGATGAATTTATGTATTAGCATTTATTAGTAGTCTGCATCTTTCTGTCTATGTATTTTCAATCTGTGCTGTCAAGTGCTAGGTACACCAGAAAAAAACTGTCACCTGAGGCATTCCAATGAATATCAATCTGCTGCTATGTCAGACATTTATTTGGAACTTTAATCTTGTTTCCTGTCTGTATTACTTTAGTAACACATGTGCGAAAGAATATGTATGTACCTTCACTCACATTATATATAAAGCCATCTAGAAAACGAATGGGGCTTTTGTAGCAAGTATTGCTCAAAACTATTAAGACATCCTCTCCCCCCCACCTAAATTCAGAGAGCCACTATGATTGGTATGCTTACAAGAATGCCCAAAAAATCACCGCAGGTATTACCTAATATGAAAAAAGTGATGGCACAAAATGTTTGTTAGGAGGGTATTTTCAAATGCCCTTGCTGGCGCCATCCAATGCCATCCATATGCCCCTGTATAATTAAGGGCCTGAGTTATATTGTGGTGGACAGGACACTCCATCACAAACGTGATGGATATCCGGTCTGTCGTATTACAAGTGTCATAGGATATCATGCACTTGTAAAACAGCAGACAGGAGCTAACATATTTGTCACAGAATATCCTGTCTGACAACATATAAATCAGAGCCTAAGTCTTAAGTCTTTTTACACCTGGGAGCAGAATTCATGTGTATCAATTAACATGATCTGATTGGCAACTTTGAAGTGCAGTAGATCAGTTGACAAATGAATCATTATTGGTTGCTTCCATTCCCATATTAATAGTTGTAACCCATTGCACCCTATTTACAAAAAGAGTGCTGATCCCCAAATATGAGGCCTGGTGCTCACCACCAGCAACAACTGTCTCATATTAAGCACGGCCTCTGTAACAACTTTTAACCAACTGTTCCTGCTCTGGTATTCCTCTTATTAAAAAAATGAAGTTCTACATTTTGAGATCATTTACAAAGCAAGGACCCACTGACTCCTGATTACTGATCACACTTATCTACATTGGAATTGGAGTCAATGAGTCTTCTTTCGTTAGGTGACTGGAAGCTCATACGTAAATGCAGAGTATGATGTTAAAAATTGCAGCACCTGAGGGTGAATTTATCAACAGATGCTTGACAAAATCATGGCTAATGGTAATACCCTACTCTATGGCCTCGAAGACTCCACACTGGCACCCTTTAGGGTCAACCAAGTGCCGCAGTGTGTCTCATCCAGGGATCTGAAGAAATATGATCACATCTCCGCAGGCTTCTGAGCAAAACTTTGGGGACTGGCATTTAGGGCCTTATTACGATGTTGTTGCGGAATCGGGACCGACCTACCTCCAGTCAGTGGTCTCGAATGCAGCATTACAATGCGACCGCACATGGTGCGGCGCATACTCACATTTCTCAATAGGAGCTTGTTCTTCAGTCGTAGCACAACTCCCATAGAGAAATGGGAGAATCTGTTCATCCCTGTACCATGTCGCAGGCACATGGTGCAGGGATCAACAGGGGGGCACCATAGGTTCCCCCTTGGCCCCAACCGGAGGACGCAGAGAGAAGAGGGCCCTGCTAGGGGCCCCCAAAGCTGCTTCCCAACAGGCTTTTCATGTCAGAAAGCCCAACAATGGAAAGCCTGACGGAAATCGTCATCATATCCCGACGGAGGAAACGCCATCCATTGGGATTACGGTCAGGCCTCCGACTGGCTGACCCGCTCTTTGAGCCAATCAGAATCCAGCCAGAATGACCGGCGGGTTTCACTTTTAACTGCCTGCATCGTGATGCGGGGGTCAAAAGTGAAAGCCACGGTGAGACTCAGTGAGACTCGGAAAGCCTCTGACCGTGAGGCCCTCATTCTTTTACAGATTACCTTGGGCCAATGGCAAAGTTTATTTTGAAATAAATCTGGATTGCAATGTGATCAAATAGGAATTCAACTGCAAATATTGGTTCGAGTCCTGATATTTGTAAAAACATCGCAAGATTGCACACAAAAATGGGGTCAACCCTCCGAGGCACGTTTCTTTTTATAGGTTGACATAACAAGATAGCTTCAATTGGAAAGAAAAAAAAAGGCGAGTCGATGAAAGGGCACAATGTAAAGACATCATGAAATTATGATACTAAAAACAAGAAGTTGAACACTTCTTAACATCCAACTGGATCACTGGCTCACTGTTGAGGTAAACAATATCGTTTGACACAAATATCATGTCAAAAATATAGTTTACAAAACTATTGTGTCACAAAAATATCAGAAAAAATTGTTTTGACACTAATATCGTCCAGAAAATACAAAAATATCAAATTTTTAATATAAGTAAAGTTTAAAGCAGTAAATGTTCAATTTTATAATATATAAAGTTAATATAATGTAAGTTAAATAAACTCCACTATTATTTAATACTATATATAAATATATAATAATGTAAATTCACAAACACATATATATGCATATTTGTTTACATAAAAATATATATATAGTGTAACATAATTAATAAAATTATTTATTTTACATTATATTTATTTATTATTTAAAATGTATTACCATAAAAACTAAAACACACAAATATTTAAAACATACACAATAAAACCATAAAAATTTTACAATTTCAATAACAAAACACATTTACTAAAAATACTATAAAAAGTGGGGAAAGCATTGGACTTCGGAGGGGTTACATTTACTATTCCTGCTCTGGTCTGTACAACAGTAGGAAAAGCGTAGGAATTTGGAGGGGTTAATTTTACTATTCCCATTCCATTCTGTGCAACAGTAGGGAAAGGTTTGGTTTTCGGAGGAAGGGAAATTTAGTATTCCCACTCTGGTCTGTGCAATAGTATGGAAAGCATTGGACTCCAGAGGGGTGAAATTTACTATTCCTGCTCCAGTCTGTACAACAGTAGGGAAAACATTGGACTCCAGAAGGGTTAAATGTACTATTCCTGCTCCAGTATGTACAACTGTGAAGTACTGGGTATTTTAGACCCAGCGGTGCAGGGGCACACACCCTATGACTTCTGGGTTCACCCTGTTCCAGACCTACAGAAACACAGAGTCTTCTAGGTGAAGTCAAAGATTCGTTTATTGGCTGCAGACCAATTACAGGTATCCTAGAAGTACAACAGCGTGTATGTTCTCAGGAGACTGCTGAAAATCATAGGAACGGGTTTCTCCTTAAGTACAAAATATCATGCTCCAGGCACACATTCCTTGGTTTACGATATGGTCATATAAAGGTATACATTACAAACGAAAAAGCAGAGTCATGATGACCATCCCACATTCCAGTTCGGCCAGCCCACAATGATTTACACAGTAAGGTTCAGATCCCACATCGGATGTAAACAGACCCCCCAATAAACATGAGCATCTCCTGTTTTGGGAAACAAGTCATAAAGCAGGAACAAGCAGGTGTGGAAGAGATTAGCCGGGGGATTGTATAGAATGAAAGGGTTTTATGATGGGTCAAGCCCTGATGCTAATCACAGGTGGAAGGAGGAAGGGGAGCTCGTGAGACCGGTTTGACCTGGGGCAGCAGAGCCAGCTGCCCAGGTCACAGAGAAGTCAGAGGGAAAGCCCATGTACTGTGAGGCCCGTATTTATTCCATCATAGCCTATGTGAGGGCAATGACAAGATGGCCACTGCTTCCAAAATGGAACCCGCGTAGTGAAGCAAAATAACGTGTACACAGTGCATTCATAGCTAGAACGATATATAAAGCACTCGTACATGCCGCATTTACCATTTGCGGTTTGTTAATACCAAGATAGACAGGGGTAGGGCCCTGTCCCCTACGCGGTCCCGAATATTAAAGTACGACAGACCCTCCTTTTGCCCTTACATAGGCAATCACTATACTCATCTTAATCCGAGTCCAGGTCAATGTTCACAAAGTCATGGAGATGTTGCTGTAGCATCATCCTATTACTTAGCTCGTCCCTCGATACAGGTTTCCTTACACATAAGGTAGCACAGAGACCACATACCGCAGGAGCACACTGTATGCACAGACAGAACAGGAAAAGAATGGCTAAGATCATTCCAATGACCATCAGAACTTTCCAACCCCAGGCAGATATCAATTCCCAGAACCACCCCACCAGTGACCAATCTCCCTTATCCACGTGTATGGATTCAGATATTTTATGGAGTTTGGAGATGGCTTGATACACTGTTGGAGCATTATCTGGTATGAAAAATGCAGCAACTGGATTGGATGACCTTACATACCCCACCGCGGTCTGCAAGGATAACGTCTAGAACCATGCGGTTCTGCAAAGTCATAAGGCGATCCGCTTGGAGCTCAGCTGTCAGATTACTAAGGGCACCAGCCGTTACATTGACAGTGGATTCAACCACACGAGTCAGCTGTCTCAGGTTCCTACTATTGACCATAGGTCCCCAAAACGGCAGGAAACCCAAGAAGAAGTCTCCTGCTTCCTGACCCGCAGTATCCTCCTTACTAATCACACCTCTCACAACTCTGGTCTTGTGATAGTCAGAGGCGGCAGTAAATGTCGGCGGTAGCAAGTTCGCAATATAACATGTGCCCGAGAAATCAGGGGGCAGCCATGTATATGCTCGGTCATTACAGATGAAATATGTGCCCTTGGCAGCCAAAAACGCAGGGGAAAACTGTGACGGGAAAGTGTACGTTTCAGTACAGTCACTCCTTCCCAGTTGAGCTCTAGGATTCTGACCATTACCCTGTAAGCAGAACCGACCCATGTGGGGTACGACCCAGATTGGAGATGAGATTTTTCGCTGTCTTTCACCCAGACTAATACTATACCCCGTCGCGTTCCATCCTACATAAGGTCTCAACTCTTCTTTGGGAATGGATGAGTATGCATCGATATCCCTACTCATATCGGCAACTCCTTTCATCAAAGCCTTATTATTGGTGATAGGTCTAATGGAACGCGGTTGGCGAGGGGAGTACGTATCTAGAGCATAGAGAAACATGGTCTGGAATGCCCATGACGATCCATTGTAACTGTACGGCAGCACCAGGTAGGGAATACCCTTGTTAATGGTATGTGGCATTAACCCACACACCCAGCAATTGGTCGTATTCATTACCAGTTGGTGCTGGTGCAAGAGCTGGATAAACGAGTTATTTACGAACTCCGATCGTCTAGTCTGTTCGTGCTCAGGCAAAGGGTGAAAAGAGTGAGAGGAGGCAGTAGAAAGAGGTATAGGCTGTTCAGTGGGTTCAATGGGCTTTTGAGCGGAGAAAAACACAAATCCTACAATAAACATCATTATGCTACACAGTGTAAAAAGGCACAAAAAGACAAAACATTTACTTTTTACAATTCTACACATCCTTGCGTTAAAGTTCATTTCCTCAATTGGTCTCTCCATCTTAAAAAACTCCATCCTCTACTCGGGCCGCTCGCGGCGGATGAGTTTCTTCTGCTAAGGGGCACGCCTGTCAGTCCAGGGAAATGCCCTAGACCAACCAGAACCGTCGACCTAGCGTCTTCGGCCTGTACCCCAAAGTCTTGGCACCGCGACCCTGCGGCAGAACCCGGATGGTGGTTCGAAAAACAAAAATCAAGAAAGTCCTTCAGATGGGAGAGCAAAAATGTCAAAAAGGAAATAGTAAGGAAATCTTTATTTGTCCATGGGCCTAGGTCTCAAATTATAGCGGAGACGGCCAGGTGCTGTTTGGTCTTGAAACAAAAGTTCAGGCTCAGTGGTGTCCAGTCGATTTGATGGTGGCGCAGTTTCTTGCAGAATATTGTCACTCTCTTGGTCTGAAACTGTGCCTCTTATGCGTGCGTCACTGAATGGTACAAAACGAGGTACAGGGTCTGTCTCAGAGTCGGCGATACCCTCCTTGACCCACTGGTCATATGGCAGAGGCAAGGGGACTACTTTACAGTGGGTACCATGGATCCAGTGCTTCTTTCCTTTCACTCGCACTGCTGATCTTGTCGAAAGAAGAACAAGATGAGGGCCGATCCAGCGAGGCTCGTCGTTGCTCTTGCGCTGGAAATTTCGGACTAGCACCCACGTACCAGGGTTGATAGGGTGTCCAGGAGGTTCAGAAGCTTGGGGAAGAGTATCATGTACCTGTTGGTGCAAAACACGCAGTTTAACAGTCAAATCATACAGGTAATCGAGCAGTACTGGATGCTCTATCTCACTGAACTTCATGGGCCTCGGTACACCCCATACATTGGCCGGACGGCCAAAGACAACCTCGTAAGGGCTAAGCCCCACTCGTGAGTGTATGGTCATTCTGGTGGACAGGAGTGCTAAAGGCAGAGCGTCAGGCCATTTAAGACCGGTGCTCGCCTGGATTTGGGCCAGCTTGAGCTTTAAGGCTCCATTGTAACGTTCTACTAATCCAGCTGATTGGGGGTGATTTGCAGCATGGAACTTCTGCTTTATCCCTAGCCCTTCACATACATTCTTCATCACTTTTCCCACAAACTCACTTCCATTATCACACCACACCATTCTTGGCATCCCAAACCTAGGGAAAAATTCTTTCACAAGGGCTTTGGCTGTGGATAGGGCAGTGTTATCTTTCAGAGGATAAGCCTCTATCCATTTTGAGAAAGCACAAACAACCACCAGTACATATTTCAGGTTGTTGCACCTTTGCATGTGAATAAAGTCCAGCTGCAAAACTTCGAATGGACATGATGGGGGTGCAAAGTGACCAGCTGGAGTTGGGGTTCCCCTACCAGGGTTGTACTTCAAGCATACTATGCAACTCTTGACCACATTCTCTGCGCACTTGGGAATCCCAGCATTCTGCCATACTGGAGCCAACAACTTGCATATACCTTTCGTACTGATATGTGCCATTCCATGTGCCATAGTAACCACTGGAAGCACATATGCATCAGGCAACAACCATCGCCTATGTTCTGTCAGATCAATCCAACAACCATTCTCATCCAACTTACCCATACTTTCTCTCCACTTGCTTAACTCTTCCTCTGTGGCTTCAGCTTGAAGCGACTTCACACTCTCTATTGTGTTCTCACACATTCCCACATCATTAACCCATCTTGCGGGGCCTGCAACATACATTCTAGTCCTCACATTCTGTGCTGTTTCTCTCGCGGTCTCATCAGCAAACGCATTCCCACGTCCAACATCATCTGTGACTTTCCTGTGCGCACTGCATTTCATGATCGCAACTTGCAACGGTAGGGTCAGTGACTCAAGGAGATCATTCACCAACTTGCCATTCTGAATTTTAGCTCCATGCGACGTCAGGAACCCACGCTCCTTCCACAATCGCCCAAAATTATGAGCCACGCCAAAGGCGTACTGGCTATCTGTGTATATGTTTACTCTCATTCCTTCAGACAACACGCATGCTCTCGTGAGGGCGATTAATTCCGCTGCTTGGGCCGAATTATGTGGCACTCGTGCAGTTTCCACGACCGTGTGCAAAGTCGTGATAGCATATGCAGCAGTCGTGTCACCATTAGGGAGCTTGAAGCATGAACCATCTACCCATAAAGTGCCATCACACTCAGTCAGGGGAGTATCTTTTAGATCTACTCTCCCTTTCGTCTCTTCTTCTGTTCTGAACAGACAGTCATGTTGCTCAATCTCATCTGAGTCTGCTGGAATTGGCAACAATGTAGCTGGATTCAGCGTATTGCATCTTTTTATGTGTATGTGATTTGCTAACAGTGTAAGTTCATAACCTGATAATCGCGCACTAGTCAAGTGTTGTGTCTTGGTCCTATTTAATAATGTGTCTACAGCGTGTGGAACCATAACAATCAATGTATTGTCCATTACCAAACCAGCAGATTGTCGGATAGACATCGCTGCAGCAGCTGTCGCTCTCAGACAGCTTGGCAATGCCCTTGCTACAGGGTCCAAGGTGGATGAAAAATATGCGCATGGGCGCGGTCTGTCGCCAAAAGGCTGTGTTAACACTGACAACGCACATCCATCTTTCTCGTGAACATACAATGTAAAAGGCTTACTGTAGTCAGGGGTACCCAACACAGGTGCTGAACATAATGCATTACGCAATTCCACAAAACTTTTCTGGCACTCTTCAGACCATGGGATAGGATTCGGTGTGTCTTTGCATGTTAAGGCTAACAAAGGTTTTGCCAACAAAGAAAAACTAGGGATCCAATGCCTACAGTATGAAGTGATGCCCAAGAAAGCACGCACTTCTCTCTGTGTCTTTGGCACACTCAACTGTGCAATGGCTTGAATTCTTTCTGGGGTCAGTTTCCTTCCCTCCTTCGATAAGAGATGACCTAAGTAGGTCACTTCTTGTCGACAATATTGCAGCTTAGAAAGAGACACTTTGTGATGGAAAGCGGATAAATGGCGCAACAGTGACAATGTGGCTTCTTTACAGATCTTCTCAGTATCCGCAGCGATCAGTAAATCGTCCACCTACTGAATCAGGATAGCGCCACTAGGTAAAACAAGTGCATCAAGCTGCACTTTTAAAGCTTGACTATATATTGATGGACTTTCACAGTAGCCCTGGGGAGCGCGTTTGAAGCGGAAGCTTCGGCCTCCCAGACTAAAACCAAAAATGTCTCTGCTCTCTTCTGCAATTGGGATACTAAAGAAAGCATTCTTTAATTCAATCACTGAAAACCATGCAGCAGAGGCTGGAATCATCGTTAACAAGGCAGTTATATCGGGGACAACCGGAAACTGTGGCACAACAATCTGATTAACCTCTCTAAGATCAATCACAAATCTGTAAACAGGTGGCTGTGAAGGATCCGTTCGTTTTAAGACAGGTAAAATCGGACTATTGCAAACGTTGCCTCTTGTCTCTTCAATCACACCCTTATTAATCAAGTCGCTGACAATGTCTAACAATGCTTTCTGCCCTTCATTAGAGATCTTGTACTGGGGAATTCGTGGCAGTCTGACATTAGCCTTTAAAGTTACCACATATGGCGGTATCTCCAAGAGGCCCACATCATTGGGACCAGTAGCCCAAAGGGCATTCGGAAGGGATGACAATTCAGGTGGCATTGTATTTTTAGACAAGTACATTGGGGAAATCACTTTCTTGCCTAATGTGAGTTGTACTCCTGAAGGAGAACAATACAGTGTAGCGTGCAATCTTTTCAACAAATCTAATCCCAGCAAATTCTCACCACAACCTGTTGTCAGAATCAGGGGTGCTTTCAGCTCGCAAGGTCCAACAGAAAGTGACATGGGACTAGAAATCGGATTCCTAACTGGGGCGCCAGAAAAACCTACCGAAACATTTATATCGCCAGACAAAGGTGCGCCAGGGAGTTTTGAATGCATGATTGAACTCTTTGTAGCACCAGTGTCTAGCAGAAAAGGCTCCGTTACATTTGCTGTAGTCACCTCAACATACGGTCCACTCTGATCCACTGGCACTGAAACAACTCCCTCTCTCTGTCTACGGCTGTCCTAGTAATCATTATTTTCTGCATCACCGTCCTCTGCATAATAATCATTCTTATAATACTGGGCCGTATTACTAATCGCGTTAGCTTGCTGATCAAAGCTATTGATGGTACTTTGAGGCGGCAGAGGACGCGCGTTCTGGGGAGCACTTCCACGCCCTCTGCCTCTAGGAGCTTGCTGACCACCCCTACCTCTTGCGCCATACGCATTACCGTTCCGCTGCATTAATTTAGGGCAACTATATTTATAATGACCTTCCTCTTTGCAGTATGAACATTGGTTGGGACCTACAGGGACACGTGGTTGATAATACCCGTTCATTTGCTGGTTGTTCTGAAACGGTTGGGGTTGGTGATAGACACCTTGGGGTTGTCTATAATTATTCTGACCTCCACGTGGCGGATAGGCCTGCTGTAAAAGAACCTTTGTCTTTAGTTCCTTCGTTTTCTTCTCTGTTCTATCTTTCTCGTCTTTATCCCTATTTTCATAATACTGTGCAGTAGCCAGTATTTGCGCTGAAGAAGAAACAGCCCAAGAACTTTCTGAATCTTTTAACTTTTTACACAGGTCAGGAAGTAAATTCTGCGCAAACTTGTCCACAAACAGCCGTTGGCCACCCTCAGTACTCATATCCTGCCCACTGTGATCAATAAACGTTTCTTCAAACCTAGTAAAGAAGTCTGATACTGTCTCATCTTTCTTCTGCTTGCATGCAGATAACTTGTCCCAATTTACGCGCATCGCAGGCATTATTGTCTTCATATACGTGATGATTCTACCAGGCAGTTCAGCTACTAAAGGTTCTGGCTTCGCACCACCAGTTTGTCTAGCATCAGCAGCAACAATGTTAGCCCATGTATCCCCTAGTTCTGCATTGTGATCTACATTACGAATTGACCCCCATAGGGGCTGTGGAACAACATTACCAAACAACATGTCTATGTCGGCCAGATTCATAATGCATGACCCTGCCGTCTGTGACAACTCTTTATAATAACCTGCTGGGTTTTTACGGGGATCAGGCAAGGACTGCTTAAGCGCTAACACCTCAGAGCGCTTCCATGGAACATGCACCCAAACACGCTGGAAATGCGCTGCCACAGCGGGATTACCACATGCAGCTGCAACCGCTTCCTTCCATACCGGGGGAACTTCTCTCATAGGGTATTGTCGTGCTTTTACCTTTTTCCCCACAAGGACATCTTGTTCAAACAATGACTGTTGACAATCATCATTCCTGAAGGACAATACAACCGCAACTGCTTTATCTACTCCGCGGTCCACAATTATACCAGTTCCAAAATCGAACCTCACTCTACACAACTCCTGTGGGTTCGGATTTTTACCACTATCCTCCAATTCTTCACAGAGAATTTCGCACATTTTCTCAAACACATATCTCTGTTTCGGGGCATCCCATTGATGGAAAACGTTGACAACTGATTCCACATCATACAGTGAAGGGAAAACAATCCATCTACGTGCCATGTTATCTATTACCTTTTTCTCGTCAGGGTTAGGCAATTGGCTACGCAACTGCTTACGCTGTAAACCAGGAGTCGCACCAGATGACTCAAAGAGAGGAGACATTAATGTAGTAACCACATTAGCTAAGCGCTGTCGCGCTGAAGGAGAAGCTGAGGCGAGAACAGGGGGAAAAACAGAGGGAAGAAAAGAGGATGTAGAGACAGGTACTGGAGTGGTGGAAGGAAGAGTGTCAGGGGAGGCAGCTGCTGTATTAGGCAAAGTCGCAGGAAGTGCGGGGGCAGTTGGAAGCACAACTGGCGGTCCTTGAGAGGGCTGCGCTACAGGGATAGGAACCGGCTGCAAAGCAGCTGGCGGTAGCGGCAAGGCTTGCAGTATATGCACTGGAGGTGGCATATTTACAAGCTGGGGAGGTGCCGTGGCATTTTGAGCATATGGGGGTGGCGAACTCAACAAATGTGACATCAGGGGATCTTTCTCCTTTTCTTCTAACTCATTCTGCTTAGAATATGGTAAAGCCGGGTAACATTTGTCAATCCCTAACTTGCGCTGCCTATGCAATTGCTCACTCATCTGCTCCTCCTCATTGTCTTTAAATTGTACAGCTGCTTGCATCACTGTCATACCTTTCTCTCTCTTATTCTTTTTCGCTAGCTTAATTTCCTTTTGTTTGGCTTCCTTTCGCCATAAGCGGAAAGAGTCAAACATCGCCGGCCGGGCTTTCTTCTTAAACAATTTAATTTCCAAATTATCTAAAATATCGGTATCAAAACTACCATTTTGGGGCCATTTTAAAACACCATCTTTCCTGGTGTAGTGGATCCACACTTCGTTATATGCAATGGGGCCTACGCCATGTTTTACATAGAGCTCATAAGTTGGAGTTCCAACCGGAGGAACCGGACATGATTCCTCTAGCTGGAAATCCTTTCCACAACCCAAACAGAATAATCTACCAAATAGTCCAGAACCAGGCATCTTTGCTCACTAGTCTAGATCCAAACGTCAAAGGATTATCGATTACGATATTCTCGTGAATACACGAGTCCTCTGGTTTTGGCGTTTGCAAACTCCAAAATACCAAATTACCAAATCAAACGATCCCGAAGGATACCAAAAACAAATAGGAGACGCTCCACTTATACTTAACTGAATATTGTTGATCGATGGCGTCACCAGAAGACTCTCTCGATTGTTTCGCTCTCTCAGATTCGTCAAGGGTCCAAAACAGGTCGATTAATCAGGGCAGCAGTCCTTCGTAGCCGTCGGGACGCGGAGAACCTCGCAGAAAAGACTTTCGGACCACGTCGACATGCAGGGGTCGATGAAGTGGCGGCCTTCCTCCGGAATTTCCACACGAAGCTCCTCACGAACCTCTGGCTTGGACTGGTACCGCTGAAATCGTCCCGAGTTGGGCGCCAAACTGAAGTACTGGGTATTTTAGACCCAGCGGTGCAGGGGCACACACCCTATGACTTCTGGGTTCACCCTGTTCCAGACCTACAGAAACACAGAGTCTTCTAGGTGAAGTCAAAGATTCGTTTATTGGCTGCAGACCAATTACAGGTATCCTAGAAGTACAACAGCGTGTATGTTCTCAGGAGACTGCTGAAAATCATAGGAACGGGTTTCTCCTTAAGTACAAAATATCATGCTCCAGGCACACATTCCTTGGTTTACGATATGGCCATATAAAGGTATACATTACAAACGAAAAAGCAGAGTCATGATGACCATCCCACATTCCAGTTCGGCCAGCCCACAATGATTTACACAGTAAGGTTCAGATCCCACATCGGATGTAAACAGACCCCCCAATAAACATGAGCATCTCCTGTTTTGGGAAACAAGTCATAAAGCAGGAACAAGCAGGTGTGGAAGAGATTAGCCGGGGGATTGTATAGAATGAAAGGGTTTTATGATGGGTCAAGCCCTGATGCTAATCACAGGTGGAAGGAGGAAGGGGAGCTCGTGAGACCGGTTTGACCTGGGGCAGCAGAGCCAGCTGCCCAGGTCACAGAGAAGTCAGAGGGAAAGCCCATGTACTGTGAGGCCCGTATTTATTCCATCATAGCCTATGTGAGGGCAATGACAAGATGGCCACTGCTTCCAAAATGGAACCCGCGTAGTGAAGCAAAATAACGTGTACACAGTGCATTCATAGCTAGAACGATATATAAAGCACTCGTACATGCCGCATTTACCATTTGCGGTTTGTTAATACCAAGATAGACAGGGGTAGGGCCCTGTCCCCTACGCGGTCCCGAATATTAAAGTACGACAACTGTAGGGAAAGAGTTGGACTTCGTAGGGGTAAGATTTACTATTACCATTCCAGTCTGTGCTACAGTAGGGAAAGTGTTGGACTTCAGAGGGATTACATTTACCATTCCCACTCCAGTCTGTATAACAGTAGGGAAAGCATTGGACTTCAGTGGGGTAAGAGTTAATATTCCCACTCCAGTCTGTGCTGCAGGAGGAAAAGCACTGGACTTCAGAGTGATAAGATTTACTGTTCCCAGTCCAGTCTTTGCAACAGTAAGGAAAGTGATGGACTTCTGAGGGGGGAAGAATTACTACTCCTACTCCAGTCTGTGCAACAGTAGGGAAAGTGTTGGACTTCAGAGGGGGAAAGATGTACTATTCGTACTCCAGTCTGGGCAACAGCAGGGAAAGCATTGCATTTCAAAGGGGTAAGACTTACTATTCATATTCCAGTCTGTGCTACAGTAGGGAAAGTGCTTCACTTAAAACACACTACATATTTGAATAACCCTATTAATGTATAAACACAAATAGAAAGCTATTAATATAAACAATATTTAATTAATTTATTAACAAAACTAGAAAACTGTTAATATAAACAATATTTAATTAATGTATTTAATAATAATTAACATAGATATGTATATTAAAAAATAGAAGCAATTAAACCATTTACATAATTAATATACAATGTCATAATTAATTATCAATTAAAAAATAATTCCTTTTTAATTATTACTTAATTCATTTCTCACCCTACCCTCCTACAAACCTAGCAGCTAACACCTAAATATAACTAAAATGAATAAGTATAAAACAATTAAACAGTTTACATAATTAATATACAATTTAATAAATAATTATCAATTAAAAATAACTGTTATTTAATGATTACTTAACTCATTTCCCACCCATAACTCTACAAACCTAGGAGGTAACACCTAAAATATAACTAAAATAAATAAGTATAACACAATTTACATAATTAATAATCAATTAACAAATTCATTAACAATTAAGAATTCATTTTTTTATTAATTATTATGTAATACAATTCCCACCCTATAGCCTTACAAACCCAGCAGCTCACACTTAAAATATAACTCAAATATATAATTATTACACAATATGCATTATTATTCATCAAGTAAAATATTAATAGAACTTTATAACCAATTATAATTATTTCTTAATTAAGTTTCAACCCTGTAAACAGAGCAACCAAATAAACCTAGCTACCCACACCAAAAATAAAAATAAAATAAATCAATAATGTACATCTCTCATATACTTACTTATATGAATTAATAAATAATGAATTATTACTTAACTAAATTCCCATCATAGACCCCTACAAATCCAACAATCCGCAATGACACTATAAAGTACTATTAGCAATTAAATTAAACAGTCTAAATCACAAACTATATTTTAAAAAATTAATAACAATTATACAAACAATAATAACACAAAATTAACATATAAACTAAAACACATTAAAATAATTAAGAAACAATATTATTTACTATATAATTGAAAACAGTATTAAGAAAAACGATATTCTTAACGACGATATTACTCGCCTAAAAAAATTGGTTTTGCATTATAATATTTTTGTATTATAAGATATTTTTGCTGATATTTATGTCTTCCGATATGACGAACTCAATATTTTGTCTAAGCACCCTTTGTACTGCCAGTATCTTCCACCATGCTACATCACCACACCTTTTAGTAACAAACACTACAAATAAAGTGGGAAAAACGGTGAACACTAATGCTCACTTATCTTTCTATGCCCTTAACGTCCTGGTAACCGGAGGGGGAGAGCTCCACCTACCAGGTGCTATTCATTGTGAACTTTGCTGATGGGAAATTCATGTTAACAATTTTACTGTAGATTGATCCTGACATTGTGACTAAAATATGCTCATTATGTTGCAAAATCACAGGATAATGATGGTCAAAGTTGTGAAATATTAGGTTTAACTTATTAAGTATCAGGTTCTTTTGATAATATATACTCTGGCAAGTTTATCACAATCGAGATTTGAGCCCTCTGTTCTCCCATACAGGCTTGGGCTCTCTTTAGCCAAGAATCCTACAGGTTCAAGTCCTCTCTGGTTAGCTGGGCCCTCATAGAGCCATACACCCTTCATCCTTTTGTTTCCCTGGAGCATGCAAACTGGCGGTTGGCCACCTGACTCTTGGAGAGCAGTTCTGGTCCCAAGGAGCCAGCAGTAGTCTGGAATCCCAGAGTCTTCTCCAATGAGGAGTCAGGAGTCTTCTTTCTTCGATGCAGGGCCTTTTTCTTCAGGTGTAGTCTTCTTTGGTCCAGAAATGGTCTAATAAGGTGGTTGAGATGTGCCAGTCTTATCCTGTGCACTAGCCAGTGAATTGTCCCTAGCTATTCCTGTCTACTTTCTCACCTTATGCCAGGGGCATTGGAAAAATGCAACAGGGACGGAACAAGTTATGAAGCAAAAAAAACATATATGTATATGTGTTGCATAATTTGGCACGTTTTGATATAGTAATACTTCACTGTTTGTCGTTTTTACACATGTTAACACTGCTTGGGCAAAGGTTCCACCCCACTAGTACGACACCCAGACAGAGCAATATGCAACTGAAATGTGACCAGTCAACCTTTGCAAAGGATATTCCAATGTCCCCATTATATTTAGAAATTTGGCTCCATGCAACCGAGAAATATTTTTGCTAAAATCTGCAAATTATGTAGCAGATGATGTATTATGTAGCAAATTCCGTAAATCAACAACTATGTGGAAAACTTTCCCCACATCTGAATCGCACAATTCCAGTGGCCCTGACCTAAGTCCACATCCTTTCTCAGGCCTTCATCTTCGCTTTACTGTACATATTCCCAGAAGCCATACATTCTAGATGGCTGAACTCTTTTTCCCTCTGGAAGAGTTCTGTCAGGGCCCTAGAATCTCTCCTTTTTAGATGTGGTCACCTCCCCTCTGTCAGGCCCCAAACAGGTTTTCCCTACTGCTGGGATTGGAGCCAAATAACTTAGGAGAGATTAGGGTATGAATGGAAAGAGATCCTGTGAGTTCCATTTGGGATCAATAAATCAAAAGAAGAAGAAATAAGGGTGTTCAACTGTCCTTTTCCCCTCCCAGATGGCTATTCAGTTGTTGACAACACTCCTATCTTCCTGGCTCCAGAAGCACGGCCATTGTCATCTGGCAGGCAGAATTGTTATCTCCATCTTCTGGAGGTGGTAAGAGTGGCAGAACTGGTTAAAGCCAGTTCTGGCTGACAGCCCAACAACATTTATATAAAGATACTCTTCAAATTAAGTTATCAAAAATCTGATTTCAGGGGGGCGTGGTCTCGCGGCGAGACAATATGGCCGCTGCCTAGAGTCTCTCCGAGGCCCCCTTTCCCCCACGTCTATCCGACTCATACATCCGATCTTCCTGGTGCCCGAAATAGAAACTGGAGCTGAAGCGGAGCTCGCGGCTGCAACTCCGGTAAAAATTGGCCGACCGAGACTGAAGAAAAGCGTGCCGGCACCGGCGGCCTTCAGCCCTTCAAAGCCGGGACCTCGATTAGTGGACTGGCCGATTTGAGCATCGAGTGGGCGGGCGACCCCTCCCCCCTCTGGCCCAGGGAAGCGGAAAACATCGGAAGTGGAGCGTGCCTTTACCCTCCACGGCTACAACTGCTGAGAACCTTCTGCCCAGCGCCTTAACCTTGCACTAGACACCTGCACACTGCCTTGGGGGCGCCGGGGCTGGGCCCCCTCCGTGGAGCTGGTACCCCGGGTGGCCCTCGTATGGTGGAGCTGTACAGCGGAAAGGTGAGCGGAGCTTGCGCTTGCTGAGGGGCGCCCCCCGCCTGACTTAAGTGGCAGCTGTGGGGAGACTTTCTCTGTGACGCTCGGGGGGGCGAGCGGAGTCTTGCGGTGGCCGAGCCTGCCGAGGGACGATCCCTGGATTGTGGCGATCTCCACCGGACTGCTTCGGGGAAGGAGGTAGTGCCGCCTTGCAGGGGGGGCGCTTGGAGACCCCTGTGCCATTTTGCGCGGTCCTGGGATTCCCCTTGGCACAAAGTATAGCAGAGTGTCGCCCCGAGCCGGGCTGAGGAGGGCCAAGGGGTGGGTTGGATGGAACGGACTGTCGGTTGGGGTGTCGGATGCCAACTTCCCCTCCAGCTGCTGACGCGGTCGACTGGTGGTGCCTTGAGACGTGTGCCCCATCCCTCTCCTCCCCCTTTGCTCGGAGGTTTCATCGACTCTGCACACCGGAGGGGGCACACGCTAGATTCCTGAGGGGGCCTTTGCAGCACTTATAGACCGCAGTAATCGGTGCATGGGTTGTGGCCTATGCTCGAATAACCACCAGCCTGCTGGAGTGCTCCTTCCGATTTGGCACTTGTCTGCTGACTCTCGTTGGTGTGTGGGTGGGGGGGAGGGGGTCTCTGGCACCCCGTTCGGCGCATCGGCTGGGTTGCTTTCCCGGGAAACAAGAACAGTCTCGCCATGTCCAATGTAAAGGGCACCCGCACGTCCCAGCAGAGAAGACTTGACCGCTATACCTGCCCGAAGGCGGACATGGCCAAACGGAAGGGTGCAAGCGATAGGCCACAAGGCAGTACTGAGCAGGAGCCTACTGAACCCACAATGAAGGATCTAATGGCAGCTATTATCGGGGTCCGCACATCTATCGACACCCTCTCTTTGGAAGTAACATTGGTCAGGGCTGACCTAACAAAGTATAGAGAAAAGGTCAAACAGTTGGAGACTACCACAGCCAGCCTTGTGGAGGACACCTCGCAACTTCAATTGGACATGGGAGAGCTGCAAAAATTCCGAAAGGTGACGGAGGACAAGCTGGACGACTATGAGGGGCGCCTGAGACGCAATAACATCCGCGTTCTTGGCGTGCCGGAGAAATCGGAGGGTCCCGCTGTCGATCTATTCATTGAAGGACTTATCACTACGAAGCTGCAGCCAAAGGGCCTATCTAAACTGTTTGTTATTGAGAGGGCCCATAGGGTACCTGGGGGTCGGCCGAAGCCGGGGGCCCCCCTCGTCCGATATTGGCCCAGCTGCTCAACTATAGAGATAGGGACACAATCCTACAAGCCGCAAGGGTCGCTCCCCCGATCCGCCTAGAAAATGCGGAGATCACCTTTTTCCCCGACTTCACCCGGGCAGTACAGATGAGACGACGCTCCTTCCTGGATGTCAAGTGCAGATTGAGAGAAAGGAGTCTCAAATACGCCATGCTCTTCCCAGCACGCCTGAGAGTTGAGTTTGAGGGGAGGACCCGCTTCTTTGACTTACCGGAGATAGCGTCTGAATGGCTGGACGGCCTCCCGGCTCCACCTGAAAAGACCTCCACCGACCATTAAGTTGATCAGCGGACTCTTGTAGATGGGCCGTGGGTGGCAATGACTGGCCTACTTTTCTTTGTTTAAGGAGCACACGCAGCCGAGGTTTGACTCGGGCTTGAGCCGTAATCTAAGCCGACAAATTGGGAGGTTGCTTTCTCGATGGTCAGTGTAGCCATCATATACTGCACCAGTAATTTGTAACAGTGGGAAAGGGAGCTACAGCGCTTTAAGGCCTCCCCCCGCATTTTTCTTCTTTTCAGTAGAGTAGTTGGGCGACAGGCACTCTGCATTTAATTTTTCATGGGCAGTTCTAAGCCCAGAGTGCCCAGAGTGCAGGGAAGCAGGGTGGGGGGATGTTGGGTGGGATTGTTGTTTATTTGTTTGTTGGTTCCTTTGCATCATCTTGACAATGAAATGCATACACATAAACCAGCTAGCGGGGAACTGTTTATTCACCAATGGGAGTACAGTGTAACAAGGAGATTAAAGTTTTAAGTTGGAATGTTAACGGCTTGGGGGACAAGATCAAGAGAAGTGTTGTACTACAATACATTAAGAGACTGTCACCGGACATTGTGTTGCTTCAGGAAACCCACCTCATAGGCAACACGTGCAAAGCAATGCACAGATGGGGTTACTCAATGGCAGCACACGCGGGCTTCACCTCTAGCTCCAGGGGCGTAGGCATTATGCAAAAAAAGTCATTTCCTTTCTCGCTCACCTCCACCTACGCAGACGATCGGGGCAGATATGTCGGAGTTACGGGCTCTTGGGAGGGTCGAACTGTTACCTTTATGTCAGTATATGCACCCCCGGGGCTACAGGGAATGACGTTCACTGATCTCAGCACTGTTCTGTTAACTCTGCCTGAGGGGCAATTGATGCTTGGAGGCGATTTCAACTCCATAATATTAGGGACATTAGACAGGCATCCCCCTCGCACAACCTCTCCCGCAGCACATACCTTCTCCGGTTTCCTAGAGGCAATGGGGCTGATAGATAGTTGGAGAGCGTGCAACCCAGACAAGATCCAATACACCTTTCATTCAGGAGCAAATAATAGCCTATCCCGTCTTGACTACATAATAGTTCCGGCTCCACAAATCACAGACATTCACAAAATACGTCACCTGGCCAGAGGCATTTCCTAGAGCACACGCAGGTGGGACGAATTGCCCCAATAAATCCCTGGTACCTCAAGCACCCCAAAATCAGAAAAGACCTTAATAAAGCCATGGACAATTACTTTCTTGAGAACGAACACACAGTTGAGTCCCCCAAACATTATGGGAAGCGTTCAAAACGGTAATCCGAGGGCAGGCCCTTTCCCTGATTGCGGTCTCCAAGAAGGATAGAATGAAAGACATCTCCGACATAGAACAGGAGATTTATCGCCTGGAGCAGGAGATCAGCTTAGACACCACACCGGAAGCTCTTCACCTCCTCCGGCTGCGGCAGGAGGAGTACCGGGCATTGGTCACTGACCGAGCCAAACAAATAGGACAAGAAAGGTTGGGCCGCATATACGACTGGGGTGGCAAGGCTGGCAAATTGCTCGCCTAGCTGGACAAGAAAGAGAAAGCCAATAGGCTTGTGCCAGAACTTACGGGCGCTGATGGGTCCCCTGTAACTGACCCTCAAGACATAGCTAACCACTTTGAGCTCACTTCCAAGCGGTGTATGGATCGGTGGCACCTTACCCTGAGAATGATTTTTCGGATCTTATCAAAGATATTTCTCTTCCCACACTGTCTGAATCAGACCAAACGTTTATTGACAGTGCCCTCTCTGCGGATGAAATAGCGGCAGCTATAAGAGCGTTGCGTCCGGGAAAAGCCCTAGGCCCAAACGGCATTCCTATCGAACTTTACAAAATCCGTCTGGATAAATTGGGACCCTACTTTAAATCCATGTTTGAAGATAGCCTTAAACAGGGGTCATTGCCGTATGATCAGAGAATTGCTACCATTGTAACAATCCACAAAGAAGGGAAACCCAGGACGGAATGCTCTTCCTATCGCCCTATATGGTTACTAAACGCGGAACCCAAGATCCTAGCTAAAGTGCTTGCTACGAGGCTGATTAGGGTGATAGGTGATCTAGTCCACCCAGACCAATCAGGATTTATGCCTAAAAGAAACACTGCTCTTAATCTGCGCAGACTGCACGGAGTCTTGGGTAGAGTACCGACGATACGCGAGGATGCCGTTATAGTTTCCCTAGATGCCACATTGGCTTTTGATACGCTGGAGTGGCCGTATCTTTTTGCAGTACTTAATAAATTTGGGTTTGGACCCAATTTCTGCCGATGGGTGCAACTGCTATATAGCGCACCGATGGCTCAGATAGTTGTGAACAACAGGAAGTCAGAACCCCTTACCCCCAGTCGGGGAACCCGCCAGGGATGCCCACTTTCTCCTTTACTGTTCGCTCTGGCCCTTGAGCCTCTGGCAGCGTGGATACGTAAAGATGTGCAGATCCGTGGCCTACGGTGGTAAGCGGACTGGGAGGACCGTATATCTTTATACGCGGACGATATTCTCCTGTATCTCGCGTCCCCAAAGCGATCATTAGTCGTTGTCTTTGACATACTGGATATCTTTGGCAGGTACTCTGGGTTTCGCGTCAACTGGCAAAAATCGCATCTCCATGTCCTATGGGGGTACTCCCCTCCACTACCCCACACCTGCCGATATCCGTAGTCTCAGAAGGCTTTAAATACCTGGGAATATTTGTCTCTCTTGATTCCTCAGTCCGATATGCCCGTAACCTGATCCCCCCAATGCAGAGGCTGAAAAGAGACTTGCTAAACTGGAAGTCGCTCCCGCTCTCGCTTCTGGGCAAAGTGGCGCTATTTAAAATGATGTCGCTGCCCCGTTTCCTGTACGCACTGCAGAATTCAATAGACCCTGTCCCAGATTCATATTTTAAAGATCTCGAGGGGTTCCTACGAGACCTACTTTGGGGAGGACGACCACGTATTGCTCTTAAAAAGCTTACACTCAGTTGGTATGATGGTGGAATTGGCCTACCAGATATTAGGAAATATTTTGGGCCGCGCATCTTACAGCTATAAATCATTGCAAATATGGGCGCCCTGAAAACCCGGGGTTTCTTATGGATCGATGGCTTTTATTTAATGGTACCTTCTCCCGGGCGCTATACTCAATACCTAGTAAATTCCCACTCACCGGCCCCACGGACCACACAGTCAAAATATGGCATTCTGCACATAGGTCACTCGGCTGGCACAACAAGCTGACTCTTGCAACGCCTCTATGAGACTCACAGAAACTGGGATATATGGGAAACTCAAAAGGGTTTGACAGATGGGACCTAATAGGCATCTCCCAAGTCAAGGACCTTTGGTGCGCCGAGGGTGTGTCACCCTCTCCAAGCTCAGTTTGCTCTTTCGGATTCTGAGCACTACAGATACTTACAAATCAGACACTCGCTGCAGGTGGCATTCCCTGCAGGCGCTACACCACCAGATGCATCTCCACTGGAGGATAGGCTGTTGGATGGCTACCTACCTGACAGAGCCATTTCGCTGACATATCGAAAACTCATTAATAATATGGAAAACCCCCTGTCGAAACTACGAGACAAATGGACCGAGGATGGGATAGAGTTGGATGATGAAACATGGCAGGAAGTGGCAGGAAGTGGGTGGAGTGACAGATGGCTCTTGTAGGAGGGGTTGCACACAACTGGGTACATTTATGCATATATTATGGCACTGTGAGCAGATTACCGAATATTGGCGTAATATACATATAATCATGAGTGAAGTGTTGGGGGTAGAAATCAAGCCAGAAGCGCCCAGGTGTCTCCTTAATATCTGGGAACCTACCGACCTAAATGCCTATGCTGAGAAGTGGGTCACACTTGGTTGCATGATCGCTAAGAGAAATATTGCACAACTCTGGGGAGCTCTGAAACCTCCCTCGATCACTGACTGGGAGCGGGACCTTGATTGGAGTATGTTAAGAGAAAAATCAGTTTATGTGGCCCGTGGCTGCCCCCGAAAATGGTCCAGGATGTGGGCACCCTGGAATGCATACCGTGGCAACATATGTACCCCTCCTCGTGATGTAGAAGATGTTGACCCCCCCATCCCCGTGAATTCCAATCATTTATGCTGATATATTCGGACTTATCTTGATTGCACTGTGACCCAAATATTGATGTTGTGCATATTTGCATGTATGGCGAGATTGTTTAATAAAAAGATTTATAAAAAAAAAAAATCTGATTTCACCGTCAAATCAGATTGTGAAACCTAAGTGGAAAATAACACCTACTGAAAGAACTGAATTATTTTTCTAGCATTTTTGCTAAGCGAAAATGCAAAAGTAAATATGTTAATCATACCCAGGCACTGTCTATGGAAAATCTAACCAAAATTATATTGTGAAAACAGCCTTGAGGCTTTCAGTCAACTCTAGGGGACGTATTTCAGTTATGCAGTGTGTCACTATTTGATATACTAGGCACCCTGCTTTGTGGAAGCTTCCAATAATTATTTTAGGAGTGCCTTATTAATATATAAAAATATGTCACACCTTTTCTTGCCATGTGCTACTTTGAAACATTTAGCCTGCAACCTAGCTGGGACATGTACTCCTGGCAATATATATATATATATATATATATATATATATATATATATATATATATATATATATATATATATCTATTCACTGAAAAAACCATAGGTTTCACACATGTTTTAGTTAGCGGAAATTTTACTGATAAAAAACCAATGAAATTCCCCCGTTATAGTTAGTGCAGGAAACTATAACTCACGCGACCACAATCCTCTGCTGATGCTAATACTGTATTTAGACACTTATTTGCCCATGTCTTCTTCCATAAATTTTTAGCTATACATATATTACAAATATTTTTTTTTCATAAAGACACATATGTCATCAGCAGAAGATTGCGGTCGCGTGAGTTATAGTTTCCTGCACTAACTATAACGGGGGAATTTCATTGGTTTTTTATCAGTAAAATTTCCGCTAACTATAACATGTGTGAAACCTATGGTTTTTTCAGTGAATTTGCAAGGTTTTTTAAATGCTAATTCCTAACTATAACGTGTGTGAAACCTATGGTTTTTTCAGTGAATTTGTACGTTTTTTTAAATGCTAAGTTACTTTACGCCATTCGTGGCGTGCGCGCCCACTTAACGCAGTTCGTTCCATGCGCGCACGGTGCGCTTCGCGCACCGTGCGCGCACAGTGAGCACGCGGTGCGCTTTGCGCACCGCGCGCCCACTTTACGCAGTTAGTGCCATGCACGCACGGTGGGCATGCGGTGCGCTACGCGCACCGCGTGCCCACGGTACGCTAGATGGGCCATGTACGCACGATGCGCTTCGCGCACCGTGCGCACATGGAGGACATATTATGCGCTTCCTTGTGATAGGTAATCTGTTGAAATTTTTGGGGGAAATGCTGTGCTCTTATATGCCATGCTCAAATGGTGGCCTTCGGCCACCATTTGCACACGGGGTGGAGAGAGTGGGGTTTTTTTTTTTTTATAATTTTTTACCGTACGCGTACGGCAAGCGTACGGTAAGCGTAATCGGCGAAATTTTCGAAAAATAAAAAATTACCGTTTTTTTGCCTTGGGGGATCTTTGAAGACTCAACTAACATGGTTATGTGCGTGGGCGCTGTCTAAACAGCCCCTTTATATGTTTTTGGCATTTGTTTATCAGCTCCCCCCTCAGAGTGCGAGAGAGAAAATGGCGGCCGCCGCTTCCTGGTTTCGACCGATTCGAATGTTTACTAAGATCTAAGGGCCAATCAGAATTGCGCTCGCGCACGCCACCGTACGCGTACGGTAAGCGCACCGTAAGCACACCGTAAGCTGGCTCAGATATATATATTGATTTAAAGGCTATTTTCTCAGAATCTACTGAACAGATTTACACCAAACCTACAAAAGGCACTTCCTTGACCTGAGGACTACCTCTCTGCCAAATTTCAAGTAATTCTGTTCAGCCGTTCGGGCTGTAGCTGTGTCTAAAGGTCCTATGGAAAAATGCATGGGAAAAACACGTTTTGGGACCCCCCTTTTATCTCAGCCCCCACTTGACGAATCCCCCCGAGACTTTCAGGGTAGGAGCGGAGCATAGCGCCCCACCTATTTTGAAAAATTCGCAAGGATTCGTCGACCGGCGCAAAAGTTATTCAAAATAGAATGTTGCGGATTTCCTATGGAAACGTGGTCCTAACTATACCTACCTACTGGCGACCGCCAGTAGGTAATATATATATATATATATATATATATATATATATATATATATCCAAACACAAAGTCTCCTGTTACCGGAGCCCCCGACCCTACAGGGCGGCCTCTGTACAATGGGCACGGAGCAGCCCATCAACTTAAACACCAAAAACAGCAGAGGCCCATTGCTGGAAAAACGGCATTTATTTCAACATCTTGCAGCGCAGATTCCTTCCATTCACCTAACGTTTCGGCCACCATTGGCCTTGATCACAGGTGGAAGGTGAGATTCAAACTGCCAAATGCGCTCATGCGTGCTTTTCAAAGTTCTTTTGCATCACGTGGCTAATTGAAAAATACAAGTCCCACAGTGCACCGCAGATTTCATATGAATATGTAGACTGGAAGTCCTCATTTCATTGCTCAGCATACGATGTTAATTCCTGAAAAGCGGTGAAACATGCGTTATTGTGGAATCCACTGTCAGCCAGGTGAGTAAATATTATTTGCACATTGCTTTAAATGTTCAGAAATGACGTAGAAAGACACCATCCTGCCAGCAAGATCGTAGATAAATGTCCTTTATCACGAATCCCTTCCAGCACGCAAACCCTCTCACCATATTGGCAACTCCTCAGTAGGCTGGGCGCGTGTGTGGGTCATGCTCCTCCTTAAGTTCCAAACACAAAGTCTCCTGTTACCGGAGCCCCCGACCCTACAGGGCGGCCTCTGTACAATGGGCACGGAGCAGCCCATCAACTTAAACACCAAAAACAGCAGAGGCCCATTGCTGGAAAAACGGCATTTATTTCAACATCTTGCAGCGCAGATTCCTTCCATTCACCTAACGTTTCAGCCACCATTGGCCTTGATCACAGGTGGAAGGTGAGATTCAAACTGCCAAATGCGCTCATGCGTGCTTTTCAAAGTTCTTTTGCATCACGTGGCTAATTGAAAAATACAAGTCCCACAGTGCACCGCAGATTTCATATGAATATGTAGACTGGAAGTCCTCATTTCATTGCTCAGCATACGATGTTAATACCTGAAAAGCGGTGAAACATGCGTTATTGTGGAATCCACTGTCAGCCAGGTGAGTAAATATTATTTGCACATTGCTTTAAATGTTCAGAAATGACGTAGAAAGACACCATCCTGCCAGCACGATCGTAGATAAATGTCCTTTATCACGAATCCCTTCCAGCACGCAAACCCTCTCACCATATTGGCAACTCCTCAGTAGGCTGGGCGCATATGTGGGTCATGCTCCTCCTTAAGTCCCAAACACAAAGTCTCCTGTTACCGGAGCCCCCGACCCTACAGGGCGGCCTCTGTACAATGGGCACGGAGCAGCCCATCAACTTAAACACCAAAAACAACAGAGGCCCATTGCTGGAAAAACGGCATTTATTTCAACATCTTGCAGCGCAGATTCCTTCCATTCACCTAACGTTTCGGCCACCATTGGCCTTGATCACAAGTGGAAGGTGAGATTCAAACTGCCAAATGCGCTCATGCGTGCTTTTCAAAGTTCTTTTGCATCACGTGGCTAATTGAAAAATACAAGTCCCACAGTGCACCGCAGATTTCATATGAATATGTAGACTGGAAGTCCTCATTTCATTGCTCAGCATATGATGTTAATACCTGAAAAGCGGTGAAACATGCGTTATTGTGGAATCCACTGTCAGCCAGGTGAGTAAATATTATTTGCACATTGCTTTAAATGTTCAGAAATGACGTAGAAAGACACCATCCTGCCAGCACGATCGTAGATAAATGTCCTTTATCACGAATCCCTTCCACAATAACGCATGTTTCACCGCTTTTCAGGTATTAACATCGTATGCTGAGCAATGAAATGAGGACTTCCAGTCTACATATTCATATGAAATCTGCGGTGCACTGTGGGACTTGTATTTTTCAATTAGCCACGTGATGCAAAAGAACTTTGAAAAGCACGCATGAGCGCATTTGGCAGTTTGAATCTCACCTTCCACCTGTGATCAAGGCCAATGGTGGCCGAAACGTAAGGTGAATGGAAGGAATCTGCGCTGCAAGATGTTAAAATAAATGCCGTTTTTCCAGCAATGGGCCTCTGCTGTTTTTGGTGTTTAAGTTGATGGGCTGCTCCGTGCCCATTGTACAGAGGCCGCCCTGTAGGGTCGGGGGCTCCGGTAACAGGAGACTTTGTGTTTGGAACTTAAGGAGGAGCATGACCCACACACGCGCCCAGCCTACTGAGGAGTTGCCAATATGGTGAGAGGGTTTGCGTGCTGGAAGGGATTCGTGATAAAGGACATTTATCTACGATCGTGCTGGCAGGATGGTGTCTTTCTACGTCATTTCTGAACATTTAAAGCAATGTGCAAATAATATTTACTCACCTGGCTGACAGTGGATTCCACAATAACGCATGTTTCACCGCTTTTCAGGTATTAACATCGTATGCTGAGCAATGAAATGACTGAAATCTGCGGTGCACTGTGGGACTTGTATTTTTCAATTAGCCACGTGATGCAAAAGAACTTTGAAAAGCACGCATGAGCGCATTTGGCAGTTTGAATCTCACCTTCCACCTGTGATCAAGGCCAATGGTGGCCGAAACGTAAGGTGAATGGAAGGAATCTGCGCTGCAAGATGTTGAAATAAATGCCGTTTTTCCAGCAATGGGCCTCTGCTGTTTTTGGTGTTTAAGTTGATGGGCTGCTCCGTGCCCATTGTACAGAGGCCGCCCTGTAGGGTCGGGGGCTCTGGTAACAGGAGACTTTGTGTTTGGAACTTAAGGAGGAGCATGACCCACACACGCGCCCAGCCTACTGAGGAGTTACCAATATGGTGAGAGGGTTTGCGTGCTGGAAGGGATTCGTGATAAAGGACATTTATCTACGATCGTGCTGGCAGGATGGTGTCTTTCTACGTCATTTCTGAACATTTAAAGCAATGTGCAAATAATATTTACTCACCTGGCTGACAGTGGATTCCACAATAACGCATGTTTCACCGCTTTTCAGGTATTAACATCGTATGCTGAGCAATGAAATGAGGACTTCCAGTCTACATATTCATATGAAATCTGCGGTGCACTGTGGGACTTGTATTTTTCAATTAGCCACGTGATGCAAAAGAACTTTGAAAAGCACGCATGAGCGCATTTGGCAGTTTGAATCTCACCTTCCACCTGTGATCAAGGCCAATGGTGGCCGAAACGTTAGGTGAATGGAAGGAATCTGCGCTGCAAGATGTTGAAATAAATGCAGTTTTTCCAGCAATGGGCCTCTGCTGTTTTTGGTGTTTAAGTTGATGGGCTGCTCCGTGCCCATTGTACAGAGGCCGCCCTGTAGGGTCGGGGGCTCCGGTAACAGGAGACTTTGTGTTTGGAACTTAAGGAGGAGCATGACCCACACACGCGCCCAGCCTACTGAGGAGTTGCCAATATGGTGAGAGGGTTTGCGTGCTGGAAGGGATTCGTGATAAAGGACATTTATCTACGATCGTGCTGGCAGGATGGTGTCTTTCTACGTCATTTCTGAACATTTAAAGCAATGTGCAAATAATATTTACTCACCTGGCTGACAGTGGATTCCACAATAACGCATGTTTCACCGCTTTTCAGGTATTAACATCGTATGCTGAGCAATGAAATGAGGACTTCCAGTCTACATATTCATATGAAATCTGCGGTGCACTGTGGGACTTGTATTTTTCAATTAGCCACGTGATGCAAAAGAACTTTGAAAAGCACGCATGAGCGCATTTGGCAGTTTGAATCTCACCTTCCACCTGTGATCAAGGCCAATGGTGGCCGAAACGTTAGGTGAATGGAAGGAATCTGCGCTGCAAGATGTTGAAATAAATGCCGTTTTTCCAGCAATGGGCCTCTGCTGTTTTTGGTGTTTAAGTTGATGGGCTGCTCCGTGCCCATTGTACAGAGGCCGCCCTGTAGGGTCGGGGGCTCCGGTAACAGGAGACTTTGTGTTTGGAACTTAAGGAGGAGCATGACCCACACACGCGCCCAGCCTACTGAGGAGTTGCCAATATGGTGAGAGGGTTTGCGTGCTGGAAGGGATTCGTGATAAAGGACATTTATCTACGATCGTGCTGGCAGGATGGTGTCTTTCTACGTCATTTCTGAACATTTAAAGCAATGTGCAAATAATATTTACTCACCTGGCTGACAGTGGATTCCACAATAACGCATGTTTCACCGCTTTTCAGGTATTAACATCGTATGCTGAGCAATGAAATGAGGACTTCCAGTCTACATATTCATATGAAATCTGCGGTGCACTGTGGGACTTGTATTTTTCAATTAGCCACGTGATGCAAAAGAACTTTGAAAAGCACGCATGAGCGCATTTGGCAGTTTGAATCTCACCTTCCACCTGTGATCAAGGCCAATGGTGGCCGAAACGTTAGGTGAATGGAAGGAATCTGCGCTGCAAGATGTTGAAATAAATGCAGTTTTTCCAGCAATGGGCCTCTGCTGTTTTTGGTGTTTAAGTTGATGGGCTGCTCCGTGCCCATTGTACAGAGGCCGCCCTGTAGGGTCGGGGGCTCCGGTAACAGGAGACTTTGTGTTTGGAACTTAAGGAGGAGCATGACCCACACACGCGCCCAGCCTACTGAGGAGTTGCCAATATGGTGAGAGGGTTTGCGTGCTGGAAGGGATTCGTGATAAAGGACATTTATCTACGATCGTGCTGGCAGGATGGTGTCTTTCTACGTCATTTCTGAACATTTAAAGCAATGTGCCAATAATATTTACTCACCTGGCTGACAGTGGATTCCACAATAACGCATGTTTCACCGCTTTTCAGGTATTAACATCGTATGCTGAGCAATGAAATGAGGACTTCCAGTCTACATATTCATATGAAATCTGCGGTGCACTGTGGGACTTGTATTTTTCAATTAGCCACGTGATGCAAAAGAACTTTGAAAAGCACGCATGAGCGCATTTGGCAGTTTGAATCTCACCTTCCACCTGTGATCAAGGCCAATGGTGGCCGAAACGTTAGGTGAATGGAAGGAATCTGCGCTGCAAGATGTTGAAATAAATGCCGTTTTTCCAGCAATGGGCCTCTGCTGTTTTTGGTGTTTAAGTTGATGGGCTGCTCCGTGCCCATTGAACAGAGGCCGCCCTGTAGGGTCGGGGGCTCCGGTAACAGGAGACTTTGTGTTTGGAACTTAAGGAGGAGCATGACCCACACACGCGCCCAGCCTACTGAGGAGTTGCCAATATGGTGAGAGGGTTTGCGTGCTGGAAGGGATTCGTGATAAAGGACATTTATCTACGATCGTGCTGGCAGGATGGTGTCTTTCTACGTCATTTCTGAACATTTAAAGCAATGTGCAAATAATATTTACTCACCTGGCTGACAGTGGATTCCACAATAACGCATGTTTCACCGCTTTACAGGTATTAACATCGTATGCTGAGCAATGAAATGAGGACTTCCAGTCTACATATTCATATGAAATCTGCGGTGCACTGTGGGACTTGTATTTTTCAATTAGCCACGTGATGCAAAAGAACTTTGAAAAGCACGCATGAGCGCATTTGGCAGTTTGAATCTCACCTTCCACCTGTGATCAAGGCCAATGGTGGCCGAAACGTTAGGTGAATGGAAGGAATCTGCGCTGCAAGATGTTGAAATAAATGCCGTTTTTCCAGCAATGGGCCTCTGCTGTTTTTGGTGTTTAAGTTGATGGGCTGCTCCGTGCCCATTGTACAGAGGCCGCCATGTAGGGTCGGGGGCTCCGGTAACAGGAGACTTTGTGTTTGGAACTTAAGGAGGAGCATGACCCACACACGCGCCCAGCCTACTGAGGAGTTGCCAATATGGTGAGAGGGTTTGCGTGCTGGAAGGGATTCGTGATAAAGGACATTTATCTACGATCGTGCTGGCAGGATGGTGTCTTTCTACGTCATTTCTGAACATTTAAAGCAATGTGCAAATAATATTTACTCACCTGGCTGACAGTGGATTCCACAATAACGCATGTTTCACCGCTTTTCAGGTATTAACATCGTATGCTGAGCAATGAAATGAGGACTTCCAGTCTACATATTCATATGAAATCTGCGGTGCACTGTGGGACTTGTATTTTTCAATTAGCCACGTGATGCAAAAGAACTTTGAAAAGCACGCATGAGCGCATTTGGCAGTTTGAATCTCACCTTCCACCTGTGATCAAGGCCAATGGTGGCCGAAACGTTAGGTGAATAGAAGGAATCTGCGCTGCAAGATGTTGAAATAAATGCCGTTTTTCCAGCAATGGGCCTCTGCTGTTTTTGTTTTTTTTGATATATATATATATATATATATATATTCACTGAAAAAACCATGAGTTTCACACACGTTATAGTTAGGAATTAGCATTTAAAAAACCTTAGAAATTCAATGAAAAAACCAAAGGTTTCACACATGTTATAGTTAGCTGGACATTTCACTCGTAAAAAACCAATGAAATTTCCCCGTTATAGTTAGTTCAGCTAACTATAACTCGCGCGCCCGCAATGCACTGCTTATGACGTCACACATTACATCACTCATGACATGGTCACTGACATCACTCATGACATCACTGATGACATCTCAAATGACATCACTGATGACATCACTGATGCCATCATCCTTGTGATAGAGTGGCAGACCTCCTCTCACCCTAATATAACCTTTGATACACACATACAAAAATAGAAACAAAAATTTTCAAAAAAATGGACATACCAATATCAGTTACAACAACCTATTCAGTAATTCTTAGAACCACATACACATCCACTCATTCACCAACAGTCCTATACAGTCATTCATACATGCACTCACTCTTCATATGCACTCATACACCTATACATCCTGTGACACAATGCCACTCATCCATAGAGTTACTCACACATAGTCACTCATGCTAATAAAGAAACAAACATACATTTATTAGCTTATACAGTTATACACACACCACCACACTTACTTCTACGGAAACTTACACATAGTTAGTCTAAAAAACAAACACTTATAGAAACACATACTTATTCATACAGGAACTCTTTCAATCTCTCACTGTCACATATACTCACTTATATACACCAATATTCACATATACTAGTTTAATAGATATGTAGTTACTCATAAAGACACTATTGAGACAGTCATTCACTCACTAACACACCCATACACACACTCATCCACCCATACAGTCCTGCACACATGTTGTCTTCAACACATACAAAGAGTGAATCACTCATTCATACACCAATGCACTACATAATACCCCCCACCAAACCATACAGACACTCAGACTGATACTTAAAAAAAGAACTATTTACCTATATAGATACCCATGAAGCTACTCACCAACCCATGCAGCCACTTATACACAAAGTGAGAGACTCATACAGATATTTTCATATTTAAACATTACTCAGTAAGTCATGTATTCACTATAATACCCTTAATCAGTCAGTTACACAATTTTTTTTTCAAAAAAGCATCCATTTAAACAATTATATACCCATTTATTCTTCCATTAACCTTGAGATATACATAAATATAAAACATATTTAATTTTCAGAAAAACACACATTCACTGGATGATGGCATCAGTGATGTCATCAGTGATGTCATTTGAGATGTCATCAGTGATGTCATGAGTGATGTCAGTGACCATGTCATGAGTGATGTAATATGTGACGTCATCAGCAGTGCATTGCGGGCGCGCGAGTTATAGTTAGCTGAACTAACTATAACGGGGAAATTTCATTGGTTTTTTACGAGTGAAATGTCCAGCTAACTATAACATGTGTGAAACCTTTGGTTTTTTCATTGAATTTCTAAGGTTTTTTAAATGCTAATTCCTAACTATAACGTGTGTGAAACCCATGGTTTTTTCAGTGAATTTGCAAGGTTTTTTAAATGCTAATTCTTATATTTACCTTTTTTTTTTTTTCAATTTTTTTCACATATTTTTACTTTAATTTTCTATCCTTTTTTAAAGACTATGGTTAAATTTTAAAAATTCTACAATATATTTTTTATTTTTTCCATTTTTTTAAACTAAACAGGTAAGATTTATTAGTATAACATGGTGGTTTTTTTTTCCCCTTTTTTTTTTTTATTATTTTTTTAACGTGCGCGTACGGTAAGCGCACGTCTTGCTTTCATAACGTTAGATTTCTACGCTGTTTGCGTTCATTTACGCAATTTGCGTAGACGTACGTCACGCGCGCGCAGCGCGTAACGTGTACGCTGCACGCGCATGTTACGCGGAAGTGAAGGGGCGCGCCTGTTTTGCGCATGCGCGCGTGCGCGTGTCTTTTTTACGCGCATGCGTACTTTTGCCGTAAGCGCACCGTAAGCGTAACGTACGCGCACGTTGGGTCATGTGATCAAGAAACAAGACTTTTGATTGGTTTTTACTACTTTCAGTTCTAGAACTCTCCTACACCACACCCATTCCCCTCATTTCTGCTTGTGATCCCTTAGGAGAAGGAGCTGGGTTGTCTTTGTGATACGATGGCAGAACAGCAGAGCTCTTCTGAGAGTGAGGCTAGCAGCACTACCTTGAGGCAGAGAAGGAGGAAACAAAAGAGCTCTTTCATATGGGAGTATTTTTCTTTTCCAGAGGACAAGAAAAAGGTAAATGCACCCTTAGTGACTTGTAAGCTTTGTGGCCGTGTACTTTCAAGAGGGAATCCCAACAAGAAGTATTCCTTCGGGAATCACACCATGTTGAGACACCTTCAAGATGTACACGGTAGGACATTTGCTCGACATACTGAAGGTAACCCTTCAGTAAGTCAACCAAGCACATCCACAGCAGCTCAGTCTGGTCCATCATCTGCAGTGCCGAGTCCATCTTCGGCAGGTCAGCTGAGCCCTTCATCTGTGGGGGGAGCATCTCCTTTTTCTCGTCCTCTGGAAATCAACCATCGGTTTTCGAGGGTTTTAGTTCGTTGCGCCACTTGTCATGATCTAATTGCTCATAGGGAGACCAGTGTTGCCCTAGTGAACAATTTAATAGATCAGCACATTTGTCGTAGAGACTAATATTCCCACTCTTTCTTTCCTCTGTCCCTGCATGAACACAACAGCTCTTTTAAGAGCCAACCTTACCTTTTAACTTTTTTTTATATATGTTTGAAAACTTTTTTTTATTTTTTTTTACCGTACGCGTAATTTTTTTTATTTTTTTTAAAAACACTAAAAATCAACTATCACATTACAAGGTCCTTGAGAGACTACAATGATAAACTGAAAATGTTATTGTGGAGAAGTGGAAAAAAGGGAACATGAAATTGTTGACTTACCATACCCACTCAAAAAATTATTTATTAATTAAAATTTAATTTTTATTGCTTTAAAAATGGTTCAAGTTTTCGAAAATTTTCTATCTCAATCTGAAAAAAAAGAAAAAAGTATTAATATTTAATAAAACATTTTATAATACAGTACACATATTTACATATTTTCCCAAAAAATATTTTTGCCTTTTTTTTGCTGTTTTCAGAATATATTGCATTTCACTATAAATTGTGAAAGCAATTGCATTCATCATTTAACAGCGGGCAAAAAAAAAATAACAATCTCAAAGATTGTTTTAAAAAAGCCCAGAATCTCTTTTAACTTAAACATAACATTATATAAATGCATAATATTCTTTAAAAATATCATCTAATATCAATACTTATTTCTTTAAAATACCGTCTGACATTTTTGTTTCAGAAGTATAATCCCAAAAATATTATATCTCAAATAACTCCACAATACATCTGGTTCCATTTCCTTTAGGCCAAATAGTAATTTTAAAATTCTTTTTTGATTAAATTTCCAATGGTAATCCAATAAAATTCTAAAGTTTAAATTGTACAGATCTCACCGATTCTCTGTAACATTTTGGTTTCCGAAAGATTAAATAATAATTAAATAAGTCCACAATACAATTGTTTACTTTTCCTCATGGCCAAATAGTAATTTTAAAAATCTTTTTTGAATAAATTTCCAATGGCAATCCAATAACATTCCAAAATTTAAATTGTGCAGATGTTACCGATTTTGTCTAAATTTTTGGTTTTCCAAAGTTTCAGTAAAAATTTAAAAAGTCCACATTACAATTGGTTACCTTTCCATTAGGCCAAATGATAATTTGAAAAATCATTTTTTTTTTAAATTCCAATGGTAATCCAATAAAATGGTAAAATTGTTTTGTACACATCTTGCCAAGTCTCTCTAAAATTTAGGTTTCAGGAAGATTAGATAGGAATTTGCTAAATCAAAAGGCAAACGTTGCTTGAAAATCAATTGGGAATCATTACACAGTGTCCAGCCTTTTTCACATTTAAGATAAACTGTGTAATGTCCAGAAGTAACAGTAGGTCCTTCATGGAAAATTATTGCAACTGTTACAAAAGCTTTTCCTGAAATTGATAATTGCTGTCCTGTAAACTTCTTTATTAAAGTATCTAATTTTGAACCATCAGCTTTACATCGTTGCATCATTAAAATTACATATTGTCCGTATTCCTTTAAAATTAACGTTGAAAACATTTCAGATTTACACTCACTGCATTCCATGCTATGATTAGCATCTTTAACTAATTTAGCAAAAGTGACTGTTTTACTTTCTGGCAATGTTAAATAAATAAACCTTTCAGAATCAACATTAGAGCCACATATATTGTAACAGTTTTCACAACTATGTTCCCATTTATAAGAGAGACCAAACAAATTATCAATGGCAACCCCTTCTTCTTCCAGTACCTAAAGAAAAAACATCAAGAATTCCTGTGCGTCTTGCTGTACATTTTGAGAAAACTGTGTTCGTCCTGAACATACATCTAAAAGTTTTCTAATTTCAGTAGCACTTTCTATTTGAGTTTTATCATTACTCAGCTTTTGAAAAAGGAGACTCAACTCAGAACAGAATCTTTTTCCCTGATTTACTATTATCTGCTCTTGCACACTTTCCAGATAAAAAGCAACATTCAGCACTACATTAGCGTAGCAGTTGACACCAGAGCTATTTTCAAAATGACATCCTACAACCTGTTCTTCATTTTCCTTTTTCTTTTTGCTTGCAATTACATCACTCCTCTTTTTTTTCCTCCTCTCTACATCTTCATTACAGATATTCTCATTTCTCCTTTTACGAGAAACTACACGTTTCTCCAACACAGGATACTGACCTAAATGAGGAGCATAGCTTCTTCTTAATCTATTATACTCCTTTACACAATTTGTATCAGCACTAACTTTTGAGTCATCAAAGTCTATCATGAATAAACCAGATAATGTTTTCACTCGTGACAAAGCTACATAAGCCATACCTTCTTTGAACACAGTTGAACCAATGTTCACAAAAGCACAATCTACAGTCAATCCTTGAGACTTGTGAATAGTTACAGCATATGCTAGAGAAAACGGAAACTGCTTCCTACGTACATATAAGTCTTTCACAAGCATGAAACGAACTGAACAACGACAAATATCTTTAACTTCTTCTATCTGATCAAATTTTATTTTTAAACATTCAATTCCATCTTTTTTCTGATAATTAATAAAACCCACAACTCTTCCCATAGCTCCATTAACTAAACCCTTTTCAACATCCAAATTTCTCCTTAAAAATACTCTACAGTTCATGCAAACATATAGATTTTTTTCTAATCCAGCTGTTTTGGAAATGTTCTTCTCTAGTGAATCCAATTTATTTTTCAGTGTGCCTGTTAATGTGATAGTAATTCTTACATCTTCAATTTTGTCCACTGCTTCCAATTTCCTGATATCTTCCTTTTCCAATTTTAAAAGCTCCTCATTGAATATTGAGCATTCACGTAGAGTTGGCATTAAGCAGATGACAATTTTCTTTTCTGCAATGTTCTTGTATATCTTCTCTGCAACTATTTCTTCTTTTGGAAATAAATTATGTAGCAGCCGACTCTGTAATGCTTTTTTGCCAACTTCTGTGAGTAGTCCAATCCTGATATCTTTCAGAATACTTCCATATTCTTCATCGTTTGCTTGCCTCATATTAGTAGTAAGTTCCTTGTACTCAAAGAAGGGCCAAATATTTGCATTACCAATGCTTCCCAATCACTTCTTTGTGTCTTCATGTGTCACAGTATTAAACACTGGTTGTCCTTTAACTGGAGTAAGCTGTAGAAGATCCCCAAATACAATGACATGTTTTCCACCAAATAACACGTCATAGTCTGTCCTTAGAATTTGCTGCATTCTTAAATGCACAAAGGCAAGCATTAAGTTTGATACCATGCTCACCTCATCAATAATGAGAACTTGCATCTTCTTCAATACTCTTGAAACTTCCAAGCATGCTTCTCCAGTTAGCTTGTTGTATTGTATTTTGTTCTCATGCTCCACTGGTAACATTAGCAAACGATGTAAGGTGATTCCTTTTATGTTATATGCTGCTAACCCAGTTGGAGCAGTAACCACACAAGACAAAGTAGAATCCGTTTTTTGCTGTAGGTAGCTTCTGATGACTTTTATTAGGAAACTTTTTCCAGTTCCAGCTTGTCCGCTTACATACATCCTGATTGGATGAAATGATGTGCATGAGCACTCTTTTTTTTCATGTAGAAATCCGTGATCAATTTTGTTTCTGATCTCTTCATAAATTTGTTGCTGCTCTTCGTTTAGTTGTCTTTCCAAATTTTGTAAGTCTATAAATTCTTCTTGAGCTTGATTCATAGTCGTTTCCACTTCATTCATGGCTATTGATGCTTCATTTTCAACGATTGGTTGTCCTAGGGGATCTTGACTGAGTGTTCCTGAACTTTGGCTGTCCTGAGAACTGTCTCTAGCTACTTCTGCTGCAATTGTAGTTTCCTGTTCAATTTCTTCATTTAACATTTGCAGATAAGTTGTGAATATATTGCATTGTATGCTGTCTTTGCAAGCATTAAATGAATCTTCATAGCTTTGAAATTCTCCCAGTAGTTCATCCTCTGTACGCCATGGTTTAAACAGCTGTAAAAGAGCCAAGTAGTAAAATTCCTTTTTGTCAGTAGTATCGCAACTCAGCTTCCGGTGATTTATCAAACTTCCTTTTGTTTGCTTCACCAAACATCCTTCCTCACCAATGACTTTATATTTTCCATTTTTGATGTCTTCTGCGGCTTTCCGTGAATAAATGTAGTTCTGCAGCACTTCATAGAGACACATGTTCTCCAGATGTTGACTTCTCTTGGGATAATATGTGTCCAACATGTTTGATTTCAAAATATCTGTACTTTCTGGGTCATTCTCGGCCAAATATTCAATTTCTCCAACAGATTTCAGTACCCGATTTCTCATTGCTGCAAGGCCTAAACTTGCCCAAATTATTCTTCTTGATTTCGAGTAGAGACTTGCAGAAGATAACCTATCTGAACATTCGTAGGATCCAATTTCTCGATGCGATAACATCTTTAAACTGAAACTGTACAGCTTCTTACTGACAGTCTTCTCGTGAGAAATCTCTTCCCACATTTCCTTCAATTCAGTTTTCTCAGATTTAGTAATGTAAGACGTTACATATCGAGCAACAGCAATGGAATTGTCAGCTACATACTGTATATCCATGTTAGCATTCCACATGGATAAAATGACTGGGTTGTAGTCATTTATATTTTTTGATTCTTCTTTTCTTTTTAGGTTGTAGGTATTCTTAGGTGATTTTCTTGTAATAGTATGTCTCACAGATGACATAAAACTGTTTACTCTTCCATTTGAAAGAACAGGTCTAGGAAATCCAAATCGACATTTAGTGTAGTATTTTTCTTTGCTCTTGTATTTCCGTCGACAGTATTTTCCACACCGATGACTTTGGAAACGTAAAACTTGCTCCTTTAACTTTTTCTCTTCTGTGCTTTTTGGTATAGCACATGTTGCATATTCTTCAATGTAAGATAACACTGCTTCATCAGTATCTGTTCCAAACTTTGGGGCATCCTTGATCCACAACAGCATATGAATATGAGGAGCACCTCTTGCCTGGTACTCTTTTCTCCAAAAGAAATCCACTACTTCTCCAAGAGGTGGATTTTTTTTATTGCAGATGAAGGACATCATAGCCTCAAATCTATGATTGAAATATCTGCAAACATTAACCGGATCCAATGAGCACAGTTCTCCTGCTGTCTTGTATTCGATGTTATTAATGTTTGAATTTGCCTCTCGTAGAAAATCCAGTAAATCATCCCAAGCGTACTCGGCACAGCTTAGGGTAAGGAACCATGTTGGTGTTCCTAAATTCCGTAACATGGATTTTAATTCACCATGGCGTCGGTACCAATATTCATTTGTCCCACGCTGACAAGCCATCAGATTGATCAGTTGTGTTTCCAAATGATCATCTCGGTGCTGCACTTTCTCCATACAATCCTTAGCAGACACATTTTGTAAATGTACTCCTCTTTTTAAAATGTGATTTACTGCATATGATAATGCAGACAAATCGCTTTCAAATAAAAGATGGAACAAATAAGGAATACTTTGTCGAAATCTGGGATCTTCTGCATATAGTCTTGTAGTCCGATACTCAGAAGCTGGAATCTGTTCTGGACGTTCATCGTATCGTCCTCCTTTTCCTTTAGGAAACAGCTGGGGAAAACATCGAGCTTCCAAGCTCTCCTCCCATACACTCACGGGAGTTCCTTTTGCTTTCTTCATCTGAAACAGATCAATATTGTCTCCCATAGCTTCTTTTGAATGTAGAGGATGTATGCTAAAATGTTCATAAATTTCTTCTTCCTTTGACTTGTCCACTTTTTCAATTTGTCCAGTTGGTGTTTCTGTGTCTTCTTGTAAATCTTCTTCTTCTTCTTCTATATAAATTGATTCATACCATTTGTTATTCCTTTTCAAATACAAATTTGCTCTTTGTACTTTCCGTACATCTACCAGCTCCTGCCAAATCTTCTTATTCTTTGTAGGTACACCATTAACCAGAATAACTAATGGTTCAGTTTCCAAAGTATCTGCATCAATAGTTTCCATATTTTTTTTCAAATCCAAGGGCAAATACACCACTCTACCTTTTAAACCTCTCAGTGAATCTGAAGGAGGTAATTTACCAGTTTTGGGCTCCATACGTACTATGGTCTGGAACGGATGAACACATTGAATAAGTATAGACTCATATGTATTTAATTCAGAAAGTTCGGCAGGAATAACATCCAATTCTAAATTATTATGTACAGCTCTGGTCGGCATTCTATTTTCCTCTAACTTGTTGTAACAGTATTTACAAATACGCTGATCTTCACCCAATTCAAAAGAATTTTCTAGAAATATATATGTGACAAAATCTTTCCACTTATAATTATCTTCATTTTTACTCTTTCTGTAGAGATCAACATTCCTAGTTTGTTTTCTATAATGAGTTCTGCGGCAACAAATACAAGTAATATTTGGCCTTTCATTAGAGATTTTTTCAAATGTTGTTATGTGATCATTAAATGTCTTACTTACAGAGGGTTCTACATTCTCTTCCACTTCTTCCTCATTTACTGTGTCCTTTTCTGCACTGTTTTGTTCAGGACCAAAGTAACAAAACTGAATTTCATCAACAACCTTCTCTACATCTGATACCGATCCACGGAACAGAGCCCTATTCAATTCATCTAACTTTATTGCTGGACTTTTTGCAAAATACAACCGTCTCACAAACTTTCTCATTTCAGTATGATGAACAGCCAGCATCCTAAAATGATGGAAAACACTATTACACACTTTTCTAGATAGACAAGCCAGAGAATGACCCTGCAAACCAGTATTCTCTCTCACTCTGCATGGATCTAGACTTTGAAGCACCTTAATCTTCTGTTTTACACTTTTTTTACTATATTCTCTTAGAAACTCACGAAATTTATCAATAGATTCCTGACGCACAGTGCAAATACTACTACAATTCCAAGTGTACACTGGGGCTTTAGGACGTCTCCCCATAGCCTCATCCGCCATCACTTGTACCTCATCTCTTGGAACCATTATCTCCTTCTCCATTATGCAACCATTTTTCACTTCATAAGTACGACCTCTGGTGTCAACTGCATGCAGCAAACTATTACTTTGAAAATAACTCTCTTCATTAAAAAAAGGTTCACTACTTGAACTATGCATCCATTTTGCTAAAAACACTTTACAAAAGTTTGTTCTGTTCACTACTCTTTTCCTTTTGCTTTGTGATTTCAGTACATTAACCATTTTATCTAATGTACGCATCCTATTCAAAATTAAAATGAATAGTTTCCTTTTTAATTCTAATGCCTTTGCTCAATGGCTTCAATTTCTTTTTTTCTCTTGTAATATTTTGCCTGCTTACATTTCTTCACATCCTTTATCAAATTGGACATAACTCTTCTCTGAAACATTTTTCTACGTATCTCTTTAAATTCTGTTTTTCTGTTTAAGTTAATCTTTGTTGTTGCAGAAGGTATATTTGCATTAACTAAATTCTCAATTTTTTCCTGTTTTTTTCTATTGAAAACATTCTTTCCAGTACAGACATTTTGTACATTTTTCCTTTTTTTGAAGATGTTCTTTAAAAAATCTTTTTTCTGCTTACCAGAAGACTTGTTCTTTTTCCCAACATGAGCATCTCCAACTAACTTAGGTCCTCCAGTTGTATTCAAATATAGGTTTTTTTTGTGGTCTTTCTTTAGTCTGGATTTTGTAGGCATCTTAAATTTTGTTCACTGCTCTTCAGCAATACCTGAAAAAAACTAAAAAAAAATTCCTTTATTTTATTTAAATATATTACTACATTTTTTATGATCTTTTCAAATCTTAAAATACTATGTACCCCTTTCTTACAAGTGAAAATCACAATAACACCATCACAAATTAAATACCTAAAAACAATTCCTGTGTGCACACAGAGTCATGGTTTGAAATTAGGCAGAAAACAAAATTTCTTTGCCAATTGCAAAGCATACTTTCTACTACTTTTTTGGCAAGTGATAAGTACTTTTACAGTCTGACACATTTTAAATCCACTTTTCAGATTCTTAAAACATCACATGTCCAAACTGCTTTTTCAGACCAGCACCATGTGTAACCTGGGTGACTGACTACACTCCAGCAAGGGCAACCAGCCTTAGTGTTGCTGAATGTATTTGCATTACTGACTGAAACCTCAAACCCCACTCGGTTGTGAATACTGTGCATGATTCCACAGGATAAGCAGCTGGGTGTGTGCTAAGAGTCTGCTTCTGCATACAAAAAAATGGCTCCCCCTTTCCATCTAATGCAAATGTAAAATCACCAGAGCAATACGCAATAAATCTCTGCCTGTAATTCCTATTTGCACACAGAGTCATGTTTTCACATTAGTCACAAAACGAAATTTCTTTGCCAATTTGAAAGCACACTTACTACTCTTTTTTTTGGCAAGTGATAAACACTTTTACAGACTGACACATTATGAATCCACTTTTCAGATTCTGATAAAAGCACATGTCCAAACTGCTTTTTTCAGACCAGCACCATGTGTAACCTGGGTGACTGACTACACTCCAGCAAGGGCAACCAGCCTTAGTGATACCGAATGTATTTGCATTACTGACTGAAACCTCAAACCCCACTCGGTTGTAAATACTATGCATGATTCCACAGGATAAGCAGCTGGCTGTGTGCTAAGAGTCTGCTTCTGCATACAAAAAAATGGCTCCCCCTTTCCATCCAATGCAAATGTAAAATCACCAGAGCAATACGCAATAAATCTCTGCCTGTAATTCCTATTTGCACACAGAGTCATTTTTTCACATTAGTCACAAAACGAAATTTCTTTGCCAATTTGAAAGCACACTTACTACTCTTTTTTTTGGCAAGTGATAAACACTTTTACAGACTGACACATTATGAATCCACTTTTCAGATTCTGATAAAAGCACATGTCCAAACTGCTTTTTTCAGACCAGCACCATGTGTAACCTGGGTGACTGACTACACTCCAGCTAGGGCAACCAGCCTTAGTGATGCTGAATGTATTTGCATTACTGACTGAAACCTCAAACCCCACTCGGTTGTGAATACTATGCATGATTCCACAGGATAAGCAGCTGGCTGTGTGCTAAGAGTCTGCTTCTGCATACAAAAAAATGGCTCCCCCTTTCCATCTAATGCAAATGTAAAATCACCAGAGCAATACGCAATAAATCTCTGCCTGTAATTCCTATTTGCACACAGAGTCATGTTTTCACATTAGTCACAAAACGAAATTTCTTTGCCAATTTGAAAGCACACTTACTACTCTTTTTTTTGGCAAGTGATAAACACTTTTACAGACTGACACATTATGAATCCACTTTTCAGATTCTGATAAAAGCACATGTCCAAACTGCTTTTTTCAGACCAGCACCATGTGTAACCTGGGTGACTGACTACACTCCAGCAAGGGCAACCAGCCTTAGTGTTGCTGAATGTATTTGCATTACTGACTGAAACCTCAAACCCCACTCGGTTGTGAATACTGTGCATGATTCCACAGGATAAGCAGCTGGCTGTGTGCTAAGAGTCTGCTTCTGCATACAAAAAAATGGCTCCCCCTTTCCTACTAATGCAAATGTAAAATCACCAGAGCAATACGCAATAAATCTCTGCCTGTAATTCCTATTTGCACACAGAGTCATGTTTTCACAATAGTCACAAAACGAAATTTCTTTGCCAATTTGAAAGCACACTTACTACTCTTTTTTTTGGCAAGTGATAAACACTTTTACAGACTGACACATTATGAATCCACTTTTTAGATTCTGATAAAAGCACATGTCCAAACTGCTTTTTTCAGACCAGCACCATGTGTAACCTGGGTGACTGACTACACTCCAGCTAGGGCAACCAGCCTTAGTGATGCTGAATGTATTTGCATTACTGACTGAAACCTCAAACCCCACTCGGTTGTGAATACTGTGCATGATTCCACAGGATAAGCAGCTGGCTGTGTGCTAAGAGTCTGCTTCTGCATACAAAAAAATGGCTCCCCCTTTCCATCTAATGCAAATGTAAAATCACCAGAGCAATACGCAATAAATCTCTGCCTGTAATTCCTATTTGCACACAGAGTCATGTTTTCACATTAGTCACAAAACGAAATTTCTTTGGCAATTTGAAAGCACACTTACTACTCTTTTTTTTGGCAAGTGATAAACACTTTTACAGACTGACACATTATGAATCCACTTTTCAGATTCTGATAAAAGCACATGTCCAAACTGCTTTTTTCAGACCAGCACCATGTGTAACCTGGGTGACTGACTACACTCCAGCAAGGGCAACCAGCCTTAGTGTTGCTTAATGTATTTGCATTACTGACTGAAACCTCAAACCCCACTCGGTTGTGAATACTGTGCATGATTCCACAGGATAAGCAGCTGGGTGTGTGCTAAGAGTCTGCTTCTGCATACAAAAAAATGGCTCCCCCTTTCCATCTAATGCAAATGTAAAATCACCAGAGCAATACGCAATAAATCTCTGCCTGTAATTCCTATTTGCACACAGAGTCATGTTTTCACATTAGTCACAAAACGAAATTTCTTTGCCAATTTGAAAGCACACTTACTACTCTTTTTTTTGGCAAGTGATAAACACTTTTACAGACTGACACATTATGAATCCACTTTTCAGATTCTGATAAAAGCACATGTCCAAACTGCTTTTTTCAGACCAGCACCATGTGTAACCTGGGTGACTGACTACACTCCAGCAAGGGCAACCAGCCTTAGTGATACAGAATGTATTTGCATTACTGACTGAAACCTCAAACCCCACTCGGTTGTAAATACTATGCATGATTCCACAGGATAAGCAGCTGGCTGTGTGCTAAGAGTCTGCTTCTGCATACAAAAAAATGGCTCCCCCTTTCCATCTAATGCAAATGTAAAATCACCAGAGCAATACGCAATAAATCTCTGCCTGTAATTCCTATTTGCACACAGAGTCATTTTTTCACATTAGTCACAAAACGAAATTTCTTTGCCAATTTGAAAGCACACTTACTACTCTTTTTTTTGGCAAGTGATAAACACTTTTACAGACTGACACATTATGAATCCACTTTTCAGATTCTGATAAAAGCACATGTCCAAACTGCTTTTTTCAGACCAGCACCATGTGTAACCTCACATTTAAATTTCTCCCAAAACAGAAAATAATAAACACAACTTCAACAAAAGGAATTCCAATTCTATTATTCATTTCTTAATTTACCATATACATCCCTTCTCAAACTCTAAACTCACCTTTAAAATTAGTTCGTTGTGAAAGAAATGTGGCACTCAAACAGCAGATTATCAGAGCCAGGATCTCTCTTCTGTACACCTCTCTCCTCTAAGCAGAACCAGATAATGGCAAACTTTCCCTCTCTTTTTCCACACATATACATGTTAATTTCAAATCTCAGTGCTTCCCCCTTTTTTTCAAATGTAATCACACATTTCTATTGGTTGAAAACCAACCCTTTTCCAAAAGTACCCTTCCCCCAACTTGACTTCTGCCTAGTACCCTTCCCCCAACTTGACTTCTGCCTGCTACCATAGCAACAGCTCTTGAAACACTGCTGTGCAGAGTTAGGTCAGAAGTTCACCAAACAATGTTTCAATTCCAAAGAGCAGGAGTGCTTGACTTTTCAAACCTAACAGCAAATCCATAGTACTGTTCTTTAGTAACACATTTTTCTGTACCAATACAAAACATGCTTCTATAAATTTACACATACAGCCTAGTTTTTATTCTAGAATGGTATGAAACAGCCAATCAGTTCTTTTTTTTATAAAAAAAAATATGTATGCCTCCATTTCCAAACTGTCTTTCATTTCTTTTTACCATTCTACTGAATTACACCTCCTGAGTGCATCCAGTTCTCCTTTGAAGATGTTCACAGTGTGGATTGTAGGGCACAGCTATGTCTTCTGGAGTGAAAAGTATGCAGAGAAAACAGATATGGTGAGAGACCTTGCTTTGCCAAATGTAGACATTAAATGGATTGGTCAGAGAGGGTTAAAGTGGCACCAATTGATGCCATTGGTGAAATCCTTCATGCAAATCCAACACCCTGACCTCATAATAGTGCACTGTGGTGGCAATGACCTAGGCACTTTGACTGGGGTAGGTCTGGAAATGCTTATGAAGGACACCTTTGCACAACTGTTTTCACTTTTCCCTAAAACTGCCTTTGTGTTTTCTAACATATGCCAAAGGCAAAAATTGAACTGGTCCAATCATTTTTGTCCGCAGATTGACAAAGCAAGAAAGCACGTCAACAAATCTGTTTCTGCTTTCCTCCGTGACTATGGTATGGGTTCCATTTACCACAACAACTTGCGTTACGACATGCAAGACATTTATAGAGGAGATGGTGTACACTTCACTGATGAAGGGAACAGAGTCTTCCTCTTGAACCTTAGACTCTGCATCGGTACTTACTTGTAGGTACCAATAAAAAATCACTTCATAAACACAACGGCTCTTTTTAGAGCCCCCTAATATCTAAACACTTAAATCTGCATTTCATTTCTTTTTTTTTCTTTTTTTTTACCGTGATTTTTTTTAAAATCAATAAATGTTTTCTTTGTACTTTTCTGTCCTTCTTTGACCCCCTTACAAATGTTAGGGGGTCTGTAACTCTCTTCCTTGCCCCCTTTTCAAGATATCACCCTTTTTTACCGGAGTGAAATACACAAAATGGCGGCCGCCGCTTCCTGGTTTCGACCGATTCGAATGTTTACTAAGATCTAAGAGCCAATCAGAATCATGCTCGCGCACGTCACCGTACGCGTACGGTAAGCGCACCGTAAGCGCACCATAAGCTGGCTCAGATATATATATTGATTTAAAGGCTATTTTCTCAGAATCTACTGAACAGATTTACACCTAACCTACAAAAGGCACTTCCTTGACCTGAGGACTACCTCTCTGCCAAATTTCATTAAATTCTGTTCAGCCGTTCGGGCTGTAGCTGTGTCTAAAGGTCCTATGGAAAAATGCATGGGAAAAACGCGTTTTGGGACCCCCCTTTTATCTCAGCCCCCGCTTGACGAATCCCCCCGAGACTTTCAGGGTAGGAGCGGAGCGTAGCGCCCCACCTATTTTGAAAAATTCACGAGGATTCGTCGACCGGCGCCAAAGTTATTCAAAATAGAATGTTGCGGATTTCCTATGGAAACGTGGTCCTAACTATAACTACCTACTGGCGACCGCCAGTAGGTAATATATATATATATATATATATATATATATATATATATATCTGAGCCAGCTTACGGTGCGCTTGCGGTGCGCTTACCTTACGCGTACGGTGACGTGCGCGAGCGCGATTCTGATTGGCTGTTCGATCTAAGTAAACATTCGAATCGGTCGAAACCAGGAAGCGGCGGCTGCCATTTTCTCTCTCGCACTCTGAGGGGGGCTGCAAAAACCAAGACAAAAAACATCTACAGGGGGAGTATATTCAGTTCTTAAACACCCAGCATCCATATATGTGTCCCCAAACAACCCCCAAGGCCAAATTTTTTTTTAATTTTTTTTCGAAAAATCGCCGAATACGCTTACCGTACGCGTACGGTAAAAAATTTATAAAAAAAAAAATTATCCACACTTTCCCCACCCCGTGTGCAAATGGTGCCCGTAGGGCACCATTTGTGCATGGCATAAATTTTATTTAAATGGAACGTACAAATGAATAACGTTCACAACGAAGCGCATAATATGTCCCCCATGTGCGCACGGTGCGCGAAGCGCATCGTGCGTAATGGCCCATCCCGCGTAACGTGGGCACGCGGTGCGCGCAGCGCACCGCGTGACCACCGTGCGTGCACGGCACTAACTGCGTAAAGTGGGCGCGCGGTGCGCGAAGCGCACCGCGTGCTCACTGTGCGCGCACGGAACGAACTGCGTTAACTGGGCGCGCACGCCACGAATGGCGTAAACTAACTTAGCATTTAAAAAAACGTACAAATTCACTGAAAAAACCATAGGTTTCACACACGTTATAGTTAGGAATTAGCATTTAAAAAACCTTGCAAATTCACTGAAAAAAACCATAGGTTTCACACAAGTTATAGTTAGCTGTACATTTCACTCGTAAAAAAACAATGAAATTCCCCCGTTATAGTTAGTGCAGGCAACTATAACTCACGCGACCGCAATCCTCTGCTGATGACATATGTGTCTTTATGAAAAAAAAATATTTGTAATATATGTATAGCTAAAATTTAATGGAAGAAGACATGGGCAAATAAGTGTCTAAATACAGTATTAGCATCAGCAGAGGATTGCGGTCGCGTGAGTTATAGTTGCCTGCACTAACTATAACGGGGGAATTTCATTGGTTTTTTACGAGTGAAATGTACAGCTAACTATAACTTGTGTGAAACCTATGGTTTTTTCAGTGAATATATATATATATACACATACATATATATATATATACATACATATATATATATATATATATATATATATATATATATATATATTACCTACTAGCGGTCGCCAGTAGGTAGTTATAGTTAGGACCGTGTTTCCATAGGAAATCCGCAACATTCTATTTTGCATAACTTTGGCGCAGATTGACGAATCCTGGCAAAATTTTCAAAATAGGTGGGGCGCTCCGCTCCGCTCCTACCCTGAAAGTCTCGGGGGGATTCGTCAAGCGGGGGCTGAGAAAAAGGGGGGGTCCCAAAACATGTTTTCCCCATGCATTTTTCCATAGGACCTTTAGTCCAAGCTACAGCCCGAATGGCTGAACATAATTACTTGAAATTTGGCAGAGAGGTAGTCCTCAGGTCAGGGATGTGCCTTTTGTAGGTCTGGTGTAAATGTGTTCAGTATTTGCTGAGAAAATAGCATTTAAATCAATGTATATATCTATAGGCGCGCTCCGAGCGCGTACGGTAAGCTTACCGTACGCGCACGCTGCCATGCGCGAGGTAATTCTGATTGGTGGTTACATGACTGTCAACATTCGAATCGGTCGAAATCAGGAAGTGTCGGCCTCCATTTTGTGTGTCTCACACTGATAAAAAACGGAGGAGAACGTGGAAAGGGGGCAACGAAGAGAGTTGCAGACCCCCTAGCGTTTGTCAGGGGGTCCAAGAAGGCCATAAAAGTATAAAAAAGACATTTAAATTTTTTTTTTTTTAAATCGCGGGGTGCGCGTACGGTAAGCTTACCGTACGCGTACGGTAGAAAATAAAAAAAAAAGAAGAAAAAAACAAATTTAAGTGTTAAGCTATTAGGGGGCTCTAAAAAGAGCCGTTGTGTTCATTGAGTGTTTTTTGGTACCTACAAGTAAGTACCGATGCAGAGTCTAAAGTTCAAGAGGAAGACTCTGTTCCCTTCATCATTGAAATGTACACCGTCTCCTCTATAAATGTCTTGCATGTTGTAACGCAATTTGTTGTGGTATATAGAACCCATACCATAGTCTCTGAGGAAAGCAGAAACAGATTTGTTGACGTGCTTTCTTGCTTTGTCAATCTGCGGACAAAATGGTTGGACCAGTTCCACTTTTGCCTTTGGCATATGTTAGAATATACAAAGGCAGTTTGAGGAAAAAGCGACATCAATTGCACAAAGGTGTCCTTAATAAGCATTTCCAGACCTACACCAGTTAAAGTGCCTAGGTCATTTCCACCACAGTGCACAATAATAAGGTTAGGCTGTGGGAGATGTTGAAAGGTTTTCACCAAAGGCAATAATTGGTGCCACTTTAACCCTCTCTGACCAATCCATTTAATGTCTACATTTGGCAAAGCAAGATCTTTCACCATACCTCTGTTTTCTGCATACTTTTCACTCCAGAAGACATAGCTGTGACCTACAATCCACACTGTGAACATCTTTCAAGGAGATCTGGATGCACTCAGAAGGTGTCTTTCAGTAGAATGGCAATATGAAATGAAAGACAGTTTGAAAATGGAGGCATACATATTTGTTTTAAATAAAAAGAACTCATTGGCTGATTCAAATCTTTTTACAGTAAAAAGTAGGCTGTATGTGTACATTTTTAGAAGCATGTTTTGTATTGGTTCAGAAAATTGTGTTCCCACAGAAGAATAGTTTGGATTTGCTGTTAGGTTGGACAGGTGAAGCACTCTTGATCCTTCCATTTGAAACATTGTGTGGTGAACTTCTGACCTCTCTCCTCACAGCAGTGTTCCATGAGCTGTTGCTATGGTAGCAAGCAGAAGTCAAGTTGGGGGAAGGGTACATTTGGAAAAGGGTTGAAGTTTTCAACCAATAGAAATGTATGATTTCATTTGAAAAAAAGTGGGAAGCACTGAGATTTGTAATTAACATGTATATGTGTGAAAAAAGAGAGGGAAACATTGCCATTAATTGGTTCTGCTCAGAGGAGAGAGGTGTACAGCTCTGATATTCTGACTCTGATAGTCTGCTGTTTGAGTGCCACATTTCTTTCTCAACTAACTAATTTTAAAGGTGAGTTATGAGTTTGAGAGGGGATGTATGTGGTGATTTTTGCATGAGTCTGTGAGCACAGAGGAATTGCTGTCAGAGATGTATTTTGTGTCTCTCTGGTTCTTTTTGGAAGTAACCATGCATATGTCTCTTGCAACTGAAAATACACAGTCTGCATAAGCAGACTGTTAGCACACACCAAGCAGTTTATCCTGTAGAATCATGCTTAGTATTCACAAGTGAGTGGTGTTTCAGGTAGCAGTGAGTAACGCTAATACATTCAACATCACTAAGGCTGATTTATTTTGCTGGAGTGTAGTCAGTCACCAAGGTCACACATGTTCATGGTCTCAAAAAGCTGTTTGCACATGTGCTCTTTTCTGTATCTGAAAACTGTAATGAAAATGTATGCCACTGTTAGAGTACTTAACACTTGGAGAAAAAAACAGTAGTAAGTGTGCTTTGAAATTGGCAAGCAAATTTCATTTTCTGCGTAAAATTACAGCATGAGTCTGGGAGCACAGAGGTATTGCTGTCAGAGATGTATTTCGTGTCTCTCTGGTTCTTTTTGGAAGTAACCATGCATATGTCTCTTGCAACTGAAAATACACAGTCTGCATAAGCAGACTGTTAGCACACACCCAGCAGTTTATCCTGTACAATCATGCTGAGTATTGACAAGTGAGTGGTGTTTCAGGTAGCAGCGAGTAACGATAATACATTCAACATCACTAAGGCTGATTTCTTTTGCTGGAGTGTAGTCAGTCACCAAGGTCACACATGTTCATGGTCTCAAAAAGCTGTTTGCACATGTGCTCTTTTCTGTATCTGAAAACTGTAATGAAAATGTATGCGACTGTTAGAGTACTTAACACTTGGAGGAAAAAACAGTAGTAAGTGTGCTTTGAAATTGGCAAGCAAATTTCATTTTCTGCCTAAAATCACAGAAAACAGTAGTAAGTGTGCTTTGAAATTGGCAAGCAAATTTCATTTTCTGCCTAAAATCACAGCATGAGTCTGTGAGCACAGAGGAATTGGTGTCAGAGATGTATTTCGTGTCTCTCTGGTTCTTTTTATAAGTAACCATGCATATGTCTCTTGCAACTGAAAATACACAGTCTGCATAAGCAGACTGTTAGCACACACCCAGCAGTTTATCCTGTAGAATCATGCTTAGTATTCACAAGTGAGTGGTGTTTCAGGTAGCAGTGAGTAACGCTAATACATTCAACATCACTAAGGCTGATTTCTTTTGCTGGAGTGTAGTCAGTCACCAAGGTCACACATGTTCATGGTCTCAAAAAGCTGTTTGCACATGTGCTGTTATCTGTATCTGAAAACTGTAATGAAAATGTATGAGACTGTTAGAGTACTTAACACTTGCAGAAAAAAACAGTAGTAAGTGTGCTTTGAAATTGGCAAGCAAATTTCATTTTCTGCCTAAAATCACAGAAAACAGTAGTAAGTGTGCTTTGAAATTGGCAAGCAAATTTCATTTTCTGCCTAAAATCACAGCATGAGTCTGTGAGCACAGAGGAATTGGTGTCAGAGATGTATTTCGTGTCTCTCTGGTTCTTTTTGGAAGTAACCATGCATATGTCTCTTGCAACTGAAAATACACAGTCTGCATAAGCACTGTTAGCACACACCCAGCAGTTTATCCTGTAGAATGATGCTTAGTATTCACAAGTGAGTGGTGTTTCAGGTAGCAGTGAGTAACGCTAATACATTCAACATCACTAAGGCTGATTTCTTTTGCTGGAGTGTAGTCAGTCACCAAGGTCACACATGTTCATGGTCTCAAAAAGCTGTTTGCACATGTGCTGTTATCTGTATCTGAAAACTGTAATGAAAATGTATGAGACTGTTAGAGTACTTAACACTTGCAGGAAAAAACAGTAGTAAGTGTGCTTTGAAATTGGCAAGCAAATTTCATTTTCTGCGTAAAATCACAGCATGAGTCTGTGAGCACAGAGGAATTGCTGTCAGAGATGTATTTCGTGTGAAAGGGGAAGCTTGTTTTCTGGAAATGTGGTGGTTAGCATTCAGCTCAAAACAGTATCTCAAATAAGAGGCAAATGCTAACATATTTGAAATCAATATGGTAGATTTTTCTTCCACTCTTGCAATGGGTCATGTAGTTGCTACATGCTAAAAACTCATATTAACCCATACCACACATGTAGTCTTACATACATGTTTATAGTGTTTATGCAGTTATGTAAGGGTCCATTCAAGTCTCTCTTGCACCTGACAGTAGACAGTCTTCAGAACCACACTCTTAGCAGAGAGGTAGCTGTTTTTCCTGTACACTCATGCTTACTAATCAGCACTGTGTGGTGTTTTAGGTAGGAGTGAGGAACGCTAATGCATTGAACATCACCAAGGATCATTATCTTTGCTGGAGTGTAGTCAGTCAGCCAGGTTACACATGTACATGCTCTAAAAAAGCTGATAGGACATGTGCTCTTTTCTGCCTCTCTAAACTGTAAAGAAAATGTGTCAGACTGTTAGAGTAATTAACAGTTGCAAAAAAAAAAATAATAAGTGTGCTTTTGATTTGCAAATGAAATATCGTGTTCTGCCTAGAATCACACCAAGAGTCTGTGTGCACACAGGAATTGTTCTTAGAGATTAAATTCGTGTTGGTTTTCTTGTGTTTTTCACTTGTAGGAAAGGGGTAGATAGTGTTATAAGAAAATAAAAGATCATAACAAATATAGTAATATATTAAAATTACAAAAAGGTATTTTTTTTTAGTTTCTTTCAGGTATTGCTGCAGAGCAGTGAAGGAAATATAAGATGCCTATAAAATCAAGACAGCGAAAAAAACAGAAAAAAAATGTATATTTGAAGACAACTGGAGGACCCAAGTTAGTTGAAGATGCTCATGTTGGGAAAAAGAAAAAGTCTTCTGGTAAGCATACAAAGGAATTCTTTAAAAATATATTCAAAAAAAGGAAAAATTTAAAAAATGCCCCCATTGGAAAAACTGTTTCAAGTAGAAAACAACAGGAGAATAGTGAGAATTTACTAAATGCTAATGTACAAGCAGAAGCTATAAAAATTTACTTGAAAAGAAATTCAGCATTTAAAGAGATCCGTAGGAAAATGTTTCAGAGAAGAGTGATGTCCAATTTGCTAAAGGATGTGAAAAAATATAAGAAAAGAGCTAAATTTTACAAGAGAAAAAAAGATATTGAAGCCATTGTAGCTAAGGCTTTAGATTTAAAAAGAAAACTATTCATTTTAATTTTGAACAGGATGCGTACATTAGAAAAAATTGTTAATGTAATGAAGTCACAAAGCAAAACGAAAAGAGTAGTAAAAAGAAATAACTTTTGTAAAGTGTTTTTAGGAGAATGGATGCATAGTTCAAGTACTGAACCATTTTTTAATGAAGAGAGTTATCTTCAAAGTAATAGTTTGCTGCATGCAGTTGACACCAGTGGACGAGCATATGAAGTAAAAGATGGTTGTATAATGGAAAAGGAGAAAATGGTTCCAAGAAATGAGGAAGAAGTGATTGCGGATGAGGTTATGGGGAGACGTCCTAAAGCCCCAGTGTATACTTGGAATTGTAGTAGTATTTGTACTTTGCGACAGGAATCTATTGATAAATTACGTGAGTTTTTAAGAGAATATAGTAAAAAGAGTGTTAAACAGAAGATTAAGGTGCTTCAAGGACTAGATCCATGCAGAGTGAGAGAGAATACTGGTTTGCAAGGACATTCTCTGGCTTGTTTATCTAGGAAAGTGTGTCAAAGTGTTTTTCACCATTTTAGGATGCTGGCAGTTCATCATACTGAAATTAGAAAATTTGTGAGAAGATTGTATTTTGCTAAAAGTCCAGCACTAAAGTTAAATGAGTTGAATAAGGCTCTGTTCCGTGGATCTGTATCAGATGTTCAGAAGGTTACTGATAAAATTCAGTTAAGTTACTTTGGTCCGGAACAAGAAAGTGCAGGGAATGACACAGTTATTGAGGAAAATGTGGAAGAGAATGTAGAACCCTCCGTAAATAAGAAATTTGAAGATCAAATAACTAAATTTGCTATCATCTCTAATGAAAGACCAAATATTACTTGTATTTGTTGCCGGAGAAGCCATTATAAAATCCAAACAAGGAATGTTGATCTCTACAAAAAAAGTGAAGAAGAAGATAATTATAAGTGGAAGGATTTTGCAACATATATATTTCTTGAAAATTGTTTTGATTTGGGTGAAGATCATCGTATTTGTAAATACTGTTACAACAAGTTAGAAGAAAATAAAATGCCAGCTAGAGCTGTACATAATAATTTAGAATTGGTTGAAGTTCCTGCAGAACTTTCTGATTTAAATACGTATGAGTCTATACTCATTCAATGTGTTCATCCGTTCCAGACCATAGTACGTATGGAGCCAAAAACAGGCAAATTACCTCCTTCAGATTTACAGAGAGGTTTAAAAGGAAGAGTTGTCTATTTGCCGTTGGATTTGAAAAAAAATATGGAAACTATTGATACAGATACTTTGGAAACTGAACCATTAGTTATTCTGGTTAATGGTGTACCTACAAAGAGTAAGAAAATTTGGCAGGAGCTGGTAGATGTACGAAAAGTACAAAGAGCAAATTTGTATTTGAAAAAAAATAATAAATGGTATGAATCAATTTATATAGATGAAGATTAAGAAGATGTACTAGGAGACACAGAAACACCAACTGGGCAAATTGAAAAAGTTGACAAGTCAAAAGAAGAAGAAATTTATGAACATTTCAGCATACATCCTCTTCATTCAAAAGAAGTAATGGCAAACACCATTGATCTGTTTCAAATGAAAAAAGCACAAGGAACTCCTGTGAGTGTATGGGAGGAGAGCTTGGAAGCTCGTTGTTTTCCCCAGCTGTTTCCTACAGGAGAAGGTGGACGATACGATGAACGTCCAGTCCAGATTCCTGCTTCTGAGTATCGGACTACAAGATTATATGCAGAAAATCCCAGATTTCGTCAAAGTATTCCTTATTTGTTCCATCTGTTATTTGAAAGTGACTTGTCTGCACTATCTTATGCAGTAAACCCCATTTTAAAAAGTGGAACACATCTACATAATGTGTCTGCTAAGGATTTTATGAACAAAGTGCAGCAGCGAGATGATCATTTGGAATCACAATTGATCAATCTAATGGCTTGTCAGCGTGGTACGAATGAATATTGGTACCGACGCCATGGAGAATTGAAATGTATGTTACGGAATTTAGGAACTCCAACATGGTTCCTAACCCTAAGCTGTGCCGAGTACGCTTGGGATGATTTACTGGATTTTCTACGAGAGGCAAATTCAAACATTAAAAACATCGAATACAAGACAGCAGGAGAACTGTGCTCATTGGATCCGGTTAATGTTTGCAGATATTACAATCATAGATTTGAGGCTATGATGTCCTTCATCTGCAATAAAAAAACTCCACCACTTGGAGAAGTTGTGGATTTCTTTTGGAGAAAAGAGTACCAAGCAAGAGGTGCTCCTCACATTCATATGCTGTTGTGGATCAAAGATGCACCAAAATTTGGAACAGATGCTGAAGAAGCAGTGTTATCTTTCATTGAAGAATATGCAACATGTGCTATACCTAAAAGCACAGAAGAGAAAAAGTTAAAAGAGCATGTTTTACGTTTCCAAAGTCATCGGTGTGGAAAATACTGTCGACGGAAGTACAAGACCAAAGATAAATTCTACACAAAATGTCGATTTGGATTTCCTAGACCTGTTTTTTCAAAAGGAAGAGTCAACAGTTTTATGTCAGCTGTGCGACATACTATTACAAGAAAATCTCCCAAAAATACGAACAACCTAAGAAGAAAAGAAGAGTCAAAATATATAAATGACTACAACCCAGTCATTTTATCCATGTTTAATGCTAACATGGATATTCAGTATGTGGCAGACAATTCTATTGCTGTTGCTCGGTATGTCACATCTTACATCACTAAATCTGAGAAAACAGAATTGAAGGAAATGTGGGAAGAGATTTCTCACGAGAAGACTGTCAGTAAGAAGCTGTACAGTTTCAGTTTAAAGATGTTATCACATCGAGAAATTGGATCCTACGAATGTTCAGATAGGTTATCATCTGCAAGTCTGTACTCGAAATCAAGAAGAATAATTTGGGTCAGTTTAGGCCTTGCAGGAATGCGAAATCGGGTACTGAAATCTGTTGGAGAAATTGAATATTTGGCCGAGAACGACCCAGAAAGTACAGATATTTTGAAAACAAACATGTTGGACACATATTACCCAAAAAGAAGTCATCATCTTGAGAACATGTGTCTCTATGAAGTGCTGCAGAACTACATTTTTTCACGGAAAGCCACAGAAGACATCAACAATGGAAAATATAAAGTCATTGGTGAGGAAGGATGTTTAGTGAAGCAAACAAAAGGAAGTTTGATTAATCAGAGGAAGCTGAGTTGTGACACTCCTGACAAAAAGGAATTTTACTACTTGGCACTTTTACAGCTGTTTAAACCATGGCGTTCAGAGGACGAACTACTTGGAGAATTTCAAAGCTATGAGGATTCATTTAATGCATGTAAAGATACCATTGAATGCAGTATTTTCAGGAATTATGTCCAAATGTTAAACGAAGAAATTGAACAGGAAGCTACAATTGCAGCTGAAGTAGCTAGAGACAGTTCTCAAGACAGCCAAAGTTTTGCAACGCTCAGTCAAGATCCACTAGGACAGCCAATCTTAGAAAATGAAGCTGCAATAGCCATGACTGAAGTGGAAACGGCTATGAATCAAGCTCAGGAAGATTTAATAGACTTACCAGATTTGGAACAACAACTGAATGAAGAACAACGACAAATTTATGAAGAAGTCAGAAAAAAAATTGATCACGGATTACTACATGAAAATAAAGAGTGCACATGCACATCATTTGAACCAATTAGGTTGTATGTGAGTGGACAAGCTGGAACTGGGAAAAGTTTCTTAATTAAAGTCATCAGAAGCTACCTACAGAAAAAAACTGATTCAACTTTATCTTGTGTTGTTACTGCTCCAACTGGGTTAGCAGCATATAATATTAAAGGAATTACTCTCCATCGCTTGCTAATGTTACCAGTGGAGCATGAGAACAAAATAGAATATCACAAGCTAACTGGCGAAGCATGTTTCGAAATTTCAAGAGTGTTGAAGAAGATGCAAGTTCTCATTATTGATGAGGTAAGCATGGTATCAAACTTAATGCTTGCCTTTGTGCATTTAAGAATGCAGCAAATTCTAAAAAGAGACTATGACGTGTTATTTGGTGGAAAACATGTTATAGTTTTTGGGGATCTACTGCAGCTCACTCCAGTTAAAGGACAACCAGTTTTTAATACTGTGACACATGAGGACACGAAGAAGTCATTAGGAAGCATTGGTAATGCGAATATTTGGTCATTCTTTGAGTACAAAGAACTCACTACCAATATGAGGCAAGCAAATGATGAAGAATATGGAAGTATTCTGAAAGATATCAGAATTGGACTACTCACAGAAGTTGGCAGAAAAGCATTACAGAGTCGGTTGCTACATAATTTATTTCCAAGTGAAGAAATAGTTGCAGAGAAAATATACAAGAACATTGCAGAAAAAAATACTGTAATCTGCTTAATGCCAACACTACGTGAATGCTCAATATTTAATGAGGAACTTTTGAAATTGGAAAAGGAAGAGATTAAGAAAATGGAAGCAGTGGACAAAATCCAACATGAAAGAATTACTATTACATTAACAGGCGAACTGAAAAATAAATTGGATTCTCTAGAGAAGAACATTTCGAAAACAGTTGGATTAGAAAAAAATCTATATCTTTGCATGAACTGTCGAGTATTTTTAAGGAGAAATTTGGATGTTGAAAAAGGTTTAGTAAATGGAGCTATGGGTAAAGTTGTGGGTTTTGTTAACTACCAGAAAAAATAAGGAATTGAGTTTATAAAAATAAAATTTGATCAGATTGAAGAGGTAAAAGACATTAGTCGTTGTTCAGTCAGTTTTTTGCTTGTGAAAGACTTATATGTACGTAGGAAGCAGTTTCCATTTTCTCTAGCATATGCTGTAACTATTCACAAGTGTCAAGGATTAACTGTTGATAGTGCATTTGTAAACATTGGATCTACTGTGTTCAAAGAAGGTATGGCATATGTTGCTTTGTCACGAGTGAAAACATTATCTGGTTTATTCATGATAGACTTTGATGACTCAAAAGTTAGTGCTGATGCAAATTGTGTTAAGGAGTATAATAGATTAAGAAGAACCTATGCTCCTCATTTAGGTCAGTATCCTGTGTTGGAGAGACGTGTTGTTTGTCGGAAAAGGAGAATTGAGAATATCTGTAATGAGGATGTACAGAAGAGAAAACAAAAAGAGAGTCATGTGATTGAAAGCAAAAAGAAAAAGGACAATGTTGAAGAGGTTGTTGGTTGCCATTTTGAAAATAGCTCTGGTGTCAACTGCTACGCAAATGTAGTGCTGAATGTTGTATTTTATCTTGAAAGTTTGCAAGAGCAGATAATAGAAAATCATGAAAAAAGATTCTGTTCTGTGCTAAGTCTTCTTTATGAGAAGCTGAGTGTTGATAAAGCTAAAATAGAAAGTGCGACTGAAATTAGAAATCTATTAGATGTTTGTTCAGGACGAACACAGTTTTCTCAAAATGTCCAGCAAGATGCACAGGAATGCTTGATGTATATCCTTTTGGTACTTGAAGATGAAGGGATAGAAATTGAAAATTTGTTTGGTGTCTGTTATAAATGGGAACATAGTTGTGAAAACTGTTTCTACACATGCAGCTCTAATGTTGATTCAGAAAGGTTTATCTATTTAACATTGCCAGAGACTAAATCAGTGACTTTTAGTAAATTAATTAAAGATGCCAATCACAACATGGAATGTTCTAAATGTAAATCAGACATGTTTTCAACGTTATTTTTAAAGAAATATGGACAGTATGTAATTTTAATGATGCAACGTTGTAGAGCTGATGGAACAAAATTGGACACTTTAATAAAGAAATTTACAGGACAGCAATTATCAATTTCTGGAAAAACTTTTGTCACAGTTGCAATAATTTTCCATGATGGACCTATTGTAACTTCTGGTCATTACACAGTTTTTCTTAAATGTGAAAAAGGCTGGACACTGTGTAATGATTCTCAATTGGTTTTCAAGCAACGTTTGCCTTTTGATTTAGCAAATTCCTATTTAATTTTTCTGAAACTAAAATTTTAGACAGAAATTGCAAAATCTGTACAAAACATTATTACAATTTAATTGGATTACCATTGGAAATGTCATCAAAAAATATTTAAAAAATTACCATTTGGCCTAAAGGAAAGGTAATAATTTGCATTGTGGACTTCTTTGACACAAATTATTTTGGTGATTATGCTTATGCAACACAATTTTCAGACGATATTTACGGAAATTAGTTATTGTTCTTAGGTGAGATTTTTATTGCAAATGTTACATTTCTATTACGGTATGTTTTAGTGAGAAGACATTCTGGGCTTTTTTTAAACAATCTTTCAGATTGTTTTTTTTTTTGCCCGCTGTTAAGTGATGAATGCAATTGCTTTTACGATTTACAGTGAAATGCAATATATTCTGAAAACAGCAAAAAAAGGGCAAAAAAATGTTTGTTGAAATATGAAAATATGTGCACTGTATTCTAAAATGTATTGTTAAATATTAATACCTTTTTCTTTTTTTACAGATTGAGAAAGGAAAAATATGAAAAATAAACTTCTTTATATAAAGTTAAATAAATCACTTATTTTTTAATTAAGTTATTTTCATTGTCAGGTAAGTGTGAAATTTCTGGAATTATCACACATTTACTTTAATGCTCACTTTTTTTCACTACTCTTCTCTATGCTTTTCTCATTTCTGTAGTAGTCCCTCAAGGACCTTGTAGGGTGTTTAAAATTTTTTTGTTTTTTTAAAAAAAAAAAAATGCGCGTACCGTACGCGTACGGTAAAAAAAAAAAGTCATTTAATTTTTTTTTTAAAAAGTTAAGAGGTAAGGTTGGCTCTTAAAAGAACCGTTGTGTTCATAAAGGGAAAGAGGAAAGAAAGAATGGGAATACTAACAAGGACCACAGATGTGCTGGTCTATCCTATTGTTTATGAGGGAAACACTGGTCTCCGCATGAACAATAAGGCCATGACATCTTGTGCACCTCATTGTAACCCTCCCAAAACGAGGGTTTATATCCAGAGGAGCAGAAAAGGGTGATGCTCCCACCGCAGAGGAAGGGCTCAGCTGAGCTGCTGAAGATGTACTCGGCTGAGCTTCTGCAGGTGTGCTCGGGTGACTTACTGGAGATGTTTCTCCAGTATGTCGAGCATAAGTCCTGGGATGTTTATCCTTAATGTGTCTAACCATAGAGTGATTTCCAAAGGAATACTTCTTCCTTGGATTTGTGGAAATATGGATTTTTCTGGTCAGTTATGTCCCCTATCTTGGACCCCAACGGTTCTATGTGCATGTCACAAGTACATGTATGTTCCCTCCAGTTCCAGTTATGAAGACGCAAATACATGTGCGTCCACCGTCAACATGTCCTCTGTCAGATCCGCCATGAATAGGCCAGATATTCCATTCCTAAGTATGAAAGGCCACCGGCTTTGTATGATTCACTTATGCCATTTTACAGTCCAGGCAAGTAGGCCCTGATTCTGTCATCAAACTCCTCTTGCCTTCTGTCTCTGAAAACTCGAGTCTGAGCCTGCATCTGTGACCATGAACTTTGTCTCATTCTCTGCGCGGCTCACGAAGCCTGACATCAGCCTATTCTCTGCCAAGAACTGTATTTCACCTTCGAGTTATCTGCTTCCCCCTCAGCCGATGCATTCCTGTCTAGTAGTTTAAGTAAACATTCTTCCAGCTACCGAGCAAAAGGCCCGGCTTCTCTGTCCTCATGCAAGTAATTCATAGCCCCGTTACCATGGAATATTACTACCCCCTCGCATTTAGTGTAGACACTTAGACGCTTGTACACGCACGCACCGTCAGTATAGAATAGATTCTGTCCGAGAGTCCTTCTTTTGTGGATAACATAGTTCTTTAAACATAGGATGTTAGATATGATTTGGGATTAGGTTGACTTGACCCCCCAGACTTTTCGTCTCCACATGTAGAGCTAAATGTCAAGTCCCCTTCACCCCCTAGTTGTACGTCAATTACACGTCATGCTGCTGCGCGCGCATCTATGCCAAGTATTATCTTATAGATCCACCTATATGTGACATCATAACCAATTATGTTCCTTTTTACTCCTTATTACACCCATTTTCGGTTACGCATATGAATCGTCATTTTCCTTATCAATTGTTACGCCTACTGCATTCGCTTCATTGTAATGTATGTTCTATAAAAATCATTTCTTGTCAATAAAGTATGTACTTCACTTCCTGAACCCCCGTGGTGATGGAACTTGGAGCAACCGATTATAATCGTCCATTGGAATAAAGCCCATTCCGAACCTCTAATACCACGGATTCTGCCTCTCATTTTACTGAGCTATTTTTATTATGTTTCTGTATCAAATTAAGTCCCGGTAAAGGAATTTTATTTACCACATGAATGGCGCCCGAATAGGGACACTTTCTCATCTCACGCGCCGGCGGTGAGTTGCAGGCCCGGTCTCCTGCCACAGCTGGACGGACAATAACGCGTACCAGCAGGATTTCCTGTATCTCCCTCCGGTCAAGCGGGGGCGACTGAGGCTGCGATCAACACCCAGACGAGGCGGTGAGAAGTGCGAAGTATCCCGACCAGAGCCTAGCTGAGAGAGCAAGATCCGAGGTATACAGAGGCCCACCAGTTCGAAGTCGAGTCCAGTTTCCGACGAGTCGAGTCGAGTCCAGTCCGGGTCAAGTTCAGTTTGCCGAGGCCTTCCGTTTCCGAAGCTACCCGGTGAGTACCATTACTGGGGAGGCATTTCTGACGTGCACATAGGTTGTGCCGGTCAAGACGGGTTTGGGTACACAAATCCGGTCTGCACTGTTTTTAGCAGTGTATATGTACTGTTTAGCAGTATATCAAGTATTCCGAAGTATCTAGTTATTGTCAAGAAATTAAGCTTGGTGATTAGTTATGCAGACGATCATCATTGTTGGTTATTTTAAAGGTTAAAAAAAAGAAATGTTTAATGTTTAATGTTTAATGTGTTAAACGTCCTGCATATTGTGGTATGAATGGTTGTTCATTATTGTGCTTTTGTATTAAGTGTGTTCAAGATTAGGTATCGGATCAGTTGTCAATATGCCGCTCTTTTCGAAATTAAGACAGATCACTACTAGAAAAGGGGTACTCGAAGAAGCCGTCCCTATTCCTCCTAGGGACACTCCAGGGCACTTCATGTATCACAAACATGGCTTAGACGCTATATTATTCCTTGATTTATGGGTAGACTATACCAAGGAATTACCAGAAAGTCAGAGGTGGCCCGCAGCGGGGACCTGGGATGCAGAGTGCATCATGAAAGTCGAGGAAGAGTTATGGAAAAGGAAAGTCAGACAGTCACAGAAAGACGCCGTTGAGTTATGGCGTAAAGAATCTCATAGACGCACAGAAAAAGCACTCCGACAGGAAGAAAAGAATAAAGAGAGTTCAAATAAAGTTCGAGAAAATCTATTAATTGAGGAAGGTATCCGAGTGAAATCAGAACAAGTAGATAGACAAAGAAATGCCCTTATGAATGGTATGTACCCCCTTCTAGCCGAAGGATTACCTAAGGCTACTCCAGAGATACCGAAAGACTTGCCACCCCCATTATTCCCAATAAAGGTACATCCTAAGGGGCATCCTAGAACCACAGAAGATGTTTTTCTTTCCTCATATTTAGATGACGCAGCTCCCGAGTATGCTAATTCCGCCCCACATAGACCGCATACCAGGGAGGTCCAACGCCAAGATCCAGCACCCGTACCCCTACAGCAACAGATCGAGTCACAAGTTCCGGCAAGCACATCTGTTTCTGCATCTGTTCCTACAGCTACTTCTATAGCTGTGTCCACACCTATAGTTGCTGTGTCACGTTCAACGAATCCTTTCACACCCGACACCCCAGATGGGGCTACGGGAGGTGCTACCAATATTTTTTCTACGCCACCCAGAATAAATAAACTTACTTTTCAAGAGTCAGCTCATTCACGTACACCCAAACTCATAAATGCCCGTACGCTTAAGGAACTTCTTGTAGATTGTAGATATGACCCTGTGCCCGGTAAAGAGGACGAAATGACCCTGGCATCATTACGTATCAGACGAGCCGCAGTGTATTTAGGGAAGTTACCAGGAATGACTGCACATCTAGATAAAATATATCATTTTGTCCAAACAGGGCGAGATCCAGAATGTATTAACAGAGCTATGGAATACCAGAAAGTGGAGATACAGGGGGAACTGTTACGTTTCCTCATAAATTGTGTGATCAGAAATCAAGACCGACCGGGGGTAGACCCGGAAGCAATGCAAATTCTTACCAGATGGAGCCAGAATATATCAGAAGGTAGACATGATAAGAAAAATTGTATAATAGCCATGTGCCGAAAGATCCGTAAAGAAATAGAACGCCTACACGAAGAAAGATTAGAGGTAGACGAGTTCGAACAAAGCGAGGAAGAAGGGTCAGGACTGCCCGCGAGACAGTCGGACACCATAGCCTATGTAGGTAGAGGAAGATCGTGTAATAGTAATAGATGTCTTACTGACTCGATACGTCCGATATGTCCAGATAATAACAGGAATTTCCAAATACCTATAATTAATATAAGGTCTAACGAGCATTCGTTCCAAACCGCCGACAAACTACTCCGAGAACGAAGGGGTTATCATTTTCTCGATTCTATGGATGAACAAGATTTAGCCAGGGCAGCTGTCCATTGGGTGGACAGTCCCGGAAAATATAGTGATGATACAGTAGCACGCACATTTTTGAATCTCACCCCAGATGAACAGAGGTTAGCTGGGATTTATATGATTCAACAACTCATTATACTATATCGGAGTCAGCATTCGGACCCTGGTCCCTTACCTGACATATTGACTGAATTGCTTATGAATAAATGGAGAGGTTCAGGTACTAAATTAATTAAAGAAATTCTAGAATCAAGAAAGCAGTATATTCTTTTTGTATGTTCAGACCGTGTCTCATTACCCGTCAAGGAAAGAACCACGTATTACATGGATAGACAGAATCCCTTACGAGAAGTGCACCCAATAAAAGGCGAGGACAACGAGTTTAAGCGCGTATTTGTATATACGCCCATATCGAAAATAGAATTGTTACAAATGAAGAAAGTGGTACCCAGTCATGACAAAGATCCAGCGGGTTTTCACCGAGAAATTAAAGACATGTTACTCATGGGAGAGTATACCTATCCCGACATCATGACAATATTAAAGGTATTGATGCCTGCTGGTATTTATGAGAAACTCAAGGAAAAAGAGTGGGAGGTAGGAGACCAAAAGATAGAATGGTCAGTGTTAGAAGCGGAAGAAAAGGCCCGAACTGCAGGAGCAGGACTTGGGGATAAAACTAAAGCACTACCAAGTTTACTAGTACAGGTACTGCCACGTTTATTAACTACGAAAAAGGAAGATTGGGGTACAATTTCAGCCTGTAAGCAGAAGCAAGATGAAGACACTAGTGATTACTATGCCCGATTTGAAAAATGTTTTGGTATAAATAGTGGCATAAAAGCAAGTAGCGAATCATACCCGCATCTGTTTGTAACAAAATTAGTAGAAAATGCCCTGCCCCAAGTAAAGAATAGAGTATTAAAATTCGAGAGTACCTGGCAAGGTAACACTCCATCACAAATGTTACAAATGTTACAGTACCATCACAATAGAATTAGAGAGGAACAAGAACATGAACACAGACGCATGAAAGACACGAAAATGAAAATGCTAGTTTCCCAGACAGTTCCAGCTGAAGGACATAAAAAGGGTATGACACATTCCGATTCAGCAGGACCTGTAAAAGGGACATGTAATTATTGTAAAAAGCCAGGTCATTACGTACACGATTGTCCAGTTTTAAAACATAATATCGCCATAGGTAAAACACAAGAAAGACCACGGCCACTTAGACAAGATCAGAATGAACAAGGAGCTCCGCAGCATGCACAGGCCATGCCAGCCGCACAACAGTCTATACAGTTTGTGCCAGCTGCACCAGCGCTGCCTGTTGCTGCCACACAGACAACAACACGACAAATGTATCAGACCGCACAGTATGAATATCCTGAGTACCAGCGTTACGCATGAAAAAGCCTAGAGAGGGAAGTTGACTTACCCCTTATTGAAATCCCAGTAGATCAAGAAGGACCTTATGTACATAGTGAATTATTAGGCCAAGATAGAAAATTTTTACTTGATACAGGGGCAAGTCGAACAACTATAAAACGTAGTGAAGTTCCAGGGGCACCCCTCTCAGGCTCTCAGAATATTTCCCTTGGTTTTTCAGGAAAGCCTATTGTTAATGAAGTATCACAGCCACTTCCACTTACGATAGGACCTCTGACCCGAACTACAGATTTATTGCTTACTAAATCATGTCCAGAAAACTTGTTAGGAATAAAAACACTGAAAGCTCTAGGAGCCATAATATGTTGTTCTCCGGAAGGAGTAAGGTTGTTTTTACGTGATTTTAAAGGTCACTATGTGTCTAGAGACATGGATCCCCGACTGCAGACTTTACCTACACATCTATGGGCACAAGGCCCTACTGATGTTGGATGCATGAATATTACACCATATCGAGTCACATTAAAGGCAGGAGTGGTGCTACCACGAATGCGACAATACAAGTTACCACCAGATGCTGTAGTGGCTTTACTACAAATCATTGACGAGCTTATTACCCAAGGAGTGGTTGTGGAAACCGACTCCAATGTATGTAATTCACCGATAATTCCGATTCTTAAACGAACAGATCCAAAGGCCCCGCCAGTCTATCGATTGGTTATTGATCTGCGCGAGTTAAACAAATGCATTGTGCCACAATTCCCTGTGGTCCCAGATATCTCGTCATTACTGACAGCTATTGATTCCGATGCAACATTCTTTACTGTAATTGATCTCAAGAATGCATTTTTCAGCGTCCCAATAGATCCGGAAAGCCAATATTTGTTCGGATTTAGTTTAAATGGGCGTAGCTTTAAATTCTCACGCGCACCTCAAGGATTTACAGAAAGCCCCAGCATCTATAGCCAAGCACTGAAACGAGAACTAGACAGTATCCACATGCCAGTTAACACTGCTCTGCTTCAATATGTCGATGATCTGCTGATCACCGCGAGAAGCGAACCGGAATGTGAAAAAGCATCACTGACAGTTTTACAATTTCTAGCCGAAAAGGGGCACAAGGTGTCCCCTTCTAAGCTGCAATTCTGTGTCCAGCGAGTTATTTATCTTGGACACTCGCTGTCCAAGGAGGGAAGGCAGCTTACACCCGACCGCATTCAGTTAATAGCTAACATGCCAATACCCAAGACGCAAAAGAAGGTGCGGGCTTTCATAGGCCTCACTTCATATTGTAGGCAGTGGATCCCTCAGTATGCATTTCTAGCAAAACTACTCATTCAGTTGACAACACAGGAGGCAGCCACATCGACTGTTCTCCCTTGGACTCAGGAACATACACAAGCTTTTGAAAGCCTAAAGAAAGCTTTATGTCAAGCACCTGTTTTAGCAACGCCATGTTACAGAAAACAGTTTACACTTTTTGTTACAGAACGCGAAGGTACTGCCTTGTCAGTACTCACACAGGAACAAGCAGGAGCACACAAACCATGTGCTTATTTTTCTAGTACATTAGATCCTGTAGCTCAGGCTTTGCCTGCATGCCTAAAATCAGTGGCAGCGACAGCTTTAGCAATCAGACAAAGCGATGCCATAGTGTTAGGACATCCATTGACAGTTCAAGTACCACACGCAGTAGAGGTTCTTGTAAATAGAACGCAAACACAACACTTGACTATAGCGCGACTTACAGGGTATGAACTTACATTGTTTCAGCCACATATAGAAATCAGACGCTGTAACACATTGAATCCTGCCACACTTTTGCCAGTAACCGGAACAGACCCACTAGCTCATGACTGTATTGAAGTTATTACTATAACGACAAAACCCAGACAAGACTTAACCGATGTCCCATTGTCAGATCCAGACCTGACGTTGTATGTAGACGGTTCATGTATGAGAACAAGTACAGGAGAGTTAGTGGCTGCTTACGCAGTCACAACAGATACTGAAGTCATTGAAACTAATCGTATAAATACTTTGTCAGCTCAAGCCGCAGAGCTCATCGCTCTGACACAAGCCTGTATTCAAGCCACGAATAAAAAAGTCAACATATACACTGATTCACGTTATGCATTCGGAGTTGTACATGACTTCGGCGTGCTGTGGCGAGAGAGAGGCTATTTAACTTCCCACGGTGCCCACATTCAGCACGGACCCCTCATTCATGCCTTATTAGATGCAATACATCTACCCACTGCAATATCAATTATGAAATGTAAGGCTCATACGAAGGTTACTGATATCATTTCCCAAGGCAATGATCTAGCCGACAGAACAGCTAAACAGACTGCTCAAACTCAAACCCCCGACATGACAAAGACAATAGTCCCGATGCCGACACATTGTATGACAGTTAAAGATCCTACTCTTGACGTAATTGACATACAGACACATGCTACACCAGATGAAATAAAGAAATGGACTGAATTAGGAGGGATCCAAACGGACCAAGGATGGATGATGAAGGAAAAGTCTGTGTGGTTCCTTCCTGATTCAATGGTCCAAGTTATAGTTAACACTATACATAGTCCAGCACATCTAGGAGAAAAAGCTATGCTAGACAGCATTCAACACATTTGGTTCAATAAACATTTACGAGCAGCAGCCAAACAAAAGGTCCGTACCTGTATGATCTGCTGCCAGTTCAACCCAGGAAAAAGCGTTCCCGTAGAACAAGGTGGATTTCATCCTCCTAATCACCCTTTTGAAGTACTCCAGATGGATTATATCCAGATGGAACGATGTCGAGGATTCAAATATGTTCTCGTAGTTGTCTGCGCTCTGTCCCGTTGGACGGAGGCATACCCGGTTTCAGATTACACTGCCCCGACTACTGCCAAACAGTTGGTTCGAGAATTCTTCCCACGATACGGTTTACCACGTGTTGTTCACTCAGATAACGGCCAGCCGTTCTCATCCGAATTAATGAAACATGTCTCACTTCTGTTAGGTTATCAGTGGAAATTCCACTGTGTCCGACACCCCGAGGCAGCAGGTCTCGTAGAAAGACATAACCAGATACTGAAAATCAGATTGTCCAAAATATGCAGAGAGAAAGGTGTCGACTGGGTAGTAGCGTTACCCGTTGCACTCTTTTACATGAGAATGGTAGCACACTCTCGAACAGGGCTATCCCCGTATGAGGTGATCTTCGGCAGACCACCAAATATGTGGGGGACGCCCATACCACGCAAAATAACTGATATTGACTGTAATATGCTGACAGATTACCTGGCTTCCTTGATGTCTGCACTACAATCTTGTCGTTCACAGGTAGCTGCAGCCTTTCCCGACAACACTGAGGTGAAACCCCATGACGTAGTTCCGGGGGACCTCGTACTTGTGAGGAATTTCGACCGAAAGACTCAGCTGGAGCCCAGGTGGAAGTCACCCAAGTTGGTCCTGCTGACCACAAGAACAGCCGTGAAGATTGAAGGCAGGAAAGGCTGGATTCATTCAAGTCATATCAAGAAATTTCATGGACTTCCTGCAGATGTAAACAGCCCACCTCGTGTGTCTTCACCCATTGACTCAAAACTTCCTTTTGTTGAACAGAGCAACTCTGAACACTATAAACTAAAGCTTAGGCCCAACCAGTCGAGCAATTTGATTGTTTAAGTCCTCTCCAAGGTGAAGCGGTTGAATTGTCTCTGACATGTATCCCTTGGACCTGAGTAGAGAAAGCACCCGGAAAATGTTGAAACGACAGGCGTATTGTAAATCACTGCGTAGCCACTGCATAGTGACATTATTAACCTTGTTTTTCTTGAGTCTTTTAATAATTACTGCAAGTATATTGTTGCACATATATTACCCTATTGCCAGAAATGTTTACAATGTTACTGCTGAACATTCTTTTAGTGACTTACCTCCGCATGAATTGTCTTATAGACTTGCGCTGCGCAATAACACTTTCATTAGTATGTTACATCATTCCCATCAGACTAGTAATGCCACTAATTGTTGGGTGTGTGGCCGGCTCCCTCCCTATCAGAATTATGAAGGAGTCCTGCCTTTCTTTCCACATCCGTTTACACATAATGGCTCCTGTGGAGCATGGTTTAGTTTAATCAATTCCATAGACTCAGACACAGCAGTTTACCAAGATCATTGGGTATGGGGAAACCTGAACCTAGTTTTACTCAAGGTCTGCTACCCTGACAAGGAGGGTCGCCCCAAAAGAACAGGAACTGATCTAGAAAATGAAGTATATGGATTAGGTAATTTTACACCTAATCTCATGATTCTGAATGTCGAATCCGAAGTTGAACTAATTTTGCCCACCATGTCAGTATTCCCAGTAAAGGGTGAATTGTGTGTAAGAAAGGTTGGTTCCATACATATGGGCCATAGTAAATGCACTACTATAGTAGAATTCAGTGATCAAGGCAAATCTTCATTTAGAGCTTATCGCCACTCCTTCTTTATATGTGGTCAGACTGCATATATGCGTCTACCTCTAGATTGGGATGGTACCTGCTACATTGCATTCCTTTTGCCACCTGTTTTCCTAGCTCCTCCTGATTATTACAGAAATATTCATTTAGTACACAACAGAGAGCGGAGAGATCTCCCAATTGTCGATTATACTGAGACGGCATGGGACAAGTATGTAGATTTCAATAAAGGCATCTTTCCCTATATAGGTACTGTTACTAATAGTAAGCTGATACGTAGATTAACTAGAACCCTTGAAGCAGTAGTGAATGAGACTATTTCCGCCTTAGGCAATTTAACAGAAGAGCAGTCTGCTATGCGGATTGTTGTGCTTCAAAATCGTCTTGTCCTTGACGTCATCCTAGCTGATAGGGGCGGAGCTTGTAGGGTCATCGGATCAAGCTGCTGCGTATTCATACCAGAAAATTCGCCATCTGTATATAAAGCCATAACTCGCCTTCATAAGATTGTAAGCCAGATACACCAGAACCCAGGCACTTGGACGTGGTCCGGTTGGTTTTGGAGTGTGATATCAGCCTGGGGATGGAGAGTTTTATCCTTCCTAGGTATTGGCCTTCTCATACTATTCAGTTGCTGTCTATGTCTACAATGTGGACCAGCGATTTGTGGTCTGTGTGCCACATCGTGTATTCCACCACCAAGATTTCATTCGTCACGGAAGAAGAAAGAAGAACAAATGATGTTATATGAACAGATCAATGGATTGATGAAGATTGATATCTCTTAACGGGCAAGTAGGGGACAAGGAGGGAATGTGGAAATATGGATTTTTCTGGTCAGTTATGTCCCCTATCTTGGACCCCAACGGTTCTATGTGCATGTCACAAGTACATGTATGTTCCCTCCAGTTCCAGTTATGAAGACGCAAATACATGTGCGTCCACCGTCAACATGTCCTCTGTCAGATCCGCCATGAATAGGCCAGATATTCCATTCCTAAGTATGAAAGGCCACCGGCTTTGTATGATTCACTTATGCCATTTTACAGTCCAGGCAAGTAGGCCCTGATTCTGTCATCAAACTCCTCTTGCCTTCTGTCTCTGAAAACTCGAGTCTGAGCCTGCATCTGTGACCATGAACTTTGTCTCATTCTCTGCGCGGCTCACGAAGCCTGACATCAGCCTATTCTCTGCCAAGAACTGTATTTCACCTTCAAGTTATCTGCTTCCCCCTCAGCCGATGCATTCCTGTCTAGTAGTTTAAGTAAACATTCTTCCAGCTACCGAGCAAAAGGCCCGGCTTCTCTGTCCTCATGCAAGTAATTCATAGCCCCGTTACCATGGAATATTACTACCCCCTCGCATTTAGTGTAGACACTTAGACGCTTGTACACGCACGCACCGTCAGTATAGAATAGATTCTGTCCGAGAGTCCTTCTTTTGTGGATAACATAGTTCTTTAAACATAGGATGTTAGATATGATTTGGGATTAGGTTGACTTGACCCCCCAGACTTTTCGTCTCCACATGTAGAGCTAAATGTCAAGTCCCCTTCACCCCCTAGTTGTACGTCAATTACACGTCATGCTGCTGCGCGCGCATCTATGCCAAGTATTATCTTATAGATCCACCTATATGTGACATCATAACCAATTATGTTCCTTTTTACTCCTTATTACACCCATTTTCGGTTACGCATATGAATCGTCATTTTCCTTATCAATTGTTACGCCTACTGCATTCGCTTCATTGTAATGTATGTTCTATAAAAATCATTTCTTGTCAATAAAGTATGTACTTCACTTCCTGAACCCCCGTGGTGATGGAACTTGGAGCAACCGATTATAATCGTCCATTGGAATAAAGCCCATTCCGAACCTCTAATACCACGGATTCTGCCTCTCATTTTACTGAGCTATTTTTATTATGTTTCTGTATCAAATTAAGTCCCGGTAAAGGAATTTTATTTACCACAGATTCCCTCTAGATAAGACACGCTCACAAAGTGAGCAGGTGACTAAAGGAGCATTTACCTTTTTCTGCCCCTCTGGATAGGTAAAATATTCCCATACAAAAGAAGTCTTTTGTTTCCTCCTTCTCTCTCTGATGATGCTGCTACCAGGCTCACTCTCAGAAGAGGACTGCTGTTCTGCCATCGTATCACAAAGACAACTCAGCTCCTTCTCCTAAGGGGTCACAAGCAGTAATGAGGGGAATGGGTGTGGTGTAGGAAGGTTCTGGAACTGAAAGTAGTTTAAACCAATCAAAAGTGTTGTTTCTCGATCACATGACCAACCGTGCGCGTACGTTACGCTTACGGAGCGCTTACGGTAAAAGTATGCATGCGCGTACAAAAGAAACGCGCACGCGCGCATGCGCATAACAGGCGCGCTCAAACACTTCCGCGTAACGTGCGCGCGCGCGTACGCGTGTAAAGTATGCGCTTACGTGTCGCGTACGCAGTACGGACGTCTACGCAAATTGCGTAACCATACGCAAACAGAGTAGAAATATTACGTACATAAAGCAAAACGTGCGCTTACGGTAAGCTTACCGTACGCGCACGGTAAAAAAAAATTTTGTTAAAAAAAAAATTTGTAAAAAAGATTCACTATGTTATACTACTATATCTTATCTGGTTTTTTTTAAAAAAAAGGTGTACATTTATATATTGCAGAATGCATAAAATGTTACCATAGTGTTTAAAGGGAAAAAAAAGTTTAAAAAAAAATGTAAAAAACCTTGCAAAGATAAAAAAAAAAGAAATGTTTCACACACTTTAAATATGAGAATTAGCATTTGAAAAACCATACACATTCACTGAAAAAAACATGGGTTTCACACACGTTATAGTTAGGAATTAGCATTTAAAAAACCTTGCAAATTCACTGAAAAAACCATAGGTTTCACACACGTTATAGTTAGCTGGACATTTCACTCGTAAAAAACCAATGAAATTCCCCCGTTATAGTTAGTTAAGCTAACTATAACTCGCGCACCCGCATTCCACTGCTGATGACGTCACATATAACATCACTCATGACATGGTCACTGACATCACTCATGACATCACTGATGACATCTCAAATGACATCACTGATGACATCCCTGATGACATCATCCTTGTGATAGAGTGGCAGTCCTCCTCTCACCCTAATATAACAATTGATAAACACATTCAAAAATAGAGACTAAAAATTAACAAAATATTGGAAATATCAATACCAGTTACAACAACCTCTTCAGTAATTCTAAGATCCACATACACATCCACTCATTCACCAACAGTCCTATACAGTCACTCATACATGTACTCACTCATATGTACTTATACACCTATACATCCTGTTACACAATGCCACTCATTCATAGAGTTACTCACACACATAGTCACTCATGCTAATAAAGAATCAAACATACATTTACTTGCATATACACTTATACACACACCACCACACTTACTTCTACGGACACTTACACATACTTAGTCTTTTAAACAATCACTTATAGAAACATATACTTATTCATACAGGAACAATTTCAAACTCTCACTCTCATATATACTCACTTATATACACCAATAGTCACATATACTAGTTTAAAATATAAGTAGTTACTCATAAAGACACTATTGAGAAAGTCATTCACTCACTAACACACCTTTACACATACTCATCCACCCATACAATCCTGCACACATGCTGTCTTCAACACATACAGTGAGTCAATCATTCATGCACCTATCCACTACGTAATACCCCCACCGAACCATGCAGACACTCAGACTGATACTCAAAAAACCAACTAATAACCTATATAGACACCCATGTACCTACTCACCAACCCATGCAGCCACTTATACACAAAGTGAGAGACTGATACAGATATTTACATATTTAAACATTACTCACTAAGCCATGTATTCACTATGATACACTTTATCAATCAGTTACACAATACATTTTTCCAAAATAAATCATCCATTTAGACACTTATATACCCATTTATTCTTCCATCGACCTTGAGATATACATATATTAAACCTATTTAATTTTCAGAAAAACACACATTCACTGGATGATGTCATCAGTGATGTCATCAGTGATGTCATTTGAGATGTCATCAGTGATGTCATGAGTGATGTCAGTGACCATGTCATGAGTGATGTTATATGTGACGTCATCAGCAGTGGATTGCGGGTGCGCGAGTTATAGTTAGCTTAACTAACTATAACGGGGGAATTTCATTGGTTTTTTTACGAGTGAAATGTCCAGCTAACTATAACGTGTGTGAAACCTATGTTTTTTTCAGTGAATATATATATATATATATATATTTTTTTTTTTTTAAACATATTTATTGGCATTTTCAGTATATATACAGGATTAAGACAGCATTGTCATTGTTCTTCCCCTTTCACTCTATCCTACGTGCTCTGTAATCATTTTCCTTTATCATGTCTTTTTGATGGAGTTAACATTATCCATATACTTTTCCTTGCCATACTATCTGTAACAACATAACCACACAAAACTCACTCCCATCCCGCCCAGTCTTGGTCTCAAGAGTCATTGTTGGCCTCACGTGGGGCTAGCCTATTGCTTATGATCTGCATTCCCTGTCTTTTGTCCCTTCATCGAACGTCACCCTCTCCCCCTGCCCTATCTTCACCTTCACTATTCGGCTCCGCAGTGGGGGCAGGAGGGTCACCTGCATCAGCCATCTTGAGTGACCAGGCACATGCATCATCTGCTATTTTATCAACTTTCCTGGCCCGTTTCATATGGATTAGTTCTGAGGTCGCCCACTCACTTAGATCTTTCAGCCATCCCTCCAGTGTCGGGGGATCTGAACTTAACCACCTGATCGCTATTCGTCTCTTCGCCAGTACCAGGCAACCATATATATTTTGTCATGTATTTGGGGGCGTAAATGCATTTTGCATCCTACATATGACATATAACTCTGATGCCATGGATGCCTTTTTCGCTGCATTTACTATGAGCTTAGAGCAGGGGTCTTCAAACTGGGGGGGAGGCCCCATTAGGGGGCCTCAAGTGATCCCAAGGGAGGCACCAGGTTCTCGCCAAATGAAGCATTATGCTGATAACAGTGCTTTGTTTTCAGCAGAAAAAAATGAGCGGCAGTAAACCGCTCTGTAATGGGCCATCACTAACATGTTTTGTCATTTATATCCTAGCTGGGAGTATGTGTCAAAAGGGAAGGAACTTCAAATATTCTTGTAAACCCCCACCACCATTTCTTATAATCACGCTGCGGATACTTTTATACGTTAGTAAGGCCTGCCTGACCGGAATAGAATGTTTGACAATCATGTATTTGATCGCATTTTTTAAACGGTAACAGAACTTAACTGCAATGTTTAAATAACCCTTGACCTTTAATAGAATAAATGTGAACATTTTAGGGAGGGGCCCAGATGATTTAAAAAATAAATAAAATTCCAGGTGGTGGGGGGTTGGAGGGGGGGGGGTGCAGCATTAAACAGTTTAACGTCTACAGCCGTAGAGGAAAGTTAAATAGACCAATTGAATGAAACTATTTTACCAACATGACATGAGCAGTGCACTGGGCACGGAATTATGGTTGTGTTTCTTGCAATAACATGAAAATGTTAGTGTTTTTATATTTTGCATCTTAGCCATAAAGTGCCTCAATGTTATCATTTTCTAGGGTAATTTCTTTCTACATTTAGAATAAAACAATGTTTTATTTTCTGAGTTTAGAGCCAATTCTTCCTTTTAACAAAATTTTGGGTGTACATATAAAACACAGTTTAAATAATTAAAATGAAAAAAGTCTCAAAAGAGCCTATAACATCCCCCATAGACTTTGAAAACAAAACAGCATATGATTTCTCCGTTAGTTTTTTGTCTCACTGAGCATTACAAATTGTTAATAAATAGAATTGTCTTTCATTTTTATTTTCTCTCGGTGTTCCTGGCAACTAGTAAACATTAAAAAAAAAAAATGCAAGACACTTTTAGTAGTGTCACACTACAGAACTATCAAGAACCGCATTTCGGTAATCGAAGTGGAAGACCTCTCAGTAGATAGCAAGCCTAGGGACCCACTTTTCTGCCCCAATCATCATGAGCACAATTATGGCTCCACAGCACCAAATTTTATTACCTTTGGATCAGTAGAAGCAATCGGCCCCATGGTGACCCCCGAAACACAATAACAGCTTGATGACCCACATGAGTAGGCAATAGTCAGATTTGTCTAATAGGCTGTCATTGAGGTCGCACATGGGAGCAAGAAAGAGATCACATTTCTCTCAGAACGTACAATCTCCCACTGCTCACAAGACTTCGCTAGCCATCCTGGGTGTGGTTTCTATATAGTCGACTCCCAGCTCCAACACCACGTTTTGAATGCTTCCAGGATACTTACTATTCAAGTTGATGCCTTCCATACCTCTTCCTACAACATCTGTGGCTCAGTCTAAATTCTGCACCACAGTGCATCATCACTGGACCCTGACAAACACGCCATTGAGGAGTGCCACAACCTACAAACATGAGAGGCAGAAGGGAGTTTAGATCATTACTCAAAGGCTCAGCTTTGGAACAACACAAAACTTTGTGAAAACTAATGCACAATCCCAGCTTTGACATTTGAACATTACTAACCTCAATACAGAACGAATGACCATTGTGAGCTACTAATGTGTATCCAATGAACCTGGATATTATGCATGATTTATTACCACATACGAATGCACATAGAGTCAACATTGAATATAGTGCATGACAGTGAATGCATACTAGCCTTATACCCCTACTGCCAGTAATCTGGCAAATGAAACAGTCCACAGCAGAGAAGGATCTTCTGTAAATCTGTGCAGATATTTCTGGCCTAAGTGTGGTTCATTGCCTGAGGTGAACTATAGCGCATACATCACGCGCTATTGTCTGGAAACGGTCTGGTCAAAGCCTTATCCTTTCTTGCATAAAACATCATTGTATACATTTTTGCTTTGTTGGCACCAGTCAGCTCTCAGTGGAGAATTGATGTAATAAGAACAGAAGAGGGTGTTAAAACAGAACTAGGACACCTGTTACATTGGATTGTGATTACTATGAATGAGATCAGTAACTAATGGCAATGTATTTTGTTTATGTTGTCCCTGTTTAATATAACTAAGTTTAAAATCACTCACATGTCTTCCCCTAGGGATCTCAAAACAAGAAGCTGAAAGCCAGGAAAATCCAATTCCCCTCTTATCCATTCAGCTCATTCCCATCTAGTTGTAATAGAGGTGACTGTGGGAGTGAGCTGGAAGGCACGGAGGGGGTCTACGTCATTTCTGCAAGAGCATGTGCAAGACTAGAGGTTAATGGCTGCGAGTCTGCAGAGTTCTGAGACCCCAACTGTTGGTTTGAGAAGTTGAACCATTTCAACAGTGTTTCCTTTTTCCGGTATTCCATGGTGATAGCGAACCCCACAACCATTCACAAACTAAGTAAACAGCCCTGTTTAAGCTTTCATTGGGATATTTTCTATACTCTCTGGGGATCACAAACCCCACAGAGCTCCACTACTTAGCTCCTACTGTGCGTTGAATTTATGCAGAAGTTCATTAACCTTCTCACATATTGTTTGTTGTTTTTAATTTGTCTAAGTAGCAGCTACTTAAAGTTGCTAAAATAAATCATTAAATAGCCATATATTGACCAAAAAGCCTGACAATGTTCATGAATTCCCTAGGTCTAAGGTGGTAATCAAGGCATTTGGTGGCACAAGATTGGTGCACCAGGAAGGTGGGGAGCAGGTGACCTGCCAGATATAAATAAATGGAAAGAAGACATGGACTGGTGCATGTTGGCAGAGAAACAAATATATGAAGGCAGAGGTTGTCCAAGAAAATGAGGGGAGATCTGGCAGCCCTGGAAACAATACAGGGAAATGTCATTCTACATATAGAAAATAATTTGGGATATTTGAACGCAGAGGAGAAGGAATCAATCAATCAATCAGGGATTTTATAGAGCATGGCTAATAACCCGTTAGGGTCGCAAGGTGCAGCGGGAGGGGGTTCTGCAGTTCATTCTTTTACTGAGGAAGGGAGTGAATTTACTGATTGCTAACAAATACTGATTGCACATTGGGCTTTAAATCAGTTTTATTTGAGGTGATTTAAAGATGGCTTTTAAAATTGTAAAATTAATAAAAATATTATTTTTTTCAATGCCTGCAAAGCAAGGCTTAGTGGTGACAGCTCAATTGAACATGAAAGAAGCTTGTGTGCAGGTGGTTCAGAGGCACAAGATTTGGGCTCATGGTGTGAACCTAATGCACATCTTGGTATCTTGGTATCAGCATTGTTTGGGAATCGGGATATCATCTAATAAACAAAAAGATTCACTGAAAGAACTTTAGTTAAAATTGATAGGGCGAGTGGTGACATGGTGAAAACAACACAAATCCTAGGAACACTTGAAATTCACTAGAAAAGGTACTAAGCAGATGTGGTCCGTCCAAGTAACAGCTGTGGAGCGGTGGGGCTGGGTAAGGGGGGGATTTCGAGTGGCGATGCCGAGGGAGAATTAAATAAATAATTAATTTTCCCTTGACATCGTCCATTGAAATCCCTCCTTACACGGCCCCAATGCTGTTACCTGCACGGACCGCATCTGGTATTAAGGCTCAGGTGCACATAGTAGTGGTGAATGCTGAATTACTATCACAGAGCACTGGCCTGTGCCCTTAAGCATCACAAGTATATTACTGGTTTCAACCTTATTCATGCTCCCAGTTTCTTCTCTAATATTGTCCTTTAAATCTCCAGCACATCTTCTACGCTTTACTTTGTGCCGCCAATTCTCCTAAAAATAGATAATCCACCCAAGTAGACTTATTTTAACTGTTGGGTGTGTCTATTGCTTGTGAACATCATTTTTTAAAATAATTCTTTCAATGTTTGCCAACATTATTAAAATACATAAATATAGTATTAATAACACGCCCACCCAAAGCTTTCATTAGAGGTGGTTCTTAAAAGACCGGAAGGTTGAGTAGGGGTTTTGCAGCTCCTTGGGTGGAACTATTCCAATATTATTTTGCTTTGTTACTATTACCAGTGGGTTAAACCAGCTGCTCTCAAATTCCTCTGAGAGCGATCCTAATAAGCAGGCTGATCAAAATGGTTGCGGAAGAAACAGGCAGTTTGGGTGTGTCCCTTTAAGTTCTTCTGTTGTGAAAGACACAAAAAACGTGTTCCAAATAAGTAACGTATGTTATTCTTATAAACATTTATATTTGATTTGAAACATTGGCATGTGATAATAAATTATATTAGCCGTGTTTTTCTCTGGGTGCGCATTCCCCTGAGCTTTCTGGAAGCTGAATGTCTGGTGTTGTGAAAGTCCACTGTAATTGGGAGAGCAGGATAAAGGCCGAACATTCCCAGTGATAAACGGAGACCAATGCTTAAATATCAATTTAACACTTTGCTGCGAATGTGAAAACGCATGAGAGCGCTCCCTAAAAACCAACAGCTATAAGTCAAACTATAATTGAATATTAACTATGTATGTATGTATGGTCTTATATAGCGCTCAAATTACCCTTGGGCATCTCGGTGCTTGCATTGGGAACCCGTCCTGGTTTTTCCCTGTGAGCTACACTTCTCCACATAAAACAGAATATTTAACTATATGTAAAATAGGGCCAGGAGCGACTCCTCCACTATTGTGGATGAGCATCGCCCCACTGCTTTTAAGCAGTGCAAAGTAGAGGAAACATAAAATGGTAATAACTTTAAGTTATTATCATTTTATGTTTCCGTGCTGCTTTGCGGCTGGGCGGGGCTACCCTGCTCTTGGAGCAGGGGAGAAGTGGTTTGCCCGCTCCTAAGTGCACATGACTGTTTAGCCGGCCCTCTCGGGCCGCCCTAAACAGTCATAAGCACTTTCCCTGTTCTCCATGCAGGCTGCATTACAACCTGCGTGGAGAACATGCCCACCCCTCCAGCCCCTTCTGAGTGCCGTGTCATGGCGCTCAGACCAATCACAATGCTGCATTGCAGCATTGTGATTGGTCAGGTGGGCCTGGCTGTGCTTCCTGTTGTGGTACTTTGAAATTTGGGACCGCGTAGGAGGCAGGGCCCTACCCCTGTCTATTCCGGTATTAGCGAACCGCGAATGGTCAATGCGGTATGTACAAGTGCTTTGTATAACGTTTTAGTGATAAATGCACTTTGTATACGATATTTTACATTGACTTCGTGGGTTCCATTTTGGAGCGGTGGCCATCTTATGGTTGCCCTCACATAGGCTACACATTACGAACAAGTATGGGCCTTTAGAACACATGTACTTTCTGTTTGACTTCTCTGTGACCTGTGCAGCTTGGCTCCGCTGCCCCAGGTCAGTCCGGTCCCACGAGCTCCCCGTTCTACGGCCACCTGTGATTAGCATCAGGGTTTGACACACCATAAAGCCTTTTCATCTCACACAAGCCTCCGGCTAATCTCTTTCACACCTGACTCTTCCTGCTTTATGGCTTGTTTTATAAACAGGAGATGCCCGTGTTTATTGGGGCCTGTTGATATCTGATGTGGGATCTGAGCCTCGCTGGGTAAATAATTGTGGGCTGGCTAAAATGGAATGTGGGATGGTCATCATGACTCTGCCTTTCCGTTTGTAATGGATACATGTGAATGACCATATCGTAAAACAAGCAATGTGTGCCTGAAGCATGATATTTTGTATTTAAGGAGAAGCCCGTTCTTGTAGTTTTAAGCAGTCTCCTGAGAACATACATTGTGTTGTACTTCTCGGATACCTGTAATTGGTCTGCAGCCAATAAATCGATCTTTGACTTCACCTAGAAGACTCTGTGTTTCTGTAGGTCTGAAACAGGAAGAACCCGAAGTCTTAGGGTGTGTTCCCCTGCACCGCTGGGCTTTAAATTCCCAGTACTTCAGTTGGCGCCCAACTCGGGGCGATTTCAGCGGTACCGGTCCAAGCCAGAGGTTCGTGAGGAGCCTCGTGTGGAAATTCCGGAGGAAGGCCGCCACTTCATCGACCCCTGCATGTCGACGTGGTCCGAAAGTCTTTTCTGCGAAGTTCTCCGCATCCCGACGGCTACGAAGGACTGCTGCCCTGATTAATCGCCCTGTTTTGGACCCTTGACGATTTGGTAGAGCGAAACAATCGAGAGAGTCTTCTGGTGACGCCATCGATCATCGATATTCAGTTAAGTATAAGTGGAGCGTCTCCCAGTTTGTTTGGTATCCTTCGGGAATTTGGTATCCTTCGGGATCGTTTTGATTTGGAGCTTGCAAGTGCCAAAGCCAGAGGACTCGTGTATTCACAAGACTATCGTAATCGATAATCCTTTGAAGTTTGAAACTAGACTAATGAGCGAAGATGCCTGGTTCTAGTGTATTTGGAAGATTGTTTTGTTTGGGTTGTTGAAGGGATTCCCAATTAGAGGATTCGTGTCCGGTCCCTCCAATTGGAACTCCAACTTATGAGCTTCATGTAAAACATGGCGTGGGCCCCATTGCATATAATGAAGTATGGATCCGATACACCAGAAAGGACGGTGTTTTAAAATGGCCCCAAAATGGTAGTTTCGATACAGATATCTTAGATAATTTGGAAGTTAAATTGTTTAAAAAGAAAGCCCGGCCGGCGATGTTTGATTCTTTCCGCCTATGGCGAAAGGAAGCCAAACAGAAGGAAATTAAGCTAGCGAAAAGGAATAAGAGAGAAAGAGGTATGTCGATGATGCAAGCAGCTGTGCAATTTAAAGATAATGAGGAGGAACAAATGAATGAGCAATTACATAGACAGCGCAAACTAGGGATCGATAAATGTTACCCAGTTTTGTCACCCCTTGTACAAGATGAGGCGAAAGAGAAAGAGAAAGATTCCCTAATGTCCCATTTGCTAAGTTCGCCACCCCCGTATGCGCAAAATGCCACAGCGCCTCCACAGCTCGTGAATGTGCAGCCTCCAGTTAATATGCTGCAAGCCTTCCCACAGCCGCCAGCTCCTCCTCAGCTGGATCCTATCCCTACAGTGCAGCCCTCTCAAGGGCCACCAGTTTTGTTACCTGTTGCCCCTGCGCTTCCTGCGACTTTGCCTAGTACGTCAGCTGCCTCCCCTGGCGCTCCTTCTTACACTACCCAGGTACCTGTATCTGAATCCGCTTTTCTTCCCTCTGTCTATCCCCCCGTTTTCGCGCCTCAACTTCTCCTTCAGCACGACAACGTCTAGCTAATGTAGTTACTAGTTTAATGTCGCCTCTCTTTGGGTCATCTAGTGTGACCCCTGGTTTACAACGTAAGCAATTGCGCAGTCAGCTGCCTGGTCCTGAAGAGAAGGAGGTGTTAGATCATCTGGCGCGTAGGTGGATTGGTTTCCCTTCTCTCTATAATGTGGAATCAGTTGTTAACGTTTTCCACCAATGGGATTCCCCAAAACAGAGGTATGTGTTTGACAAAATGTGTGAATGCCTCTGTGAGGAATTGGAGGATCATGGTTCAAACACAATCCCGCAGGAATAGTGTCGCGTGCGATTTGATTTTGAAACAGGTACAATTGTGGGTCCCGATGTAGATAAAGCGGTTGAGACTTTACTGTCCTTCAGAAATGGCGATTGTCAGCAATCATTGTTCGAACAGGAATTCCCTGTGGGGAAGAAGGCAAAAGCGCGCCAATATCCGATGCGTGAGGTTCCTCCAGTTTGGAGACCTGCTGATCCAAATGCTGCTCCACCTGTCTTAGCACATTTTCAGCGTGTTTGGGTACATGTCCCATGGAAGCGTTCTGAGGTGTTAGCGCTTAAGCAGACATTGCCTGACCCCCGTAAAAACCCTACAGGATATTATAAGGAGTTATCACAAACTGCAGAATCGTGTGTCATGAATCTAGCTGACATAGATATGTTGTTCAGGAATGTTGTTCCACAGCCTTTATGGGGATCCATCCGTAATACGGATCATGCTGCAGAACTAGGGGGCACATGGGCTAATATTATTGCTGCAGACGCTGGCCAAGTTGGTGGTGCGAAGCCTGACCCGTTAGTAGCAGACCTCCCTGGTAGAATTATTACATACATGAAAACTTTAATGCCCGCGATGCGCGTGAATTGGGATAAACTATCCGCATGTAAGCAGAAGAAAGATGAGACAGTGTCCGATTTCTTTACAAGGTTTGAAGAAACGTTTATCGACCACAGTGGTCAAGACATGAGTACTGAAGGTGGCCAACGGTTATTTGTTGATAAATTTGTGCAGAATCTACTCTCCGAGTTGTGTAAAAAATTAAAAGATTCCGAGAGTTCTTGGGCTGTTTCCTCTTCAGCGCAAATACTGGCTACTGCACAGTATTATGAAAATAGAGATAAAGACGAGAAAGATAGAACAGACAAGAAAACGAAGGTCCTTTTACAGCAGGCTTATCCGCCACGTGGAGGACAGAATAATTATAGGCAAACCCAAGGTATCTATCAGCAACCCCAACAGTTTCAGAATAACCAGCAAATGAATGGGTATTATCAACCACGTATCCCTGTAGGTCCCAATCAATGTTCATATTGCAGAGAGGAAGGTCATTTTAAGTATAGTTGTCCTAAATTGTTGCAGCGTACTAATAATGCGTATGGCGCAAGAGGCAAAGGTGGTCAGCAAGCTCCTAGAGGTAGAGGGCGTGGAAATGTTCCCCAGAACGCGCGTCCTCTTCCGCCTCAAAATACGATAAATAGCTTTGATCAGCAAGCCAATGCTACTGGTAATACAGCTCAGTACTATAATAATGATTATTTTGCAGAAGACGACAATGTGGAAGGTAATGATTACTAGGACAGCCATAGACAGAGAGAGGGAGTTGTTTCAGTACCAGTGGATCAGAGCGGACCATATGTTAAAGTGACTACAGCGGGTGTAACAGAGCCCTTTCTGCTGGATACTGGTGCTGCAAAGAGTTCAATTATGCATTCAAAACTCCCTGGCGCGCCTTTGTCTGGCGAAATGAATGTTTCAGTAGGTTTTTCTGGCGCCCCAGTTAGAAACTCGATTTCTAGTCCTATGCCACTTTCTGTTGGACCTTGTGAGCTAAAAGCACCCCTCATCCTAACGACAGCTTGTGGTGAAAATTTGCTAGGATTAGATTTGTTAAAAAGATTGCATGCGACGCTATATTGTTCTCCCTCAGGAGTACAACTTACATTAGGTAAGGAAGTGATTTCCCCGGTGTATTTGTCTAAGAATGCAATGCCACCTGAATTGTCATCCCTTCCGGATGTCCTTTGGGCTACTGGTCCCAATGATGTGGGTCTTTTGGAAATACCGCCATACGTGGTCACTTTAAAAGCCAATGTCAGATTGCCACGCATTCCCCAGTACAAGATCTCCAATGAAGGTCAGAAAGCGTTGTTAGCCATTGTCAGTGATTTGATTAAAAAGGGTGGGATTGAAGAGACAAGAGGCAACGTTTGCAACAGTCCTGTTTTACCTGTTTTAAAATGAACGGACCCTTCACAGCCACCTGTTTACAGATTTGTGATTGATCTTAGAGAGGTAAATAAGATTGTTGTGCCACAGTTTCCAGTTGTCCCTGATATAACTGCCTTGTTAACTCTGATTCCAGCCTCCGCTGCATGGTTCTCAGTGATCGATTTAAAGAATGCTTTCTTTAGCATCCCAATTGCAGAGGAGAGTAGGGACATTTTTGGCTTCAGTTTAGGAGGTCGAAGCTTCCGCTTTAAACGCGCTCCACAAGGCTACTGTGAAAGTCCATCAATATACAGTCAGGCTTTAAAAGCGCAGCTTGATGCACTTGTTTTACCTAGTGGCGCTATCCTTATTCAGTACGTTGACGATTTACTAATCGCCGCGGATACTGAAAAGATTTGCAAAGAAGCTACATTGTCATTGTTGCGTCATTTGTCTGCCTTTCATCATAAAGTGTCTCTCTCCAAACTGCAATATTGTCGACAAGAAGTGACCTACTTAGGTCATCTCTTATCGAAGGAGGGAAGGAAACTGACCCCAGAAAGAATTCCAGCCATTGCACAATTGAGCGTGCCAAGAACACAAAGAGAAGTGCGTGCTTTCTTGGGCATTACTTCATACTGTAGGCACTGGATACCAAATTTTTCTTTGCTGGCAAAACCTTTGTTAGCACTAACATGTAAAGACACACCGAATCCTATCCCATGGTCTGAGGAGTGTCAGAAAAGTTTTTGGGAATTGCGTGATTGATTATGTTCAGCTCCTGTGTTGGGTACCGCGGACTACAGTAAGCCTTTTACATTGTATGTTCATGAAAAAGATGGTTGCGCATTATCAGTGTTAACACAGCCTTTTGGCGACAGACCGCGTCCATGCGCATATTTTTCGTGAACCTTGGACCCGGTAGCGAGGGCATTGCCAAGTTGTCTGAGAGCTACAGCCGCAGCAGCTATGTCTATTCGACAGTCTGCTGGACTAATGATGGATAATACATTGATTGTAATGGTTCCACATGCTGTGGACACATTGTTAAACAGGACCAAGACACAGCACTTAACTAGTGCTCGATTGTCAGGATATGAATTGACACTGTTAGCAAACCATATACACATAAAGAGATGCAACACGTTGTATCCAGCTACATTATTGCCGATTCCAGCAGACCTAGATGAGATTGAGCAACATGATTGTCTGTTCAGAACAGAAGAAGAGACGAAAGGGAGAGTGGATCTTAAAGATACTCCCCTGACTGAGTGTGATGGTACCTTATGGGTGGATGGTTCGTGCTTCAAGCTTCCGAATGGTGATACGACTGCTGCATATGCTATCACGACTTTGCACACGATTGTTGAAACTACACGTGTGCCACATAATTCGGCTCAAGCAGCAGAATTAATTGCCCTTACAAGAGCATGCGTGTTGTCTGAAGGAATGAAAGTGAACATATATACTGATAGCCAGTACGCCTTTGGCGTGGCGCATAGTTTTGGGCGATTGTGGAAAGAACGTGGGTTCCTGACTTCGCATGGAGCTAAAATTCAGAATGGCAAGTTGGTGAATGATCTCCTTGAGTCACTGACCCTACCGTTACTAGTTGCGATTATGAAATGCAGTGCGCACAAGAAAATCACTGATGATGTTGGTCGTGGTAATGCGTTCGCTGATGAAATCGCGAAAGAAACAGCAAAAGATGTGAAGACTCGAATGTATGTTGCAGGCCCTGCAAGATGGGTTAATGATGTTGGAATGTGTGAAAACACGATAGAGAGTGTGAAGTTCCTTCAAGCTGAAGCCACAGAGAAAGAGTTGAGCAAGTGGAGAGAAAGTACGGGTAAATTGGATGAGAATGGTTGTTGGGTTGATTTGTCAGAACATCGGCGAGGGTTGTTACCTGATGCATATGTGCTTCCAGTGGTTACTATGGCACATGGAATGGCACATATCAGTATGAAAGGAATCTGTAAGTTGTTGGCTCCAGTATGGCAGAATGCTGGAATTCCCAAGTGTGCAGAGAATGTGGTCAAGAATTGTATGGTGTGTTTAAAATACAACCCTGGTAGAGGAACCCCAACTCCAGCTGGTCATTTTGCGCCTCCATCATATCCATTTGAAGTTTTGCAGCTAGATTTTATCCACATGGAAAGGTGCAACAACTTGAAATATGTATTGGTTGTTGTTTGCGCTTTTTCAAAATGGATAGAAGCATATCCCCTAAAAGACAACACTGCTTTATCCACAGCCAAAGCCCTTGTGAAAGAATTTTTTCCTAGGTTTGGAATGCCAAGAATGGTGTGGAGTGATAATGGGAGTGAGTTTGTGGGTCGAGTGATGAAGAATGTGTGTGAGGGGTTAGGGATAAAGCAAAAGTTTCACGCTGCAAATCACCCCCAATCAGCTGGATTAGTAGAGTGCTATAACGGCACTCTGAAGCTAAAACTAGCCAAAATCCAGGCGAGCTCCGGTCTTAAATGGCCTGATGCTCTGCCTCTAGCACTCCTATCCACAAGAATGACCGTGCACTCACGAGTGGGACTTAGTCCATATGAAATCATTTTTGGCCGCCCGGCCAATGTATGGGGTGTGCCAAGACCGACGAAATTCAGCGAAATCGAACATCCAGTACTGCTTGATTATTTGTATGAATTGACGGCTAAATTGCGTGTTTTACACCAACAGGTGCATGATACTCTCCCCCAGGCCTCTGAAGCTCCAGCACACCCTATCGACCCTGGCACGTGGGTTCTTGTGAGGAACTTCCAGTGAAAGAGCAACGATGAGCCCCGTTGGATTGGCCCTCACCTCGTACTTCTGTCGACAAGATCAGCGGTTCGAGTAAAAGGGAAGAAGAATTGGATTCACGGCGCCCACTGCAAGCGGATCCCTTTGCCTCTACCATATGACCAGTGGGTCCAGGAGGGTATCGCTGATTCTGAAACAGACACTGTACCTCGTTTTGTACCATTTAGTGATGCACGCCTAAGAGGCACAGCTTCAGAACAAGACAGTGACGATATTTTGCAAGAAGCTGTGCCACCGTCAATTCGATTGGACACCACAGAGCCTGAACTCTTGTTTCAAGACCAGACAGTAGCTGGTAGAAACCGCTACAACCTGAGACCAAGGCCAATGGACAAATAAAAATTCCCTTCCCTTACTATTTTTTGATATTATAGCTCTCCCATCTGAAGGACTTTCTTGATTTTTGTTTTTCGAACCACCATCCGGGTTCAGCCGCAGGGTCGCGGTGCCAAGACTTTGGGGTACAGGCCGAAGACGTTAGCTCAACGGTTCTGGTTGGTCTAGGGCGTTCCCTGGACCGACAGGCGTACCCCTTAGCAGAAGATACTCACCCGCCGCGAGCGGCACGATTAGAGGATGGAGTTTTTTAAGCTGGAGAGACTCGCTGAGGAAATGAACTTTAAAGCGAAAATATGTAAAATAATGAAGAGCAAACGTTTTGTATTTTTATGTCTGTTTATACTATGTAGTATGATGGTGTTTACTGTAGGATTTGTATTCTTCTCCTCTCAAGAGCCCTTTGCACCCACTGTACAGCCTATACCTTCTCCTACTGTCTCCTCACACTCTTTCCACCCTCTGCCTGAACACGAACAAGCTAGACGATCAGAGTTTGTAAACAATTCATTCATTCAGCTCCTGCACCAGCACCAACTAGTCATGAATATAACCAATTGCTGGGTGTGTGGGTTAATGCCACATACCATTAACAAAGGTATTCCTTTTCTAGTGCTGCCGTTTAGTTACAATGGATCGTCATGGGCATTCCAGACCATGTTTCTCTTTGCATTAGATGCCTACTCCCCGCGACAACCGCGTTCCATCAGACCTAGCACAAATAATAAAGCCTTAATGAGAGGAGTTGCTGATATGAGCAGAGATATTGACGCATACTCATCTATTCCCAAGGATGAATTGTGAGCTTATGTAGGGTGGAACGCGACGGGGTATAGTATTAGTCTGGGTGAGAGGCAGCGAAAAATCTCATCCCCAATTTGGGTCGTACCCCACATAGGTCGGTTCTGTTTACAAGGTAATGGTCAGAATCCAAGAGCTCAACTGGGGAAAAGTGACTGTACTGAAACGTACACTTTTCCATCGCAGTTTTCCCCTGCGTTTTTGGCTGCCAAGGGTACATATTTTGTCTGTAATGACCGAGCATATACATGGTTGCCCCCTGATTTCTCGGGCACATGTTATATTGCAAATCTGCTACCGCCAACATTTACTGCTGCCTCTGACTATCACAAGACCAGAGTTGTAAGAGGCGTGATTAGTAAGGAGGATACTTCCGGTCAGGAAGCGGGAGACTTCTTTTTGGGTTTCCTGCCGTTTTGGGGACCGATGGTCAATAGTAGGAACCTGAGACAACTGACTCGTGTGGTTGAATCCACTGTTAATGTTACGGCTGGTGCCCTTGGTAATTTGACAGCTGAGCTCCAAGCGGATCGCCTCATGACTTTGCAGAACCGCATGGTTCTAGACGTCATACTTGCAGACCGCGGTGGGGTATGTAAGGTTATCCAATCTAGCTGTTGCATTTTCATACCAGATAACGCTCCAACAGTTTATCAAGCCATCTCCAAACTGCATAAAATATCTGAATCCATACACGTGGATAAAGGAGATTGGTCACTGGTGGGGTGGTTCTGGGAACTGATATCTGCCTGGGGTTGGAAGATTCTGATGGTCATTGGAATGATCTTAGCCATCCTTTTCCTGTTCTGTCTGTGCATACAGTGTGCTCCTGCGATATGTGGCCTCTGTGCTACATTATGTGTAAGGAAACCTGTATCGAGGGACGAGCTAAGTAATAGGATGATGCTACAGCAACATCTCCATGACTTCGTGAATATTGACCTAGACTCGGATTGATGTGAGTATAGTTATTGCCTATGTAAGGGCAAAAGGAGGGTCTGTGGTACTTTGAAATTTGGGACCGCGTAGGAGGCAGGGCCCTACCCCTGTCTATTCCGGTATTAGCGAACCGCGAATGGTCAATGCGGTATGTACAAGTGCTTTGTATAACGTTTTAGTGATAAATGCACTTTGTATACGATATTTTACATTGACTTCGTGGGTTCCATTTTGGAGTGGTGGCCATCTTATGGTTGCCCTCACATAGGCTACACATTACGAACAAGTACGGGCCTTTAGAACACATGTACGTTCTGTTTGACTTCTCTGTGACCTGTGCAGCTTGGCTCCGCTGCCCCAGGTCAGTCCGGTCCCACGAGCTCCCCGTCCTACGGCCACCTGTGATTAGCATCAGGGTTTGACACACCATAAAGCCTTTTCATCCCATACAAGCCTCCGGTTAATCTCTTTCACACCTGACTCTTCCTGCTTTATGGCTTGTTTTATAAAAAGGAGATGCCCGTGTTTATTGGGGCCTGTTGATATCTGATGTGGGATCTGAGCCTCGCTGGGTAAATAATTGTGGGCTGGCTAAACTGGAATGTGGGATGGTCATCATGACTCTGCCTTTCCGTTTGTAATGGATACATGTGAATGACCATATCGTAAAACAAGGAATGTGTGCCTGAAGCATGATATTTTGTATTTAAGGAGAAGCCCGTTACTGTAGTTTTAAGCAGTCTCCTGAGAACATACATTGTGTTGTACTTCTCGGATACCTGTAATTGGTCTGCAGCCAATAAATCGATCTTTGACTTCACCTAGAAGACTCTGTGTTTCTGTAGGTCTGAAACAGGAAGAACCCGAAGTCTTAGGGTGTGTTCCCCTGCACCGCTGGGCTTTAAATTCCCAGTACTTCACTGTTTCTCGAAGAGTCCGACAAGGAGAGCAGGAGCAGAGACGCGGGACCCAGCGGAAAAGTACATCTCATTTAAAATAAATATATATTATATTGGGACCCCCCTTCACTCCCCACGTGCCCTCAACCCCTGCTTTCACCACCCGCGAGCCATGCCAGCCGCCACTGTATAGGGCCAATTGGACCTGATATCCTGATTACTGATGCAACAAAGCTATTGACATTCATGATTGCAATTCCTGAACTGCACTCTTGCAAGGGAAGGAACACCAAACAATTTATCACAAATTTTAAAGCCTTAGGAAAGATCAGAGGCTAATTGCTCGAGCAAAACACATGTAGGCTGCATGTTGTACTGCTAAATGCATAGTAATGATAACATTTGTAAGGGTATTGTAGACTCCAATTATTGTACCCTTTAAACCACTAAGGGGCTTATCAGTATTGTATCCTGGGACCGCCGCACTCTGGTGGCTGTCCTACCACCACCAACACTGTGGGTCTGCCCGCCATATTATGATGGTGGCAGTGGGACCGCCACCTCTGCCGGGATCCACTAGTCCATGGCGGTGGCAGTGCGTAAAAGGGCCTGAAAATGCTGGCGGTGTAGATGCTGGCACCGCCGAGCATATTAAGACCTGCATATGAAAAGGGTGGTGAACATGCAAGTTAGGGCTGAATTTGGGCTTGGGGGTGCGTGCGGGGGCACACGTTGTGCCCCCCCGGGATTACACCCTAGTTCCTGTACAGTGTGGCATGCCCTACATGATGCATGCCACACTGTGCAGGAACATGCTGCAGACACTCTCATTATAGCGGTATGGCTAACACAGGGCCATATTATCAAGGAATGGCGATAACATTATCACCGCTTTAGCGACAGGAAACTGCTGCTAAAGCGGCGATAATGGGTTTGATAATATGCCCTTGTGAATTCCCATAGAAGCCCAGGTTCACAACAGAACTCCCTGCCTGCCCTGTATTAAACTCCTAATCCGGTGGGCGGGCTCATCACAGCCTTGGCAGTCTTCCTGGGACCGCTGCAGTGGCATGGAACTGCTGCGGTGGCGGTCCCATTAGAAGACCGCCAAAGTCATAATAAGGCCCTAAGAGTGGTTTGCTGTGAATTCTTTCAAAGTCACTTGAATACACACAATCCAGATTTTTAGTATCCAAATGAAGATGATATGGAATTGTCTGGGTTTTATGGCCGCACCCTGCGGAATCACCAGAAGCATCTAGGACCTGTGCAGTACCAGACCCGAAAGATTTCTGCTGATATCTTAATCCTAGTAATATATGCAAACATTATCTGGCAAATGTGATAATTTTTGTAATGCCCTTTTAGAAGCTGTGAGCTAAATATTTGCAATCATTTACACATATTTAAAACATTTAAGACTTCCATGATAGCTACCAATTACCTATAATCAAGAAGGCATTTTTTGACTGGTTAATGACTGTAAACACTAGAACCCATATATAAAAAATGTTTTAATGCATTTTTTACTAGGCTCTATCAACTGCAATCTCACATCATTTATATGTATTTAAATATTTAAAGGCACCAACCTATAATTCAATACCGAAGATATACGATCAGTCACTAAGCAGTTGAAGCTATTCTACATGGAGGAACCAAACAAAATGCATGTTCTCAATGAAAGTGGGAAATTGGAATAGCTACAGCAGACTAAATAAGATAGAAACTAAAACCAAGGTAGCAGGTCACACATTCACAGTTTGCAATACTGGTTCAATTGCACAGCAGACAACCTCAAGAGCTACTGAACCAATCTGCTCCTCTAAGAAAATCACCCTACAAAAACACCAATCATACACAGACTATATTATGTTTTTATTATACACGAGTCCTAAGGGCTCTGTTACACCTGTAGCCTGTCCACACTGAACCTGCCACATTTTCATACACATCTGAAACAACCACAAAAGAGAGGTTGAAGCTTTCCTCCATAGCAAGGTACTCAAAACCATTCCAACTCCTACTTAACCAATCCATAACCATCCCATAAATGCCATGTTTATAAATTTGAAAGTCACTCCTTCTAACTGTTACAATTCGCAATTCAGACATCTGTATCTTGAATTTACCTACTTCCAATATAGAACGAAACAGAGTCCCCAAATGGGTCTTCGTAAATTAATGATTTTCATATGAAATGGAAAGTGTATTTAGGCAACAAAATACGAACCTTTCCTACACTCGATTTACAATTATTTTGGTATCCTCCAAGAATGTCTCATGTTCTGCTTTCCACATAATCAACCCTCAATGTTCGCATACAATTCAATAAACGGTATGGGTGGATGCATGACATCCTCAAAAAATTGGTATTTGTGGTGTCCACCCTATTTAGAATGTAAACCCAATTTGGGCACATTTCCTATCTGTCAAGGACTAAATAACCCCGTTGGTCTTTTCAGTATTATGCAGCACCAGTGCTTAATTTGAGCAGGTGGTTGCAGGTGGGGCCTACCTGCACTCATTTTTAGGTTTTAGTGTCTGCCACTACCTTTTCCTCATCACACTATGATTGAAAACTAAAGAGATAAAAACACAAAAGGAGGAAGAGAGGAAGAAGACAACAGAGTAAAAACAGCGACAAAAGAAGAAAGCAGGGTTGGAAAAATAACCTGCAGGAGTGAGACAAAGGCAGGGAGTGTATGGTGGTGGAAAAAAGAGGCATTCAGCAATCAAAACATTCATCAGAGTGGGCTCCAGGCTTCTGTGAAAACCGTTAGGTAACCAGTACTAATTATTCTACAAATTAAGCATTGCGCAGCATGTATTGGTGATGCATAACTAAAAAACATTCCCCACTAAAGATAACTGTTATTCTGTGGACTTGGCCCATCATTCTTAATGGTGTTTGGATTAGTATTTCAAAGCCCTGGCAGGGGAGGAAGTAGGCAGGTGAAGTTCTGTTGTTCTTTAGGTTTGCGCTATTATCTCTTCCTGATGTTATTATTCTCACATTATTCTCCTCATTATAGTCAACATGTTTTGTCCTACTTGGGATAGATAAATGTAGGGGTCTTCCTTATGCCTAGGGCCCATGGTGTGCCTGTATTTAGAACAACGATGCAAGACAAATAGTTTATTTCTATATTAGGATTAGTGGTAGCCATGACTCAAGAAATAATTGTGGGGGGGACCTACCTTGGTTAGCTTTCGAAAAATTATTTTACAATGTGAGGAAGAAGTGAATTCACCTGGAGAATGAATTTGTGATATAGAGAGAGTTTAATTAAAACTAAAGTGAGTGCTTACCACTGTTCCTATCTGGAAATATACCAGTAATATGAAAGAAAGAAGAATGAATTTATGTACCTAATGGCCTCCTGTACTACACTGTACTTGAACATTATCCCCACTTGAGCACTATGCTGATTTCATTCGTGTATCCTCTAAGTGCCTGCTGTGCCGGTCTAGTTATCTCCTTCTGCAATCTCCCATTACCTTCTGTGGGAATCCTCCTATTTCTACAAAACATATTAGAACATTGGAATGTTGGGAGCTCCACTGAAAACAAAGGAAGCTATAGAGAAGCAGATAAACTGGTCCTGAAGGGCCTTTAGGAAATACATAGCCACCCTGCATTGTTTGAATTTGTGGTACCTCAGAATTGGGAGAACAAATCTTTTCCTCTCTGCAGTATAATACTTACAGAATAAGGTTAAGTGGAGATCTGACTGGAGAGAAGAGTTATTGCATGGGCAAGGTGGCAAATCAGAGAATTTATATATTTTTTCCGTGTACCCTAACATTAAAGGAATCATATTCATTCTAAAACATAAAAGGATACATTTATGCTGGGTGTTATTAATAGATGTAAAGGTAATGAAAACCCTCCTCTAATCTAGATGGAACTAGATCATAAGCAATGGAGGATTTTTGGATGCAATTTTTTTCCCTTCCAGCCGCTTTCTCTTTTAGCAAAAACAGGTCGATTAACCTTTTTTTAGTGATCTTTCTACACGTTTCGGGGTCCCGAAATAATTCACCTAGCCCTAGTGCAATCAAATGGGTCTCCACATAATTTAACCAACTGATCTTTTTGCAATATTCCAATTTACAACAATCCTTAATGATACACTGAGTCCGATCTACAGTGGACCTCCGCCAGATCGAGAGCCACAGTAATAACTGTGCCAGTTTAATACAGTCACTCAGATATGGTAGCCCCAATTCCAAATGCAGAATATAATTGGAGGCTGATTGAGGTAAAGCTACCCGATTTTTAAAAAAGGAGTCTTCCAAATGCTGAAGATGTTCATCGTTGATCGTCCCCCAAACTCCCGCCCCATGTGTTATAGCAGCGTTAGTTTTTGCGGAATATATCCTTGTTACTGGATCCAGGGGACTCGCCCCTAGCTTCTTTGCAAAAGTTATTTTACCTTGGAGACTCCTTTCCATACTCTGGGCTCTTGCTGCCACCAAGTTAGTCCAAGAGAGATTTTTGTCGAAGAGGAGACTCCAAGGTATGAAAAGCAGTCAACCACCTCAATCTTCTTTGATACCAAGTTAAAGTTGGGGTGTTTCTCTCCTCTGGACGATCCTGAAACTATTATGAAAGACTTTGCTTCATTCACTTTTAAGTCTAGGGAGGCCTTGAATGTTGTGTAGGCTGTAATTAGTGATTGTAAGGCTATCCCCATTCTAGCCATTAGTACGGCAGCGTCGGCGTACGCCAATATCGGAAGGGAGCACTGATCGAATTTGGGGACGTCCCAAGGTGTGGCAGAAAGAGCAGCTTCCACCCCGTTTGTGTAAATAGAAAAAAGAAACGGAGCGAGTACACACTCCTGCCTCACTCCCTTTTCGATCCTAAAGGAACGTGTACACTCCCCATTCCTGCCATACCGGACACAAGCAGTATATATATATTGTCATAGTTAAATCAAAGTTGCCATAGGAAGAGTGTTTTTGCCTTGCTAAGAACTTTGGTTCTGTTTGAAGAATCTTCGCAAACCCTTCTTAAAAAATGTACATACACATCTACCTCAGCCCCTTCAAGGAATGTTTTTTGCAGATCCATCAAGTGGGGGGATTAAGAAAAAGGGGATACTCGAAACGTTGGTTTTCTATGTTAATTCCCATAACAAACCTTGCTCTCTGATACAGATAAATGGCTGAAAAGAATTACACCAGATTTGGCAAAAAGTTTGAACTTTACTCCGAAAGCATGCTTTTTGGGATTTTGGTGTAAATCCGTTTACCATTTTCAAGACACTAGCGTTTAAAGAAGCGCTCGGGTTGGGCATGAAGGGGTTGAAAATCTAGATATATCTGGACTGTTGGTGTACAGATTTGTGCTGATTGAGCACATTAAAGGTGGTTAGTCAATCCTGACTGGCTGGCCACAATCTGAACAACATGTTGTAGCAGTCAATACAGGACCCAGGGACATGGTCACTTCATACTGATAATGAATGAAAATATATATGGGGACACGCTGAACACTCCCTAACCTCAAGGGACCCCCATAGACAACATATTGTGGCACCTATTACAGGACTCAGGTTAATGGTTGTCTTTGGAATGCATTGTAGTGAACGGCACGTTTTTGAGGGTCACAAAAGGAGGATATATAAAGGCTAGTAACAGATTTTAGTCACAATATACACATTTTAGGAATTATAACATGTTCTAAGGTGTTATTACCCAGTGAAAAATGTTGGTCCTTTACTGAGATTTAATGAAACACATTTGAGAGAAACCTGTTTTCTGTCATAAATTTCACATACAGTTTCTGGAAGGTGCTCCAGAAGCTAAACTGAGAGCACATTTTCTATATATTCACACTATGTTCCCCTGCAATTTGAGACTAACATCTGACATTCTGCCTCGGTTTACAGGAGGAGACACTGCTGTGGTGGCAAATCCCAGGGGGAAGGGGGTTGGGATGGAGAGAGTGTGTAGAGTCAAAGATGCTGTGGCTCGTCTACTCAACAGCAACACTGCAGCAGGCATTCACACCAGTCTGATGAATGGTACCGGCAGATATGGTACCTATAAATAAACAAATAAAAGGCTTCATTCTAGTATTACCTCTATCTCTTAAGGTGTCACCTCACTAAAGCTTTTTAAATCTCAACCAACCTTTAGTTTTGATATTGTTTTGTTTTCATTTAGATTGTCCGTAGAGGCCCCTTCAATAAAGTTCTCGAAACTGTAGTGAGTATGATTTCAGCATTAAACCCACAAGCAAATTTGGACGGGATTAGCTTCATCCAAGTCCTCTCTGGTAGAGCCCTACCAACAGTATGTACAAGTTGTAAGAAAACACTGGTTAACTTTGTTTGAAGCATGTATTGCAACTGAGCTCAACACGTAGTAAAATCAAGTCTGTTAATGCATCTCTCCTTTTCTTCTTGGTCTTTTTTCCATCCATCTGTGAGACTAATGCAGGACGTTCTTTGCAGTGAGGTCGAAGTAGGAGGATGAAGAGAGCTGGCAAGACAGACTCCTGGAAGCCGGGAAACAGGTAAGTGGCAGGTGAAGGGGAGAAGAGTAGATGATCTTTAAATAAGAGTGCTTTAGAATGTTCATAAAGGTTACATTGTAATTGTTTGTAACGAGGAACAGGTGCAGATAATTAACTTGATGAGGCTGTCTTCTAGAAGGTGTTTTAGAATGTTCACAAATGTCACGTTCTAATTGCTTATAGAAAGGAACAGGTGAGGGGATTAATTTGATGAGGGCTGTCTTCTAGAAGGTTCATGGTGAGGTCATCTATTCCAGTTGCTTGATGCATATGCTGGTGGATTTTTTTGTATGTTTTCCGTGGCGCCTGAAACCTGATCTTACATATGCATGGCAAAACATTTTAAAAAGCAGTTAAGCCTTTTAAAATAAAGCAGGAAACACCAGCTGGTGCTAGCCATTACCAACAGCATGTAAGATGGTCAAGAGTCAGGGTACAAGAGGTTTTTTCCTTCATAAGTGTTGGGAGGAACGATGTGAGCCATGCCGGTATATGGTGAAAGTGAAGAGAGGTTAGCTGTGGGAGGAATCCTGACAGATCCAGAGCAACAAAGTCAGTATGTGGTGTGAGGCGTACTTACACTTGCTGGATGGTCTTGCATGACGCACTAGTCTGAGATGCATAAGCATATATGTCTTCAGGAACAGAAGAGGATGGAAAGCTGGAAAGAGTGTGGATCCTTCTTGGACAGAAACCTCACATCTTAGAAGGTTGTATTTTATGAAACACCTGAACAAAGACAAGATCACAAGACTCTTGGAGACTGGTTGATGGTTGCAACCATTTTTAAAGCTTGGGCTATATGGTCCTTTTGGTCCATAGTATCCTTTCTAGGCAATCCTGTCATTTGTTCTTCTGTGAAGTTGAGAAGGACAACCTGGAAGCAGAGAAGTATCTTGCAAGGATATAAACTTCCATTTTTGATTTCACAAGGAGTCCTTCATTAGGATTCCAAACTTTACATTACTTGTGTGTTGTCAACAAGAGTCAGCCTTTAGGCTTATGAACTCTACTACAATGGTTGTTCTTCAAGGAATTACCAGTGTGTCATGAACTATTTGTATTTTTTTACTTCAGTGGAAGTATATGAGCACAAAATTAATGGTGTATTGTATGCTAACATCAGTTTTAGTAAATATATAATGACCAGATGTAGAAACTTAACACGTTATACTAATGAATGACTTACATATTGCAGTTATCCATTTGTCATTCTAAACGTTAACCAACAGCAAACTGTTACTTACTGATATTGAAAAGAGCTGTCATTAGTAAATAAGCAATTTTAACTCTCTATGCTATTCACAGTTACGACATAAAACTAAGTGTTTCAGCTAAAAAAAAAAGAGTGGGTTTCACATTTTAATTGAGAGTGGAAATAAACAGGTCAGTTAACAAACTTCAATTCGTACTACGTTTAGTAGCATTAAAATAGTTCTACAGGCTTACTACTAAATGCTATTCAACAATCTCCATGGGGCAGTATGTGCCTACACCTCTCCTTTCTTTTGTGTGCAGGGATCTCTGCTGGACTGCGTAGATCTACCCACAGATAGTTATACGTTTCAATAGCAAATGTGGGAGTGACATGGGAGCGTCTGGAAAATTGAGAATAATTATAAATAAATAGGAGGGTGTTTAGGGAGGAGTAATGAAGGGTTAGGGGAGTACTATGGAAGTGTGTTTAAGTAGCGACATGCACCACCAACAAAAGCGTGAGCCCATTGCCATTCACAAACTACATTTCTATAGCTACTACAGCCAGAAAGATCCCAAGACAGCTGTAAATATACTCTGGCTCAGACCTGGAGTTAGTCCAGCACCACACATGACAAATCGCTTGTTCTGCAACATGGAGGAGGGGACTTAAATGTCCATAGGAGCTAAGAGTAAATAAAATTAATTTAGTTTAACTTTTTAAAAATATAATTACATTTAATGATAAAAAATTATATATAAATAAAACTTAAATATTTTTTATTAAATATGATAAAATCCTTTTTTAAATATAAACGATAATATTTATTTTCTTTTTTTTTAAATAATTCAATTCATTTAAATTTAAATTACTTTTATGCCTAACTTTCAGTCATTTTTACTACATAATAAAAACATAGAAATGTTATACTTCAAGTGGAAATATTCTATTAAGTTAATATTTTTTATTTAACCTAATCTTTTAATAATAATTAAATATTTATTTAGATAATATGTTAATAATGCTGTAGCATTTTTTATTATGTTCCCTATTTGAACTGCATATTTTAAATTATACTTTACCATTGGGAAATCACCACCCCGGTGGCAGGGTCTTTGCTAATGTGTGAGGCTTTACAAGTAGTAACTTTACACTTGTAAATTCAACTCCAAACCTCGACATGTAAGTATACACTTTTAAGTAACTTTACACTAGTTAATCATGACAAACCTAAAGTAACAAAGTTACTCAAAAGTGTAAGAGTAACTTAAACATGTAGATTTACTCAAGTGTAAGTTTACCTTTGTGAATAGCCCCCACCGAGTGTATCCACAAAAATATCACGGACAATATCCAAAGTTAAAACTTCATTTTTCAAACAGTTGTTGTGTTGTTGTAGTATCCTGTTTCTCCCCCTTACTGGCTGAGTGTTCATGTGCATGAAATCTTGTTTGTGTGTAGAGTGTTTCCTTTCCCTGATTCCAGTAGTGTCCGTTGGAAGAACTAGAGAGGACCTGGAGACTACGCTGGAAACATTAATTTTTCCTGATGGTGTTCAGTGCTGCTTAAATACTTCAATTTCATATAACCAGTGGTTACAAATAAACTCACTCTATATTGTACATGATAAATACTGAGAAAAAGACTTCTTTCTACCAAAGCAACAGCAATATGAGCAGTACGAAAGGGAGCAGTAAAACAAGAAACTAAAGTAACCAAAATTGAATAAAAAAATAAAAAATGACAAGTTGGGGCAAAAAAAAACAAGAAAAAACCCACCACTGCCCAACCATGTGGCAGACTTGTAGTAGAATAAAGTTGTATCCAACTTGATGAGAACAGCACCGAGAACCTTCAAGGCTGCTATGTGAGTCTGTAGCGATAACACCTGCATTGAAAAGCTGAGTGGACAAGGTATCCTGTCAAGAACAAGAGATGCGGGAATGGTCATGTCAAACATGCCGTATCAGTGACTTCATAGAAAATCTTCAAAGAAGCTGCACAAAAAAAGATTTTAAGCTGTTTAGAAAAGGAACCTTTTTGTTGTTGCTCCAGAGGCTGATGTGCAGAGAGTCGCGGCATCAGACTGTACTGAGTGATGTACTGTAAAGTAACTTTGACAAGAGCAGAGATCAGATTTTGGAAACAAAATTTGAGGAGTGCTGGATTACCAGTACTGTGGAGATGTGCTGGGAAAGCAGACACATAACAAACAGAGAAAAATGTGATGGAATGAGGTGTTTTGCTGTAGAAAAGAGATGTTTCACCCATTTCCTATGCTCAGGGATAAGTATTCAACTGATGGTGGGGCCCGAGCACTGCTCCATCACATTGAATGATTCATTCATGCTCAGTGAAGAACATGTCACAATGGCATTGGAGCTGAGGAGTTTTCTTCACTGGGACCAAATGGGTCTCTTACAACATGTCAAGGGGAAGAGTTCTCGGTGAGACGTTTTTTAGGTAGTTGTGACACAGTGGCTCCAACTGTAAGCATTGGGAAACTGGATTCCTGGTATTAGCACCATAAATGTGCAGACTTGGAGTACAGCGCTTCATCTATATTTAGCACCAAAATATAGCGAGGAGCTAGAACAAGGAGCAGTTGATGAGCTCTATAACTCCTAGTGGGAAGGGGAATTCGAGAGAGACATGCCCTGGTGAGAGACATTTTGTTACTGTTTAAATTCATCTCAATCCTTGCATTATTTGGTCTTAAATTATGAAACATAATTTTTGAATTGTGGGATGCAAGCTCTGGCCTATTTTGAACAGCTCACGGCGGCACTCAGGAAGATGCCAGTGGGGCCCATGTTTCTCCCAATTTGGGTACCATTCTTCAGTGTGCAAGTTCAAGGGTGTAAACTAATTATTTTCAAAGAAGGCAGCAGTCATCCTACTGGTGTGGAGCACAAATGGAATCTTATAAGGCCAGCTTCTCGTGCAGTCCACTGTGCAAGACTTATCCTGTTTAAGGAGAATGATATAAAGGCAGGGTTGAACAGGTGCCTGTTTAAGACCCTAATCTAATCTACCGATTGCATGAAATCAGCACTCTGGCATTTCATTGGCTAACTGAGGAGATCAGGCATTCTAAGCGGAGACTATGCAAGAGGTTTCCCCACTCTAGTTCAAGGAACTGAATTTGAGTCTTGACATTTCTTAGAGCATTCTCAGTTATTATCGCTTGTGGAACCTGAGAGGTGTTTGCCTTTTGAAACAGGAGAGTTTATTTTAAGCTGCAATGTCTTTTTGCAAAGTTGCAGTGCAGTGCTATTAATTTGTTTTGGGAAAAATGCTCTGTACAAAGTTGTAGAAGCAAAATGGTATACAAAGACAATGTTTGCATTTATGCTAAACTCTCCAGATGGGAAGGTGTGTCACCAAAATCTGGATATCTATAGGTTTTTGCACTGTCCATTCAAAATATGTACTTCATGTAACAGTGTTGCATGGGAGTCTACCTATCTTAATATAAGTGGTATTAGCAATAGTTTCATGATTGACTGTGTGACTGCTTTCTGCGCACATGCCCATGTACTGAGACAAAATGTGGGTTTATTTTCTATTCAAATTCTTTGATCTAACTTATTATATTGTTAGTTTTTTACTTTGGTGTACAGCGATATATATGTGGAAATTGATGTGAGTTGAGTGAGATGTGTGTGTGTGGGTGACTATGAAACAAGCTCTTTAGGACTTATTTAGAGTTTAGCAGATGAGATACTCCATCACCAATGTCACAGATAGTCGATCCACAGCATTACAAATGCTATAGGATATTGTGTACTTGTAATATGTCAGAAGGATATCCCACCCATTCTTTTTTTTTTTTATTACAACATTTTATTTCTTTTAAGAAAAATAGCACACATAGCACACATCCGTTACAGTCCCACACAGGGGACTCCATGGAGCCAATGACAATCCATTCTTTGTTTGTTCGGTCTCTACCCGCCCACTTAATTCATTCTCCCGTTCAGCCGTAATACGCCCACTATTAGTGCCAATATCGGCAACAGTTATCACAAAACACATCAGTAACAGTTATCACAAAACACCTAAGTACATAAATAAACACACAACACTGTAATGTAAGTGGAGAAATATTGCTGCAGGTTTATTAGCATAACCAATATGCAAACAAGGTGGGTTATCTTACGGGCGATCCCAGGGCAGGCCAGCACCTATGCCGCCTGCCTGTCTGATAAGCCTAGAGTCACCATGGCAACGCCAACTGGTGTATACCAAATATTGGGAGGCTCCACCCCTCCCATCCGTGGACCACCAGTCCACTTGCTTCACACGCCCCCCCGTGATGGGTGGGCGGAGCATACATGGCAGCCCCCGGTTGCTCAGACCCACAACCGCCTTTCGGTTCACGGGGCGCCGTCGTTCTTCCAGGGGACACGCTAAAACATCCCTGGGTATCCTGGTTTAGCACCCCGCGGTGCTGCTGCATGACGTACCCCTTGGTATGTGCAGACCCTGGATCGCCCTGTAACTCCTCCTGCAACACAAAGTAAAATTGTTAGAAGACCTGCCCCCCCCCTTTGTCCCTCTGGACGCCGGGTAAGCGGAGGGGCGGGCAAGGCGAACGAGCGGACAAGAGGACGAGGAGGGGGCGGAGACAGTATATGTACCCCTGTCTCCTCCCTGCCCTCGCCGGAAGCCGCTATCAGTTGGGGTCTCCCCCGGACTAGCCCAGGGACTCGACCTCCCACCCCTGTGCCTTCCTGTGGCACTAAGGCGGCCGCCCTCCAAGGGGCGGGCCACTGCGCAACCCCTCCCCCCCCGGGCAGCCTTACATAGTGCCAATATCGGCAACAGTTATCACAAAACACATCAGTAACAGTTATCACAAAACACCTAAGTACATAAATAAACACACGACACTGTAATGTAAGTGGAGAAATATTGCTGCAGGTTTATTAGCATAACCAATATGCAAACAAGGTGGGTTATCTTACGGGCGATCCCAGGGCAGGCCAGCACCTATGCCGCCTGCCCGTCTGATAAGCCTAGAGTCACCATGGCAACGCCAACTGGTGTATACCAAATATTGGGAGGGTCCACCCCTCCCATCCGTGGACCACCAGTCCACTTGCTTCACACGCCCCCCCGTGATGGGTGGGCGGAGCATACATGGCAGCCCCCGGTTGCTCAGACCCACAACCGCCTTTCGGTTAACGGGGCGCCGTCGTTCTTCCAGGGGACACGCTAAAACATCCCTGGGTATCCTGGCTTAGCACCCCGCGGTGCTGCTGCATGACGTACACCTTGGTATGTGCAGACCCTGGATCGCCCTGTAACTCCTCCACAGCCTTGGGAGTGGCCACCGTCACTACCAGGGCCCCCCACCAAGGTAGACCTATTTACTTACAACCTGCTGCAGCCAAAGCTTCCCCTAGGTCCAGTAGGAAAAGATCCATGCCTAGACTAGAGAGGTGCACCCCCTCTCCCTCCTGGCACCCTGTGCACTTGTCGTGTATAAGACCATGCCTGATGAAGCTAAGACCTCTTTGCTCTGCGCAACTGCGCATGGCTCCCGGTAGGCCTTTATACCTACAGCATACTGATACCGGGCTTCTCCCCGGTCCAGCCAAAACAAGTCTACGCCCAACCGGGCTGGCGGCCAGCGTGCACCATCAGGACAAGATTCCCCATCATTTCTAAACTCCCCCGTGGATTTGACTGAAATGACCTTAAACCTAAAATAGGCGATGGTCCAAAGTTGCCTTTGCATGGAACAAACCCTTTGACATGACACTCCTGCCTGGCAGTGCCCATGCGGGAGGAGGTAAGAGTTGACAAGCCCGCCTTACTTCCTCTTTCACTCCGTTGGAGTACGCCCATCGTATTCTATCAGTCAGCACCAAATGTAAAGCCTTGCCCTCCCAAAATTCTGCTAGTATACCAGGGAGAGACAGGTCAGGGTGACCACAGAGGAGAACAACGTGTAAAATTCTTCTCTAATTGAATTCTGGGAAAGCCAATTGTTCTCCTGCTGATTTGTAGCCCAAAAGTGTTACCCCGGTGTTTCCCTTAATCATATGGACCATACGCCCCTGTTGGAAGGCCCCTTCCACAACCTGCATAGCTGCCAGCCAGTGCTGGAGGGCGGGAGAAGATGCCCTGAACCGATACTCGCATCAAAGGTACCCGTTTCGTCGAACTCAAGGCGGGCTGCTAAGTGAGCAACCAGGCTCCGCCCTAGTATCCCGAGGTCAAACCCAAGCCCCTCCAAGTTCTGCTGCTTCACCTGCCTGTGAACAGGACACCCAGGGCAGACCACCGGCCTATAACCCATGCTTGGCCCTGCCTGAGCTAAAATACCTCTGAACAGCAAGACAACAGGCTAACCACCAGTATTGCGTTCTGAATGTTTCTGGCACTGCCAAGAAACATGCGCATAACTAAAGCAAGTGGCACCATGCCATAAAAGTAACAATTCAGCCTTCTATGAAACAAAACGTGCCCTAGTGGCTATCCGAATAGTGCTCCCTCAAAGCCAGCAGCCCTACCCAGGCAACCCGCACCCTCTTGGCACTGGCACACCCCCGCCCCAGCTGCCCTCGAGTGCCTGGTCGTGTGTACTCGAAACATATGTTTCATCACTGCGTCATACCGGGGTATGATGACACATTTAACTCTACTGCTGAGTGTCTGTTGCACCATCGCAAGTATGCCTTTGCTTTGCCTGCTCCGAGTCTGGCTGCAAAGCTGGATGACATTGACACCTGATGGAACAGAATGCAATTCCCTTGCTCCTGTTGAGCACGAACCCAAAACAAATTGCTCACCATGGTTCAATACCTTCCTGCCGCTAATCATTTCCTAGCTGAATGTTGACAAATCCATGTTCTGTACTGGCACTACTTCGCAGCCTGCACCATTCTGCCAGTGCCGAAAAGACCTTTGTCATGCTGCCTGGCCTAATCAATCTTGCCCTGTTCTAGAAGCGCCCGCTTCAGCCGTAGAGCAAACAACTCGCCAGTAACCCCAAACTGGCCCTGATGCGAGACAAACCGGGCCAAGGCACAACAGTGAGTGTACTAACTAATAGCAGGTCTAACAGCATCAACAGGCATCCTCAGCTTACAATAGGCGTGATGTAGTGAGGGTATCCAGTGAGAATCAAGATGACAGCTTCCCATCTGACCGACCGTGGTGGGACCCACTCCTGTATATTCTAGTACACATGGTCCCAGTTCACCTGTCACTGCCTGGTCGACGTGACCTAGGTACATGGTCCCCATGCATGGCGGCATGCCATTGAGACCAACATCCAGTCCCCGATAAGTACCACTATCTGCCTACGCTACAATCTTCCTGGCGTTCCTTCATGCCCAGATATCCCACGCGATGGTTGCTCTCCTCCGTCACTTGACCCGACCACACCTAGAAGAACAAACACAGCGAGAGGAAGCAGCCTGTGACCTGCCCCAAAACCACCATCCTGCAACAAACCGACACAATGGAAAGACAAGCGCCTAACGCTCTACACCGCGGATGACCCAGGAAATAACCCATCGTTTAACAATCGAGTAAATAACAACGGACATCCTTTCAGCATCTGAAGGCCTAGCCCTACAGAAATAACCTGGGAGCCCAACGCCAGGCATCAGGACAGGCCTCGTGTGAGCCGGGGCCCCCGTTGCATTTTTCTATTTTCTTTTTTTTTTTTTGATCACTGAAGCACACGGAAACCATCCTAGCTGTTCCTTGCCGCTAGGTCATCCTACCCTCAGGAGGCCAAGAACGACCAGGTAACATTAACACTCACTCAACACTAGGTGTAACTCTTTGCTTCGCCTAGGTGCTGGATGCAAAGTGACACCGCCTCCTGCTCCCGACCATAGTGGTGGGGAGCACTCCAGTTACATGACATACTGCACCCTAGCATCGCATCTCTATATTTACAACGCGAAGGGCACTACCTACTCAAGCCCATCTATCGGCTGGTCAGTGCTTTTAATTGCATATAGTGAAGTAATTCACCATCATAGCTTTGTTGCAAGGCCCACCAAGAGCTATTCTACCTCATGTCAGCCCGCCTGTGTGTGCGCCAGCTGGGCTGTCCCCCCACCCCAGTAAACAGCCAATTCTTTGGAAAGACACCAACAGCGCGAGCTACAAATATTGGATAAGAATTAAAAAACTGGTCTGCAGGGCTCCCCAACTAGCTCAGGTTTCCGAAGTAGGGAGACGCGATAAGTCCTGCAGGCCACTTGTAGCATTTAATTTACAGGTCCTCGGTACAAATAGCACCATATAATCAGTACTTAATAGTAAATTAAGTGTGCGAAATAGGTGTTTGGAATTCACCAGGTTTAAGTGGGAGAGCACAAGCCTTTTACTTTTGGTAGCAGGAGTTGAAGTGTACAGAGCGCTGTGGCCGACTGAAACAGGTTCTGTCACAGAGGCAAAAACATTTACAGGATGCCCCAATACCCATACACATATTCAACATTTAAAATGTCACTGTGCTAAGATGTCACATCCTGATAAAGAAAAAAGGGGCACTGCCTTCCAATGGCACAGGGTATGAAGCCATAAATATTAGAGATATTCCAAAGTCAATCATTAAGGGGAAATTAGGCAGGTAGACAGGGAAATGCCGTTCAACGAATCCCGCGATACGAATAAGAGTATGAACAAGTTTTTTAATGATGAGATAAATCACCTCATTGAGTGACCATTCCAATCACTGATATATACAGTGAGCAATACACAAGATAGTCTTACCACCAGCACAGTATTTTAGAATAGAGGAACCGTAGACTTAATCAGTTCCTTCATTATTAAAAGTGGTTAGGGCATAATAGTTGACGTATAAATTCCAAGAGCATCTGGCCATCCTCCACCTTCAAAATAGAAGAAGCAGTGCATCAAGCTTGCCAAGAGGTCAGGTGATTCACTAAAGGGCCCAAAAGAGACAGTACTAGGCCATGTTTAGTAATTCATTAAGTGCAACTTTTAGCTCTCTTTGCAGCTATTGCTGCATATAAACAAGTTCCTCCCCTACTTCTCCCAGTAGTAAGGATTTTATGGAAGTTTGTAGAAGGTTCCCGCACCAAATATGTTGGGTTCTCCCAGGGATCTGCACAGTGAGCTATTTAAACGAATGCCTTCCACTACAAAGCCCCTGCATATAGCTGCAGGTCACCGTTTGTGCTGAGTTGCTACTACTTCAGCCCATAATTAGTGTGATGGAACCCCTATGTTTCATTAAGCCATATACCATCTTTCACAAGAACAAGGCAAAGATAACATGACCCCTACCTTCCTCGCCCAAGTTATTTCTAATTTTTGCCAGTCAGATTATCTTGTCCCCTGAAAGCCCTTTTCCTATATTTCCTTGCCAGATGAAAATCATTTCACACCCCTGCAGCAGGGCTTACATTGCAGATGAAGTCAGGGCACGCGAAGGGGACGTCCCGCGAGCGCAAACCAGGTACCACCCTTCGCTCCGGAGTAAGCATGCCCATGCCCCAAATTGCCCAGTGAGCGTGGCACCGATGTCATCTGTTATAACACAGACAGGTATAGGAGCGTAATGAATTGCCCAGAGTCATAGGAAAAGGGGAGCTAACGTGCAGACGTGGCCTACCGGGCAGCCTCCAGTTGCTGCCAACGTCAAAGCTGCACAGGCCACGAGCAGCATCCCCGCAAGGGGGGGGGGGGGGGTCGCAGTCTGGTCGCGCGGCGACTTGCACTAGGCGGACGGGCCATAACCCACGGAACGGACCATCAATCATGGTACACCTGCGCATTGTTAATAACACATAAGCTACATGGGCCGCGAGTAGCATCGCGCACACAAGGGGGATACAACAAATTAGGTCACGTGGTTGTATGCGCTGAATACTGGAACGAGCAAAATTGTATCCGCGCCCGCCCCCAGGAGCGCCGCGGATGGATAGCCTCCCTAGACGCACTGCCCATCTAGTCCATGCGCCTTGTCCCCCGGGCAGGCCGGGCCCGTGAAAGGAGAGATGTACCCGGAGGCCGAGGGCCTACATGCCAACATATCAGAAGAGCACAGAGTGAGATTTTTATAGGAAAATCGGGAGGGTGAGGCCTTGGCTCGGGTTACTGACAGTATGGGCTTTGGAAGAGTGCTGCTGCAGGATCGGACATTGGAAACGATACGCTTAATAATGAGGCTTTGTTGCATAATTTTACCCCTTCTAGCGCCCCTGCCACGCCACTCTGACTATTGCTGTTAGAATTAGCACGTTACCTAATACAAGGCCCTGTCAGCTGAAACCCCGAGGAATCGGGTTTCTGGGTGCTTGGATCGGGAGGCGGGAGACTAGCCCAGAAATCGGTAGTCTCCCGCCTGTGTCGGGAGGGTTGGCATGTCCGCGAGGGTGCCGAGGCACGGTCCTCTAGCCACGTGGCTCGACCCCCCCACCCTTAATGCGTCGCGCCAGGCTGCGCAGCAGTGGGGCACTAGCGCTGCCAGCACCTTCGGGGCGGGAGGCAGAGAGCCTGCCTAGAACGGCACAGGTTAGACACTGAAGGGGTGAGGCTGGCCACAGGGGAGTTCGTAAGGCAGGCACGCCGGTTGAGAACCCTCACCCAGACCCCCGGCCGATCCCACTCTGCACGCAGGCCCTAGACACCCCGCGGTGCCGCACGACAACGCCAAGGGTGGGGGGAAATACCACTGGGACGAGGTTACCACTGGTGGCCTGCGAATGGGATCTGGGTGGAGGGGGGGGCTCACCTCGCAATCGCGGATCCCCGACCGATGCGAGTCCAGCAAACGACGCGATCCAAAACAGTAACCTGCAGACCTGTTTACATCCTACGCACTCTGGACTACTTGGCACACGTTCTCTGCAGCAGGCGCAGTGACCCTCTGCACTAACTTCACCGGAGTCAATACCTCAACTGTACAACATGCTGATCTCTCTCTCAGGAAGAAAAATAATCACACGAGATATCTTGAAATTAAGTGAGGTATTAAGTAAGAGAGCCCCGTGCCCCGACCAGGGAAATCCTGCCATAATCCTAAAATCATCGATTTGGGATGCCACGATTCGAACTCGTGTGCGCCCTGGTTTCACAGCTGCGGATGTAGCGTGCTCACCACTCCGCACCTGATCTCTGTCCAAAAATAACACGCATCACATTGAGCTTGAGAGAATGAGATGGGAGTTGGCTTACCCGATTCGAACTTGTGACCCAGAGGTCACAATAGATGTCAGTGGGAAGCACTTAATTCGTTGCGCCATCTTGCTGCCGGGAATAAAGGATCCTCATCCGCGGCAATAATCGCCGAGACGTACCAGATAAGTGCCTATCTGTGAGGATTCAGTAGTCGCTGACTGGAAACCCCGCAAGCTGCCGAAATCAGAGCAGTGACTAGCCGCTTGGAGGAGACCGCGTGTGAGGCCGAGCCTGTGGGACGGGAGATGGGGGCAGGCGGCAGAGACATTGCGCTGCAGCCGCAGCGACATTTGTATCACATTACGATTCCTACACGGGGAGATATCTGTATCAAGTATCAGAGCGCTCATGCGCACCATTACCAATGAAAACATTCATTTTTGTTGGGCACAGGGAGCTTAAGCGATCTGCCCAAACTCGCAGGATGCTAAGCGCCGTTGCCCAGGCTCGAACCTGGTTCCCCAGCTGGGAAGTCCACCGCTCTAGCCGCAACGCTAAATCCTTACACGATGGCCTGCCGATGCCCGACCGATACTAACACACGCGCGTCCCAACCCCGCAGCACCCGCAACCTCTCTAGCCGGCGCTTGGGCCTGGCTTTGTGCCCGCAACCCCCCGCCCGTGGTATTCCGACCACAGGGCCCCGTCACCTGGTGCTGCCCAGGGACAGGGCCGGGGCGGGGAGGGGAGACAGGCAAACTCACCGCAAGCGAGGGGCTCCGAGGCTGCTGGGCACGCGAGGACCGAGCTGCAAGGCGAACGAGCGGACAAGAGGACGAGGAGGGGGCGGAGACAGTATATGTACCCCTGTCTCCTCCCTGCCCTCGCCGGAAGCCGCTATCAGTTGGGGTCTCCCCCGGACTAGCCCAGGGACTCGACCTCCCACCCCTGTGCCTTCCTGTGGCACTAAGGCGGCCGCCCTCCAAGGGGCGGGCCGCTGCGCAACCCCTCCCCCCGGGCAGCCTTACATTCCCCCAGTATCTGGAGAATTTTTTGTGGCATTCGCATGCGGTACATAGTGGCTCGTCTAGTTTTGCACATCAGTCCATACCCGCCCGCCATTCCCACAGTTGGGTGGCATCTAACGCCTTCTAGTGTTTTGTGATGTCCCTCTTTGCCAGTATAGTTCCCGAGCCAAACTGAGTTCTGTTGCCCTAAGGGCCTCCCATTTTGTCTAGGATACCAAGCAAGTCGATTTTGGGGCTGGCCTCCAATGTCTGATCCAACACATCCAAGGCCGTTGATTCACCAAAATGCTAGGGGTTGTGGAAGTGGCATCACATATTTTGCCCCAGCCCCTCGTGACATCACAGGAAGTGACCTTACACAACACTTAACTCCAGGAAGTGACATGACTGAAAAATAACGGTCGTTCAAAATTATAAGAGCTATCTTTTCAGGGAAAATGTTTTCTGTTAAGCAGAATTACATCTGAACAAGGTTAAAAAACATGGAAAAAAACGGAATCAGGCCTATTCCAAAGGGAGTGTGGTCCCACAGGAGACTTCTTCTTCCATGCTCTGTGGCTGTGCCCAAAAGTGCGGGAGTTCTCAGAGTAGTCACTGCAGGGGCGTAACACAGGCCCCCGCATCCCCTGTAGTGCGGGGGGGGGGCCCCTGAGCACTACACTTCGGCAGGAGAGCTCTTGATAGAGTCTGGAGGGAGCCCCTCCACATACCTTGCCGGGGCCGCCCCTCAATTATCGTTACGCCAGTGAGTCACTGGATCTCTGAACTTGATTCTAGAGTACATGTTAACGCCAAAATGCTAAACTTGTGCTGCTGGGAATATTATCTGTTGATAATCTACCAAAACATAACAAAATGCTATAAGATTTGTGGCTCGTGATTGGCATGGGGTTAGGGCCTGGAGCTCTAATATGGACTGCTATAGGCTTGAAAATTGTGGACAAGATGCAGCCCTAGTATACAGAGAGTATATGGGTCCAAGGAGGGGCTACATAGACATCCTGGGGGAATAGCAGAGTCAGAATAGTTTGTAGCTTAAGTGTAGAAAAGCTAAAATACGGCTCACAGAGATGAATGGGCATTGCCCCGCCCTCTTTTCCACTCTCCTCCACCACCATGCACTCAAAAGAAATTGCCAGTCGGCTGAATACAATGATAACTGATGTAGTCCTCTGAAATTGTGTAATCGTGAGACTATTTTGCTTATTGTACAAGAATTGCAATTAACTGATACTCTGTGGATTGTACTGATGTTTATTGTGATCATTTTGAAGAAAACAAGAACATTGTTTTTTTTAAAGATGCCAGAGGTATGTGCTAACCAAAGAATGGGTTTATTATGGGAGAATATCCTAACCACTGCTGCACTTTTATTTTATCATATATGGGCACACAATGTGGGTTTTTATGAAATTCATTAAAGTATTAGGGAATACAATATAAAATTTTAATGGTTGTTATAACACTTCTTCAGACTCTGACAGCAAACTCTGGCCATCTGATGGTGCTTTGTGGCATCTGAGGGACCCTTCGGTTATTGATTACATTTTCCTAGCCAAATGAAGGCACATCACAATAGCACAACCACAACAGATCAGAATAACAAAAGAGGCCACAATCTAACGCAACACAAAAACAAAACCACATCGCTGTGTAATTATTTTGTGTCAATGTATTATTGTGTTGTGCTGTAGGTATGTTGCTGCAGGGTTGTCATATTTTGTTGCACTGATATGCTGTTATGGAATACATCTCTTTACATCGCAGATTTTACTCCGCGATGCAAACACAACGCGGTTGTTACAACGACCGCGTTGTCACAACGCACTATCTTTACAGCGCAAGTTGTTACAATAACTTGCGCTAGATGGCGTGCTGGACTTAGGAATAGTATGATTTACTATTCCAACTCCAGTGTGAAAGTGTTTGAATAGTAAATCATACTATTTCTTATCCTAGAGCACCATCTAGCGCAAGTCCTTGTAACGACTTGCGTTGTAAAGGTAGTGCGTTGTGACAACGCCGTCGTTGTGAGGACCGCGTTGTGTTTGCATCACGGAGTCAAATCCGCAATGTAAACGTTGTTTCCCACTGTTATGTTGTTGTTGAGCAGCTGTATTATGTTGTTTTCCGTTGTTCTGTGTCCGTGTTTCAGTGTGTTGATGTTGCAGTGCATTATTAATGTTATTATGCAGTTGTGTTGTTGCTTTTTGTGGTTGTTGTTTGGGGGTATCTTCTGTTGCATGTTGTGTTGATGCGTTGCGAAGCATTATTGCACTGCTGTTGTGTTACTATACTGCTGAGTTGATGCCTTCGGTATCCTGTAATACTTCACTTAGTCTTGCAATCAATCTTCACAGTGCTGGAATACCCTTCAAGGAACACTCTTGCACTTCATAAACCATGTTATGTTATGTTATTAACATTTATACAGCACACGAATACCAAGCGGTGTCTTGGCGCTAACAGTCCTGAAGCGAGCTGGAGCACTATTCGTTAAATAGCCAGGTCTTAAGGGCTTTCCTGAAGGATGTCAAAGACGGAAGGCTTCTGATGGAAATGGGAAGGGTATTCTAGAGCTTCATAGCACCCACTGTGAAGCTTCTACCACCCCAGTTAGCCTTACAGAATCTCTAAGAGAGCATCAATGTTGCCCCTTCAGACCGGGGGCATCTGTTTGGAGAGTCCCAATGCAGTGACTGCCTCAGAATCTGGGGAGCAGTACAGTGTAGCACCTTATATGTAGTACATAGGCATTAAACTTAATGTAACACTTAATTGGAAGCCAACGCAATCTCTGAAGATGTTTTCCCACTAATTGAAACTTGGGGATCTCCAGCAGGAACCTTGCAGCGGAATTCTGGATCATCTGAAGCTTGTGTAACTGCTTCCCGGGCATGCCGAGATAGAGCCCATCGCAATAATCCAGTTTGGCAAGGACTAAGGAAGTAAGCACCGTTTTCCTGCTGTCTGCTGGGATCAAAGATTTTCTTGATCACATTAAGCAGGAAAAAGCTGGATGAAGAAACTGCTTTGACTTGAGCTTCGAAATTCAGTTTCTAATCTAAAATCACTCCCAGACTTTTGCTTTGGGGACCGGGAAAGGTACTGCTCCCAATTGGTCCGGCCACCAGATCTGCGTCCAGGTAAGGGAGTGGTTACCCATACGGATTATCTTAGTTTTTCCTGAGTTCAGCTTGAGACAGTGCGAGCTCATCCATGAGCCGGCTGCCAGCATGCAATCCCTAAATCTTTTTACTGGCGGCATGATATTTTTACAGACGGACAAGACAATTTGAGTGTAGTCCGCGTAAGATGTTAATGCCATCCCGAAGGATCTAATTAATACAGCCGATTCAGACATGTATACATTATAAAGTGAAGGGCTCATGGAGTATCCCTGATAATTAATTAATTTATTCATTAATTTGTGTGATCTGGTGTTACTGTGTTTCTTTTTGTCTTTTTGGTGTAACGTCAGCTGGAGTCCATCTCCTTAAAAATGCATAAACATTTTTATTTTATATTACCATTGACGCACACCTCCTTGTGTGAAGCAGTGAAAAGGTGTTTGCGCCAAGCACTACGCTATTTGCCACCAAAGGCAACCATTAATGATGACGGAAAATGTTTTGTGATCTGGGCCTGTATGACAGGTCGGTAGACAAAGAACGATGTCTCTTTTACGATTGCTGTGGTGGTCAGCAATTAGCAGCTAGGGTGTTATGTTTAGCAGAAACTTTCAAATAATTAAATTATTCCCAGGTTTGTCAAAAAAGGTTTCAACATGGATGCATAACATTTACTGAACCGGATGGTCCTGTAAGAGGGTATACTTTCAGTGTTTCTCCGAATAGCCATGGGTCAAACGTGCATATACAAGTGCAACGTGTACAAGTAAAAGATGCCTTATCAAAGCAACGGAAAACAAACAGAATCATTATAAAATATTTTCAGCAAGACACAATATGACATAACTGGGGCACGCAAAAAAGGTTTGTCTGCCTTCTCTGCACCATCTGTAAAATCGTTTTTCTGTGAGATCTTGTTTGGAAAAATCTAAATTAAAGAGAAGCAAGGCAAACATATTTTGATGTGGGCAATGGCTAATCCCGCAACAACAAACCAATGTAATCTAAATATTTTCTAGGTTCAGATGGCAGCATCTATCTGTGAAGAGATGATGTTCCCTGTCAGAGACAAGTGCATTATGCGTGGAACGCCCCACACCTACCATGTGTTACTGTCAGAAGCAAAATATTAGTCATGCCACTCTTCACTCTATTTATGAAGCTGGTTTTCAAGCTGCTCCCTCAAGTGCAATGGAAGTAAATAAAAATAAACTGCTTCCATGGCTGTCAAAAACTTGGCGTATTATGCACCGGGGAGAAATACTGTTAAAGTCGAACAGGCCATATAGGGGTACTAATCAAAGACGTCAGTAAGGGTGACCGGCGGTAGCAACTGGTACCACTGGGTTGCTCTTTCTCTTGGCAATGTCCTAATGTCCTTGCTGCACCTATCCCAGGGGTCAGAAAGGGAGTGACGGGAACAAAAATTGAACAGACTTGTTAAGACTTCCTTCTTTTTTCTGTAGTTTACCCTGATGCCCATGCCTTAGAGCCTCAGCAGCAAATAAAAGGCTGTTCAAAAGACAAGGGGGCAGATTTACAAGAACTGACGCGTCAGTTAATTTGCGACACGTAATAAACCCCTTTGCGCCACTATGGATGCGTCGCATTTACAATGCAGCTTACCGTGGCGCAAGGATAGAAAGATGCATGGCGCATCTTTTGGAGTAAGGGCAGAGCATTGCTGGACTCGTCTCACAAGCACGACGCAACTCCAGCAATGGTCGGGAATACCTATTCATCATGCTGCATCACTCCTTACGCCTGCCTCAAGCAGGTGAAAGGTTTTGACGGAGTGGTGTCGTAAAAGTGACTCAGTGAAATCTTGTAGATTTCACTGCGTCACTTTTACGAGGCTTTCTTGCGTCGGAACACCCATCCTGCATACATTATACCTGACGCAGGTATAATGTAGCACAGGGCTTTACAACGTGACACATCTCCCTAGATGCGTCAAGTTGTAAATTTGTTGCAACGTGGTGTTTACGACGACACTGCGTTACTGAGGTGACACACTGGCTGCAAAAAAGTTGTCGCAAGGGGCTTGTAAATCTGCCCCAAGAGGACAAAACCCCTGTGAGGTCATCAGGTGTCAAAGGTTGTATAATGTCCCTTCTGAGACAACCTTTTGAAGCTGCCTGGAGGGTGTGGTTGCAGCGTCCTTATAGGCACCAGGAGGTCAGAGAGTTCACGGGATGCAGTTATACAGCCTGAGTGTGTACAAGGGCACCCCACAGCACCGGTCCTTTGAAAAGTGATGCAGCTCATTATTGTACAGTGTACCCAGCTTGAGGTCTCCCTCTGTAAAAATCTACATAAGCTGAGACTCCTTGTAAAAGACTCCGAAATCAGCAGACAGTATTTAAAATACGCTACTTGCCTCTTTCATCTTTCTTTGTCACATCAACTTCTCACATTACCCCCCCCCCCCCCATTATATCACATTTTGTATAACGCCGGTAAGTTCCCAATGCTGCTCTTACTCTGTGAATTGCCTCCTCCTTACTTTTCTACGTCTTCTGCCCATTCCTACATATCATTCTCTCCATAAACACCTTCAAACTGGAACCAACCCATTTTGGAGAATATACACTCAAAGGTGGTCATTGACTGTGAAGTTGTGGGATTGCCTCTGTACTGTATTTGAAAAAGTACCTATGATCAAGCATGGGTCAGTCCCCCCCAGCCTCATTTATCACACACTACACTGACAAACGTAACATGATCAACTAGTTCTTAAGCAAAAGCATGGTAACTCGAAAATAACATGCACAGCGACAATCTTACAGCTATCCCAGCACCAATCGCATCATGCAACATCCCTTAATGGTCTTCTTTCAAGTGCCTTTCAACCCCAGTACTCGCCCACATTCTGTACTCCCTAAAAGCCACGCCTTATGAAGATGAAGTCTTACCATCATCCTTCTTCAAAGCCCTCTTTAGAGAAGCTCTTTCACTCCTACTCGACAGCTACACACCTCCTTGCAAGGAAATGCCTCTTTTTGCATTATTTCCCCAAAGTTTTGGACTAAAGGTGCTGTGTTTTCAACTCTGAGAGTGCACTGAGGCTTGCTAACCAGACATCCGTGCCAGCGCTCTGACCCTTAAAAGTGCATGTTTGATGGATTGTACCCAATTGCTATTCCTTTTTTGTGGGAGGGCTGGGCAGATACACAAACGTGAAGGCCTGATATACTTCTGAATGTTGATGTTTATTTGTAATTTTGTGCAAAGAAATGAAGGTTTTGATAAAAATGGCAGCTTTTGGGCAACTCTGTTGTCAGTCTGTATTATATACTAAAATGTGGTTGATCTTCTCTCCTTCTACCGGTTCTTCTTTCAAGATGGCTCCACCCGGAGTCTCAAAGAAATAAAAGCAGTGGTAAGTATACAGTTGGAAATGCTCCTTTCCTCTTTAGCCATCACCACCCCTGTATTTGTGCATTTACAGCTGGGGTAGGGGTTTCCTTGGGATAGTGTTGCACCTGGGTGTAAATTTATCATGCACCTAGTTGATGTGAGGTGTTTGATCCCCTGTTCCTATAGGCCCCAAGTTTTCTTCCCTTCCTTTTGCTGTCCCAGTGCTTAGGATTCATGCCAGGTTAACTTTACCTGAAACCAAGCACTCATTTCTCCAGTCTATGACAGTACCTTTATAATATAAGGTCAGGTGTGCAGGTGAAATATAGGGACACTCCCACTCATTTCAACCGATGCAAGATAAAGCAAAATGCAGTGCGAACCCAAAGACAACCCTACACAGTGACCTCTCCCCTCCCCAAACATTCACACACCCTCCCCTTCAACACTCACCACTATGCCGCAACTCTTCTGAGAGGCAGCGGCTCACCAGCGTCCTCCAACAGTGTCCGCCATTCCTCACTCTAGGAGCCAGCGTCCTCCAACAGTGTCCGCCACTCCTCACTCTAGGAGTCAGGGTCTCGTCCAGGCTGGCGGCATCTTCCATCAAGTTTGCTTCACTGGATGGCTTCTCCCGAGGTTGCGTCTTGTGTCCTCCGTCTTCTTCTTTTCAGGCTTTCCTCTCGCCCTCTCTCTGTCCTGCCATGGCACCTTTACTCCTCCTCCTCCCCCAAGGTATTGGTCCTCACCAGTGATTGGTCCGTCTCTCTGTCCCAAAAAGCAGTGGTTCTTTGTTAATGTTGTTGATTGCTGTGTGCTTCCTGGTTTAACCCCTTCTCTCTTTCTTTTACATGTGTTCTGATGATGTCGGGAGTAGGCGGTGTGGACTCGGGGACATATGCGCGGCAAGTAGGGGGGCTCGGGCCTACTTCCTCAAATTTACTTACCTATTATTTTAACGTGGATCACCAGGGCTGGAGTACTTATTGTGTCACCCTGTATGTGACAATGAGATAACATGTCTTCCAGCCTGCCACTACAGACTGGCAGAGCAGGTTTAAAATTGTTAACTCAACGTTGTCATTTATACTAATGGTAACGCGTAAGCCTGCTTTCTTAATATTTATTTCCCCCACAAAAGCAGACCTACTGCTGATGCATATTAAAATGTAGGACATGTAGTTTTATATATCCTAATAGTAAAACTCCCAAATTGTCGTTTTTACAGTGGAAAGGCTAGTAGCCCCATTGGAGAGTACAAGGTATCATGCTGACAACTCAGTTGTGCTAACTTCTGAATGGGAATACTAAAGTTAGTACTTCAAGGTATCAAAGTGATAATTACACTAAAGCCGCCTCAATACCCAAGTCGAATATAATGTAACTTTTTAAGAAATGCAACCTTTAGAATTTTTCACTCTGTTGCCCACATTTTCCAGTAGCCATTCACAGATGCTGGCCACAAGACAGCCTTCTGTCCTCCAGGGGAGAAGTGTGAAGGATTGGAAAGAATAGAGGACTAGCGTTGAAAGATGTACAACCTCTCTCTGGCAGGAAGTCACACAGGGTGTGAGACCAGAAGACAAGCTTCAAAGAGGAAGCAGCCGTTGAAAGGCAAATGGTGGACACACACAAGACGAACTGCTCCTTTGTTAAGGTAGACAGATTGGCATCGGACATCGGGGACAGAGAGGGGAAACCAGTTGCCAAACTGATTTTCCCATGGGCATGTAGCCTTCAGGTAGCCTCACCTCTAGGATGGGTTACCAAGCTCCACAAACCAAGAGAGGTGGTCTGCTAGCTTGGGAGCAGGAACAATAGTGCACTCTGGGATACCTTCAACTCATTGTCATCCAGAGTACCAGTACCTGTATGAAACTCAACACTACCAAGACTGAATTCCTCCTGTTACCCAACAAACAACAGCTAATCAAAAGCTAGCTCACAAATTTGACCCTAGCTTAATCAACCCTTATTTACCAAGACTCTTTTTCAAGGAAAACAACACCAACAACAGTAAGACAGAATGCTACAACTACTCCTTTAAAAAAAAAAATAGAAATGTAAACAATTCCTCACTAAAAGCAACTTCATAATTCACATTGAAGTCCTCCTACTTTCACATCTGGATGTAGTCAACACCATGATCCACTGCTTCATGGATTCCACAATGGACGACGGAAAATCATCCCTGTGTCAAAGCATGCCTCTACAAAGGCCACAATAAATTCACCTACATCGTCAACACAGTGATGAAACTCCACTGACTCTCCTTTCATGTCCATATCATTTTTAAGACCAGCTGAATCACTTACATGGTCACTAGGAATGGCACTGCAGATTAGATAGCCAGCAAACGAAACATCTTGAGTGAATCATGAAATACGGAGAGCCAAGACACTGGCAGTTTGAAGCCAAAGCTTCCTAAACTGGAAAAAACAGGAAACCTGTGAGGGCAGAGGCCAGAATAGGGTCCGTTGATAACTCAGCTACACACACAAACCATTTTTGTGTGTTTCTAATGAATCTCACTTGTAAAAAAACAAAAAGTCAATCACCTATATTCCCAGTTTCTATTTGTGTCTGGATTTGATATGCAGAGGTTGTTAGACGTTTTCCTCAATGCATGCAGACACAGGGTAAACCTAATAATATCAACGAAAGATTCCAGGAAACCCAGTACTCTGTCTTCGAAGGCGTCGTCCCTGACACTGAATGGCACATTGCGTAACTTGTGCTTAATTGGGATAGCATCTTCCTTGACTATAATAAAATGCTTAAAGCCTTTAATACATTCCCATCTGTCTCCAAAAACCTTCACAAATCTGTTGTACGATGAGACCAAACACTCACCTTGAGGAGATTCATTAACCACAGAGACTTGCTCTAATGTCCCAGGTCTAAGAGTCATATCAAACAAGCCCTGATGATACCAACTCAGAATATTGAGTCCTTTCTTCACCACATAGACCTTACCCTGAATATGCATGTCCTTAAAAACAAGAGATGTTACAATAAACTATGTTAAATCAATCTTCCTGCCTTCATAAGAAACAGGACTTCTGTCTGGTGGATTGAGAGGTTTGTTTCCCCAGCATCTCTCGAACAACTCCTCAGTAATCATAGTTATACGTGCCCCTGAATCCACCAACAGTTAAAGAGACTTGCCATCCACCAGCACATCAACCACATGATTGACACAATCCTCAGAATGATCTTTAAAAACGACTCCAAAATCAGTTAACAAACTCACAACCTCACACACAGGATCAAACTTATCTTCTTCGGTATACACAACATTAACGTGGCCACGAAACCCACACATTTTTGCAAAATGACCTTGTTTGCCACACTTGCAACAAGACGCATTCTTGGCAGGACATATCCTAGAATTCGGAAAATGAGAAGGAAACCCACATTTTGTACACACGTTCTTCGAGTATGATCCTTTTTTTCTCAGCTTTGATAGGGACGTACCTATTTCCTTTTTGCTCAGACTGAGGTTTGTCTTTATCTCCATGTGCTTCGTCAAGTTGATCTTTACAGTCCTTCACAACACCAACATAATTTTTTTCTGGTTCAAGTTCTCTCGAGGCTTTTTAAGAAAGTTCAATACTTTTGACTATGGTAATAGCTTCTTGTAAAGAAGGGTTCTTTAGGGTAAGTCATTTTTCTTGAACTTTCTTGTCTCTACAATGACCAACAATTTGATCAGGAATGAGTTGAGAGGTGAAATGCTCAAATTCACACTCTGAAGCAAGGATGCGCAAAGCTGCTACGTAAGACACAATACTTTCATCGTTGTCTTGCTCTCTTGTAAAATATTTATGTCCGGCTACGACTAAACTACTTTCTACAACAAACTGTTTCTTCAGCATTCTCACTGCTTGATCAAATTTATTTAATTCATCTTCTCCCTCAACTAAATCTAGAGGAGGAAGATGTTCTAAGACAGCTTGGCCCTCAACCCCGAGATTATGCTCTAGAATGAATAGTTTCCTCTCTGCACTAAATCTTGTACCCCCATAGCACCTAAATATTTCACCAACGCTCTATATCTATCCTTCCACTTAACTGGTGGATCACCTGGAAGCTGTAAAAAAGGTGGAGGAGTTTGTACAATCTGCATAATTAAAGTAAGGTCACACACTTAAAATTGCAGTAAAAGTATAAAAATGTTAAGATTCCACCTGCAAGGAACGTAAGATCACACACTTAAAATTGCAGTGAAAATGTAGAAATATGGAGGAGGAGCCTAGCGCGCAACCAAGATGGCCGCGTAGGTGCGAGGCTCCCGAGGACCTCCGCGACCTCCTGAATTAATCCTGGCGATATCCTGTCCTTGTTGAGGGGACTGTGTCGGTGAACCCGAGCTGAGGCGCCACCCGTTTTTTGGGCTCGAATCGGACCCCGAACACCGGTGGGAGCATCGATTGAAGGTTGCGGCCTTCTCCTCGCCGGCCCCCCGGATTGGAGTAGTGGGGCGATCCGGGGACGAAGTGAATAACAGCGGCGAGCGGGGCTGGGCGACTCGCGTACCCCGCACTTTCACTTTCGCTTTTGCGCCCTCCTTGCCTCAGGCGGGGTCGGGCTGCGGAGCGGGGTGCGGTGGTGTTGCCTTGTCCAGGTGCCCGGCTGACCCGCCGGCGGTGGGTTGACCCGCGGCCCGGTGGTCGCCCCCGCCCCCCCCCTGACACCCGTGATTTGGTGTGGCGGCCCGTTTGGAGATCTTGGCACGACGGTGGAAGGGCCAGCATGTCCACCAAACAAGATGGCGTCCGGGCGAAGATGAAGACAACCCGCCGTGGCACGGCGCACCAGGCCAATAGTATGGATCGCTATACGCTCCAGAAGGGTTCTCCGGAGACATCGCGGTCATCTCTGGTGGGCCCGACGGAGGCGCCTGCCCAACTGGTGGATCTGACCCTCCGGGACGTCATGGGCGCCATCGCAGAGATGAAGGCCTCAGTGGACCAGCGTTTCGATACCTTGGCGCAAAAAATTGACTCGGTCCTGGTGGATGTGGGCCTTGTGAGGGCAGACTTGTCAAAAACGAACGACCGAGTTGACTCCCTGGCCCACACCACAACGAGCCTCACTACGGACGTGGTGGCCCTCCAGAAGGAGGTGCGCCGGCTTGGCCAGGCGAGCGCCCTGATGGACCGGCGACTGGAGGATTCCGAGGGTCGGGCCCGGAGGAACAATGTTCGCATTATTGGTGTGCCGGAGGGCCGAGAGGCGGAGGCGGCAGATCTCTTCGTGGAAGAACTGATCCTGACCCATCTCCAGCCCCGGGGGCTGAGTAAGCTTTTTGCGGTGGAGCGTGCCCACCGGGTCCCTGGGGGCCGCCCTAAGACCGGTGCCCCGCCGCGGCCTATTATTGCCCGGATTTTTAATTTCCGGGACAGAGACGCCATCCTCCAGACCTCCAGGCAACAGGGACCGGTCAGGCTGGACAACATGGATGTACACTTCTACCCAGACTTTACTCCGGCGGTCCAGAAGCAGCGACAGAGCTTTCTTGGTATTAAACGTCGCCTAAGGGACCTAAACCTCAAGTACTCAATGCTCTTTCCGGCTAAGCTGAGGGTGGAGGTGGATGGCCGTACGCACTTCTTCGACCGGCCCGAGGTGGCTGGGGACTGGTTAGATACTTTGCCTGGAGATCGGGGTGGGGGGGGCGCGGCTGGCGGGGAGGGCCCGCCGGATCAGAATTGAGGGGTGACTGTATAGGCCTTGCTCTGGATACTGTTCCTTTACCATATATTGCTTTCGTATGTTCCCCTCCCATGGAGGTCGGGTGGGGTCTGCTGGGGGCTTCCCTCCTCCTCGGGGGGACTAGTTAGTACTTAGCTATGGGGCGACAGGCACACTGCACTTTGGGGGGGCTGTCTGGGCTCATGCAGGGGTGCAGGGAGGGGGGAGTTCTGTTGGGACCGGGGGGTGGGGGGGGTGTGTTGTTTGTTAGCACCGCAAGGCAAACCCGCAACTGTTTTGTTGTTTTTAAGATGCTCGGTGGGGGGCGACCGATTGTTTTGACTTATGATGGGGGGTAGGGATTTGATTGTGTTGTCATGGAATGTTAACGGCCTGGGGGATAGGATTAAGCGTGGTGTGGTCCTGCAGTATTTAAAACGTATTTCTCCAGATGTTGTCTTCCTGCAGGAGACACACCTTATAGGTAACACCTTTCATGCAATGAATCGGCGGGGATATCGTTTGGCGGCCCACTCCGGCTTTACTTCGGGCTCGCGGGGGGTGGGTATTATGGTCAAGAACTCGCTCCCGTTGGAGATTGACGAGGTGCGCCATGATGAGAGGGGACGTTACACTGTTCTGGTGGGACGAATGGAGGGTAGAGTGTTTACCTTTATATCAGTGTACGTCCCGCCTGGGTTACAAGCCACTACATTTGCGGACCTGGGGCGCCTCCTTCTGGACCTTCCGGGTGGCCTGTTGGTGGTTGGAGGGGACTTTAACGCGGTTGCCTCTGGGTCTATGGATCGCCATCCCCCTAGGGACCTCCCCCGGGCACAGGCGTGGCTGCCCGGCCTTTTAGACACGCTGGGCCTGGTGGATTGCTGGCGCTTAAAGCATCCCGTATTGCAACAGTACACCTTCCACTCGGGGGCCCATGGTAGCCTCTCGCGGCTTGATTACATCCTTGTCCCGGCGGCCCAGGCAGGGAGGGTGGGGGAGGTGCGCCATTTGGCACGGGGTATCTCAGACCACTCCCCATTGTTGTTGCATTTCGATGTCTTCCCGAGGGGGGATGGCAGAGTGGCCCCGATCAATGCATGGTATTTGCGCGACCCCACCATTCGTGCCGACTTGATCAAATCCTTACAGCGCTATTTCGATGAGAATGTGGGGTCGGTCCCGTCTGCCATCTCCCTGTGGGAGGCTTTCAAGGTGGTTCTTAGAGGGGAGGCCCTCTCCTTTATTTCCAATGCCCGGCGGCGCGAGCGGGAGGAGGTGACCCGGGTTGAGGCCGAGATTGCAGAACTGGAGGGTGACCTGGGGAGCGGGGTAACAGACGCCAAGTTGCATGTTTTGCACTTAAAGCAGGCGGCCTATCGGGCCCTCGTCACGGAGGCGGCCAGGGGCCTCAGTAGAGAGCAGCAGGGGCGATTGTATGATGTGGGTGACAAGGCTGGCAAATTGATTGCGTGGTTGGACAAGAGGGAAAGAGCGAGCCGCGTGGTGCCTTTGATTGAGAGCGTGGATGGTGTGTGCGTCACTGAGCCGGAAGCCATTGTCTCCTGCTTCACGGATTATTTCCGCGAAGTCTACTCCCCGGTTTCTCCCTGCTCGGAGGAAGATTCCCATGCCTTGCTTCGGGACATCGCACTGCCCTCCCTTACGGTGGAGGACAGGGATTCGCTGGATGCCCCGCCCACCTCGGACGAAATTGCCTCGGCTATTCGCTCGGTTGCATCCGGCAAGGCCATGGGCCCCAATGGTATTCCCATTGAGCTATACAAGCTACGCCCGGATGTGTTGGCGCCCCACCTGCGCGCGATGTTCCTTGCGGCCCACTCGCAGGGCTCCCTCCCGCCGGACCAGCGTCTGGCTACAATTGTGGTGATCCATAAGGAGGGGAAGCCCCGTGAGCGGGTCACATCCTATAGGCCGATTTCGCTTCTGAACGCGGAGCCCAAAATCCTCGCCAAGGTGTTGGCCAACCGGTTGGTTGGCGTGGTGGGCGATTTGGTCCACCAAGACCAATCGGGCTTTATACCACACCGCAACACGGCGCTTAATCTGCGGCGCTTACACGGGGTGCTCGCGCGTGTCCCATTTGTGCGGGAGCCGGCCATCTTGGCGTCCTTGGACGCCACCATGGCGTTTGATACGCTCGAATGGCCATATATTTGGGCGATGCTGGCGAGGTTTGGGTTCGGCCCGGGTTTCGTCAGCTGGGTCAAATTGCTATATTCGGGCCCGTTGGCGCAGGTGGTGGTGAATGGGCGAGTATCTGCCCCATTCGCGCTGGGGCGGGGCACGCGACAGGGTTGTCCCCTGTCGCCTCTCCTGTTCGCCCTGGCCATGGAGCCCCTGGCGGAGTGGTTGCGGTGGCACCCTTCTATCCGTGGTCTCCGCTGGACCCCCGAGCATGAGGACCGCGTGTCCCTCTATGCTGACGATATCCTTTTGTATCTCGCCTCCCCGCGCAAGTCACTGATCGTCCTGGTTGATGTTTTGCGCTCCTTCGGTCGCAACTCAGGCCTGGTCATCAACTGGGCGAAATCCTGTGTCTATGTGCTCTCCGGGGAGGCCCCGGTCTTGCCACGGGACTGTCCGATCCAGATTGCCTCCCAGGGTTTCCGGTACCTGGGTATATATATCACTCTTGACACGGAGGCCCGCTATGAGCGGAACTTGCTGCCCCCCCTCCAGCGTCTGAGGGAGGACGTGGTGCGCTGGCGGCGTCTGCCGCTCTCGCCGCTCGGCCGAGCGGCCTTATTTAAAATGTTGTCCCTGCCGCGCTTCCTCTACGCCCTCCAGAATACCATGGACCTGGTCCTGGCACGCTACTTTCGCGAGGTGGAGGGCCTCCAGCGGCGCCTGTTCTGGGACGGGAGGCCGCGTATTGCTCTGGCTAAATTGACGCTCCCGTGGTACGATGGAGGGGTCGCCCTCCCGGACATCAAACGGTATTACTGGGCCTCCCAACTAGCTGCAATTAATCATGGCCTTTACGGGCCCGCCTTGAACCCGGCATTTGAGATGGATAGGACGCTTCTGCCCGGTGGCGATTATAATCGAGCGCTCTACTCTGGCGCGCCCGACTCCCGTTTGACGGGACCGACGCGTGTCATGGTGCGTGTCTGGCACGCGGCTAATGCAGCTATGGGGTGGAAGGACCGTTTGACCCGAGCGTCTCCGCTGTATGCATCTGAGAGGTTGGGCTCCCTGTGGACGTCGAAGGGCTTCGAGAAGTGGGACACGATCGGAATCAGCACGGTGGGAGATCTCTGGACGAGGGGGGGATTCAAAACTTTTGAGACGCTGCAGGCGGAGTTTCAGCTGCAGGGCAGTGATTACTTTCGGTACCTACAGGTCCGCCATGCGCTGGGCTCCGTCTTCCCGGATGTTGCATCCATTCCGGAGTCTTCCCCCCTGGAGGACAGAGTGCTAGATGGCCATGTCCCGGACAGCACGATCTCCCTCATATACAAAAAATTGATTAACGATAGATCGTGTCTGCTGACTAGTCTCCGCGAGGCTTGGGTTGCCGACGGGCTGGAGCTGGACGACGAGGATTGGATCTCCGCGGTGGCCTCTCCGAAAGAGGTGGCCATCCCGGCTCGCCTTCGTTTCGTCCAGCTCAAGATCCTTCACCGGGTCTACGTGACGGGGCCAAGGCTCTTACGTATGGGTTTTGCCGGTGATGGAATGTGTAAGCGTGGCTGTGGTGCGTTGGCGACTTTCATGCATATACTGTGGGAGTGCCCGAAGGTGGAGCGATTCTGGCGTGGTGTGCATGAGGTTCTACGAATGGTTACGCGTGTCGCGCTGCTGCCTGAAGCGAGGAGATGCTTGCTGAATGTCTGGGAACCAAATGACTACTCGGTCCCGCAGGCGCGGTGGGTGACTCTGGGATACATGATAGCCAAGCGTGATATTGCCCAATTGTGGGGATCCCAGAGGCCCCCTGCGGTGTCGGCCTGGAAAGAGCATATGGATTGGTGTATGTTTCGTGAAAAGGTGGTGTATGTGGCGAGGGGTAAGCCTGGGGCGTGGATGAAACTCTGGGGCCCCTGGAACGCCTACCGCGGGGGTATTTGTGAGCCGCCGCTGCTACCGGCGGCCTCGCCGGCTCCGTCTCCCTAGATGGCGCCCCTCCCTTGGCCGCGGGCGCGCGGTCCCCCAGTCCCTGATCTACTCCCGTCCCCCTCTTCAGAATTTTGCTGCTGGTTTGGATCCCCCACTTATGGAGCACGTGTTGTCACTTTGGATCGAGGGTTGCCTTGCGGTTGTGGTTTGTTTACGTTGTTTTGCTTTAAGAAAATGGAACCGTACTGTGGGCATGGAGCTGTGAGGCCTGCGCCATTGATCACTCCTGTCTTCCTACTGTGCACCGCTGAGAAAGTTTTTTGCTGTATGTATGTAATATGCTTTTGATGCTCTAGCGGCCGGCCGTGTGGTTGTAGGCCCATACCTGTAACTTCTATAAACTGCAATAAACGGTTTCAAAAAATTAAAAAAAAGAAAAAAAAAAGGAAATGTAGAAATATAAAAAAATCCACCTGTAGAACAAGAAAGATTAAGATTTACAATTACTTTTGGACAATATTACTATAATAACTGAGACTTGGATGACAAAATTATCTTAATTACGAAGCACCAAAATATTATGCAAAATACGATGAGAGAAAAACCAAATAAGACAAAACGTGGAGAGCCAACTGAAAATAAATGGTCTTCTGAAAGGGAAATCCACTCAAGCTGTATTTCTGCAAGAAAATGCTCCCCCTTTTGAGCAGCACCACGAAGACACGTGTACGCATCTTCTACCAATAACTTCCGCGTCTTCCACTACAGTCTGCGAGGCAAAGTAACTTGGGGAGGCTGATAGGCAAACAGACGAATACTTAAATGCGGCGCTCCCCTTCTGCGTAGGCGGAAACAGGTCGAAGAGTATGAGATCCGCGTCCAATGACGTACAATACACTGCGCCGCTCACCTTCACCAGAGAACCTCCGACAGTGCAGCAAAAGACAGAGTGGAATGTGTGCCGCTTCCTTTCACCAGAAATGACGTGCGCGGAGACTGCAGCTGTGACCTGTTGCTCTTCTTCGCTAACTCCCACAGAGTATTCCAACACGTCATCAGAAGGAGAGAGCTGTTGGGAGGGAACGATCTCCGTACCTGTAAGTCGCTGTGCAGACAGTACGGGAGATCGGAATCCTCAGGCACAGCAGACGCTGACAGTGCTCAGGATCCTCAGGCATAGCAAACGCTTACAGTGCTCCCTTTCCTGTACACATGAGAAGATCTCAACGCACAGCAATGTTTGAAAATACAACTCACGGTTTCTTTCCCCTTAATTCTTTGAAAGTTCGCAGCATCAGGAAACTGAACAAATTGAAGGCAGCTTGACAGCAACGAGGCGAAACGTAGGTTTTGGGATACAGCTCTCCCACTTTTCCTTTTATGATGCAACGTCTCAAAAGGAAGAAACTTCAGTACCAGAGTCTTGGATAGATGGCTCTAGAAAAACGGAAAAACCAGTAGAAATAGCCAGACTGCAGACTCAAGACACAGGAGAGTGCTTCACACGTGGGTGGAGAGAGGAACAGTAAAACTGGTCGCCAAATTTGTAGTGATTACACTGAGACAGGTAAGTGTAAGAGCAGATACTTTAATGACTGTTCATCTCCACAGCTTCCAGGAACTAATTGGCTCCTGGCATTCAAAATAACACATTCTATTACCATGACAATGACATCATACATAGTACAAGGAAGAGAGGTAACAAGCTTAAGAGAAACTACTACACCTTGTTTACCATCATTGGTGCTCAATCGAGAAGTCAAGACCTATAAGTAAAGTGAAGACTAAATCAAAACAATTATCATATTTGAAATGAAGATGAAACTCTCCAATCTGAATCATACTTTTTTAATGAAAGATCAATACTTTAATACTATCTAAAGGAAATAAATATATGTGCAGTATGAAAAATAATCAAACCATGTATTATCACACAAATCAGATAAGCAAAGTATAGCACAAAGAAATGCAGTTAAAACTCAGGGCATCAAGCTGCACAAAATATGTACAGTTGGTAATCACTAACTTATCACAGAGAAAGCACAGTGGCTTGTGTGCCGCTTGCCACAATATGGTGACTCTTTTACCACTGTAAGTAGCCAGTAAATGATTGCAAAAACAAGACATTTTTAAAAATCACAGAATATAAAAGGCGTAATCTATATTTTAACTCAGTATGATCAGTTACCTCCATGTTTACAGTCAAAGGTTATAGAATTGTAAGATATGTATATTTTCTAGTTCAGGGTCCTCTCAATTTCTTTAAAAAATGTATAACTTGCAATCTAGCTCCAAATCGAGGGATAGATCTAGGCTATGATGGAGGGCAGATCTTATTCATCGGGGAAAACATTGTAATGCCTTTGTACACTTATGAAGGAGGCAATAAGATGGAGGCAAGTAGGATGAAAAAAGGACAGGTGGGGAGTCTCATGAGGTGAAAAAAATCAACAACAAAATATGGTGCATGAAATTGGGATATTAATTGAGGGAGTAGGGTCCCACCTAACGTAATAAACACCATCCTTGTTAGGCTGAATCACTCAAGTCACCAAATTAACCTAAGCTTAACACCCTGGTTGCTAGGGCACAGAATAGACAGGCTTGTAAAGAATCTGTGCAGTACCAATACAGAAATAGAGTCAAAATACAGCATGAGGAAAATCCCAAACCAATTTAGAAAAATAGTGGAAATTGTTATAAGTAAATTGACACCAAAATGACAGAAAGCCAGAATTGGAAACTGGAGTTATGAATTTTGAAAGTTTAAGGTTCAAAATAGAGCCAAAAAGCGTTAAGCACCAACCGCATTATTCTGGTCTCATTTGATTGGTACCTAAGTGCTTATTAAGGCCGACATCAATGGAGCGCGGGTTGGATATAGAAACCAAGTTCGACAAGTGGAATGCAAGTAAAAATAGTCAGTGGGGCAACACAGCCAACTGTTTCAGAGGAGGGCTCCATGTCATCAAATAACCGCTGGAAGAGGTCTCAGTGAAGCTGTTGATTTTTCGCAGGAAAGCTTAGAACAGGATACATTTATATTTCGCCCCCAGAAAATATCCCTCGGCAGACCAATATTTTTGGCGCCTTTTCCAAGTTAAGATTTCTACGTTCAGACTTGGTCACTTTTTTGGAGCTCGAATTCTTCTAGTTAGGCAACACTGCTGGCTATAGCCAGAGAGAGCTTCATGATGCATGATCCCTTCACCGTAAGGTTTAAATGATCTTGATTTGCTGCTGCAGAAAAGCTCTGAGAATGAGCAACCAGGATCTTCAGCCCAGCAGCAATTCACCCTCATCAGATCAGCTTGGCAGGTTGGTCTAGGCCTTACAGTGGTTTTTGGAGCCAAAAAGATCTAAGTCCCAGGTTTCAGGAGATGTCAGGAGGAGTACACTCTGACACAGTGCAGGGTCCAGGACTTCAGGAAGAGCACTTGGGAGTCCGTACTCACTCCAGCAGATGCCATGAGCAGTGACCAGTGCAGGTCCAGTTGTAACTGCTCAGTTGCAGGAAAGGCCTCTTGCAGCTTGTTGTGCACCTGTACCTTGAAATGTAGGTCAGCCTTTGACCCTTAAAGTCAACTTTTTATACTGGGTAGACAAGAGAGAGCAGGTCCAGTCTTCTAGGCTCTTTTCAGGTCTCAGACATCACCTACAGTCCTCCTCTGATCTTCCACAGGTCCAGTAGTGTTCTGAGGAGGGTACTGTGGGTGCCACATTTGTGCCCGGCACCAGTCTGTGGGTGAGGGTGACTCCTGGCTCCTCCCTATCCAATGGGTTAAAAGTTCAAATGGGTTACCCTACCAATTTTTGCTGCACTTTTGATGTGCCCTACTGCAAACAATCCCACAGTGCCCCCTCGCTGCATGAATCCAAGATGGTGAAACCCTTCTCCCCTTTATAAGAGCCTGTGTGCCCACCAAAGAGGTATGGCCAGAGAAAAGAGCAACCCCTTCTTTGTGGTCACTCTAAACCAGTTCTGAAGCAGCTCCTCTCCCTGTAATTGGAGCCTGCCTAGTGAGGGAAACAAAGAAGTACTCTCCCCAGGTGTCAGCTATTATTTTCCTATGAAAGGATATATCTCTTTAATGTTAATCAGGTTCATGGGAACTTTCCAATTGGTCATTCTGCCAGAAGAACAGAAACACCGCCCCTCACCCAAGCCATTGTCTCCTGCTCTGGGAGCAGCTTTCACATCTCATTCAGAGTTAAGCACTCAGAAACACAGAGGGCTGCAACTGGATGCTGATCCAAATTAGCCTTCAAAGTACATTTTCCATAATATCTATTGAAAATCTGACTTTACCAGTGTGTTGAGTTTTTAATAAGTATTTCAAAGAGTCCAAAACCAGAGATAACATTATCAAATTTAATATTGAATTCCAATGCTTTCGTATTGAACAGCCAGTCTTGCTACATTGAAAATAACTTTGGGGTACTTTCACTGTAAGAACATTTGTAACGTTAAATTCATACATGTCCTACTTTTGAATACCAGGCAGTATGCCTTATGGGCAATATGGTCTACTTAGTGGTGAGATATTAATTTTAAAATGAAGCCTCTTGACCTGTCAATTTTGACATATGATAACTGCCACAGCCAGGCTATAAATTGTAGACCTGCAGGAATATTTGCACTGTCATTCTAATAAATGGCACAATGGGGACTGCAGACCACTAGTGATATTTAAATTACACGCTGTAAGTACACATTGTACCATGTATTAGGAACTTATAGGTAAGTTAAGTGTGCCAATTAGGGGTACACCAATTTCATAATGTTGAAAGGAGGAGCACAGGCACTTTACCCTGGCTCATCGAGAAAAGTGTACAGAGTTCTAGGGCCAGCAAAAGTTGTTAAAGCAAAAATCTGGGGGTAAACCACACAAAATATGGTCTTTTTCTTACTGTAGAAACAAAGAGGGGATCAACTCATCAGTCAGATTCCCCATTCAGCTCACATGCATGGATAGATAGTAGCTTATTGGGCAGTCTTCATTCAGTCCTTGGTGAGATTTATTTAAGACTTCTTGGTGTTCAGTATCTGCTTTTCTGAACTCCTGTGTCTAATGGGAACTTCTTTATAGGCACAGTCACAGTAGGGTAGGCCAGAAAAGCTTCAACAGGACAATAGCCATGGGAAAAAGGCAACATCTAGCTCCACATTCAAGAATCACTGAAACAGTTTTATATCACAATATCAATGTCAAAAGTATTGTCATACAAAGGTATCATTGCCAAAATATCATACACAAAATACTGGGCCTTATTCAGGATTTAGGAGAAGGGATACTGGGCCAAAATATGGTAGGTAACCCATCTGTCATATTATAAGTGCCATAGGCTGTAATACACTTGGAATACGGCAAACAGGACATCCGTTCCCTTTGTGAAAGAGTATCCTGTCTGCCAAATTCTAGGTAAGGCCCATGTTTTTTAGGGTATACTATGGGCTTGATTCTCATAGGTAAATTTACATGTATATATGTACTCAGGTGTACACCTTCTATTGCGCCATGGTGTGAATCAACACTTTCTTGTTATCGACTTTCCATGTAAAGACTTACACCTAATTGTAGACTTAGATGTCTTTATCCCCTAGTGAAGCTCCTACAATAGCATTTACAAGGGAGAAGATACTACTAGGAGCTTTGCCCATATTGGTGTAGATCTCCACCACAGCGGCACATTTCTCTCAAGGAAAATTATATTAAAAATAGCAAGATTTTTAGTCATAAAAAATGGTTAAAATGTTTTAATATGAAATATAAATGTGAAATAATTGAAAATATGTATTATAAGCCCATCAAAATGTAAATGCAATGTTACAATACATTTACTCATTACATTCAATGTGTATTAAATAATCAGGGATTTCATTTATAAATACTTCTTAAAGAATATTTTTTTTTAATTTCAGTGTTTTGCTTCATAGGGTACCCCAATATTGTCCGGAGTATTCTCCTAATCCGTCACTTACATTTACCGTACCATTACACTACATAACGGGTTTTGGTATTGACCTTTTAGCTAGTTAAGCGCTGAATAAAATATTGTGTGGTTTTCCCCGAAAACTAGCCTCATTAATTATGCATGAGGATTCTCAGAATCACACCAGGATTACCATCTTATGCATAATAACTATGTATAAGAGTCATCCCTTCCGTCATCCTCGGCCGACATGACACAGCAAGGTAGAATCCCCTGAGGGTACCTATACACACCAGATCTATGCCAAGGCAGGCAGAGGAGGAAGACTTCCATGCTGACTCACTGACGCAAGGGGCTGAGGTTACTGCACGCAGACACTCCCGCTCGCAGAGGCCTGATATCGCTCACGGGGTGTCCATCTCGAGACCAAGATGGGGTCCCACAGTCTCTCACTTCAGGTAATGGAGTTGGCTTCAGCCTAGGAGGATTCTTGGCTCTACACCAACATACATGCTAGGTACACTGAGATACATCTAGTTAGAGTTGCATCATAGGAGTACGCATTATTATTGTCATGCATTTATATGTTTGCATATATCCATTGTTTTAGCACTATGGTAGAAATCTACCATCCATTTACTCTGTTGGTGCTTCATATCCTTTATATGTCTTTCTGTCTTATGGTTGTTTCAGCACACCTATTTTACACTAGAATGATGCTGGTTCAATAAATACTTTTTAAAAAACGTCCCCACCGTTTATTCTGTGTTACTCTCAGAGACAAAGTGAGCATGTGTGACTTTTCATAAAGTACAACACTTACAATCCCTGATGGAACAGAGTTGTCATGTTTGATAGTTGCCAGGAACTATTCTTTCCTTGGTAAGAGGAGATTACAGTGGCACTGTGAGCTAGCTAGGTATACAGGCGAACGTACCCGGTGGGAGTGTCTGGAATCAGTCTGGACACCAATCCCACAGTTTATGTTGTCTAAACGCGCAGGTCCTATATGGGTTTATAGGAACAACACAACACCAGCTACAATAACATTTGTACTTAATATGTTTTCGTTAAATGTGTAAAATGAATATTTTTATCAAAAGTTTAAAATGTTTTAATTTTAAAATTACATTGAATGTATTATCAAATATTAAAATATAAAAATAATAATTTATCATTATTTCTTATTGTGTATTATTTTAAGTCCCTGCCTCTATTACCTTCTATGGGAGTGTACGCAGTGCCTGTGAGTGGCTATGTGTGGTTCTTGGCTTACTCCAAACCTGGGCTGGGGTATATTGACTACTACTACCACTACTTATCTTCGAGACCGTAGCAACTTTAGAAGTGTAGTTTGTGACTAGCAATTCTCTTTTGTGGACTGGACATTTATATATTGGAATATAATATTGGTTTTGCCACATACATATTATTGTAAGTGTAGACAATACGATGATAAAATATAAAGCACGTGCTAAACATATATGCGCACACCAAGCCTTAATCCCTCCCATAGCCTAAAACATTAACGATAACGCTAAAGCTAGCACTAAGCCTTTCCCTATCCCTGACCCTAACCCTAGATCACCCAATAGGGTACCTTAACTCTTACCTGACAATATAAGTTCAGACAATATGGTACCTTAACTCTTACCTGACAATATAAGTTCAGACAATATTATGGCTCTAGATATGTTTGCCCAGACAATATCATGCTGATATTTGTTTGGAGGATAATATTTTAAATCAAGATTTTGGTGGAACACCACAGGAGCAGCGCTCACACAAGAGCCAGTATAAGGAGCTCCTTGAACTAGATTGAGCTTCAGCTGATATTCAGAGTCCTTAGCAATTTAGCAGCAGCCCAATGCAGCTGCTCGACTTCACAGTTACATGGAGAAAACCTGGGTTTGTTAGAGATCGGCTAGGACTTTGAAATATTCTGTTTTGTGTCTTGAACTATTGTCAAGAGAATCAAGTGAAGCAACTTTCTTGATCTACTCCATCCCATTCTCAACAAAGTTCAGAGGTTCCTGAATGAGTATCAAAGTGGACCATACAAATTCTCCATGTATATGGGATCTACTTTGGGAACAGCAATATGTGTCTCATTCTGTGACTTACTAAGGAGCTGGTGGTGTCCCTGTGGTTCTGTTCATAATTTAAGGGTGGATCAGTGAGACCATTTTGTAGGTATTGCAGGTAGTCCAAATGCTGAGGTGTTACAAAACCGTGAGAATGGTTGCCACTTCAGAATGCATCTAAAAATATGTAGTTAATGAGGCTATAAATAATCTCCAGGCTCCAAAATCTTCACTCCATTTTTTAGACTGAGCAGGGCGGAGTTTTATGAAGACAATGGGGCAGGTTTTTGAGAACGAAATACTTGAAAGTATACAGCTAGCCATATCTTACCTTACACATTCCGTTGAATCTAGGGCAGAATAAGTGTCTTGAGTGAGATTGTAACAAAACTGTTACCTATTTGCATTTTTTATTCTGTGTACAGTTTATAAATTGCTCTTTACACCCTGTTATTCAAATCTCCACCATAACCAATTAACACAAAGATCTAAACAATGTTACCCGCATTGGGTAATGCAGTAAGTAACTTCAAAGACAATATGTGAAACCCTTCCATTTGGCAGGGCCAGCACTGATGGCGCTCAGTACTACAATTTTTGTTTGTGCCCCTCCACCAATGACCTCCTTCTCCACAGACTCCCTGACTACCACACTCCAACAGTGCCCCTCCTCTCTTACATTTCACTTGTTTTCTAGCGCTAGGTGAACCCTATATAGCACAAAGTAAATGACTAACTCTAAGACAAGGATCTAGTTATTCAGAAAGAAGAAATGAGGCTTAAATTGCATTAGATGATTCTCTTTAACAAGCATGAGTAGCCGAACTTTCCCTACATTACCTGCATGGTCAATCCTAAACTAAAGAATTTGAGTAAGGACATATTCAAATTAGAAAAGAAGAAAGATGTCAGTCATCAGAGTCTTCAGTAGAAAACCCCGATAATGGGTCAAGTAGCTTAACGCCACGCAAGCAGGAACTGAGGTCTGCTCCTAAGGAAACCCAGGATGGACTGTCTCCCTAACTAAACACAGTACATAATACCAGTGGCAGTCAAAGTAACACTCTCATGTGGCTTCTCCTTGGGAAATTTCCATAGTTCCTGCATTCTTGAAAACCCTCAGTACCTTTCCAAGCCCGATAACACATTATCTCTTCTCGTCCTTGTCAATTCATCTCCCATGAGAACTCTTCTCTTATTACCGCGAATTCTTCGTCCGACTCCTCCTTCTCGTGTGTTGCTATCTACTTACACAAGACTCCTTTATTCTAATTAATGAAGCATATCCACCTGCGATAGAAACAGCTCAGCAAGATACAGTCCATAATGAAGGCTAAATGTGATTTACATTTCAAATCTTAACATGAGCAGCAACTGAACTCGTTTTTTCTCAAGGCCTAGTTTTGCTAAGTTATCATGGGCACAGGGTTACAGAATGCGTGCACTTTTCTACAAAGGAAATAAATGCAACTGCTTACAGCACAAATAAATACATGCAATGAATTTTAAACGTCTCAGTGTAAATGCATCAGCACTAGACCAATTCAAATTATGCATATTAACATTAAACATTAGTTACACACATCCTAATTAAGTATCCCACAATACGACATTCCATGTTATTTTCTCCTGTTGCGTTAATATCTAACTTGTCACGTATCTATGTTAATCACATTCTAAATACATATTTCAAACAAAACATCTTTGATAGATAATATCCCATTGCTATAAGCACATTAGTCACGACAGAGTATACTTGAGTGCTGACCACGTGTAAACTAGATGCACTCCTACATTATCTTCACATGGAATGAAGAGTACACTTCTTCACTAATAAGAATGTATTTCTACCGAAACGCGTTCTAATCAATACCATTCAATTTGCATGAAGCTCTTTGATGAATGTTCATAGGTCATTGTTCTATATTAGGATTGTTACTTAAGAACTGTAAGTAACAAAAGGATCTCTGTGACTAAAGCAGTGATCCACGGAGCTATCCAAAGAAAATACAGTTCCGTGATCTGCATGGCACACGTTATTTGCAGCAGGCACATTCACCCTCTGTTCCACTTCATAATTAAGGCTTCCAGTTTTCCACTTTTACTGATTTTTACAGATAAACACAGGCAGAAAACAATGCTTTTCCTGTCTGTATTATTTATAAAAGTGGAAAAAAATTGAAAATTGTGCTTCTTGTGAGTGACTCTCCATGCTGTCCTTCAGGAATTCCAGGCCAACAGCTCAATAGATAGACAGCCTGTGGAGGTTATAGAGATGATGAAATATTCCTGAATGCAGGGATATGTTAAACTACATTTGGATATAATGCTAATATTGACCTGTGACTATAGTGTTTTGTTATATTTGGATGTTTAATTTGCTAAAATGTGACAGTAATCAACATATGAGTGCATGTTTTTCTGTTATAATAAATGAGGAAATATACTATTACACAGCTTCATTTATTCTTAAAGAACAAAATAAATATGGAAAAATACCAATAAGATAGCCAAAAAATAAATATGGATAAATACAGACGGAAATGTTTAACAAATAAATGCAATTTATAATTAATCAGAACTGCCACCGGGCAAAACTCCAATTTGTCTCCAGCAGGAACAATAATAACTAGAGTTATCTTGACATTTTTATTGTTACCTGAAAACTAGTGAACACACCAAGAACCCTGCAGCACAGTGCTTTTAAACCCATAACTTAAATCTAAACACAGTGCCTACAGTGCCTCTCAGCCTAGTGCCAAGTGCGGCTGCACAGGTCGCACTGCCTTAAATCCGGCTCTGCCGCTAGTGTTAGTAGCTGAAAGCATTCAGAATGATTACTTGGGCTCAATAGTTTGGGCGTGCAATACTTGCCATTAACTGAGGATTACATTAGCATAAGATGTAAAGTGGGAGCTACATTTGAGTACATAGTTAAGCAAAGCAAGGGATGTTACAGAGTCCATCGGAATTACAACAACAGCCAAAATCTCTGCAGGTACAACTGGGTGACAAAACATGCAGGAATTGGCATTGAAATACAGATTCTCACGTTATTGCCCAAGAACTAATGGTATCTGCTATCTGCCTCTGGAATTATTAGACTCCAGTTAGGGGCGCAATATCCAGTGTTGCAGTTGTACTGGGGCCAAGAGGGGGCACGGTATACCCTGCACCAGTTGCAGGTATACCTGAGACTTCCTCTCAGAATATTTCAGACACAGAACCTCCCTGGGGTCTTCGTGGCTGATGGGATAGAGTGGTGTATGCAGGGATTAGAAGATAAGTTAGAAATGTTGGAGAGAAAAGGGAACCGGGTGAAAGAAAAGAGAGGAGACGAGGAAAACGTAACAGAATGGGAGGAGTTAAGGATCAGAGAGAACGAGAAACGAGGTAAGAACAAGCAAAAAAGAAGAGGAGAAGAAAGGGGCCAGAAATCAGGATGTGGGGAGATTAGGGAGGAAGGAGAGGAGGAAGAGAGAGACAGATCAAGGGGATAGGGAAAAAACATAAAAAGAAAGACGGAGCTAAGAGGGGCATAGAGATAGACTGGAGAGAGGGAAAAAGGTTGAATAAGGAACTTTGAGACCCATAAGAAGGGATGCAGCTGTCGGTGCCGCAGGTAGAGTAACACTGAGGTCGAGGGGTGTGACTGGCCTGCTGCAACCCAATTTTATATGTATTTCAATACTGACCCTGGGGCCCATTTTCTTTGCTTACTTAATGCCCAGGCAATCCAGGCTACACCACTGACTGCTGTAATGGCAGATCTTGGAACATGGGAATCAATGGGAATAATGTGGAGCCACTAGTTATTGAGGCCTAAGTTGGTTAATGCAGATCTGTCAGGTTGGTGTTGGCCTGATTAGGACGAACGGCACGCCAGACACAAAGAAACCATCTCTCCCGAAAGCGTGGACTGTGGAGGGGGAGGGAAGGAGGACTGCGGGGGTAGGTGTCGGAAACAATGACACAACACCCAGAGAACAAATAAATGTGCATCTTATTAGCTGCAAAAACACAGACGGTTGCTCTGCCATTGCAGCAAATGGGCTTATGGTAAGCACCATATTCAGTCATACAACTCAAAGATTCTAGCAGAATTCTGTAGTCCAGAGTGCCAAAACACAGAAATACAAAAAAGCTCAAGACTTCAGTGACAACATCTCAAGGAATGATCCCAAAATTAGAAAGATAGAAAATAACCTTAAGAAAAACACAAGCAACACCACACAAACGTGACCCGTCCAACATAAAAAGAGACAAAGGCAATCCTTCACCACTACATGCTTTCATTATCCTCTCATAAAAAGATTTTCTCGATGTTATCATGGCAAGCAGAACATCAGGATCACCTTCAGACCCAGCACCTTCCAAAATCTGTAAAAATATCATTCACACAACCTGTGTAGAGGAGGCAGCTAGATGCTTGCTCAACAATCCCCTGCAAATAGGTTAATTCCCAATCCAGCTGAAAGCCTACATTAGACCACGCATCAAAAAGAAAACCTTCGACCAATCAGACCCAGAAACCTACAGATCTATATCAAATAGACCATTCTTAGGAAAATTATTTAAAAGAGCAGTATTTAACAAGCTTTCTAAATTTACATAAAAAACACAACTTAATGTGAAGGCTAGCAGTTCAGCTTCAGATGAAGCAAATGCACAGATTCAGCCAACATATCCATTTGAGATGGTCCAAACCTCACAGTGGTCAAGAACAGAGTGGCCACTTCAGATTATTCCAGGTCCCCAAAGCTGAAGGAATGGCTCAGGAGGCAGGTATTAGCAATTTTAATGTATATTGTATCCCTAAACAACTGTTGTTCTGCTCATCTCCAAATTAGATGAGCAGTGCCACCATGTGGTAGACTGTTTTAAGTATGGTGTTGACAATTAGGTGCTGGTGCCGAGCACTGGAAACCAATTAAGTGCCAGTGTTGAGCACCGGAAAGCCCCGGCTCAAATTAAGCACTGCATGACACCCAAATCATTCTAAAGACGTATGGCCTGGAAGACATCAGCAACTGAAAGCTTAATGACTGTCTTCGCGCCATAAACACATAGATCATGAGTAACCACCTAAAGCTCAACAATACAAAGACAGAGTTCATCACCTGTGTACAATGGCAACAATTCCAGCCTATCACCATATAGCTCATGGAACTTGAGGCCCCTCTAACAACATCAACAGAAGTTAGAAACCTAGGGCTAACCATGGATTCAGACCTAGCCTTGTTACAATATGTCAACAACATCTCAAAGACTGCCTCGCAACACTGCATCACAACTTCACATACCTTGGATTCCAACAGAAACTACAAGCCATTCTCACACTCATAATCTCCAAGCTTGACTATGCCAAAAGCCTAAACCTTGGCACACCTAGATTCATCATACACAGATTACAGCTAATCTAAAATGTTGCCGCATGACTCCTTCAATGTTGTCACCCAATAGACCTATAACTTCACTTTTTGCCTATAGTTAGAAAGACAATGATAAAGGCACTCTACATTCTCCACAGAGTTTCCCATGGAAAAGGGCAACTATACCTACAAGTAAAATTCAAGCAATACAAATAAAACAGGCAGTCTGCATTCCAGATTTGAACCACAAATTATTATACGATCTTACCATAAGAAATCCATAGGAGACAAGGCTTTCTCATTACAAGCAGGCATGAACTGGAACTCATTACCAGTCAAGATTTGAAGCATCCAGGAGCATATACTCTTGAGAAGACAGTTGAAACATTGATATTTCCAAGATAACTACATCATCCCCACAACCCTGGGATAGAGTCAGCACCTTCAAGTTGAATCTACAGTTTACGATCCACAGATAATGAAGAACCCAACCTGCACACTACTTTCTATATCCAGGTTAGCTAAGAAGAGCGGATCTATAGTTAGCTTCTATATTATATAGTAATGCCTATTCATATATAACCTTTCTGGTGCACAGGAATACTAATACCATAACACTTAAAAGTCAACAAACAGCCAGGGGTGTAACTCCGGGAGGGAGGGGGGGCGGGTGTAAGGGGTGTTACACCCATCCCCCCAAATATTTGTATTTTCTGATAAACAGTTGTATACAGGTGCTTTCAGTCAGGTATTGTGAGACACCCTTTGACCCTCTCATACACCTTGCTTGTCGTATAATGTATTTAAACATTATATGCCAGCCTGATTGTTGGGAAATCTGAAGCTCACCCCCCATCTTACTAACCAAGCTACAACCCTGCAGCCAACTATAGCTTAATCCTCTTACGCTCACATGACACATATCTGCTATGGGTCTTGTCCACCTCCCAGTGCTGTACCAGTCAATAAACCATCACTAGCTGAGCAGGCTAATCTAGTCCATCAGTGCAGGTCTTAATTAGCTCTACGCTATGACCAGGGCAGGACTGGCCGTAGCAGGCATTGGCATTTTCCCAGTGGGCCAGAAGGGTGCAGGCGGTTTTTTGACCCGAGGGGGCCGCTTTTGTTGCAGAGGCCTGGTTTTGCAACAGTGCTGCAGTATCGGCCTCCTGTAACAAATGCGGCAGGGGTGCTTGACAATAGCACCAGCCAAAGCCCCTCCCCCCAAGGACCTGAGCTTCTCGGTAGCAACCCCCCCCGCCATCCAGCAGGTCGAACAGAATTGCCAGAGCTGATTTCTGATCCCAGTCAGGCCATGACTATGACTGCTTCTTTATGTCTCAATGACATTCAAGAAGCAAGATGATAGTAACAGAGCCCATCTCAGCAGATCTCTCTGCCATTTCTCTCTCTAACCATGCCTGCTGAGGACCAAAAATGTTTAAAAAAATATCAGGTTTGACAATCAGTGCAGTAACCAGCTATGTAGGCTATGATCATGTGAAATACCAGAAGGAGACCTGTACAGCAGCTTAAAAGCTGCCAACGTACTGAAAGCCCTAACCTGAGGGTCGACCACTCACACCCCTTCTTCCACCATGCTGTTAAGCGATGTGTACCATAACACGATAAAGACATCTCAGTGGTCATCACGCATGACATGGAAGTACTTCCCACATTGGATCCAAAAAAAGGGAGGGGGAGACAACACCCTCCCAACCACACACCATAGGTGTTTCCCATGTAGGCGCGCACTTCAGAGCCCCATTTAACCCCTTCGCTGCTAGGCCTTTCTCCCCCCCCCCCCCCCCCCCCCCCCCTGCTAAGCCTTTTTTGGGCTATTTGGGGTAGTGCGCGCTTAGGCCCCTGTAACTTTTTGACCACATAAGGTATCCACGCCAAATTTGCGTCCTTTTCTTCCAACATCATGGGGATTCTAATGGTACCCAGGGTTTGTGAATTCCCCTGGAGGGGTCCCAGAAATGTTTTGGAAAAATTGGAAAAACGGGTTGCAAATGAAAGCGTCTGGGTTTTTCTCTGCAAATGGTATCAAAAAAGGGTTTGTGGGGCTGAAATCACCATTTTCCCAGCTTTTAGGGAATGCCAGACTTTTGTCAGAAAACCAAACATTTTTACACAGTTTTGGCATTTTTCTGGGACATAGCCTATTTTTGCTATTTTTTGTGCTTTCAACCTCCTTCCATTAATGGTAGAAATGGGTGTGAAAGCAATAATGGATCCTGGAAAGCTATACATTTTAGAAAAGTAGATGAAATTCTGAATTCAGCAAGGGGTCATTTTTGTAGATCCATCAAGGTTTCTTTATAGAAACGAACAGGTAAATATAGGGAAAATTGCAAATTAGTTGAAAAAAACAGCCTTGTGTGTCAACGTTTTTACCTGTAACTTCTTCTAATTATGACAGCTCTTTGAAAGCAATATACTGTTACATCCGCTGGACCTTCCTGGTTGTGGGGATATATAGGCCTTGTAGGTTCACCAAGAACCCGACGAACCCAGAGTCAAAAACTGAGCAGCAATTTGCAATGGTTTTTTATTATGTTCCGGGTATATAGCAATTATTGTGGGAAAATGTATACATGGAAAAATCGGTATGAGAGACACCTATGTATTTCTGAAATGGGAACAAATTATAGAGTTTAGAAACAGTAGATATTTGCACATTTTCGAAATTGGGAATACTCATGCTAGCATGAGAATTATCGGTCATTTTCCAAAATGAATTCTTTTTTACACAAAGTCTTTCATTTGGAAGGCAGAAATGCATCAACAATCAATAGGTGATAACAGTTGTTTTACAAATCTGAATTACCCTAAGTCTCCCGATAAAAGTGGTACCTCTCTTGTGTAGGTAGGCATAGTGCCCACAACAGGAAATGGCTCAAAAGCCAACGTGAACATACCACATTTTCACAATGAAAATTTACCCTTTTTTTTGTGAAGCGTCTAGCTGTAGTTTTTGAACACTAGCTCTGCTGGCACCTAGGGAAACGTAGCAAACCTATACATTTTTGTAAACTAGACACCCATGGGAATCCAGGATGGGGTGACTTGACTGCCTCCCACAAGGTTCTGTTACCCAGAATCCCTTGAAAACCGAAAAAATTGTTAAAAAAAACACATTTTCCCCACATTTCTGTGGTGGAAAGTTCTGGAATCTGCGTGGATCCACAAATTTCCACCCACCCCGCATTCCCCAAAGTCTTATGAGAAAAATGGTACCTCACTTGTGCGGGTCAGCCTAGTGCCCGCGACAGGAAACGGCGCAAAACGCAATGTGGTCACACCTCAATTTTGTAGTGAAAAATGACCCTTTTTGGCAAAGTGCCTAGCTGTAGTTTTTGAACCCTAGCTGCTCTGCGGGCACCTTGGGAAACCTAGCAAACCTATACATTACTGAAAACTAGACACCCAGGGGAATCCATTATGGGGTGGTTTGACTGCCTCCCACCAGGGTCTGTTACCCAGAATCCCTTGCAAACCTAAAATATTGTAAAAAAAAAAACACATTTTCCCCACATTTCTGTGGTGGAAAGTTCCGGAATCTGCGTGGATCCACACATTTCCACTCATCCCGCGTTCCCCAAAGTCTTACGAGAAAAATGGTACCTCACTCGTGCGGGTCGGCCTAGTGCCCGCAAAAGGAAACGGCACAAAACGCAATGTGGTCACACCTCAATTTCGCAGTGAAAAATGACCCTTTTTTGGCAAAGTGCCTAGCTGTAGTTTTTGAACCCTAGCTCTGCGGGCACCTTGGGAAACCCAGTAAACCTATACATTTTTTAAAACTAGACACCCAGGGGAATCCAGGATGGGGTGACTTGACTGCCTCCCACCAGGGTCTGTTACCCAGAATCCCTTGCAAACCTAAAAATGTGTCCAAAAAAACACATTTTCCCCACATTTCTGTGGTGGAAAGTTCTGGAATCTGCGTGGATCCACAAATTTCCACCCACCCCGCGTTCCCCAAAGACTTACGAGAAAAATGGTACCTCACTTGTGCAGGTCGGCCTAGTGCCCGCAACAGGAAACGGCGCAAAACGCAACGTGGTCACACCTCAATTTCGCAGTGAAAAATGACCCTTTTTTGGCAAAGGACCTAGCTGTAGTTTTTGAACCCTAGCTCTGCGGGCACCTTGGGAAACCGAGTAGACCTATAAATTTTTTTAAACTAGACACCCAGGGGAATCCAGGATGGGGTGACTTGACTGCCTCCCACCAGGGTCTGTTACCCAGAATTCCTTGCAAACCTAAATAATTGTCAAAAAAACACATTTTCCCCACATTTCTGTGGTGGAAAGTTCCGGAATCTGCGTGGATCCACAAATTTCCACCCACCCCGCGTTCCCTAAAGTCTTACGAGAAACATGGTACCTCACTTGTGCGGGTCGGCCTAGTGCCCGCAACAGGAGACGGTGCAAAACGCAACGTGGTCACACCTCAATTCACAGTGAAAAATGACCCTTTTTTGGCAAAGTGCCTAGCTGTAGTTTGTGAACCTTAGCTCTGCCGGCACCTAGGGAAACCTTCCAAACTCATACGTTTCTGAAAACTAGACACCCGGGGGCTTCCTGGGAGGTATGGCTTGCGTGGATCTCCCAACGTTTCCTTACCCAGAATCCCCTGCAAACCTCAATTTTAGCTGAAAAAAATCAAATTTTTCACACATTTTTGTGTGGGAAAGCTGTGGCATCATCGGGCTCACACAAATTTCCCACCACCCAGCGTTCCCCCAGGACTTCCGGTACAAATGGTGCCTCACTTGTGTGGGAGGCCCAAGTACCCGCGACAGGCAAGGACCCAAAACGTATTGAGGCGACATCAAAATTGCCTATCTCAAAACCACCTGGTTTTGCAAGGGGGTCACCTGGGTTTTTGGCCCGGTGCTCGTTGGCCATCTATGGAAACCTACCAAACCCATACATTTCTGAAAACTAGACACACGGGCTTCCTGGGAGGTATGACTTGCGTGGATCCCCCAACGTTTCCTTACCCAGAATCCCCTGCAATCCTCAATTTTAGCTGAAACAAATCACTTTTTCAACACATTTTTGTGTGGGAAAGTTGTGGCATCACCAGGCTCACACAAATTTCCCACCACTCAGCGTTCCCCCAGTTCTCCCGGTAAAAATTGTGCCTCACTTGTGTGGGAGGCCCATGTACCCGCGACAGGCAAGGGCCCAAAATGTAGTGAGGCGACATCAAAATTGCCTATCTCAAAACCTCCTGGTTTTGCAAGGGGGGTCACCTGGGTTTTTGGCCCGGTGCTCGGCGGCCAGCTAGGGAAACCTACCAAACCCATACATTTCTGAAAACTAGACACCCGGGGACTTCCAGGGAGGTATGGCTTGCGTGGATCCCCCAACGTTTCCACACCCAGAATCCCCTGCAAACCTCAATTGTAGCTGAAAAAATCACTTTTTTCACACATTTGTGTGTGGGAAAGTTGTGGCATCACCGGGCTCACACAAATTTCCCACCACCCAGCGTTCTTCTAGGTCTCCCGGTAAAAATGGTGCCTCACTTGTGTGGGAGGCCCAAGTACCTGCGACAGGCAAGGGCCCAAAACGTACTGAGGCGACATATAAATTGTCTATCTCAAAACCACCTGGTTTTGCAAGGGGGTCACCTAGATGGCCGCCGAGCACGGGGCCAAAAACACAGTTGACCCCCCTTGCAAAACCGCGTGAGAATTTCGGCACAATATTGCTAGGAAAATGTGACAGACATTTTGACGTTTGCAGGACACTGTGGATAAAATAACTTTTTGGAATTCACAAGAGAGACATCACCATGAACTCCCATGGGTTTACGACAATATCTACAGTTGGTGGGTTATTCTTACATGGAACGTACACCTTGGCAGAGAAACTAAAAAACCATCTATTCCTCAAACACACACACATACTGGTTGGATTTGGCACGCGGGCGAGTGATGGTTCAGTATATTAAATTTTATTACCAAGAGATTTCACAAAAATGAAATGCACTGTCAGTAATTAAACGGACAAAAAACCGAACCAATGACTCGCAGCTCGTGAGCTGTAAAGCCACGGCAAGGCACCAACCGCTTTACAGGCCATTCACACACCTTTCATACGTGTTACACACAAGACCATTCACACCACCAGGCACAAAAACAACACATTACAACATTCACAAAAGGGACAAGGTACACCCTGCTTCAGAAAGACAAATATTACTGCACAGCCATCTAATCCTCAAGCACACACACACTGTTAATTATTGTGAGGGCGAGAAACTGAACCATTGACTCACAGCTCATGAGCTGTAAAGCCACGACAAGGCACCAACCTCTTTACATGCCATTCATACACCTTTCATATATGTGACACATACAAAACCATTCACACCAGCAGACAGCGACATTCAAGGGCCCATCATTTTCACACGCCCACATTCTTGACACAGCAACCACACAAGCTGATGGATTGCGTGGAGTGGCACTCAGCTAGCAGTGTGTGAAGTGACCAGCAGCAAGTCACTACTCACACACCGCCAGCCGAGCGCCAGTCCAGGCACACCGCCAGCCAAGCGCCAGTCCAGGCACACCGCCAGCCAATCGCCAATCCACGCTCACCGCCAGCCAATTGCCAATCCACGCACACCGCCAGCCAAGCGCCAGTCCAAGCACACCACCAGCCAAGCGCCAGTCCACGCACACCACCAGCCAAGCGCCAGTCCACACACACCACCAGTCAAGCGCCAGTCCAGGCACACCACCAGTCAAGCGCCAGTCCAGGCACACCACCAGTCAAGCGCCAGTCCACGCACACCGCCAGCCAAGCGCCAGTCCACGCACACCGCCAGCCAAGCGCCAGTCCACGCACACCACCAGCCAAGCGCCAGCCTACCCACACCACCATCACATTTAGGATTTTTTTAGACAAAAATAAAAACACAAACAAATTGCATATAGATACAAATCTACTAACACAAAATCTGAAACTAAATACATTGCACTAATGCCAACCTTGAAACAGAATCACATTTTTTGAAGAATACAGATGGATGCTCCCAAAAATTATTTTGCGAGTGGTACGCTCTAAAACAAGCAGGGACACACAGCCCAGGGTTAGGAGGACACTCGTGGCAGTACATACGAGTCTCCTTCTGCGTACCTCTTCGCCAACAGACTCTACATCTCCTAGTGGGAAAGTCTTTTGAGGATGTGGGAGGAATAAAATCAGGAAAGTGGCGATCTTTCAATCGAGCCACATCCTCCACCACTCCAACACTAGGAACACTTGCCTGTTCCACAACAACAAGGCTGCCTATCACAGATTGCTGAAACTGAACAAAAGTCAACTTTGATGCAGGAGAACACTCCTTGAACACAACAAAAGCATTGAAAGTTGCTAAATTAAAGAGATGGATGGCCAACTTCTTATACCAAACATAAGGCTTACGAATAGCAGTGTAAGGTTCCAACCTCTGATCTACACTATCAACACCACCCATGTGTTTATTGTAGTCTAAAATGCACACAGGTTTGCGCACTTCAGAAATCTGACCCCAAACAGCCACAGGTGAAGTACGCTCATCATGGATGGTAGTCAGCATGTACACATCTCTCCTGTCCACACATTTCACAGCTAGTAGTTCATCGCTACGCAAGGAACTGCACTGTCCCCTCTGAAGTTTTCTGCAAACAAGCTCTTTTGGATAAGCTTTACGGTTAGAGCGGATTGTGCCACAAGCAAAAGTGTCCACTTTGAACAATTCCTTAAACAATTGCACAGCAGTGTAGAAGTTATCAAGGTACAAATGGTGGCCTCTGTTAAACAGTCCTCTAGCAAGATCCCACACAATTTTCTCAGAAACTCCAAAAGTGGACGGAAAACCAGGGGGGTCAATAGTGGAATCCCTACCAGTGTACACACGGAAATTAAAAACATATCCTGTCCTACTCTCACACAACATATACAGCTTAATTCCATAGCGTGCCCTCTTGCTAGGGATGTACTGCCTAAAAACCAAACGGCCCTTGAACAAGACCAAAGACCCATCAATAGATATTTCTTTCCCTGGAGTATAGATCTCTGAAAATCGATCTACAAAAAGAACAGGCCGAATCTTAAAAAGACGGTCACAGTCAGGGTGATCTCGTGGCAACGCCAAAGAATTATCAACAAAATGCAGCATCTGTAGCAAAAGCAAACACCGATCAAGAGTCATAACTGCAGAAAATATGGCTGTTGCCATCAAGGGACTGGTAGACCAATATGAAGCCATGGACGGCTTCCTTATCAAACCCATCAATAAATTCAAACCCAAAAACTTCTTCATCTCTTCCAAATTTGTGGGAGTCCACCGGGTAGCTCTAGAGTGGGGCCTAAGTTTGTCACTGTTGTCCCTCAAAAACTGTTCAGCATACAAATTAGTCTGCTCAACAATCTCACCCAAAAATTCATCATCCATAAACAACTGAAAAAACTGTATATGCAAAAAATGTTCACAATCCACTCTACACCCTGCATCACCAATAAAGGCAGGCAAGACCGGCTGCACCATGTTTGGATCAACCCAGAGTCCAGCACTTCCAGTAGGAAGCCTAGCAGCCTCAGGCTGCAATCCAGATGCCTCTTGCACCATCGGCACAGCAGTATCCTCCTCTAAAACAGGCACTTTATCCGCACTGAGAGTAGCTTCATCTGCACTGAGAGTACCTTCATCATCCGATGATTCCATGTGGAGAGAAAACTCACTGCCTGAATCTTCCCCTCCCTCCTCTCCCTCAGACGCACTGTCAGTCTCATAATCCTGCTCAGAGGAAAATCCAAGAAGCATACCAACCACCTGCTGAGCAGTCATTCTACGACAAGCCATACTGCTTACTAATAACAGTAACTTGTCAAACAAGTCAACAACAACAACAAACACTTTGTAAAATAAGCAATAAACTAAATGCACCTTTATCAGAAATACCTATATGCTCCAAAATGATACCACTCACTTGCCAGAAGCAGATAAATTCACCACCACCTACTCTGCACAGACACAGTATGGATCAACAATATCCCACTAAAAAAGAAAGAGAAAAGAAAATTACACATAAGACAATGCACATCGCAAAGAATTCCATGCACAAAACACTAACTAAATAAGCTGATATTATGACACCACTTACAAAAAAATGCATCCATACATGACAAAAATACTCATTTGGAGAAAATACAACAAAAATGTTTTTCTTACCAAAAACAATGCAACTGCGCAAAACTGCAGAACACCACTGTCGAAATCGCAAACAGGAATCAAAAGCTTTACACTAGAATGAAAAGGAGAATAAAACATTACAATCACATATGCAAATAATGCACCGGTCCACACACAATCCACCAGCCAAGCTAAGGGGTAGGTGGGCCTAAGAGTATAAATAAAATATTCACCCCCGTAAAGGGGGAGCAACCCTTGCCCTTGAGACCACTCCCAAACACATTTCTTTTTTTTTTTAAAACAGGTGTCTAGTGGCTTCTGCCCCCCTAGATGGCAGATGGGCCTAAAAACATACTGCTATTCTGCCACCCAAAGAGGGCAGAAATGACCACAATCATCCTCCCATAAAGGGTAGCGACCCTTGTCCAAGGGGCCGCTCCCCAACATTAAAAAAAAAACCCGGGTGGCCTAGTGGCCCTACAAAAAAACAAATCAGCCGATCTGCACCTCAGGGTGGCAGAAACGGCCAAATTAATGCTTACCATATGGGAGCAACCCTTGCCCAAGGGGCCACGCCCCACAAAAAAAATCCCTGGTGGTCTAGTGGACCCAATTGTTTTAAAAAAACATGGCGATCTGGCCCCCTGCGGGGCAGACACAGCCACATATATTGACCCCAAAGGAGAGTGACCCTTGCCCAAATAACTCCCTGGTGGCCTAGTGGGCCCTACATTAAACAAGCATTTGCAATGCAATCGGTCTCGCCTTTGGGACCTTATATGTACTTAGCTATGCAGCACATTAGCCTGCGCCCTGAAACATCTGCTATTCTTTGACATGGAGGAAAAGCAAGCACCAAACTGCGTGACACGCCAAGTATTGGAACACACGGGGAGAAATATTGCCTTTCAGCGGGAAATGGTTTAGTCCAAAGCTCTGTTTTTAATATAAAATCTGGGCCTTCGGTGGTCATATCACTGAAAATACAAGATTTTAAAAAAATATTATTGTCTATGGGTGCTCGTGGAAGACAATTTCTATGGACTGAAAACTAGAGAATGTTGAAGTGAATCTGGTATTTTACTGACCTCTGTTGATCAGAAAAAAAAGTCCCTAAGCGGAAGCAGACAAGCCCTAGGGCTCCTCCAAAGCCCACAAACCATATAAACATATAAGTATATACTAAAGTATATACAAGAGGTCTCGAATGCTCGACCTCAAAATGGCGAAATCTGGCCCCCCCCATGGGGGCAGACTGCCAAAATCATAAGTCCCCAAAGGGGAGTGACCCTTGCCCAAGGGGCCACTCCCCACCAAACACTCCCTGGTGGTCCAGTGGGCATTTTTTTTACATAAAGAAAATCTGCCCCCCCCCCCCGGGGGGCAGACAAAGCCTAAATTACATTGCCCCCAAAAAGGGGAACGACCCTTGCCTAAGGGGCCGCTCCCCCCAAAAAACTTTTTAATCCCTGGTTTTGCTTCCTTACTGCCTGCCTACTATGTAATTTCAGTCTGTTGTTCTTTACAGTATGTATGTAAAGCTATATAAAGATTTTAAAATAATTACAATAAATAAACTTTTTTTTTAAAATGGCCCCAAAGGGGAGGGACCCTTGCCCAAGGGGCCACTCCCCACTACATTACAATGAACGCCGATTTTATTATATAAAAAATGTCTGCCTCCCCCTGGGGGGCAGACAAAGCAAGTAAATATCGCCCCCCAAAAGGGGGAGTGACCCTTGCCTAAGGGGCCGCTCCCCCAAAACAGAAAAACATGGTGCCATTTAAAAATAAATTAAATCCCTGGCGCCTAGTGGGCATTCCTGCTGCACGATCGCACGATCGTGCAGCAGCAATGCACAAAAGAGGCATTGAGGGAAAGGAAAACCCTTTCCTTTCCCTCGATGTCTCTTAACAAAATCCCCCCCCCCTCCCCAGCCCCAAAACTCACCTCTGAGTTCACCGACGCGCAGGAAGCAAATGGCTTCCTGCGCGTCAGTGATCCTAGGGAACCCTCAATGATGCAAGGGGGGGGCGGGGGAGGTCTTCCCCTGCCTTCCCCAGAACAAATACGCCGATCGATCACCCACGGGGGGAGCGCGAGCGCTTCCCCCGTGGGTGGGTGCCGGCGACTGTATGCTCATGACGAGCCCAGCTCGTCATGAGCATACAAGGGGTTAAGGGTAGTGAGCGATATATAAATATTGCAATACAATACAGTTCAAAAGAAGAAAATATCCCCAACCTCCTTCTGTGGTATTGAGAGATCACCAATTGAGAATGCCGGAGGTGAGGGGGGGGCTGTCTGCATAAGAAAAAGTTGGTAAAATTATTTTTAAAAGGAACGGGTTTGTTGCCGTGGAAGTATGAATGAGGAGAGTAAGATGGCTGAAAAAATGTAAAGATATGAGAAGAGAGAATGAAATGTTTTGCATTCGCTTGTTAACAGAGAACTTTGTCAGCCATGCACTACAGAGCGGCCAGGGTGTTTTTCTGGTTCAACGACGTGAAGAACAAATGAACATGGGATGATACTAGACAGGCAGGGTCGAGATTAAAGCCAACCTTACCCACCTTGCCCATGTTAAGCTTTAACTTTCGTAAGAACCAGGGCTTTAAGTGGGATGGAAATACTGGGGGGGGGGGTCTCTTAACCCCTTCAGTGCCCATGACGAGATAGTCTCGTCATGGAGCGCGGTTGCGCTGTGCCCATGACGAGACTATCTCGTCATGAACCCCGCCCGCTAATGCAACGGCCGGCACAGGGCGGGGAAAGGGCGGGGCACTGAAGGGGTTAAAGGGGTGTGGTCAATGTTATTAAGGGCGTGGTTTAAAAACAGGTAAGCTAAAGATCTGTGCTTAGCATAATGTGCCGCCCGACTTGTATTTTGCTGTTTCTGTCACTGCATCCAGATATATGATTCAAGTACCATCATACCTACAACAAGTCAAGACTATTGGCTTTGTCAATGGTTGTTAGTTGCATAAGATAAATAAGCAGCCACTATGGCTTGATTATAATATTGAAAAAGCTTCCACTTGAAGGCCTGGTAACACCATGACCATGTTGTTGCTGCTGAGTTTCAAAAAGGGAAGGTGAATCCATAGAGAAAATGACTCTCTTTAAAGGATTTCCCTTCCCCTACAACGCTCACCTGGCATGACGTCATGCCGTACCTTCTCTACTAGTGAGAAGTGAGCAGTGTGAGCACGAGCGCATGATGTGCCTGCTGTCACTACAGTCCCAGGGCACAGAACAGAGCCCGATTGTTAGACCTGACATCCTTGGCGTGGGTTTTTCCCCTATCTTTTGCCTCTGCTACCTGGATTTTTGATGCTGTGATGGATTTCGTTTTTGCTGGTTTAGATGCTTTGGACACTCTGCCACTGCTAATCAGTGCCAGAGTGTAAGTGCTCCCTGTGTAAAATATCATATTGATTGGATATACCTGATTGGCATATCTGTATCACCATGAAGTCCCTAGTAAAGTACACTGTGTGTGCCAGGGCTGGTGATGACAGATGCTACTAGTGGGTCTGCAGCGCTGATTGCGCCACCCACCTGTGTAGCCCTAAAATGGTGTCTCAGGCCTGCCACCGCAGGCCTGCCTGCAATCCCCGGACTGCCATGTCCTCCTGGCCAGTGTCCACACTGACCGGGCCTAACCCTTCCCTTTTTATACACGTCAGTCATCCCTATGGAAGGCCCAAGGTACCCCCCTGGGCAGGGTGCAGTGTATGCAAAAGGTAGAGCATGTACTAGTGCAGGTAACATGTTCTGGTAGTGAACAACGGCCATTTTGTGTGTTCACTGCTGCAAGGTTATCTTGCTCCGTAGGCTAACATGGGGGAGGGTGGTGCCAATGGCTATCCGCCTATCTTCTCATAGGAACAAGATAAGACATGAGTGTTTGATATCCCTGAGCTCAGCATTTAATAACACATCTTTTAGGAGAGGTTGTTTTTAAATCCTGAGTTGGAGAATAGTACTTTTTAGAGAGTAGCTGTTCTCTTGTCTGACCCTTCTGTGTGCCTGGGCATGCTTGTGGATTGACTGTCTGGCTTTAGAGTGACAGGGGCTGGGGATCCCCCGGGAGGTTGGCTGAGTCAGCCCTCTGCTGAATGGTGACATTTGCAAGGAGAGTGGAGGGAGGAGATAGCACCTGGGAGTGAATAGGGCTGTGCCTGCCTGCCACGGTGCTGGCTCCACCTCCTGCTGGGCGGCTGACGACTCTGCCCCTCACTCTGAAAAGAAAGTAGAAGCCAGGAAAACAAAGTGCTCCAGCAACACCCAGAACTGGATCAGACCGGGCTCAGGACCCACTTGCACAAAGACTTCAAAGACTTTTAGGGGTATAAGTAAAGGACCCCTGACAACAGATTTTTAGATTCTACCATCAAGAGGAACCTCTGCTGAAAGACGGACCGCTGAAGAACTAAAGGAAGATTGCCTTGCTGTGTGCTCTAAGGGCTGACCTGTTCTGCTGTACAACTGAAGCTGAGGAGGAGAAGGGGTCTTGCTGTGTGCTGACTCTACCCACTTGACCAAACAAGACTTTGCTGTGTGCTGTGTCTTAAACCGAATCTCCATGGGCCTGAGAAGAGCTGGCCTCCTGTTTCGCAACCCAGGGATAGAAAGGTTGCCCCGAACCCAAGACTCTGCTGTGTCCCCCCTGCGCTGCTGTGTGCTGCAGGGACCGTGGACTGTTCTACCAAGCTTCTCAACATCTGCCGGTGAAGTGGGCTGGCTGCTCTCTGCCTTGCTGGAGAGTACCGCGCTGATCCGGGCCTGACACCGGTTGCCGCATCAAGAAGACCGACGTGCTCTTCGGCACGTGCCTTGCCGCGACCCGGAGGCCTGAAGCAGATCGAGAGTCGTACTTCCCTGCTCTACGAAGGCGCACTGTGAGTGGCTGACTCCGGTGACGTCGACATCGTCACTGGGGGCTCGTCGAGGGAGTTGTGGAAACCTTGCACCGAACAGCCAGAGGAGCGCTTTTACAACGAGCGCAGCGACACCGCCGGAGCAACGTAGCTGCCTAAACATCAAGAGCCTACAAACTGATTCATTCTCAGTGAGTATCGAATCACGCAAGAGACTAGAGACTATCGTCTTACCGATCCCGACCAACCAAGAAAGCGAATATAGTGGAAACCTGTGATACTTGATTTCAACTGCGGAAACTAGATAAAGATATATTATTTTTGATATAACTCACCTGTGTGGTCTAAGTTTGTGGTGTGCGGAGGGGGGATCATTGTGGTGTCTACGTGCAAATACCTTACACATTGCCTTGGGGATAAGCCTGCCTGCTCGAGCCAAGCTACCTAGAGGGTGAGCAGGGGTTATCTACCGTGTGTGTCCTTGTATCCTGACTAGAAGCAAGGGTCCCTATTTGGTCTAAGGTGTATACCTCTGCCAACTAGAGACCCCCAGATCTAACATTGGTGGCAGTGGTGGGATTAGAACCAGTATTTGCACTTGACCTGCAGTGATTCTTCGTACATCACTAATCTAGTAAGCAGTTGCATTGCACGAAGTTTTTGCGAAGACTATTCTTGGAGGATCGACGAAGCATCATGTCTCTGAATGGAGTAGGTGAGGTGTCGGAATTGCAATTCGAAGTGAAAAAGTTGCTCGAATATAAGAAGGAGCAACTAAAGCAATTCTGCAAGCAGCTTGGATGCCCAGTGAAGGGCAGCGCCAACAAGACGGAGCTACAGAAAGCTCTAAGGGCCTGGTGGGAGGCCAAGAATGGCGCAACCGAGGAAACTATGGGAGGGGATGGCACACCGGAGCACGGATTTGGATCCGATGATCTGCCCGTGAATAGGCCAGCGTCTAGGGCTGGCAGCACCCATTCCAGTAGGAGCCTTTCTCCAGAGGAGCTGGAGGAAAATCAGAGGATTAGGGCCCATGAGATTGAACTTTTTAAGCTCAAAGCTCAAGCGGAAGAAAGGAAACTGCGCCTTGACAGTGAGAAAGAGGCGGAGGAGAGGAGGAATGCTCTTGCTTTGGAAGAGAGAAAACTCCAGTTGGCTCATGAGTTGAGCATGAGGGAGCTGGACATTAAAGCCAAACAAGTGGAGTCCAGCCCGAATGGTGGCAGCGCACAGCCAGTACAGGCGAGTAAAGTATACATACCGAAAGATTTGGTACAGAATTATCAAAGGGGTGAGGATATCTATGCATGGTTTAGATCCTATGAGCTTGCCTTGAAGATGAATGAAGTGCCTGAGAACAGTTGGGGAGCAGGGTTGTGGAAGCATTTTGAGGCCTCTGGGAGGGATGTCTTAGCACCCTTAGAAGCAGCAGGGACCTTAACCTACCCCACGATGAAGGAGGCCTTATGCCTCGGGTATGGGCTTACACCAGAACAGTACCGCCAGAAGTTCAGGAACTTCAAGAAACTTGATTCGAGTACTTGGGTGGAGTGTGTGAGTATGTACACGCGTGCACTGGAAGGTTGGATAAAGGGCAGCAAAGTTACTGATTATGTGGGGTTGTGTCACTTGATTAGTTGGGAGCACTTGAGTAGTCTATGTGTTCCAGAGCTGCGCCAGCATCTTTTAGACAGCAAGTTAACTGATCCCAGTGAGCTTGCTAAAGAGGCAGACCGCTGGACTAGCACCAGGGTCAACAAAGGGGTGGTAAGTATGCCAGCCAAGGGTGGTCAGGGTCCCCAGCAGAAAGGTGGGGAGGACAAGGGTAACAGTAAGGAGTTCTCTAAAGGGCCCCAAAACAGTTCCCAGGAGAAGGAGTCCCAAGCCCCCAAGCCTAAGAGGTCTTGGCCCCCTAAGGGCAACAGACCACCGCCTACTTGCTATGCTTGTAGGGAAGTGGGCCACATAGCCCCTAACTGTCCCAAGAAACCCCCAGCACCAGCTGCTGCTCCAGTCCCAGGGTTAGCTAGTGTAGCTTTGGGAGGGGATTTGATTTCCAGTGGGGAGGAGGGATTAGCTATGATGACCCTTGTCTCTTTAGGAGACCAAGAGATGGTCCAGGATACCTTGATACCCGCTAACACTAAGAAATACGGGCAAAAGGTGACCATCAATGGGAGGGAGTTAGAGGCTCTGAGAGACACCTGGGCTAGTGTGACATCTGTCAGTGGGTGTCTGTGGGTGTCTGAAGAGCAAGTCATTCCCAATGTGCTCCGCCCAGTAGTGGCAGCTGACACTTCAGTGCGCCTCTGCAAGATGGCGCGTGTTCCCTTTACATGGGGGGGAGTCTCTGGTACCTTGGAAGTCTGTGTCAGTGATGCCTTGCCAGTAGATTGTCTGTTGGGTAACGACCTGGAGAGTTCTCCATGGAAGAACGTAGAGCACAGAACTCACTTGGAGATGTTAGGACTGCCAGCGTGGATCTGTGTATCCACACGTGCCATGACAGCCAGTAAGGGTGGATTAGTAGAACCGGAGCCTGGAACAATGGCCCAGGGACCTGTCAAGAGAGGAAGGGGCAGTGGGCGCGGGAAACCGGCCCCCACTGTTCCCACGGTCCAGGAGGAAGCAGAACCTGAGGGGGATGCCCTGGAACCTACAGGGGAACAGGTGGCCGAACTGGGGGAATTTCCTGAGCTGACCCATTGGCAGCAAGAGGGTGGTCCCTCCAGGGAGGAATTCTGCCAGGCTCAGAAGGAATGCCCTTCTCTCATTGGTGTGCGGCAGCAGGCTGCAGACCAGGCAGCGGGCCTAGGGTCCAAGGAACATTTGATTTACTGGGAGGATGACTTACTTTATAGTGAGCCTAAGTTTGCTGAGCCCGGTGCAGCCCGTGTGCTGGTGGTACCTGAGCGCTTCAGGAACTTCTTACTGGGTCTGGCTCATGACGTGCCTCTCGCAGGACATCTGGGGCAAGACAAGACCTATCACAGGCTTGTCACCCATTTCTACTGGCCCCAGATGAAGAAGCACGTCGGCACCTTTTGTAAGTCTTGCCAAACCTGTCAAGCCAGTTGTAAGAGCGGAGGGAAGTGCGTGGCGCCCCTCCAGCCGTTTCCTGTAGTGAGCACCCCTTTCGAGCGGGTGGGCATTGATATCGTAGGGCCCCTGGATCCCCAGACCGCCTTAGGCAACAGGTTTATCCTGGTCTTGGTGGATCACGCCACTCGGTACCCGGAAGCAGTCCCTCTCAGGACAATCACAGCACCCGTGGTGGGCCGTGCATTGATGGGGATCTTTTCCAGTGTGGGGTTCCCCCGAGAGGTGGTCTCCGACCGAGATACCAACTTCATCTCTAGGTATATGAAGTCTCTGTGGGAGGAGTGTGGGGTAACTTATAAGTTCACCACTCCTTACCACCCTCAGGGAAATGGGTTGGTTGAAAGGTTCAACCGCACCCTGAAAGGTATGATTATGGGCCTAGCAGAGCCCATGAGACGGAAGTGGGACGTCTTATTACCATGCCTGTTGTTTGCCTACAGGGAGGTGCCTCAGAAGTCCTTAGGGTTCAGCCCCTTTGAACTGCTGTATGGCCACCCTGTTAGAGGACCTCTCACACTGGTGAAGGAGGGGTGGGAGAAATCCCGTGGGAAAACCCCCCAGGATGTGTTCAGCTATGTGCTGGCCATCCGCAACCAAACGCAGCGCTTCAGGAAGCTCGCTCAGGAGAACCTAGAAGCCAGCCAGGAGGAGATGAAAAGATGGTACGACCAGAATACCACTCTGGTAGAATTTCATCCTGGGCAGAAAGTGTGGGTAATGGCGCCGGTGGAGCCTTGTGCGCTCCGTGTCAAGTGGACCGGGCCATATGAGGTGGTAGAGCGCAAGAGTGAGGTGACCTACCTGATCAACATGAAGACTCCTAGGCAGCCCCTTAGAGTCTTGCATGTGAACCGCCTCAAACCCCACTTCGAGAAGTGACGATGCTCATGGCTACAGATGACGGTGGGGAGGAGGATAGTGATCCTCTCCCTGACCTCCTGGCAACCAAGGAGCAAGACGGGTCAGTGGATGGTGTGGTCCTCTCGCCCACCCTGACCCCAGAGCAGCAGAGAGACTGTCGCCAGGTGTTGGGTCAGTTTGCCTCCCTGTTCTCCCTGACACCAGGTGTCACCAATTGGTGCGTCCATGATGTGGACACTGGAGATAGCCTGCCTGTGAAACAGAAGTTTTACAGAGTAGCTGACAAGGTCAGGGCCAGCATCAAGGAAGAAGTTTCCAAGATGTTGGCGTTAGGGGTAATTGAGCCCTCTAGCAGTCCCTGGGCTAGCCCAGTGGTCCTCGTTCCCAAGAAATCTGCTACACCCGGTGGCCCGTCAGAACTTCGGTTTTGCGTGGACTACCGTGGGCTCAATGCGGTCACCAAGACTGACGCGCACCCCATCCCCAGAGCTGATGAGCTCGTGGATCGGTTGGGAGCTGCCAGGTACCTCAGCACCTTCGATTTGACTTCGGGGTACTGGCAGATTGCCTTAACTGAAGGGGCAAAGGAGAGGTCGGCATTTTCCACACCAGAGGGGCACTTCCAGTTTCGCGTCATGCCCTTTGGATTGAAAAATGCCCCTGCCACCTTCCAGAGACTGGTCAACCGGGTACTGACCGGGCTGGAGCAATTCAGCACCGCGTACCTGGATGACATTGCTGTGTTCAGCTCCACTTGGGAGGAACACTTGCAACACCTCTGTGAAGTGTTGAGGGCGCTGCAGAAGGCAGGCCTCACTATCAAGGCCAGTAAGTGCCAGATAGGGCAGGGATCGGTGGTGTATTTGGGACACCAGGTAGGGAGCGGCCAGGTGGCACCCCTACAGGCGAAGATTGATACCATTCTGGCTTGGGAACCCCCCAAGATGCAGACAGAGGTGAGAGCCTTTCTAGGACTCACCGGGTATTACAGACGGTTCATCAAGGGATACGGCACCATTGTTGCCCCCTTGACAGAACTAACCTCTAGAAATCAGCCCAGGAAAGTGAATTGGTCCGAGGCCTGTCAAACTGCTTTTGATGCCCTGAAAACTGCAATGTGCACAGCACCGGTGCTTAAGGCGCCTGACTTTTCGAGTGAGTTTGTAGTGCAAACAGACGCTTCAGAGCAAGGTGTGGGAGCAGTACTCTCACAGATGGACGACGAGGGCGGGGACCAACCTGTAGCTTTCATTAGTAGGAGGCTACTCCCCAGGGAACAGAGGTGGAGCGCTATTGAAAGGGAAGCATTTGCTGTGGTCTGGGCCCTGAAGAAGCTGAGGCCCTACCTGTTTGGGACTCACTTCCGTGTTCAGACCGACCACAGGCCCCTCAGATGGTTAATGCAGATGAGGGGTGAGAATCCAAAACTGTTGAGGTGGTCCATCTCCCTACAGGGAATGGACTTTACGGTGGAACACCGTCCCGGTACAGAGCACGCCAATGCTGATGGTCTGTCCAGGTTTTTCCGCCTTAGCGATGAGAACTCCCAAGAGGGTGGGTAGTTCTCCCCACTTTCAGCTGGAGGGGACACGTGTTAGACCTGACATCCTTGGCGTGGGTTTTTCCCCTATCTTTTGCCTCTGCTACCTGGATTTTTGATGCTGTGATGGATTTCGTTTTTGCTGGTTTAGATGCTTTGGACACTCTGCCACTGCTAATCAGTGCCAGAGTGTAAGTGCTCCCTGTGTAAAATATCATATTGATTGGATATACCTGATTGGCATATCTGTATCACCATGAAGTCCCTAGTAAAGTGCACTGTGTGTGCCAGGGCTGGTGATGACAGATGCTACTAGTGGGTCTGCAGCGCTGATTGCGCCACCCACCTGTGTAGCCCTAAAATGGTGTCTCAGGCCTGCCACCGCAGGCCTGCCTGCAGTCCCCGGACTGCCATGTCCTCCTGGCCAGTGTCCACACTGACCGGGCCTAACCCTTCCCTTTTTATACACGTCAGTCATCCCTATGGAAGGCCCAAGGTACCCCCCTGGGCAGGGTGCAGTGTATGCAAAAGGTAGAGCATGTACTAGTGCAGGTAACATTTTCTGGTAGTGAACAACGGCCATTTTGTGTGTTCACTGCTGCAAGGTTATCTTGCTCTGTAGGCTAACATGGGGGAGGCTGGTGCCAATGGCTATCCGCCTATCTTCTCATAGGAACAAGATAAGACATGAGTGTTTGATATCCCTGAGCTCAGCATTTAATAACACATCTTTTAGGAGAGGTTGTTTTTAAATCCTGAGTTGGAGAATAGTACTTTTTAGAGAGTAGCTGTTCTCTTGTCTGACCCTTCTGTGTGCCTGGGCATGCTTGTGGATTGACTGTCTGGCTTGAGAGTGACAGGGGCTGGGGATCCCCCGGGAGGTTGGCTGAGTCAGCCCTCTGCTGAATGGTGACATTTGCAAGGAGAGTGGAGGGAGGAGATAGCACCTGGGAGTGAATAGGGCTGTGCCTGCCTGCCACGGTGCTGGCTCCACCTCCTGCTGGGCGGCTGACGACTCTGCCCCTCACTCTGAAAAGAAAGTAGAAGCCAGGAAAACAAAGTGCTCCAGCAACACCCAGAACTGGATCAGACCGGGCTCAGGACCCACTTGCACAAAGACTTCAAAGACTTTTAGGGGTATAAGTAAAGGACCCCTGACAACAGATTTTTAGATTCTACCATCAAGAGGAACCTCTGCTGAAAGACGGACCGCTGAAGAACTAAAGGAAGATTGCCTTGCTGTGTGCTCTAAGGGCTGACCTGTTCTGCTGTACAACTGAAGCTGAGGAGGAGAAGGGGTCTTGCTGTGTGCTGACTCTACCCACTTGACCAAACAAGACTTTGCTGTGTGCTGTGTCTTAAACCGAATCTCCAAGGGCCTGAGAAGAGCTGGCCTCCTGTTTCGCAACCCAGGGATAGAAAGGTTGCCCCGAACCCAAGACTCTGCTGTGTCCCCCCTGCGCTGCTGTGTGCTGCAGGGACCGTGGACTGTTCTACCAAGCTTCTCAACATCTGCCGGTGAAGTGGGCTGGCTGCTCTCTGCCTTGCTGGAGAGTACCGCGCTGATCCGGGCCTGACACCGGTTGCCGCATCAAGAAGACCGACGTGCTCTTCGGCACGTGCCTTGCTGCGACCCGGAGGCCTGAAGCAGATCGAGAGTCGTACTTCCCTGCTCTACGAAGCCGCACTGTGAGTGGCTGACTCCGGTGACGTCGACATCGTCACTGGGGGCTCGTCGAGGGAGTTGTGGAAACCTTGCACCGAACAGCCAGAGGAGCGCTTTTACAACGAGCGCAGCGACACCGCCGGAGCAACGTAGCTGCCTAAACATCAAGAGCCTACAAACTGATTCATTCTCAGTGAGTATCGAATCACGCAAGAGACTAGAGACTATCGTCTTACCGATCCCGACCAACCAAGAAAGCGAATATAGTGGAAACCTGTGATACTTGATTTCAACTGCGGAAACTAGATAAAGATATATTATTTTTGATATAACTCACCTGTGTGGTCTAAGTTTGTAGTGTGCGGAGGGGGGATCATTGTGGTGTCTACGTGCAAATACCTTACACATTGCCTTGGGGATAAGCCTGCCTGCTCGAGCCAAGCTACCTAGAGGGTGAGCAGGGGTTATCTACCGTGTGTGTCCTTGTACCCTGACTAGAAGCAAGGGTCCCTATTTGGTCTAAGGTGTATACCTCTGCCAACTAGAGACCCCCAGATCTAACACCGATAGAGACCCGTTTCAAGGCCTCCTTTAAAAAACTGCCAGTGCTCTGCACCGGTGAGACTCTGCCCACTTAAAGCCCTGGTAAGAACTTATGTTATGCCCACCGCCGCGCATGCTGCCCGCCTTGCCATCTTCCAGTGGCCTCACTTTGATAACACTCCCTGAGACCTATCGCTAGGAGCATTCATTTCGAGCCAAGCTGCCGTCGACTCTTCCATGTGGGGTTATATTTAGATCTTAGTAAAGTATTTGCCCAAAGCTAAAGAAATAAGTACAGGAAAAGTCAGCGTAGCAAAGAGCCTAATTAGTTCTACCGCGCCTGCCTCATTCTGAAAGTGTTTTTTGTTCAGAAGGATTAGAAGGTTTAAATAACTTGAATGTGTGTATTTGGGTATAATGTAAGCTCGATTGCCACATTTGCCTTTAGAAAAGTCAGACTAATTTCTTTTCAGCCGAGGCACATTATGGACGGCAAAACCAAGGTATCTCCAGCCGTCCACGGTGGACGGTTTTATCTCAAGGTCTCTCCAGCTGTCCACCGCGGACGGTTTTACGTCACTCGGCCACTTAAACCCTCATTTCCAATTCTGCTCCTCTGGATGCCGCTGTTGCCTCATGTTGCATTACATCGCAGAATGTTGTCCTGCCCCATCTGTCCTGTTCTGAACTGGCAGTGCACCAAGTGGTATAATCTTCTTGACATTACTCCTCTGAAATGTTGTCCAGGGAGTCAAAACCATTGACTTACTTCTGCTCAGCCGACTACGAATTCTTTGAAATCCTCCCTTTTTGGTGTATTTACTCTGAATCTTATTCATCTGATTTTTGCACTGAATTTTTTTTTCACCAACGTCTGCCATTCAGAAGTTGTGTGTACCGAAATCTGATCCTCAAAATTTGCACCTCTGAATTGTCATCTCTGAGGGGAACACAATGGCATGCCTCCAGGGCAAAGCACTCACATACCCAGAAGTTTCCCATGGAGAAGTTCACTTCCTCCAAAAATCAAGCAGTAGCCACAGCGACCTCCCAATTTCCTTCTATACCGTCTATCGCTGAGCCTGTCCAACACTGCACAACACCTCGCTCTTTATTACTCTTACAGGGCTTATGTACATTCCTCTAAAAGAACCCCCCTCCCCTGTACGCTTTCAACTCAACCTCCCACTCACTATTTTCAGTAGCTCTCAGGTCCTCTTAATCAGGCATTCGCTTCTAGCTCCCCACTCTTGCCCAATATCTATGGTCCCCACTCTTGCCCAATATCTATGGCTGCTATCCAGTGGCCTTCTCCGCTGCTAAGACCTTTTTTCTCTCCTCTAGTAGTCCACTATTTCTTGTGAAGGCTTGATCACAGAACACCAAATACTAGTTCTCCACCCTAAGCACACAACTCTCTATCACCCTCCTCTCCAAACTCCCTAAAGCCAGCTCTATTAGGTCAACCCTCAAGTTAAGCGAAAAACATCTGATAAAAAGACTCATGCCATTTAGTGCTTCAAAGAAGCTATTTCAACTAGGTTCAAACCAAGCTGCTCCTTTCTCCTTATTCTCCTGTCCGTAGCCCCTTTCTATATCTCCTTCCCTTTCCTCTCATCCCATAACCTCAACTTAACCACTCTTCTCCACCTCATGTAATTCATCTCTCCCTACACCCAACTCCCAGCTGTCCAACCTCACCTTTATGATTACTTCTCACTCAAGTGGTCTTCTGTGGGCTGACCTCTTTTAAACCTATGATAAGAATCACCTGCATAAATACAAAACCCACTACAATGCCCATTGTCTGATCAACAACAACAATCTTGGTCATCTATTAATTATTAAAATGTGGCTCAGTACGGATCCTGTTCAAATATTGAATGAAACCATCCACCCAAGAATACCTGGCATTTCTCAAGAACCTCATTCTAGGATTGAAAGAGCTGGCAATGGACGTTATAATTAGGCTTGTGTCCATTTGGTGGGTTAATCAACACTACATCTCCCACAACCACTATTGTTTTACATAAAGTTTTAAAAGCATCATTGTTAATTTTCCTGTTTTTCAAGTGCCTTTCTTCTACTCATCACCACGGCATTACCCATGCCTCTCATTCCTGTTTTTTCTCTTACCAAAGTTGCGCAAACTACTGAGCATGCCTTCCTCCCCCTGAACATTTCAAAAGGTAGTTTGACAGTTGCGGCATAATCTATTGGCCTCCCCTTTCTTCTTAATTTCCTCTCTTCAACTCTTTCCTACACTTTTAGCCAGTAGCATTCTTTCTTTTAAAGGTAATTGAACCTCTCAACCATGCCATTAGTTTGGAGATGATATTGATGAGCACATTTTATGTAAAATCTCTTTTCTCCTTAGGAAAAACGCCATTAGATATTAGTTGAACACCATTATCCATTAATAAGGCATCTGGGATACTGTTGTCTGAAAAATTTCTTATAATAATGTAATGATTGTCCTAGCATTAGCTTCAGCTACAATGGTAACCTTAAGCCACTGTGAAAACATGTCCATCAAAACTAGTATGTACCGTGGAATTCTTTCACCTTGAACAGGACCGATAAAGCCTAAAGCTGTTTCTCTCCGTGGACCTCAGGGAACAACTCTATATTCCACAGGTGGGGTTCTAACCTCCCTTACCTTAGCCCTTGGCAGACATTCCATAGACTCTCTTACCACTCTTTCAACATGTAACTCCATACTAGGTGTTGGACCTGGCCCTTTTTGCAGGGTTATCCTAAAACATTTTGCCTTCCTCCTGTATTTTTTCTGACCTGATTACTATAAAAAAAAGTGCCAACAGTGAACCCACCAGGTGGGCTTAGGCTACACCCTGAGATCTATGAGGACTCTGAGTGGGAGGGTCCTAGTCCCTACACCAAAAGGGTAGGGGTTGTGAGGGAGATCATGAAGAGTTTGAAGAGGAGGAAGAAAATTACTGGGCATGGACGCCGGTAGAGGTTGAGGGCCACCGGGAGGGGGAGTCCCTCGCCGGGTTTAGTGCCAGGAGTAGTGGTTCTTCCCAAGGTCGGTCCCCAGAGGAGCTGGAGGACATTCGTCAGGAGAGAGAGCATGAGAAAAAGCTTGAGAAGCTCAAGTTGGAGTTGGAAAACAAAAAACCTGAAATGGAGCAATGGGAGAATGATAAAACCCTTGCTCTGGAGAAGAAATTATTTTTGACTCAGGAGTTGGGTCTCAGGAAGCTCGCTATTGAGGAGAGAAAGGCTGAGGTTGACAAAGCCTTAGTGCAGGAGAGGATGGCGGAAGCTGAGAGGGCATTTGCCAGAGAAAACTAGTTCTTGAGGAAAGATTGTCGCATGAGTGTAGTTTCAGTGTTCTGGACTCACCAGTGATGCAGGTGGAGTCCAGTGGTGGCAGCAATGTTGTGTCCAGTGTAGAAACTCCCATTCACAGAACCAAGAGTGTGGTATCTTGTTCCCAGGAGGAGGGTGTCACCCCTGAAGGGTATAGGTTGAGGTTCTGGAGCAGTCGGAAACTGTCTCACCAGTCTCAGTGAGAGCTTGTGGAGGATTGTTGCAAAGCACTGGAGGGATGGGTGAACGGGTAGCACAGCAAATAATTTTGAAGGGTTGTTCAGTCTGATTGTCAGAGAGCGCATGTTCCGTTGTTGTTTCCCAGGGCTACGCTGACACCTGTTAAAGTGTAAGTTACTCTCCCCAGGGAACACGAACAGGAGACAGACCTCTGGGTGAGTGCTAGAGGGACTGGAAAGGGATTTGGGTGTGATTCTAAAGGGAGTGGCTTAGGTTTTTCCCAACCAAGGGTTAGAAAGGTTCGTAGTGGCCCAGATAGGTCCCAGTGTAGTGGGATGCGTAGAGGGTCCCATGTCCCTTCTCAGGTGAGGAGGAGGGTTGGGGTGGGCTGAGTCCCAGGTTGTCTAAAATCCAGTCCCAGAGCCTGGTTGGTTCCATGAGTTAACACCAGGAGAGGGGCCTAGTCTGTACTGGAAGGCCATCGGCTGAGGGGAATCCCATAGTGTCAGGAGAACTTAGGGGGGTGGGTCGGCTTTCACAAGCGTCCCACCAGTTCTGGTGTCTGACAGCACCACCCCTGAGTGGAGGGTGCAAAAACTGAGATTGAGAGGTGAGATGAAAAGGCAGTCCCCAGTGGGAGTACCAGTGGGTCAGGGGCCAGCTCTGAGGTCAGAGCCCCCCAGGAAGGACCCTGGTAAGAGCACTTCTGGTCTAGGGGGTGTTCATGCACTGTCAGATGGGCAGAAGGCGGGAGATCAGTGCCAGGCATACTTTCACGAGACACACAAGGAATGTGGTACACTTGGGGGGGTAGGTGTAATCCCCAGGAAGTTCTGGCTTGCCAGGCACATACTCAGCTGCATGGTGTGGTCCCTGGGTTAGGAGGCCAGGTTCAGGATGTCACCCCTGACCTGGAGGAAAGGACGACTGCAAGCAGTGTCTCTACTGTTTTGCCCTCTGGGGGTACCATTCCAGGTGGGAAGGTGTAAAACTCTAGAAGAGGGGGAGGGAGGAGGGAGGACTTGCCCTTGGCCTCAGGTTGACTCCAGAGTGCTGAATATGGTTGAGATACCAGTTGTAGAGTAAAATTCCTGAACTGGTGGGAGAATAGTGCAAGATGGCTGACACCAGCACCCTGACAGCTCTGAATTCTGGGGCTCCACTCCCAGGAGTTGGGTGAGGAACCCCAGAAGGAGGGGTAGGGAAAGTAGAACCTCGCCCCTGACCCCTGTCCAGCCTAAGGGTGCAGACCCTGGGCTGGGTGACTGGTGGCAGGGTAGAACTGGTGGAAGGTAGAGTGGAGCAAGGATGCTATGCACCTGTGGCTCCCGCCCCCCACTCTGCGAGATTCCAGAGACCAGATCACCCTGGGAACGTGCCCCTCAGTTGCCAGCCATGGTCCATGTTCTATCGCACCAAGCAGGGAAGCCCATCAAGGTATTGATTAGTCTACCCTGGCTTTAGGCTGGAAGGGGAGTTCTGTTGGACCTGGCGCCCCATTGCAGGGTTGTTTTTTTGACTCAGCACTTTATCACTGCTGATCAGTGCTAAATAACGTGTGCTCTCTCCTGTAAACTTGATAAGCTTGGTCTACACCTGTTTGGCATATTTAATTTACCTGTCAGTCCCTTGTACAGTGGTATTCTATATACCCAGGGCCTGTAAATTAGATGCTACTAGTGGGCATGCAGCGCTGCTTGCGCCACCCACAGAAGTAGCCTGCAGGGCCTGCAAGCACAGTTTACTGTCACAGTGACCTGCCATTTAAAGTACTTTCCAAGCCGGAATCTCCCCATTTATTACATATAGGTCACCCTGACATCATCTCGTCCCTGCCAGGAAATTTTGATGCCATTTGGCACAACAGGCAAGATAACAGAAGAGGGGGAGGGGTGGCTACTCTTTTTAAATCTAATCTCTCGGCTACTATGTTAATACCAGAAAGTTTTGATAACTCTGACATCTTAGGAGTTAAGTTTTCCTTTAACTCCTCTTGTTTCGTACTCCTAACAGTTTATCGCCCCCCGGATGCTACCCCTGGTTTCTGCGATTACTTTGGTGAAACCTTGTCGGACCTTAGCACCCGCTATCAAAAGCTTATGATCGTAGGAGATTTTAATTTCCATTGGGAGAGAATCCCACGAGAGCCACAAGCTAAACAAATTGACTTGACAATGTCAAATCTAGGACTCTGTCAACTGGTGAACCGCCCCACCCACATCAGGGGGCACACCCTTGATCTGGTTTGGTCATCTAGCCAGCAAGATAGGCTCCTAAATATTCTCCCGTGTGCCTGGTCCGACCATTCCTTAATCACCTGCTGGGTCCCTTTGGATAGACCCCCACTCAACCTCGTGCGGAATGGAGGAGAGTGCGAAGCTGGCATAAGATCCAGACAGGAAACCTCATTGACACCCTTCAGAGACTACCTCTTTGCAGGCCGGAGGGAGGCTACACCAACATCGACATAGCCAGCCAAACCCTCAGTAACACCCTCCAATCAGCTATAGACCACCTAGCTCCAGAACGTCGGGAAAGAATCAAGCCCAAACGTAAGGGGGCTCCCTGGTTCAATGAAGCTCCGCGGGTAAATAGGCAGAGCTTGCGCAAAGTGGAGAGACAGTGGAGGAAAACCTATAACTCCACCGACCTGACCCTCTGCAAAGCTGCTCTGGCTCTTTATAAGAAATCTATTACCTCGAGGAAAGCCGAATATTACGAGGCTCGGATTATAGATGCCCCTAATAAACAGAAGGAAACCTTTAAGATCTTAATGGAACTAAGCAAAAAAGTCGATGCCAATTCAACCTCAATCCCTTTTAATGTCAATACTCTGCAGACTTTCTTTCTTCAGAAAGTGACAGATATTCTCTGTGAGATCAATAGATCTCCTGCTGCTTTGAGTTCCCAGGAACTGGCGTTGCCCTCCTTCTCACCAGCTCATTTCCTCACAGATTTCCCCCCTTTGGACTCGGAAGCCTTGGACTCATTAATCAACAAAACCAAATCTGGCTCACCGGCCGATCCATGTCCGCCTAGGATCTTCCAGATGGCCCTTCCAGCCTTGGATTGCCAGATCCTTACACTTCTTAATAATTCCCTGGCCACTGGCCAGGTACCATCTAATTTGAAGGAGGCTAGAGTGATCCCCTTATTGAAAAAGCCAGGAGCTGACATGGCTGAGCTGAAAAACTATCGGCCTATCTCGCAACTTCCTTTCTTAGCTAAGGTCATGGAGCAGCATGTCCTGAAAGCATTATCCGGCTTTCTTGAAAATTCTGAGCTACTCCATCCACGCCAGACTGGCTTCAGAGCCCACCATTGTACGGAGCTAGTTATGTTGTCTGTTCTTGATGACCTCAGATTAAAGGCTGATAACAGAGCGCCGAGCGCCCTGGTACTTTTAGATCTCTCCGCGGCTTTCGACACGGTCAGTCATTCCATTCTACTGACTCGACTGGCGGATTTGGGATTTAGGGGTGCTGTCTACAACTGGCTAAAGTCCTTTTTATCGGGACGGTCGCAAAGGGTTCAACTCGGTGACTATTCCTCTAACAGGGGTGACATCCCCTGTGGCGTGCCCCAGAGCTCTGCTCTGTCCCCTCTGCTCTTCAATATATACTTGCAGCCCTTAGTAACTGCACTGTCCAAACTGGACTGCCGAGTCTTCAACTATGCAGATGACACTCAACTTATCCTGAGCATTGACAACTCGGCCCAAGCTCAAGAGACAGTTCAAAATATCCTAAGATTCACCACTAACTGGATGACGGTTAATTCCTTGAAAATGAACCCTGACAAGACGGAGGTCCTTGTCATTCCAGCATATAACAACTTCTGGAGTGGCCTGTTTTGGCCCAAAGAACTTGGGGCCCATCCATGTCCGTCACCAGTCGTGAAAAGTCTGGGAATTAAGATCGATTCGGAACTCTCCTTGAGTCATCAGGTCTACTCAGTGGTGGGCACCTGCATCGGCGTCCTGAGACAATTGAGGAAACTGGCCCCCCTCCTATCAGTTTCCTCTTTGAAATCTATAGTCTCAGCCACTGTGTTATCGCGCCTCAACTATGGAAATGCACTCTATTTAGGACTTCCTCTGAAACTCATGAATCGACTCCAGGTTGTGCAGAATGACGCCGCCAGGCAAATTTTTAGCCTTCCTAGGAGGACCCATGCTTCACCTTTGCTGCACAAGCTACACTGGCTGCCTGTCAGACAGCGTGTAAAATTTAAGGGCCTGTGCATTGCTCACAAAACCCTCTATGGCCATGCTCCTGGCTACATACGGGAACGCTTAGTTAAATACGTGCCAGGGCGTGTACTTCGCTCTACAGATGCCTCCCAGTTAGTCTGCCCTCGGAGTAATCTGGCTACCAAGGGTGGCCGAGCTTTCTCAGTTGTGCTGCCACGACTCTGGAACCAACTACCTGATTCTTTACGAAAGGAACCGGGTTTGCTTCCTTTCCGGAAGCTGCTAAAAACTCTGTTATTTAAAGACACTTTTTAACCTTGTTCACCACCTGGACTGTCTGTACCTACTCTGATGCAACCTCTTTCTGTCAAGCGCTAAGAGACCTGTTGGTATATATGCGCTATATAAATAAACAAACATAAACATAAACACCCCTAAGGTAGGCCCTAGGTAGCCCTATGGGCAGGGGGCTGTGTTGGTAAAAGGTAGGCCATGTGCCCTTGTTCTGTGGCATGCCCTGGTAGTAACAAACAGCCTATTTGGTTTCTCACTGCTGTGAGACTGCTCCTCTTATAGGTTTGCATTGGGAATTCCCTGATATGTGTTCCAGTGGTAATTTCTCATCTGAAAGGAGTAGCCTTACCATGTTTGGTATGTTTGGAAAAGTGGTGATAAATCCTTCTTATTGGTGAAAGCAAATTTTGTATTACTATTTTAGAAATGCCACTTTTAGAAGTGGGCATTTCTGTGTGCTTATGACTCTGTGCTTTGTAGCCTGACTCCAGTCAATGTCTGGTTTAGACTGATAGGGGCCTGTTTTGGGCATTCAATCTAGACAGTCACAAAGGGAGCTGAGGTGTGCCCTGCATATCGTGATGAGTCTTCCTGGGCTAGAGTGGTGGGAGGAGTTGTCACCTGCCACAGATTAGGGCTGTGCCTGCCTTTTACAATGCTGTCTCCGCATCCCCTGTAGTGTGTCTGGAGCCAGGGCTGGAATTGAACAGAGGATGTTGTGCACTTCTGAAGTTGTTTAAAGTTACCTCCAGAACAAAGACTTTGTGAGTATAAGTACAGGGGCTGTGACCCTTTGCTTGTAGACACTGCGTGGGACGACAGACTGCACCTTACCAGATGCAACTGTTATGCTGCCAGGAGGAATTGCCATTGGGCTCCCTTGTTTGTTGTGCTAAGTTGTGGCCTGTGGGACTGCAAGAAGGAATGCCTGCTTCTCTACAAGGACTCTGTGCGGCCTGCTGCTCCTATTCCTGTTTGGTGCATCCGGTGATCTCCTAGGGCTTGGTGGCCTGCCCTGTGTGTTTGAAAATTTAGCATACCCTAGACAACCAGAAATCCCATTTCTAACACTAGGCCACAAGTAATCAAAGCACAAACTCTCCTTTGTTTTGCAGATGCCTAGATGTTCAAAGGTGTTAGATCCAGCATCTTTTGGTGTAGTTTCCCCTCTCTAGCCTGCTGTTTTTGATTGTGTGCTGAATTTTATAGTTCATGGTTTTAGGACTCTGGGCACTTTACTACTGCTGACCAGTGCTAAAGTGCAAGTGTTTCCTATCTATAATATATTGGTATTTGGTTTCTCCGTGATTGGCCTTTTTGATTTACTGGTAAGTCCCTAGTACTGTGCACTGTGTGCGCCCAGGGCCTGTAAGTCAAATGCTACTGGTGGCCTGCAGCACTGATTGTGCCACCCAAATGAGTAGCCCTGCAAGCATGTCTCAGACCTGCCGCTGCAGTGTCTGTTTGTGCATTTTTAAACTGCCATTCAACCTGGCAAGTGTACCCACTTGCCACGCCCAAACCTTCCCTTTTATTACATGTAAGGCACCCAGTCCAAGGGTAGACCCATGGGCAGGTTGCAGTGTATTTAAAAGGTAGCACATGTACTGGTGTGTTTCACGTGTCCTGATAGTAAAATACTATGAACAAAAAGCTCTGAGAGGCAACATAAACATTCACCATCGGCGTCCGGTCATTGAGGGAGCTTGCAGGTACCAAACGGGTGCCTAGCAGTGCAGGCGGTGTACTACCACCCCCCTCCCGAGACCCATGGTGTAGTTAGTGATTATACCACATAACAAACTTGGTTCCTCTCAACACGAGGGATATCAGATCTATATTTAAATTTTTCACATTCATAACCTCTGGTTAGGGTGGGCTTTAGCGCCCACACCGCCGAGGTTTACACTTCCCCCGCGGTCCTGACGAATGCCTGTTTAATTACAACACATAGGCAGAAACATGTTGACCACACCTTAATGGACTCTGCTGAACAATTTATTCAGCTTTGATGTCCTACACTTTGTTTTTATCCATGTCTGATTGGCTCCTAATAAAATTAATTCTTTGACCCAATCAAGGCAATTTATTAATGTTCACTTTCACTATTCACTGAACACAAATACCAGCTCCGCAGTAATTCTGGCGTTGAAGCACACCAGGGTGGCATTCGGCCTCTCGTTCTCGTGGTGGGGCCCGATGATGAAGCATGTCACCAACTAGGTTGGTGAGTGAAGGCTTTATTAAGAACCTAGTTGGATTCTACTGTTGTGCTCCACTTCCAAAAACAAGGCACACTCTTTTGTTGTTATGATTATTTTAACATAAAGATTCAAGCAGAATATATACAGCACAAATGCCAAGCGCAAACACTTAAAACGAGAGGAGATCCTTAAATTTCAAATCCTTTATTTAAAAAATTTCGGTGAAAAAGCAAGTACAGCCAACGCGTTTCACCCGTAGCGGGCTTCTTCAGGGCTGTAATACATATAAGTACAATCACAATTATTCACAAGAAAACTACAAACAGACAAAAGTAAATAATGACAACAAACTTCACATTTGTCAATATAAACATAAATAACAAAACATAAACTTCAACATATACTCAAACAATATTTGTTTTACATATGTTCAGAGAAAAGAAAAAGAAAACAAGTTCCATTAGATTCAGTGTTGGATACAAACACAAATCCAGATTCCATTACTGATTAAAAGAGAAACAAACATAGACAATACACAAATGTGTTGTATGCACATATTTTATTTCATTCAATGGATAGATTTTAAGGTTTAAGAGAAAAATAAGAGAAGCATAACATTCATAATAAAGGACAAATTAACAACTGACAAAAGTGGCCATACACAGACTCTTTTTGTCGGTTATGGGCCAATTCTTCATGGATGAAAAAACACAACAGCTCTCCACTTACCATCAAAGGCAGAGCAATGCTCCTGTGAAGAAATAGATCCTCTTTAGTTAGCAGTTGCAGGAGGAAACCACGACAGCTCACTATATGTATGTAAGAGGAAGGAGAAAAGGGGTAAAGAGAGAGGAGTACGTTTTCTGAACAAACTAGATAGACAAACGTCTGTAAGCCTATATCCTTTCACTAACCCAAAAACAAATGAATAAAACCTGGGTTTCGCATACCTGTGTATTTATAATGTAGAAGTACAAGTGAAAGCAAACTTGAACAACAAACTATCCTTTTGGATGAAGAGCGTCATGAAATAGTCGTGATAGTTTGATTTATCAAGTAGAGAGCCCGATGGAATAAAACATAATAACATAACTGTCAATTGTAAGTGGCATATTGATGAATGTACCACATAATGAACTAAAGAAGCAGTGTAAACGCCAATAATTGTAAAAAGAGGCCTCATTCCTCAATTCATATCCAATAAAACGACAACATCAAAGATTGTATTTTGTAGACAAATTTCTCAAAGGCCCAAAAAGTGCCTCATTCGAAAAATGTACTTAAAAGATCAAAAAGTCACCCTAACGCAATATTTAAAAAGAGCTAATTAAGACAAGAACTCAAAGACACAGGGGAAACTCGTAGCAAGATATAGACCACTGAAAAAAGGGGTCACGATACCTGTTGTGGCTGGTGTAGGGCCCAAACAGCTTTGGAGAATGTAGAACCGTCCTCCACATCTCAGTATATACCTATAAACAAGAGCAGAAACGAGAAAGTCTATGTCGATAAATATGAACCATCCCATCTCATTGCGGAACATCTATTGAGTTATATCAACAATAGAATGCACTGAGTTCCAAATGTAAGGCAAACGGGGCATTGTTTTAAGCCTAAAGTCAGACTATAAACTCTTGTGTGCGTTAAGAGTCAGTCGCCCCATATCCTACCCACAAATATAAATAAAACCACTCTTATATAGCCATTGGATACATTCATTTAATCGTATACGCAAGATGATATTTGGTGTAATAAATACAAAATGTAAGAAATCTACCAAACATTACACTGCTTATATCGTGTAAAGCGGAGCTTATGTCGCTAAAAAATATTTGCATCTTTTTCTTTATGTCGCTTTTCTATTGTAATGCAATAATATGTTGTTCGGTCGTGGTATTTGCTATGAATTTTTCTCGACAAAGTTTTAATCTCAGCCTGGCCAACTGTTGCTGTCATTTGCGTAACCCCTTTTTTAGCGACATAAGCTCCGCTTTACACGATGTAAGCATTATAATGTTTGGTAGATTTCTTACATTCTGTATTTATTACACCAAATCTCATCTTGCGGATACGATTAAATAAATATATCCAATGGCTGTATAAGACTGGTTTTATTTATATTTGTGGGTAGGATATGGGGCGACTGACTCTTAACGCACACGAGAGTTTATAGTCTGACTTTAGGCTTAAAACAATGCCCCGTTTGCCTTACACTTGGAACTCAGTGCATTCTATTGTTGCTATAACTCAATAGATGTTCCGCAATGAGATGGGACGGTTCATATTTATCGACATAGACTTTCACGTTTCTGCTCTTGTCTATAGGTATATACTGAGATGTGGAGGACCGTTCCACATTCTCCAAAGCTGCTTAGGCCCTACACCAGCCACAACAGGTATCGTGACCCCTTTTTTCAGTGGTCTATATCTTGCTACGAGTTTCCCCTGAGTCTCTGAGTTCTTGTCTAAATGTGCTCTTTTTAAATATTGCGTTAGGGGACTTTTTGATCTTTTAAGTACATTTTTCGAATGAGGCAATTTTTGGACCTTTGAGTAATTGGTCTACAAAATATAACCACAAGAACATTATCTTTGATGTTGTCGTTTTATTGGATATGAATTTAGGAATTATGCCTCTTTTTACAATTATTGGCGTTTACACTGCTTCTTTAGTTCATTATGTGGTCCATACATCAATATGCTACTTACAATTGACAGTTATGTTATTATATTTTATTCCATCGGGCTCTCTACTTGATAAATCAATCCTTCACGGCTATTTCACAACGCTCTTCATCCAAAAGGATAGTTTGTTGTTCAAGTTTGCTTTCACTTGTACTTCTACATAATAAATACACAGGTATGCGAAACCCATTTTTTATTCACTTGTTTTTGGGTCACTGAGAGGATATAGGCTTACAGACTTTTGTCTATCTAGTTTGTTCAGAAAACTTACTCCTCTTTCTTTACCCCTTTTCTCCTTCCTCTTACATACATATAGTGAGCTGTAGTGGGTTCCTCCTTCAACTGATAAGTAAAGAGGATCTATTCCTTCACAGGAACATTGCTCCACCTTAGATGGTAAGTGGAGAGCTGTTTAGTTTTTTTCATCCATGAAGAATTGGGCCATAACCGATACAAAAAGTCTGTGTATGGCCACTTTTGTCAGTTGTTAATTTGTCATTTATTATGAATGTTATGCTTCTCTTATTTTTCTCTAAAACCTTAAAATCTATCCATTGAATGAAATGAAATATGTGCATACAAGACATTTGTGTATTATCTATGTTTGTTTCCATTTTGATCATTAATGGAATCTGAATTTGTGTTTGTATCCAACACTGAATTTTTTTTTGTTTTTCTTTGCTCTGAACATGTGTAACACAAATGCTGTTTGAGTATATGTTGAAGTTTTATGTTTTGTTATTTATGTTTATATTGACAAATGTGAAGTGTGTTGTTATTATTTACTTTTGTCTGTTGGTAGTATTTTGTGAATAATTGTGATTGTACTTATATGTATTACAGCCCTGAAGAAGTCCGCCACGGGTAAAACACGTTGGCTGTACTTGCTTTTTCACCGAATTTTTTGAAATTAAGGATTTGAAATTTAAGGATCGCCTCTCGTACTAAGTGTTCGCGCTTGGCATTTGTGCTGTATATATTCTGATTTAATGTTTATGTTGCCTCTCAGAGCTTTTTGTTCATAGCCTAATATTTGTGGTTTATTGGTGTCAAACCATACTCTGAGGTGGGCAATTGTAGACTTTTTTGGGTCTCTTTTGAAAATGTAAAACTACGAGTCGGTGCTTTGGTATGTTCCCCTGGCCATCATTGTTCATTTAATCTGATAGTAAAATACTGTTAATTTTGTTTTTTTACTACAGCAAGGTCTATCCCTCCCATAGGATAGCATTGGAGCTGCCTTCTCAGGAGGTGGAAATAGATGAAGTATTACTGGCAAAGTCTTGGATGAATTTGGAGTAAAATGATTCCATATCTAGAGACATTAATACAGCCTCGCTTTTCTCAGGTCTTGCCATCCTATTGGTGCCTTAGTTTACATATTCCTTGGGTTTCACTCATCACCAGTGATAAAATAATCAAGGTACTCAATTTCCCTCTTTCCGAACTTATACTTACTACTGTTCAGGGTCAAGCCCTAACTTTCCAACACTTTCACCGTCTTCCTAATTCTTTCAGCATGTTTGCTTTCATAAACCCTAAAACCAAGATGTCATCCAGAAAAAACTGGATCCCGCTCATCTCCACATGAGTCTGTTATCACTCGCTGGAATACGGATGCAGGGGAACATAAGCCAAAAGGCATTCTAGTAAAATGGAACACACCAAATGGAGCTATAAATAATGTTAAACCTATGGAATCTCAGTTTAGTCTGGTCTAGTGGTAGGCAGATGTTAGATCTAATATGGAAAAAATCTTGCACTGGATAGCATGCAAAACACCTTCGGAGTATTTTATAGAGGAAACTTGTTTTCCACTACACACCTGTGCAACTCATGGAAGTCAGTGTAGAGCAGTGGTCTTCAAACTGTGGGGCGTGATCGCCAGGGGGGTCGTGGAGTCCTAGGAAGTGGGTCGCAGATTCCCCAGCTTCACTTGTCCCTGCAAAAAGACTGCCGTCCTGGGAAACTAATTGAGATTATCAGCTGCTTGGCTGAATGAAAGGCATATGTGCCTCATCAGTTAATCTGCACATGTAAAGGATGCTTGAGAGCAGTTCTGGCTCTTTGTGAAGACAAAGATGTGTTTTTTTGGGTGCAAGTGCAAAGTGTTAACAACTGGGCTGGGAAGTTCTTGCTTTTAATTTCAACTGCATTTACGCAGCCCTTAGTGCCCCTAAAAGGGTTTTCAAGGGACAATTATCTAAATAAGAAAACTGCATTACATACCCTCTGGTATTATTAAAACCTACATTTTGAAAGCACCATTTTATCGTAAAACTATTCACACGTTTTACACCATTCTATCTTACCCTGTGTGTAATGCAAGTATAAAATTGACTTACATATTCACAGTGCTTTCTATCACAGGCTGTGACTTCGTAGCACTAAAAATACACATCACTATTCTTCACTGCACCAATCAAGGTTTCATTCTGTGGTTCTTTGGTTACACACAGACCTCTGCAGTGTATTAACTAATAGAGGTTTCATGATGTACTACAGTGCATTTCCCACTGAGCAATAACTTTTTTTATTTATTTTTCATTTATGCTGCCCATTTCTTTTATATAGCTACCTGAAAAGACCTCAAAAACATACAGAATATATTGGGCTTATTTATGAGAGACTTGCATCGCCAGAGCATCACTTTTTTTGATGCTCCGGTGGCACAAGCATCTCAACCATACCTATGAGGTAGTGCACAGTCTCCATGCATGGCTTTGCATTGCCTCATAGATATGGAGTAAGACATAGCAGCGCAAGTCACTGAGATGCCTTACTCTGTCATGGAGGTGCTCCATGGCCTTTACGTGGGGTTTCCACGCAAAACCCATGGATATATTTATAAAATCACATAAACCTGGGGAAGCTCCAATAATGGATGCCTCCCCGGTGGAGGCGTAACGAGGAGAAATGTTTTAATTTCTCCTAGTTTTTCCTCTTTCCATGTGTGCTGCATTCTGCAGCTCACATAGAAATAGGAAAACACCCCTCAGGATTGTTTTGGTGAAGGAAGGTGTCTCTTCCCGTACAAAAACAATCCTGCCTACGTTGGTGCTAGGCAGCAATTTGTGAAGGGAAAAGGACTGGAATGCACCGTATTTATGAAATACGGTGCATTCCAGTCCTTTCATATTGGCATAGGGCAGCGCCGCAAGAAGACTTGCTGCGCTGCCCTACGCCAATTCCTCATAAATAAGGCCCTTTGTTTTTAGCTACACCTTTGGCTACACCCCTATGCTCAATGACCTTTCGGTTTGCTAAACACTGTTTAATATAATTTCCCCACCGTAAACATTATTTGCTGTGGTAGTTGAGGGCTGTTTGAAATGGGGGTCTCTAGTTAGCAATTGTTTGCACCTTTGTCCAAGTAGGGACCTTTCCTTCTAGTCAGGGTAAGAGGGATACACTACTGAAATAACCCCTGGTCACTCCCTTGGTAGCTTGGCACAAGCAGTCAGGTTTATTTCAGAAGCAGTGTGTAAAGGATTTGCACATAACCAACAGTAATACAGTGAAAACACTACAAAAGGACACCACACCATTTTAGAAAAATATCCACTACTTTATATATTCAAAGCAAGACCAAAACGATAAATACCGACATACAGTACTTAAAAATATGCACTTTGCTAGCTGGCGTCGGTCGGTGCGGACTGTGGTGTGTGACGGGCCAGTGTGTCGCAAGACTTACGAGCGGTGCCCCCAAGCCACAGTGCGTCTCACGGTTGTCGAAGTCAGCGACGGCGTCGGTGATACCAGGGCGGCAAAGTGAAGCGAGGCGGTGCGGAGTGCAGTGCCCACAGGTCATGGTGCAAGCAGCAGCTCGCGGCTGTCGTCAGTGAGACCAGGGTTGCTGTGCGAGATGCAGCGGTGCCCTCTGCGGTTCCTCCAGGACATGGAGCCAGCGACGGAGTCAGTGACTGAGTCGGTTGCTTTCCCCTCTCTGTGGTAACTGAAACCACGGTTCCAGAGGTGGTACCCATAGGTCGGTGAAGTCTTTGCAGTTCCTGAGACTTCAGAACAGGAGGCAAGCTCTACTTAAAGCCCTCAGCAACAAGTTAAGACAATTCAGTCCAGTCCTTTCACTGCCCAAGGCAGAAGCAGCAACTGCAGGCCAAAGCAACAATACAGCAAAGTTGCCGTACTCCTCTTGGCAGTTCTGCCAGCTCTTCTTCTTGGTAGGTTCCTTGATTCCAGTGAGTTCTAAAGTTCTGGGGTCTGCACCCCAATATTTATACTCAGTTTCTCTTTGTGATTTTGAGCAAAGAGTGCCTGTGCCCAGCCCAAACCAGTTCCATCCTCTCTGGCCCAGCTTCCTGACAGGAGGTGGAGACAGCATTGTCCAAGGCAGATCAGGCCCATTCAAGTGCAAGGAAATCTCCTCCCACTACTGTAAATACAGCCCAGGTCTATTCAGCCCAGCCCTGACTCATCCAGGGAAGGCAGGACACACCTTGTCCTCCCCAGTGGCTTTCTGATGAGAATGCACATCCCCAGCCCCTGTCACTCCAAAGCCAGACAGTCAATCCACAAACCCAGCAGAGACACACAGGATGGCTAAGCAAGAAAATACCTGCTTTCTAAAAGTGGTATTTTCAAACTAAGAACATAAAACTCATCTTTACTAAAAGATGCATTTTTATATTCTGAGTTCAGGCATACTGAACCCCATTTCTCTATCTTGTCCCAATGGGAAGATATGCTTATAAGATGTTATAGGTAAACTCCCATTCTATCCTATGGGACAGGTAGCCTTTCCCTAGTGAAACATGAAAAACACTGTCATTCACTACCAGGACATGTCACACACACCAGTACATGTCCTACCTTTAATATACACGGCGCCCTTCCCACAGGGGTACCTTGGACCTACCTTAGGGGTGACTTACATGTAAGAAAAGAGAAGTTTTGGGCCTAGCAAGTGGGTGCACTTGCCAGGTCGACATGGCAGTTACAAACCCATGCAGACACTGCAGTGGCTGGTCTGATAACCCTTTTCAGGGCTGCATGGGTGAGTGGCACAATCAGTACTGCAGGCCCACCAGCAGCATTTGATTTACAGGCCCTGGCATCTTCAGTGCACTTTACTAGGGACTTACTAGTAAGTCAAACATGCCAATAATGGAAACACTAATCCACAATACAATTTACAATAGGAGCACTTGCACTTTAACACTGAAAAGCAGTGAGAAAGTGCGCAGAGACACCTAACCAGCAAAAACAGAGTCAAAACAAGGGGGTCAGAAAGGTAAAAAACAGGGGAAACATGCCAAAAGATGCCAGGTCTAACAGGGGCATTTATGGTTCTCGATAGATGTTGATGATGAGGAGAACCAGTTTCTAGAAAATTTTGTCAGAAGGGGCCCTTACGCCTAAATAGGTTTGACAAGGGGGTCTCGGCATCAAAACGTGTGAAGACCACTGTTGTAGAGTCTAATGCCCCTATTGGGTTTATTGGCTACTACGTCAGGACCAATCCATTCAGTCACCTTTATCAGCTCAATAATTTCTGACTGACAGTAAGTATTCAAATTCCTTCTTTACTATTTTGCCGACATTAAAAGGTCTTCTTCTCACTTTACTCACTACAGCGACACTGCCCTTATTCAAAACTATACAGTGAGACAACCCATTATTTTCTTTAAAGCACTGGGAAAATAATTGATGAACCCTTTTTAATTTCTCTCAATATTATATAATTGAACTTGTGGCATGCTATGGGATTTAGTGTTATACCTAGGAGTTTTGGTGTGACTAGCTGACCACAATTCCCCCCACCTGAAGCAAATAAAAGTTGTCTTCGATTTTCAGGCTTTGAACTCAGTTTCAAAGTCAAAACAGCCTTTAAGTATAATGGCCTTAACCCCACAGCTGTATGATGTTACATAAAGGTTTATTGAATACTACCCTGCTCTTGGAGGCCGGCTTAGTATATGGTGCACTCTTATTTAAGTGAAGCACCTTGAACTAATCCAGAAAACCTATATGGTGATTTTAGACAACCATAGAAAGGTCTCTAAGTGGTAGCTGTGGAGAGCAGCCTTCAGGTTTAGTCCAGAGGGAGTGTTAAGCCGCATGTTTTACAAGAACCAATCATATAGTGTAGGTTAAACAAAAAAGAACCACACAGTGAGTTATAAACAATAGTTATATTTATTATACACACTCACTAACACATTAGTAGATCTCCTACCCAGAGATATCAACACAATAAATAACAATATTCCAAATTGAAACAGGTAAGTAAGCACAAATACACAGTCCAGTCCTTTCACTGTCCAAGGCAGAAGCAAATCATATATTAAAGAAGTGGAATGCAAACTGCGACCAAAGTCAAGACTTGGACCAGAAGACTCAGAAAAGCTGGTGACCCAAGGAACCACCCAAGCTAAGTACCCAGGAACCCCACAGAGGCTGTATGCAGAGTAGAAACACAGCTGCATACTCAATGCAAGTCAACAGGAAAGCCGCGTTTGCAGTTTTTAGGAAGAAGGAACCTTCCCAGTGGACCCTGAAGAAACCCATGGAAGATGGAAGGTTGGAGAGTCACCCCACCTGTGGATACCCCAGGAACTAGGATACCTACACAAGGGAAGCTAGGTGCATAGGTGAGAAGTGACGTCGGAAACTGCCATAGACCACAATGTAGGACTTCAGTGAAGATGCCGCTGGCGAAGAAGGTGAAAGAGTCCGGGGAATCCAAGGATGGGTTCTTGAACAGAGTCTATGCCACTCGGGAGTGGCCAGGAGGCAAGGAAGACCAATGACCACCGATGACGGAAGATGCAGGAGTGTTGATGAAGACCTTGTCACCGCATCTGTGAGAACCAGGCGATGCTGTGGATGACCCAGAGCCATTCACGGCCTGTCCCACGTGGGGAGTCAAGAACCAGGGACCCAATGAGCACCAATAAGCCTTGGCAGCAGCAACGGACGTGCAAAAAAAGGTACAGCGTTGGGACCACCGAGGTCCGAGGGACTCACCAAGTGCAGGAGAGTTAGAGCAGGCCTGAGCAAGAAGGGGATCCACTGAAAACAAAGAAGACCCTCCAGAGGACCCACAGGCCAAAGGCACAGTCTTCACAAGAGGACATCGAGCAGCTCGCCAAAGATGCAGGTCCATGGTGCAGAGGATGTGGAGAGGACAAAGATCTTTGCAGGAAGAGATGCTGGAGGCTTGAGCTTATTGTAGCCTGAAGATCTCTGGAGGACAGAGTCAAAAAGGCTTGGCAACGGCAAGTCGATGCGGCTCACAGGGGTTCTGTTCCAGTGATTCTGAAGAGCGATACTTGCATCCAACGTGCTGAGAAGACAGTGCAGGCCTCGGAGCTGCAGAACTAACACCTGTGTTGCTGAACATTTTGAAGTCCCTGGAACCTCAGGAACAGCAGACCGCTCGGTTTCGCTGTAGTGCCTGCAGATGCAGGGGAGTGACTCCTTCACTCCAAGGGAGATTACTTCAGGTGTTTTTGATGCCAACAGGCCTGGAGAAGAACCTGAACAGACAACACAGACTGGTATTACGACGAGACCAGCAGCAGCAGGAGTCTTCCTTGATGCAGTCTCGGTTCCAGACGAAGTCCAACGAAGTCCAAGGTGCCCAGATGGTTGAAGTTGAAGTGGTTTCGGATCTGAATCTTGTTCCACAAAGAATGTGAAGAGCCACCCACAGGTAAGCCTTTAAGCACCCCAGGGAAAAGATTGGGACAATTTAGGAATCCCTCCCAGAGGATGTGCTGGACAGAAGGAAGGATACTCCCATGTCCTTTGTCCAGTTCGCACCAGAGCGGGAGCAAAGGGATCCCTGAATTGGTTCCAACTAGAGTATACAAGGAGGGTACCAAGTCTTCCCTTCAAAGCAGTCTGGTGGCGCTGGCAAGCGCCCCCACCCCAGCCCAATACATTAAGTCCTGTCTGGGAGGTGGTCAGCTCCCTGTGACAGGAAACCTATTGGTCGACAGTAGCACTAGCTTGCTGTTAGACTGTGGAAGGCTAGCACCGGGAATACAGGGGGGATCCCTAGGTGAGCCCTCCAGTACATGGGTTCATACATACAACACTGGAATTGATGTTGGGGTAAGATTCCAACATGTTGGATATAAAAAATGACCAGTTTAAGTGCAGCCAATATATAGTTAGACATCTCGTAATTGACTTGTTTTGCACTACATGTATTAAATGGCTGACTGCACTTACAAAGCCTGGAGAATCGACTCCGGGGTTGGTAGGGTGTATCCTGCTTATGCAGGGCACCCTCACACTTATAACCTAGCAAGCTGCCTTCAGGATTGAAAGGCCTGCCTTAGGGTTGACTTATCGGATTTAAGAGTAGTGACCTCAGATGTAAGGAAACTTATATCTGTTATGAGTGGCACCAATTCACACAGGCTGCAATGGCAGGCCTAAAGTCACAGTTTGAGTGGTCTCCCATGGGTGGCATAATACATGCTGAGGTCAATGGAAGGCCCCCGTTGTACCTATGCCCTAGGTACCTTAGTACCATTTACTAGGGACTTAGAAGGGTACAGCAGTAGCCAAGTGGAAAGATACTAAAGTACTTACCATAGTCACATTTATGGAGAGAGCACAGTAACTGGGGTCCTGATAAGCAGGATCTCAATCAGACTAGTTAGAAAACAGAATAACACCAGCAAAAACTGGGGGTAACCATGAAAGCAGATCCTACTTTCCTACACCTGCTTTGTAGATTTTTCTTTAAAATCGCCATCAGACACCAGAGTGAAATGTGAAACTTCTTAATCTTCATTAATCTTCACTAAATCAAGTGGCTGATTGCATTTAGAAACTCCTTTGCAAAACTATACCCTTGCATTTTTCTTTAGTTCCATACATTTTACCCTCTACCTTCCACCTCTACAACACCGAGAATAGTGGTCCCCTTACCTATATCAATTCCAAATTGCCTTTATCACAGGGCACCCTTTGCTGTCTGCCATGTGCCCAAAATCTCAACAATAGCCTGTCCCTTTAAATTTGCCACATTTCTCACTTTCCCATCTTACTCTCACAGCTTGTACCTTAGCCAAGGGATTTTACTCTTTCTGCATTGTTACAATCACTTCACTCAAAGAGTGATCATCCTTGTGATCAATCAATCAATCAATATTCTCTATTCAATTTTATGATTAAAATCATAAAAGACAGACACCGTGTAAAATAGAGCACAAAGATCAGCACAAGTTAAAATTACGCTTTCTTTAAAAACCCAGATAGGTAACGAAAAAGAAAACAAAACACTCTGTGGGTGTATTTAAAAACTGTAAATACATTAATGCAGGTCTAACTTGGGTAAAATTCATAGGCTTCAAAAGTGGGCGTATGAGTTTAAAGAGCCAATGGTTATATTTCGAACAAATCATGACAATGTGTAAGGTATCATTAGCTGAAACATTATCACAATCACAAAAGGACATCATCAATTCCTTGAAACACATGATTATAAGGCAATAGTTGCAGGAGTAAATTAAGCCTAAAGCATGTCAGGAGACATCACTGCTGGTGAGACAAATTCCAAGTCAGATAGGGCTCCAGCCAGGTAACAGTTGCCACGCGTGACTCACTGAATGTTTGTGTAGTGCTATGGCCTCGCGGTCTGCTGCCATCTTGTCTCTAAAATCTTCAATGACCCATCTAAAATCGGGTTTGGCTATGCTATTTGGATTTGTATAGAGTTCTGGTCCCCCTTAAGATTTCATATTAGAGGGGATATAAGCCAGCCATGGAATCAAGGAAGGCTTAACCATATTCAAGCAATCTTGCGTCATCAATCTGTTGAGACCTAACTCCTCCTTTATCTAAACTGAAAAGGCAGAGCTTTAGGGGGCACAGTCAGAACTGGTCAATAATATAGCCCAAGCCCATCTATTCATGCACAATTTCAAAGGGTATAATTTATGGGGCCCCTAATAGCCCCCTAAAGTATTTATTTTCCACTATTTGAATAGGAGCGGTAGGCCCATATCCCCAGATACTACATCCATAGATGGCTATTGGGATGCACTTGGCCTTGAAAATTTCCAAGACTGTTTTATGTGGATGCGCCCAAGTTGTCGAGAGAAATCACCTATGCTAAATGTAGCCCTGTTGAAAGGCATGGGTTATAAGCGAATGTCAATTAAGGCCAGAGTCTAATTGAATATCTAAATAACAAAACTTATCAACCTGACTAATATGGTGATCTTCTGCTGTAAATTTCATAGTTTTTGTTTTGGGTGGGCCAAAATTCATCACATGTGATTTAGAAATATTAGTGGATAGGTCTAGGCTGTTCATAAAATCGCAAACAAGATTAAGAAGTCTTTGTAATCCCTTGGCCGTCCGAGCGAATAAAACAGTGTCATCTGCATAAAGGAGATGAGTTGGCCTAACGGCTAGGGCGCTTGACCTTGGACCTGGGGAACTGGTTTCTAGTCTCGGTAATAACGCTGAACATCCTGTGATTCTGGGCAAATCACTTAATCTCCCCGTGCCTAACAAAAAAAAATGAATGTGTGTCCTCATGTAACATAACTGGTGCTGTGTAAAGCACTCTGATACTCAATTCGGATCAAGTTTGCGCTATATAAAAGTCTGGAAGAAAAAAAAAACAGAGACGGGATAGTGTGGCCACCTGCTTTGGTGACATCCAAATGAGGGTCGATCAGTACTGATTCTAGTTGGTTAATATAAAAAATAAATAAAAATGGTGCTAAAATACAGCCCTGGCAGACCCCACGCTTTAATTCAAGTGCTGTATGCATTCACCATTAGGCCCATATCTGACACAAGCTAAAAGGTCCTTGTGCAAATCATGCAGAAAATAGATTATTGCGGGCTCTATTCCCATCTGGACCATCATGGACCACAGTTTAGAGTGGTTGACTCTATCGAAAGCAGGGCTGAGGTCCATGAAAGCCAGATGGACTTCCCCCCTCTTGACCTTAGTGGACTTACAGATCAGCAGGTAAAGGCTCAGATTTTGCTCAATGGTGACCTACCATGCCCTGGCCTGAACCCATATTCGATACATAGACAATACAAAAGGACCAACAGATAATTTTCACCTTGGAGTCAATGAGAGATATGGGCCTGAAACAGGCTGGGTCTGACCTATTGCCCTTCTTGAAGATTGAAACTATGACTGATTGACACTATGTTGGTGTAAGGGGGCCATTAACAGCTGAATTTAGATGCAAGGTTGTTAAAAGGAGCCCATAGATCGATATGGGATTTAAAGAGGTCCCTCGACACTCCATTAGGCCCAGGGGCTTTGTTGGAGGGAAGGCAGGAGATGGCTGCGGTGACCTCAGCCAGGTGGAAAATAATTGTGTTACCATCCCTATTGCCCTTAGGCTCACTAGCCTCTTCCTAATGATTATAGATGACCTTAAATTGTTCGACCCATGCTTGTGGTGTGATAGTGGATGCCTGATTGGGGGAGCTGGTTGGTATTAAAGAGGGAATAATTTACCACTCTCCAAAAGGCAGCACTGTCACGCTGCAGACTAGCAGTAAAGAGATTACCCCAGGCCTCTTCTTTCAGCTGAATCGTATGTTCCTTGCAGGTCAAGCCATAGATTGCCCTGGCCCTTTTTGACCTTCTCCTGACACCAAGGTGTATCGTGCAGGAGATTCGACAGATTCTTGTGTGTTTTAGAGCACTTTTGTCGAAGCATCTAACTGCTTGGGTCATAGAAGGAGCACCTGCTTTGCAAAGAGAAGATAAACTTACAGATATTGGAAAAAGACAGCGTAATACTTTGCGCCGAGACCTCCTCTGAAAGACATATATGAAAATCGGCTTGGCATGCAGAGACCAAATAATGAACAAAATCCACGGGGACAATAGAGGCCCAGCGCATCCTCCTTCCCTGATCAGTGGAAAAAATTAGCTCCTTGTATAGGGGTTCTATACCAATCATCTTTTTGTCCCAGAGAAAGGTAGCTGTCATGTGGTTATGGTCACTTAGATTATGCCATCATACTTTGAACTCTACAAATAGAAAGACACAAAGATATGATCTATTGTGGTGCTATGACCTCCCTCTCGACTAAACCTTCATGTTTTGAGTCCATTAAATTGATCACGTTGAACTCGCCAGTTAGGCTGGTAACAGAATCACCTTGATGTATATGCTTGAGATGCACCTGGTGAGTAGATGGGTTTTCAAGATCTGGACCTTCGTTATCTGGGCAAGAATAGCACGGATGTAGGTTAAAATCACCGGCTAACATAAACACTTTGTAAATGTGGTTTGCGAGTGATAAAAATCTTCTATAAAAGCTTTAAGATTGGTAACAGCATCTTGTTCATTCCTGGATGCAGCTACAGTATAAATGTTGATGACAGGCAGTCTGCACTTGTTCTTAAAAGTCAAAAGAATGCCCAGAATGGCCTGAGGTTAGACTTCAGAGCATCAACTTTACAATTGAGGCCCAAGTTTACTAATGTAGTGAGGCCACCAGTGGCATGCTCACTGGGAAAAAAAATTGCTGGTTCAGTGTAAGAGGCGAAGCCATCCAAATGTAGGCATCCCTTGACATCCCATGTTTCCTGCAAACAATGTCAAATGTTGCCAGCTACTCAGCCATCCAGCATCGGTTAACTTGCTCCATACCACGGCTATGTTCCATCTGAGAACCCTTAGATCCCCAAGGCTATTGGGCACAAGGGCCTTATCTAAGTCCTCTTCAGCAGGGACTGAACTCAGTCAATCAGGATCTTCCAGTTGACTCAGGGGGGAAATACGGTTGCTAAGTTGAATAAATGTGGTGTTCCTATGGCATAATGGTTGACCAATCTGTTAGACTTAGCATCTTTTGGCGTGTTTCCCCTGAGTTTTTGCTTCCTGTCCTCCCGGTTTTGACTCTGTTTTTGCTGGCTTAGTGTCTCTGCACACTTTCTCACTGCTGTTCAGTATTAAAGTGCAAGTGCTCCTGTTGTAAACTGTGTTACGGATTGGTGTTTCCATGATTGGCATATTTGATTGACTTGTCAGTCCCTAGTAAAGTGCCCTGAGTGTGCCAGGGCCTGTAAGTCAAATGCTGTTAGTGGGCTGCAGCACTGGATTGCGCCACCAATGCAAACAGCCTGTAAATGTAACTCTGGCCTGCCACGGAAGAGCCTGTGTGCAGTCTGGGACTGCCATGTCAACTTGGCAAGTGTACCCACTTAATGCACTGTATACAAAAAGACCTGTTCACAATGTGAGCGAGTGATTCATCCATCCGTAACAGTTGTCATACGTTTTAGACAATTTTTAAAGCAAGCGATTGTTTCATCTATGCTATTCGTCGGTGTAGCTCACTTAGGAAAAGAAAAGGATAGACAGATATTTTGCATACGAGGTATAGCGAATAAGTGCACCCGGGATTGGCTTGTCTTGATAATTAATACAGCTAAGAGGCTCAGTGATGAACTCCTAAAAGAAATTCTGGAGATAGAGGAAACCCTCAAAGCGGATACCACCATCACTGACACGAAAGAACAATTAGCTAGAATTCAAAATGACCTTAGTGAATACCAGGCATACATGGTCAATCAAAAGATAAAAGGCCTAAAGCACAATTTAGAGAGGTTTAGCCTTGAATGGGCTTTTCCCTACGTTGAAGACCAGTATTACCAGCAGTCTCAACCTCAACCCATGTTTCCACCTGGTGGGAGAGGAGGTCGTCAACAGGGTAGAAGGACACCTAACAACTGGACATTTGATAATACAAGCAGTGAAGATGACGAGACTACTGCCCAAGCATCTACCTCTAACCAAAAGGTTAGATTCAATCCCCAGGATAGAACTAACGAGGATTTGGGAGCAATGTTTAGGGTTTTTTTAGGCCAACAGACACACAACATTGCAGATCAAAGGGGGACCAATTACAGAGGCCGGGGACGGGGTCGGGCTCGTCAGAACCCGAACTCAACTTGGCAATCCTTCTCCCCGAGGATCACTCGCAGCAGAGGCAGAACACCCCTTTAACTGTAAATGACAACAACATCGTGGTCAATCTCTCTAAATATCCTCTCACAGATATGGAAATTGAAGTACTTAACAAAGGGTTGGGGTTTGTCCCCACCCCCCGGCATGACGGGTTCCAACTTCGGGCAGAACTGTACGGTCTCATGAGGAAGATCAAACTTAAGAAGTTTTTTGATGGGAAGGAAAAGGAGAGTGTATCTAATTTCTCCACAAACCTACGTTGCCCCTCCCAGTTTTGTCCCCCCGGAAATACAGTAGGCCCTGAAACTGTGGTTTTTGAACAGAAGATCTTACAGGATATCAGCCAGATTGAACACAATATGCACACTGTGGGCCACAGTAACATGAGTTCCAGAGACTGGCAGGCATTGAAAAGTCTACAAAACAACCAGACTATCACTATCAAGCCAGCCGATAAAGGCGGGGCGGTGGTAGTGATGGATACCCTAGATTACGACACAGAAGTGGCTAGGCTTTTGGGGAACCGCTGTAATTATAGACCTCTGGCGCGGGACCCCACCAATGACCTGCAGGCGACCATCATCCAATTGGTGACAGAGGCTAAAGAAAAGAAATGGGTTACATACAGGGAAGCCGAATTTCTGATTAACATGAAACCGAGAATGCCGGCGTTCTATATTGTACCCAAAATCCATAAGAAACAACAGCCTCCCCCGGGACGACCTATTGTCTCTGGCATTCAATCATTATTAGAACCACTATCACAGTTTGCAGACTTCTTCTTAAGGGAATGTGTCATCACCCAACCCTCATACGTCCAGGACACCACGGACGTTTTGAGAATACTGGAGAATGTCTCATACAATCCTGCAAACCAATTCCTTGTAACCATTGACATAGAGTCGTTGTACACCAGTATCCCTCAGGAGGCGACGCTGGTGGCAGCAGCGCGTGCCCTGAGGGATTCTGAATGGTTCTATGACTGTCCACAAACCTTTGTCCTACAATGCATAGAGATCGCATTGACCCAAAACTTCTTCTCATGCAAGGATCAGGTGTATCTCCAGGTGTCGGGGACTTCGATGGGGGCTACATTCGCCCCCAGTCTGGCCTGCATTTATGTAGGCCAGTTTGAAGCGTACCACATCCATTCTGACACCAATCTCTTCCAGAGGAACATTGTCCTCTGGAAGAGATATATAGACGATGTACTGTGCATATGGGAAGGCACGGAAGAGAGACTAAAGGATTTTCTTTCTTGGCTGAATGGTCTAGATAGCTGTTTAAAGTTCACCTGGGAAATGAGCAAAACATCTGCAGTATATCTGGACCTTGATATTCAGGCAGAGGATGGGAAGCTCGTGACCAGGGTACATCACAAATCAACGGATAAAAACTCCCTACTACACTATAGATCATACCACCCCAGAGCCCTCCGCGACAACTTGCCTGTGGGACAGTTCTTAAGATATCGCCGAAACTGCTCCACCTTACAAGAATATTCTGAACAATCCAATGTATTGGCCACCAAGTTAGAACATCGAGCATACCCCAGAAAGGTCATAAGACAAGCAAAAAAACGAGCCTATAATACGCCCCGTGCGGCCCTGTTGGAAAAAACCTCAAAGGAAAAAGGTGAATGCATTCCAGTGGTCACCACCTTTGGGCCACTCTCCACCAAAATCAGGCAGATTATCCGCAGGCATTGGCACTTGCTTAGTACCACCAACATGCAAATGCCTCCACCCCGTTTTGCATTTAAACGATCAGCGAACATCCGAGATCGGCTGGTCCATACCAGACCCAAAATAAGTCCACGTGAGACTAACATCCCTCCGGGGCATTACCCGTGTGGGAATTGCTCTGTTTGTGCATTTACATCACCTACTAAAAGCGTCACCCTTGCAAACAAAAAAATCTGGTTTCTAAACAAATTTAGCAACTGTAATACGTCTTATGTCATCTATAGACTAACATGCCCCTGCGAGCTCCACTATATCGGCCTTACCACCAGGAAGGTAAAAACAAGGATACAAGAACACCTTAGTACACTACGCGCAGGCAAATTGAGCACCAAATTGGTACAACATTTTCAGACACAAAAACATACCCCTCAAGACGTGTGCTGGGTAGTGCTGGAAAAAGTCACAGGCGATCAGTTTAATATGGAATCCAGATTGATTAGTAGGGAAGCACGTTGGATTTACCAGGAAGGTGTGGATCAAAATGGACTGAACGACCTTATTGAATGGAATAAGGTGAATACATGAATCGCCCAATCCTTCCCTTACACCACCAAAGGTTCATTAGCATTCAGTTTATTACAGATCCCAGACAGCATAAATTTGGGAATTATACATCCAATAGGTTCAAATTTTCAGTAATGAGTTAACCCAAAGAGTGCATCTACAACGGGTCACAACTCTCATTGCCACAATTTGAGAACATGAGAGTTTAAAGCTTTTATCTCTCACTAACGTAGAAGTGATCGGACATGGCAATGTACTTCTATCAACCATTTGGTCTGTTTCCAACAGATAACTAAAAACAACAAAGTACCAAGTATCCGAAGGGGTATTTATGGAAAGACCTTGGTTCCGGTTTTAAACGTCACAAATGGGTCGATTTACATATATTCGACATTATCCACCAGTTGGGTGTAGTAATCATATGCAGTAGAATACCTTTGCAAGCTAATGGGGGGTGGTACAGGAGGGATCCCACCACTCCAAAATGGCAGCCCTTTTTACACTACGTGAATTCCCTGATATGAACGGGACCTTTGAAGTTAGGTCACGTGGTGAACGTAATCACGTTCTTAAACCGCGAAACACAACAGTCGCGCTGTTGCTGGGCTGAGTAAACGCCAGTTACAGACGCTTCCATGGTAAGTCTCGATTTATGTAATTTAACTTGGGGCACTCGGCACAAAAATATTAAAAGATAGGAACTTGGGCAACCTCAGTTGGAGCGGGAGGTTTTAATGCGTATGGGTCAGGTACGAACTCCATAAAGGGTATGCCACTGCAAGGGGTCACAGTTTACCGAACAGGATGCCAAACACGAGGAAGTTACAAGGAAGGACTCAGAGGCAGGGTAGATACCTAACAGAACTGAGATACACGAGCATTAATTATCGATGACACCACTTAGGGTAGGCATCTGATACTGGCAGTCACGCAATCGTTGTTGTATATTATATATTACAGACTCACGATTGGAGTTGAATAAGCGGAGCCTTGAATGCGTATACACAGCCACAAGGACTCAAGGGTAAAGGTATGCCCATGGTGGGCAATATCCCGGTAAATATGATATGGTGTGATTCAGAATGCAATACACAGGATACCAGTCCCGTGGTAAACCGGTTGCCAACCAAGTCTGTCCTGTGTTGTTATGTTTGTTCATTTTTCTTTTGTCTCCAACAGAATTGTTTTTAATTGACAAACAGAGGTGCAGGGTGAAATGAACAGACCCCACGCCCTGAAGAAGTTGCCGTGAGTTTTTCCAGTAGGCAATGAAACATGTCGGCATTTTAAACATGGGCAATCACGCAGCTTAGAATAAAAAACGCAAGCCAGTGTGATTTAGCTCAAATTTGGATATCATTGTATATCACTATGGGGTTCAATATGGTGCACATACTATAGCACAGTTCTTTTTCTTTAATTACACACCCTAGCGCTTGTACAGTCAATCATTGTTTTCCCTACACATTTTTCTTGCTTTTGGAGTGTTGGTAGCTGATGATGAGATCTTGAGGTAGCAGGCGAGTACCATCCTGCTTAACCCTCCTTGGTGTTGCTACCGTGAGGCACCAACACTCCTTTTCACTCTTTTTTCACCACGTTTGGGTGTTGGAGACATACGTTTTTAGACTTTTTGTTAGTCATCCTGCTTTACCTCGTATGCAAAATATCTGTCTATCCTTTTCTTTTCCTAAGTGAGCTACACCGACGAATAGCATAGATGAAACAATCGCTTGCTTTAAAAATTGTCTAAAACGTATGACAACTGTTACGGATGGATGAATCACTCGCTCACATTGTGAACAGGTCTTTTTGTATACAGTGCATTGAGTGGGGGACGACCTGTTCTCTGCCCCTTCAGCTCCTTATTGTAGACAAGTGTACCCACTTGCCAGGCCCTAACCTTCCCTTTCCTTACATGTCAGTCACCCCTAAGGTAGGCCCAAGGTACCTCTGTGGGCAGGGTGCAGTGTATGAGAAAGGTAGGACATGCCCTGGTGTGTGTGTGGCATGTCCTGATAGTGAATTACTGCCAATTTTGTTTTTCACTATTGCAAGGCTACCTGTTCCCATAGGACAGAATGGAGAGTTTTATTATAACATCATATAAACATAACTGGCCCTAGGAAAAAGGTAGAAAAATAAAGTTTAGTATGCCTGAAATCTAAAGATGCATCTTTTAGTGAAGGTGATTTTTACATTCTCTGTTTGAAAATAGCACTTTTAGAAAGTAGGTAGGTTCTTGCTCAGCCATCCAGTAGGCCTCTGCTGGGGTTGAGGATTGACTGTCTGGGTTTTAGATGACAGGGGCTGGGGAGGAGCAGTGGCTCCAGATAGTCTAGGTTGGTCAGGAAAGGGCTGAATAGACCTGGGCTGCATTTAGAGTAGGGGTAGGAGATTTCCTTTCACCTAAATGGGCCTGGTCTGCTTCTGACAATGCCGTCTCCACCTCCTGCCAGGACGCCACACCAGAGAGGGCAAAACTGGTTCTGGCTGGGCACAGACACTCTCTGCCTGAGAGGACAAAGGATTTTGGGCTATAAAAAGTGGGGCCCAAACCTCTGAACTTTAGAACTCGTTTGGACCAAGAATTCTGCCAAGAAGAAGAGATGGAGAAACTGTGGGGAGGAACTACCACTTTGCGGAGTGCTTTACTGTGTTGGCCTGCAGTGTCTGCTTCTGTTTTGGGTAGTGAAAGGACTGGACTGGACTTTCTGCAATCTATTCTTGTGAGTTTCTCCAAGGGCTTGAGGTAGAGCTTGCCCCCTGTTCAGGAAGTCTCAGAAACAGCAAAGACTTCAATTTCTTCTGCCCCATCAGCATTGGGAACTCTGTGTTTTGTGCTGCAACAGAAGAAAAAGCAACCCGACGCCGTCTACAACGCTGTTGCCGTCTCCATGTCCTGAAGGCACAGCAGAGGGCACCGCCACAACGCCGCGACCCTGGTCTTACTGACGGCGCCTGCTAATGCCGCCACTGAGCCGTTGCTCGCACCGCAACCTGTGGGCATTGCACTCCGCATCCCCTTGCTTCACGACGCCGCCTTGGTATCCCCGACGCTGCCTCTCCACGCCAAAATCGATGCCACTGCTTGCACCGTTGTTCGAGGACACCGCTCGAATGTTACATGACGCACCACCCTCATCCCGCACCGCAGCCTTGGCCTACCAATGCCGGCACCATCGATTCCAGTCTGTCAGCCGACGACAGCGCTTCAGCAACGACAACGCCGCTGCTTGCACCATGACCTGTCAGCACCGCGACAAGCACCGCATCACTGGTCTCACCGACTACGCCATCTTATGCCGCCATCGAGCCGCAGCTCGCATTGCGACCTGAGGGCATCGCACACTGCACCGCTGCACTTCAACCGCAGCACCCGACACCTGCCGACGCTTGTGCACCTGACTTCAACCGCGAGGACTTCGATCTGCAACGTCTGTGACTTCAAGGGCCAGACAACTCCTGCACCTACTTCCGGAACCAACGCCTATGGATGCCATGCTTTTGGAAGCTCAACGAGAGGTCGCCGACGCCCTGCATTTTAAAAGGTACTGTTTTGCGGGACTTCCCGACACTATAGCTGGCCCGTGATGCCGCGGTCAGCCAGAACTGTTTGGATTTGTTTGTTCACGACGCCGTGATAGCCCCAGAGGGAGCTATCAACTTCAAGGAACTGTTTTTCAAGGTTATTTTGATAACTGAAGATTTCTAAGTGCTGCATTTTTGGACTTGTCTTAAGTATATCAAAATATTGGATATTTTTCTAAGCTGGTGTGGTGTCCTTTTGTAGTGCTTACACTGTTGGTTATGTGCAAATGCTTTACACACTGCCTCTAAGATAAGCCTGACTGCTCGTGCCAAGCTACCAAGGGGGTGAGCAGGGGTTATTTTAGGAGTGTAACTCCCTTATCCAGAATAGGAAGAAGTGTCCCTATTTGGACAAAGGTACCTACCTCTGCCAACTATAGACCCCCATTTCTAACACAATCCATCTTGCAGCCCTTTCTGATTGGAACGCAGGCCTCCTTTGCCATATGTCCCAGAAATGAGCATTGGGTAAAGAAGCCCAGAGGGAGCACTGATATTCTGTCCTTAGAAGAACCTTTAATCCCCAGGGTGTGGAGGATTAAGCCTGCCCATGTGGCATTGCTAAAATTAACTTTTATGCAGTCACCTAAGAACATCTTCAAGGAAGAGCCAATCCATCCCACCCTGCGAACCATGATAATCTCATCTGGCAAAAACTGGGATCGAGGTTGGCGTAAGTTAGCCCTGGTTGCCAGCCAATTAACTACTTTGTTCTTGAGCTGGTCAAAGTTTTCCTGGGCATCCTTCCTTAAGGGAGAAACACTATTATAAGAACATAGGGGGTAGCCACTGGGGGCATCTGAATAACATTAGTAGAGGGATAATCTACCGGGGAAGATTTTTGCGGTGTGTGAGGAGCTGCCATTTTGGGGTTATTAGGGTTGCTGGAACTGGGTGGGGAAAGGAACCATCAGGTGGATCAAATCACCATTTTTCACAGTTAAAAACATTGGTCATGGGGAGCAGATGTCTAAATGTGATGGCACTGGGGTCTTATAAGTTACCTGAGGCAAAAGGGGCTTGGTGCATCTTGAGAAGCCCTTGGCATGACTTTTGGAGGTGACATCTCCCACTGCGGTGGTGGTAATGTTAGTACTGAGGGCTGGCTTACAGGACACATTCTTGATGTGTGATTGTATATTGTCCACAAACCCTTGAAGATATCCCATGAAGGGCCCCAGGGCAGAAATCCGAGTTCCAAAGGCGATAAGGTCTGTTAAAATATTGTGTTCCAGGTTAAGAAAGAGTTCCACAAAGTTACATTCAGCCTTATCAAGACCTGGGGCAGTGAGTTTATCAATGTTATTTTCACATGCAGGCTTCACTGATGCCTTCCTAGGACTAGTTGCAGACTTCCTGATTAGTTTGTTAGAAGGTAATTGCCCTATGTTTTTGGTTTTATGCCTGGCTCTCAGTCTTTAAATGTCTGTAGTTTGCTTATTGTGAGTAGATTCCCCATTTTTAAGCTGTACAACGGTAAGGGGTTAGAGGGTGAGAGGTGACACGAGGGTGGGAATAAGGAAGGAATCAGAAGGGACAACAATTGAGCTAGCAGCTCCCTTACCTTTAACATCTCTGGCTGTAAGAATAGCTTGCTGGTTAGCAGCCAGCTCTACCTTGGCACAGGCGATTTCGTCTGATAACACTCCCACTTCCTGATTTAGGAAGGACAGTTTCGTGTTACTGGCTCTAGGTCTTTTCTCAGTTGCATTAATGGGTTCCACTTTCCTCTTCCCCATTATGCTTGAAACACAGATTCAGACAGCACTCACAGAGATTAAATAATTAGCATCTTGGAAATAGCATTCAAGGGCTTCCGGTTGAGTCCACTCAAAAGGCCATAACATGTTAATAAACCAGTACTCACCACCTCCAGGATGAATCAGTTATGAGGGTGTAAGAGAGGTGGCCCTGACCAGCCTCCCCCTGGCACTGATGGACTGGCCCACCCATGGCCTGGGCGCATCCTACGCCGCGGGCCGGGATGTTGATTTAAGCGCCTCCGGGCACAGCAATGATGCGGCATGTGGCCCAGGAGTCTGGGTCTTGGAGTATGTAGTAACCTGTGTTGTATTTATCTGGTTACGTACTCCCTGGCTGCTCAGCCAGTGTAAATGTGATGCATGGAATGTTGGTGTGAGAGTCTTGAATGGAATGTTGGGGTGAATGGATGCTTGAGTGTGTCAGTTGGAGTATGGGCTGAGCAGCAGGCAGACTGCTCCTGGTGTGGCTGCATCTCTACAACTCAACTACTAATCTCAATAAATCTACATAAAACTACATCTTGGCTGGTGGCCGAGCCAGCCAAGATGGCGGACTCCTCTTCCTGAGGCTCCTGCTCGGCGGCCCGTGCACGAGACAGTAATACCTGCCCCCGGCTCTCACCACCCGGGAGATTCGGTGCACCCAGCCAGTAAACTGCAGGGGTGACATCGGTGTACTCGGAGTTCCCGAGATCAGAGCGGCTGCGGCTACGGAGGTTCTACGCGGGAACCCGCCCGCCGCTGACGGCCAAAATGGCGGCCCCCATGAATCGTACCTGAGACGATCCGACCCAGCGAGGCGGAGGCGGACGCGGTGCTCCAGCCCACATCTGGCCCCAACGGAGGGAGTAACCACAGTCCCCGGTGATCTATCGCCGGAGCGATTGCAGCGCCGCCTCGCAAAGACGACCGACGGGGCCGGGAACCACCGTGAGTGAGGGGAGCGCGAGATCGGTCCCCCTCCCCCCTCCCAGAGCGAGCGGAGTCCAGAGACAGTCTGCCGGACCCGAGGGAGAGTGTCAACGGGGGGGAAAAACGCCCCCCCACCCCGCCCAGGCAGAGCCAACTCAGCAGGAACCGGGCAGTCAGCAGGTGAGCCCCAACACCCATGGCCGCAACACGGAATCGCAGAGAGATCTCCGGCACCGGTGGAGGCCACGGGGGGACAAGTCGCACGTCACAACCGCCTAGCGGGAAGGACGGGAGGAACTCATGGGGACGAGCTGGCACCAGGCTCCTAGCGGCGCTAACAGCGGGACCCCAGTGAGCATTCTGCAGGGCGCATGAGGCGCGCCCGCACCGAGCTTCGGCGTAAAGGAGAGGTGCACCCCCAATAGCGCAGCGCTGACCGCTCTGGACGGACATCGCGAACGAGCGGCGAGCGATCGGCTCAGGGAGATAGTGGCCGGATCGCCAGGAGGACACAAAGGGTGGGGGCCCCTCACAGTGAATACCGCAGGCACGAGCAGCTGGTGAGGGGAACATTCGGCGCTGGGGGTCCCGGGGCCGCCCTACATCCCCCAGAGGAACGACGCAAGGATAACTCAGGACCGACCCCACCACATCGGCGCCCAGACCCACGAACAGCGGCCCCCCCTGCAGAGGCCTAGCTCTCCCTGACCAAAGCGGGCGCCAGTGGACTCCTCCTAACTGTGGTGGACCCTGGCAGGACCCGGGATCGCCTCCAGGGACCAGACCACCGAAAAGGCGGCAGTCGGGGGAGCGCACACGGCGCGATCGCCCCCCGAGTAGACGAGGCCCATTCGCTGGGATGAAACTCCACAGAGAAGCCCCGTGGGAAGCGGAGAAGGGTCGCCAGCCACATCGGAGGTGGGCACCACTGAACGTAACCGACCATCAGAGTGGAGAGGATATCCCCCCCCCCCCCCTGATATGGGTCGTCAACGCACGACAGGGGCGCCACAGGCCCCGAATCAACAGAAGACGAACCCTTCGACCCATGTGGGACCCCAACCCAGTGACGGGTCCACCGGCGAAGATCCTATGTCCAAGAAACTAGACCAGGTCCTCACGGCCATTGAACATTCGGCGAGCTAGCGTCGGACCTAGGCCTTCTACGCGACGACCACAGGAAATTGGCGGATAAAGTTGTAAAAAACGAACACACGATCCAGTCAATGGAGCCGCAGGTACAACAACATCACAGTACCCTGAAAGACCTCCAAACGCGAATAAAGGCGCTGGAAGCTAAGACGGACGATTTGGAAGGACGCTCCAGAAGAAGCAATATCCGCGTCATGAATCTACCGGAGGGAATAGAGGGATCAAACCCGGTTAAATATATCACCGCCTGGGTAACAACCTTCACGCCCGCAAAACACCTCACCGCTTACTTCTCAGTGGAGAGAGCCCACAGGGTACCGGCATGCAACCCACAGCCCGGCATGCCTCCGCGTCCATTCTTGATGAAACTCCTACATTACCAAGACAGAGACGCTATCCTACGGGAGGCCCGGCAGCAAGGGAGACTGCAAATAGAGGACAAACAGGTCATGCTGTTTCCGGACTACTCCCGCGCGGTCCAGCAACAAAGAACCACCTTCCTAGCGGTGAAACGCTCCCTGCGCCAGAAGAACATACAATATGCCCTCCTCTTTCCGGCCCGCCTCAAAATCATGTACGAAGGTGAGACACACTTCTTCACGGATCCGCGGGAAGCGGAAACCTGGGTGGAACAACACGCAAGGCGCCCCAGAGATGGTTCCAGTCAGCAAACGGACAGACCGTCCGGCCGTTCGGGACGCGGACCTCGAAGGGTCACCCCCACGCAGCTCAGCGTGCGATCAGGCACCACTACTGCAAGCTCACCGGACCTAGCGCAAATCATCGCGGAACGCAGGAAAGCGCTGCAGGCAGTGGCCACGCTGAGTCCCCAAGAGAGAGGATCCGACCTAGAGAGAGGTCCGCATTTATTCAGCTCGGACGATGAGAAAAGCGCAACACCCAGATCCCGGGAGGGCTCGATAACACCCCCGATAGTGACCCCCCCAGACGGCAGACACGCTCATATAGTGAGTCACCAACGGCCAAAACATGCGAGAGAACCGACGCGACCAGCACGAAGGACAAGGATGCACGAACTGATATAAGAGCTCGCCGAAACGGGACGGAGATCACCCGCCTGAGTCGTATTCACGATGCCAAGGAACACCATTCCCACTGAACTTGAATGACCCGCAGCAGCCAGAGTACGGGCAGGAACTTTATAGACATTGACAATATGCGGGCAGCCGTGAGGATGAGAGCCAGGACCCACCGAAGTCACCACCCCCTCAGATACGAACTAAAGTTTCAGCATGATACTCCGTTTGGACATACTGCCCTGTGCAATATGCCCCTCGTATTGGGACTGTTCCCCTCTGTTGCAGTTTACACCCCCCTTCTTCTTCTTTGTTTGTTCCCCACCTACTCCGGAGCGGGCAGAGCAGCGATTACAGACAACACCACTCACAGACAGACGGTAGGTGGCGGACGCTGGGGTGGGACCAGCGGGCGAGCAGACTTCAGGGCAGCATATACATGCCAACCCAACCACTCACAATATGTCAAGCAGAACCCCTAGCACAGACATCAAATTTATCACATTGAACGTTAGGGGAATGCATACGGCCCGTAAGAGATACTCTGTTTATGCGTACATTAAAAGACAGCAAGCCCAAGTCGCTATCCTACAAGAGACACACCTGACATCGGGGGAGGCGGACCGATTACAGAAAAAATGGCGCAGCATCATATGTGCCACGACGTACTCCGCCTTTGCAAGGGGCGCGCTGGTGTGGATCAGACCAGGGGTATCATTCAAAGAACAGTTCAGGCTAATTGACAAAGAAGGTAGATTTGCGGTGCTGATAGGGCTATTGGAGGGCCAACAAGATATCTGGAGGGCGCCCAACCCCACCACCAAACTCTACTCCTTTCACTCAGTCCCACACGATCTAAGAGTCAGACTAGATAGATTTCTATGCTCGGCAGTGCTCTTACCCAAAGTCCAAGATTCAGATTATCTGGGTAGAGTAGTGTCGGCTCACGATGCACACGTGGTGGTCCTTAGATGGAAACCCCCTTATCCCCCAATTCCAACGTGGAGGTTGCCCAGTGAATGCCTCACCGACCCGGTATTCTGTCAAACCCACGAGGGATACATGCGCGAACACTTTCAACAGAATGACGGCACGGCCTCCTCTAGGTCTATAGAGTGGGACGCATTCAAGGTCAGCGCCAGGGGGCATTGGACAGGGCCCTACAACGAGCAGAAACTAAATTAGAGGACATATCCAAAAGGGTGGATCAGGGGACAGCAACACCGGCACAACTGTCGGCGGCAAAATCCTCCCACGCAGAAATGCTTTGTGATCTGCGCAAATACAACTTTCGGGCATACGCGACTAGGGCACACCGGGAGGGTAACAGAGCGGGATCACTTCTGGCATGGTTGGTCAAACAGGATACAACACCACACCTCATCACAGAACTTGTGGCCCCAGATGGACAGCTCAAACACTCCCAAGTTGACATATTACGCATCTTCCACGACTACTACGCGGCATTATACCGGTCCCCAAATGCCGTACCGCCCGGGGACCTAGATAGTTTCCTAGACCGGGTGCCCATGCCTAAGATCCCGTCTGCAGACAGAAAGGAACTCGACAAGAAGATCAAAACGGTGGACGTGAAGCAGGCAATCAAATCTCTGGCCCGCAGGAAGGCGCCGGGCTCGGAAGGATTCCCACTCGAGTACTATAGCGCGTTCGCGGCGCAACTGGCGCCACGACTGGCCGCCGTGTACGAGGAGGTGCTGGCCAACAAGATACTCCCGGTATCGCTGCGGACGTCGATGCTAGTGACCTTCCTGAAGCCGCACAGAGACCCCACGCTCCCGGCTTCATACCGACCGATAACGCTCCTGAATACGGACTGCAAGATCCTGGGGAAAATTCTGGCGGATCGTTATAGCCAAATACTTCCAACCTTGGTGCATCCCGACCAATGTGGGTTTGTTCCCCGCCGCAACACCTCACATAATTTGCGTCATTTCTTCCATATCCAGGACCAAACAAAAGAGCGTTTTCCCCGAGCGGCATGTCTGATTTTGGACCTGGAAAAGGCGTTCGACACCCTGTCGTGGCCCTACCTGTTCGAGGTCCTACAACGCGTAGATGTTGGTCCCACACTACTGGCCTACACCCAGCTCCTGTACAGAGATCTCACCTCCAGGATGAGACTCGGTATTCTCATATCGGCCCCGTTCCCGGTGTCCAGGGGGACCAGACAGGGATGCCCCCTGTCCCCACTCCTTTTCGCTCTGGCGATGGAACCCTTGGCCATGAGACTGCGTCGGGAGGGGGTGGCATGGGGGATCCCCATTGCGGACACGACCCATTGCGTGTCACTATACGCAGACGACCTTTTAATATATGTTAGAGACATCTTGGATGATCTCACACCAATATGGACCGTGTTGCCGGAATTTGGAGAGACCTCGGGACTCAGAGTAAACTGGGGGAAATCGTCGATCTTCCCTCTGGGTGTTCAAACGGAGAATGTGGAGATAACGCTGGGTCCGCATAGGCTGTCGTGAGACGAATCGGCCCCCAGATACTTGGGAGTGCGACTATACCACTCCCCCAAAGATCTCTTTGAGGGTAACCACCGGAGGGCGCTGGCAAGCTTGAGATCGGCGGTGGGATTCTGGAAGACGCTACCGTTGGCACCCATTGGTCGTGTCGCCTTAGCAAAAATGATCATGGTACCGAGGATGCTCTATTACTTTGCGAACCTTCCTATAGTCCCGCCACGCTCCTTCTTCCGGGAGTTAGATACGTTATTAACAACCCTGGTCTAGGGAGGGGGCCGTCATAGAGTGGTGTTGCGCACACTATACCTACCCACGATGGGTGGAGGCCTGGGAGCTCTGTCCTTCGAATCATACTTCCTCGCGGCGCAGCTCCAATGGCTGTCCCACTGGACAGCGGAGAGGCAAACAGGAGAGACAATCACGGAGAGAGGCAGAATACCCCTCCCGGCGATCCGGCGACTGCTACTGCCAGGTACTGCACCAGTGCGCACGCACCCGCTACAGGTGGCCATAGCTCGCAGATGCATGATGCGAATACACCGCATTTGCTCAACTGATCGAATGGTATGATCTCCCTCCTGGACAATTCCTACGTCACAGACAAGTGTTAGAAAGTGGTGGTCAACTCTGGAACCTACGGGAGGGGGAGCCCCCGCCACACCCAGTGCTGCACACACTGTTGCGCATGGGGTCCGGTAGCCATCTAATCACGTGGCACTACAAAGCGATCCGGGAATTGACGGATGTTTCCTTGGACGGGCTCCGGGGCGCATGGGAGGAGGATGCGGGCGAGCGTTTCACGACTCAGAGTGGCACAAAGCACTGGCATTCCCAAAAAAGGTGTCCAGGAACGCTCGGTTCAAAAATATACAGTTCAACATCCTGCACATTGCGTACCTGACACCGGACAAGCTCCACCTATTCTACCCCGATACGCAATTTCGCTGTCCCCGCTGCCAATTGTTGAACGCAGACTTCAAACACATATTATGGGCCTGCCCATCCATACAACGATACAGGGACACGGTGCACCACACGCTCCAAGCGACGACTGATCTCCCGGTCGTTTCTACGTGGGAGGCATGTGCTCTGGGGATATCCCCGAAAAAGAAAACCGCAATGGAGATTTGCTTCTCTGGCTCTCCTCTTAGCAAAAAGGAACATAGCTATGCACTGGAGGGCCCCAGCGGGACCCTCGGAAGCAGCCTGGACGGGAGCGTTACTAAAATGGGGCGCGGCGGAGGAGGAGACAATCAGAGAGGAAGAGGCGAGGGGCATCCGCAAACACCCAATATCCATGGAGTGGGCCCAACTCCTCATACAGTTCAAACAACAATGTACAGAAGGAGAAGCACAGAACATGACACAGCCTAATCCCTGCACTCCTCCCGCTCCCCCTACCGCTCGAGACCCAGGGATAATAGCAGAGGTACAATAGACAAGTAGAGAGCTTCGTTAGGAGAGGCGAGCGGAGGCCCCGTCCCCTCTCGCGCACCCGTGCACCGACACACCTACTCTTAATCAGCGCACAGACCACCGCGGCAGCCCTTCCCAACCCGCCCTACACCCTCCCCCTCCTATGATCCTTTCCTTAGTTTCCCCTCTACCCCCCCCCCCCCTTATACGTTTCCTCTTCCTTTCTCACGGTTTTTTCCCCTCCTCCCCACAGTTAGCAGTTGTACCCATCGGCAGTTCAAACGCCGATGCCCTAGTTACTGAAACAGTTGACTACATTCGTCACCAGGGAGGAGCTACACAGACAGTAAGAGGGAAACCGAGTTGACGGTAGAGATCACGTGACACATTAGCACCACCGGGATGACATAAGTGACGATCTACTGGAACGTACTGGTAGGAGACATGTGGATTTAGTAATAACAGAAAGTCCCAGAGACAAAGCAACCAGTGTAACCACCCTTGAAAAAAGCAATGTTAAGTCACACTGATGCACAAAACTGATTCATATGTAATATGGTTGACATGCATTGTGTTCATTTGTATGCAAAACCCTAATAAAAAAATTCAAACAAAAAAAAACGACATCTTGGCTACTGACCTCATCACTACAGATTTTTGGCGACGAGGATGGGATTAAAACACACTACAAAAACAAAATGAAACACCAGGTGACTACAGAGTCCTCACTCCCCAAGTGGATCCGGTATACGGGCTTCCCGTGCAACGGGGGCCAGCAATGTTGATTTAAGCACCTCCGGATGTGGCAATGACGCAGCTTGTGGCTAGGGAGTCTGGGGGTTGGTGTCCTCACTCCCCCAATGGACTCGGTATACGGGCTTCCCCTTCATCCTTGTAGCATATTTCTTCCTCTATCTTATCATTTCTGCATTTCAACATAAATTGATATCTTATTCTTTCTTCTAATGTGGATTCATTATACACATAGAAACAAATTTACACATGTACACTTGTACAGACCGAGTTGAGGTCAGCTGTTGACTGTTTTATACATGTTGCTACCATTTGTTTTTTAGCTGCTTTGTATTGTGATTTTAGTTCAGGGGGGAAGACTGTGGTGCTAAGCTTGTCTGTCTTATGGGACACGTACCTGCATTTTTGCACAGTTGGGGATCATTTCATCATTTACCAAACATCCGCCCTGTACTGCCGCCGCGACCGTGCCGATTGAGCGGTGGGCATGTCAGTTTCTCCCTGCCTCGCGCTATCGCCATTTCCGGGTTCTGTCCTACATAAACCCATGCCGTGGCAGGCGTGCAGCGGGCGCGCCATTGGCGCACCACTGGCATGCCTAAGGCAAGTCCGTCTGCGCCTGCCCACGCCTGGTAGCCGCCAGGTATGCTGCCTGTTTTGGTAGAGGTACAGTGCGGTACTTTGTGGACAACCTTTTGGAGATCAGTAAGGGGATTAGCACGTGTAGTTGCCTGCCCTGCAATTGCTACGAGGGCCCTTTTTGTTGTATATCCTCTGGCTATAATTCCTGGCCATTGGTTGCACCTTCTTGTCCCCAGCCTAGCCACAAGTCCACTATAAAACTTTTGAGCCTAAATTGCCGCTCTTTAGTCAAACACTTTTTGGATGTTTACGACCTGCTCCAGAACGAATCTAACTGAGACATGGTTATCAGAGGACACAGTGGCTGAACCTGGTTTGGCTCTCCCCCAGGGATTTAGTATTCTGACGCTTAACAGAGGTTCTAGGGGGGATGGCATAGCGGTGGTTTTTAAGTCCTGTTACATGTGTACTCTGGTAAAGGAGCCTGTGGTCGGGTGTGAATGCGGACGCTATCGGTTTTCGTTCCACGCCAGTTGCACTGTCTGGGTTATTAATCTACCGCCCGCCAGGACCTCTAAGGAGTACAGAGCCGCTCTCATTGAAGCTGTAAGGCCCCTAGCTATGAGAGCTTCCAACTTCAGTGTTATCGGTGACTTGAATCTGCACCTTGATAGCTCTCAGGACATGGACGTCACCAACTTTCTAGCCGATCTTGCGGCGTGCCAACAGAGCCAATGGGTACAGGGCTCTACGCACTCCGCAGGCCATTTACTAGACCCGTTTTTTTCCAATTTGTCTTCCCTCACCGTCCACACCCCCTTACCGGTGTGTTGGTCTGATCATTTCTTAGTATCTATGACACTGGCAGAGGTCGAGCCGGTCAAGAGTGTTCCTGAGAAGTTTTCTCTTAGGCGCCCTTGGCACAAACTCAACATTGCTCAATTCCATAATCTCCTCTCTACTACCACGTTTAAGATGCCACTCGGCCCTGAGGTGGCTGACAGAGCATTTTTGGGCTGGATCTCCCACTCATTGGATTCCCTGGTCCCTGCAAGGTGGTCTAAATGTCGAAGCACCAAATCAAGCGTATGGTACAATGATAGGTTAACCTCCCTGCGTAAAGGTTGTAAAAAGCTGGAATGTGCATGGAGTAGAGATTATGACCATATTCTAAAGGGATGTTACCAGGTGGCCATTAAGAAATATCATAAGGCGATCCAGTCTGAGCAGGCAGCATATTATTCTGACTTGATCAGAAATAGTATCAACCCCTCCAAATGTATCTTTTCAATAGGGAAAGACCTTAAAACCTTGGCAAATGTTACAACACCTTCAGTATCATCTGATACGCAATGTGAGGGCCTTGCCTCCTTCTGTGTGAAGAAAGTGGAAACAATATATAGATCCTTCCCTCAACACGCAGCTTATCCGGGTCCTGTGTCGAGACCCTCATGTAGGCAAACTCTGGCTGTCTTTCCGCCAATTTCTCAAAAGGAGCTCACTGTGCTCTGCCGTAAGATTAAATTGGACCCCCTTAAGCCGGACCAATTTTTAAATCTCTACCCGTGCTTCTACCGTCTTTGAGCCATATGATCAATCTGTCCTTGTCTACATCTGTTGTCCCTAGATCTTGGAAGCAAGCCAGGATGGTCCCTTTGTTAAAAAAGCCCAACCTTAACACTGCAAAATCAGAGAACTTTCGACCCATCTCTCTCCTGCCCTGGGTCTCCAAGATCTCGGAGGCCTATATTAACTCCATACTGACAGGTTATCTGGAGGAGAACAACTTTTTGGACCCCTCTCAGAATGGTTTTCGGCCGGGTCACAGTACGAAGTCAGCCCTCCTAGCTGTGACCGAGCATTTGAGGGGGGCTCTAGACGAGGGTCGCACATCGGCACTGATTTTGTTAGATCTCAGTGCCGTGTTTGACACCGTCTCCCACCAGATCCTGTTGCAAAGGTTGGAGGAGGTGGGCATTGTGGACTCTGCCCTGGAGTGGTTTGTCTCCTTTCTAGCGGAAAGGACCTTCCAGGTTGCAGTCCCCCCTTTTGCTTTCAAGATCCATACCATCAAATATGCGGTACCGCAGGGCTCAGCTTTGAGCCCAACACTGTGCAATCTATATGTTCAACCGTTAGCAGTAGTGGCCAAGAGCAGAGGGCTCACAGCAGTGTCATATGTGGACGACACACAGTTGGTAGTGGCACTCTCAGATGACTCCGGGCAGGACGCATGCAAGTTTCGGAGAGATCTGGAGATCATCTCTGAGTGGATGACTGCCAACTGTCTCCAGCTTAATGCCAACAAGTCCGAGGTACTGCTGGTTGGGAGAGACTCCGAGCTGTGGAGCGAGCGCTGGTGGCCTGTCAAGTTGGGCTGTGCACCCGTCCCCAAACAGGTGGTAAAAAATCTGGGTGTGTGGGTAGACTCCGCCCTCAGCTTTCAGAGGCAAACCAAAGAAAGTAGCAGGAACATGCTTTGGCATTCTATGGGGCTCAAACCGTTGCTAGGGTTTTCCGACCCATCTAGTAGGTAGGTTATTGTCTAGGCTTCTATTCTGTCTAGACTGGATTATGCCAACTCGCTCTATTTGGGATCCAACAAGAAGGAAATTGCAAGATTGCAAAGGGTCCAAAACACGGGTGCGAGAACCTTATTGGGTCTGCCCAGGACATGTCCTACCACTAGTGCTATTCGTCGGCTACATTGGCTGCCTGTGGCCAAACGCATAGAGTTTAAGGTCCTTTGCATGTCTTTCAAAATTTTAAATCTCTCCTCTCCAGACATCTTGGACAATTTGCTTACACTCTACCCCTCCCGCCAACTCCGGTCAATGGGGCAGCATCTGGTAGTTGCTCCGCGGGTGAGGATAGTTCATGCTGGGGGACGTTCCTTCTGCGTATTGGCAGCCAAACTCTGGAATGCGCTCCCCATCGCCATTCGCAGCATGAAAAACTACTTGGCATTCCGTAAGGCGATCAAAACTCACCTCTTTCCTCCACTATAGGCTGCTTCTGTTGTCTATAGTTCTACAGCTTTCTGCTATCAGCGCTGGGACGCCCCTTTGCTGTGCTCTATTTAAAACGGCATAACATAACACTCTCTCAAACGCAAACACACTCTCATCCAGAATCACGCACACAACATCCATGTAAAAGCATTTTTTACTTACCTCAGCTGCCATGGAAGGGCATATTCCATCTTATTGTACTCCATTTATTTATTCACTATTAGTGTAATCAAAAATTGATAAAAAAATAAAGAGAGCGGAGACCCAGCTGCCTCTTATTTTCCTCGCACTAAATTTGCCATCTCTGATGCTAGGGGTAGCAAAGACAATGCGAGGGGTAGCAAAGGGCAAGTCAGGTGTCGCAGCTGCTACCCCTGGCGACCCCTAAATAACATCCACGTTCAACTCTAGGTTAGATGCCAGGTATACCTTCACCTTCTCACGGGTATGGCAGTGCTCCCCATTAATACTGTGCCTGAGACAACATTGTCTGGACGGAGAAACACTCTGGGAACTTCAAGGAATCCTGGCTCATCACAGTAAAGGAGGGCTATGTGGGATAGTTGTGTCTGCTGTATGCCACTACACGTAATCCTGCAGACCAGTTTGACAACATTTACAAGTTTGTTGAAACATGGGCCTGTACTACTTGTGTGCAACTACCGAATTGATGATACGAATCACACGCCTGTAAAATAACTCTGTTACATGTCTGCTCATATTACTGACAATGGAAATCACAATGAATGCGTTTTGGGGAATAAAAACACAGCAGACACCGAACAAAATCAACAATATACCCAACAGCAGAAAACATGGTGCTTAAGAGAATGTGATGCTTTAGTAATAATTTAGTTGAAGTATTGCGATTGCAGGTAAGCACCTTAGAATTCTTTTACTGCCAAGTGCACAACTAGTAAAATAATGAATGTCTCAGATCTGCATAATGCATAAGGTTAATGCGAGGAACTATTTTTTAGAGATAAAGCAACTGTGAAGGAGGTTCGTTTTGGGTCGATGAATACACGTAAGCCGTTACATTTGGCTGGGAGGTGGTTTTAAAGTTTGTCACTTGGGTCCTGTTTGGGTCCAAACACATAAGAGAATAGTTCCTTCCATGGAAAGAGTTGACTGCAATTATTTGTATGTGTTTGACTTCTGAACGTCATCGGCATTTTTTGTCTGCTTCTATATATGAAGGGCCCCCCGTCCTTTCCATGAAGGCAGCTTTGTTATTTGTTTTTTAATGTTGTAGTTTTTGTGTTTCTGTGCGAGGCAGAGAGGTGTCTGGTTATCTTAAGTGACCCTCTATACTTAGGAAAGAGTATCTAAATGATGGAAAGTTTGTTTGCAATCGATTACAACAGATTTACTGTCGCAAGCAGACTAGACATCCCTGATTTTGTTTTTTGCATATTTGCAATGCTTCCCGCATTTGGTTTGATCGGTTTTCCATGATTATGTTGTTGCATGACCAATTGCCTGATGCAGGGACATGTGCAAACTGTCAGTGTTGCCTGCGCTGCTTTTGCCACGCTACAGGAGTAGCCCCATACACCCATCCCGTGTTGAAAGAGCCGCTGGGACGCCGAAACAGATCGTGTGGCGGCAGAGGAGGGTGAGGCGCAGGCCCCGGGACTGCGAGGACCAGCATTCAACAGCTCCAGCTGGTCCTCTTCCCGCGAGAGCCGCGCCCCCTCACAGCGCCACGCCCACAGCTAAAGCCCTTTAACTACTCGCGGCACCCGCTTCGCGGGTGCCACTCGCAACTGTCTGTGTTGCCTGTGCTGCTTTTGCCACGCTACAGGAGTAGCCCCATACACCCATCCCGTGTTGAAAGAGCCGCTGGGACGCCGAAACAGATCGTGTGGCGGCAGAGGAGGGTGAGGCGCAGGCCCCGGGACTGCGAGGACCAGCATTCAACAGCTCCAGCTGATCCTCTTCCCGCGAGAGCCGCGCCCCCTCACAGCGCCACACCCACAGCTAAAGCCCTTTAACTACTCGCGGCACCCGCTTCGCGGGTGCCACTCGCAACTGTCTGTGTTGCCTGCGCTGCTTTTGCCACGCTACAGGAGTAGCCCCATACACCCATCCCGTGTTGAAAGAGCCGCTGGGACGCCGAAACAGATCGTGTGGCGGCAGAGGAGGGTGAGGCACAGGCCCCGGGACTGCGAGGACCAGCATTCAACAGCTCCAGCTGGTCCTCTTCCCGCGAGAGCCGCGCCCCCTCACAGCGCCACGCCCCCACAATCCACCACACTCTAAAGAGCGCTCTCCGGACCGCGCATCGCGGGACGCGCGCGGGTCGCAGCACGGGGCGAAGACCGGGCAAAGAGCGGGCCGTTTGAGGCCGTTCGAGAACGTGAGAGTCCGGTCCGGCCCATCCTCCAAAGCATTTCATCGAGGACATCTAATTGCAGGTATTTACCACTTCTGTGACTCGTTTCTGCCAATTTTATAGTTGTCACATAAAATACCCCCTGGAGCCACTCCGTCGAAAATGAATACGAGATCCAGCAAGCACAAAAAACCAAAAAAAAACGGGATAGGAGAAAAACTGCTAGGCCCAATGGATGACTTTCTCGCAAAAGCTAACACATTCATTGACCAAAGCTTAAGTCTAATTGAGGGGAGGGTCTCAACAGAACTCGCAATAGCACGTCGATCCTCAATGGGACTATTAGCAACCGCAAGATCTCCAGTCATACAGCCATTGATACCTCAAAGGGACACAGCTGTAAACAGACCTAGCCTCCCAAACAACGTAGACCTTTCAGCTTCCCAACTCAGTGTAACCTCTACAGAAAGCGACCTAGAAAAAACCCCAATTATTTTTTCTGATCCAACCCCCGAAGAAGTAAGGCAAAAGAGAGGGAGGAGGGAGGGGGCCATAAAGAAAAGGAACATTAGGAAAAATCTAAACCAAACCGAAAATATCAAATCAACTGACCATACAGTTCTGGTCGGTGATACAGACTTACTTGAATTGCCCCATGACTCTGTTCCCCTAAATAACAACGTGATAGAAATTCATCAGCCACCACATGCCCTCCAAGTCATTTCTACGCCAGATTCCCCAAGCCCACATCATCTAGGCAAAGAAAGAGACCTATCAAGACTAACCAAAGAAATAGCTTCCCTCCTAAATTCTTATATTCGCCCATTAGAAATCAGACTGACTAACATCGAGAGTCAACTAACAAAAATCGCTGGCTCTATCAAATCTATACCCTCTCAAGCTCTTCTAAAACCAGTCTTAAATCCCACGACTACTCTTCCTACACCTGAGCAACCTGTAACTTTACCTCTTCCATACACCAAAAAACAACCTTCATTAAAACCCACCACAGTACCAAACATTTTCACTGCACAAAATCCAATTCCCAAACCCCTGATTATCCCCTCACAAACTAATCCCCAACCTTTATCATTAGTAAATACCCCAATCACTGGCACATCTGCCCCTAAAAACCCAGTTACAATAAACATGCAAGCATCAAAAACAAAAGGACCCCCGAAAGGGACCACTGAGCAAAGACCCACCCTAAACATGCCACCTGAGGCATGCCCATATGTGGTAGTCATGACGGGGGTCCCGGAGCTTACAGTTGAGGGGACGGAACCAAACTGGTCATTGAAGAACAAGGTCCAGTATTGGCTGAACACAAACCGCCCGGTTCCGCCACCCTGGAAAATCAGAATAGTATCAGTCAGTAGGACCTCGTGGGTGGGCCATAGAAAAAAAACTATTCGGGGAGACTGTGTCGTAATTACATTCGAGGACCCCACAATAGCTGAGTATATCTGCTCTTGGGAACATAATAACACTATAGGGGTGATCACTACAAGATCGTTGTCATATTTTTACCCGAAAAGATCTAGTAACAATAACACCTTATACGACACTGATAATATCTGGCGGAAACCCATTCCACAGCCGTGGGAGTTAGAGGTCGTCGGGCCAAAACTACCGCTACGACATAGTGACCCTCATAACTCCTGGCGGCCAGTAAATCAGAATCCCCAGCAAAGAGAAGTTCCATGGCAGATTATGGGCCCACAAAATAGACCCAGAAATTGGGAGCAGTGGGAGAGACCACCCCACCAATTATATGGATTTAATCACAGAGATACCATCAAGAGGCAAAATTGGTTAAGCATTCCGACCATGAATCGGTTCAGTGGGCTGGAAATGGTCGATTGACTAATAACTAAATCCCCGGAGTCCCCACAAACAAGCCCGGCCCCATCTATCCCTATTCCAGCCGCTGTACAAACAAAAGCTATTGCTTTAGACTGCACTTCCTCACAGCTTCCTGTGATCTTTTGGAATGTGGCGGGTCTCCGAAACAAAATAGAGGACGGTTCTGCAGCTGATTTTTTGAAGGAGGCTCAAATCATCTGCTTACAAGAAACCTGGTCAACGGCGCCTATACACTTCGAGGGATATAAAACATTTACATCCCCCGCACTTCCTAGTATTTCAGGTAGACCTAAAGAGGGACTGGCCATCTACCTAGCAAATACAATCTCTGACCTGAAGATTACCAAGGTAGACCTCCTGTCAAACTTCCAGATCCTCACGTTCAAAATAGGGAAAAAGCTCTTCGTTACATTAATTAACATTTATAATAACCTAACGGATGACAATTTTCTGAACGTTCTTTCCCTAATACAAGAAAAAATAAATGAACATGGGCATCCCAAGCAAATTACTGAACACGCCAACATAATTTGGGGTGGAGATTTCAACCTTCATCCCTGCTCCGATAACGATATCTGGAATAGTGGACGAATACGAGAACCCTTTAGTCCACTTTATCCATTCAAGCGTGGGACCAGCCATGAACAAATTACTTTCTGATCTGGATCTGCAAATTGTAAACCCCATTCAACAATCAAATAATAAATTGGAACCCACCTACAGAGGAAGGGGACACAAGACCACTGTTGACTACATAATAATCACTGAATGCCTTAAAGATCAAATTAACAACTTCAAAATCCTGGAAAACAATTTGAGCGATCATTCCGCTTTAAAAATAAACTTCCAGACAAACCACCCAAGAACACATATGGCAAACATAGCAAAATCATTAACACAGAACAGGATTGAACTTGGGAAAAAAAACGGATATACCATAAAATGGGAAAAACTGGACCCCAATATCCTTACAAAACAGTTAGTAGAATCCACTTATAACAACATCCTGATCTGTCTCGACCCCCATGCAGGGATGAATCAAATCATCGAAAACTATAAGATAATAATAGATCAAGTTAGAAAACTACTAACTAAAACACCTAAACGAAACAATATAAGTTCCACAGGTTGGTTTAACCAAGATTGTACTAAGGCACATACTAAGTTGAAAAAAGCTCTCGGTAACCCTATCAGAGACAAAACAAATATCCAATCTCTTCGACGGGAGTATAACACCGCCAGAAAAACTAGGAAAAAAGAACTGAAACAATCTTTGTGGAAGGCTTTGCACAAAAGTGCATTCCAGAAAAACAGCCAGGCTTTCTGGAAAATAGTCAAATCCCCTTTGTTAACGGATAACAATGGCCCAAAAATAGACGTGGCCATTGACGAGGATTTGTGGGTGAACCACTTTTCAAAAATCTTCAAATTGACATCTACGAGTGAAGAACATCATCCCATTCTCAACCCAGTAGTTTATCCAATCTTAATGGAGGTCGAGCTGCAGGACATTGATACGGCGCTATCACTAAGCAAGAGTGGGAAAGCTCCAGGTCCTGACGGGGTCCCAGTCGACTTATTTAAACATCTTCCAGATCTCTGGGTACCAATACTCACTAGAGTTTGCCTAGCAACAATGAACCTCGGGCTGTTAGAGTCATGGTCATCTTCCATCATGGTCCCAATTTTCAAGAAGGGGGACCGACAAGACACCAAGTGCTATCGACCAATTTCGCTCCTCGACTCCGTGGGCAAATTGGTTGGCAGAGTCCTTCTCGAAAAGTTACAGCAATGGGTAGAAGACAAAAACATTTTATCAGACTTACAGTTCGGGTTCAGGGAGGGCTTTGGAACCGTCGAACAGGCCCTAAATCTAAGTCTGTTAATATCAAAATATACCCATGCAAAACCTGGCTCCATTTATATGGTTTATGTGGATCTGTCCTCCGCATTCGACTGCGTCTCGCACGCAAGGCTCTGGTCACTGTTGAGTGAAATGGGGGTAGATCCCCCGCTTTTGGACTTTCTGAGAGAGCTATACAGCGAAGCCACGGCGAGAGTGAGGTACGGGACAAAAGGAGAACTGACATCACCATTTAGGGTAGAGCGGGGAGTGAGGCAAGGTTGCGTCCTGGCCCCCTTCCTCTTCTCTTTGTACACCAATGGCCTAGAAAAGTCCATGCTGAGAGGAGGGAGAGACCTCCCAAGAGCAAAAGGTCGCTTGATCCCCGCGCTGCTCTACGCGGATGATGCAGTCATCTTAGCACGTACCCCCATCGAACTGCAGAAATCTCTATCCAAATACGCAGACTTCATGGGCGCCCTGGACCTTCACATAAATGTTAAAAAAACTTTCGTTATGGTAGTTGGCGGACCAAGAAAAACAACAAAGTCCATTTTTCTAAAGGAACAAAAAATCGAAAAGACCTCACAGTATCCCTACCTAGGCATCATGATCGACGATGCCCTGAACTGGAAAGCGGCAGTAGAGGCCAGGAGACATCTCTTTAAACGAGCAATTATGGCGTTGATGAAATTCTCCAACAAACTTGGGAAAAGACCATCAGTAGAATTGCTACAGATTTATGCCGCGAAATGCCAAGCCACCGCCCTATATGGCGCAGGGCTCTGGGGACATACACCCACCGGCCCCATGCAAAAAGAGGAGAACATCTTCATGAGGTTCCTTTTATCAACTCCAAGAGGCACTTCCATCTATGCCTCACACATAGAACTTGGAATCCCATATATTGAAGATCTAATAAAAATTCAACCTATTTTGCTCTGGAGGCGAGTATGGGTAACAGAAAAAAACAGTTTGACTAAAACCATCTTACGCGACACCATGGATCTGGACCACGCTCATAAAATAGCCTGGCTCTCTTACGTAAGACATTTTTTCTGCGACCTGGGTCTAGAAAAATATTATCATATGCCAGAAGCAGTGAAGGAATTATCCAAAAAGGAATTGAAACTAGCTGCCTTGAGCCACCTGGAATCCCTTAGACTGACATCATTGATTGCGAAAAAATCAGTTACTCATGCAATTATGCCACAGCAGTCTCTGAAGATCCAGTTATATCTGACCATGGAGATCACAACTTATGAAAAGATGCTCCTAACAAGGTTCAGAATGAATCTCTTTTTCAGACTAGTTTCATTTCCTGAAAAAAATAACTGGAAAACTCCGATAGAACCATGCCCATGTGACGATCTTTCACAACAGTCTACTATGCATACATTATTGTTTTGCAAGTTCTTCCACACCCATCGAAAAATTTGGCTAATTCCTTTATTAAAAAAATGGGGCCACAGACAATGTCGTCCAGCCATGCTGGCTCTTCAAACTTTGGATTCTGAATGCACAGTGTATCACGTACTGAATTTTTTAAAGTGCATTATGAGGCACAGAAATAATTTGTAAAATAGTGAATTAATTTCCATATTACCTAACTACTTACATTCTCCTTTTTAACTGTTTATTCAAACATCTTTTTTAAACAAATTTTACTATGAACATCTGTATGTCATGATATCTTTTATGGTTTTATAATGTTAAAAACCGAATAAAGATTATTATTATTATTAACTGTCAGTAAGAAACTTTCCAGTAATTATGTGGTTTGTTGCAAAAAGGTTTAGTTCGCCATATGGGACACAATGTGAAATGTATTGGTAAATGTGATTTTCCAAATGCATTTTATTGGCCCTTGTAGTTCTTGCTGGTGGGGAGTTGGAGTTGTCTGTTTGCCCTGTCATTGCTATAATGGGGTGAATCTCATTGTGTATGGGTTTCTAGAGGCATCTGGGTATGTATGTTGTGATGGTTATGCAGCTTTCCATTTGTTTTTATTTTGGTGTGTGTGGTGTTTGCCGTAGTATGTTTTCCCATTTCCTTTACTTATTTGATTCTGTATATTTATTGGGTAACAGTAAGGAAGGCACGGGAAAGGGATTTAACATGGGGTGGTGATGTAATCAGGCAGGGATTCTGAAGATCAGTGGCTTTGGTGTGGTAATTGTTGCGTGAGGAGATTTTTTGATTAGTTTTGTTACATTTTTAATGGAAAGTATGGCTAATATATGTGCAAGGCATGTTTGTGTCCCCAGGAACTGGCATGTCGGGTGGTGAAGATAAATGCGTAGAGCAGTGGGGTGTAGTGTGTCTCTGTATTGTTGGGGCTGAAATATGTGGTTCCTGGTTCCTTTGCAGTTTGCGTTGATTAGTGTCTTTCTTGTATAATATTTTGGGTGTGACATGTTTAAGCCCAGGCTAGGTAGAACGGAAAATGTTTCACACTTTCGATGGACCAGGGAGGTTTAGCTAAAGTGTTTTGTCGGTTTTCAGGGGAAAGTGGAGTATAATATCGACCTATGGACTATAACAAATGTGGTGTGCAGGGTTAGGTTTGATAGTTTAGCCCTATGGAGACAGCGGGGTACTGTGTGTGTTTCATGGGATCCGAATGGTTCATGAGTGGGGTGGACTGTGACGAGCCAGCTGTGATGGGCTGGATGTCTTTCAAAATGTTTATGGTGGGAATGAGTTGTGATGGATTAGGAAAGTATTTCGTATTGGTATTAAAAACGTAGTTATATGTAGCCTTCTGGGGTGTTCAGTAAGTGATATGTGTGTGCATTGGATTTTGGTTGTGGAGATATAGCAGCAGTTGGTGGGTGTATTAGTAATTGTTTCTTTTGCTTTAAAGTGGTTTTGAAGTGGTAGCATTGTTTTGTGTACTGTGTTGTATTAGGTTACTATGGTTGGTTTCTGCAGAATATTATGGATGTGGTGGAGTTCTGTCCAACGTAGAGATAGAGTATTGTGGTAGACAACTCATGTGGTATCACTCTCTGCAGTGAGATGTGGTGATTACAGATAGATGTATCACAAGGCCAACTTTGTGCTTGTGCTTTAACGAACACCAATTGTGGAAAGATGGGAATTGTAAATGTGGGTGGTGTTTGTGGATATGGTACAAAGTGATGTGATAGAAATCAAGTGTACATATGTTATGGTTGGAGACACTAGCTACATCTCGGTTTACAAAACATATAAAGTCTAGTATGTTCCTTGTTGCAGGAGCGAAAGCGCTGATGATGGGATGATTGAAGGCAATGTGTGTGCCTCTTCTTGTGTGATTTTTGTCTGTGAGTTGTGATAGATTAAGACTACCACAGGTACATGGGTTGTGTGGGATGCATCGTGTGTGGTGGAGCATGTTTGATAGATGTTTTGGGGTGTCTTTAGAATTGACTGTTCTGGTAAGAAAGGTAGGGAGAAATGCTGGATGTGGCAGGTAGTTGGTGACCATGCGGTTGGCTATTGTGAGATGTTGTGCATGTGTAATGACTGCACATTGTGATGGGAGAATGATGTCTCTCTGGGGCGAGTGAGATGCTTCTTGGGGTGGTGATGGGTGTGGAATGCATTTTGAGATGCATATCAAGTGTGGTTTCTTCCAATCCTGGATCAGTAAGCAGAGTCATTTCTCACTGAGTTGTGGTGATGCGCATGCTTGTTATGTGTTCATGGCAAGATGTGTGTGTATGTGTGGTAAGTGAAGAGTGGTATTTCAGTGAGGACAGTGAAGTAATGTTTGTGGGGTGCTGAAGGTGGGCTGTATGTGTGAGGTGTCTGTGCTGTGAGGTCTTATGTTTGGGCATGGCCATATAAAGTCAATGTGATAATGTGCAAGCTGTTTATGGTGAGTGGGGGATACCTTTCTCTAGGCGCTGAGTGTAACATTGCTGTGGGTTGCACTTTGTAGAGGCACTGAAGCAATGAGGGCATACATTTAGATTTATGTTGGCTAGGGGTCAGTCAGAAGTGAGGACTGTTTTTTGTTTGTTCTAGGTGGTCTTGGTGTTTTATTGTAGTTACTTGTATAGCACATTGCTGCCACTAATGTGGCCTCAAACTGCTCTTTGGACTTCTTCAGTTGTTGCAGGCCTTGGCCTGTTAAATAAAGTGCATGGACGGAGAGTGTCCTACACGTGGAGACAGTGCGATGGATGAGTTTTTAAGAGGCGCTCCAAATTTGTCACTCCAAACGAGACACTGCAGATCAACACAGAGGTGTGAAATATAGACATTTGCACTTGCTATTCTAGCTGGTTTAGGTTTTATTACACTGTTTCTCCTACTGCCTGCCAAGAGCCCGATTCGATGTCACAAGTTCGCTGGTGAACTTTCCAGAGTTTCTTAATCTTCCTGTCTTGCTTCTTCAGTCAGTAATCATGTGTCGGGTGGAAGTCACCTAAAGGGAAAACATCTCAGCTGATGTTTTGGGGGATGAGGGGTGAGGTTATCTTGGGTAGAATTGCAGAAGGTTTTTTATTTGGAGTAAGACATTTACAGTATGTAATGTATTGTTTTGTTGTGCACACTGAGTACTTGACTACATTGTTCAGTGTAGCACACTTTTTGATTACATTTTTGATTCAGGAGAACACAGATTACAGGGAGTGCACTACACACCCCTCTTGAGTTATCTTGGTAGGCCATCTATATGTTTTTCAGAGATAGTGTATTCCAGGTGGCAATGAACCCCCTGGTGGAAGGATTCAGAGGGTACTTGCATTTTGAGGGAGGTTGTAGAAGAGGTACATGACATGGCGATCACCCCAAATTATATTTTCATCACTGGTGGTTGATGTTATCCTGAAGGATGCAAATAGAGGGATCGGATATGTTTTTATACAGTGAGAATTATTCTGGTCATGGCTGGATGAAGGTTTGAAGCTCCCAGTGTAGAGATAAGTGATTTCACCCGACTCGAATCATGTCTGTGAAGCCATTTCTTTAAGACTTTAATGGTTGCGACAGGCGATGGTGACAGCCGCTATTGAATCAAAGAAATCTTTGGTGAAGGCTGAGCTTGAGAGAAGGGAAGGGTGTGGATAAGGCGGAAGGAGGATAAAGAGTTTGCTGCTAAAATCTTGTCACTTTGAACTTCCTATAATGCACGTTTTTATTCCCTTTGAATTTCCACATAGCATGTTATATTTTGTAATGTGACCATACTGACCTCGTTGCACGATGTGTTAAAAGCGTTTGGCTTTTGTACTGTGCAAAACGTGTAGAACTGCTGCTGTTTACCTGTTTAGGGCCAATCTGGTACCACAAGACGATGTTATGCTGCCTTTACTAGATGCATCTCTATCTCCAAGGCTAGGAACTCAAATTGCAAGTGGATGCTGTGTGGCGCTGTAAAGGGAATGTGCTGCCTGCATCACACCAATGAGACAAGGCCCACACAGGAGCACTATAAGCACATAATCACGCTTGTGAGGATCTATAAGGATCCATTTCGGGCTCTATGAGGGCACAGCCCCCACCTCCTTGCTCCCGATTGCCACATCTCCTAGTTTCAGCTCCTGTGTGCAACATGGTTAGGGTGAGGCTTTATTAGTACATGGCATGGAGCAAAATTAAGGTAGAGGTGTGGCGCAGCGGCCAGGGTGACTGACTCCGGAACCCGGGGACTCACAGTTCAATCCTTGGTGCCAGCGGCAGAGCAGCTCAGAACAATGTGACTCTGGGCAATAGCTTGCTTAATCTTCCCGATGGCCTCTAGTGCCTTGACACCTTCAGGTAATAGTTTGAGCTTTACAAATACTGGACATTGAAATTTACAAAATTAAGATCATCAGTAGTACCAGAATACGCTAACAGCAGATATTGTTGGCAGAAAAAACAATTTGAGCACTTCTGTAGTAGGCAGATTGGGGGTTATAAGTATTTGATAATAATATGGCAATTAAAATGAGCAGCCTGGAGGAAAATAACAGTATTCTCTGACTGGCAAGGGAGCACACAGCGGAAGGTTATCTGGACAAGAGACCAGATTGACAGCTAGTGCCAGTGCAACCTGGGGCAAAGACCTAAAATTCAAATTTACAGTGGGAATGAGTGCCTTGTCACACATGTGGATCCGATTAAAAGCCCTTGGAAATGAGATATTCTTACGTTAACACAACTCTGACTCCATAGGATCCAGCATCCCTCATAAGGCTTCTGCTATGATTAAGTCCACAGGGGAAAGTCCTTCAACTAACTCTTGTCCTCATCAACTTTGACTGCCACTTATGAAGCAAGCTGAGTTGGCAAATTACCTTTTAAACAGAGGCCCAGGTTGATCTTGTGTATGCTGTGCCTGAAGGAAGGTCTTTTTCATTTTGAAAATGAACTTTGGTTGGATATTTATCACTGGAATTTGGTTGGATGAGGACTCACAATCAAATTTGTTTGGGAGCTACCACATAGATATGGCTGACATGAAGTCTGTGTTCAGCAGTCTTTGATCTTACTGGCTCCTTTGAACAGTTAGTGGTCAAGTTGGTCATCAGCCCACAGATTCCTAGGTCCTTATGTAGATATATAGACTTCCATAAAATACTGCTTTCCTCTGAATTACTAGAACACTTTCTCCCCCTCCTATCAGACAATTTCCACATGATTACACTGGGCTGTAGTATTTACCCTAGCATCCTCACCTTATAAGAATCCCATCTGGCACAAAAAATTGGTTCAACACCATAATTACAGAACCCTTTTTACTGGCACCTTGAGGGAATTCTGTCTAAAACATACTATTGAAGTTACAGATAACTGGACAGAAAACCCTGGTAGATATAATAAGGTCCGTTAGAGCTCTGTCAACAGAATTGCTCCATACAACCTGGGTATATACAATGATAGATCTAAACCTAATGGCTTGTTAACTCCAGAGCTACACAGGATGAAAAGATGTGTGATGAAACTTGGGTGTAAATGTATAAAAATACATCAGAGGGCGATCAGTAAGCTTTCAGAACCACAAGAAGATAAAAGAGTACAAGATGGCAATTGTGAAGTGTATGAAGAAAGTGCTAACCAGTAAATCAGCTACACATGACTCAAGTGGCTGGTGTAATACGATGTAGGACTACTTTTCAAGCAAAATTCTTAATATTAGAAATAATCGGTGCAGAGACGAGTGAAAGAGGGTGAATTCTCGGAAGGGATGCACTAGCCTTTGCTGTGCAGAGATGATGCAGGATGATTTCATCAGTAATGAGAAGCATCGTTCTCCCAGGAGCTGCCCTGGAGATCCTTGTCCTTGAAGTGCATAAAGGAGGGCATATATTTCTTGCTGATACATCAGTGTCATAAATGTCTCCAGGCCGGTAAGATATTTGTACAATCAAAAGAAGCCTTAGTGTGCCCTCTGATCGAGAAGCCAACTTTAGACATGTCAGATTAAGAATTATCAACTAGTTATGGATGTACTCGTTGTTTTCAAAATTCAAGAAAATGCTGCTAAGCTTCAGCTCCAAGTGCACATCAAATCTGAGAACAACGTAGGCTTCTAGCCATCTGGCTTTAGGCCTGGAAAAGTCTTTGAGATAGCTCGGCTTGATGTGCTGATTCTTTATTTGTTTTATTAGATGAAGAAAGCCTAGTCCTTTTGATACTATTGTAAGCTTCTTGGCCTTCAACCTTCTCGATCACAACATCCTAAGTCTGAGAAAGAGGAATGTCATGGGGAAGTTGAGGGCAGTTAAAATAAAATAGATTCAATGTTGGGGGAAAAGTCAGCCAAGATAGTTATGGATGAATGCAGAGGCGGCTCCTCCATTAGGGCTAAGGAGCGTCGCCCTACTACTTTTTCGCAGGGCAAGAAGCATAAACATAAAATGGTAAAACTACCATTTTATGTCTCTGCTGCTCGCACTGCTGCTCGATTGCCCATAGCTGCGGGCCCTGACTGTTTGGCCGGCCCTCTGGGGCCCACCAAACCAGTCATGTGCACTCTCCCTTTTCTCCATGTAGGCTGCATGCAGCCTACATGGAGAAAATGGCCTCCCCATAGGCGCCTGGCTGGGCGCCGTCCCCACCAATCACAACACTGCCATTGCATCATTGTGATTGGTTTAGGGAAAGGGAGGGAGGCTGCCTGCTTCCTGTTCCACAGGACCCCGCCAGGAGCTGAGACGGCGCGGGACGGTAAGTTTATTTATTTATTTTAAATTAAGTTACCCCCTCCCACCCACGAGTCATGCCGGCCACAACTGGATGAATTACATCATCTCCCTCACAGAAGAGCCTGTTTGGCTTACCACAGGCCTTGTGTCTGTCTCTCTTACAGCTTAATATCTGTATAAAGCCACTTTATGACTTACTTGTTCACTGAATGTAAAATTTCATAAATATGCTGACAACACCCAGGTGGTTTTCATTCTCTCCAATAATGAGTCTGATGCCACCAAGACAGTTACTGAGTTTTTTTAGCTTGTACACAAGAATGAATGGAGTTTAATTTCTTCCTCCTTTTTAAGGGAATACTGAATTCTGAGTGACAAAGCCTCCAGAAAGAAACAACAGCAGAAATCCTTTACTAGTTTCAAAGTATGGAATTCCTCCCTTTGGCATGTGCGACACCTTTGTAAATGTATTTCCCATTGTTGATGTGAATTGCAGCAATTGATGGTGTTGGTATGGCCTGTGTTTGTGCATTTACTCCTGCATTAGGTTTGCTCGCTTAGCATAAGTGCACAATGCCTGAACATTAGGCCCCAAACTAAACACGTTCTCTGGCTCTACTTTGTGAAAGCTGCAAGAATTTGAGTGTTTGAAAAAGTACCACGCCTTCTTCTCGCTGCTTTGAAGTAGGAGTTTGCCGTTATCTTTCTGAAGGCTCACACTTCTTGCTGTGGCTACAGAGTAAAGATTCTCTATAAGACGTCCTTGCCATTGGCTACTTTTCGGTGTTAACTAGTTTGAAAAGTACCAAAATCTATCGCTTCTGATGCTTCCAATTGAAGTACTGGGTATTTTAGTCCCAGCGGTGCAGGGGCACACACCCTATGACTTCTGGGTTCACCCTGTTCCAGACCTACAGAAACACAGAGTCTTCTGGGTGAAGTCAAAGATTCATTTATTGGCTGCAGACCAATTACAGGTATCCTAGAAGTACAACAGCGTGTATGTTCTCAGGAGACTGCCGAAAATCATAGGAACGGGCTTCTCCTTAAATACAAAATATCATGCTTCAGGCACACATTCCTTGGTTTACGATATGGCCATATAAAGGTATACATTACAAACGAAAAAGCAGAGTCATGATGACCATCCCACATTCCAGTTCGGCCAGCCCACAATGATTTACACAGTAAGGTTCAGATCCCACATTTGATGTCAATAGACCCCCCCAATAAACACGAGCATCTCCTGTTTTGGGAAACAAGTCATAAAGCAGGAACAAGCAGGTGTGAAAGAGATTAGCCGGAGGATTGTGTAGAATGAAAGGGTTTTATGATGGGTCAAGCCCTGATGCTAATCACAGGTGGACGGAGGAAGGGGAGCTCGTGAGACCGGTTTGACCTGGGGCAGCAGAGCCAGCTGCCCAGGTCACAGAGAAGTCAGAGGAGAAGCCCATGTACTGTGAGGCCCGTATTTACTCCATTATAGCCTATGTGAGGGCAATGACAAGATGGCCACTGCTTCCAAAATGGAACCCGCGTAGTGAAGCAGAATAGCGTGTACACAGTGCATTCATAGCTAGAACGATATATAAAGCACTTGTACATACCGCATTTACCATTTGCGGTTTGCTAATACCAAGATAGACAGGGGTAGGGCCCTGTCCCCTACGCGGTCCCGAATATTAAAGTACGACAGACCCTCCTTTTGCCCTTACATAGGCAATCACTATACTCATCTTAATCCGAGTCCAGGTCGATGTTCACCAAGTCATGGAGATGTAGCTGTAGCATCATTCTATTACTTAGCTCGTCCCTCGATACAGGTTTCCTTACACATAAGGTAGCACAGAGGCCACATATCGTAGGAGCACACTGTATGCACAGACAGAACAGGAAAAGAATGGCTAAGATCATTCCAATGACCATCAGAACTTTCCAACCCCAGGCAGATATCAATTCCCAGAACCACCCCACCAGTGACCAATCTCCCTTATCCACGTGTATGGATTCAGATATTTTATGGAGTTTGGAGATGGCTTGATACACTGTTGGAGCATTATCTGGTATGAAAATGCAGCAACTGGATTGGATGACCTTGCATACCCCACCGCGGTCTGCAAGAATAACGTCTAGAACCATGCGGTTCTGTAAAGTCATAAGGCGATCCGCTTGGAGCTCAGCTGTCAGATTACCAAGGGCACCAGCCGTTACATTGACAGTGGATTCAACCACACGAGTCAGCTGTCTCAGGTTCCTACTATTCACCATAGGTCCCCAAAACGGCAGGAAACCCAAGAAGAAGTCTCCCGCTTCCTGACCCGCAGTGTCTTCCTTACTAATCACGCCTCTCACAACTCTGGTCTTGTGATAGTCGGAGGCGGCAGTAAATGTTGGCGGTAACAAGTTCGCAATGTAACATGTGCCCGAGAAATCAGGGGGCAGCCATGTATATGCTCGATCATTACAGATGAAATATGTGCCCTTGGCAGCCAAAAACGCAGGGGAAAACTGTGACGGGAAAGTGTACGTTTCAGTACAGTCACTTCTTCCCAGTTGAGCTCTAGGATTCTGACCATTACCCTGTAAGCAGAACCGACCCATGTGGGGTACGACCCAGATTGGGGATGAGATTTTTCGCTGTCTTTCACCCAGACTAATACTATACCCCGTCGCGTTCCATCCTACATAAGGTCTCAACTCTTCTTTGGGAATGGATGAGTATGCATCGATATCCCTACTCATATCGGCCACTCCTTTTATCAAAGCCTTATTATTGGTGATAGGTCTGATGGAACGCGGTTGGCGAGGGGAGTATGTATCTAGAGCATAGAGAAACATGGTCTGGAATGCCCATGACGATCCATTGTAACTATACGGCAGCACCAGGTAGGGAATACCCTTGTTAATGGTATGTGGCATTAACCCGCACACCCAGCAATTGGTCGTATTCATTACCAGTTGGTGCTGGTGCAAGAGCTGGATAAACGAGTTATTTACAAACTCTGATCGTCTGGTCTGTTCGTGCTCAGGCAAAGGGTGAAAGGAGTGAGAGGAGGCGGTAGAAAGAGGTATAGGCTGTTCAGTGGGTGTAATGGGCTTTTGAGCGGAGAAAAACACAAATCCTACAATAAACATTGTGATACTACACAGTGTAAAAAGGCACAAAAATACAAAACATTTACTTTTTACAATTCTACACATCCTTGCGTTAAAGTTCATTTCCTCAATCGGTCTCTCCATCTTAAAAAACTCCATCCTCTAATCGGGCCGCTCGCGGCGGATGAGTGTCTTCTGCTAAGGGGCACGCCTGTCAGTCCAGGGAAACACCCTAGACCAACCAGAACCGTTGACCTAGCGTCTTCGGCCTGTACCCCAAAGTCTTGGCACCGCGACCCTGCGGCAGAACCCGGATGGTGGTTCGAAAAACAAAAATCAAGAAAGTCCTTCAGATGGGAGAGCAAAAATGTCAAAAAGGAAATAGTAAGGAAATCTTTATTTGTCCATGGGCCTTGGTCTCAAATTATAGCGGAGACGGCCAGGTGCTGTTTGGTCTTGAAACAAAAGTTCAGGCTCAGTGGTGTCCAGTCGATTTGATGGTGGCACAGCTTCCTGCAGAATATTGTCACTCTCTTGGTTTGAAACTGTGTCTTTTAGGCGTGCGTCACTGATAGGTACAAAACGAGGCACAGTGTCTGTCTCAGAGTCGGCGATACCCTCCTTGACCCACTGGTCATATGGCAGAGGCAAGGGGACTACTTTGCAGTGGGTACCATGGATCCAGTGCTTCTTCCCTTTTACTCGCACCGCTGATCTTGTCGACAGAAGCACAAGGTGAGGGCCGATCCAGCGAGGCTCGTCGTTGCTCTTACGCTGGAAATTTCGGATCAGGACCCACGAGCCAGGGTTGATAGGGTGTCCAGGAGGTTCAGAAGCTTGGGGAAGAGTATCATGTACCTGTTGGTGCAAAACACGCAGTTTAACAGTCAAATCATACAGGTAATCGAGTAGTACTGGATGTTCAATCTCACTAAACTTCGTAGGCCTCGGTACACCCCATACGTTGGCCGGACGGCCAAAAACGACCTCGTAAGGGCTAAGTCCCACTCGTGAGTGTATGGTCATTCTGGTGGACAGGAGTGCTAAAGGCAGAGCGTCAGGCCATTTAAGACCGGTGCTCGCCTGAATTTTGGCCAGCTTGAGCTTTAAGGCTCCATTGTAGCGTTCTACTAATCCAGCTGATTGGGGGTGATTTGCAGCGTGGAACTTCTGCTTTATCCCTAGCCCTTCACATACATTCTTCATCACTTTACCCACAAACTCACTTCCATTATCACACCACACCATTCTTGGCATCCCAAACCTAGGGAAAAATTCCTTCACAAGGGCTTTGGCTGTGGATAGGGCAGTGTTATCTTTCAGAGGATAAGCCTCTATCCATTTTGAGAAAGCACAAACAACCACCAGTACATATTTCAGGTTGTTGCATCTTTCCATGTGAATAAAGTCCAGCTGCAAAACTTCGAATGGACATGATGGGGGTGCAAAGTGACCAGCTGGAGTTGGGGTTCCCCTACCAGGGTTGTACTTCAAGCATACTATGCAATTCTTGACCACATTCTCTGCACACTTGGGAATCCCAGCATTCTGCCATACTGGAGCCAACAACTTGCATATACCTTTCGTACTGATATGTGCCATTCCATGTGCCATAGTAACCACTGGGAGCACATATGCGTCAGGCAACAACCATCGCCTATGTTCTGTCAGATCAATCCAACAACCATTCTCATCCAACTTACCCATACTTTCTCTCCACTTGCTTAACTCTTTCTCTGTGGCTTCAGCTTGAAGCGACTTCACACTCTCTATTGTGTTCTCACACATTCCCACATCATTAACCCATCTTGCGGGGCCTGCAACATACATTCTAGTCTTCACACTCTGTGCTGTTTCTTTCGCGGTCTCATCAGCAAACGCATTTCCACGTCCAACATCATCTCTGACTTTCCTGTGCGCACTGCATTTCCTGATCGCAACTTGCAACGGTAGGGTCAGTGACTCAAGGAGATCATTCACCAACTTGCCATTCTGAATTTTAGCTCCATGCGACGTCAGGAACCCTCGCTCCTTCCACAATCGCCCAAAATTATGAGCCACGCCAAAGGCGTATTGGCTGTCTGTGTATATATTTACTCTCATTCCTTCAGATAACACACATGCTCTCGTGAGGGCGATTAATTCTGCTGCTTGGGCCGAATTATGTGGCACTCGTGCAGTTTCCACGACCGTGTGTAAAGTCGTGATAGCATATGCAGCAGTCGTGTCACCATTAGGGAGTTTGAAACATGAACCATCCACCCATAAAGTGCCATCACACTCAGTCAGGGGAGTATCTTTTAGATCTACTCTCCCTTTCGTCTCTTCTTCTGTTCTGAACAGACAGTCATGTTGCTCAATCTCATCTGAGTCTGCTGGAATCGGCAACAATGTAGCTGGATTCAGCATATTGCATCTCTTTATGTGTATGTGATTTGCTAACAGTGTAAGCTCATAGCCTGATAATCGCGCACTAGTCAAGTGTTGTGTCTTAGTTCTGTTTAATAATGTGTCTACTGCGTGTGGAACCATAACAATCAATGTGTTGTCCATTACCAAACCAGCAGATTGTCGGATAGACATTGCTGCAGCAGCTGTCGCTCTCAGACAGCTTGGCAATGCCCTCGCTACAGGGTCCAAGGTTGATGAAAAATATGCGCATGGGCGCGGTCTGTCGCCAAAAGGCTGTGTTAACACTGACAACGCACATCCATCTTTCTCGTGAACATACAATGTAAAAGGTTTGCTGTAGTCAGGAGTGCCCAACACAGGTGCTGAACATAATGCATTACGCAATTCCACAAAACTTTTCTGGCACTCTTCAGACCATGGGATAGGATTCGGTGTGTCTTTGCATGTTAAGGCTACTAAAGGTTTTGCCAACAAAGAAAAACTAGGGATCCAATGCCTACAGTATGAAGTGATGCCCAAGAAAGCACGTACTTCTCTCTGTGTTTTTGGCACACTCAACTGTGCAATGGCTTGAATTCTTTCTGGGGTCAGTTTCCTTCCCTCCTTCGATAAGAGATGACCTAAGTAGGTCACTTCTTGTCGACAATATTGCAGCTTAGAGAGAGACACCTTGTGATGGAAAGCGGATAAATGGCGCAACAATGACAATGTAGCTTCTTTACAGATCTTTTCAGTATCCGCAGCGATCAGTAAATCATCCACGTACTGAATCAGGATAGCGCCGCTAGGTAAAACAAGTGCATCAAGCTGCGCTTTCAAAGCTTGACTGTATATTGATGGACTTTCACAGTAGCCCTGGGGAGCGCGTTTGAAGCGGAAGCTTCGGCCTCCCAGACTAAAACCAAAAATGTCTCTGCTCTCTTCTGCAATTGGGATGCTAAAGAAAGCATTCTTTAAATCAATCACTGAAAACCATGCAGCAGAGGCTGGAATCATCGTTAACAAGGCAGTTATATCAGGGACAACCGGAAACTGTGGCACAACAATCTTATTGACCTCTCTAAGATCAATCACAAATCTGTAAACAGGTGGCTGTGAAGGGTCCGTTCGTTTTAAGACAGGTAAAATCGGACTATTGCAAACGTTGCCTCTTGTCTCTTCAATCACACCCTTATTAATCAAGTCGCTGACAATGTCTAACAATGCTTTCTGCCCTTCATTAGAGATCTTGTACTGGGGAATACGTGGCAGTCTGACATTAACCTTTAAAGTCACCACGTATGGCGGTATCTCCAAGAGGCCCACATCATTGGGACCAGTAGCCCAAAGGGCATCCGGAAGGGATGATAATTCAGGTGGCATTGTATTTTTAGACAAATACATTGGGGAAATCACTTTCCTACCTAATGTAAGTTGTACTCCTGAAGGAGAACAATACAGTGTAGCATGCAATCTTTTCAACAAATCTAATCCCAGTAAATTCTCACCACAACCTGTTGTTAGGATCAGGGGTGCTTTCAACTCGCAAGGTCCAACAGAAAGTGACATGGGACTAGAAATCGGGTTCCTAACTGGGGCGCCAGAAAAACCTACTGAAACATTTATATCGCCAGACAAAGGTGCGCCAGGGAGTTTTGAATGCATGATTGAACTCTTTGCAGCACCAGTGTCTAGCAGAAAAGGCTCCGTTACATTTGCTGTAGTTACCTCAACATATGGTCCGCTCTGATCCACTGGCACTGAAACAACTCCCTCTCTCTGTCTATGGCTGTCCTAGTAATCATTACTTTCTGCATCACCGTCCTCTGCATAATAATCATTATTATAATACTGGGCCGTATTACTAGTCGCGTTAGCTTGCTGATCAAAGCTATTAATGGTATTTTGAGGCGGCAGAGGACGCGCGTTCTGGGGAGCATTTCCACGCCCTCTGCCTCTAGGAGCTTGCTGACCACCCCTACCTCTTGTGCCATACGCATTACCGTTCCGCTGCATTAATTTAGGGCAACTATATTTATAATGACCTTCCTCTTTGCAGTATGAACATTGGTTGGGACCTACAGGGACACGTGGTTGATAATACCCGTTCATTTGCTGATTGTTCTGAAATTGTTGGGGTTGGTGATAGACACCTTGGGGTTGCCTATAATTATTCTGACCTCCACGTGGCGGATAGGCCTGCTGTAAAAGGACCTTTGTCTTTAATTCCTTCGTTTTCTTTTCTGTTCTATCTTTCTCATCTTTATCTCTATTTTCATAATACTGTGCAGTAGCCAGTATTTGCGCTGAAGAAGAAACAGCCCAAGAACTCTCTGAGTCTTTCAACTTTTTACACAGGTCAGGAAGTAAATTCTGCACAAACTTATCCACAAACAACCGTTGGCCACCCTCAGTACTCATATCTTGCCCACTGTGATCAATAAACGTTTCTTCAAACCTAGTAAAGAAGACTGACACTGTCTCATCTTTCTTCTGCTTGCATGCAGATAGCTTGTCCCAATTTACGCGCATCGCAGGCATTATTGTCTTCATATACGTGATGATTCTACCAGGGAGTTCAGCTACTAAAGGTTCTGGTTTCGCGCCACCAGTTTGTCTAGCATCAGCAGCAATAATGTTAGCCCATGTATCCCCTAGTTCTGCATCGTGATCTACATTACGAATTGATCCCCATAGAGGCTGTGGAACAACATTACCAAACAACATGTCTATGTCGGCCAGATTCATAACGCATGACCCTGCCGTCTGTGACAACTCTTTATAATAACCTGCTGGGTTTTTACGGGGATCAGGCAATGACTGCTTAAGCGCTAACACCTCAGATCTTTTCCATGGAACATGCACCCAAACACGCTGGAAATGCGCTGGCACAGCGGCGATACCGGCACCAGCATCAGCTGCTACTGCTTCCTTCCATACCGGGGGAACTTCTCTCATGGGGTATTGTCGCGCTTTTACCTTTTTCCCCACAAGGACATCTTGTTCAAACAATGACTGTTGGCAATCATCATTCCTGAAGGACAATACAACCGCAACTGCTTTATCTACTTCGCGGTCCAAAATTATACCAGTTCCAAAATCAAACCTCACTCTACACAATTCCTGCGGGCTCGGATTTTTACCACTATCCTCCAATTCTTCACAGAGAATTTCGCACATTTTCTCAAACACATATCTCTGTTTTGGGGCATCCCATTGATGGAAAACGTTGACAACTGATTCCACATCATACAGTGAAGGGAAAACAATCCATCTACGCGCCATGTTATCTATTACCTTTTTCTCATCGGGGTTAGGCAATTGACTGCGCAGTTTCTTACGCTGTAAACCAGGAGTCGCACCAGATGACTCAAAGAGAGGAGACATTAATGTAGTAACCACATTAGCTAAGCGCTGTCGCGCTGAAGGAGAAGCTGAGGCGAAAACAGGGGGATAAACAGAGGGGAGAAAAGAGGATGTAGAAACAGGTACTGGAGTGGTGCAAGGAAAAGTGTCAGAAGAGGCAGCTGCTGTATTAGGCAAAGTCGCAGGAAGCGCGGGGGCAGTTGGAAGCACAACTGGCGGCCCTTGAGAGGGCTGCGCTACATGGATAAGAGCCGGCTGCAAAGCAGCTGGCGGTTGCGGCAAGGCTTGCAGTATATTGACTGGAGGTGGCATATTCACAAGCTGGGGAGGTGCCATGGCATTTTGAGCATACGGGGGTGGCGAACTCAACAAATGTGACATCAGGGGATCTTTCTCCTTTTCTTCTAACTCATTCTGCTTAGAATGTGGTAAAGCTGGGTAACATTTGTCAATCCCTAACTTGCGCTGCCTGTGCAATTGCTCACTCATCTGCTCCTCCTCATTGTCTTTAAATTGTACAGCTGCTTGCATTACTGTCATACCTTTCTCTCTCTTATTCTTTTTCGCTAGCTTAATTTCCTTTTGTTTGGCTTCCTTTCGCCATAAGCGGAAAGAGTCAAACATCGCCGGCCGGGCTTTCTTCTTAAACAATTTAATTTCCAAATTATCTAAAATATCGGTATCAAAACTACCATTTTGGAGCCATTTTAAAACACCGTCTTTCCTAGTGTAGTGGATCCACACTTCGTTATATGCAATGGGGCCTACGCCATGTTTTACATAGAGCTCATAAGTTGGAGTTCCAACCGGAGGAACCGGACATGATTCCTCTAGCTGGAAATCTTTTCCACAACCCAAACAGAATAATCTACCAAATATTCCAGAACCAGGCATCTTCGCTCACTAGTCTAGATCCAAACGTCAAAGGATTATCGATTACGATATTCTCGTGAATACACGAGTCCTCTGGTTTTGGCGTTTGCAAACTCCAAAGTACCAATTCAAACGATCCCGAAGGATACCAAAACAAATGGGAGACGCTCCACTTATACTTAACTGAATATTGCTGATCGATGGCGTCACCAGAAGACTCTCTCGATTGTTTCGCTCTCTCAAATTCGTCAAGGGTCCAAAACAGGTCGATTACTCAGGGCAGCAGTCCTTCGTAGCCGTCGGGACGCGGAGAACCTCGCAGAAAAGACTTTCGGACCACGTCGACATGCAGGGGTCGATGAAGTGGCGGCCTTCCTCCGGAATTTCCACATGAAGCTCCTCACGAACCTCTGGCTTGGACTGGTACCGCTGAAATCGCCCCACGTTGGGCGCCAAACTGAAGTACTGGGTATTTTAGTCCCAGCGGTGCAGGGGCACACACCCTATGACTTCTGGGTTCACCCTGTTCCAGACCTACAGAAACACAGAGTCTTCTGGGTGAGGTCAAAGATTCATTTATTGGCTGCAGACCAATTACAGGTATCCTAGAAGTACAACAGCGTGTATGTTCTCAGGAGACTGCCGAAAATCATAGGAACGGGCTTCTCCTTAAATACAAAATATCATGCTTCAGGCACACATTCCTTGGTTTACGATATGGCCATATAAAGGTATACATTACAAACGAAAAAGCAGAGTCATGATGACCATCCCACATTCCAGTTCGGCCAGCCCACAATGATTTACACAGTAAGGTTCAGATCCCACATTTGATGTCAATAGACCCCCCCAATAAACACGAGCATCTCCTGTTTTGGGAAACAAGTCATAAAGCAGGAACAAGCAGGTGTGAAAGAGATTAGCCGGAGGATTGTGTAGAATGAAAGGGTTTTATGATGGGTCAAGCCCTGATGCTAATCACAGGTGGACGGAGGAAGGGGAGCTCGTGAGACCGGTTTGACCTGGGGCAGCAGAGCCAGCTGCCCAGGTCACAGAGAAGTCAGAGGAGAAGCCCATGTACTGTGAGGCCCGTATTTACTCCATTATAGCCTATGTGAGGGCAATGACAAGATGGCCACTGCTTCCAAAATGGAACCCGCGTAGTGAAGCAGAATAGCGTGTACACGGTGCATTCATAGCTAGAACGATATATAAAGCACTTGTACATACCGCATTTACCTTTGCGGTTTGCTAATACCAAGATAGACAGGGGTAGGGCCCTGTCCCCTACGCGGTCCCGAATATTAAAGTACGACACAATGGCTTTGGTTTCAGCTGGTATTTCAAATATAGGGTTCCAATGACTAGGCCCCCACACACTCTACAGAAGTCATAAGAATAGAAAACTAAATACATTTTTCCTAATTAGCAGGGAAGAAAGAGAGAGACCAGTTGCTGGGAGCCAAACTGTCTGTCAGGACACTGAGGACCCTCTAGCCGCAGGGGGGGCAGAGGTAATACATGACTTATCAACAAACTACATACAAAATTGATGCTGCAAAGCAATTATAGATATTTAGACAAACCGGATAGGGATGTGTTTAGCATTGTTTGGGTCTTTTTTTTTATTTACTCAATACTCGTCATTGCCTAGTTAGTCATTATTATCGTGAGAATTCTTGCTCCCATGAATTCTACATATTAATAAGAGGTCCAAAATGCCAAGGTGTGTGTGTCTACAGGGCAGAGTCACTTATCTATATCCTCCACGAGTAAGATATTTTAAGATAGGGTTCTGTGATCTAGATGCCTCTTCATGTCTGCAAGCACAGCTCAGATGAGAGGATGGGAATTCCCTTCCATTTTCTGTTTTTTCCACAGGGACAAAAGACGTCTTGGATGGCAAAGAGTTGTGTCACACAAAAAGTGTAAATTTCATGAGACTGAAGATAAGGCTTAAATGTTAGAAGACAGCCAGACTAATGTGGTTATTTTATTGGTTGCAAACCACCTTCAACTCTACCTAAACTCTAATTAACCAATGACATTCAGTGGCTCGGAACCTGCCCTCTAGATAATTCAAAATTGGATTTCAAGTACCTACAACAAGCTTAGCACACCAAAGTTGAACTTCCTCCTATTCACCAACAGCCCCAAACAACCTCATATCCAAGCTTGGCTACCCCAAAAAAATCCTTGATGGCTTCACCTCTCAGCTAGCAGACACTGCAAAATCATTAAGAAACATCCTTGACACACAGCTCCACTTCAAAGAAGACATCACCAAGAATGTCAAAAAAGCATGTTATAAACTTTGGGCCCAATTCACAGAACTAATCTGAGACAAAATCCTAAACTTACTACTTTTGGTATTCACAGAATGCACATACTACTTTTTGTTAAACTTACTGATTTTGGTTAAATTTACTACTTTTGGTATTCACAGAAGGCAAAATTAGTAAGTTTAACCAAAAGTAGTATGTTTAACCAAAAGTAGTAAGTGCAGTCTGTGAATACCAAAAGTAGTATGTTTAACCAAAAGTAGTAAGTTTAACCAAAAGTAGTAAGTACCTTCTGTGAATACCAAAAGTAGTACGTTTAGGATTTTGTCTCAGATTAGTTCTGTGAATCGGGCCCCTTATTTCTTGAAAAAAAGAGAAATTATCAGTGTAAGTCTGTTCCTGTCACCCCCGGAAAGTGGCAACTGCCTCCTCAGCAGCATACCTGAAACCACTCTGGCTTTATGCAAAGTCAAGGGCTTGAAGAAATTCAACCACATCACCCCAAAGATGACTGAATTACAGTGTCTTCCCATCACGGCCTGCAACATCTTCAAGCCTGTCCTGCTGTTCTTTGTCTATACTTCTATGATACAGTACTCCATAACTTACCATATCAAACATACAAATTAGACAATCATTTTAAATTACTTAGAGTTCATGATATTTGTTTTGTTTGCTCAAAATATAGAATGGTGCACAGAGCAACATGTTACCTCATATGACATATTTTAAATAACATTTGTGCTTTGGTGTGCCCCCCAAAAAACAATACTGAATAAAGCTCGTGAAGAAATGCACCAAACTGAGTGAATGTGTAATAATAGTTAAAAACAAGGTGTATGTATTTTGCTTCATATACACTAGTCATATTTTCAAAAAGAGTCCATGTGGGAAGAGGGAGGTTCCTTATTGTTTTCTGCCCCCACTTTGAATGTTCAGCGAACATGATGTGGCCTAGGTAATAGACAAGGGCATTCTATATTAACGAAAGTATAGCCCTTGTAAAAAAAAAAGTCTTAGACAGTCTTTTTGCATGTAATTCCCTTATTCCTTCAGCTGCCAATGCGTTTCGACCTCAAGACTGTCTGAGGTCTCCTCGGGACATCGGTCGGTGTTGGCGTTGCGGGTGCAGGGGGGTTAAATGATGAAAACAAATAGGAAAAATTGGGCATGGGGGTGGAATTTGGGGGTTAGGGGTTGTCACATAGCACTTACTTATCCTTATGTGTGGAGGACCTTTTGTATTAGTAACTGGAAAAAGAAAAGAAAAAGAACTACAAATCTAATAGTCCGGTGTGACATAGTTTTGAACCTGTGTTTGGCTTAAGATGGATAACTTCCAAACTCTAGGGTCTTGTTTAATTGGGTAATCCTGTCCTCGCCCAGTAATGTTGGCAGCCTAGCTGTGTGGCATCAGATAAGAGCCACGTGTGAGACATACAAACGAAAGACTTAACATGTGTGCGAGCCATGCACGTCTGTCATGGTAGATGGTGGGTACAAACAGAGCACTGGCGGAGGGTATAAAAAACAAAACCTCTAAGACAGGGTTGCTAAATGAAGACTAATTTTTATTGATTAGACTGTAGCTGGGATGCAGGTGAGCTAGGGATGAGAACAAAAAAAATAAGAAGAGTGCCTCAGAAGCTTAAGCGTGTAGACCGAGGTGTAGTGGGTGCTAAGGGAAGGGTAAGGGAAACCTGTCTAACAATCGGGGGAGCCTGTTGTCGATAAAATGTGATTCAAGCTGTGGATGGGAGTGCAATAGAAAGTGAGAGAGAAGGCAAGCCTCACTAAGGTGTTTAGAAAGGGGATGCTGTCCCAGTCAGCCAGAGCAGTAGCTTCACTTATGCCTCACCACCACCTGTGATCAGTACAAATAGGAGAGGCTTCCTGAAAGACTAAATACAGAGTGATTGTTGATCTTGATTGTTCATGAGCCATTATTTAAGTGTTAAAGCAGGGCACTGAAGCTTAATTGGGGAGAGTCTGAATAGAGATGGCACCTATCACTTTTTAAGACTTTCGGGTGACTGATCATGGCATATGCTGAAAGATATTGGCAGCTTTTACAGCCGGTTTACAATGTTTTGGTCAGGATGATTTGCAACTTCTTTCCATCTGTTTTTGAAAGTGTGTGATTTTGATTCCAAATCTCTAACTTGTATCTCCATCAGGCCGTGTTCTCTGGCATGGGCAGCTACAGGGATCATCAAACTATTCTCTCTTAGGCCTAAAGCAATCAGTGCACACAATACTCAGTTTGTACATACACCTGGTTGACTCTCTGGGTATATGTGGGAGAAAGGGCTGCTCCTAGGATTTGTGGGGCCCCGGGCAGAATAGGAACATGCGAGGCACCTAAAGTTTGCATAAGATTTAACCTGACAGGAAGTGACCTCATAGGAGGTAATATCAATTGGGCATTAATTATATGGCATTGTTTGAAGCCGCTTTGCGAGAAGCTACTTACCTAGTTTTGATATAAGTAAAATGGTTAGAAATAGCATTAATAATCCTAATTAAATACGTACATAAATTTTAAATCTCTAATAAGTGGAAATACATTAAATTAATTTAACTTAGTTATTGTTCTCTTAAATGGGATAAATGAAAATGATATGTAAATAGGGCATTCTGGCACTAAGAGAGCTCCAAAGAAAAGGTGCCGTCTTTACTAATGTGGAGAGATGGACAGTTTAAGTGTTTTTCCCAAAAAATTGAGTCACACCATAGCTCAAGAGGGAGAGAGTCCCAGTCCAGCACAACTAGAAAGGAGAAGGATCTGTCTCCAATCAGGGCCGTCTACATTTTAGGATGGCACAGGAGTTTGGATGGCACAGAGTATAAGATTCTGAAATGAACAGTACGGAGTGCTGTTGAAAGAGAGAAACTTTTTAATGCAGTGCACAATGACAAATGGATAGTGCCTTGTAGGTGTAGGGTTTCAAACCAAAAACACAGCAGACAGCAGAAAGGTGAGAAGAGATGGCATGGCGATGCAGCAGTCCCAGATGAGGAGCCTAGCACTGTTCTGAATTATTTGAAGGGTACTGAACGCTAAAAGGCGGGAAGCCCAAGAGAGAGGGAATTCGCATAATCTAGTGAGAAGATAACTGACTGGACAACAGCTTCACTGTAGAGAGAGGGGAGAAAAGGGATGATTTTGTGTTGCTTATGGATGTAGTAAAGACAAGAGGATGAAACATGGTTAATCTGTTCCGAATAAAAAAACAGAAGTTGCTTGAAAATTAATCGAAGATTTTCTTGCTGACTCCACCAATGTGGGCGATTGAACCAGCTCCACCAGCCACCAAAGAGAACACCATATGGTATGAGATCCTTTACAATGAGAAGACTTGATTTGTCACTCGAAGGTTTTAATGAATTTGTCTTCACTCAGAAATCAACTGTAAGCCTACAAGTCCAAACATATTCTTGGGCAAAGACCAGATTGCCACTGAGGGAAGTGATGTTTGGGTATCAATAGGGGCAAGATATCAGCAAGAAACCAAAGTACTGTATGATTAAGACTAACTGGGAATTATATAGATTGAACAGTGGAGACCCAATAAATTCCACAAGTCAGAGGTTTAAAACATAATGGAAATAGGTGGTGAGTGGATTGTTTCAGATTTCTTAAATCGGATACAGGTACACCACACCACGGGGGTACTCAAATTCCAGGTTGTACTAGTTGATTTATAAGCATTGGCTGGGAAACATGGTCAAATGTGGTGCTAAATTTTAGTAGTATTAACTAACTCCACAATCAAGAGTCAGCCACAAATCATCTGATATAGCACAAATGCTGTTTCAAACTCCTAAAGTTGTCAGAAGCCGGCACATTCTGAATGAGTAAATTACGTTTTAATGAAAAAAAATTGGAAGTTGACTTCTTTTTTCTAGGATTCAAATTTCTCTTGCTGGTTCTGACCCTTCTAACTTGCACCTCTCCCCTCCTGCCTCACCCCACCCAACCTCTGATATCTTTTAGTGGTCCTGTTTCTTTCATCCACCTCTCACAAATACTTCTCTCTCCACTCTGCTCATGTTCCCTTGCTGGTTCTGTCTCTCTCATATCCACACATCTTATCCATACGCTCCCCTTCAACTTTCATCTTTCCCCAAGCCTCATAACTTCTTTCCTTGTTCTGTTTCATTTACATCGCCTCTCTCCTTCCATCATCCTGGAGCATCTTATCTTTCCTTGTTGATGCTGACCCTTTTAAATCCACCTCCCCCTCAATGCTCTACTCTGTTTCTCATCTTTCCCTCAGACTCTTACCTTACCTTCTGTATTCTGTCCCTCTTACATCCGCTTCTCCCCTTTCATCCTCCTGGAGCATCTTATCTTTCCTTGTTGATGCTGACCCTTTTAAATCCACCTCCCCCTCATTGCTCTACTCTGTTTCTCATCTTTCCCTCAGACTCTTACCTTACCTTCTGTATTCTGTCCCTCTTACATCCGCCTCTCCACTTCCATCCTCCTGGAGCATCTTATCTTTCCTTGTTGATGCTGACCCTTTTAAACTCTTGAGGAATGTAAGATTAAGTAAAGCATGTGAAATTTAAACAGGAACAAAATCGCTGCCATGGATTACCCTATCATGCAGTGTGAGACTGGGTCAGGAAATAGGGCCCGGCACAAAAATAAAAGTGGCCCCCATTAGTGAATTAGTTAGGTAGAAAAGTGTCCCATGTTTCCAAATTAGTGCAATTTTTAACTTGTAAACACATGCTGTTTACGTTTTTTGTAAGGTATGGGAGACTGCATAGATTTGATTTTAGCGCAAGGCGATGTTTGTTTTAATATCATGAAAATCAACAGTAACATTTTGCTCTCCTGACCATAAAGCAGGCCAACAAACAGCACAAAAAACGGCCTACATACTAACCTGACAGATTATACCATCAAGCACTGCCTGATTGCCTTATAGGCCAGTCCAACACAGCTACTGTGTTATACATTTATTGTGCAGATACTGGATCATTGTTTTTGCAGGTAAAGTAAAGGACATGAATATAGGGTCGGATAGGGGCCTGTTTGAATGTCTGTTTTAATATGCCACCAGGTAAATACTCGAGGGACCCAGCACACTTAAAACCCTAGTCCACCCACTTTTACATTCTGATTGTGCTCCTTTGCGTGCACCACTTGTCTGGCTTCTGTACTCACACCTATCTGTTACCCCACCCCCTCTCACTTTATTCCATTTGTCGTACCCCTTACATTCACCTCTGTGCTCCTTTTCCTCATCCTGGGTGAGCTGAGCGGTTTTCATTGTGAGGCGCCGTCATCCTATCTTTTGTTCTGCGTCCTGCAGGTTATCCCGCTTTTCTTTCAAACAGGGGCAGGGTCCACTTCACACGTAAGGGCTCTTTAATTACCTGTCTAATCGCTGTTATCCTCATGCAGATGCAGCGATTAGGCCAAGAGAGAGGGACCAGCCGGTGGAAATTGATCAAAGAAAAGAAAAAATATAAACTCTGAGGGGGCCCCCTGGGCCTCCAAACTCTGGAGTTTTTGAAAGTGCGAGGCCCCATGGGATAGAAAGACACTGTTATCCTAAGGTATCTGCTAGGTTCTGGCATACTAAGCAAACACAAGGAGATGATGGACGGAGCGCTGAAACGTTTGCAACACTCATCCACAGTCACTATAGGCGATACTGTCACAGAATCCAGGGAGTCACGCTGATCTTTGACTGTCTAAAGAGAGCCGATAAATAGACCCAATAACACATGAGGATCAAAAGAGACAAAAATGTTACTCTGGATCCAGATGATTGGTCGAAGATGATAACCATAGGTTCTGAGAGAGGTATACTCACCAGGCAGAATCATCACCATATAACCTGCTCTTTGCTAAAACAGCTTCTCATATGGCAGCCCACCAAAGTTTCTAGTCATGGGTTTGAGGAGCTTAGCAGATGTTCTGAAAAACTATCAGCTGATTATTATATGTATGATAGACAGACCCTCCTCAATTTGCAAGAGGAGAACCTGGGTGCAAGGAAAGTTTTACCTGAGTTAGACGCTATGTGTGAGTGGATGGCTTGCAACCTCTTTGAGCTTGACCCACCGAAGACAAAAGACATGATGTCAAACTTTCAATCTAATGTGTGGGATGATACAGTCTCAGTCATTTAGCCATACCCCAGCTGGTTAATGTGGTGAGCAACCTCAGATCTCTAGCCAACTCCAAACTCAACTGCTTGTAGCAGGTTGTTGTAAAGACTGATATACACTTAAAAGGGGCCTCCATTTTAATCCTCACCTTCTTCCCATAAGCATCCATCTCATCTCAAGCAATGCTCTCAAAAGTGTGCATTGGGAGCTCATAGGTGTCTGGAGGTTAATGTACACCCCATTGATCACTGTATTCAGGCCTCAGAAAGGTAATAGTGACTTTCCAATGCTTTCAGAGATGTGCTTTTGGGCTTTGACTCCACCAGGAAGAGTCAAGTGAATGACTCACCCTTTTAAAATATTATACAAGAGTTATTGGTATACCACTTTTTAACAATAACTCTTTACAAAGAATACTTCTGCGTGCAGTTATCAACCAATGGAATCTGGAACTCATTTGTTTGGCCTTGAAGGATGAAAGAATGAGTTCACCATTCCAAAGACCTGCACTATGATTTGAAGGTCTTGTGCTCTCAACCTACTGAGCTTTATCAAAACATGTTTACATGGTTTTTAATGTAACGAATTACAAATAATAAAAAATGAATAAATGTACATTAGAAGTATGGGCCTTTTTATCTAAGTGTATGGACAGGCTGATCACTAGATTAATACACGGAGTAATGGATTGTCATTGCAGAAAATAGAGCAATTGGCCTTGAATTTAGGAGTTTGAAAGTGTTGGGATGTCATCATCATCAATTTCTTTATTTGATCCATTTAAAATACAGATCATAAAAGTATAAAACCACATTTAAAAAATAAATATGTCAATATTTGACACAAAAACCATTTCTAAATACAGAGAGCCCCTCATGAAAGGCACAGGTTTTATCCCAGTGTGCTGAACAGCACTAATATACTTAATAACATGACAAAATTATATACTGTATACTTCATATATACTTCACGGCCATAACATGATTGAAATTGAATGAAAAATTAAACCGACAGCATATCAATAAAAAACGTAGGGCCCCCCTGTGTTTGACTTTAATGCATAAACTGACCACATTACCCTGCGAGCACGAACGCCTCATAGTCACAATTAGTGAAAGCTTGGGTACAATATTTTTCTTCTCCTTATATATGCCCATAAAAAGAAGCTATTGAACAACATATACAAGGATCAGAAAGTTTCTTTAAAAAATAAAATGCTGCATTGCTTAAAATTAAGGCGTCTTAAAATTGGAAGGATACATTTTTCACGTTCTTCCTTGTAAAAACGACAGAATTTAACTCTATGGAGTTCAGACTGCTTTGAGACATTATCACAGGGGCAGGATGACAAATCTGAATGGCTAAACTTCTTTGTAGGGAAGCCCAACATCAGGGGGATTACATTAATTCAGAAGCTCAACAAGATGTATCTATGCTGCTGTGATCCGATGATTTTTAAATAAGTATACTCCACCACTAAGATTGATGGTGTCAGCTGGTATAGCATAACTGATTTCTTTGCGTGGTTGGTTTGCTGGCTATCGAGGCGACCTTGTTTAAGTAAATGGCCTTTAGTTCTTGCTTTGAGATCTTCCGGCATGTGCTAGGGTCATTAAATAGTTCCATTAACCCAAGTGATGTCAAAGTTGACTTCACATACTGGAGCCAAGTGATTTTGTGAATATTTTCTTGTTTTAAACAGTTTTTTATAATAGACTGTGTTAAGGTTACCATATCCCTGCACCATATGGAGTGCCATAACATGATCGGTGCTAGCTTTATACAATCTGACATGTAGGTCAGATTGTACATCCCAGCTCTAGATGCCAAATATAGTTTTGGGAAGATCTGAGAAGGGAGCCTACTCTCTTGAAAAATCTGTCTTCAAGGTTTTGGAGCTGGTCTACAGGAGCCATACCCCATACTCCTGCCCCATAAGAGACATCAGATACTGTCTTTGCTTGCTATATCTTTTTGATTGACTTGAGAGGTTTTGTTTCCAGCTTCTTAGCGAAGGAAGAAATTGCTGTCATAGTCCTCTCCATCACTAGGGCCCGGTTATCCACCATACTTAACTAAGACGTACCTATGTGGAAGTGGGGTGTTCTTTTAGATGGAGATGCCCCTGTTATAAGAACGAAAGATTTGGATTTGATGACCCTCAGGTCCAGAGAGGACATTTAGGCTATGTATACCTTTATTAAACGTTGGAAGGCCAACCCCGTTCTGGTGATTAAAACTGCTTCATCTATGTATACCAGTATTGGTAAGTTAAGCTTATCAAAAAGAGGAACATCTGGTGTTGATCCCAAAAGGTCTGCCTCAACCCCATTTGTGTAGATTGAACATAGAAAAGGGGAGAGGACACACCCTTGTTTTACTCCCCTAGTAACCTTAAATAGTCGCTTACATTCCCTGTTTTTGCCATAACAGACACATTCAGTTGCACTGGAATACAATTAACGGATTAAATTTATTATTGTAGTCTCAATCCCCACAGTCTCCATTAAGATCGATAATTTGGATTGGCTCACGGAGTCGAATGTTGCTGCTAAGTCAATGAACGCCGTGAAGGTCTTTGCTCTGGTATATTTATCTATAGTCAGACTTAAATTGAGGCACTGGTCTATAGTGCCTCTACCATTTTGAAAGCGGTACTGTACCTGGATCAAGATGTTCTTCTCCGTTGCCCACTCTTCCATCCTATGTAACAGTAAACGGCCCATGAGCTTCATGGTAGTGTCCAGCAGAGAAATGGGTCTATAGTTCTGAGGGTTCTCTTGATCACCCTTTTAAAAAATTGGCACAATTATGCCTAACTTCCACAAAGCTAATGGGCCATTTCTTGCTATCGAATTGAACACAATTGTTAGCAGTGGGGCCCACAGATCCTGATGTATTAGGAAAAAGTCAATGGGAACCCCATTCAGACCCAGGCCTTCCTGCCATATCCATTTACCTAACCCAATTTTTATTTTATCAATCGAGAATGTTAAGTGGTCTTTCAGAGCTAATACCATGGCAGAGGGTTCAATTGGGGGAGTGTCTGTAGAGCCAAAAACCCTCTCAAAATGAGCCACCCACGCCTCCTTGAGCCACCCACGCCTCCTCGCTGACATGGGTATCCAGCATGGGATCAGAAGGATTTTTGAAAAAAGGGGCAGTAATTACCTTCCAAAAATCACTACTGCTTTTGGTGGTTTCTGCATATTCAAGATTTTCCCAGGCCTCCTCCCTTAGAGCTCTTTCCCTTGCCTTCCTTGCACCTAAATAGTTTTTACGCAAGGACGTTATCAGAGTGCTGTTTCTAGGTCGAGCTTTGAGTGCTATGTGCAATGCTTTTAGCAATTTTGTGCAGGTATGATCAAACCGTTGATTCAATGGAGCTTTGGTTTTTGGGTTAGAGCTAGTCAGAGCCAATTTTACTCCCTCAAGGAGTTTAAAAAAGTAATGAACAAGTGAATCAGGAGAATTATCAGGTTCCAAGCAGCTTAAAAGTTTCCCTTGCTGTTAGATATCATTTGCGTGACTATTTAATTGGTATCCATTTTTCCTTACCAGAATTGGTTTCTGAGTTTTTAATATAGGCATGCTGTTTAGCTGAGCCGCTACCAATGTAATAAAAAGGATTGCGTGGTCACTAAAACAGGAAATTGTTCTATCAACTTGGTCAATCATTCCCCCTAAAGTCTCGGATATCAGTACATAGTCAAGAGTAGATTCATACTCATTACTGGAGAAGGTATTACAGAGATCGCCCGTTAATGGATTTACCTTATTGATAACTTTCATACTTATAGCGATTAGCAGTCTGTTTAAACTGTTACCATAGTGGTTAAAGTGGTGAATAGGGTCACCCAACATATCCTCTAGGCCACAAACCTTATTTATGTTGTACTTGCATGACTGGGCATTAGAATCTCCTACCCACAGAATATGAAGACCTTTTTTATGAGTGACTGTTAATTTTGTTGATCTTTATGTCTAAAGAGACCACTACTGCCTGCATGTTACACACAAAGCTGTTATTATAAAAGTTTATTAAATGCCAGCCCCAATCACTGCCCCCCTCAACCATGACAAGATGGAAATGGGGACTCTGGCATTCAAATTTCTCAATTCTTTATGTCAAGGTATTCGAGATTAGAGTTAATAAACCCTCGCCCCTTGCTCTTCCTGAGGGAGATGGAAGTGCCTCCGATTGAAATGAACGATACCTATCAATAAATATAAGATCAGTCGCCCATGTCTCTTGCAGGCATAAGATGTCCTGATTTTGCCAGTATGCTAGACAGTGAGGGTTACCCAACTTTAACCGAATGCCCGCCACAGTACTGGAGGCTAATTTTAAACTTGCTTCTTGCTCCCTTGTCGGACAATCGGGGATTTTGATTCTCCTTGATTATTGACCCTAATTTTCTCCTCCAAGGGCTGGTTTATAGCCTCCGCTCATAGTCAATCACAAGCCTCGAGGTCTGTCAGGTCTGTCAAAGGCTTGAATCTATTTGCTACACTCGGCCCCCAACTATCCCTGGCTCCTGATTTTGAATTACCAACCAATCCCGCACTCAAGGCTCCACTAGCCATTTTACAGGGATGTAAGATCTGTCTATAAAAGTACTCCAAAGGTAGAGCAGAGATCTGGGTCCTGGGTAATTCTGCTTCATGTAGTCGACCTAAAAAGAACCTTGTTACATGTATGTCATTAAAATGTACTACTACACAGTCCCCCTAGAATGTTTTAGTTGAGGGACCCACCCCACTCTCCTGGCCATAATGATGTGACTAGCCAAACTCTCATTCCTTCCAGAATTTTCAAGGTGGGTGGTTAGCCAATGGAGTAATTTATCCATGAGTTGTGCTCTTGATTCCCTCTGCCCCTCTCTAAGCACCGGGACATTTGACAAGACCAGGACTAACGGGGAGGCTGCAGAAGGGAGATCTAATGACTGATATGCTTTCTTATTATGGGCTACTTGACCTGTTGTTAGACCTCCTTCCACACCTGTCTTTTGTCCCCCCCGAAGTCATTAGAACCATAAAAAGGGTTTGTTCTGCTTAACAACACGTTTCTACCCACCATAAATTTCACCTAGTGGGTCTGAGGCTGGGGATTCTGTGGGACTGTGAGGGGCTGATTACAGGAAACAACATCTACTAGTGAGTCCCTGTGGTTTAGAACAGATACCCCTTCGGTGTGATCCCCTTGTTATTGAAGGCCACCTCCTTGGCTAGAGGATAGTGGAAAAACCATACCGGTTGGACTGTTTTTATTGAGGAAGGCTAATCTTTCCTCTATTTTTGTTAATCTGTGCACCAGTGGATCAAGTAAAAGATTGATCATATTTTCTAGCCTCTGCAATTCAGTCTCATCATTTAACAGGCAAGGAACCTTCTCAGATGGGAGTTGAGCCTTACTCTTCTCATTTTCTATTGATGAAGTGCCTCTTGTGGTTCTAGTGAATCTCAAAGCTTTTTGTTTTAGAACCCTGCCACCCATTTTCCTCTTAGCCGCTAGCTGAACAACTGAATCGGATAGGGGAGGGGTTTCAGATTCTACTCGAGTCACGGGGGAACTGATTGCTTGGACAGAAGACAGTTCATTTCTAGTCCTTTACAGTGACTTGGTGGGCACTTCGGGTGAAAGTAATGATTCAAAGTTCTGCCTACCCTCTTCTAAGGAGAGCCGGCGCTCCGTAAGTTCTATCTCCTGGGATAACACATTTGCGGCCCTCGAGAGAAAGGCGTCTAGGGTGTTTCATATCCCTCCTCCGCATGGTCATTTGTGTTCTTTTGCTTACCCATTTCCCTCCAGGAGCAGCTTTTCAGTCCAACAGATGATAATTCCTTTTTCCAAAGCCGAGTGTCAGAGGGCCCATCCCAGCCTCCTCTGGGTTCCGACGGGCTTTAACCAGACACAGCCTGCGCCGCGGGGGCTGCGTCGCACCTTTGTGTGTGTGAGGACCCAGGTGGCTCACAGGAAACAGAGTCCAAGGGCCTTCCACGATGCGGCTCTCTCCCCTTCTCAGCTGTCTCGATGGCAGCTACACTGCCACAGGGCTGAGTTGCATATTTTTTGCACATGAGGACCCAGGTGGCTCACAGGAAACAGAGTCCAACGGCGTTCCACATTAAGGCTCTCTCCCCTCCTCAGCTGTCCAAATGGTGGCTACACCACCGTGGGGCTGCGTCACACCTTTGTGCGCGTGAGGACCCAGGTGGCTCATGGGAAACAGAGTCCAACGGTGTTCCACAATGCGGCTCTCTCCCCTTCTCAGCTGTCTTGATGGCAGCGATGTTGGGATGTCACTTCCTGTGACACAAGTTCTAATGGCATCCATGTGCTAATTAGTCCTCCACATATTTTTGGAGATTTGTGCCATGATTTTAAATTCTTTCACAAGTGAATCTCATCCAGTGACAAAATGTACCACTGGCTTTTGCGTACTTTACAAATCTTATGTTGCTGTAAACTGTATGAAGACAGAGATCTACCTTGAATCCTGTTTTTAAAGTAAGGATGAGCTATAATGTGGAACCACCCATTACAGAAAGGGTGAGTGTAACTTAAATAGGGGCAGCCTTTTGTAGATCTACAATTCATTGCAGCCCAGAATCCACCTCCGTCTACTACAGCGACACTGGTATAACTGTATATGCAGTACAAAATATTCTCCACAGAACACAACTATGCAAGACCATTTAATATATTTCTAAAATAAATGACATCATCACAAGCATCATGCTCTGTTGGAAACAATGTGAAAAACAAGAGTACATATTACATTGTATTGTTTGAGCTATAACACTCGTATCACTGAAATATATGGTAACAAATTATTTTGTTACAAAATTCTCGAACCTCGCTAGCTATGGTTTTGCCAAATCTTCCTTCGATGATTTCATTTCCACTTTGCTCTTGAAACCTCTGGGTGGAAGTAAGTTTCTTTCCCGCTACATTTATGTGAAAACTAGCCATTTTCTCACTTGCACACACTTCTTTGCTCTGAGACCTAGGCTGAGCCTTCTGCACACAATCTTCATCCAGCCTTCCCAAATCTCTGAATCAATCCTGATTCTACCAAAGCTACCCCTATACATTTGGTGCTCATGTGCCACACTCTGCCATCGCTGATTCTCTTAGAATTCATTAAAACTTTAATAACCTTAAAAAATCTTGGAAAACACACACTGACCTTTCAGCACTTTCATTTTTTTTTTACTCACACCTATTCATTTTCCTTCAAAAATATATCTTTTACTTTATTCTTGATATTGTATTGTAAACAAGCTATGCCTTGTCGCTGTTACCTTTAATACCCTCTGGCCACCACTCCTTGTTTTTAGCATCCAACCCTGGTCGTCTTTAGTTAATGGTGTTCTTCCCCGCATTATGGTGAATGGACTATACACGGTAACAAAGGGGATTTTAGGATATGCTCCTTCCATCTTCATTACCTCCATGACCCAATCCTCCCTCTTGTTCAGCTTCATTGCATAATGTCTTTAATTTCCCTGTTCAAACTCTCTACCTGGTGATTGCCTATAAGGTGACAAACGGTTGTGGTGTTGTACAATAAATCATTGAAGCTGAAAATATTGGCAGCACACCAAGCTTCAAGTTGTACACCCTTGTCGCTTTTTATTCTTTTTGGTAATCCTGCTCTTTGAAATATCGTATCCAAAAATCCCTGCATCCCTCCTTTCACTATCTCTACTTCTGGCCATTTGGAAAAGTAGTGGGATTAAGGCCATTATGTATCTAATAGTACCATCCTCCCAAAGAATTCCACTTATGATGTCCACCCCTAAAGTTACCAGCAACTTACTTGGACATCTCACTGGGCATAAAGGTGGCTTTAGTGTCACGTGCAATTTGTCAGCACTTGCACAGTCACCACACTCTCGTACCCCACGCTCAACATCCTTGGCCACCAAAACATCTCCTTTCTCTCTGATTTTCACTTAATTCCACAGTGTCCTTCATGACACAAATCCAAAATACTCTCTCTCTCTACTGGTCTGGGAAGCCACCCTGGCATTCGTCACTAAGATTCCCTCTTCTTCTGAAAGTTTGCTTCTAATTTCCCAATAATTTTTGACTTCTTCATCTAATGTTTTCTTTATGCTCATCGAACATTTCATCACTTTTTGCAGAATGGGGTCATGGTCATGTGACATTTTGCACTCTTCACTTCAAATAGCTTTTACTCCATTGCTATCCAACCACGCTACACTGTATTCTTCCCAATCTTCCTGTGTATGTTCTTGTAAAGATGGTGAAAGCCTGCTTAAACAATCTGCCACCCCGTTTTTTCACCACCGAAATAAACTATTTTGTAATTAAAATTCTGCGAATTAGACGGTCTACTGCTCTAGAGGTCGCCCCCGGAAGTGGCATGCCATCTGGGGGCGGTGGAACCAATACAGGGGGGGAATATGTCTTGCCCCGGATCTGGAACCTCCCGAGGAACAGCTTTCCCCCTGACCTACTTTCCAGCACAGCTTGGTTTTAGTAACTGTTCTGGGCCTCTGCTGTTCCCCTTCTTCCTCCGTACACAGTCTTGTACTTAGTAGACGAGTGGGGTCCGGTCTCCCCTGGGGGCCTCCGCCATGGGCTCACAATGTCCTTGCCTTGCTGGGGTTTGTTGTTAGTTTTTCTGTGTGTATTTAAAATTGAACCTTTTGCATTATTCTTTGAACTGCATTGGGGACACATCACTGTATCTAACTTGTTATGCTGCCGAACCTTCGGGCTGTCGGCTGAATAGCTGTGTCCTGAATCTTGAAATAAAGGTTTTCCAAAAAAAAAAAAAAAAAATTCTGCGAATTGATCGGGTCAGGTGTACCAGTCCCCGGTGGATGCGCGACCTTTTTCTATGAAACAAAAAGTTCTTTCTCCAAATTCAAAGCGGGTTTATATACCATAAATGAGGCTTTTAACCATTCTCGTGCTTAATTAAATCATGCTTTTATTTAAATATGTATTCTCTTCTTTTCTTTGAACAACGAAAATCCATCACTAATTCATTCTGTATTTCTCAATCTCTTTCACAACCCAACGCATTTCGGGTCTGCATGGACCCTTCGTCTGGGGTCTAAAATACAAAGAAATAGAACAAGAGTCTTATCAGTCCATTAGTCTGGGCGTCTATAGAAATCTAAAGTGTATGGTTGCTCATATCTGTATCATAGTCTAAACAATATGCCATGCGAATTCAAATGAACATGATTAAACATACAGTAGCTCTTGGAATGTACACAAACCCTAGAGGCTCGAGAATTCATCTACAAAAGAAGGTCTAAAATAAAGATATTTTAAAAAACTCATTAGAAATCTCCTCGGGAAGTCTGTCGAGATTCTAAACTATGTCCGTCCTCTGGTATACATTTTTCTTTCAAAGTGACCCCCTCACTGACTTCATTAGTATATTTGCGGCAAGTGTTATGAACTGAAACCCTTTATTAGCGTGGCTAATTTACAAACTCGAACTATCGGCTTTAAATTAAACTAGCAAACCACGTGGCGGCTTCCAAAGCAAGGTTGTATGTTGCGTGAACGCGTTTAAATAAAACTAGCAAAACTCGTGGCGGCTCCAAAGAAAGTAATTACAATTCTGCAACTTCACCGACAAACGAGCTAGTCTCAGTGAAGCTGTGTACTTTCCACTAGTGGTTAAGATTTTAGTCAGTGATTGATCCACCTAACCAAGACTTCTGAACCCAAAACAAACTAGAGGAAGTGTTCCAGTCCCAAGCAAGAGCACGCATTTCTGTTAGTCTGCTAGGGTTAGGACTCGAGAAGATAAAGCTATTGTGACTTTCATACTTCCATTTGTGATAAAACTGCAGCAGTGCCTTTACAATTTACAGTCGTGCTTGTAAAAATATTTGGGATCAGATAGTTGCAACACTCCTGTCCAACATATATCCTCCTTAACTTGACAAAGTCTTCTTTTCAGCAATCCATCCAACTACACTTCTTTTGTTTTTCAACAGTTACCTAAACTAATGTGTTTTTTTCAAAAAAGTTCCTGACAAATTTTGCACAGAATTATAATAGTCTTAACAACAACCTGAGTTCATCCTTATTAGTTGTAGCTGCACCAGCATTAAGGCCCATACCAATTCTTTCTTTGGCTTATTCCTTTCACCACTTGCTTCGTTTCTAAGATAAGTTAGGCTTTGTACATCTGATCTTCACTTTTCATACACAGCAGTAAGTCCTTTTCCCCCCGAATAATCTTGTAGGCATTCACTATGCTGTCATTTGTCCTTGCCCACCACCAATACTTTATTGGGATACACACTTCTACTCACACGATGCAAGACTAAATGGCATGCAAAATTACTGGAAATAGCCAATGGGTGTCAGGAAAGCAGTTTCTTGCTAATGTAATTGCACTTAATTGTATGCCAGAGAAGAGGTCAGTTGAGGCAAACTAGTTTACACCTTAAGTCACAACCAGCATCTTATTGATCCTTGGCAGTGGAACTCTACTAACTACAATATTGTTATTTAGGTCTCTAAGGTCTACAGATAAACAGATATTGCCATTGGCATACTTTGCCACTACTAAAGGGGCTAAACAATCAGCGATCTGCACTGGCTCAATAAAACCGGTTGTGTGATGGAACAATGCATGCCTCAACAATACATGCCTAAACCACATGCTCTCAACCACGACCGTGTCTTTATGACGCATGCCTTTACCGCGCAATTTTATGGTAAAGACATGATTGGTAAAGGGACATGTGTGGTAAAGATCACACCCCTGCCCCTCTGCCCTGAGCCCTAAAATTCGGCACTCCTGCAGTGTTTTCTACTAGCCCCAGCCCTATAAACTACTGTGACCCCCTATTCTGAGCCCTAAAACTCAACCTCTAGCCCCAAAAAACAGCCCCAACCCCAGTACCAGTGCCTTTAGCACTTAAAATATCCCCCTAGCCCTGAAAACTGCTGCAGGAAGGTGGTGGAATCTGACAGCATGGTTACCCCCACATTTTTCCTGGTGTTTTTCTGGTTTTTGACTGGGATCTTGCTCATCAGGACCCCAGTCTATCTACTTTCTCCCTAAATTGGTTGTTCGTGTACTTTAGGTACATTCCAGATTGGATTCTGGGGTACCCTTATAGGTCCCTAGTATATGGTATACTATGTACCTAGGGCATAGGTACCCCAGAGGCCTCTCAGGGGCTGCAGCATGTATTATGCCACCCCTGGAAGACCGTTTAAATTGACACCACAGGTCTGCTACAGCAGCCTGTGTAAGGTGGTGCATGCATAGGTTCACTATATCTATCCGTATCACTGCACATGTAAACCTATCAGTCACCCCTATGGCAGGCCTTATCAATCCTGAAGGCAGGGTGCTGGGTTTTATGTGAAAGGGTTCCCATGCATGAGCAGAGCCCCTCTGTAGCCTTCGGAACCCAGATTCCGGGGTTGTTTGTGATGCAGCAAAACCATATATACTTAAGTGCATTATAACCTTGCGGTAAATGCTAACTTTAAAATGGCTGTATAGAAACATGTTGTGTTTGGTGTCAAACACCTGGGAATCATACCTCCACACCAGACTGGTGTGGGAGGTATGATCCCACCCTACTAGAGGGGGAAATATGACAACACCGGTACACCCGGTACCAGCTTCACAGAACCCTGGCATCACAAAATGGATGCTGCCAGCCACAAGTCTGCCCTCCTGCTGCTGGACGAAACTCCGGCAGGGAAGGCTGGACAATAGGTTTCCTGTCACAGGGAGGTGTGACCACATCCCAGACAGGCTTTAGTGTACTGGGGCTGCTTGGGTGCACTCTGAGAGTGCTTTGAAGTCTGCACTGGGGGCATATTTGGTGTCCCTGTGCATAATCCAGCTCAAACCGGTTGCAGGGGCTATCAGCCCCTGCTCTGGCGCGAAACTGGACAAAGGACATGGGTGTAGCCACCCCTCTGTCCTGACCCTCCTATAGGTGGGTCCCCAGAGTTTGTCCCACCCCTTCCTTGGGTATAAAGTAGGAACCCCAGGCTACAGGACTTTAGATTTACCTGGACGATACTCTGCTACAGAAACCAAGTACTTCGACTATCTACACGACGTTGGATGACTGAAGAATCTCCCTTGGAGTAATGGAGTTACACCCCTACAAGGCAGGCACCTGAAGTGCCTCTGACCGGTTTGCATCTAAGCAGCTCCTGAAGTAGTCTGAAGATTTTTGCAACACAGGAGGTAGGTTCCTCTGGTCTCTGAGGTTGATCCGTGCTCTCAGCATTTCTGAGATCCGCATCCCAGGTGGGGACCGTGCATCCCGAGCCCCTGGACATCGTGTACATTTGCAGCAGCATATACTTTATGGCGATCCCTGAGGCTGTGCTTTGGGCTACTTGTAGTCCAGACCCCGAACAGTGTTTCCACCGAAGATTACCGGCCTACACTCCATGAATGTTCCGTGGGCTGGTATTTTGTGATTCCTCTCGAGGTCCCTTCGCGGTCCCTGGTCCGTCGACCTGTGGGTTCCTGAGAAGGGAAATTTTAACTTTGAGTGGGCTTTCCTGGTTGCTCCAGACATGCCCTTACTCTCCATCACTTGGGGAGTCCCCAGGACCTTGCTAGTCCACACCAAGGCATCTTTTCTCTGACCGCGTGGGTTGCAGTTGCCAAGGCTTGTTGGTCTCCAAACCGGACACCGACCCCCCCAGCACTCGACATCCTTTGTGGGACAGCTCACCTGCTTACTTTGGTCATCGTCGACATCTCCTGATCCCCGTGGCTGCAGAGTCAAGCTTCACCTCATCTCACCTGAAACACCCGACATTGGTGGGCATTCGTCTATCATGCCCCTGGTCACTGTGAAGTGACCCAGACTCTGTCCCCTCTGCTTTCAGGTTCTTCTCAGCTCTGATCCAGGCTTGGATCACACTGGACACTTCTCATTTTCCTGTCAGCAGCACTTCTTCGCATCACGCCATTGAAATAAACAAGTGTTTCCATTTGACCCCTATGCACCCGGCTCTCCTGGGACAGGTAACACGGGTACCTCGGTACTCTCAAGGGTGCTGGCCTGAGAACCTTCTATGTTCCAAAGGGTTTGCTTGAAGTCCTCTCCTAAGTGTCCTTAATCTTTAAAATTCCAACTGCAACTTTTCCATAGGATTGTACGGAGCTCCCGCCTGTGTTACACACACAAGATGATGGATGAAATGAGGCACATTTTCAAAACATTCACCCCCAGTCACAGATCTGGGTTTAATCCATCGGTATTTTGCTCACCACGCCACCCCAGTTCAGACATGGCCATATGCAAATCAGTCTTGACCATGTGCCTCATGGGAACAGTCCAGCCCGAACTGCCAAGCCATGTCTTCCCTGTACCGGAATCAAGCATCCTAGGACCGGTTTCGGGGTTTCACCCCTCTTCAGCCAGGATAGCTTGACTCCAGTGGCATAGTGAGCACGGGACCCACGTCTGGGCATACCCTTCCCACATAGGGCGAACAGCAAAACACACAAGATGATGGACGGAATGTTGCACATTGGCAAAACATTCACCCCCAGTCACAGATCTGGGTTTAATCCATCGTTATCCCGCCTGTGTTCTCACACTGCGCGGGTCCCCCGTGGGTCCAGTGTGTCACTACCTTGGGTGGTTCCTTAGGGTCCCAGTGATTCTACGTGCTCTAGGCACTGTGTCTTGTCAAGTCGTGGTTGTTATACCACTTTCTTAGTATATGGTTTGGTCTCCCCCTGGAGCCCACTGTGTATTGTGCTATTTACTGTCGTTCTAGTGCTTTAATATTATGTATCTTATTCTCTAATCTTATAAAGAGGTTAGTAGAGAGGGTTTAGTAATAAATACATATATTTCATATATACCTTGTGTGGTTCTCCTTTCATCTGGTTATTCAGGAGGTTATAATCTGATAAACCAAGCTGCTTTACATTCCTTCGAAACATAGCCTGAAGGCTGCTCTCCATAGCTACTACTAGGATAGCTTTCAATAAAGGTTGTCTTTAACCTAATCATCAATAAGGGTCGTTTGGACTGGTGCAAGGTGCCCACTATAACTAGTGGACAGCATATACCAGGCCAACTTCTCACAACTGCCCCTTTACCTTCTGCCCAGGGTCCTAAAAACTGCCCCATCACTGAAAATTGGCCCTATCCCGCCCCCTGACACGAGCACTAAAACTCAGCCCCCTAAAAACTACACAGACCACAGCCCTTAGTCCTAAAACTAGCCCCCACTCCCTAAAACCTCTACCCTCCTCTCCCCGGCCCCAGCCCAACTTACCCAGCCACGTCTCGGTCCATCCTTTCTACTGCATGCCTTCCGGTTCCTCTCCTATCCACTGAGGCAGCTAGAATGACGACTGCCTTCACCACAAATATGCAAGCTTAAGGCAAGCGATGGAAGCTTGCGGGGAAACGGCACACGTGCTTAAGGCTGCGTTGTTAAGGCCGTTTCCCCAATAATACGGAGCACGGAGTCAGCGTTGCTTGAGGTGACAGAGGTGATCCGGGAGTGTTTGGAATCCGGCGGGAAAGCAGCCTTGGTGATGTTAGATCTCTCGGATGCTTTCGACACCGTGCCCCACTCTCTGCTCCTTGACCGTCTTTCAGAAATAGGTATCTCTGGCTCAGCTCTGCAGTGGATTAAGTCTTTGTTGGAGGGTCGGTCTCAGCAGGTCTGGCTTCCTCCATGTGCCTCCATGCCTTTGCAGGTGACTACGGGTGTGCCGCAGGGGTCATCACTTAGCCCCTTGCTTTTTAATATCTATGTGACTCCGCTGGTCTATCTTGCGGAATCATTAGGGGCTAAAGTGATGGCTTATGCTGATGATACTCAGCTCTTATGTCTTGGAACAAGGAAGATGACTCGGTTGTGGTTGCACAACATCGTTTGTCTTCAGTTTTTCACTGGCTGGCGAATGCTCAGCTGAAATGCAATGAAGGAAAATCTGAAGTACTTTTGTATGGCTCCTTCTCGTCTGCTTTTAGAGATAGGCTTTGGCCACCGGGTTTTCTCCGACCAACCACAAGCAAAGGTGCCGTAAAAAACCTTGGTGTCTGGTTCGATGAAAACCTGAATTTTTCGACACGTGAAGAAATTGGCTGGTACCTGCATTGAAACCCTTAAAACCTTGAGGAAGTTTCTTCCTCTTCTGCCAGGTAGTGCCAAAGAAACTGTGGTCCGTGCCCTCATTTTATCCAATTTGGACTATGCGAACGCTCTCTTGGTTGGCAGCCCAGGGTTTTTAGTTAAGAAATTTCAAGTTGTTCAAAACTCGGCGGCCAGGCTTCTTCTGGGCTTGCGATCAAGGTTTAGTGTCCGCACTCACATGCGCACCTTGCATTGGCTCCCAGTCGAATCCCGTCTGAAATACAAAATGTTATCCACTGCCCATCGGGCCCTTTATGGCCTGGGACATATCTATCTGCAGAAGAGGTTTGCCTTTTACACACCAGGGAGACAGCTGCGTTCGTCTTCCCAGTTGTTGGTTCAGACCCCCAGGTTTAATCGCCAAAGACTTGGGGGCAACTCCTTTGTACGCAAAGCTGGCCTTGTCTGGAACGGTAGGAAGGTGGAATCTGACTATATGGTTGCCCCCACTTTTTTCCTGGTGTTTGAATGGTTTTTGACTAGTCTGGCTGGGATCCTGCTATCCAGGACCCCAGCCTATGTGCTTACTCCCTTAAACGATTGGTGTGCATATTAGATGCACTAGTGATTGGATACTGTGGTACCTTATGAGCCCCTTGTATATGGTACCTTAGTTACCTAGGGCATTGATACTTCACAGGCCTACCAGGGGCTGCAGCATGTATTATGCCACCTCTGGAAAGCATTCTCAATCTGACACCACAGGCCTGCTACTGAAGCCTGTGTGAGGTAGTGTTAGCACTCCTCACAGAGGTATAGGTTCCTATATTTCACCATACACACACATATAAACCTATCAGCCACCCCTATTGGAGGCCCTAACAATCCTGAGGGCAGGGTGCTTGGTTTACAATGTGAGGGGGTGCTTCTTCATGAGCAGGACCCCTCTGCAGCTGGCAGAGTCTATTCTCTGCTGCTGTTTGTGGATGCGGTTAAACCATATACTCTTAAGTGCACTATAACCTCGCGGTAAATGCTAACTTTGGAATGACTGCATCAAAACATGTCGTGTTTGGTGTCAAACAACGCGGAATCATACCCCCACACCAGTAACTGGTGTGGGAGTATGATCCCACCCTTCTAGAGGGGATGACATGTACCCACTGTACTAAACGGTAGAAATCTCCTAGAGCCCTGGCATCACAAAGTGGATGCCACCAGCACAGACACTGGGCTGCCCTCCTGCTGCTGACTGAAACTCGCAGTGGAGGAAGCCCAACAAAAGGCATCCTGTCACAGGGAGGTGTCACCACCTCCCATACAGGATTTGGTGTATTGGAGCTGGGTGGGTGCACTCTTAGAGTGCTTTGAAGTCCTGCACTGGGGGAGCAACAGGCTCCTCTGTGCATATGCCAGCTCAAACCGGTTCAGGGGCTACCTGCCCCTGCTCTGGCACAAAACTGGACAAAGGGAAGTGGGTGTAACCACCCACTACCCTGACCCTCCTAGAGGAGTGGTCATAGAACTAGTCCCTCCCCTATCTTCACTATAAGATAGCAAGCATTGCCAACGCAATTCAGATTACCCTGGACGACGCGCTACAAAGAAGAATCCTGGCCCTTCGACGTTCCACTATCTTTGGAAGACTGACGAATCTCCCTTGGAGTCAAGGAGTGACTCTCCTGCTTGGCAGGCACCTATAACCTCAATCAAGGGTTGCAAACTTCACCGCTCCCGCCGGAGTCCGAAGTCCCTGCGGCCCCAGAAGTGGATTTCCTGACCTCTCGACGGCCATTTTGAGTCCCCAGCAAAGCTGTGGCATCTGGACCCCACGAGTGACGAGGAACTGCAATACCTGGGAACCGTGCACTGATTTCAAGTGCAAACCCTAAACAACGTTCTATGAACTTGTGCTTTGGACCATTTGTGGCCCAAGTCCCCAGCAGGTCTTGTTCCAAAAATCAGCAGCCTACCCCGTCCCTAGTGACCGTGGGCTCCTGTGAAACTTTTCCTGTGGTGGCATCTTTGCGATCCCTTGCCCATTGCCCCGAAGACTTTCTCAACAATTTAAAGGGCTCTCCTGGTTGCTCCAGGCCTGCCCTCACTTACCTTTGCTGGGTACGTCCATCAGACCTTGCTGGTCTGCATCACCGACTATCTCCAGTTCACATGAGACTTGCAGTTGCCAAGGCTTGTTGGCTCCAATCCGGTTGCCGACACTGTCATCAGCTGCAGATGTTGTGGGACACTCCGAATCCAGCTGCTGGTCATCGTCAAACCCTCCTGGACCTCGTGAGAAAAGAGATAAAACACCATCGACGACCTGAAGCGACGCGACATTTGTGGTCATCCATCTTGCTGGCCACCGGTCACTGGCAAGTGACTTTGAACACTATCCCCTCAATTTTCAGGTCCTCTTCATCTTCAATCCACCTTCGGATTCCAGCGGACACCTCTTCAGTCGTCTCAAGCAGCAAGTCTTCATTGGTCTCCATTGAAAACAGCATCGCGACCTGACACCAAAAGACACCTATGCACCCGGCTTCCCTGGGTGAGGTAACTCGTGCACTCTGGTGCCCAAGTGTGTGTTGGCCCTCGAAATACTTACCCTGTAAGTGGCTTGCTTGTTTACTTCTTCGAAGTGCCCTAAAACTTTCAAATACAAACCGTGACTTGCTCCATTGTAACCTATTGGAAACCCGCGGCTGTGTTTAGACACTGCACGTGTCTCCCGTGGGCTTGTTACTTACCTGCTAACACTGCAGTAGTGAAGCCGCAGCGATTCCCAAGGCCCTAGGCTTTGTCATTTTGCAAGTCGACTTTGTTAAACCATTTTCTTAGTATATGGTCTGGTACGCCCCTAGGGCTACAGCCATATTTGTGCTTAACCCCTTCGCTGCTGCGGACATTCCGCTGCAGCGCTGGGGGGGGGCAGGGGGGCAGTGCGGTGGGCCTGTGCTCATGACGGAGCCGCTCCGTCATGAGCCACAGTTGAGCCGTTGTTCATGACGGAACGGTTCCGTCATGACTCCGCCCATTTGCGTTGTCCCCTCGCACAGGCGGGGAAACAGCGCCGCGCAGGCGGAGCGGCCGCCAACAGGATTGTCATGACGGAACCGTTCCGTCATGAGCACACGCCAACCGTGGCTCATGACGGAACGGTTCCGTCATGAGCAGGGAAGGGGTTAATTTATTGAGAACTGTTGACATTTGAATGTGTATCTGGGTTCTAATCTCATAAAGAGATTAGTAGAGTGTATCTAGAAATAAATACATATATATTAGCTATATATACTTGTGTGGTGTCTTTTCATTTGGTAATTCAAGAGATTATAAGGTAAAACAAGCTGCTTTACATTCCTCAGAGACTTAGCCTGAAGGCTGCTCTCTACAGCTACCACTAGGATAGCTTTCTTTAAAAGGTTGTCTTAAACCTATCTACCATAAGAGTCAAATTGGACTGGTGCAAGGTGGCCACTATAACTAGTGACCAGCATATGCCAGGCCAACTTCTCACAGGAACTTGTTGCCCTTTACTCTTCGGGCTACCCAGGACCCTCTTTTGTTCAAGAAAAAACTGAAAACACTGCTTTTTGAGTCTGGATTGGTGTGCATTTCCTCTCTCTTTTTTTCCGAAGCTAGCGCCGGGATACTTTTGAGTAGCTGTGCGCTGTACAAATTAAATATAACATAACATAACAATACCACGTCTAGACTCCTGAATGACATATACTGTGGGTACCTTTCTCATTTTGTGCACTTTAAATGAAGCACCTTCGATTAAGATAATTCTGTGGGGGAAAAAATCCAATGCATTTTTTTTTCTTGATAATATTTTAACCAAATTTCCTACCCTGTGATCGATCACACTCTCTCTCACTACAAAAACTTGACGAGGCTGTTAGGATACACGATTAAATCGATGGCATGTTGGTCTTTATACTCAAGGACAGGTGGTCCTTCTTCTGTTATATATAGATTCCCAAATACGTTTACATTAGTGAACTCAAACGAGACAATTTGAAAACCGATCATGAGGATGTGCTCTGAGGTGAAACTATCTGTGCTAATGTTTGAGAGTTGTTACACTTCCCTAAAATAGCAACAAACCTCTATCCCCAACATTTTTGCATACAATGGTATAAGGCGATTCATACTCAGCCACAATTACTATATTAACATCCATCTTCATTTCACAGACAGGTTTGCTTCTTGGGTTCCTTGTTCAAACTGCAACTTTTTTACTTCTGTTTCCTGTGCTGTAGGACACAATCCTCGTTAAACTTTCAAGTTTGACTTTATACTCTTGGTTACCTTTCCTAGTGGCTTTTGAACTCGCACCCACAACAGTTCTAGTTAACTACTGGGCAGGTCTTGCTGTATGCTGTGTGCCGTATTTCTTCACCTATAGCACTTGCTGCAAGTCTGTTTACCCTTCTGCAATTCCCTTGTTAAGTTGCCTTGAGTTTTGTTACATTTGATTTCACAACTCTTACTCCTCTTATAATAGTGACCCTTCCTTTTTCTGTTCTTCCCTTGTTTTAATCTCCCAACTATGGGCCATATGTAGGTAGCTAAATACCGGCTGGTAACGGACGAAAATTGGTAATTTTCCTGTTACCGTCTGGTATTTAGCCCTTTCTAATGTAGGAGGCAGGTTTTAAGGATTCTGTAATTTACCGATTCCTTATTTTAAGGAATCAGTAAAATACTGAATCCTTATTTTAAGGAATCTGTAAAATACCGACTCCTTAAAAGCTATGTAGGAGGCACTCAAGTGAGTGCATTTTTGCATTCAGGATTCGTTATTTACCACCAACTACAAGTTGGTGGTAAATGCCGAATACCTTTAAGAAAGCAATAATTTGCTTTTCTCAAGGTGCAATGTGGCAGACATACATGCCCTTAGGGCATGTATGTGCGCCACATATGCACACATGCACGATTCAGGTGTGCAACAGTGTGTCAATGTGACACCCTACCACCCTTGAATATGCTCCCCCTATTGCCGATTCGGTATTTACCGAATCGGTAATAGTGAATGGCCTCCAGGCCCATAGGAATGAATGGGAAGGTAATTCCTTATTATTACCGATTCGGTAATAACGAATATTACCGATTCTGTATTTTTTACCGAATTATTAGCTACATATGAAATACCGATTCCTAAATACCGAATCGGTAAAATTCGGTATTTAGGAATCGGTATTTCATATTTACCTACATCGGGCCCTATGTCTCTAGTTGGGCAATCACTACTTGTCATCACTGCTTTAGTGCACCTTTTAGAAATCTCTGCCTGCTGCACAATGCCTATCATATCCTTAAATTTAGACACCCCATGGACCCATAATATGTATTGTACGCTATCGCTGTTTATATGCATGAAAACCTGACTGCGAATTAAAACATTCTGTAATGTACCAAAACAACGGTTTAACAGCGAGTTTCTTTAAGGCAAACATAGAATCATACATAATTTCTGATTCACCCTGTTTCCCATTAACAATTATAGTTGTCAATTACTACAAAAACAATAAAAATGTATTATGAATCATGGCCTACCAAAGCATTGATTAATGTAATCCCCTCCCCTACAGGCCTTACTTTCTTTTCATTGGATATAGGCCCACAAGTCCTTCTGGGGCCAGCAAATGGAGATCTCAAGCCTTATTCTTCTTATGCATCATCAATGTAGTCACCGGGTGCAAACATTATGTCTGGGAAACAGGTGTATAATGAGAATCTGCTGAAGTTGAAGTGTTAACAGAAAATGTAGATTTTCCATAGCCTGGTGGGCATAAAATCTGGATTTTATTAAAGACAGGGAGGCTAATATGATGCCAATTCGAGCTATTACCGGAGTACTCCCTGCTGGAAGGCAGACTACTGTTAGACCCAATCCCGGTGAAAACGATCTCCCATAATCTCCATGACCCCATGGGCCCAGTGAGAACAGCGTGGGAGACCGACCTGGGATTGCCGGAAGACGACGATTGGCAGGAAGCAATCCAAAGTGCCAGAGAGATAGCCATATGGGCAAGGTTCCGACTTATCCAACTCAGAATCATGCATCGATCATACTCCTCCTGCATGATCCAACACACAATAGGCAGATCTGACACAAACCATTGTGCTAGGGGATGCGGAGACACGGGTACATTCTTCCACGTCATTTGGACTGCCCCAAAATCCAGCACTACCAGATAGGAGTCACTGGGGGGGATGTCAAAAGTGCTGGGCATCCAAATCCAACCAGATGCACGCTGGCACCTGTTGGGGGTCACAGAAGAAGACAGGTGGCCCTCGCATACTAAAACTTGGCTCATGCTGGCCTGAGGGGTAGCAAAACGAAATGTTGCGTGGCGGGGGGGGGGGGGGGGGGTGCACAAGGGACCCACCAAAACGTTCTGATTGGAAGGTTGGCATGGATTGGTGCCGATGGGCAGAAAAAGTGGTCTGAAGCCCCTGGGAGACATACAGGTCCCAATAGGGGGAGAGGGAAGGACACTAAAGAGCATCAGCAGAAGAGCTGGAGGACCAATTGTAAAGATGTATCATGTCTAATACTGTCAAACCCTTTTTCATATATGTATTTCAAATGCACGCCATATATCGAAAGCTGTACAGTACATCTCTGGTTGAACATGTTTGCTTGTATGATTGGATCGAAGTTGTTCAATAAAAATATATTTTTTTTTAAATATTATTACTATTCAGTCTTAGGTTACAAGAAAATTGACTTTCAAAAAGGAACACGATAATTTGGTAGATCAAGAGGTTAAGGAGTTGTTGGCACATGCTCATTAAGGGTATTCATGAGAGATATTTTGCCAGTAAATTCAATTAAAAGCATTGTGCACATGACAGAATTAGGCAAGAAAACGTATCAAATACATTCTAGAATAATTATGACAGCATCACAGCGAGCTGCAAATTGCACGCATCTGCTCTCATCTTATTCATCATGAACATCAAAAAAGAACACAAGCAAACATATACCACTAAACCTTCTTCTAACATGGTTTCATAAAATAAAGTGTTAAAAAGTGCATCAAACACGCACGAGCATCCATGTGTTTAAAGTTAGTCTTTCTTCAGAGTTGAAAAACTTAATTCAAACTTATTCCGGGGGACATGCACTCCTGTCTGTGATGATGCTAAAACAAACCGAGATAGTTGCCTTCCACTCAATTAGGCACCACAGTCTCCTGTGAGCAGAAAGCAAACTGGGACATCTGATGCCCCAGGGTTCACAAAGCACTGCCGGCTACCTTTCCTGGCTTGAACTTGTAATTAGAATAATTAGAAAAAAAGAGAGGGATCAGAAATTGCGATCTCTGTAGAAAAAAAGCCTGCTGTTTGCAAATTAACAGCAGAACACAAACAGGAGGAGTGCTCATGCAGGCCCGGTTGTCAAAGTTACATCCATGCACCTGGGTTGACAGCCAAACTAAAAATGCCTTTCATTGCCTTGGAGGGAAAGGCAACGAGCCATTTCGATATTGCTCACAGCCTCCAGAAGAAAATAAGTTAATCACCAGTATGTATTATTTATAAAGCGTCATTTGGTGTGCAGAGCGCTGCCTCGCTGAATACAAAATGACACTGCGCCCAACATCTCAGAAAAAAAAATATAGTTCGAACAGTCCTGATAAAATGTATGTATAAGTGGCACACCCTCTATGGTGTCGCGTACTTTAAAGAGTGCATCTAAAATATATCTTTTTGTACAACTCAACTCACCCCCTTGGCGCCATTTCTCTTTGATTCGGGAATTTCTTTTTGACCATGCTGGTCTGGTGTGCTTTGCATGTTCAGTAAAGTTCAGGCAGTGCATTGATGAAGCACACTGGCTGCGGTGAGGGATGTTGGCGAAGAATATAGGGCCTGATTCACAAAGGGGCTCCACACTCGTGGCGGAGGCCTGGCAGCCGTGGGGGAGTCTCCGCACTCGGGCTGAATCTCCGCAAACAGCATTAACAATGGAAAGTATCACTGTGGAGATTCCGTCCCGAGTGCGGAGACTCCCCCACGACTGCGCGGCCTCCGCCACGAACACGGAGGCTCTGTGTGAATCAGGCCCACAGTGTTTGCTACCCTACCTGTTGGAATCTTAATAATGTATGTTTTGTGCAAACTCCTATGCTGCAGCACTTCCATGTGCATTTCATTCACGAAGACGAACACTTCTGCTGCCGCAGGTGTCTGTTTTGGTGGGTGGCATAGATTGCCAATTATAAAACTCTGGTGCCGATTTGCTGGAAAGTGGGAGTAGTTTAATTATTGTGTTCTATTAGTTCTGTACAGTATGGTTGTGTGAGTAGAGAGATGTGCTATTGAAATGGCACTTTGCTAAAATATTTAGTTTTAGCAGTGGCGGCTCCTCCCCTAAGGTGGAGGAGCGTCGGCCACTGCTCTGGGAGCAGTTAAAATGCAAAAATGAAATGATAACAGAAGTTATTTCTGTTATTATCATTTTGTTTTTGAATCAGCCAGGTTGGGTGGGGCTGGGCTCTGGTAGTTTCGGAAGGAGGCGTGGTTGCTGCACTCCAAAGTGGGTGGGCATGACTGCTTGGCAGGTCCTCTCGGGGCGGTCAAACAGTCATGCGCACTTTTCATGTTCCACACCAGGCTGCATTACACAGCCTGGTTGGAAACATGCCCAGCCTCCCATTCCCCGCCTCAGTGCAGAGCCACAGTGTTCAGACCAATCATAACTCTTCATTACAGTATTGTTATTGGCTCTGGGTTAGAGAGCCTGTGTGCTTCCTGTTTTCCCACAGAGAGACAACGAGAGATGGCGGCAGCAGTGAGGAGGCAAGTGTGTTTTTTTATTTATTTTGTGCCACCCCCCTCTGTAACCCCCCACTCAAGCCCCACCCCCCTTGACTCTCGTTCCCTGCCAGCCGCTACTGAAGTTTGGAGTTGTATACCAGCATCAGATTGAACATTACTCAGGTTTATGTGCCTGGAGGTTGGATTGCTTCCTGCAGAATGGTTTAGTTGCCATTAGCATTTCAGGTGGCCTGCCTGTCTTCGAGGGGCCACTCCTGGCGCCAACTCTGGGCTTCCGGGGGGCCATGCGCACGCGTGGCGTCCGCCTTGCCTTCTGGAGGGGCATGCCTGGTGCCCACTGAGCTTCCAGAGGGGCATGCGTGGCGCCCCCCTGGGCTTCCGGGGGGGACATGTGTGGCAACCCCCTAGGCTTCCGGGGGAGCACTCATGGTGCCCCTCCCCGGGCTTCAGGGGGAGGCACCATGGCAGCCCCAATGGGCTTCGGGGGGCAAGCGTGGTGTCCCCCCTGGGCTTCTAGAGAGCATTCATGGCACCCCCCCGGGCTTCTGGGGGGAGGCACATGCGGAAACCCCTGGGCTTCTGGGGGGCATGCGTGGTGTCCCCCCAGAGGGGGCATGAGTGGCACCCCCCTAGTTTCTGGGGGGGCACGTGTGGCACTCCCCCCAGGGCTTCGGGGGGCATGCATGGTGCACCCCTCCAGGGCTTCCGGAGCACGTGTGGCACACCCCAGGTCTTCCGGGGGGTGCACACATGGAGCTTCCAGGGGGTGCACGTGTGGCACCCCCCAGCGCTTCTGGGGGGCATGCGTGGTACCCCCCTGGGCTTCCTGGGGGGACATGCATGTGCACCCCCCAGGGCTTTGGAGGGGGAGGCATGGCACCCCCCCAAGGCTTCCAGGGAGGCACACATGGCATGCCCCCCAAGGCTTCCAGGGGGGCATGTGAGGCACCCCAGCAGGGCTTCGGGGGGACACACATGGCCACCCCCCCGGCTATGGGGGGCACACTTTGCACCCCCCAGGGCTTCCAAGAGGGCATGTGTAGCACCCCCCCAGGGCTTTGGGGGGGCATGCGTAGCACCCCCCCCAGGGTTTCCGGGGGGGCATGCATGGTGCCCCCCTCAGGGCTTCCGTGGGGGGGGCAAGCATGGTGCCACTCCCAGGGCTTCCAGAGGGAAGCATGTGTGGCTGCCTACGGGAGTAGTGTCATGCGTGGCCCTCCCTGCATGGGCCCTCTTGGTGCAGCTGGGGGAGGCATGCATGGCCCCCTTTTGGGCGGGTACACGTGGCACCCCTACCCATGACTTCCAAGGGGGAGGGCACATGCGTGGCACCCTTCCCCAGAGATTCAGGTGGGGGGCACGCGTGGCACCCCTCCCCCAGGGCTTCCGGTGGGGGGCATGTGTGGCACCCCCCTCCCTATGGCTGGCTTCTGGGGGAGGCATACCTGGCCCCCCCAGGGCTTTTGGTGGGGGCAAGCATGGCACCCCCCCCAGGGCTGCCAGGGAGAGAACGTGTGGCCCCCTGGAGCTGCCAGGGGGGCACTCGTGGCCCCCCCAGGTCTGCCACAGCTGCCCCCCAGGGCTGCCAGGGGGGCACGTTTGGCCACAAAGTTAAGGGGGGCACGCATGGCCACCGAGGGGGCATGCGTTTGGGGTGCCCCCCCCCAGGGCTGCCAGGGGGAGCATGTGTGGCTGCCAACAGGAGGTAGGAGAAGAGTGGTAACGCTGGGTGGTACGGATTTTGTGATTCCTCACAGATTTTGAAGGGTTCCTTTAAAGAAATCTAAGGAAAATGCTTAATTTTACCAAAAGTTTGAGCTGCTGGGGGGGCACACATAGCCCCCCTCTCCCAGGACTGCTGGGAAGGGCATGCATGGCACCCCCCTTCAAGGCTCCCAGAAGGGGCACACGTGCCCCCCCCATGGCCTCCGGGGGGCATGTGTGGCCACCAAAGGGAAGGGGCATGCTTGGCCACTCCCAGGGAGGGCACATGTGGCCGTCAAGGGAATGGGCCACACGTGGCCAGGGAGGGGGGCAAGTGTGGCCACCAAGGGGGAGGGGGCCCTCCAGGGCTGTCAGGGGGAGCACGCGTGGCTGCCAACGGGAGGGGTGTTATGCATGGCACTCCCTGCGTGGACCCCCTTGGAGCAGTCGGGGGAGGCATGGGTGGCCCCCTATTGGCAGCCGGGTGGTCAGCTGTGGCCCCCCTCAGGGGATCCGGAAGGGGAGCACATGTGGCTGCCGACAGGAGGGGTGTCATGCATGGCCCTCCCTGAGGGGGCAGCCTGGAGAGGCATGCGTGGCCTCGACTCAGGCAGCCAAGGGGGGGGGGGGGGGCACGTGTGGCCCTGCCTCAGGCAGCCGAGGGGGGCATGCGGGGCCCTCCTCTGGGCAGCCAGAGGAGGAAAAGTGGCCCCCCCTGGGGACAACTGGGGGGACACACATGGCCCCCCTGGGGACAGCTGAGGGGGTCATGCGTGCCTCCCCCTCAGAGCAGCAGGGGGTCATGCATGGCACCCTCTGGGGCAGCAGGGGGTCATGTGTGACCCCCCTTTGGGACTGCTAGGGGGTCATGCATGACCCCCCTCAGAGCAGGTGGCTTCCCCCTGGAGGCAGCCAGGGGTGGGTCACACACACCCCCCTCAGGGCAGTGGGGGAGTCATGCATTGCCCCCCTCGGGGTAACCAGGGGGTCATTCATGGGCCCCCTCTGGGCAGCCGGGGAGGGTCATGCATGGTCCCCCCTCAGGGCATCCGGGGGTGATCACGTGGGACCCCCTCTGGGCAGCTGGGGGGGTCATGTATGGGGGCCCTCCTCAGGGCAGCTGGGGGGTCCCTCGGGGCAGTGGGGGGGTCACACATAGCCGCCCTTCCCCTCGGGCAGCCAGGAGAGGGGGGTCATGCGTGGCCCCTCTTGGGGCAGCCGGGAGGAGGGTCATGAGTGCCCCCACTCGGGGCAGCTGGGGGGGTCATGCATTGCCCCTCTCAGGGCAGCAAAGGGGGTTCACACATGGGCCTCCCCACTTGGGGTAGCCAAGGGGGGTCATGTGTATCCACCCTCCTCAGGGCAGCTAAGTGGGGTCACTTGTCGCCTCCCTTCGGGCAGCAAAGGGGGGTCATGCATGGCACCCACTTGGAGAAACTTTGGGGGTCAAATGTGCCCCCCTCGGGACAACCGGGGGTCATGCGTGGCTATGCCCCCCCCCCTCAGGGTAGCCGGGAAGAGGGGGTGGTCACTCGGGGCAGCCGAGAAGAGGGGGGGTCATGCATGCCCCCTCCCCCTCTGGGCAGCCAGGAGAGGGGGGGCACGCATGGCCCCCCCCTCGGGGCAGCCAGGGGAGCACACATGGGCCCCCCCTCTGGGCAGCCAGAGGGGGCATGCGTGGCACCCCCTCTGGGCAGCTGGGGGGCACGTGTGAGCCCCCTCCCTCCCTCTTGCCCACCAGGGCTGCACTCCATGCATGGTCTTCTGTGCTGCCACAGCCCTTCCCACCTGCCCTGTGTGGTCAGCTTGCAGGCCCGGACTCCTCCCCTCCATTTGTCTTGTGCATGCCGTTATAGTCTCATTGTTTTCCTCAATGGTATGTTGTGATTCCAGTGCCCATCTCGCCTACCGTCCATGGTCAGCTTGCTGCTGCTGTTCTGCCCCCTGTTTTCCATGAGCAAACCCCTATCCCCTCCCTCCTGCCTTGTCTGGTCCGTTGTCATGCCTCTGCCTCCTCCCTCCTGCACTTCATGGTCCATTGTGCTGCAACTGTCCATGCTGTCTGCCTGGAATGGGCAGCTTGCTGTCCTTGCCTCTTTCTCTTTTGTGCTCTGTTGTCCATCTGCATGGCCCTGTCCCCTCACTATTGCTTTTCATGGTCTGTTGTGCTACACTGCCGTCTCTCTTGCCCTGTGTGGTGTATTGTGCTGCTGCAACCACTAACGACTGCCCTGTATGGTCAGTTTGGTGCTCCTGCCAATCTTCCTCCTACCCTCTGTTATCCAAGTCCATGAGAGGGTCTTATTCCCATAGAAATTATACAAACAACTAAAATGAGGACACATTTTCTGAGTTTTCAAATAGCGACAAAGCTCTTTTAAAACCTGTAAAAACACTGGAATTTACCAGTTATAGTTAAGCGAGTTCACTATAGCTTGCGCCATGCACTGCTAATGACCTCACATACTACCCCACTCATGATCTGTTCAATAACAATTGAGTACATCATTCATGACTTCTCAAATTACATCATCGCTGAAATCACGGATTACATTATCCTGTAAGTGTGACAGTTTGCTATACACTTATCACACTGAAAGGTATTTAGTAAGCTACTTGTAGAGCACATTTTCTATATCTTTCATATTGCTAATGAGTGTAAACGTTTGCAACATGCTTGGCCTCCTACTATGGCTGTAAGGAGTTTGCTCACTGAAGAGCCATGCAAAGGGTGAAGGCTGGAAGTGATAGGGGATTGACCACCTAATGGGGCTTGGGTGTATGCACGACCGGACTGGGAACAGCAACCAGCCCCGACAGACTGCTGCTCGACCAGCCCCTTGAGCAGGAGAGGTGCTGCTAGTGAGAAGCACAGCTTCCGCTTTTGTTACAGGGGGGGGGGGGGGGCAATATTGCAGCATGCTGCAAAACTGCCCCCCAGTAGCAAAATCAACCCCCACAGGTACAAAACTGGACAGCACCCCTCTGGCCCATGGGGAAATCGCCTGGTGCCCAGTACAGCCATTCCGGGCCTGGGTGTATGGAGGGGTATGGCTCCCTATGAACAGTTGTCAACAAGGCAAAGGGGCTTGACCAGCTAACGTGGCTTGTGCATAGAGGGAATGTGCTCTCCGTTAACACTTATACACATGGCGATGAGAATGCGAAGTGGGTGCTTGAACACCTAAGGAGGCTTGTTTGTCTGGAAGAAGTGAACTCTCTGTGAAGTCTTGTGTACAGGATGAAGGGTGTGCATAGTAGGAGCTTGGTCAGATAAGAGTGCCTGGCTACCTCGAGGGAGTGCGGTCTCTGTAAAGTGTTGTTCACAGGGTGAAGTACTAACGGTTTGGCAATCTAATGGGGTTTAGTGCCTGGAGAAAGTGTGGTCTTCGTGAACAGTTCTGTTCAGGGGTAGGCTTTGTGTATTCGTGACTTGTTCATATAAGACGTCATTGGTGTCTTGAATGAGTGGGCTTCACTATGATAATTTTATGTATGCATCTATGAGCATGCAATTTGTGCTTTACATGATTCTGCGCCATTTAGTACTTCTTTAAATATGTGAAATCCTTGTTTATAATGTAAATTGAAGAGCAGTAGTTTGCGGGTGTCATTTGTGATGTCATGAGAGATGTCATTAATGATGTGATTGAACATGTCATGAGTGATGTAATATGAGGGGTCATAAGCGATGGAATTTCAGTGGCTTTGCAGGTTTAAAGCATAACACTATGACATTGTCTTCTAAATATAACATCTCTTTAACCTTTGTTTTTTTCAATGAATTCAAAGACTTTTAATGTCAGTTAATATCCTTTTTCTATACCACACTATAATGTCACTTTAACCTTTGTTTTTTTCAGTGATATCCTATTTTCTTAACGTAAAGTAAGATCTCATTATAAGTAATAGCTCCACAATTGTCTTGTTGCTAGGAATCAAATTTCCTGTTGTTGCAAACCTTTCTTGGGGGTGGAGGGGGAGGACGGGGGAGGTCGGACATGCATACAATGCCCCTTGAGGCATTGGGCAATTTTTGTAAACCTATCAGGGAGGCCATGCACCACCTACAGCTCCCCCTACGCACAACGTCTAGAAAATAAGTTAGTGGTGCCCCGTCCCTCCTTGTGGTACCATGAATAAAATAAGGAGCTAAAGCAGTCCATGCAGGGCATTATGGGCTCTCCCTGGCCGGGAGCAGTAAATATCACTGAGCGTCTCCTGCCACTTCGTTTTTTAGCAGCCTCGTGCCTTTGTTTAATTTGCATTTTTCAGTTTAGCACTTTACTTTTTTTTATTTTATTTTTTTATTTCGGGTGCCCTGGTCCAACCCAGGGCGGCCACATCCTTTTTTTACTAGCATCACAGTGAGCTCACTCCTGTGCGTTTAAAAAAACACAAAGTAATTTCTGGTGCTCTGATTCCACTCAGGGCACCCACAGACTTGCTGTTTTTTGTTTTGTCTATTTAACTGCCAGTGTTGGGTGGGGAGCCCACTCCCGTGCTGTTGAGTAGGTTTTCTAGCTCCACTCCCGCTTGTGCTAACACAAGTGCATTCAAGAGTGGATTTGGAAAAGTAACTTCAGCTTCTTTCCCTGCCTGTGCGAATCACAGACAAGGTACTGCTAGCTTCATCCCTAACTCCACCCCCAGACACAGGCGGTGGAGTGTCTGGCATTGCCCCCAGGGCTCTGGCCACCCCAAAATGAGGACTAGAGGCGTTCCTTGCTGTCTCTGGGATGGGGTCCCCGGATATAATTTCATCAAGCTCCTGGGGATGGTGCTCCTGGCACCAAACGTTGGCCTTGTGAGGGGAACCCAAGCCACTCTCCCCAAATAAAAGTACGTAAGCACCAACTTCAGGGCCCTGGCACATCCTGGGGGGAATTAAATAAGGCAGCTCACTTTTTTTTTCTCTGTAGTGCTGTAATTTTGGCCACATGGAGGATAGCTAGCTCTACATTTTAAACCTACATTTCTCAAAAACAACTCAACAGATTTACACCATATCACAAAAATCACGCTACATGGATAAAGATCTAGCTTTTTGCCAATTTGATGAAATTCTGTCCAGCCGCTTATGTTATACCATTGTCTGAAGTGCTTATTGGAAATTGCATCGGGATCTCCTGTTTTCGTAACCCACTTGACAGATCACCCGGAAACTTTCCAGGAAGGAGTGGAGATGGATGATTTGCTTAGGAAAGTTTTGTGAAAGATTTATCAAACAGAGTCATAGTTATAACAACACAAAAAACGCTTTTCCTATGGAAAGTTTGATTGCCACTAGGTGGGCTGGCCCCATCCGTTTTGTTTTTCCTCATGGGGAAAATCATACAGTCTATATTGTTGTGAGTGGGTGGGGGCCTTTTTCAAAGGGGCAGCTCTCCTTCCCAAAAATAATGAAGTCCCTGGAATCCCTGGTGCCTGTGGGTTCTCTCCCCCCCCCCCAGTGGGTTAGGGGCACACTTCCCAAACTGCCCCCCAGGCCGAAAGATAGTATTGGCCATTGTAGGGGGAGCACTGTCTCTAGCCCAATGGGTAGATTTCCTGCAAAGCTGTGTGCACTAGTGTTACATCAAACAACAAAATTAAACTGGGATGTGAGGGAATCTCTTCCCTCATGTCAAAACTTTAATTTTGGAAAAGGTAAGGCATCTGGTGTTGTAACCAGAAATATTTTCTTTTGCTTCACACCAGTCAACCTGCTGCTGAAGGTCAAGCTGTAAAGGTAGTTCGGCCGTCGACAATCGGTTGACGGCCACTCTATAGAGATTAACCAAGCTTAAAGAGTATTCTGAAATGTAGGGGTAGGTATAAGGTACATAAAAGCACCCAGATTGCTTGTGACAAACTCCCTGGTGCCTGGTAGTTTGAGGATCATATAGATAAAGGAGAAAGAGGTCAGTCAGAAACATCAATCATCTTTCTCTAAAGCTCCTGTTCTTCAATAAATGAATATCAATGAGTGTAACTCAAGACTTGCGTATGTCCTGTGTTTTCACTTGAGGAGTTTTATTTTATTTATTTGTTTATTTGCATAAGTTAATTAAAACCATTGCAATACAATAATAAAAAAGTATATAGTAAGAAAATGTAAAACATCGTAAAAAGGAGAGCCGTAGTCCTGGACATGCTCATGCGCAAGGATTAAAAATTATAGTAAAGTGCAAGTATTGAGTGCCTTCGTTTGGCTCGGAACTTGTTTTCATGTTTACATATGTCTTTAGCTGTTCAACTGACCCCAATTGCCCATCTGGCTCTCAAAGTTCCTGGTCTTACTTTCCTCCCATTCTCCTTGAGTGCAACGTGTTCCATTGTTAGACCAAGATCCCAGGTAAAGTGCTTGTGAATTGCAGCTTAGCCCAAGTTTGAATCATCCTTATGTTGAGTAGTATTTGTTGAAAATCTACAGTCTCAGTAGCTTCCTCAAGGGTAGAGACGGAGGTCTTTTGGAATGCGGAGTGCTCCGTCTAATGTCATGTCGTCGAGAGGGTAAGTAAGAATTTTCCTTTTTGGTTTTTTTGAGGAGTTGTATTTTTCAGCTGCTGACATCAGGAACTTATATTGCCGTGCAAAAGGGGCTATTTTTTCTCGTTCTCTTTGTTCTCCCTTCTCCAACGTCTATTTCTGCCTCACTTTATTTGGATATTAGTTCCCACCAGCGTTCCACTGATCCTCATCCCACATTCACTGCATGCCACTGTATCGGTGGGAGGTCATCTTTCAAAGATTTATAAAACATTCCAAGATGCCTACCTGTGTATGTGCACAAACATTGGCCATCTTGGAATCGTTTTCACAAATATTAAGAAAAAAACACATTCCAAAATGGCTGCCGTGTGTACACTTTGAGCTTCTGGCAAAAACGTCTTTGCAAACTCAATAGCTTTGCGCCCCAGTATCACAGGTAAGACCTGTTGGCTTTGGCAAATGCTTGTTTCTTATCTTATGCATGCTGAAAGAAAAGGTAGGGTCTCTGTTTGAGGTTTGCCTTTGAAGTGCCTTCATCAAGGCTATTGTTAACGACAGCCTGCATCTTTTACGTGCGCAGGTGTGGTAGTAAGCAGGTTTGTTTGAAAAACCGAAATAACAGAGGGTGCAATGTGGAATGGGTTGGAGGCTTTTAGCTCCTTGTGACTATTGTACCAGAGGCTCCCAGAGGGGAATGGTGTAGCTGCTTGCTGATCTTTTCTTTGAATTGGTGCTCAAAAAAACCCGGAAGAGAAACTGGAGTCTTGAAAATCTCAGCAGAGCATACAATTCACATGAATGTTCAAACTCAGAATAACAGCCTCCCATGGCATTAACAACTTCAGAACAGTCTAAAAAAAGAGTAAAATCAAAGGACCATTAGCTTGGCTGTACCCCATAACTATTCCACTAATCATTTGCAGGTCTCTGTCGCCTTGTGGTGAAGTAGATGTTTCAAATTGAAATTTCCCCCACATAGGTTAATACGTTGCTAGGGATTCTTCAGCGTTCAGCCATGATAAAAGAGCAGGGATGAGATATTTTGCACAAGGAGCATGAGATAAACAAAATGAGTCTCTCAAAATGAACAGAGTATATAGGAAGAGAGGCTCAGAAAATATGTACTTGAGACAGCTTGTGGCTGGTATGTTGGATGAGTTGTATATACAGGCAATGCTTTAAATAGGATGAAAGTGATGCAGCTGAGTCCACCACCTCTACACATTCATACACACAACACTCACTTGGGCCCACATACATTCATGCACTCAATGAGCTGGTAAATATCCACTGGTCATCAATTTTATTTTTACCCTAGGAAACCTTTACACTAGTATTCTTACCATTCCTGTCTCCTGAGTAAAGTTTATCTGAATTAATAATTTTGTGAGTCAAATCAGAATAGACATGGATATGCCAGAATTCTCAATCAGGAAAAATAGTACAGTTAGCTTATAATCAGTTGCATCAATTAAAGTCTTGCAATGACAGTACCTGAGGAGAGAAAGAATAGAGAGCAGGTACAGAGCATTAACCCTACAGTTATATTTACCTAGTATGGTGTGAGGACCCCGACATTCAGAGTGTCAAGGATTCAGGACCGGTAAGGTGACCTCTTCTAGTGTAGCGTTACACCCCTCTCTGGTGCTACTCTCTCTGGCTCGGGCTCGTCCGGACCCGTAGATGTGCCTCCTCGGTAGTTCCGCGAATTTTCCTAGTGTTGGATTCTTCAGTCAGATTGCAGCAAAATCGGGCAGCATCTCAGTATCAAGTGTGACGAACTAGAACTTACCTCTGTTATACCAATTCAAATGTATGATCCACCCCCAAATGTTTCAATTCCATGTTCACCCGCAATTTGATTGGGCCAAACAGTGGGATGAGGACATCACACCAAACTAAGTGTAATATTTTTCTTTAGTCTATTGTCTAGCTCCCCGCCCCTTAATTTTAATACCCACAAGCTTTATTCCCACAAGCATTTCATATGTGGATCGATAAGTCTGCAGTACAATGTTACGTTCTTCTTCCCCTCGTACGGTCAAGAGTTGTTCTTTCCATGTCCTTGCTGGGCTTAAGTTTTGGCAGTCAGTCAAAAATTTCATTTGTTTCAGGACAATCAGATGTTGCGCATGCGTAGAAGCCACAAAGAAACAGAGACACGGTCACGCTCCAAGTCCCAAATATGAACTATTAATAAAGTCAAAGAAGAACACTTTAGAATACAAACTTAAATGAATTCACTGTATACCACTTATTTCTACTCTAACCCCATTTACTTTATAAATATTTTGCATTAATAGTTCAGGAAAACTTGCATAGGTTAGTTTCAGTATATTAAAAGCTATTGCGCAGCTGCAAAGTTTTCCCCCCCAAGCGACAGAAGACGTCATACTACGTAGATGTAGTAGACGCATGCGCAGAAGAATTCCCGCGTTTTGGCAGCCATTTTAGGACACTTGGGTTACTGGTTAGTAAAATACATAGAAAAGCTTCCCCTGGAAACAAATGTAAAATGTGGTGCATAATTAGTATTCACAAACAGGTTGATTAAAATGTTAAAGGTTATTTGAGAGGTTTGCATACAAGCAAGTTTCTTTTGATACGAAGCCTTGCTCCATCAATCCCCTCTCTGATGGCATTTTAGGCCATCACTAGATTCTATTAAATCAGATGCCAACTTTAGCATTCTACCATTTCAATGTCTTCAAATCTTTTATTCCTTCCTTTATCTTTCTTAAATTGTGATCCTTTCATTCTTTTGTAGATATTTCCTTTCAATTCTTCAAGTCGTATTTCTTCTAAATTTCTTTTCCTACCCTTCTCATTCACTTCGTACTTCTTTCTTTTCCCACTGCATTTGCGGCAAAACATTAGCATTAAAAACAATAAAGTTATGCCCATAATTGGCAATAATATTTGACCTAAGATACTCTTACCCATGTTAGAAAACCAAATACTGATAGTGGAAAAGCTATTTGCTATTTTCTTCCATATACTGTCAACCTCCAGTGGTTTCAGTTCCTCTTCCAAATGAGTAATATTTTTAATATATCTTCCAATCCCTACACTTTTATCAGGTATATACGTGCAACAATGTTGCGCTTTCAACAATTTACAGACTCCACCCTCTTTTGCCAATAAGATATCAAGTGCAAGTCGATTTTGCAAAACCATAGATCTAACAGTAACTAACTCTGTATTGATCAGTAAAAATCCACCAGCAGTGTCAGTAGATAACCGATCAACTACTGTTGACAATTGACAGATATTTTGAGAATTCAGCAGAACCCCCACTGAAGGTATCAATGCACCAAATATATCACCTACTATTTCAGAAAAACTAGCTTTCTTATATCTGGTTAGTCCACTACTGTCATCATTGCTTCCAGTGATTCTTTTAACATGATAGACTTAAGGGAATACTATTCCAAAATAGAAACTCCTATACCAGTGATCAGGCAACCTAAAATAGGCTTTGTTTCCACAAATATATTAAATTCCAGGAAATACTGGATCAGTTTCTCCTTTTAGTGCCCAACCCCCAATTACTAAGAAATTATGTTCACATTCACTGGAACCAATAAATATGTTGTTATATTCTGTTTTAGTCTATGGAGACAGATTTTCCCTTTCTTTTAAAAATCCAGAGACATAGCAGCATGACTCTTGCCAGTTACTAAAAGGTCTTCCCTTTCAGCCCATTTAGGTATTTGAGGTTTCAGTTCAGAGGCCCTTCTTTGGAAATCCTGCCTCCTATGTTCTACTAAATTCAAAAATATATTTTCTTCTTCATGCAATTTACAGGTTAAGTTGTGTTTATGTGCATCAGCTATATCTATTGTCTTCATTGTTAGGAAATATTCACCCATGAATTGTGAGTCTCTAGTACTAAGGACAGGGTTCATGCTCTTTCACATGGGAACTTCTGAAAATATTACATCTACATTTGAATAATAATACTGCAGTTTTCCAGTTCTATAGAATAAACTAGCTAATACACTACATGAAATACCATATGTCAAGGGTAAATGATGATAAGTTACCCCTTCAGCTACGGAATTTAGCAATTTCATGCAAACATAACAATCACTAACTTCCATAGTTTCTACATAATGTACTAAGAGATTTGCAAATACATTTAAATCAGTTTCATTCTTATCTACAGTGTGGTGTAAATCTAGCTCATCTGGCATTTCTAAATCTACTCTATCGTCCTTAATGTTTGCAACTTCTGTATGTGCATTAGTACTATTCTGTTTGTCAGTAACCATCAGGTAGGGAATAGCTATTGCTAATATCACCCATATTATGAGGACTATTATTAAACTACATATACAGATCCTACAACACTTCTTTATACAGCTTTGTTTTGGTTTTCCAGCAACTTTATTATCAGACATTTTTGGGCAAGAAGATTTTTCTTTTCTTTATTTCAGAACCTGGTATGAGAGAATACCTAAGCACCTTCTCTCTTTCAAGTCGGTCTCACTTCTTCCTCAATTTGTTCAACATTCAGTTCTTCATCACTTTCTTCATTAAGTCGAGATTTTCGAAGTCTTCAAGAATAACATATGTCCACTCAGGACCCTTGAAATGCTATTCAATGTCTTCAATCTTTGACTCCTTCTTTTTGGCGTTGCTGTAGAAGGTCCAGATTGACTAGTTACTTCATTTACTTGATCAGGTTCTTCACTGATTGTCTTAAGACAATATCTCAGTCTCTTGATAATTCTTGGCCAGTTATCACCTTTTCGACTTTTCTTAAATTTCACTGCACTGCCAGGTTCTTCAAGACTCCTTTTATTTTCTTTAGATTTTGGCACAATTTGATCAGCTTCATCTTCAGATTTCCTCTCTATCTTACCTTGTCCAGGGCTTATTGTATTTGCCTGTTCTGCCTGGATGGGTTAATCTACTGTTGTGTGCAGATTTAGATTCCGTATCTAGGTTTCCCGATTTATGCCCTTATATAGGTACAATTCACATTGCCCTTATTTGGACATAGAAATCGGATGTATGACGTTACAACGCACACTTTTACAACGCATGCACTTACAACGCATTTTTTACAACGCATAATCCATTACAACGCACTACACTTACAACGCATGACACTACAACGCATTTTAAAAAACTACCATTACAACGCATACCATTACAACGCATAATATTTAATTGCATTTAAGGTAAGTATTAGATAGTATAGGGGTAAAAATTACTTTTCTAACTCCAGGGGGTGCAACAGTAGGGTAAGTGTCGGATAGTATAGGGGTAAAAATTACTATTCTAACTCCAGGGGGTGCAACAGTAGGGTAAGTGTTGGATAGTATAGGGGTAAAAATTACTATTCTAACTCCAGGGGGTGCAACAGTAGGGTAAGTGTTGGATAGTATAGGGGTAAAAATTGCTATTCTAACTCCAGGGGGTGCAACAGTAGGGTAAGTGTTGGATAGTATAGGGATACAAATTACTATTCTAACTCCAGGGGGTGCAACAGTAGGGTAAGTGTTGGATAGTATAGGGGTAAAAATTACTATTCTAACTCCAGGGGGTGCAACAGTAGGGTAAGTGTTGGATAGTATAGGGGTAAAAATTACTATTCTAACTCCAGGGGGTGCAACAGTAGGGTAAGTGTTGGATAGTATAGGGGTAAAAATTACTATTCTAACTCCAGGGGGTGCAACAGTAGGGTAAGTGTAGGATAGTATAGGGGTAAAAATTACTATTCTAACTCCAGGGGGTGCAACAGTAGGGTAAGTGTTGGATAGTATAGGGGTAAAAATTGCTATTCTAACTCCAGGAGGTGCAACAGTAGGGTAAGTGTTGGATAGTATAGGGGTAAAAATTACTATTCTAACTCCAGGGGGTGCAACAGTAGGGTAAGTGTTGGATAGTATAGGGGTAAAAATTACTATTCTAACTCCAGGGGGTGCAACAGTAGGGTAAGTGTTGGATAGTATAGGGGTAAAAATTACTATTCTAACTCCAGGGGGTGCAACAGTAGGGTAAGTGTTGGATAGTATAGGGGTAAAAATTACTATTCTAACTCCAGGGGGTGCAACAGTAGGGTAAGTGTTGGATAGTGTAGTGTAATATTATGCGTTGTAATGGTAGGCGTTGTAATGGTATGCGTTGTAAAGGTATTTTTTAAAAATGCGTTGTAGTGTCATGCGTTGTAAGTGTAGTGCGTTGTAATGGATTATGCGTTATAAAAAATGCGTTGTAAGTGTAGTGCGTTGTAACAGTTGCGTTGTAAAGGTTGTTCCCCATAGAAATCCGGCCCTTATTTAGACATTGTCCATACAAACCAAATACAGGAATGGCCACGTACATCCGTCCATCCACGTCACAACGATCTCCTGGAAAACCATACCCTCAAGCCTTTGGGAATTTCCCTAAGCTTGAATATTGATTTCTCCAAGAACTCATTAAGTATGCATGAACATCTGTTCCTTAGGGGTTCATTCATGATGTCCCTCTACCCAACTTTTACGTCAATACTGGCATTCCTAGACACCTTCATGGTATAAATATACCAGCACTTGCCCTGGCAAATTGCGGTTCCCGGAGGATTCGATCCAACCACTACGCGGTTCGCCACGGCAAGTTCGGAAGGAGATCGAGTTCCAGTCTGATGCACTGACCTGACGCTGCCATCCTCCTCGCAGAGAATCCAGCTCCAGTGCTGTCTGACTTCCCTTGCGGGGGGTTAGACTATCGAGTCCAGAAAAGTGATTCCAACCTCTCTCATTCTCAGGTATGGAGCTGACTAGAACTTAGAGAAACTTTTGGCAACTCTTGGCTAAACTAAAATATAGCTAGCTATACTTTAGAAACAGCACCTACTTCAAACCTTGTACTGCACTTAGGCTAGGTACACTGGGGTAGAACAATTTAGAAGCATCAGATGAGTATCACATTTTAGCATTATGTTATTTATGTATGTATTTTGATGAATATATGTCATAGCTACAAACCATGCTATTGCAGTATCATTTTATCTTGATGCTAACCTCGTACATTTTGTACCTCACAGTCTGTCTTACGATTGTAGCAATTCATATCTCTTGCATGAGAAATAAGACTGTTCAATAAACCCTTTTATTGAAACGCCCGTCTCTCTATTTCTGTGCAACTCTGTAGAAACGGAGCATGCACGATTGACTGAGTGAAACTGTTATCTATTGTTTCCACGATTCTGAGATTGTTCCAATTCTAAAGGCAAACAAAGTTGTCATGTTTATGCGGTTGTCAGAGACTAATCCCTTCTTGAATATTCGAGAAGTTTCTAGTGACCTCTGAGTTAGCTGGCACACACAAGTAAATAAGTTTAATATACTCGATAGAGACATACTGACCTTAGTCCTATGTCAAATCTATAGTGTAGGTTATTCCAATGCGCTGAGCCTATCAGGGATATAGGAACTACACTACATGGCACCCAACGGTTTGGTAAGGCACTAATTTAATGCTAGATACTGAAGTAACTCAATCGTGCTTTTCTCAGAGACCCTCTACTCATAAAACTCCATAAGATGTCTGGAGTGGGTAGAGATAATATCCGCCATAGCTGAGTAGGACGAAAGTCTTATGTATTAGCTGTTTGGTTTTGTTCAACGTTGAAAGGATACAGTGTTCCAAAATATTGTGCACCTTATCTTTGTTCCCTTGAAACTTGCGCTGCATTTTTCTGTTCAACATGTCCGAAAACGGCACAAACACCTATGCTGGTGGGACTGTAGCCGACCAAGTCGCACCAGCTTTTAATCGTACAGGTTTTCAAGAAACCGACGAGGATGCTATAAACATCCATCCAAATTTAAGGAGAGCCATCACTCTAAAACTTATAAAACATGGTCTAACAACAAGAGATGGAAGAGCAATTTTCGTGATAGAGGCACATGAATCTCACCAGACAGAGGTATTCTATTCATGGATAGTATTCACAGAATCAAATCCAGGAACACACTTGTTTCACTTCTACAAAGAAGATGAACCACCTGAAGAATATATTCCTTTCGAGGATATTGAAATTCCACTCACATACCAGGAGCATGAGCTCTGGTTTAAAGGCGCCCTAAAACATTACAATCACATTACCAGTCTCGGTCCACTAGGTGGACCAGGAGCAACATGGCCGATTTTAGCCAGCTACACACCTCATCCTGACATTGAAGAAATTTCAGATGTGGATCTACTAGCTCAACACAAGGAGCTAATCAAAATATATAGACAATTGGTTCAATATGTCATGCAGACTTTCACAGTCCAACCACCATTAACCATTCAAAATTCAGCCCCTCATCAGGGGAATACACTAAAAATCTCTCCACAGGCTTTACACGCAGTCATGGGTAAAATGCCCACAAAACGTGAACAAATTCCATTCTGGATAGCTCAAAAAATTACTCAAATCGAAGCAGTATTTCCTAATACTAGTCCTTGGCGGTAATACCTGATGTCCTGAAACAGATTCAAAACGAATACGGGGCAGAGCCTGCTCTGAATTTAGGTATGAAGTTACTCTAAAATTTCGACCAGGTCTCAACAATACTATTATCTAATATTAAAGGAGACGTAGCATCAGTGGCAATCCTCCAAAAACTAAGGGAATTTGATGTAACAGAACAACCTCAAGAACTAGCCAGAATAATTGAAAAATCCTATGAGGAATTAGGTAGAGACAGTCTGGGAGGGAAACCAGTAAAACCACAACTGTCTGAAAGTCCTGATAAGGTCTTTCCTAAAAACACTCCTACCTCTTCTAAAAAGAAGTGGGAAAATAGCAAACAGAATTCCAAAGAGAAGCGTTCTCATTCCCGAGGCAGGTTTCGTCCACAGAAGGAGCCCTCTGAAAGGAGGTACAACCTCAGGAATAGGGATAATTTGAGAAAATCTGACGGATATCAAGATAATAATACATGTTCCTCTCATACCTTTCAGATATCGTCACAGACATCCGAAAGAAGAGGACGGTCAGAAAACAAGGAAGAACACGTGAAGTCAAAAGATGATCAACACGTTCAGAAAAATAAAGCAAAATCTCAATTCTCCAAGAAAAAGGTAGCAGGTCTGAAGATCAGACATGCCGAGAATACTGAGAACCCAACTCAGGAACGGAGAGTGAGCCCAGACCATGCTGGACAGTGCAGCAGAAGTTCCAATAGCTCGCCAGAACCTGAAGGGACTTTGTATGAATGGGTTGCATCACCCATTGGCGCAACACTTTTAGTGTACAGTTCACCTCCTTCTGTGACGGACTGATGCTGGCTGTTCTCCTGGCTGAGTGCCCTCCATTGGGTACCTAGGTGCTGCACCCTGTCTGCCACTGCGCCTTCTTGTGTCTGTCAATGTTGGTGTGCAGCTACTCCTGCTCGATGTCTCCTCACTCTCCCGAGACCATGAGTGCTGTGCCACCTGTGTTTGCCATCTGCATCTGTTCTACAGCACTGGTGAACTGTGCCTTGGTGTAGCTGTGCAGACGGGCATTAGCACGTTGGGCAGCCCTGTCCCTGGCTTCTTGGTCACAGTTCAATGTCACACACAGGTCACGTTTTGCACCTGCCATGGCCATGATGCCATTCCCCATGTAGCGCTGATTTTTGTTTAACCCTTTCGATGCTTGTGACGGAGCGGTTCCGTCATGCGCGTCGGTCGCGCTGTGCGCATGACAGAACCGCTCCGTCACGGCCCCGCCCGCGCAAGAACCCTTCAGCACAGCGCGGTAATCCGCGCCGCGCTGAAGGGGTTAATTTGCATGGCTGCCTATTTATTGAAAACAATGATTTTTGCTGCAGGCGCTGTACCTGCAGCATGCTGTTCTCCAGACCTGCGAAGACTGTGGGATCTTCTACTGTGGCAGTGCTGGTCCTGGCCCTTGACCTGCGTGTTTCAGTTCCTGGCTCCCTCAGTTGGGGTGTGTGCTGTCCACGCATGTGTGAGACTCCCTGCCTTGGCTTTGCTTGTTCATTCTCCTCCCCTGTGGCCTCTGTGTCATCCTCCAATGGGGGCAGTGGGGGCACAATTGTGCGCTTCCTGAGTGTGATTGGTGTGGGCTCTGTGTCGTCGCATGAGTCCCCATCATCAGCCTGGTCCTCAGGATTTCCAAAATCCTCGCCCTCTGCACTGCCTTCCAGTGTCCTAGATTGTGCTGCGGATGTAAAGGGGAATTCATGAGTTTGTGACAATGTCTGCATTTTGCACTCAATAAAGTTTTTACAATCTGTATTGGCTAACTTCTGACACTCTCTTTTCACTGATTCACATGTTGCATTAAATTTGCTATGTCGCATGGACACACTATCATGCATCTGACTAGGTTTCCCATGATGCATTGCTGGGTGTGCTGTAAGAAGTGGACCGGAGTGACATGTGTAGTTTGGGTTTGGTGCATTCCTGACTGTGTGCATGGGATGGGGATGTGTGCAGCTATATTTTGCATGCATCTTACCTTGGCTGCCGGTTGCAGGGTCGGAGCTGTCTATGTCATCTCTCAGGCAGGAGGGTTGACTCCACCAGCTCCTCATGGGGTGTTGGGTCTGTTGCTGTGGATGCTCCTCCCCGGTCTTGTTGGCTTCCTTCAGCCTGGCTGCCACCCTCTCCTTCGACCTTTGCCGCATGTCGTACCATCTTTTTCCTAATTCTTCCACCGTGCGATGGGTCACACCGACAGAATTTACTTTTTGCTGGATGTCCAGCCAGATCTTCCTTTTCCTGGACTCAGGGACGCAGAGTGCCTTCTTTCCAAAGAGGAGCTCATGGCTGCACACCATCTCCTCTTCCTTTTTTCACCCGCCTTGCCCTCATGTTGTTTCTGGGACTCCATTGTTGATGTTCCTCTGCTGTGCTCACTCCTCTCACTCTCCAAACAGCCTCTAACTGTGGCTCAGGCAATCAGGTGGAGCAAAGGGGGCGCGCACGCAAGATGGCCGCACAAGCGTGAGGCTCCGGCAGCCCGATGCTGTAATCCTACAATTTATCCTGCTCAATGGCCCCGCCGATGCCTGGAAATACTGATTGCCGGCAGATATCACCTGGCTGCTGACTCGGTGCAAAAAATCGGCCGCTTTGGGCGCACCCCGCTCCTGATTTGGCAGCGTAAGGAATTGACCGAGGAGAAGGGTGAAGGGGTGCGGTGCTCCAGGGCGGCCTTGGCAGCTAAGTGAGCCCGCTGCCGCACACGTGGTATCCAGGCCGGGAGCGGAGGATCGGGCGGCAGAGAAGGAGGCACCGAACTGGAATCCTGACCAGCGCCTGAGTCGGCTCAGTACAGTGGGATGAGAGATGCTGCATTCTGCACATCGGTGAGGGACGACATCGCCCGCATTGCGGTAGAAGGCGGTAGATGGGCGAATGAGAGGATCACTGGCGGTGGCCGAGCTGGTTATATCCGCTGAGGGAGGTGAATAACTGACGCCACCCAGGGTGAGACGCAGCGACCGGAATGACCGCGACGCTCCAGGGGTCTTTTGAACTTGATACACGGCGCTAACACATGCACATTCGGTGGCCACCCTGCCTTGCTGTGTCACTGGAGTTGCTCTGCCGCCGCCATTAGAGCCCTGCGTACCTGCGATTGGCCTGATACTTACCCGTGGCCCCACTGAGGCAGGGAGGGGGCGAAATACCTTGGCAGTGCGGCCCACGCAGCTAACTCTTCGTCCAGGGGGCCAATAGCTGAGTCGGACGGGGGTATTGCTAAAACCATCCCACGGTGTGACTGGAGGCAGCTGGGCCCCCCCGGCTGGGGGTAGTGCTGAAACCGAGCGCTGCCGGTCACCGTTCTGTGACCTGAGGGGCTGAAAATACATTTGAGACATTCTGCTGCCCCTGCTGAATTAGGGAAGTGGGGCTCCCATCCTAGATGTGAAGTAGATTTGAGAGGTGGGGCTCCCGTTATGGAGCACTGCTGATGGTTACATATGGAACTTACCCCCCCACAAAAACGCGCCGGGAACTTGAGTGGTGCTCGGGCTGGAGCCGGAGGATTTCGAGTCAACGCACTGGCGTTCTGTGAGTTTGTTGCATTGGTTGTCCATGACTGAGGTGCTTGGGAGCTGCCCCTGTCGCACTTAGCTCCAGCGGCGAACTCTGCTCTGGTGGCCCCCTGCGAGTGCTTTGGTGCACTGGTCTTGGGGTGCGAGGCCTGTGGTGGCAATTCCAGTGCCGGACACTCCTGCTGCAGGTGCCACACACAAACAAGTAGAGGTGAGAAAGTCTGAGAGTGAGGGCTGGATTGTTGCTGGGTGCCGGAGGTAGCTGCGATTTATCTGCTATAACCCACTGCGCCAGCCTGCAGTGGTCACCTCACTGGAGGTTCCTGGTGTCGGTCGCTTGCGGACTGCTCCACCGGAGGGACGGTGTATACACGCGTCTCGGGGGCACACAACCTCGCAGACATTCATACGTCATCATGGGCAAGACAGACACAAGACAACCAAAGATGACCTTTGAGGCCACGAACCGAGGACCCTGGACCTTACAGGATGACCTGGACGCGGACAGGAGAGATGAGGCCCGGGGTTGCAGTCCCGCAGGATGCTGATATGCAAAGTATCCTCCAGGAGGTCAGACAAGTGTTCGCCACCATTGTGGACAAGGTGGACAGGATGTCGTCACGTATGGACGCCATTGCACATAAGCTGGAGGGGCATGATGAGCGTATTAAGGAAGCGGAGCGGCGTGTCTCGGACGCAGAGGACACAACATCGAGACATACAACGCAGCTGGCACACATGAATAAATTCTTGAAGCTTATTGCTGCAAAGAACGAAGACTTAGAAGCGCGCAGTAGGCGCAATAATATTCGTATAATAGGCATTCCAGAATCGACCAACACAGGGAAAATGGAAGAATACGTTGAGAAGCTGTTGTTGTCTGCAATTGGAACCGAGTCCTTCCCCAGCCAGTTTATTGTAGAACGGGCCCATCGATCTCTTGGACTGCGCCCACCGCCCGGCAGCACGCCACGTCCTATTATAGCAAGACTTTTGAGATGTGGCCTTGCGAGCTGCGCGAAGTAAACAGAATTTGTCATATGACGGGAACACGTTCTCCATCTACCTGGATTTTATACCTATAGTCCAAGAGGAGAGACGCAAGTTTATGGACGTCAAGAATAAGCTGCGGAAAGCACAAATTGATTATGCGCTACTATATCCTAAGTGGCTTAGGGTTACTCATCAAGGCAAACAACATTTTTTCACCAAGCCACAGCAGGTGGAGGAATTTCTCAAACATGTACGGCGCCAGAATCACACTGATGGATGCACGATGGCATCGCAGCGGTCTACATCGAAGGGGGAAGAAGATGATTCGCAATTAATCAATCCTTGTTGCGCATAGCCACTATAAGTACAGCCCGGGATATAATAACCAATTGGCAATCAGATCTGCCTTAAGGAACACACACACTGTTCACATGATGGACCATTTATATATATATTCACTTAAAAAACCATAGGTTTCACACATGTTATAGTTAGCTGGACATTTCACTCGTGAAAAACCATTGAAATTCCCCCGTTGTAGTTAGTGCAGGCAACTATAACTCACGCGACCGCAATCCTCTGCTGATGACGTCAGATATTACATCACTGATGACATATGTGTCTTTCTGAAAGAAAAATATTTGTAATATGTGTATAGCTAAAAATTAATGGAAGAAGACATGGGTAAATAAGTGTCTAAATACAGTGATGTAATATCTGACGTCATCAGCAGAGGATTGCGGTCGCGTGAGTTATAGTTGCCTGCACTAACTATAACGGGGGAATATATATATATATATATATATATATATATTCACTGAAAAAACCATAGGTTTCACACATGTTATAGTTAGCGGAAATTTTACTGATAAAAAACCAATGAAATTCCCCCGTTATAGTTAGTGCAGGCAACTATAACTCACGCGACCGCAATCCTCTGCTGATGCTAATACTGTATTTAGACACTTATTTGCCCATGTCTTCTTCCATAAATTTTTAGCTATACATATATTACAAATATTTTTTTTTCATAAATACACATATGTCATCAGCAGAAGATTGCGGTCGCGTGAGTTATAGTTGCCTGCACAAACTATAACGGGGGAATTTCATTGGTTTTTTATCAGTAAAATTTCCGCTAACTATAACATGTGTGAAACCTATGGTTTTTTCAGTGAATTTGCAAGGTTTTTTAAATGCTAATTCCTAACTATAACGTGTGTGAAACCTATGGTTTTTTCAGTGAATTTGTACGGTTTTTTAAATGCTAAGTTACTTTACGCCATTCGTGGCGTGCGCGCCCACTTAACGCAGTTCGTTCCGTGCGCGCACGGTGCGCTTCGCGCACCGCGCGCCCACTTTACGCAGTTAGTGCCGTACGCGCACCGACGTTACGCTAGATGGGCCATGTACGCACGATGCGCTTCGCGCACCGTGCGCACATGGAGGACATATGATGCACTTCGTTTTGAAAGGTAATATTTTAATTTTTCAGTGGTGTTATAAGCCATGCACAAATGGTGCTCTTCGGGCACCATTTGCACACGGGGAGGTGAGAGTGTGGATAATTTTTTTTTTTCATATTTTTTTACCGTACGCGTACGGTAAGCGTAATCGGCGAAATTAGCGAAAAAATAAAAATTCCGTTTTTGGCCTTGGGGGATCTTTGGGGACTCCCTCAACATGGCTAGGTGTTTTGGAGCTGTCCAAACAGCCCCTTTACATGTTTTTGGGCTTTGTATTTTAATCCACACTCTCAGTGCGAGAGAGAAAATGGCGGCCGCCGCTTCCTGGTTTCAGCCGATTCGAATGTTTACTAAGATCTAAGAGCCAATCAGAATCGCGCTCGCGCACGCCACCGTACGCGTACGGTAAGCGTACCGTAAGCGCACCGTAAGCTGGCTCAGATATATATATTGATTTAAAGGCTATTTTCTCAGAATCTACTGAACAGATTTACACCAAACCTACAAAAGGCACTTCCTTGACCTGAGGACTACCTCTCTGCCAAATTTCTAGTAATTCTGTTCAGCCGTTCGGGCTGTAGCTGTGTCTAAAGGTCCTAAGGAAAAATGCATGGGAAAAACGCGTTTTGGGACCCCCCTTTTATCTCAGCCCCCGCTTGACGAATCCCCCCGAGACTTTCAGGGTAGGAGCGGAGCATAGCGCCCCACCTATTTTGAATAATTCGCGAGGATTCGTCGACCGGCGCCAAAGTTATTCAAAATAGAATGTTGCGGATTTCCTATGGAAACGTGGTCCTAACTATAACTACCTACTGGCGACCGCCAGTAGGTAATATATATATATATATATATATATATATATATGATGCATCGGACACCCTCTGCCCTTGCGAGCCCGGCTATGCCATCAGCGGAGGGCTCTGTGGGCGTAAGGTACCTGTGCTGCCACCTAGAAATGGCCACCAGTGGGTATCCCCCTGAGAATGTCCACTGCATACTCGTTGCAGGGACAGTTGTGCTGTTTTTGTTTAGATTTGAATTAGGGGAGGGGGGGAGGGAGAACTATTCTGGCAAGTTGGGGCTGCTTCAGTGGGTGGGGCAGGGGAGGAGGGGGGACAGATTGGTTTTCTGTATGGCATTTACAAATCAGGAATCTTGTTTTGTAAGTACAGTTAAGACGACAGATGAGATAGAGTTTGAACATCCTAAGTGTATTAAGGTATTGACTTATGCTCGAGTACAGGGCTTGAATTCAATTGTTTTTAGCACAGACTGATAGCGAATGGTAAGGAATATGGCTGATATAGATGCTGGGACATTAAATAGTATCACGTGGAATGTTAAAGGCATGGAGGACCCGAGGAAGAAAAGACAAATACTAGTTTATTTGGATAGGCATCGAGTGCACATAGACATGTTACAGGAAACGCATTTCGCTCCTCAGAAACCCAAAAACTTTGCAAGCAAATGGGAAGAGCACAAAATCCTTTCCTCTTATTCATCTTATGCGAGAGGAACGGCAATCCTTATTAACAAACAGATACCATTTCAGCTAGCAGGAGCCGCCAGTGATTCACAGGGACGATACTGCCTGGCATGGGGGCGGTTGGGAACGGTCTCCATCACTCTTGCTTGCTGCTATGGTCTGAATGTAGATGCACCAGAATTTTACACCTCGTTATGGGCTAAGATATTTGATATAGCCTCCAGTCATTTTATTGGGGGGGGGGAGGGGGGAATTTAATGTTACATACAATCCAAGCATGGATAGATCAGATCCTGCCCCTCACCACTATTCAAAAGCGCGCACAATTCTCCAAGATACTATAACCGCTTATCAATTAATTGATGCTTGGAGACACAACCACCCACACACGCAGGAGGGAACGCATTACACAGCACAGGCAGCGACATGGGCACGCCTAGAATATTGGTTTGTGTCCCGAGGGTTGGGCCCGACGATATTCCAAGTGCAGCATCTGGCCAGAACTTACGCGGACCATGCCCCGGTAAAACTCACGCTGTCGTACTCAGAATTTGACATGCCGCGCAGTGGTTGGCGACTTCATGCCCCCATTTTGCTGGATACGGTCTTCCAGGCGGAACTGTGGGAGGAAATACTAGATTTCTTCGCGCGTAACAAAGGCTCAGTGTACAGTGTGGAAACCATCTGGGAGGCGTTTAAAGCCACACTCCGAGGGTTCTGCATATTGAAAGGGTCGGGTGTATTAAAAGACATAACTAACACATTGCGCAGATTAGAGGCAGAGCTTAAATCCTTGGAAGGGCAATTAGCAGCAGACCCGAGCAGTCTCGCCCAACTCAAGTTTCGAGAGACCCTCACGGAGTATATGGACGCAGCGCAGAGGGAAACACAGATCCGAGGTAGATTCTAGGTGGCCCGCCGGTACGGAGAGGGAGAGCGACCTGGTAAGGCACTGGCGCAAACAATTAGGAAACCTCGTCACTCTAACTATGTGCTGGAGCTCGAGGATCTAGACGGGGCGGTCTTTCGTGACACTACTAATATCCTAAATGCTTTTACACAACATTATAATCACCTCTATACTACAAGAGGAGGGATGATCTGAATCTGGCAGGGTATTTAGATGATGTAGCGCTAGGCTGGTTGAGTGATCGGCAATGGGAATTCTAATGTGCCCCGTTTGAGTTGGACGAGGTTAGGGACGCTATTATGAGCATGCAATCCGGGAAAGCCGCAGGTACGGACGATATTTCTATAGAGTTTTACAAGACATATATAGATCTAATGGCCCCCATTTTACATGAGGTATATGAAGAATCACTAGAGGTTGGCTACCTACCTGCATCCATGAGGGAAGCTATTATCATTTCACTCTTAAAGCCAGGGAAGTTGCCCCGACAATGCGACTCCTATAGGCCGCTCTCCCTCCTTAACTGTGATGCCAAAATTCTGGCCAAACTCATCACTACTCGACTGAGTCTGTTGCTGGAAAACTTGATCCTCCCAGACCAGTCGGGCTTTGTGCCCGGGAGAGCCACCTCTCATAATCTGAGAACACTTTTTGCTATTTTAAATAATGTCTAGCCCGAGTTGCCTATGGCCGCAGTATTTTTGGACGCCACTAAGGCTTTTGATTCCATTGAGTGGGACAATATCTTTGGGGTAATGCTGCGGATGGGTTTTCCACCCCTCTTCCTCTCCTGGATTCGGCTATTGTACCAAATGCCGGTTGCTACAGTGCTCATTAACGGCCGCACATCTCAGACTTTTCAAATTACCAAGGGCACCCGGCAGGGGTGTCCGTTATCCCCCTTGCTCTTTGCTCTTGCAGTGGAGCCGTTAGCGGCAAAGCAGCGACAAAATCACAATGACAAGGCTTTGCGTTGTAATATGCGGCAAATACTTATATCCTTACATGCCGATGATATTACCTTATATATACGTGACCCGCAACAAAATTTGAACCCAATCCTCCGGGAATTTATAGTACTTGGGAAACTATCAGGGATTCAAATCAACTGGGGGAAATCTTGCGTTTTCCCCTTGACTACCGCAACGGTTCGCTTTCTGCTGGATTATGCCTTAGAGTGGTGCGAAGAGGAAATGCGGTATTTGGGAATTCGGGTTACTAGAGATAGAGAGGAGCTAATGCGCTTGAATTATGGAACTGCACTAACCTGTATAACGGAATACGTGACCCGCTGGATTGCTCTTCCCCTCTCCATGGCGGGACGCGCATCCCTAATTAAAATGGTAATACTTCCTCAATTGCTTTACTTGTTTTAAAATATTCCGTATTATCCAGGTACTTTCTTTTTTAACTCACTTAGATCAGAGTTGACGCGCCTTGTAGGGGACGAAAGCAACCGAGGTTGCAATGGAAGGTTCTTATCAGACCTTATTTACAGGGAGGGTTTGGAGTACCACATTTTAAACTCTATTACCTAAGTGCACAAGCTTATTATGCATGGTTTTGGGTGAAACAGCTACGGTATATGCCGCAGATTTTGGCGGAGCACTGGCTTGCACACCCCATTCCAATAGAGGGAGTGTTATATGACCCGATTCAACCTCGAGATAGGGCGCCGACCACTCTCACGTGTACAACTGTAGCATGGCAACGTATAGGGCGTATGTTAAATGTCACCCTACTATACTCCCCATGAATGCCTCTAACTTATCATCCGAGTATGCCCCTTCTCCAAGAAATGATATTTCACAATTTTAAAGAGCGTACTCGCATTAGCACCTGGGGGGGATTTATATCATAATGGCCGTTTCCACACTGCTGACCATATATTTCAAGGCCTGCGACAGACCCCGCTGGACGTTTTCCTATATATTCGGCTTCAACAAGGAATCCGTTCTTTGACCCCGGACTTCCCGGTGGAGCCTCAGGCGCTAGCTCCACTGCAGTTAATACTTAAAAGTACGATGAATAAACGCCTTGTTTCTCTGATATATCGGACAGTGCACACACAGAGGGAATTGTCGGCCACGCTATCCCGCACACGGTGGAGTGGGGAGCTAGGGCTCATCCTGACAGATGACCAATGGGAGTACTGCTGCTTGCAGACCGAGAGGATCTCGGCCAGCAGCAGGCTTCGCATAATACACTATAAGTTTCTACATAGATTGTATTATACCCCAGCCAAGATGCACAGATATCATTTGCGGGATTCAGACAGATGTGATAGATGTCAAGCTCCTGGAGCAGATTTTCTTCATTTGGCCTGGGAGTGCCCGGGTGTTAATGCATTTTGGGGGCACGTCTTTGACGCTCTAGCTCTAATGACAAATACACACATCGATCCCACACTGTTGATGGCTCTTCTCGGCTATGTCAAATCAATAAAGGCGGCACATCGCAAATACGTTGCTCTACTCATGGCCAAGAGGCGGGTGGCCTGCCGATGGGGTAGGAAACAGGCGCCCAAATTTAAGGACTGGATTGATGATTTGGTGGTTTGCCAAGAACGACTCACCACATATGCTGAACTGTTACCTAGTGCCTCTAGACCTAGGGATATCTGGGCCCCCTTGAAGTGTTACCTGCTGGCGCTCCCATGTGAGACTCCCTCCTCTGCCACAGAAACATTTACCCAATAATATCCCTACAGTGTTGGGGTCGACATGGAACTTCTCTTATGAGGGGATTACATGACCTTCAGCTAGCTTAGCTAGTAGAGAAATGGTGCAGCCAGGAGCAAATACTTCATAGCAGTGCGGCTCTATAGCGGTATAAACATCGCACTAAACAGGTGTCCACATCCTTTTGAAGATGCGAAGGTCTGGTGTATACATACATGATAGAAAGGTTCCCTGAAGTGCACCACAGGGATACCACGCCGGTAATAAGCATGTTGCATTTTAATAAAATTCACATCTGCATGTACATGAACACTTATACGGTAATGATGCAATGGGAGCATAGTTTATTTAAGAGACTGTAGTATAATGCGTGATGCAATTTCTTCTGCCTCTATGTTCTGCAAATATAGTGAAATGTCCAGATATGTTATGTGATATGGACTAATGCTATCAATGCTGGAGATCTACACATGCTGACAATGTACTAATTACTGATTGGAATGATGCACTGGATGTCATTGTTTGGTTGAAAAATAATCAACAGAATTAAAAAAAAAAAAATCAGGTGCAGCAAATCACTCCCACTTCCTGGGTGTGATGTCATCAGGCTGCACCTGTATTGCAGATTCCCGATTTAGGCGATTTCTTAATTTGCAAATTTCGCAATTAAGGAATCGAAAAAGGAGTTTCTGAGAATCTTTAGCGATTTTTAAGAAATCGCAATTCGTTAGCGATTTTTTATTTACATCGCGATTTGCAAATCTCAAAATGAGAATCGCAAAAATTCGCATTTTGAGATTCGCAAATGGGGATTTTGATACATATACCTCTTAAATTCTTGTTGCAAAACATTTGCAGTGCAAAATGCACATAGTACAGCATTAATGAACAACATTGTGCGTATAAAAAATATAAAACCACTTTAGACATTTCAAATGGTTTCTTTTGTCATAATATTGCACCAGAAAGGAGATATTTGACTGCTTTCTCAATAATGGGGACGCAGCATCAATTTTGTCGACTGCCCCAGGGATTCAAAAACAGCCCGGGGTTATTCTCAGCAAGAGTAACAGTGTTACTACAAACTGATGATGATGAGGCATTGTCATATGTTGATGACATCTATCTGACAGACGATGACCTGGATAGGCACTTGAACAGGGTGAGCATCATAATATTGGGATTCGTCTCAGAGGGTTACAAATTCAACTTAAAAAAGTCAAGAATTGCCCACCTCAACGTCCTTTTCCTAGGATATGAACTATCAAGTGAAGGCAAAAGCCTGGAAGCCAACTTTTTAGATAAGTGTGCGCTGCTCCAACCTCCGAAAACGCAGAAAAATTTACAGTCGATTCTAGGTTTCCTGAATTCTGGAAGAACTTACATTTTAAATTATGCAGAAAGGGTTAAACCTCTCTACGAATTAATCAAACCTGATTTTAAAATCACACATTGGACACAAAAACACACAGAAATTTTCCGTTCACTCCAAACAGACATGTTAGCAATGAAACACTTGCAAACTCGCGTAAACGTACGCAACTTAGTGATCCGAATAATTCCGGGTGAATGCGGATTCACCTACTTAATTTTTAACGAAGGTGAAAAAGTACCAATTGCATACAAATCCCATTTGTATACACAAGCAGAAATGAAATTCACTTCTACAGAAAAAATTCTGACAGCAGTTCAAACCGCTGTAGCAAAAGAAAGAGCCCAAGCACAGGCGAAACGCATTATGGTTGTGACTCCTGTACCAGCCCTAGAGGCAGTTACAAAGGCTAGCATTCCAAATGCATAAGCTTTACATCGAAGATGGGTAAAATGGGTTAATTCTCTTGCTGCAACTGGTGTTGAATACGTTTTTGATCCATATTTAAAAACACAAGCATTCCTGCAATATGAACATGACTGTCCTCTGTCTACTGAAATTCTCCCTCTTGACCAGTACATATTTGTAATTTATACTGACGGATCTGCACAGCCTGCTACAAGCTTACAGTGCAGCGTGTGCTATCGTTAAAAGTCGCATGCGAGATGGCAAATTCGGACCAATGGTCACAAAAACCCAATCTCTAGGAGATTGCACAGCTCAGCGAGCTGAATTACAAGCATTTAAGATGGTGAATTCCCCACACTGATAGTGTGCGATTCTTTTTACTGTGTTCAATCTTACAATGAATATTTACAGAATGGGATTCAAAATGGTTTGAAAGATGCAAAAGGTGGCACAATCAAGCACAAATTGCTTTGGGAACAAGTAGTTCAGTTGCGAAATGGACTACAAAACACTCACGTGATACACGCTGAGTCATCAACGTGATGGCGTTCACGTTAAAGGGAATTCATTGGCTGATGAAGCCGCGAAAGGGGCTGTGTAAACGGCTTCCGAAGCTGCAATCACTCGTTCAAAAACGAAAATAGACAGCAAAATAATGCTGGCTGTCAATGCATCAAGCAAAGGCAGCGGTGCGGCATTACCTAAAAAGTTTCCACTCAAATACTCATGTATAATTGATGCGAACAATGTTCCATTTGCTTGATTCCCTGGAGTGGGGGATTGAGTAATTCCAAACATGGAACATAGACTAGGGCTAATCCTAGCAGCACATGAAGGGCTTGCCTCTGCCCATGCAGGTGTTACCGCCATAGTAGCATTGTTAAATCAAAGGTACTGGTGGCCCAGCATTGGAAAACAGACTAGAAATGTTTTGGACTGTGAGATATGCCAGAAGATGAAAGTCTCTACTGTGAAACGTCCTGCGCAGACGCCCCTGTTAATTTCAGATAAACCATTAGCTTGTGTTTACCTGGACCACTGCGGTCCCTTACAAAGGGATGGGAACTATAAATATATCATGGTCGCAGTGGATTCATGCTCTAGGTTCCTATGGATGTGGCCTCAACGCTCGGCTGACGCTCGAACTGTTATAAAAGATTTGCGAGTCTTTATCGGCACATACGCAATAGGCACACTACATTCTGACCAGGGTCCTGCGTTTAGCTCTAGGGCTTACAAAGAAGCCATGGCCAGTCTGGGCGTAGCATTGCGGTATTCTTTCTCCGTTTCATCCTGAGGGAAATTCTGTTGTGGAAAGAAAAAATGGGACATAAAGCAGTCTATAACAGCTAGGGTATTAGGTTCGGGTGAGGGGTGGGTCACACATTTATATGGGGTCCAGCACGCATTAAACAATTTACCAAGAAGTTCTCTATGGGGTGTCACTCCATATGAGGTCCTATTTGGGACTAGAATGTTGGTTCCGGACTTAGATATGAAAGGCACAGTGGTGGAAAACAAACAATTTGATATCAAAGATCGTTTGGCTGTTTTACAGGACTTAAAAGATTTAAGAACACAACAAAGCAACGTGATCCTGAAGCCAACCACCACTGAGAAAAATCCGGCCATCCCAGCAAGGCCTGTCTGGATCCCAAAGCTTGGGGATCTAGTCAGAGAAAAGATCGCGGACAAGAAGGAATTTGGGCCTTCTTACAGACAACCAGTACCTGTCCTAGCAATCCACGGATCAAGAACAGTAATTTTGCCGCCCCTTGCTGGTAAAAAGGAGAAAAGATTTGTGTCCATCGACCTGATCAAACCACACTATGTGGCCGATACTGAACAGTAGGCCAAGTGGACTCCGCCAATGTAGCAGACGCACTCCTCTAGCTACAATCCAAGAGGTTCAAACTGAGAGACTCATCACCTTTGAAGATTCAACAGTAAGAAATAGAGGACTAAGCAACAATGCTATGGACCTTGTACCTCTTGAGACCCAAAAAACAGTTCGTCCTGATACACATGTCTACAACGAAGTAACAAGTGATCAACTGGTTCCAGTGAATTCAACTAATCCTGATGCAATTCCAACCATTGACAGAACTTCTCTGGCTATTTCATGAACTTTGATATGTTTTCTGAGGATCCTAGCGAGCCTGAAACAAAGCCAGTACAAAGAACTTGCAAAGAACAAGCTACAGACTTTTTTCTTCTACTGAAAAAGACTTATCTGGTTTCACCATGGATTGTTTTGGGAATATTATTCTTTCTACTTTGGTTAGCTCTGGTATTCACTCTGGGTATGCTGATTAATGGAAGATATATTCAAATGGACACAGCAAGTAAAAGAGTGAACTTACTTCTCCAGCCACACAAATCATCCCATCGTGAAGCAAGAGACTTGTCAGCAGTGAACATCACAGCGATTCCTCTACCTAATGGTATAGATTGGGACAAAACCGAATATGACATTTTTGGTCCGTCGGAGCTTTTGAAGATTCCACATTTATTTAAAATTTCATTAAGCAACTTTATTACCTCTTCTGATGATTTGGACTTCGAGACTGTAAATAATATGATGTCTGATCTAGAGATGTCAACTGCATTCACTAAAAATGAATATTTAGAAGGTGCATCAGACTATGACCAACTGTATTGTTGTAACCACTATGGTCATCATTTCTTGCATAAATCTGTAACGCCTAGAAATGTATTAATGTATAACCAATTGGAACATTGTCCTACGCCACCAAAGGGTAGCTCGAAAACATTTGCAATGAAATTTCCATATTTTTCAGGGTACAATGTATCAAATGCAGAAACATTTTACTTTAAGAATGTCAATAAGACAGGAATGAAAACTATGTTAACGCATACCAAACAGATTTATTCTACAGCCTTTTTTGCCCAACAGTCTAGACAGGGTTACGACTTTTGGAAAGACAACATAGAGACAAAAACTGTCTGGGGTACTAAAGATTGGCAAGTACAGGGAATAGAAGCTTTGTTTATTGCCTGTATCATCCCTGAGCAAATTATGTTTTTGAACGACACTGTCCAACAAATATCATGCCTTGGAATAGCCAAGATAAAAGACACGAACACTCCGCTATACCTGCACCTACAAGTGAAAGCACTACACAGGGGGAGGTCGACGTACATAAAATTTTGCATCCCAACAGATCAGATCCTTAATGGAAAAAATGGTTGCTCTGGCCCTTAGACACAAACAACTGTCAAGATAGATCGCTGAACAAAACACAAGGTTTTACCTTTCAAAGGCCAGACCCACGCTATGTCCAAAGACAGCATCCGGGGGTAGTAACAACATACAGTGTAAGGAAACTTTGCCTTGACTGGCTACAGAAAGCTACACTAGAGAATGTAAAAAAACGTTTCATATATGCCGGTATCTACGCTGCTTATAATGAAGCATGGAAGGTCACCCAAGCAGAGACTGCAGAACGAATAAGAGAAATTGATCGTATTAACTTAGCGAAAACTCTCTCTGTAGTAGACAATGGGTTAACGACTCTGTCCTCCAGGATATATTCTTTGGACAGCATTGTATCCACTGTCTTAGACATCATTGAACAAGACTTGGTCATGTTGCAACATGGTCAGTCACAGCTACGTTCTATCATGCTATTAGGCTGGACGCTTCAAAACCTGCGTTCTGGCTATGTGCCTTGGCGTTTAATCAATACTACATCACTGTTTGCAGAATTCAATCTTACTGACAGATCAAAATGGCACAAAGAGGAGCAGACTATACGGTGCTGAGCATTGAAAAACTGGAGAAATTACCATTCACAGTGGCAGAAAAACCAGCTACTGAGTGGATCATACATGGAAAAATGACGCTGCCTGTTATGACTTTCCATTTTCAGTATTGCCTAAAACATATACCAGCAGGCAAATATGAAAAGTTGGGTAAAGAATACATCAAGACATCCTGGGATTTACCTTACACACACAGATGTTGGAGTGGGGGACGTGAAGTGTTTCTTAGCGGTGAAAACTGTGAACACGCACTAAGCCGTTCTCTCCTTTGTCAGGGTATTAATTTACACGGGCCTGTGACGGTTCCACTACAAACTTATCCTGCCACCTGCACGGTTCACCGGCAGCAGTGATTAATCCAATCTTTGGTCAACTTTCAAATGGGAGTTATATTATGTTGAATGATCACAGTTGCTGTGGGATGTTGCCAGGTATCCCATATCTAGTAACTGTTACATCCAGGGTCACTTGCTGTATGCAAGTCTTGTTTCCACAAATAGACATAGTCAGGGAGTCGCCTTTATGGCCTTCACTGAATATCTCTTCTATACAAATTGGTACTCTAAGCAGAATGAAAGCCATTCTTTTACAAAAAAAACTGTGCCTTTGACCTCTGCTAAAGAAACCTATGACCTCCAAGTCGCAAGGACTTCGGCGGAGATACATACCCTTTTGTATACAAACTGCCCTGTGCATTTCTCACAAATGTTAGGTCGTATCTTAAACATGTCTGATACGAGCGGTATTGTAAATGTATTTAAGACCGCGTGTGCAGGACTGTTAGCACCTTTTCAAGCAGTCCTCTGTATTTTTCCAAACTTTGTGCACTCTGTGTTTGGTGGACTGCCGTTCCTTTTAGCACTCTTTTTTCTCCTACTGCTACGATATGGCAAGCCAAATCACTATCGACACCCAGTTCGCCATGGAAAGAACTCTATTGGAGATGAAGTGTCGTGAGCGCATCGTCCAAATTCTGGGTTTACCTCGTCTACGAGAATTAAAAACCACTTGGTTTCTGTCATTCAGACCAATCTGGCAAGATTACATCTTACCTGTTCTACGCTGCCTGCTATGCAGTGAAGAATGCGTGCTGGACATTTGTATGACACTCCCATCAGTCATGCCTATGGATATCGAACTCTGCTGGACCCGATAACGGCCCATGCTATGTGTTGTCCCCAGCGGCTACCAATCCCGATGGCGGCATTCATTGAGATCTCACAGACGCAACATGCTACTGCTTAGGTACGGGAGGAAACACCAGGCGCGCAGGTAACATCCAATCCGGACATTGCTGATGCTTCCCATGCTGAAGGTGATAGTTCGCATCTATGTGTTGTTTATCTTCTACACGAGGTATTCCAACTCTCACAAAAACAACAGTAGACGACTTGTTGTCTACAGGATTAGAGAATATGATGTTTTCTCCATCCCCACACACTGACGTTTGATTCAAGCACACAGTGTTCCGGAGAGACTCTGAATTTGGCCTTCATTATTTTTCAAACATTCTACTGACTTTTTTCCTATGATTAATTTTTTTTCTCCAAATTAGTATTTTTTGGCACAGTAATCTGCTTATAGTAGAACTATTCATAGAGAACAGAATTCTTTAATAACATTTCCAGGGACAGTATGCCACCTTGTCATGAATAACAATTTGACTTGTGTAACCGGATATAAAATGGCATCGGCCCTTTTTCTTCTGTATTTACGAGCCATTTCATCACATGTATATATTTTGATTCATTCATTTAGCATTCGAATGTAATCCTATGCTTAGAATGAAACATTGCCTTTAATATGTACACTTTATGCATAGCAATGGTTTCGTAATGTATTTTTAGAACATATGTTTTAGATATGTTTTTAGCTAATTTTAGCAAACCCATGCGATAGTCTGTTTTAAGATATGTTTAGAACGTTTAGGATTTAGTAACGTCGTTCATACAAAACTGGAGTGGGTGTTGTGTGCAGATTTAGATTCCGTGTATAGGTTTCCCGATTTATGTCCTTATTTAGGTACAATTCACATTGCCCTTATTTGGACATAGAAATCCGACCCTTATTTAGACATTGTCCGTACAAACCAAATACAGGCATGGCCACCTACATCCGTCCATTCACGTCACAGCAATTTCTTGGAAAACCAGACCCTTAAGCCTTTAGCAATTTTCCTAAGCTTGAATATTGATTTCTCCAAGAACTCATTAAGTATGCATGAACATCTATTCCTTAGGGGTTCATTCATGACGTTCCTCTGCCCGACTTTTACGTCAATACTGGCATTCCTAGACACCTTCAAGGTATAAATATACCAGCACTTGCCCTGGAAAATTGCGGTTCCCGGAGTATTCAATCTAACCCAAACTACGCGGTTCGCCATGGCAAGTTCGGAAGGAGATCGAGTTCCAGCCTGATGCACTGACCTGACGCTGCCATGCTCCTCGCAGAGAATCCAGCTCCAGTGCTCTCTGACTTCCCTTGCTGGGGGTTAGACTATTGAGTCCAGAAAAGAGATTCCAACCTCTCCCATTCTCAGGTATGGAGCTGACTTGAACTTAGAGAAACTGTTAGAAAGGTACAGGGCATCCATAAGAAGGATAACACGGACCAGTTAAGGGTAGTAGGACGTGAAGTTTAATGCACGTCTGTACACAGTCAAGTCAGGCCAATGAATGCCGTTACAACTCCCCCGAGCACGATCCCAACCTCCACCATGTATTTGAAGCTAAACATTCCTTCGCCTATCACGAGTCAGTCACGAGCTGGAACACATAACTCCGCTCGTGACTCCTCATGACAACATCTACATTCCCAACACACCTTCCCCCCTTAAAAACAATGTAACAACATACATGAAAATAATGTTTTCACTAAATCTTAAAATAACATACAAAACTAATTCATGACAAAATCCTTGTACCTAGCAGGAAGGCGATGAGTGCGCCCAGTCCTTGAATTATCAGAAACATCACAAGGAAGAGATAAATCCTCACAATCATTGTTATGCCCCACATCCAAAAATACATTACTAGTGTGATCTTCTTGATAAGTGGTAACACCTTTAAACAAAGAAACTCTGTTTAAATTCCAGACAGAACCACCGTCGACCCTGACCGCATTCCTAAATGTTTCAATTACTTTCCTCGGACATGACCAAGTTGACAAACCTTTACTTACACCTTCTTTTTTTTTTATACGGACCAAATCCCCTACCTTGATCATCTGTTTAGTTACCGAGCCCAATTTCTTTTGCATAGCACCTTTCATTTTATTTTTGTATGATTTTACTCTTTGTTGCACTGCTTCATAGTCCACATTAAAAAAATCATTGAACCCATTTAAGTTTTTCTTCATCCACCAAGGAATCAACTTAGTGCTAGGTTTACGCCCTCTTAAAAGTTCAAAAGGACTGACCAAGGTAACAGAATTTGGAGAAGTTCTGTATGCTAACAACATGGATTGCAAAGCATTCCGCCAATTCAACCCACCCTTAACAGACAATTGAACAGCCTCTTTAATCACACGATTGAATCTTTCCACCTGACCATTCGCTTCAGGATGGAAAACAGCAATTCTGTTGTGAGTAATTCCACACTTACCAAAAAAACCTTCCATTTCCTTGCTAACAAATGGTGGTCCGTTGTCCGTTACAATTTCCTGAGGAATGCCTTCCCTACAAAAGACTTCATCTAAAAATTCAATAACACTCTGAGAAGTGACTTCTTTTACCATCTTAACTTCAGGCCATTTGGAATAGTAATCAATAAGTACTATACCAAAAGTTTCATGTTTAGGTAAAATATTGAAAGGACCAATAATATCTAACCCAAGTTTACACCAAGGACCACATGGAAATTCTACAGGATGGGGTTCTGGACGTAGAGCCACGGCAGACTTGTCACTATTGGAACAATGCACACATGAACGTACAAAATGCTCAACTGATACGTCAATGCCTGGCCACCAAAAGGATTCTTTGACACGTCTCCTGGTAAATGAAATCCCTAAGTGTCCTTCATGAGCAATTTCAATGATTGTATTCCTAAGAGAAATAGGAGGAATAACCTTGTCACCCCTTAAAACCAAACCATTTTCCACAGCAAGTTCTTCTTGAACCTTTGAAAAACCCATCATATCTCCAGATAACTTCCTCTGTTCAGGCCAACCTTGAAGCAAAAACTTTTTGACTTTAATCAACTCAGTGTCCTTTTCCATTACTAGCAACCAAATATTTTCTTGCAAACCATCATGTTTACCAAAAACTAAATTAACGTCACCCACAGTAAAAGCTACTTCACAATCATCATCCTTAAATTCGTCAGCAAATTCAATAGGAGAAACTAACCTAGACATGCAATCAGCATGTACATTAACTTTGCCTTGGACATATTCCACTTGAAATTGGAAAGACTGCAATCTCGAAGCAAGTCTTTCAAGACGTGCGGACATGGTACGTCCACCACCAGGTGCCATTAAGTACACTAAAGGCTTATGATCAGTTTTAATGAAAAATTTAGTACCCCACAAAAAGGTTCTAAAGTGCTCAGCACCCAAAACACAAGCTAATAGCTCCCTCTCTATAACTGAGTAATGTTTTTCAGCATCTCTCAATGCTCTTGAGGCATATGCCACAATCCACTCTTTACCATTGTCTCTCTGTAAGAGAGCACCACCTAACCCAGTACTACTAGCATCCACCATGACAATGCATTGTTTACCACACACAAAAGGTTTAAGACATGGGGCCTTTACTACAAATTCCTTTAAATCTTGAAATGCCTTCGACATATCTATGGTCCAATTAAATTTTGCATTTTTATTTAATAAACATCTAAAAGGATCCACTTTAGAAGCAAAATTTGGTATGAATTTAGCGTAAAACTCAATGAGACCCAAGAAAGCCACAAGTTGTTCTTTGGAGATAGGTGTAGGAGCATTTATAATACTTTCAATATGACTTCTCTTAGGTTTGATCCCATTTCCACTAATAGTATGTCCTAAATACTCTACCTCTTTTTCCTTGATTTTACATTTATCAAGACGAAGTGTAAGACATTTTTGGGCTAAAGCAGCGATTACACTCACTAAATTTGAATCATGTTCCTCATTGTTTTTACCATAGACAAGAATATCGTCTTGAAACGCTATTGCTCCATCCAGTCCCTCCAAAGTATCCCTCATGAGTCTTTGAAACACTGAAGCAGCACTAGCAAGACCAAAAGGCATGCAGCAGTACCTGTAAAGCCCTTCAGGTGTGATGAATGCAGTAATATTCTTTGATTCTTCAGATAACACCACTTGGTGATAGGCACTAGCCAAATCAATACAGGAAAATACTTGAGCACCAGCTAACGTGGAAACCATCTCATGAAGATTGGGTAGAGGATGAGAATCCACCCATATCGCATTATATACACTGCGAAGGTCCACACATAACCTAAGCTCACCTGAAGACTTAACCAAAATCACAATGGGAGAAACCCAAGGTGATGACTCAATAGGCTCAATGATGTTCTTACTACATAAATCCTTGAGCATATCTTTCAATTTGCCCCTGTAAGTAAGAGGAACATTCCTCATTTTGTGTCGCACAGGAACTGCATTGTCGTGTAACTTGATGACATGTTCAAACCCTTTGTATTTTCCTAGCTGTCCACTAAAAACCTCAGGAAAAGATTCTCTCAACCTATTAACTAATTGAGGATCTTGATTGTGGGAAACGATGCAAGGGTCTACAACATAAACAGGAGGATTAGCTCTAGGATCAATTTTAATTCCTAATTGGCATTGGTGGGGCCATCCTAAGAGAGCCAATCCTGACCTTGCTACATATATCTTCGCAAAAATATGTCGACCAGAAAATGTTAAATTCGTGCAGAAAAACCCAACAAGGTCAATTTTATGTCCTGTATACCCACCAGGAGAAACATCAAGTGGGAACAAGGTCTTCGTGGGCCAATTGTTACGAAAAATGTTTAACGCAATGATAGTGTACAAGCACAAGAATCCACGAAAAACTCTAAGTCGACATCACCTACGGTGATGAAACATGAAGGGAATTTAGTGCCTTCACCCCCGTGACACATGTTAATAACAGTATTGACTTCATAGTCATTGTCATCACCTGGAATATCGTTGTCATCACAAATATAATTAACTTTTCTAGGAATTGACTTACAATTTCCCAAAATGGCCCTTCTTATTGCATTTTGTACAAACTCTTCCTATTGCAGGACAATTCTTAAAGTCAGCTAAATGGCTGTCACTTCCACATCTGTAACACAGTAATGGGAAATTATTTTTCTCGCATTTTTTACTTTTGGCTTTACCATCAACCTTTAACGACTTGTCAGACTTTTGTGGAAACTGTTTCCTTTGTTTGTCAGAATCTTTAGAAACATTAAAAACATCATTTTTATCATTCCCTCTAATTTCCTTTACGAACTTTTCTGAATGTTCAATTGACTTCGCAATGTCAATAGCATTATTTAATGACATGTCTGAAGTGGTCCAAAGACGCTCTTGAACTTTCTTATTGCTGATCGCGTAGGACTTGTTCATAACAAAAATGCTGAAAATCGCATGTGATAGCTAAAGATCTGAGAGCCGATACAAAATCTTCAATGGGTTCATCATCTTTTTGCTTTCGTGAATAAAATATAAATCTTTCCATAACAATGTTTTTTTTTTTCCCGTATCGTAAGTTAAGTTGTGAAGATGCATAGTCATAAACATTAATGTTGCCAGGATTAATCAAAGCAGGTAGACTTTTGAATTCTTTCAACGCAATCCCACCTAAACAATGTTTCAAAAGTGAGAGTTTCCTCTCTGGTTCACACTCTTCCCCCTCTAACACCTCTACATACGCTAAAAAAACAGGTTCCCATATTTCCCAAGACATGGGAGGATCACCAGGGGAGGCTAGAAATGATGGGGGAGGAACAATGCCAGACATAATGAAAGCAGTAAAGGCAGAAACACAATATAGGCGTTAAGAACAACTCAGTTAATAATTGAACATATTGTGGTCATGCAAATAAGTGTGAAAATAGTGTGAATGACACACGGTGTGTGTGTCACCGAGGAAGTAAAAGTTACCAAAATGCTGTTCCCGTGTGAGAACACCGGTGAAAATCCTTGTTATAAGCACTTTGAAACGCTTCCTGAAAAAAACACGCAACGTTAGCGCGCGTCGATGTCACCGAGGAAACAAAGTTGAGAAACGCTTCCTGTATGACGCGATGCGCAATGTAAGCGCGCGTCCTTGTTGCCAGGAAACACACTTTTTAAACGTAATCGGTGCAGAACGCTCACGTCAGCGTGTGATCTGCGTGCGCCTCCAACACGATGATGTCTGCCCCTCCAGGATTCCAATCCGTGGCGATGGTAGCTTGTCGGCGGAATCCTTGGCAAACAGCAAAAACAAGTAAGGGTATTCCTTTGCGACTTCCTTTCAGAGTCCTTTGGTCCCTTGTGAAAAGTAATGAAGGATCTTTTCCCAAAGATCGTATCTTTGACGAAGTGAAAAAAAAAACAAATTAGAAAAATCCGGATTAAACTTATTTATAGTTCCGCATCCCGCTCGTCGCCAGTGTTACAAAGGTACAGGGCATCCATAAGAAGGATAACACAGACTAGTTAAGGGTAGTAGGACGTGAAGTTTAATGCACGTCTGTACACAGTCAAGTCAGGCCAATGAATGCCGTTACAACTCCCCCGAGCACGATCCCAACCTCCACCATGTATTTGAAGCTAAACATTCCTTCGCCTATCACGAGTCATTCATGAGCTGGAACACATAACTCCGCTCGTGACTCCTCATGACAACATCTACATTCCCAACAGAAACTTTTGGCAACTCTTGGCTAAACTAAAATATAGCTAGCTATACTTTAGAAACAGCACCTACTTCAAACCTCGTACTGCACTTAGGTTAGGTACACTGGGGTAGAACAATTTAGAAGCATCAGATGAGTATCACATTTTAGCATTATGTTATTTATGTATGTATTTTGATTAATATATGTCATAGCTACAAACCATGCTATTGCAGTATTATGTTATCTTACTGCTAACCTCGTACATTTTGTACCTCGCAGTCTGTCTTACGATTGTAGCAAATCATATCTCTTGCATGAGAAATAAGGTTGTTCTATAAACCCTTTTATTGAAACGCCTGTCTATCTATTTCTGTGCAACTCTGTAGAAACGAAGCATGCACGATTGACTGAGTGAAACTGTTATCTATTGTTTCCACGATTCTGAGATTGTTCTGATTCTAAATGGAAACAAAGTTGTCATGTTTATGCGGTTGTCAGAGACTAATCCCTTCTTTTATATTCGAGAAGTTTCTAGTGACCTCTGAGTTAGCTGGCACACGCAAGTAATTAAGTTTAATATACTCGATAGAGACATACTGACCTTAGTCCTATGTCAAATCTATAGTGTATGGTATTCAAATGTGCAGAGCCTATCAGGGATATAGGAACTACACTACACTACCTCAATCTGACCCTGTTCAGGATTAGTTATGTCTGTTTTTTCTTCTGTATCCTGAACTTGCGTTTCTATGCCTATCCGGTCCTGCTCAGGTCTTTTTACCTCTTTACCTTCTTCTGCCTGAAAGTTTTCTCTAAATCCTAGCTGTCCCTCCTCAGATTCAGGAATGGGGCTTTGGGTTTCTTCTGTCTGAGTATATTGTTCTCTCCTGAACTGTTCCTGCTCAGGCTCCCTAACAGTCGTTTCCCTACTTTCCTGAGCGAGTTCTTCTATTCCTGTCTGGTCCTCACTCTTTTTCTGTCTAACTGTGTTTGACTCCTAGTTCTTATAAGTACTTCAGATATGTACACCACTGGGATCCAGTTGTCCTGGTAAGTGCTCGGTTGTTCTTGGGCAGCTACCTCAGGATCTTCTATAGGAAGTTCTTCAGCTGCACAACCTTTAGCACCATCAATTTCTTGTTTCAATTGAAACTCTTCTTCTTCAGGAGCTGGTACCCTTTTGGTATGACTCACATGGATCCAATTAGGCAATCCTGCGCACTTTACAGCTGTTGAAGTAGTCAATATAACTTGATGTGGTTTGTCCCACCTTGGTGCTAGGTACGATTCTCGAGTGTGATTTTTCACAACTACCCAGTCAACGGGATTCAGATCATGCGATTGGCTCAGCTGTCTGTTGAAAGCGTCTTCCCCAACCTGATGAGAGATAGAACGCACTCTGTCAGCCAAATCTTTGCAATACTCCAAAACCAAGTTATCAGTTATATTCAACAGCATGTGTCCTGGTACATATGCTTGTCTCATTACTCTTCCCATGAGTATTTCATGAGGACTCAATCCAGTATTTTTGTCTGGAATACTTCTGAGCCCCATCAGAACAAGAGGCAAAGTATCAGGTTGAAAGAGCCTAAACCTATGCTTTCTTTCCTAATGGAAACCCTGCCTTTGCTTCAGAAATAAAGAACTGCATTTGAAAGGTGACACACACATTTCTGTGCCACAGAGTGAAAACATGAGCTCTTGAAATTCACAGACTTCAGCCAGACACTTTAATATAGCAATTTATGTAACCCATGTGCAAGTAATTCATAGTTTGATTTAAATGTGTTTAGTTAGATGTTGTTCTCACTATGAAAATGTGATTCTAACTTGTGAAAACTGTTAAATGTGCATTAGTAGAAAATAACTTGCATTTGAATTAGCCCAACTTTTTATAATGTAGAAAACAGAACCAGCTCGTGATTCAGCTTGGTCTGTTAGTTTCTGTCGACCTTAAAGATAAGCAAAGGAATGTTTTTCTCTCCGTGCGAAGAGAACAGTGGCATGATTTACAGCAGCTGTGACCTTGGTCTGAGCTTTATCTCTGTAGTTGCTGGAAATGTTGAACATAGCCTCATTTAATTCTTTGCTTTAGTGAGAACAGAAAATCACGTATTTCAAAAGTGCATTACCAAGTTTAATATTTCTTGCTTAGTTAAAAAAAAGGTTCTTTTGCCTTTCATGTTATGTGTGTAGTTGGAAATAAAATGTCTCTTTTAAAAGGAAGGTTAGGAGATGAAATTGTATTAAATAAGATGCAGAATGTACCGTGGGAAGGATCTTTGCCTGTCTGGGAGATGATGTATGAAATCTGCAGATGGGTGGAGGCATCCTTTTGGAGAATGCTGGATTACATTACGCCACATGCTTTGTAACATTATTATTTGATAAACGCGTTCCTAGTTAGGAGTTTGAGAGAGCAGAGGGGGAGAGCGAAGAAGAGGAGACAGGACGCCTTCCAGAACTTAGGCAGGAAGACTTTCAGAGCCCTTCATAAGAGACAGACAGACAGAGATTTAGAGACGCAAAGCTGCAGAAGAGTTTCAGACTCCGACGTGGAAATGAAGGAGAGGGCAGAAGTGATTTATAGATGCAGTGTAGGAGAGGGCAGACCTTTGATGGAGAGCAGAACGTAGGCAGATTAGATGTAGGTTTAGTTCCATTCTGATTTCTGCTTTGACTCATTGGCTTTGCCAAGGCTTATTTGCTCTATTCTTTGTTTCCCTTCACGGGAGATTCTGCAATTATTAATTATTGATTGGCTTATGCTAACTCACTCTTGCTTCTGGAACTTTTCAGGAGTTCTGACTGACATCTTTTGAGCCCCATTGTCTTAGAATAGGGATTATTTCCTTTATGGAACGTTCAGTTTGCAAATTATGATGCTTTGTGCTAACCTAATTTTTCTGTTATCAATTCTGTAACCTGATTGATACCGGACTATTGAATGAATAGTCAGAGATTCTTAAATTTAGATTGGAAAATAAATCTCTTTAAATCTGCTCATAACTCTCATTATTGGCTAAAATGTTGATTTGCATTTTATGAATTGCTCATGTTTATGTAGAAGCTCCCTGGTCATAAACGGTGGCAAAGATCCATTGACCTTTAGCGGCAATCAGGGAAACGGTAATCAGAGGTAATCGTGTCACATTTCCTAGATTTACCAAAGCGAGATTACCGTGGGATTACCGCTGCAACATGATGGTAGCAGAGGTAAGGTTAAACACCTTGACCAGAAGGAGCAGAGTTTAGGTTAATGCGCTGGAAGGAGCTACAAAAAAATTGCCCAAGTTAGAATAAGGCCCAAGCCCCAAAAAGTCCTGATTCCAATGCCCAGAACTTGAAGATTGGCAAAGCGGTATTAGAAGGCGGTCCAAGAAGGCGGTTACTGAAGAAGGTGTGAGTATTAATAGGGAGCAGCGCATTTGCGGTATTTTCTGATTGCAGTAAATTTTGATTGCGGTAATTGCATATTGCGGTAATTGCATTTGATTAGCTCATGGTATGCAGTAATGGCATATGTGGTAATTGCATTGGAATAGATTGTGGTATGCGGTAATTTCAGTTGTGGTAATTCCAGTTGCGGTTGTGGTAATTGCATGGAGTGTGTTAGATTGCGGTGTTGTTTTGATGGTGTGATGTCTTGCGGAGTTGGAGTGAGTGTTGAGTGATTGTGAGATCAGCTGTGAGCGCGTGCAGCCCGGGAAAATCTTAGGCTCGATAAGTATTCAAGTGGGGTGGATGCACACACCTTTCCGAGTCTTGACTTGATTGTGCCATTCAATTGTTCTACCACCCCAGAAGCCTCTGGATGGTAGGCGCAGTGCAATTTTTGTTCGACTTTGAATGCTTCACAAATTAGTCGAATTATTTCATTATTAAAATGAGATCCTCTATCTGATTCAATCGTTACTGGAAAACCAAATCTAGGGATGAGTTCTCTCAATAAAAGTTTGGCCACTGTCAAGCTGTCATTTCTTCGGGTCGGGTATGCTTTCACCCACTTTGAAAATAAACAAACTATGACAAGTACATATTTTAGCCCTCGACAAGCAGGCCGTTTAATGAAATCTAATTGAAGTCTTACAAAAGGACCCTCTGCCTTTCCAATCTTTCCCATATAGACCACAATTTTCCTGCCAGGGTTCATTTGTTGACATATTCAACATCTTTGGCAAAGGCTCTCTGCTCCATTTCTAAATTTTGCGTTAAACCAATCTTGTCTGAAAAGTCGAATCATTGAATCTCTGCCCACATGTGTGTCCATGGTACATTCTAGCCATTGGAGCAAGCATACTGTCTGGCATGACTGGTCTGCCATCATAACAAACCCACACACCATCTTCTGCCCTTCTTTGGCATCTTATTTTCACCCACTCTTCCTTTTCTCTCATGTTTACTGCATCCTGCAGATCTTTCACCTCCTCCCAGGTTCTCACTCCTGCCAGTAGTATAAGTTGGCAGCTGATTCTACAAGTTTCGATTGGCTTGTTTAAGGCAATTTTATGCCTTGCACAGTGTTGGGCCACCTGGTCAGCATATCGGTTACCGGCTGTCACATAGTCATCTCCTGATTGGTGAGCAGCACACTTAATCACGGCCAACTCTTTTGGTAATTGAATTGCCTCAAGTAATTCTTTCACAAAAATTCCATTTTTAATGGGGGTCCCTGAGGAAGTCAGGAAATCCCTCTGCATCCATAGTTGGCCAAAATCATGCACAACCCCATAACCATATTGACTATCAGTGAATATGGTTACTCTCCAATTTTTCCCAATGTTGCGCTTTTATAAAAGCGATCAATTCAGCTACTTGTGCAGATCTGACCTCTGGTAATAGGGTGCTTCAACTATTCCAGTTAATGTACATACAGCGTAAGCAGCACTCAATCCTCCCTCATCGTGTCGCATGCATGAGCCGTCTACAAACAGCTCATGCTCTGCGTTTTTCAAGGGTTCCTCTTCTATGTCAGGACGTGGTTTGGTGCTAAGTTCAATCACATCAAGACATTCATTCTCAACCTTATCTTTAACTTCTTCTTCGTAGGGATCAGGTAGTAAAGTGGCTGGATTAAGAACAGTACACCTCGCTATTGTCACGTTTTCAGCCCCCAGAATTATTCTTTCATATTTTGTCAGCCTACCTGGAGTAAGGTACTGTGTTCGGGTTCTGGTCAGTAAACTCACTACTGCATGAGGAACGTACACCTTGACAGGGTGTCCCATCACAATTGACTCACTCTGTTCTATGCTTACACAAATTGCAGCAACAGCTTTCAGGCAACCTGGTAATGCACAGGCCACAGGATCCAAGGTAGCAGAAAGGTATGCCACTGGCCTTCTCATTAATCCATGTCTCTGTGTCAGAACTGAAAGTGCACAATTACCACGCTCATAGCAGAATAATGCAAATTCTTTTGAATAGTCTGGCATGCCTAAAGCAGGTGCTTCACACAAACACTCCCGCAACTTTCTAAAAGATCCTATACTTTCCTCATCCCATTCTAGAGAATCTTTCGCTCTCTTTCTGGTCATTTATATCAGGGGTTTGGCTAGTAAAGCAAACCCTACAATCCACTGCCTACAATACCCTACAACTCCAAGGAACATTCTTATTTCTTTTTGGGTTTGTGGTAACTGCATTTGTCTTATTATTCTGATTCTTTCAGAGGTCACTCTTCCAATTCCTCTTTCTATTTGATGTCCTAAGTATTCGGCTTAGTTCTTACAAAACTGAAGTTTTTCGGGGGACACTTTATGTCCACCTTTTGCTAAATGATTTAACAATGCAACTGAATCAGTAACACAGTCATCTCGTGTGTTTGACGCCACCAATAGGTCGTCAATATACTGCACCAGGACTGACTCTCTGGGCAATACAAGAGATTCAAGGCTTCTTTTAATTCAGTGTACCCTTGAGGCACACGATTCCACACATAAACATGTTCTTCAAATTTGAACGAGAATAAAAACTTGCTATCTGAATGTAATGGCATGGAAAAGAATGCATGACATAAATCGATTACTGTGAACCATCCTGCTTTCCATGGTTTCTGATAAAGAATCACAGCATGGTACAACAATCTTATTAATTTTCCTAAGATCTTGAACCACCCTCTATTTTCCGTTAGGTTTCTTAATGCCAATTATAGGTGCTACTCATTATTTCTTTCAAGATGCCTTGTTCGACCAATCGCTCAATCTCTGCTGCAACACCTGCTTTTACTTCTGAGCTCATTTTGTATTGTCCGGTATTCAGATAAACAGCACCTTCTTTCACTGTCACTTCTACGGGATCTACATTTGCCATTAATCCTATTTCTTTTACAGTAAAATCCCATATTTCTGCATTTACAGTCAGTCAGTTTGACTTCGGCATGTAATTCATTCTGTGTTATCATCGAATATAATTCATTTACTTCTGTTCCCTGTTTAGCTAACATGAACTTGTAAACTCCATCTTCATCTGGGGTTTGTATTGCAACACCATCTGGTGTACAAAATATGGTGCAATTCATTTTGCACAGTAAGTCCCTTCCAAGCAAATTTACAGGGCTTGAGTCACAGACTACAAATGTATGCATTTCTTTAAAATTTCCAATTCACACCTCCATTCGTTCTGTGATCGGGGTTCTAATCCATTTATATGAAACACCTACAACTTGGATGTCTTCACCGAGAGGGGCAGGTTAAGAATGTCTGCTGTTCTTACAGTAGACCTGGTAGCACCAGTATCCAACAAGAAAGTGATACCATTTCCTTCCACTTTACCTTCCACGTATGGACCTGACTGATCTACCGGTAGGAATGCGCCAAGTACGTACTCCCCTTCCTCCCCCCTCAGGCACCGTCATTCCTGATCCTAATCAATTAGTGGATCCTGCAAAAGAATTTTTTTTTACCACTTCCTTCTGGAAATCCGGCTTCCACACTGTACTTGGCTTGACTCACAAAATTTGACTTAGGGGCAGGTGGCAATTGACTCTGGAGATCTATACCCTGTTGCTGAGGACTCATTAACACCTCATTCTGCGTCTGTGGATTTAAATTTTGATTCGGGCCATTATTAACTTGTATAGCTCGTTCTTCCAATGCCCCAACTTCCTGCACCCGTGACAGGGACATTTTTTCTTTGCCTCTTCCCGATTCAATTTCCCCTCCCCCCCCCCCCCCCGAGGCTTTCCCCCCATTATTGTCACCTTGACCTTGTGCTCTTCCTTGATTTTCTGACTGTTTATTTAATTGGAGCTCTTGCTGTTCAGCTAATTTTACTTGAGCCCACATTACTTTTTCTTCTAAGGCTTTTCGTTTGTGTCCCCACAATATTTAGCATATTTTAAAATTTCGTCAATGGGCTTTGATTGCCAACACAACATGTGCTGCTTAATCATTTGAGATATATCCAATCTCAGCCCAGACACAAATCGGTACACAAAATAAGTAATGTCTTTGTTTTCTAAGCTTTCAAACCCACTATACTGTTTGAACACCTGTAAAAGACGTTCATAGTAGGTAGGCATGCACAGACTCATTTTTCTCTTGGATTGTCCTGTCTATTTTTACTCAATCAGTTTCTTTCGGGGGAATTTTACTCTTCAGAAAAGTGATCACCTGGTGATATTTTTTCATTACATCTTCTGACGCGGCTCCTGTCTTTGAATCGCTTAGATACTCCTCACTAGGCCAATCTACAGTAATTTTACACTCTGTCCACAAATCTGCAGGTACCACTATGTCAAACAGACCATCCAAATCTTTTAATAAAACCTTTGAAAGTTTCACTAACCTCTCAACTTGTCTGTACCACTCCACTGGTTTCTCTCTCAATTTTGGAAAATTATTTGTAAATGGCAAAATATCCTCTCTATTCCATGGCACATGTACGTACCCCCCTCCGGGTACTTCTCTCATTGATACAACCTTTCAGCTTTTTCTGTTTCTCTCATGGGATATTCAGATGTCGTTCGATTTACCTGTGCTTCTTACTTTTTCTTTGGCCATCTAACTTTCCATCTTTGAAGATCTCCCCACGTTTGCAACAGAAATACCAATTCCCTGATCTGCAACTTGCTTCCAGACACATTCTTGTTTTCCAAATCCTGATCAGAAAATTTTGCTCTATATGGTTTCTGCAACACCTTTGATTTCCCTATGTCAATTCCCATTTCCGATGCCAAATTCATCAGTTTTTCATGGAATACTTTTGTATTTCGTGTAATGCTTCTAGAAATAAACCGTAATTCTTCCTCATTGTATGTGTTTAATCTGTCTAGACCCACATTTCCAGCAGCCATTTCTTCCAATTCTACTCTCAATTTGAAAATGTCCTATAATTTTGGCTGTGACTTTGGTTTCTCTATTTCTTGAGACCATCTCTCTATATCTTATGGGGTTACTATTGTGGCACTTCTAGTTCCTGATGAGGTTTCTAGTCTAACTTCCTTTGAACAAATGGGCAAATTTCTCTTCGGGGTTTCCATCATCGGCTCTCTTATAGGCAAATCCATCAATGATATTACTGATTCACATTCACTTGCTTGATCATCTATTATTATTTTTTCTTTTCTAGGTTCTATGCTTGGGGTAGGCATTACAGGAACTTTGGGGCAGCTTGATTTTTCTCTATACAATGGAACTACCGGACCTATTGTCACTGGTATGGTCAATGCTTCCGGATGTACGTTTATCTGAGCTATTCTCTGAATCAATTCATCTCTATTTTTATCTATTGCTTCCCTTTCCTTTTCTTGAATTACCCTGTCTGTGGTGTCATGTACTATCTGCAGAACTAAAGGTGTTCCTATAATTGAAGCACTAGGGGTCATTCTATTGAATCCATCATTATAATGTGGAGGACTTTATCAATATGTCTTCTAGGTATCCCTCTTCTGTTTCTCCACTACCTAACATGGTTAAGTGCTTGGTTTTCTCTGTACATTTGCCTCCTGTCTGGTCTTCTGATGTTAACACAGGATATAAACCTTCTGCCACCATGGTCTGTCTCCATTATTTCATTTGACTATTTCTAGTCTCTCAGGGAAATTTTGGGTAATATTTGCTTAAGGTCTTGTTACTCCAAGGTCTATCACGTTCAAAGGCTTCCATTTCCCCATTCTTCAAAAGCCTCATATTGAGTCAATCTAGGTCTGGGTTCTAATCCATTCATCTGTGTCCTTAAATTGTACAGTATTCTACCATTAAAGCTTCCGTATTCAGGAAATGCTAATATTCCATCATCTTTTGTGCATTCTACCCAATTCTCTAACCATACACAGGTATGATAGCCTCTCTCCACCATCATGTATGATGCAGGCGTATTTGGAGGAGGAATGAGAATCCCCTCTACTCTTAATGGGTTTGTCCTTTTAGAAGTGTGGCTCAATGATTAGAGCGGCAGACCCTGATGCAGAGGTCTAGCCCGGGACCAGGGTTCAATTCCCCGCTTCGGCGGGTATTGGGCTCAAAAATTCCACGGACCTGATAATTCTCGCCTCGGTGCCATTCCAATCATGGAGTCCCACTCTGCAACTCTGGGCAATAGCTTGCTTAATCTCCACAACGGCCCCCACAACGCTAAGGATGCCTGGCCTCCACCTTGGGGGTGCCCAGGAGTGGACGCCTCACAGGGAAAGCCAGGATGGGTTCCACAGCGGTATTCGTACGAGCGCCTTGAGACCCTTGCGGGTGAGTAGTGCGCTATACAAGTATCAATTTTTTTTTACCTTTTGTATGAATAAAATGTTTCTCTTTTTTCTCCGTACATTGCGTGCTTGTGCTTGTTAAGGTACTGCTCGTAAGCAAATCCTATAAATCTTCTATTTGGTCGGTCCCTGTTAATGTTGGATCGTACATGCAAACTCCACTATCTATTATTATTCTTGGTATTTCTATTTTGTCAATCAATCAGACGCTGGCTTTAATTCTAAAATCCTCCAATACCAGCGCATTTACTAGTCTGAGAACCAATCAACTTCTACTCTGCTCGCTCGCTCAGCCAGTGCTTGCGCGGCTTTTGTGACATCAGTGTCACTCCTTACTACTGACCCCTCCTTTATAATTTCACATCAACTACATGCCCGCTATTTCAACCAATCCCAGTGCGGCTCTCAGTGACGTCAGTGCAACACCCTCAACTGTCCCCTCCTTTACAAGGTAATGCGAAAAATTATTTTCTCACAAATTTCACACACATTTTATTAATTAAATAACGTATAACCGTTCGCTATTGTGTCTGACCCACTAATTCACAGAATTTCACGAAATCTTTTGCTGCGAGTAAAACCCTTCCACTTACTCTTCACACACTACGAGTGAAACTTTTCCGCTTACTGTTCACACAAGCATCAGAGAACCTGCTACTCCTTCAGTATTACCCTTTCTAGGTGATATAATACCAAACTTTCACCAGCGAACTCCTCTCTACCAATTATTCTCACTAACATACAATACATTTTCCCTAATTTAGTGCTTCCAGTCCTGCATAACTTTCAGCACTTTCTCGATCCAGACCAATAACCTCACTGCAGTGTGGCTCCCATTTACCACCCGCTATTCAATATTACTGGGAATTTCCAGACAACATAAAACAATATATAACGGGTTTTGGTTAAACATAAACAATAATTCAAAATTTCAAATTCAATCCTTACCTAACTAACTATACTAACCTTCCTCTGCTACCAAGTAAAACTGATGTAGTGGAGTCCACCAGCTCTACACATTCATACACACAACACTCACTTGGGCCCATATACATTCATACACTCAATGAGCTGGTAAATATCCGCTATATTTTTACCCTAGGAAACCTTTACACCAGTATTCTTACCATTCCTGTCTCCTGAGTAAATGCACATTAGAAAGATCTAGTAGTAGATTAGAATAAGGAGGAAATACAATAATACATTTAACTTTTATTTAAAGAACCACAGACTCAGAAGGAGTTTTAAAAGTTTATCTGAATTAATAATTTTGTGAGTCAAATCAGAATACACATGATATGCTAGAATTCTCAATCAGGAAAAATAGTACAGTTAGCTTATAATCAGATGCATCAATTAAAATCTTGCATTGACAGTACCTGAAGAGAGAAAGAATAGAGAGCAGGTACAGAGCATTAACCCTACAGTTATTTTTTACCAAGAATGGTGTGAGGACCCCGACATTGAGTGTCAAGGATTCAGGACCGGGAAGGTAACCTCTTCTAGTGTCACTCCAGCGTTACACCCCTCTCTGGTGCTACTCTCTCTGGCTCGGGCTCGTCCGGACCCCTTCCTAGATGTGCCTCCTTGGTTGTTCCGCAAATTTCCCTAGTGTTGGATTCTTCAGTCAGATTGCAGCAAAATCGGGCAGCATCTCAGCATAGCATCAGCATCAAGTGTGACTAACTAACTAGAACTTACCTCTGTTATACCAATTCAAATGTATGATCCACCCCCAAATGTTTCAATTCCATGTTCACCCGCAATTTGATTGGGCCAAACAGTGGGATGAGGACATCACACCAAACTAAGTGTAATATTTTTCTTTAGTCTATTGTCTAGCTCCCCGCCCCTTAATTTTAATACCCACAAGCTTTATTCCCACAAGCATTTCATATGTGGATCGATATGTCTGTAATACAATGTTATGTTCTTCTTCCCCTCATAGGGTCAAGAGTTGGTCTTCCCATGTCCTTGCTGTGCTTAAGGTTTATCAGTCAGTCAATAACTTCATTTGTTTCAGGACAAGCAGACGTTGTGCATGCGTAGAAGCCACAAGGAAACAGAGACGTGGTCACCCTCCAAGGCCCAAATATGAACTATTAATAAAGTCAAAGAAGAACACGTTCGAATACAAACTTAGATGAATTCACTGTATACCACTTATTTCTACTCTAACCCCATTTACTTAATAAATCTTTTGCATTAATAGTTTAGGAAAACTTGCATAGGTTAGTTTTAGTTAAGCATGTGCTTTAGTGCGAAGGTTTCGAGCAGCCATATTAAAAGCTATTGTGCAGCTGCAAAGTTTTCCCCCCAAGCGACAGAAGACGTCATACTACGTAGATGTAGTAGACGCATGCGCTGAAGAATTCCCGCGTTTTGGCGGCCATTTTAGGACACTAGGGTTACTGGTTAGTAGAATACATAGAAAAGCTTCCCCTGGATACAAATGTAAAATGTGGTGCAGAATTAGTATTCACAAACAGGTTGATTACAATGTTAAAGGTTATTCGAGAGGTTTGCATACGAGCAAGTTTCTTTTTATAAAAAACCTTGCTCCCTCAAAAGGACGTTAAGGTCTAAAAGTGGTGTGGCCTAATTAACACAATTTAGAAGCCTCTGCAGTAGGCGTATTCTATGTAAGTAAAGGCATACACTTAAGTCTCCAATTGAATATTAAGTTTGAAAAAAATCCTTCTGGGTAGTCTGCAGTCTTGTCGCTCAATGGCTGGTGATTCCTGCCTAGAGAGCATTCCCATAGTCCAGTCTGCTGGCAAGGTCAATGAAGAAATGAATGAAGACCACAGTTGAAGTAGGTGAAGTGTTTTATTTCAAAGAGTCCTCCCACGGAGCAGCCGCTCCAATCACCAGCAACATTCTAATGCACTCTTCACGTTAACAGTCCAATATCAAGGAGAGCGCAAGGCGAAGGAGGAAGGGGGGATGGAGGGGAAATGGAATATACCAAAAGGGTAATTATAACATATCTCCTTTTCATACAATAAAGAGAGGAGAAAGTGCAAAATATATACAGAATCAAGGTACAGGAAACAATACAGATAAAGAGAACAATATCAACCTATATTGTAATCTGATTGCCAAACTGGAGGGCGACGGATTCTTGGATTACTGACAACCAGGAAATGTTTTGAGAGCATTCTCAGGAACACTCCTACCTGAGATGAGGATTTCAGAGTAGAAAACCAAGATATCCATGCTCCAAGTGTGTCCATTTGCCAGTACTACCACATTGTGTTTGACACATTCAATTCTTTCAGGTTTCTTTCAAGTTTCGAGAAGGATGTGAACTTATTAATACTGCGGGGTCTTTTGATCACAACCCATTGCTCAAATTTACAGTCCCGCTTGACTGCCCCCTATTTATTGTCATACCATTCCTTGTAATTGGTCTGGTGATGCTTTATCTTCTGACAGTATTGGGAGTAATGTGGTATGACCATAACATTTTCCTGATGGCCTTATCAATTTTCTCTCCAGAAGTTTAAGCCAACTGTATGGTTTATTTGATCAATCTGTTGGCCCTTTCCACAAGACCATTTGCTTTGGGGCAGTAAAAGGGAGTCCTTATGTGAATGATGGATAGAAGTTTTAGGAACTGCACCATTTCATGAGACACGAACTGCACGCCATTGTCAGTCACAATGACACTGGGAATCCCTTCTTTGGAGAATGGGATCATACAGGAATTCAATTAAATTGGCGGCGTTAATATTGTTTACAGATTTTGTGGTGATCCAGTGTGAATGATAATCTACCACTAAAAACATGTACTTATTGTATACATTATGCAAATATGTCCAGTCCCAACTTGTCCCATGGTTTATTAGAAACCTGTACAGGAAGGGGAGGAACCTTCCGGGTGATTTTTGTTTCATCACTGGCATTACAAGCTAGACAATCCTTTACTCTTTCCTCCACCATGGAGTCCATGCATGGGAACCAATATTCACTGTGGATTTTGTTCTTCGTCATGCTCCTCCCCAAATGACCCTTATGAACAATGCCGATAATACAGTCACGGATCTTGCAAAGGGGTACAATTTGTTCAGATTTAACAACCTTATTATCAATGATAAAGAGTTCATCCCTTACATTCCAGTATTGTTGGAGCTTGTTGGGCAATTCACTACATTTGTTAGGCCATCCTTTAGAAATCAATTCTTTGACAGCAACCAGGTTGTCCTCATTCTTATCAATTTGTATCCATTTTTTTTTGTAGATAGCAGGAATGTCAATAGACGAGATAGATTCATCGGATGATTCTCCCAAGGAAGCCATCTCCTCCACAGGTAGGCGAGACAGGCAATCAGCCACTTGGTTTCTTGTTCCTGGGACACAAACCATATTGAAATTGTACCCTTGCAAGCCCAAAACCTATTTAGAAATGCGAGGTGTGGTCTTGTCAATACTTTTAGTAGAAAACATTGAAACAAGGGGCTTGTGGTCAGTTTTCAAAATAAATGGGATACCCCACAAGTAAAAACTTGAAATGATGTATGGCCAGAAGCACACCAAGGCTTCCTTTTCGATAGTAGAGTAATTGTACTCTGCCTCTCGGAGAGTCCTAGAGGCAAAAGCAATTACCCTTTCCTTGCCTCCAGAAAAGAGGTGCACCAAGTCCTTTCATACTGGCATTAGTGGTCAGGATGGTTATTGCCCTAGTGTCAAACATACCTAAACAGGAAGCATTGACAATGGCTTCTTCTATAAGATTGCAATCAGTTTGACACTGTTCTGTCCACTCGAATGTGACCATTTTCTTGAGTAGATTCCTAAGGGAATGGACATGTTCTGCAAATTTTTTACAATTTTTGCCATATATTCTACAAGACCCCAAAATGACTTCAGTTCCATTTTGCTGGTAGGTGCAAATTTTACGGAATCAAGTAAACTAACTTTAGGTTTGATACCATCTTCCAAGATCATATGGCCCAGGTATTGCACTGACTTGACCCCAATTTAGCATTTGTCCCTTCTGATAGTAAGTCCTGCCTTTAGAAGTTTGTTAAGTACTACTTTAAGAGAATTGTTATGTTCTTCTTCAGAACTGTCGTAGATCAGGATATCGTCCTGGAAGCACAGAACTTTACTAGAATCCTGTAAGATCTGTTGCATCACCCTTTGGAACACAGCAGCTGCAGATGCTAAACCAAAAGGCATTCTGCAAAACTGGTATGCTCCAAAGGGTGTAATGAAGGTTATTAAAGCCTTAGAGTTAGGGTGCAGTGGCACTTGATGATAGGCGGACAAGAGGCCCAATAGACTAAAGTAGCACACAGCCTGCAAAACAATTAACATTTCATTAATGTTTGGTAAGGGGTTTCTATTGATCTAAATATTAGAGTTAAGAACATCCCCAATCACCTATCCGTAAAGCCTGCCCTTGCCACTCTTCACTGACTTCCCATTCATGAGAGAATCCAGTTTAAGGTGCTGTGCATTGCACACAAGGCACTGTCAGGCAAGGGACCGCCCATCATTCGTTCCATCATCCTGCCCTACTGTCCAAACAGGGCCTTGCGGTCAGATGATAAACATCTAGCGGCAGTTCCTAAAATCAAAGGATCACGAAGTGGAGGGCGTCTCTTCTCATAGAATGTTGCCAAACTATGGAACCGCCTCCCCCTCCAGATCCGTCTTAAGCCAAATTATTTGATCTTCGAAAACAAATTAAAACCTTTTTGTTTCCCTAAACACTGCTCGGAGTTTGTAACTGCGCTGCTATCAGTGCTGGGATGCCCTCGGGTAACCACGCGCTTTAGAAATGCTGATTCATTCATGTTTCTTAGATCAACACATAGGCGAATACTCTTTCCCCCTTCCTTAGAAGCAATAACAATGGGGTCAACCATTCTGAAAATCTAATTTTCTCAATCACTCTTGTTGCTTCCAACCTATCCAGCTCTTTTAAGAGTAAAGGTACTGGACAGGCTTTGTGCACCACATGTTTGGCTCAAGGCTTAAGTTTGATTTTGTGAATGAAGTATTTCAATAACCCCAGATCACTAGTGAAGACCTTGGAAAATTTGTCACGGATACTCATTCCTGTAATGGACCGGTCAACCAAATATACTAGCTCTTCTGCATTGGGGTCAAGTTTGATTCTCAAATCCCTCTGGTTTTTCCACCCCAGTAGGTTAGAACAGTGTTTTGAAATTGACACTTTTCCCAGCGTGGACCTGTCCTCAAAATTTATACGCAAGAGTAACATTCCGGACAACAGAATAGGGTCTTTATTATACCTTCCATGACTATCAGGGATTAACATATCAAATGTTTTTTTTTTTCAATTCTCCTCAAGTGTGGTTTCAATTATCAGAGTATACGAGGAGCAAGAGTCTGCAAAGACTTTGAAATTAACACCGTCTAAGGAAATTTCACACGTGGCATATGTGGTGTCAGAAGTCATAGTTGTGTTGGAAATTTGAAATACATACTTCTTACTTTCCTCAAGATTTTCGTCACTGACCATGTGTGTTACTTTGTTCCCTATATCCCTGCAAACTTTGGCAAAATGCCCTCTTTTATTACATTTCCTACAATTTACTCTTCTGGCAAGACACTTAGGGTGATTAGCCAAATGATTGGCATTGCCACATCTGAAGCATTTTAGAGTATAACCATTAGATTTTTGTTTGACATTACTTACGTCTCTACTTTTATCTTGTTCACTCTTATCCATCCATTCTTCTTTGCATGTGTGGGTTTAGATCCCACCCTCGTCGCCAAAATGAAGAAAAGAAGACCACAGTTGAAGTAGGTGAAGTGGTTTATTTCAAAGAGTCCTCTCACGGAGCAGCCGCTCCGATCACCAGCAACGTTCTAATGCGCTCTTCACTTCAACATTCCAATATCAAGGAGAGCGCAAGGCGAAGAAGTAAGGGGGGGGAGGGGAAATGGAATATACCAAAAGGGTAATTATAACAGAGAGCTTGGGTGACTGTTTTCTGGCAATGTTCATTAACCACTTATATATATTTTTCAGCTTCTTTGGAGTGTTGAAGCAGGACGTGGCGATGGAACTGACCTGGGCAGACATGCCAAGCTTGTTGTCAATGATGATGCTGAGGTTTTTTGCATGAGGGCTGGCATTGGGTTGGGTCTGAGATATGTTGGCCACCATGTGAAGTCAAACAGTGTGGATCCTTTTTCAAAATAACCACCTCAGTCTTGTCAGTGTTCAGCTTGAGACAGTTGGACATCATCCAGGTGGCCACCTTGGTCATGTAGGCAGTTAATTTGTTCTTTGTGCTGGGCTAATTTGTCTGAGAGGGACAGCATAAGCTGTGTGTTGATGGCATAGGAGAGGATGTTGATGTTGTGGGCATGGATGACATTGACTAGTGGGGCATATAGGTTTTGAAAAGGGTGGACTGAGAGAAGCTTTGAAGCACGCTGCAGATGAGTCCCGGTTTTCATAGGAGTATGGCGCTGGTTGACTTTTTGAGTTTTTCCAGTTAGGAATGTGCAGATCGACTGGAGGAAAGTCACTGGAAGCCGGCCCTGTGCAGTTTCCTGATCAGGATGGGGTGGGAATGAATGAATGAATGAAGTAGCATTTGTAAAGCGCATGGCTACCCGGAGGCATCCCAGCGCTAGGGTTAAACTGCAGTAGACTTACTCAATCAGTGTGAGAAAAGCCAGGTCTTAAGCCTTTTCATGAAAAATTGAGTGATCAGATTCTTTACGCAAGTACAACAGCAAGGTGTTCCAAAGTTTGTAAGCATTATAAGAAAAAAGACAGCCGCCGCTTCTGGACCTCTTAATTCTGGGAACGGATGCCAGATGCAGATCACTCGAGCGTAACTGTCTTTGCGCTTTGTAAGGTAGAACAAAGGAGGAGATAATGTCAGAGCCCTTACCTCCAAGTATCTTGTGTGTGGTGCACAAGGCTTTAAAGTAGACCCTTTCCTGGATAGGAAGCCAATGTAGAGATCTGAGAGCAGGTTTAGCTGAATGACGGCAAGGAACACCCTCCAGCAATCGGGCGGCACAGTTTTGCATAGTTTGAAGTTTTTTTTAAGACTGCACCGGGAGCACCAAGGTAAAGAGCGTTACCATAATCGAGGCAGGATAAGATAAACGCCTGGACTACGAGCTTCCTTGCTGAAAAAGGGAGCAGAGGCAGTACTTTACGAAGGAGTTTAAGAACACCAAAACAGGAGGCAACTACCTTCGTGGCTTGAGTTTTGAAGTTGAGTTCAGAGTCAAGCCAGAAGCCCAGACTCTTTATTTCAGGCTTGGAAACTGGCCGAGGGCCCATAGTTGCTGGCCAGATGCTAGCAACCTCGAGGGGAGAGGGATTGCCGAGCAACATGAGCTCAGTCTTATCACCATTCAGTTTGAGATGGGAGTGGGACATCCACCTCATCACCTCCTCGAGGCAGGGGCCCAAACTGGATGAAGGGCCACTTTTATTATTAAATGCCACCACTAACTGGGTGTCATCTGCGTACGTGATTATATGCACCCCAAAGGGCAAGACAATCTCCGCCAGGGGGGACATATAGGCGTTAGAGTGAGGCTCAGGGATGAGCTCTGAGGGACTCCACAGTGTAAGGATCTTGAACTTGAGATGGCCTCGCCCCCAAAAACCTGATAGGATCCCTCCTCTAGGAAGGAACACAACCAGTTGAGCTGGAAACCATGTCAATAGTGAGAGGTCCAGTAGAATGAGGGCTGCAGTTTCTCCTCTGTCTAGGATCATCCTTATGTTGTCTGTCGTTGTGGTGAGGCATGTCTCAGTTGTGGTTGGGTCTGAATCTTGACTGCAGGGTGTCAGTGAACTGATGGTTGATAAGGTGGGGCATCGGTTGATGGCTTTCTTCAGGACATTGACTCAATAGGGTAGGAGGAAGATCAGTTGGCAGTTTGTGAGCTTGGTCAAGACTGCTGCGTGGTGTTCCGGATTTGCGGATGGTAGCGTTTCAAGTCGCATTTGTGTCCCTGTCCCTCGCTTCTTGCTCATGCCTCAGTCTCTACCTGTGTTCCAGATGCCTGCAGTGCATTTAGGACATTTCCAGTTCTGTGTACCAACTGGCCTGTGGTGGTGTTCTTGCTGCTTGGCTTTCTTTGCGAGGGGCCAGGGTGTCAGCACCGGCAGTGATCCAGTCGCTGAAGTTCTTAATGTCTGCAGCTATGTTGCTTGTGTGCTTGGAGTGGGTTTGGCAGAGGGCCGAAACCTAGTCCTTTTCTGCTACACACTTCCAGCAACAGCAGGTTGGGCCTTTAGTGGTTGGGCTTCTGTTGTGTGGGATGTCGGTTTAAAAGTTGATGAGGGTGTGATTGGTCCAAGTGTTGGTTTGTTGATTCGGATCTTGTTGAAGGTGAAAGCGGGCTCCAGCAGGGATCAGATATGTGCTGGGTGAGACCGAAATCTCCAAGGGATTCGAAGAGGGCACTCCAGTTGGGGTTGAGAGGTCCTCTAGATGAAAGATGAAATCTCCTAGGAGGACAAATGCTCTGAAGCCAACGACTAGTGAAACGATGAAGATGTTGAAGCTGATGGTGAAGTTAGAATGGGGTCCTAGGAGTCGGTAGACCAGAGAGATGCAAAGGGTGAACTTGGCTGTGATTTGCAGTTGGAAGGTGAGGTGCTCTATGTAGTTGGTTTCGGTGTCCACAGAGGCAGTGCAGCTGATGGTGTCCATGGAGATGATGATGACGATTTCTCCCCCAGGCCTGTATTGGCAGTCTTGCCTGATGATCTTATATCCAGCGGCAATGGCTGTTGCGATGTCCGGAGACGATGCTGGGGTCAGTCATGTTTCCATGAGGAAGAAGAGGTCCATGGCGGAGTCAACCAGTAGTTCCCAAATTTTTGTGGTGTGTTTGCTGAGGGAACAGGTGTTGAGCATCATGCACAAGAGTGTGCTAGAGTGGATGGGGTGTAGGTTACTGTTTGCACTGTCATGGTTGGTGTTGGACTGTGTGTAGGGATGGAGTTATGGTAGCAGATGAGGGCTCCTTCTGTGTGGTGTGGTGTGGCACAGCGAGCAACTCTTGAGGTTTAAGGCGGGGGGGGAGCATAGCAGGGGGAGGGGTGGAACATGGCTCTTGGTGCTGGATACAATCCAGGTACAGACGTACACAGATGGCATGCCTTTGGTGCACCAGCAGTGCATCCGCACTACGGCTGCCATTAAGTAGGTCCAATGAGTGAGGAAGAGGAGGAGTGCAGTGGGCAGGAAAGAGGGAGCACAGGAGGCGAGTAGTAGGAACGTGTGGGAACAAGTAAGTGGCTGGAAGACCTGTATCTTTTGTACCTTTCTCCAAGAGTCCACTGTCAGGAAAGACTCATGTCCACCATGTCTTCCTCCTGAATCTCTGAGAGACAAAGACTATAGTCCGACCAGTCTGGCTTTAATATGATATGTACGAAGTGCCTTAACCCAACTTCAGAGATGATCTCATGAATCCACATTTACATCTTCAAAATGAAGATTAATAACTGTTAGAAAGCCAGGTCCGTGGGCCACAATTTTTGATGACCGGTAACCACAAATCTGTGGCTGAGAAATACTTGTGCTCCTGAGCAATGATTCCCAATTGCTTGCTTCCTTCCCAGGTGGAAACAACAAAGACAAGACCCTTGCAAGGAACGCTGTAGGCTCCCTGGAGAAGGAGAACTTGCTCCTTGAGAATAAAATTGCGTGCCCCAGAGGAGATCCTCCCATGTGGCATTTTGTTCTCAGCTGCCTGATGACGAGGAGCTGTGCGTGTCCTTTCCCTGCTGGGGGAGCTGCATCTACCTTGAGGGAAGGGGTTAACTCGAAGAAAAGGGTTGATGGAAGATGATCCTCCAGGGGGATGCAGTCTAGAAAAACAGATCATAACTGTGTACAAAGGACCAAGAACTGTGACTATCTGGCTCTTCCGAAGTATCTGCTCACATGCAGTCTTTTGCCAGTTTCTAGCATTAACTGGTAAGGACCAGGGCACCTACACTAACCACCTGGGGTGGCTGCAATAAGGCAGTGGCTCGCCATAAAATGTCCCACAGCAGGAAGAAATTCCCTGGCATAAGTCTTCAAAGAGGTAGAATTTAGGTTCCATAAGGAATCAGTGGGCCTGCGTGAAACCACCCTCTGAGTCTTAAACTTTCTGATGGGCCTGAGGGAAAGTGACCTGTTTCAGGAAGGTCAAGAACAGACGCTAGACAGCCAATAAAGAAAGTGGTAGCAACATACAAACCATTGCTCTTGTAACACAATATCTTATGTTTGACTACAGCTTTGAGGTAGGCCTACATGTGTGGCAAATGGAATTATAGAAATGTTGCTAGTTTTAAAGTTTATGGTCCATGAGCAAGAAAATTGCAACTTGGTGTCTCACAGATAATGCAAATAGACTAGATTGATGAGGTTAGTGTTTCTCCTAAGATAAATCTTCAGGGTAGTTGATATGCATCTTGGTTATTCTGTAAGACTGCCCTTTAGGAAGGGTTGTGAATTTGAATTTCCACATAGAAAGCATTTACTATTTGGTTCACTGTTTTACCATTATATGTGTAACACAGGGTCACCAGAGTTATGCAATTTTACAGCTGCTACGTTGTCTGCCTAATCATTAAATTGCTGCATTAGACACATACTATCTACTGCATAATTTGCAGATTTCATTAAAAAATTGTGTGGAGCTCAAAAGATACCAAAGAGCACCAGAATACAGATCTGTGCAAAGGCATATATGTACAAAATTAACTCATGACAATTGTATTGCTATTTGCGGGTGTTACACTGATCTAATGAGGTATATCCTTGCAAAAACAGAATTATTGGTGGATAAAGGAAAACAGTAATTACACAATTCTGTAACACGTGTGTTTTTTAAACCCTGTCACAGAGGTTGGCACTCTATTGGTGCATAATTTCAGGATGCTTGTTTCCGGTGCAGGGAAGATATGGCTTGGCAGTTCGGGCTGGAAGGTTCGCATGAGGCACAGGGTCAGACTGATTTGCATATGGCCATGTCTGAACTGGGGTGGCGGAGTGAGCTAAAGAATGGATTAAACCCAGATCAGTTGACTGGGGGTGAGTGCTTGTAGCGTTCAACACTCCATCCATCATCCCCTTTGGTTTTGCTTTGTTCCCCCTAAGTTGGCAGGGTATGCCCAGACATGGGTCCCTTGCTCACTTTGCCACTGGATTCGAGTTAGCCTGGCTGATGACGGCTGATTAGCCAGAAACCGGTCCCAGGATGCTTGTTTCCGGTCCAGGGAAGACATGGCTTGGCAGTTCAGGCTGGACTGTTCCTATGAGGCACAGGGTTAGACTGATTGGTGCATATGGCCATGTCTGAACTGGGGTGGCGGAGTGAGCTAAAAAATGATGATGGATTAAACCCAGATCAGTTGACTGGGGGTGAGTGCTTGCATTGTTCAACACTCCATCCATCATCCCCTTTGGTGGTTTTGCTTTGCATAATTTCAGTGCCACTGATATTATACAAATTTGTATTTTTCACATATATATTAGTTCTGTGTGAATTAAAGTCGTTTTCCTTTTTATAAGTAAAGGTACTTACAGGCCCATGATTTGTTGAATGCTATTGTGTTTCCAGCCCACATCGGCTTGCTGAGAGAACCTTGCACTGCTCTGCTGAAAAGCTTTCAATTTGGGGAGGCATCAGCATAAGGACTTGTGAACTTGTGGACACCAGGGCTGGACTGGCCGTAGCAGGCACCGGATGTTTCCCCGGTGGGCCGGAGGGGGGAGGCCGGTTTTGTACCTGAGGGGGCAGGCTTTGTTACGGGTGACATGTTTTGCAGCAGTGCTGCAATATCAGACCCCTGTAACAAAAGCGGGAGCGGTGCTTCTCACTAGCACATCCCCTCCCCAGTCTCCCGGGCCAGTCGAGTAGCAATTTGCCAGGGCTGGTTGCTGTTCCCAGTCCAGCCCTGCTGGACACCTGTGGTAAATGACCACTATCTATCCAATTGGAGCACAGTGATACCTGGATAATCTAGCCCCCCTTACCTCTGAAACAGTCCCCATGAGCAGCATGTTTAATGATACCACAGAGGAGATAGAGAGAAAATCGAAGTCCATGCATTTGTCTACTGATGCGTCCCAAATGGTTGATAGCTGCAAAGGTAGAGGTAGGCATACAAGAAAGGATATACAAACACTGCCACCAGGAAGGTTCTTTAAAAGATAATCATATCTAGCATAAGACCAGATGAGAGCAGGATTGCCGAATGGTAAACTGCCTAGTTTTGATTTAACTTGAAGCCTCTCTTACTCCTCTTTTCTTCAAATACTGAGTCAATGTGTGATGGTGAAACATAAGTCCTAGTTCTCAAAACTAGTGTACAGAATTAAGCATTGCCCCAGGCAGTCTCTTCTGTCCATAACCCACCACACCTTCAGTAATTCCAGCCAAGGACATATTCCCATCCTTGCCCTGGCACGCCTAGCACCTACAACCGCAGAACAACTTCACCAGTAAGTAGAAGCCAACATTCAGTCTAGTCCTTGACAGGCGGTTTCTTTCTTCTTTTTTATTATAAAAGTAAAGCAACATCCATTATTACAAGATATACCAATATGCATTCGGATAAAATTACAGTTAAATAAACTAGCAGCATTCAGATAATTACTAGCAATAAAATGCCCTATATAGACAAATATCCTGTTTAATGTATTGTTTACATTTAACGCCTATGCAACCATCCAATGGTGCTCAGAATTTATAGAACTTCCTCTGCCTATATCACACTTTATGTTAAATAAACTATTGGGTCGCCCGAGCAGTGTCAGTGCACACCGGTTTTAAAAAAATAAGTTTACAAAAAACTGTAGTATCCTTAATCTGGTGCTCATCAAATGGAGGGAGCTGCCACTCAAATGCTCTACATCTTGGGAAAGGAAATACCCAAAGCTTTGAAATCCGTGGTAAGCACATCCAAACATAACAGAGTCTTCACAGTCCATAAAGCCAAATCATATTTTATTCACAAGTTCTCTCATGGAGCATGTTCTACCCAGCTAATACATTTCATCACGTGGTAGTAAACAAAGGATTGTCGGTGCTTCTCTGCATTTAGTGTATGCCATAATTAGGAGCTCTTCATATCAGGTGCATGGTAGGAAATCAGGTATGGCTGACATACACTGCAAACCTCAATACCTACACAAGTGACTGGATACTGTTTCACTCTTTTTCCTAGCAGACCATTGCACTACTTGACTTAATGTTTCCCCAGTACTTGATTTCTAGCATACCCCTGAAATGAAGAGCTTCCAGTTAATAATTATGCCCTAATAAATCGGCACTGGCAGGTACAATGGAATTTCTTTATAATGACGTTTCTTTCTGCGTCGGCATCTAAGGGAGCACGTCTCATTGTCTGAGTTGGGGTGAAAGTGAATATTGAGGTCCTAGTTATGTGGCCTCGATCTTCAGTCACTATCCTCTTCACTGAAGAAGTCTGGTTTGGCATCATCATCATCCTCTTCCTGGCAGCAAGAGGACTCTTCTATGATCTCAGCTGAAACATGAAGTGTTCTTCTGAGTTGCCATACCTGAATCATCTACAGCAGAAGAGTCGCCATGATTGAAACCAATGCCAGTGAATTTGCGACAGTAGCCTATGAGGTGTTTATCAAAGGTTGAGCTGTTGAGAGTTATTTGGTGACTGGATTACAGGTGGTGTGGTGCTGAAAGGATGGTGTCGTAATGACGCGATGGAGGTCAGGAAAGGGGCAAAAATGGAACTACACACACACAGAAGGTCAGACACGGGTAAGAGGAGACATGGCTGTATGAGCACTAAATAAGAAACCCCTACACTCACCTGCCAGTCTCAGTGTCAATATTTCGGGACTTGGGCAGTGGAACACCACATCTGGTGACAAAGGTGGTTGAGCAAGACTCGAGCAGTGACATCAGGAGCCCACCTGGGTCGCACACTACAGTCTACTACAAAGTGTGGCCTCAGGAGTCCATCCTGACCACGTTGGAATGTACTATAGGTGTGGTACGTGCACAGCTTATATGTTTGTGATCATATTTTATCAGGTTTTTGTAGAGGTAAGTCCGTGCTCCTAGGGTGTCACTTCTCTGAACAAGGAGTGCGGGGATTCAGTATGATTGGTTGCAAGCCCTTAAACATTAGGGCGTGTCCCCTGGGCACTGGTATATCGATGTTGGATTGTTGTTATTCAATTGGATTCAATAAAGTTTCTTCAAAAGTTTTTTGTGGTTTATATTTCTTTAATCACGAAATTCATATATCATTTCGATGATGCATCGTATAATACGAGTTGGGAATTGTAAACTCGTATTATACGATGCATCATCGAAATGATATATGAATTTCGTGATTAAAGAAATATAAACCACAAAAAACTTTTGAAGAAACTTTATTGAATCCAATTGAATAACAACAATCCAACATCGATATACCAGTGCCCAGGGGACACGCCCTAATGTTTAAGGGCTTGCAACCAATCACGTTGGAATGTAGCCACTGATGGGTCCACAAGATAAGTGATGCAGTGCTCCTTGCTTTTTCCATGCTTCCCGCGCTGCATCACAAGATCTCCCAAGAGCGGTGAGGCAAATAGGCATATAAGCTTCGTAGGACCCCCCCCCCAGGCCATTTTTAAGTCAGATACAATTGATCCTGAAGCTGAACTGCAGCATTAGAAATAAGTTAAGTGACACTGCATTTTCACTCTTAAGGGATGCCAACAAGCACATCAGCAACAAGCAATACACACTGCAGCACCTGCTTGCAAACAACTTACCGCTGGTGCATGCAATGAGAATACTATACCGAGTACGGCTTTCCGGCACCCTTTACCATTTGATCTCTTGGACTCCCAAACGAAGGGGGCTCGGTGGGAGAAATGGATCAGATGCTTCAAACACCATCTGTGTGCCACCTGCAAAAACTACACGCATGAACAGTCCAGGGATCTGCTCCTAAACCTTGTCTGGGACAAAGTAGAAGATCTGCTCATAACTTTCCTGTTCAAGTCCATAACTACTTATAACGGCCTAATAAAATGAACTTCCAGACATTTTCGACCCCCAGCAGAACATAGACTTTGAACAATACATGTTCAATAGGGCATTCTAAAGAGGGGATGAGTCCAGCGACAATTTTGTGACCCGCCTGCGCAAACTAGTGACCTAATGTGAGTTTGATAAATTTGAGAATGAGACACATAGGCTGTGCATCATTGAAGTATGTCACTCCACTGGGTTTCACACAAAAATACTAAAAGAAACATACACAGATGAAAAGATACTAGCTATGGCCAGGACAGATGGCAGGGCCACATTGCACACCATCCATATGGAAAATGGGAGAACATGAACAATAGAACAAGCTCATTGCATGGCAGAAGGCAACGGCAGATGGGACAAGTCAACCCCGCCTCTGAACCAACCACAGAGAGCATGCTACTACTGCGGACTGGAGTAACTGCACGTCGGCGCCTGCCCGGCCATGGGTCAGAAGTGCTGAAAATGCAACTGAATCAATCACTTTTCAAGTGTATGCAAGGGCGGACAAGTCAAGTTGGATGGATGGAGGGCGATCTATCAGGCCATGAACAATGTCAATTCGCTACACAAGGCACATGGAAGCACACAACAGAAGCCTACTAACAGACTCTGCTTTCCCACGAGGGACCACCGAAGACCTCAACCTCAGGACAGATGCCCCAGCACCCGAGATACCCTCAGAGCATGTCCAGCTAGTTGACGAACAGCAGATTAATAAGATGGTTACAGTGAATCTCCAAGTAGGGAATCACACAATGAGATTTGTACTGGACAGCGGAGTCACATGTAAGGTGTGTGTCGGAGTATGACAAAATGAAACATAAACCTCCATTGGTGCCCTTCACTGTTGACATTTTCTCAGGGGGCGCGAAACACCCGATTACAAACATGGCAAAATTTAAGGAGATGCTCACATACAATGGAACGTTGGTGCAAAAAGAGGCGCACATCCTCCGGGGAGACATACCAGCACTGTGTTTACTGAGCAATGTTACAGCTCAACTGATGGGTCTCTTGGGCATGACATATCACATGTCTGAGCATCACAGCTTCCTGAAAGAATAACTGGTGCTCTTCAAAGGGCTTGGAAAGATGAAGGACATGCAAGTCACCCTTCACATCAATGAAGCAGTCAAACCAGTAGCTCAGAATCACCTCAGATTTCCAGTACACCTTCAGCCACAGATCTCAAGAGCCCTCTAGCACAAGGTATCATTGAGACCACTGAAGGACAAATGCTGTGGCTATCCCCCATTATGGCAGTACCAAAGAAAAGAACAGCATCTGTGTTGACATGCCTATACCAAACACAACCATCGAAAGGGAATGGTACCCATGCCCGCCACTGAATGACAAGATCAGCTGCCTCAGTGGAGCCTGTGTGTTCTCTAAGTTAGACCTATTCAAAGGCTATCACCAGCTGGAACCCTATAGTCACAGTACATTACAACATTCCCCACCCACCTGGGGCTGTTTGGCTACAAGCACTTAAGTATTGTGGGTGTCATCTGCAGCAAATATTTCAAGAGATAGTATGGAGAGTGATACAACCCAATAAGAATTGTCTAAAATACAGCAAAAAAATTCTGGTCTTTGGTCGCATGAAAGAGGAGCATGACAAGGCACTGGAGGAGTTATGCAGTCAGTTGGAAAAAGCTGGACTGATGCAGAATAAAAACAACTGTGAGCCGAGAAAGGGAGAACTCACCTTTTTTGGGTACATCTAACAGAAGGAAATATGGCCAGATCCAAGCAAAGTCGAAACAGTGCACAAAGTACAGCCCTCAGCAGACGATGCAGAAGTGCAGTCATTCCTCGGACTGGCAAGTTACTGTGCTCGCTACATCAAAGACTTCGCTACAGTGAGCACCCCTCTTTGAGAAGTTATCAAACATGGACAACAGTTCCTATGGACATCGGAGTGTGACAAGGCATTAGTGGACATTCAGCAGGCGGTCACAGCCGTGGATCACTTTGCCTACTGCGGAAACACTCTGTGCACTAAGCTCACGGTGGACGCCAGCCCAGTGTGACTAGGAGACCTTCTTTCCCAACACAGGCCTGGACGAGACTCACTGAGGCGCATAGTTGTGTTTGTAAGCAGAAGTCTGACGGACATAGAAAGGGCATACTCTCAACCAGAGAAAGAGAGCTTAGTGGGGGGGGGGGGGTCATGTGTGCATTACCACATGTTCATCAGTGGGATGCCATTCACAATCATGACAGACCACCAGGCGCTGCTCATGATATACTGCAACCGGCATGCCAAAATTCCACTGTGCAGTGAGAGGTGGGGATACGTTTGATGGACTACAACTTCAAAATTGTCCACAAACCAGACTACATGTCACAGCACCCTATGTTGAGTGCAACACAGATGTTCTCCATAGCAGAAGAAAACCTCAATTTTGTGTTGAAACAAAACACACCTACTCCAATCACGATGGAGGAACTGGTACAAGAAACAAGGGCTGATGTCACGCTGGAAGCGGTCAAAAGAAATGTATAGCAACAGAGGTGGAGGCATGTGAACATTGACCGCTCAGTCAGTGCAGGGGGTCAGGAGAGAGGAGATACTCGCATTCAAACAAGAGCAGGAAGAACTGTCTGAAATGGAGCAGGGGATACTTATTCAAAGTACCAGGATAGTAATACCACAGACTCTTTGATGGCAAATGGTCAGCCTTGCAACTGAGAACAACAGAGGAATTGAGGCAACAAAGAAAATGCTAAGAGGAAAAAGTATGTTTCACAGACCTCGATTGTCTTGTAGAGGACATGGTCATGAACTGTCACCTCCGTCAGATCATAGGAAGAACATCCAAGCAAGAGCAACTGAGCATGTCTGACATCCCTGATGCTGTGTGAGCGACACTGGTTGCGGAATTCTATGGGCCATTGGACACCGGCGGATACCTATTAGTCATCACAGATGAGTACTTTCACTTCCTCATAGTACGCTAAGTATCGTCAACTGTCACACTACCAATTATGGATGACATAATTGCTGCCTGAGGTGGCCCCTCAAGCTATCAAAACAGACAATGGACCCCCTTTCTCAGGGGCCGGATTTCAAAAGTTCATGGCCTATATGTGAATAAATAATCGGAAAATAGCGCCGTTATGGCCACAAGCCAATGGCATGGTGGAACGTTTCATGGGCAGCATAAAAAAAACAGTACCGCAAGCCAAGCTGGTGCAGATTTCAGTAGGCCAAGCCCTATGCCAAGTACTTAGAGACTATCACAACACCCCACATAGCTCCACCGGGTGATGCCCGTCGGAACTGGTATTAGGGAGAACAAGCAGAACCTCTTTGCCTAAGCTAGAAGACAAGGCCCTGCCAGAATACAGCGACATCACTGCGCGTGACCAAGAGGCAAAGGGGAAAACGAAAAGACAAGCTGATGCACAATGTCGTGCAATAACTTCTGAACTGGGGATCTGGTCCTTGTGCGACAACGTCAAACACGAAAGTCAGATAGCCTCTTCTGTAGCCAGTCACAGAGGTTAACGAACATCAAAGGGTCAATGATCACAGCAGCAGCAGGATCTCACTCCATCAACAGGAACATCTCTCACTTCAAAGAGTTCAGAGTGTCTGATGACGGAGTTGGAAGCGCAGGAGTCTAACAGAGGTCTCTGAGCAATGCCACAGAGTTGCACGAGTCAGCTCCTCTCAGCAGTGTATTGAGGGATCTCTCCATGCTGATGTTGCGGGAGAAGAGCAAGGCTGTCAGCTGCTCTGTGGAAAAAAGAGCTTGCGCCCTATAAGAGTGACTCGGAAGCCGAAGCAACTGATTGAAGAGCTGTGATGCATGACAAATGGAAGAACAATGTTGCATGATTATGAACAGTTGCTCTTGATAGCAGCTATTGCCTATCTCTATCTATTTTTTTTCTCTCTCTCGTGTGTGCTTTATTCTAGGGGCGTGCTAAGTTTGTCAACCAGGGGGGAGATGTCGTAATGGAGCAGGATAATAGGAACCCTTACGCAGCATACGCCAGGGGACTGGACACCGCTTTCGGTCATGAAAGGGGCGAGGCCTGAACTATACATACATACATATTCTCATATATTCATTCATTCCATATTCTCATTCTCATTCTCATTCTCATTCTCTCATTCTCTCTCTCTCATTCTCTCTCTCTCTCTCTCTCTCTCTCTCAGAATAAAAAGTTCTCGCTGTGTTGCTCATGCATTGATTTATGTTAAGTTAGCAATTCACAGCACCATTTTATGTTTAGCCGCCATTTTGAGCTATGATCTAAACTAATTTCTTTCGGTCTCTGCTGAAAGCAGTTGTGATAGTTTTTGTTTCTCCAAGGTTGGGCCTTGCTGTACTAATAAATACACTGTTCTTATTAGCGCATACCTTTCCCACTAGATAGAGGCCTGCTTCCACCAGTGGGCACAGGCAGAACGTCCTTGGCATAGAGATAGTGTGTGTGTTAGAATTGAAAACATTATTGTCCTATTGTTCATACATTGTTCTGTATTAAGTTAGCATTCATGGCACCATTTTATTAGTAGCTGCCATTTTGTTCTATGATCGAAGCTAAGCTTCTGCCTCATACTGCTTGCCTCAGCAGAAAACTGCCTCGATGCATCTTTTGTTTCTTCAAGACAAAGGTCTGCTGCACTTATGAATGTACTCTCTATTATGGCATACCTTTGCTGTTAGATAGGCTTGTTCCCACCTGCTAGAATGGCGGGCACGGGCAGTGTAACCTTGAAGCAGAGATAGTCTGTACCCACTCATCCTTCTGTGCCTCCTTTTTTGATAGTGCCTGGACTGCAATTTTCCAGCCTGGGCGTGTTTTGAGGGAATTGGAAATGTATAATACTAGTTGTTATGTTGGGGGTAGTCAGTCCCTCTGCAGCCATCTCGTGAGGCTGGTCAGACTGGGCTCCGCTGCAGCGCAATACCAATAAATAACTTTGGTTTATATTCTCTATTGCCTGACTGACGCTTCATTTGTTTCGAAGGCAGAGAGGTGGTCGTGAGTGACCCAGGGGACCCTATTTGGGTCACTTCCTTAATGTGCCCGGTCTCAGAATTGAAACTCATCCTTCTGTACCTTCGTTGTCTAGCTGCCTCTATGAGAAGTTGGCCTGGCATATGCTGTCCTCTAGTTATAGGGGACACCTTGTACTAGTCCAATTCGACTCTTATGGTGATAGGTTAAAGACAACCTTTAAAGAAAGCTATCCTAGTGGTAGCTGTGGAGAGCAGCCTTCAGGCTAAGTCTTGAAGGAGTGTTAAGCTTATTGTTTTACCATAGATAACCTCTTAAATAACCAAATGAAAGAAGTCCACACAGGTATATATATAAAATATATGTATTTATTCTAGGAATAACCCCACTAGTCTCTTTATGAGGCTAGAGGTGAAGATACAATTCAAACAAGCATTGATAGTTACAATAAATAGCACTGGAATCACAGGGCCCCAGGGGGGGACTAAACCATATATTAAAAAGTGGTGTAAGAACCACAAAAATTCTACAGACAATGCCTAGGGCATTTAGGGTCGCTGGCCCCTTGTGAAACCACCCAAGGTAGTGAGGAAGGGGACCCACGGGAGACGCGTGCAGTGCCTAAAGCTACTGTCGGGATCTCTATTAAAGCCTATGGAGAATGTCGCAGTTGGATTTTACAAGTTTAAAAACACTTCTAGCAGGAGTTCAAGTTCAATACTTTAGAGTTAAGCTTTTGAAGAGCCCACACCCACAAGAGTACCGAGGTACCACTGTTAGCTGCCCCAGGGAAGCCGGGTGCATAGGTCGTTTTCGATGTTGGGTCGCAGGCTGATTTTCAATGGCAAAACGTGAAGAACTGCTGCTAGCAAGAAGCGTCGTCGTGAAGAATGAAAATATAGATCTTGTAGAGAAGGACCTGAAAGCAGAGGGGACAGAGTCTGGGTCATGGCACAGTGACCAGGGGACTCAAGGGAAGGAGCCCTTCAATGTCGGGTGCTTCCAGGTGGAAGAGGTGTAGCTTGGATCGTCAGCCACGGGGTCCAGGAGGCATCAAGGAAGGCCAGCTTCTGGAGGTCGACTGTCCCACAAAGGATGAGGGTCGCTGCGGTGTTAGTGTCCGGATTGGATCCACTAAGCCTTGGCAACCGCAACCCACGCAAGAAACACAAAACTGCTACTGGTGCAGACCCACGAGGTCTGAGCAAGGTCTCCAGCAAGGAAACTGAAGAGCAGGCCTGGAACAACCAGCGGAACCCTTGGAATTGAAGATTGACCTCCGCTAGGGCCCACAAGTCGTGAGACAAGAGACCGCGGGAGGCAGCAATTTGGTGTGCGTAAAGATGCGCCCACGGGTTGCCGGAGCGGGCTAGGGTGCAGATCTTTGGCACAGATGATGCTGAGAGGTTGGCTCAATATTGGGCTAAAGCACAACTTCCCCACTCATCGGGGTCGGGTGCTGTGCAAGAGGTGGCTGGTGTCCTGGGGTATTGGGGATCTCGGCACCCACAGGGTCCATGGTGCTGAGCTTTGCTGTGCATACTCACTGGCCTCTGGGATGCTTGGAAACCCACCTCAAGGTAGGAAAGAGTCATCGATGTCCGAAGGAGCAGCGAGGTTCCAACCGGGTCACTTGCAGTGTTTCAGGTGCCTGCCAAGCAGGGGGGTAACTCCTTTACCCCAAGGGAGATTTCTTCAAGTAGCTGTGCGGCAGCAAGTTGAAGTTCAAGTCTGTGAAGTTCAAGAATAATCTGAGGCTCTGGGGACCCAGTATTCACCTTTATCCAAATATTAGGGGAGTGTCCAGATCAGAGCCCACCAATGAGAGGTCAGGCGGGAAAGGGTGGCTACAGCCTCTCCCCTTTGTGTGTTTCCCGCCAGGGCAGGGGACAGAATGCCCCTGAACCGGTTCCAGGCGGTGTATGCAGAATGTAGGCACTGGAAAAGCCTATGTGCAACTCTGAAAGGCATCCTATGGTGTACCCACCCAGTTCCAATCTGTCTGGGGAGGTGGGAACACCTCCCTGCAACAGGATCCCTATTGTCCAGCTGCCGTGGCTGGAGTTCTGCCCAGCAACAGGCAGCCAGAGTCGTGTGGGTGGCGGGTAGCATCCATTTTGTACTACGTGTGCACTTTTAAATTGGTGTCTAAATTCTGCCGCTTTTCCCATATCGCCCCCCTAGCAGGGGGGGAATCATGCCCTCAGTCCCATGGCTGGATTGGGGGTATGATTCCTACATGTTTGACACCAAACACGATATGATTCTGTGTAGCCATTCTCAAGTTATCACGCTATCGCGATATACTTATAATGCGGTAAAGAGTATATGGTATGGCTACACTACAAACAACCCAGCAATGATTGTACGAAGGTTGCAGAGGGGCCCTACTCAGGCAGGGGTCCCCCCCCTTACACATCTCAGCACCCTGCCTTGTAGGATTAGCAAGGCCGGATTTAGGGGTGACCTATGAGGATATATGTGTTGTATTAAGTGGGATACAGGATACCTATATCCCTGTAAGGAGTGCAAGCACCACCTTACCCAGACTACAGTAGTGGTCTGGTGGTGTCATTTGGTATGGCTGTCCCAGGGGTGGCACAATAAGTGCTGCAGCCCCTGAGGGACCCATGCCCTGGGTACCTAGGGTACCATCTACAAGGGGCTGATAGGGTGTCCTCAGTATCCAATTGGAAGGTACCTAGGGTACTCATATCAGTTTTAGGGAGGAAGCAGATAGGCTGGGGTCCTGGATAGCAGGATCCCAGCCAGACTAGTCAAAAACCATCCACATACCAGGCAAAAAGTTGGGGGCAACCATATAGTCAGATTCCACCTTCCTACAGACTCCAACTGGAAATTTCCAGTCTGGGCATGTCTTTATTGGTTCTGAATTGTACATAATGTATCACCATGCTTGCTGAAGTCAGACCCCCTGCAGCAATCTTAGGAGGCTGGTCCCACTGGACTCCGCTCGAGTGTACCTGCATAAAATATACTTGGTTTGTATTCTCTACTGTCTGACCGACTCTTCATTTGTATGGAAGGCTGAGAGGTGGTCGAGAGTGACCAGGGTGGCCCTAGTCGGGTCAATTCCTTCAGAAGTCGTGGCTTTATGAGCTCCGAATAAAGAAACCACTACACTCACCTGCCTGCCTCTCAGTGTCGTTATTTCAGGACGTGAGCAGTGGGACACAACAGATGCCATCAAAATATTGATGCGATGATGGATTGGTTGTCTACAATTAGCATTCTGACAACGGCAGAAATCATGGATATGGCACTGTTGCTTGGAGTTGAAAGATAATTAGTTGAGGAAACCAAACGGACCTGGATGTTGACTGAGGAAAGGTGTATGACTGGGTGGGGTGGTTGGTGGAGTCTTAGCAAGAGAAATGTTTGTAGACAAACAAGTTACGTACTTTCCGTAGTGCTCTTTCTGGTAGATACTTCTAACTGCAGACTCTCACCTTTCGAATATTCCCCAGGCCTAAAAACTGCTCTGGAAACATTTTAGCACTTCTTCTCCATGCCACTAGAGAAGAAAATAGTCACTGCCCCTACATGCTGCTGTCCATTTAGTGCTTCATTCTTTTCACACACTGAGACATGGATCATGAAACAATGGTTGGTTCACGTGTGCAGATTCCGAACTAGTGATCTTTTTAAATGTTAAAAAGAGGTCACTCCACAGAACGTGGGGGCGGGGGGGGGGCAGTTAAATAGAGCATCCACCAGAAAGAACATTACCAAAGGTATCTTCTTTTCTGATGTACATTTCTAACCACAGATTCCCTACCTGTAAAATAGAAACCAAAGCAGTACCTCCCACGGTGGAGGGTCTGTGGAGCAGACTCAGACCAAAATATCGTGCATGACCAAAAGGGCAAAATGGCCTTCTTATAAAACCTTGTGGTCAAGGCAGTAGTGCTTCGTGAACGTGTGCACGGACATCCAAGTCACAGCCTGGCAGATGTTAAGGACAGGCACTCTGCGTGTTAACTCAGTGCTTGTAGCCTTAGCCTCTGAGGACTCAGAGCTTCGGGCAGCTGCTTTTTGGTGATTGAGTCAAAGATTTTAATGCAGAGGACTATTCTCCTCGACAGTCCCCTTCTGAACAACCTTTCCTCGTCCTGAAGAATCCACAAAAATCTGATTGTCTACCCGATTGTCAAAATTGACCTTTATAGTCTCTTTTCAGTTAACCATACTCGGCCTCTGAGAAATTATTTTACTTTTGGACTGAACCATACTTCCATGATTAACATACTGAATGAGATATCCACACTCGGCATCTGAAGGTTTATCTATTTTGTGACTGAACGAATACTTCCAATCAGTGTTAACTTTATATGGACCCAATGATCCACGGTTGAAGTTACCATTACATTTATTTGAATTAATGCCCATCACCAGGACATCATATTAGAAGGATCTTTTTGCAATTCGCCAGCCGGGACGGAAGTATAACCAGCGGAGAGATGTTCTGATTAGCTAGTTTGCCATTAACCCTGAAGAAGTCGTGGGGTACTTCCCCAGACAAAACACGTGTTGGCTGGGCAATCATTCTGGATTAAAGAAGATATTATAATCATAACCACACTGTTCTAATGTGGTTGTATTGATCCATGTGTTCTTGATTTCTACAAAAGTATATACCATATCGAAAGTAGTATTTGGATTGTTTTAACGTGTGCACAGGCTTGCTGCAATTACATGCTGACCTTTGGTCTCTCTCTAGGAGGGCTTAGGGGTTCTCCCTCACCTGTTGCACCATTTTACCTTGCCTTAGACATACTTCAGCACACTATATTGGTGCCATTTCCTACCACATCTAAGAAACCCACCATTTTTCATGTCTGTTATACAGTTTGTCAGGTGCCATTAATGTGGCTCCAGCTGCTCCTCCGCCACCAGGACATGGCGGTGGACTTGTCATTAATCCTGTCATAATTAACTCCTTGATGGGCAAACGTCCTCAAAACCGTGATGACTTGCAGTTTTGGCTTGCACAAAACTTTGAGCAACTAGAAGCTGTTTTTCCTGTTGAAAAACACAGGATCCTTACAATGAGTTTGCAGAGTGGTCTGATTCACGCTTTAGCCGACTGCACCACCCGGGGGACGGTGTTTGTTTCAGTGTGCTCTGGCACCCCCTCCATGAGCGTTCTGATAAAGGTACAAGATGAACACGGGGTGATCCAACTCTGGATTTGGGGATGAAGTTAGTGGGAATGATCCCTATTGTCTCCGATATGATTCTGGCCAATATTAAAGGTTATGCGGTTTGCTGACAAGTACATCAACGCCTAGAGGCAGTGGCGGAAGTGGATCAGCAGCAACAATTGCCGATTATTATTGCAGCAGTGTATATATCGTTGGGTCACAATAGCTTGAGGATTCAGCCATTTACTCAGCCACAGACTAAACCCCCCCCTGACAAGGAGGGTCGTCCAGTCTTTCCTAAAAAGGCTTGGAACAATAATCATCGGCAGCAACAACAGAAGCCTGGTTCACGTGCAGGTTCTCATCCACCTGACACTTCTGAGTATAGATACAATTTGTGTGACCGCTCTAAAATTAAGACACCAGAAAGGTTCCAGGTTGCTGAGCCTCATTCTCCTCGTTCCCTTTATTAATCACCAGATCAACAGTTTGGCGAGGGAGGACATCAGGATCGCAGACAAGGTGAATCTGCGCAAGCAAGACGTGACACGCAGCGCCAGTTTGATTTAAAAGTCAAGCAGGAGGAACAACCTCAATATCGTGCCCCATTTCAGAAGAAAAAGTTAACACTTTGACTGCAAAGTATGCCTCAGACGGTGAGAACCCTATTCCTCGACAGGAGTTGGGCTGTAACCCTCCTCGACAACGCAGCGGAGGTTACCATAGTGCGGCGACACTCCACCAGCGTCTGGAGACAAAAAGACCTGACACTTTTATTACAGTAGAGACAGCTGATACTCGAGTTGCCCCTCCTGATAGGCTTTATGAAATAATCCTCAAAATTGAAGGTGATATTAAACGCTCAGTAAAAGCAGTGTTTGGGGAAAAGCTCACTTCTTCTTATGATATTTTGTTGGTGGAGGTTGATTGGCCTCCCCCTATTGTCCTAGGTTCTTCTGGATGGGAAGATGTTATTCTACCCAGTTTTTCGCAATCTGTTCCGGATGACGATAAAATGGCTAATGCCTCGAAGTGGACTTTGTCCTTAGCCCCGCCATTATATTACAAGTAGGCAGGTTGGGACGACGATTAGCCGGTTCATGTGTTTCCTTTGCGTTCTACACCTCAGCACCCACCACAGTATCCAATCAAACAAGACGTTAAAGCATCCGTGAGTGAAATCTTGACTCAATTGGAATACGAGGGTGCGATTGAACCATGTGTTTCGTCGATGAATAATCCTCTTTTTTCGATCCTTAAACAGACGTTTCGTATTGTATAGTTTTAGACCGCAGACATTTGAACACTCATGTTCGTACTTTTGCGATTCAAAACACACACAGCTCTGCGTTGGTGAACAACCTTGTTCGAAAAAAGTACAAAACCACTGTGGATATTTCCAACTGTTTTTTCAGGCACTATTTGGCTCCTGAGAGCCATGATTTGACCGCATTCAGTGGGTTGGGCAATCAGCGCCGATATGCAAGATTGCATTTGGGATGTAAGAATAGCCCTGGTGTGTTAGCGGCATGCATACCGTCACTTTTGCATGAGATCGACACCCTAATGCTTTCTCGTACATCAATGAGATGAAGAACTACAGCCACATCTCTTACGTGTGAACCGCATTAACACACATTTTTGGAACTTTGGTTACAAATTCAATTTTGCTAAGTCTCACATCACCTTCTTGGTGGTCATTTTTCTTGATTACGAACTCAACAATGAAGGTAGGGGGTTTGCCCCCCACTTTCTGGAGAAATGTGCTCAATTGACTAAAATTGATGATGATATTCTAGCAGCAAAACTGCGACAAAAGATGAAACAGAGTTTCCCCAAGCTTTCCCTTCACGTTATACATACCACTTGTCTGATCAAATTCCATTTGTGACCATTCCATCCATTGGGAATCAGCTGATTCCCAACGAGGACCACAGAGTTTCTTTAATAGTAGCTGCACATGAAGGAGTTGTATCTGCACATGCCGGCGTAACAGCAACTATTTTTTTTTTACAGCAACAGTTTTTGTGGCGTGCTTTGTACCAACAGGCACGTTTATATGTTCTTGCCTGTGACATATGTCAACAGATTAAGCCTTCAACTGTTTCACGTCCACCCCACACTCAACTTTACATTTCAAATCAACCGTTTGGTTGTATTTATCTTGATCACTGTGGTCCTTTAACTTCTGATACTGCTTTTAAGTATATTTTGGTAGCAGTGGATTTGTGCACTAGATTCCTTTGGGGTTGGCCACAGCGTAGTGCTGACGCTTGAACTGTTATAAAAGATTTGCGTGTCTGTCAGGATATTTGCCTGTGGCACCTCACAATCTGACCAAGATCCAGCTTTTGCCTCCAAGGCTTACCATAATGCGATTAAGTCTTTGGGGGTGGCAGGTGCAATTTCCGTCTCCATATCAGCCTGAGGGCAATTTTGTTGTGGAGTGGATGAACCGTATCTTAAAGCAATCTTTAACAGCTAGGGTATTAGGTACTGGAAGGGGCTGGCTGGCTCATCTTCACAGAGTCCGTGCACTTAATCTCCCTAGAAGATCTCTGGGTGGGCGGACCCCATACGAAATTCTCTTTGGCATTAAAATGTTGGTGCCAGACCTTGATGGTCTAGACGTTGTGGCGGCTGCCGCAACGTTTGACGTAGATAACCACTGTGCTGCATTACAGGATCTACAAAAAGCTTGTGATTCACAAGCGAAAGCCCATTTGCCCTCTTCTAGGGATGTCATGGTACTGATCCCGGTTTCTGTCTGGCTTCCTAAAGTTGGAGATATGGTCGAGAGAAGAAGAACAAAAAGAATTTGGCCCATCATACCGTGCACCGGTCAGTGTCTTTGGTTTGAAAGGCACGTACTGTGATCCTGCATCCGATACCTGGTCGTAAGGAGAATCGTTCATTTCAATTGAACATGTCAAGCTACACCATATGGCCGATACTGAATAGTAAGCATTCCATGCCAGGATTTCTCATTGAATTCAATGTCTTCTGATTCTTTGAATAATCTCCAACAAATGGAAGGGGAGATAGAGTTTTAAATTGTTTTTTTGCCTGGTTTGCCTTCAACATCCACAACTGTGGATAAAGAATATTATTTTCCACCAGTTGAAGTTATAATTGACATTCCTGAAAGTACAATACATTCACCTTCCAATGAAGAGCAACCTCTGTTTCAGCTGGGGTCCAGTGGTTACTATATAGACTGTAATAGCTTTTCTTATGATACATCTTCGTTATCATCTGTGGCAGAGCCCCTACACATACCAGACTTTTGATCTCCTGGTTCAAAAAGACTTACCTAGTCCCACCCTGGACATATGTCTGGATGGTGCTCCTATTCATGTGGATTGGGTTTGTGACTGTTTTTCCTCTTGATTAATGGCCATTGCTTACCTGAACGCTCTGCTGTGAACTTGGTTGATGTAGTTTTGGCCCCTCACACTTCATCCCATAAAATGTAAAGAGATCAAGCCCTAGTTAATATTATGCCATTCCCAGTTGTTGATGTCATTGTTTGGGATAAAGTACCATTCGACATCCATGGCCCGACCGAGACTGTAAACATTCCATACGTATTTCGGGTTTCATTAGGAAATGTGGTTTTGCCTGGAATACATTCGGATGACTGGGATGTTCACACTGTTCATTCATTATTCTCGGATTTGAAATATTATACTGCCTTTGGCATTAAAGATATGTATTTGAATTCTACTAATTACGCTGTTTAATTATTTTATCAACATTATGGCCATAATTTTTTACACAAAACCAGCACTCGGAGACCATATTACAATTATACCCAATGGGAGCATTGACCGAAACCGTTGAAGGGAAGCTCCAAGACCCAACAAAATAAATGTATTTTACTGGTTACAATATTTCTGACCTTCAGTCCTATTTTTACAAACTAAAGATACCCAACCAAACTAAATTTATGCTAAACCACACAAAATTAGTTTACTCCTTGCCCTTCATAGATGATTTAGCTGTGAAAGGTTATGAGTACTGGAAGGACATGGTTGATTTGAAATCCATCTGGGGTATCAAGAATTGGCAAGTGCAGGGCACAGAGTCATTGCAATTCGCGCATTTCTGATAGCACATCAGCTCATATTTTTAAATGAGACGGTACAACTGACTACTTGTTTTGGTTTTGCCACGGCTAAAAATCTTAATTCTTCCTGCTTTGGCTGCTTATGACACGTGGCAAAGCCACACCAACTACACGATTGAGGATTTAACTGTCTTGTTTCAAAATGGCACACTCAACTCTTCTAAAATTGATCCTTGTTATAGTTACAGTGGCCAACGAGCTCAAATGCATGTCAAATGTGCTTTTTGAATACCACAAAAGGGTTTACACAAAGGAGACCTGACCCTCATTTCCCACATTCCCATACAGTTACCAAATATCCACTGGGTAAATTGTGTCAGCAATGGCTGGAACATTTCACACTGTCATCTGTAAAACAGCATCTTTCTCTCTTGTCTGGTGACATAGATTTGGCTGATCTTCTTTTAGGTCCAAAGTCCCTTCGAGCAAAACGAGGGGGGGGGGGGGAGAGGGGGGATAGAGGGGGGAGACAGAGGGGGGAGAGAGAGGGGGTGAGAGAGTGGGGAGAGGGGGGGAGAGAGAGAGGGGGGAGAGAGAGAGGGGGGAGAGAGAGTGGGGGAAGAGGAGGGGGAGAGAGGGGGGGGACATTACCTTGTCTGTAAACAAGTTAAAGTTCACGGCATCTGTAACGTTTCGGCCCCTAATTTGGCTCGTTTTTGAAAACTATTATTCCTGCGTTAACTTTGGTTTCTAATGGCAGTTATCTTGTTTTGAACAACCGCGACTGCTGTGGCTTGCAGGGAGGCATCCTGTATATGGTAACTGTTTCCCAAAATGTTACATGTTGCAGCAATGTCCTGATTCCACCCCGCATGGGATTGTAGATAGCTTTGGCCTCCCGTTCCAACTTTGAAAACAGATATCAATAAGCTAAGCAGACTCAAAGCGCTATTGTTTCAACAAGAAGTAGCTCTCACATTAGCTCATGAGACCTTCGAATTGCAGGTGGCGAGAACCGCAAGAACCGCAAGTGAGATTCACTCGCTGCTAAACACGAATCTCCCACTCCATTTTGGAGAATTAATTCACCAAATAATTGATGCGTCTGATACTGAGGGCCTTGTCCACTTTTTTAAACTTATGGGAGCCGGCCTTATCACCTCCTTTCAGACTATTTTTGGAGAATACCTGCTTTTATTCATTCTATTTTTTCCAGCGCCTTCAGAGGTTCTCCTCTGATGCTCCTGCTAATTTGCGGTGTACTCTATTGCTGCTCCACAATGGCTGCTTGATTTGTGGAGCTGCCAAACCTGGTCCAGTTGCAGCTGTATCGGGACCGGATGTGCCAGCTTTTTGGTGCAATGCCAGTGAAAGCTTTTGACATTGACTATTGGCTGACCTTCCGTTATGCCCAAGTCACCTGTGTGCAACCTGTGTTCCACTGCCTCCAGTACCCTTTTTATTGGGCCCTGGATGTCTGCCTCTCTAATACAACCCACGCTGCCCTGGATTATGAACTACTAATGGGTCCATTAAAGGCCCATGACCAGGACTGTTCCATGGGCTGGTGCCTGGTGTGTGAACCTCTACTTGGACCAACGGAAGACTTGAGTACCTGTGCTCGGGCACAGCGCATCTTGGATCGGAGTTTTATCGAAGTTAACGCAGGTTGCCCTTATATGCTCCCAACAGCCTCTGGATAGAAGGAGCATGTGTGCTTGTTTGACTTGCTCAATCAGATGGCATACCTTTTTACCATGGAAGGTTCAGACAACATACCTGTGTTTATGGCATTCCGCTTTTCCTGCAACATTCCGGAATCTGAAGATATGCTTTGAATGGATAGGTTTTGGGTGCCCAATTGACTATTTTTTTAATTTGTAACATTTTTTTGTGTATACAGATTTCCTAATTGGGATAAAAATGAGACGCTTTGCCTCTTCTTACCTATGATTTTTGTTTTGGCATAGTGCTACCGATCTGGTCAAGGGGAGGGTGTCACGTGGCCCATAGGAACATTGTCGCCTTCACCAAGTTAGCATGAGCACGCTGCCGCCTGCCTGTTGCTTTGCACACATTACTACACGTCTTAATTTTTGCAATATTTCTATGGCTGTTTTCACATGAGAACTCATCGCTGTGTTCTCTCTCTTCATGTTCCTGGGATTTTGAATAAACATTAAGGCCAAACAACAATGCCCCTTGTTATTTTATTCTGGCCAGGCCTTAGCCCTTAAACAAAACAGACCGATGCAGCTGTTGTTTGAACAAACTTACTTTGGTTTTATTAGTATGTAAAAATAGGTAGTACACACTTGGAGCGGGACCTTTCCAGGGGCAAGAGCGAGACAGGACCTATGATGTAGATCTATCATCGATAGGCTAAGGTATGGGGTCTGCTGGCAAAGCTCAGAGATCTTCTAATATATATTAATACTGCTTCTTAGCACGGGGAGGGAGATTAGGCTCTATTGTCTTTCCATGATGACATCTCCCTTCATGATTTATGGACTAGCTGCTATGCTGACCATATTTGTACTATACATTTTCCTGCGTGTTGTGGCACATATACTGCATGTTAGGGCACGTTAGTTAAAATAAATATTTTAAACCGTTTCGTGTCTCAGTCAGATCTTACTGTGGACAAATACAAGAGTGCGAGCAAAAGGGTGTGTCTTCTTACCGCGATTCCTGAGCGATCTGGGAGTGTTGTGTTCCGAGGTGTCTAATCATTTGTTTCTCTGTGAGTGAGTAGGAGAGCAAGTGAGACACTATAGCTAGTCGGGCCTGGGCTTATGGGTACTTAGGTGGTAGGATGACTCAGTCCCTATACACCAAGGTCCTATAATCCTGCACATAGTTCTGTTTTTGGGCAGATTCCCTGCAACAAGGAGAGGGTCTCCTGGTAAACCTGGATGCAAACTCTGAGGAAACTTGTTTATGTATTCATAAGCTCAAGTTTATGCTTGTTGGAATGCATGTGTGAGATATGTGCCCATTTAAAACCCAATGAAGTTTGTGAGACAAATACCAACTCTTTCAGGGTCCTTTTTCAGATTTTGTTCTGCCACAAAAACATATACAGTTGTGAGGATTATCTGCAAAGACTTCACATGTACAGCAGGCCTGAAAAAGGCACTTCTTTGTAGCTTAAGCTGTCTCTTATTTTGGCAGGAGTCACCATAGGCTCGAAGCCTTTGATTAAAAAGAGGAAAAAAGTAACCCTACCCTCTTGCCTCTCAAATTGAAATGAAAGTCTTACAACTATATCCTTAAAATGACAAGCAACGCCTATATAGGTGCTCCTCCTGTGGGCTAACATCAGTAGTGTGCAGTTTCCTAGGCTTGGAATCTTAACAGAAAGAGTCCAATCACAAAATGGGGGGAAAGAGAGGGTCAAGTAAGGAATCTGCGACTAGAGTTTCTACCATAAACAGCATTATTGAAGGTAAGTAACTTGTTCTTTTGATAGACTTCTGAGTTCCAGATTCCTCACATTTTGAATAGATACCAAAGAAGTGCCTAATCAGAGTTTGGTCTGTGTATGGACTCAAACCAGGAAGTCCCACAGAACTGAGCAGGCAAAATGTCCCTCCCCGCAAACTTGACTGTTAAAACAATAGTGCTTCATGAATGTATAGCGGGATGCTCACATAGCCAACTCGCAAATGTTCGGGACAGGGACTCCGCGTGCCAGGGCAGTGGTAGAAGCTTTGGCCTGGTATAATCAGCACGAAGTCCTTCCGGTGCCGTTTAGCCAATGCATAGCAGATCTAAATGCAAAGCACGACCCTGGGGGAGATGCTTCTCTTGTGCACTGCCTTGCCTTTTGTCAATCCAGAAAACCCCACAAAGAGCTGATCGTCCACCCAGTGTTTTTTGGTCCAATCAATGAAATAACTTACAGTTCTCTTAGCGTCCAAATGGTGGAGTCTCTCCTCCTCCTCAAAGGGGTAAAGCAGAGTATAGAACGCCAGCAGGCTGGTGTTTTTGACTCACACAAAACAGCATAACAACTTTATGCCTGTGTCCACAAAACCAGCTTGTCTGGGAAGAAGGTGGTGTACGACGGGTTGACAGAGAACTTGAAGCTCACTCACACTCTGCACCAATGTTATGGCAACAAAGAACACCGTCTTGAGGTCAAGAAGTAGTAAGAGACAGCTGTGAAGTGGTTCAAGGGAGTGTGAATCACAAATATGAGGACCAAGCTAAGGTCCCATTGTGGCACGATAAAGGGAGAGGAAGGAAAAAAATGATGCAAACCTTTTAAACAGTACATAACAGGAGACTTAAACAAGAAGGGCTCACCTGCAAAAGAGGCCGAAAGAGCCAAAAGGTACCATTAAACTGTGCCCAGAGCAGGGCCTTGCTGGACTTGGGACAAAACAAACAACAAAGCATCAGATAACTTTGCTTGGAGGGGTTCTATCTGCAGAGTACCACACCAAGCCACAAATTTGTCCCAACAACAGGTGTACACTGTTTTTGAATAGGAATGCCTGGCTGCCAAAAGGATATCAACCACATCCAAAAGGTTGACCAAAGGTGTTCAGCTGTTGCTACTCAGTCTCCAAGCATGAAGCTGGAGACTACAAAGGCCCGGAAGCAGAACCCACCCTACTGATCCTTTCGTGGGGTAGCCTGATCGGAGGACAGATGTTAAAGCCAAGAAGTACTGGATACCAAATTTCTCTGTGCCCAATTTGGGGCAACTAGGAGGGCTTGGGACTGATTGGTCCTGATCTTCAGAACTCGGGCTGGAGTGGTATCGGCAAAAAGGCATACAGGAAGTTCCAAGTTTCACTTGAGGCAAATGAGTCTCTGAGAGAAACATTCCTTAGAAATTTCAACGAGCAGAAGTACTGACATTGCACGTTTTTAGCTGTGGTGAATAGATAGCCGAGGTTCTCCCCATTCGCAAAAGAGACTTTGCACCAACTCTGGGTGCAACTGCCACTCTTCATCTGTTACTCATGGATGGCTGAGCTTGACTGCCCTGGCATTCAATGATCGTGCAGTCTGTTCCTGCTCAAATAGTGGTCCAGTAACCACTGCAGATGTTTTGCAGTCTCCTATAAAATCTGAATGTGGTCCCAGTGATGTTAGGCCCACTGAGACTTTAGATCCCACTGCAGAACCTGCATATGCTACCAGCAGGATGCTGGGGGCCATAAATTCAGGAAGCCTTATAGTCAACCTCACTGAAATCCAGGACAGATGCTGAAAGACTGGTATCATAGCTTGCATGTCCTGAGCTCACTTTCCCACAGGAAAGGTACAAAACTGAACCATGTCCAGATTGACTCCAAAGAAGGGAGTGGCTGAGGAGTCAGGTGTGACTTTGGCATGTTAATGATGAACCCCAAGGATTACAGGAGGTTGACGTCCGCATGTGGGAGTGGTGCCTATATAGGTTCCGCAAGTCATTTCTGGAATGGAACAGTGACCAGGCAGGGACGCACAGTGACACCTACCAACATGCAGAGATTGTGCTGAAAAGTTGCTCAATCCTGTCCTATGCCAGAGGAATATTCAAAAAGTGAGGAATCTGTGGCTACAAGTCTCTACCAGAAAGAAATCAATGATAGAAGAAAGCCCAAAGGAAGGCTCTCTGAACAAAGCTAAGGATGATTCCCTTACACTTGATGTGTGACTGAAAATCTGAGTTCTTAAAACATTCAGAATGGAGCTCTATGTCTCTCCATCTCGCTGATCAATATTTAGGTCATAAAATCAAGTGAATAGACCATACAACGCTGTTTTATTATTTCTGGTCAAGAATTACCAGACTTAAGACATGAAAGGTCCAGTGTGGGAGAATAGAGGTGTTCTTTATACTCTCAATTATGTTTACAGCCACCACTCTAGACTAAAAATAATTTTATTATGTGGTTTCAGGGTATGCAGACATTTACAATCAACAATGAATCATTATTAGCTAGTTACTACTGGAGTTTTATTATTGCAAGAATGAATGTATATTTACCATTTATTTGCTCATTTTATGACACTCAATTCACCTGAAATGTTTTCCTTTATTGTGTCGAACACATTTAGAGTTGTTTTGTGGGGCTTGACAACTTTTAGGGATAAAAGCGGTTTGCAGCCATTTTCAGATTATCTTGCTAGCTAGTTTTGATGTTCCTATTAAGATTGTGCTCCCTTAGAGCTAAAGTCAATAAATAAACATTGACTGTGCTCCACCTCTCTTTTCTATTGGATATTTGCCTGCACTTACACTGTTTTAATAAGTGTGTCTGGGCAACTCTAACTATGCTACGTGAGGTGTACCATTACTGTTAGGTGGCAATACTCATCCTCTCTATCAGGGTAAACGTGGTTTCTTTTCTTGCATTTTTATGCTTTGATTTAAGGAGCTAAACATGTGGCTGCGCTCACTCCTCCTCAGAAAAACTGCAGTCAAACAATATTCTAAAAACAAAACACGATCTTTGTTGCAGGCCTCTGTGATGCTCGTTCTCCTATATCTAAATGGAATGTGACAAATCTAAGTGCAACGTCTGTTATAATTTCTCAATTCAGCTTGATTCCATCACCTTTTTAGGTTTCCCTTGCTCTTTGCTTGTGAAATCTATTGTTAAAATAAATCTTAAAAGGGGCTTACATTCCGCCCTTGCTTTTCATTGGTTGGTGTGTTTGCCACTTACTTTTCCTGCATTTCCATTGGTTGTAGCAAGCCATTTCCTGTTCTTCTTGTGTTGTTCTTATCAGTATCCCACAGTCGAAGTACTCCATTGAATTTGTGTGGAACTTCTTTCTGAGCATGCATGGCAGCTGCCTCTGCTAAACACTGCCTGCCAACAGACTATAAGCCAACTCTATGCTGTGCTTTCTTTACACTGCCTTACAGCAAAGCCACTCTAAAAATATCAGAGCAAATACATGATATTCGCTTGAGCCAGTTTGTTTTGACAGCGCTTTACATTTTCTACAGTCACATTACAGGAACGCTACAGTAATGGGACTATCTGCTTGCTACTTACGCAGACCATCCAGGCATTCAGCCTACTGCCCGTCCGTGGTTGATCTTCAAATCAATGTAATTTGCCTGTAGTTGTAGCACTTCAGTCATCTGGGAGTCAGACAAACAAAAAATGCCCACTACCCCATACTGTGTCCATGTACACACCTGAACACCTAGCTTGCCACTTGCCTGTGGCCTCCAGTTCCTTCTTGATACAGTGACACCGCAGCTACCCAAGTTTTCCCGCTTGGGTTTTCCTGACCAGGTTTTCCTACTCACCGTTCTTTCTGCCAACAAAAGCCCAATATACACAAGCACTTTAAATTGTTGTTACTAACTACTCCATTCAGGAATTTTACATTGAAGGGTGGGCCAGAGCATTACACGTTCACCAATCTGCAGATAGCATAAAACAGTTTAAAAAAGCAGGCATTATTGTAATTACTAAAAATAACACATTTTGAAAAGGTACTTTTTCTTATTTTGTCTCAATAATAGTCTTTTTCACATGAAAAGTAAGCACAGGTATACCTTGCACGCTGCAGTTTAAACTCAGGTTTCCATTCATCTTGCCGAGCTCTGTATCAACCCCAAAGGGATATACAATTATTTGCAATGATATAATCTGTTAATTTAAATATGCACTTTCTCCACAAAGTCAGAAAAACAAAAAATGCCTGCTTCCCCATACCGTGTCCATATAGGCACCTGGACACCTAGCTTGCCACTTGCCTGTGGCCTCCAGTTCCTCCTTGTTCCAGACTGATCCAGTGACACTGCAGCTACCCGGGTTTTCCTGACCGGGTTTTCCCACTCACCCTTCTTCCTGCCAACAGAAGTCCCACGCACCACAGGATCTACTTAATACTGGGCGCAGCGCATATGCCAAACGCAAGCCCATCTGCACCTGGACTGCGTCCAGCACCACGATCCCTGGATTTACTCCCGAAGATACACCAGCCGAGCTCTACCCACTCGACCCTGGACGCCACAACAAACACTGGCACCATTTCTACCCATGCTCCATGGTGGAACCTTTCCCCTGCACCCACTGCCACTGCTCACACACCAGCCCCATCCTGAACACACCACAGACACCACCTGAACAAAAACACCAACTTGCATGCACCCTTCTCAACACACGATCACCATGCTAGCATTCCACTGTATTAGGGGACCTCATCACCACTCGAATCACCCGACATGGTCTTCCTCACTGAGACTTGTCTCAACCCCACATCTGCCCCATACATTGCCACAGCACTCCCCAACGGATATAAAATCACTCACCAGGATCGCACCAACAAGCCGGAAGCAGGAACAGCCATCATCCACAAAGAGACCATACAGTGTACCACCACCACTGAAAACACCACAACCCCCATGGAACATCTCAATTTTAACCTCTACACAGACATGACAACCATCAGAGGCTCCCTTGCATACCAGCCCCCAGGCCTGTGCTCTAGCTTCTGCATTACCATTGCTGACTCTGTTACAACCCAAGCCTTAGACTCCAAGGTCTATATCTCCCTCAATGACCTAAATTTCCACATTGACAACCCCACCTCAACAGTATGAGCAGCCTCTGATTGACCCTGGTTGGCCATAGCCCTACACAAACCGCAGGACACACGCTGGACCCAATTTTCAACTCCTGCAACCGCATCAAATACAGCCATGTCACAGAACGCACATGGACCCAGCACTCCATCCTTCGCTTCAGCATCTCCAACCCTGCACTGCTACCCCCAAAATGACCAACGCCCCCCCCCCCCAACGGAAGTGGAACAAAATCTCAGGGACCAGCTGGGTGAACGCCCGTCAACAGCAACGACCCTGCTACGGCCACCAACCTCAAACAGGGAGTGAAAAACATTAACGCCTGGATCACCAATTGCACAGACAGCATTGTCCCCATCAAAAGCAACATCCACTGAAAATCTTCAAAAAAAAGGCCAGCTGGTACACCCAATAACTCAGAACAGTGAAACTAGACAGCAAACAGTTGGAGTAGATGCACCAGCAAGAACACCTCTGACAGGTCAGCCTTCATGACCTCCCTCAACCTCTACCACCACCCAGTTCCAACACCCCCAAGGAGCCTTTCAACATTAAGGAATTCTCCAACCCCGCTGCAAGCAAAAACAACATCACACCCTCATAGGAGCTGTGCAACAACCTTGAGCTGTGCAACAACCTCGCACTTCTTCCACAACAAAATCTCAACCATCTACAGAAACTTCGACCCCCTCACCCATACCTACAGACATCCTCGACAGAGACGCCACCACTGTATCAGACACAAACCACATACTGACCACCTGGAACAGCCTCTCCACCCAGGACTCCACCTCCACCAGGAAATACATCCACCCGGGAGCTCCCACAGACCCATGCCCTCACCACATCTTCAACCTCTGCAACCAAAGGATCGGCCAGGAACTCACTATCCTACTCAACACCTCTATCACAACTGCAACATTTCCCAACACTTGGAGACGCACCGAAGTCAGAGTCCTACTAAAAAAACCTCTGCCAAACCCAGCGAACTCATAACCTACCAGCCAATCTCTCTGCTCACATTCGCAGTGAAGGTACTGGAAAAGATAATCAACAATGAACTCATGACACACCTGGCGCAGAACCAGCTACTCAATTCCTCCCTATCCGGCTTCAGCAGCAATCACAGCACCAAAACCACCCTGATCACAGCCACTGACGACATCCAAACCCTGCTCGACCGAGGAGAAACAGCAGCTTTGACCATCCTCGACCTCTTGCAGTCTTTGACACTGTATCTCACCACACGCTGATCAAAAGACTCCACAAGATCTGCATCCAAGAGGTAGCCCTCAGATGGCTCCCCTCCTTCCTCACCAGAAGAGCCCAGAGGATCCATCTCCCACCTTTAACCTCTGAAGCCAGGGAGATCACCTGCGGCGTCCCCCAGGGCTTGTCCCTTAGCCCCACACTCTGCAACGCATATATGACCTACAGGCCAAAATTGTCAAATCTCATGGTCGCAACATAATTTCCTACGTAGACTACACCAAACTCGTCCTCTCACTCACTGACAACCACATCACAACCAGAACCACCTTCAACAGATGCATGACAAACTTCGATGACTGGATGAAGAACAAGTGCTTGCAACTGAAACAGACAGGCCAGAAGTACTGATCTTTGGCGACAGCAGCAACACATAGAACGAATCCTGGTGGTCATCAGACCTAGGAATCGCACAAACTCCCTCCAACCACTCAGAATCAACATTGACGCACAAGTTACTTACCTTCAGTAAGGATACATCTGTAAGAAACATTAGTTCGTGATAGATTCCTTACCTTAGAATTACCCCCAGGTGTCAGACTGGATCCAGAAAGTTTTCGTCAGCAGTACCCCTGCACGTCGGAATGTGGCGTTGTGTGGCTCCGCATCCCTTGTTGGCGTCGTGGTTGCCGAGATGACGTTGCGTCAGCTACTTAGATGCCGCCTTGGCGCGCTGACGTCAGTTCTGTACACGACTTTCCTCGCCAGGAACGCAAAGCCATGCAAGATACTGACCACTGGTGCATTGAAACTAGGGCCCTGAAAGGGATGACCTTAACCCTAGAAATCAATTTGCAGAACGGGGAGGATGGGTGGGGCGGTAAGGAATCTATCACAAACTAATGTTTCTTACAGATATATCGTTACCGAAGGTAAGTAACTTGTTCATCTGAAAGAAACACATAGTGATAGATTCCTTACCTTAGAATAGATACCCCAGCAATTCCAACCCCAGTGGTGGGTCTGCGAACCAAGATCACACCAGGAAGTCCCGGAGAACAGAACAGCCAAAGAAGCAGTCTCTCCAGACTTGGCTGTCCAGGCAATAGTGCTTAGTAAAAGTATGCAGCGAGGCCCACGTAGCTGCCTGACAGATGTCTTGTAGGAGGACACCATGTCCCAATGCCGTTGTGGCCAGAGAATAACAGGCTTCAATACACATGACAACCCATCTGGAGATCGTCCGCTTGTGTACGGCCCGACCTTTCTTGGCGCCAACGTAGCCCATAAAGAGCTGGTCATCCACCCGGAACTGTTGTGTGCGATTCAGGTAAAAATGAGAGCGCATGTTTTGTGCCCAGATGGTGGCGTCTCTCTTCCTCCCTGGAAGGATGTGGAGGCGGACAGAAGTTGGGCAAAGTGATGGTCTGCCCGATATGAAAGGCAGTGACAACCTTTGGCAGAAAGGATGGACGTGTCCTGAGCACAACCTTGTCTAAATAGACAGATGGAAAAGGAGGCTTGCAAGAAAGAGCCTGGAGCTCACTCACTCTCCTAGCAGAGGTGATGGCAACCAGGAAAGCAGTCTTCAGAGTTAAGAGACGAAGAGGACAGTTATGAAGAGGCTCAAAGGGAGCGCACATTAAATATGTGAGAACCTGGTTCAAGTCCCACTGTGGCATTACGAAGGGAATAGGAGGGAAAAGATGAGTAATGCCTTTGAGGAATCTGTTAACAACAGGGGACTTGAAAAGAGAGGACTGATCAGGGAGCCTGAGAAAGGCTGAAATAGCAGAAAGGTAGCCCTTGATAGTGCCCAGAGCAGAGCCCTGCTTGGCCAAAGAAAGATGGAACAGTAGGACTTCAGAATGAGGGGCAGAAAGGGGATCCATAGCCTTTGCTGTGCACCATGCCATAAACTTCTTCCACCTGCAGGCATATACCAACTTAGTGGAGGGACACCTGGCTGCCAGAATGACATCACAGACTTCATCAGGCAAGTCGAAAGGAATCAACTGCCGCCGGTCAATCTCCATGCAAAGAGGTGAAGACTGGACAGGTTCGGGTGGAGGCCCGTCCCCTGCTGCTGCGACAGAAGATCCTCCCGAAGAGGCAGTCAGATCAGGGGATCGATGGCCATACTGAGTAGCTCGGGATACCAAACTCTTCGAGCCCAGTCCAAAGTCACAAGAATGACTTGGGCCCACTCGCGCCTGATCTTCTTCAGCACTCTGGGCAGAAGTGGTATAGGCGAAAAGGCGTACAACAGACCGCAACTCGACTCATGACTAAAAGCGTGGCCGAGCAAGTGCCGCCTTGAAAATTCCAACGCGCAGAAATGCTGACATTGCGGGTTCTCTCCGGTGGCGAATAGATCAAACCAAGGCTCTCCCCATTGTTGAAAGAGACCTTGCGCCACGTCCGAGTGAAGACGTCATTTACGATCCATTATGCACCTGCGGCGGAGTTTGTCCGCCCTGGCATTCAGTGAACCTGCCAGGTGTTGAACCACCAGAGAAATGTCCCAATGTTCCAGCCACATCCAGAGGCGCAGAGCCTCCTGACATAGGGTCCACAACCCCACCCCGCCCTGTTTGTTGCAGTACCATATGGCGGTGGTGTTGTCTGTGAACACCTGCACTACTTTCCCCTAGACAGAGGGAAGGAATGCCTTCAGGGCAAGTCGGATCACCCGTAGCTCCAGGTTGATATGGAGCATCCGTCACCACTGGGTGCTCCAGTTGGGGAAGGGAGAGGGATCTGCCACTGACCCAATGCCGGTTAGTGAGCCACTACTGCAGCTGTAGTGCAGTGTCCTCCAAGATCTGGACGTAATCGGACAGGTTCCCCATAATCTGCGCCCACTGGAACTTCAGGTCCTACTGCAGAGCCCGCATATGCCATCTGGCATGATCGACCAGCAGGATGCAGAAGGCCATGAGGCCCAGCAACCTCCAAGTCATCCTGACCAAAACCCAGGATCGAGGCTGAACAATCGAAATCAGAGCCTGAATATCCTGGACTGGCCGTTCGGGAGGGTAGACCCGAAGGTGCGTCATATCCAGAACCGTTCCGATGAAGAGGAGCTCCTGAGAGGGAATCAGGTGCGACTTCGGCACTTTGATGAAGAACCCCAACAAATGCAGGAGGTCGGCCGTAGTCTAGAGGTGGGAGATGACTGTTCGGGGCGAACCAGCCAGTCGTAGAGATAGGGGAAGACTGGAACCCCTGATCTGCGCAGATGAGCTGCGACCACCGCCATCACTTTCATGAACACCCGAGGGGCGCTGGTAAGGCCAAAGGGGAGCATGGTAAACTGAAACCGCAGGCAACGTCGGTAGGTCGGCTGGATGGAAATATGGAAATATGCGTCCTGCAGGTCCTACACTACCATCCAGTCTCCAGGGTCGAGGCCTGACAAGACCTGAGCCAGAGTTAACATCTTGAACTTCTCCTTCTGGAGGAAGTGATGGACGTCCCGGCTGTCCAAAATAGGACGCAGGCCCTTGTCCTTCTTGGGCACCAGAAAGTAGTGGGAGTAACAACCACATCCTACTTCTGACGCAGGGACGCGCTCGGTGGCCCCCTTGGAAAAAGAGGGCCGCGACTTCCTATTGAAGAAGTGCCAAGTGATCCGCCGACATGCGGTGGTACTGGGGTGGCATGGCTGGAGGGGTAGTCTCCATGGAGAGGGAGTAGCCCCTTCAGACTATTTGTAAAACCCACCTGTACGTTGTGATGGTGCACCAGTGGGGGAGGTGATGGCGAATCCTGCTGTCCACTGGCTTTTGATGGGCCTGAAAAAATGGACTAGGAAGGTTTGGAGGCAGTGGTGGATGGGGTGGAGGTGGACTGACACACCCACTGCCCCCTGACCATCCTCGGCGGGTCCCACGTCCGCAGCCGCGCTGGAACGTGTCGGGCGCCCCTTCCGTGGCCACGAAAGGAGTGAAAAGCAGAAGGAGGAGGAGGGCGTGTGGCAGACAGGCCCAGGGACTTTGTCGTAGGCCATGAGTCCTTAAAGCGCTCCAACGCACTATCTGCTTTGTTGCCGAAAAGGCGAATGCCATCAAAGGGCATGTCAATCAGAGTGTTCTGGACATCCCCAGAAAAAACAGTTGTCCTCAGCCAGGCGTGTCAGCAGAGCGCCACTGTAGTGGAAATCGCCCTGCCCAACGAGTCGGCGGTCTCAAGGCCACAACGAATCGTGAACTTGGCTACATCCCTCCCTTTAGCAATAGCTTGAGAGAGCACTGTCCTGGCCTCCTCAGGACATTGAGGCAGCACGTGCGCCACTGTATCCCACACAGAGTGGAAATAACGGCCCAAGAGGCATGCAGTGTTCACAGACCGCAGCCCTGAACTGGCAGAAGAAAATATCTTCTTACCAAAATGCTCCCGTTTCTTGGATTCACTCTCCAAAGGTGCGGTAGGGAATGCGCTCGGGGACGCAGAGACTTGGACAACCAGGCTCTCAGGGGTGGGGTGTTGGGAAAGGAAAAGGGGTTCGCCCGATGCCAGGCGATGGCATCGGGCCACGTTCCTATTCACAGGAGCCCCTGTGTTGGGCCTGGACCAGGTGCCCAAAAGAACGTCTGAAAGTGCATCATTAAAGGGCAGCAGTGACTCCACAGAGGTAGTCGCCGGCTGAAGCCCTTCAGTCAGGAGGATAGCCACTGTAGGTAGTTCGAGGTGGAGGGCCTCGGGCAGCCCTACTGTCAGAAACCCCTTATCCTGCTGCATTGTCAGTTCAAAAAGACGATTTCTCATCTCTCCAAAATTGCTTGTGAGCTATTATCCACGTTGGAAAAGATTGAGTCCTTGTTGGAGACTCTCTCTTCAATGTTTAATTCGCCAAATACTTCGTGCAGGAATCACGGGACAAGACTCGACCGCGCCCGCTTCCTGTAGAGGGGCGCGGTCTAGTTGTTTTTGCCCGAGACGCTTTTGAACTGCTAATGCGCCTGCGCGACCTTCGCGCGGCGCACTTCAACTGAAAGGAAGGTTCTGACAGGAGAGTTTTGTCCGTGCTCGTCGTTTGAGGAGTTGTGAGGTGTTTAGTCAGCGGTTCAAAGAAAATCTATCAGGGAAGTCAGAGCAGTCGTTTTCTGAATCCATTGTTGGCATGTTATTCTATTAGCCAAAAAAATATTTTTTCACAGAGAAAATTCTATTTGTAATTTACCAAGAGAGAGCAGCATTTGGAAGGCAAAGAGAAGTACTTCAAGTAAGGAGTTCGCCAAGGAATTTGTGAGTGAGAGAGCAGCTATTGAACTATCCAGGGAGTAGCTTCTGTGAAGAGTAGCGCTCCAAATTTCAAGTAAGCGTGTTCAGTCGCTATCTATCTTTAATTGCAATAAGTTGAACTGGTCAGTGCTGGTTAGAGGAGATTGGTCAAATTCGAAGCTCAAAGACTGGTACTGATTCAAATTAAGCCCGGAGACTGGTTTTCGAAGTAAAGAATCTAACAATTGATTCTAATATATAAAACATCAGTCTACTGAGGAGTTGTAAGAGACTACCTAATTACTTATTCAAAAAAGGATAAGTAACAGATAAACAAAGAAGGAAGAAAAAGATAAGCATGAAGAAACCTAACAGAGTTCATTGATCGAATTGGAGGAACTGATTACCAGAACAGAAAACAAAATACTTATTCTAGGTTCTTCCAATAAATCAGATTCTACAAATTTTAAGGACATATTATATCTAAAAAATACAAGCACAGGCAACACTTAATAGAGAGGAGCAGCACTCAGGGCCTACACAGGTATATATATATTTATATTAATAACTGAGAGAATAATACACTTCCGATCTGAGAGTTAGGAATAGTTAACTGTTTCTGCTTGCTGTTACAGGTACACACTAAAGACGCATTAGAGAGGAGCCAGAGTCCTGAGGCAGTCTCTTTTGTTTGTCTTCCACTTCCCCTTTCCCCCTGGTTGAAGTTAGTGACAGTTGCTATCACCTGTCGCAGGCTTTGATTGGAGGGAATTGAGGCAAAGTCATCTGTTCCTGAGAAGATCGCCATTTGAAAATTAAAGAGTCTGACACCTACGCAACACCACTGCATAACTTGCACCCTCCTCCTTAGCCACGGTAGGAATAGTGAGCATGCCAAGGTCAGGAGAGGTATCAAGACCACAGGCCTCCCCCAGCTTCTCTACCCAGCCATGGTCAAACAGCCCAAAGAGGCGAGCCATGGTTCACAGAAATTCCTGCAGCTGGGCCGGAGTCGCCGACGGACCCGGGAAGGGCGGGTAGGCAGACTGCGACTGCGTAGGCTTCGCTGGACCCGCGGGGAAGGCCCCACCCGCATCCTCCGCCGCAAGGGGAAGTCAGAGAGCGATGGCGCTTCTTCGACTTCTTGTGATGCTTCGTCTTAGCTGACCCCGAATGCGATGACTTAGATCCCGATGAACGGGTGGTGGCTCCGCGACGAGTCCCGCGACCTCCCACGGGACCGGGACCTTGAGCAGCGCGGAGCCGACTGCCGGACTTCAAGCAACTTTCGGGACCACTCCCGCAAAGTTTTCGGGACCATGGCCCGGCAGTCTGGGCACAACTTGGGGTCGTGGTTGTGCCCCAGGCAGGAGAGAAACGCGAACGGGTCTGTCACCGACATCATGCGATGACAGTCCCTGCAGGACTTGAAACCGGGCATCCCTACAGCACTAGGAGTCGATCGACTCGAAAAATAGAGACAAAAATGCCTTGAACAACTCAGTCAAAAAGTGACTGGGCGTACCGCTCTCTCTGGATCTATGCTTGCTGGTGCGGAAAAAAAAGAACTGACGTCAGCACGCGAGGGCTGCATCTAAGTAGCTGCCGCGACGTCATCTTGGTGACCACGACGCCACCTTCCGACGCGCACGGTTACTGCTGACGAAAACTTTCCAGATCCAGTCTGACACCTGGGAGTAATTCTAAGAGAAGTAATCTATCACTAACGTGTTTCTTTCAAATAACAAGCTCAACATGAAATCACAGATGAACGCCGTCTCCTAAGCAAGCTTCCTCACTCTGCACATGCTATGTAAGATCTTCAAATAGCTACCCCTACACTCGAGATACACTGTGACACAAGCCCTCATCACCAGCAGACTGGACTATGGATATGCCCTCTAAGTAGAAATCACCACACATTGAGGGTGGGACATGGATCCTCCGCCATTGGCCTCTTCGCATCTGTGTATGATTGGCAGGCGATCTGCTCTTTGCAAATAAACTCTTTCAGCAGCTTCTTCTGAACTAGATAGAACATGTTAATAGTCACAGTCATTTTTGCCATGCATTATTTTACTCCTCTAATTTTCTGAGATATCTCATCAGTGGCTTACTAAAGGACACACATTGACAGGATTGAACAGCAGACAGTAAGCTCTGAATTGGGATTTTGAAAATATCAGATACCATAGTGTCTGGTGAACTGTCTTGGTGTGGGGGAGCAGTTGAATTGACATTCATAAAATCATAGTAGGTTGCAAAATAAAAATTCATTTGCAGATATTGTACTGCAGGTGGAAAGAGTAATTTGAGTCTGTTCTTGCTGTCCACAAACAGTTTGCGATTACACAGGCTTTTGCGCAACCCCTTCTGTAATATCCCCATAAACAATATGCTCATGAGCCTATGATTTTTTCCATCACCGCTCCTGATTGTACCTTGAATTTGTAAAGGAAAAAAAAAACTCAGTACAACTATAAAATGGTGTGTGACAATATACTTGAGTAGAACTATAAGGTATTACACAACAGAGGAGCTAGTGAGAAATTCTTTAATGGAATGCTACAAAACTTCAATTAGGAAATTCCACTATCAATCTTCATGCATAATCTGCTCACACACAAACATATAACTATTGCGTTATTCATCATAATTCTTGAAGGTCACACCCGTACCTTCTGACATTCAGGTGCCGCCATTCAATTATTAGTTTACCATATCAGTTTTACAGCTGGTCACCAAGCTAAAACTTCCAACAAAAATATTTTTAATAATCACACAGGCAAAATCTGTTGCAGTTACCAATGCTTGCTGGATTTGCATCAGATTCTTCTGGCTATTCAAAGGACTCGACAATGGAATGGAATTCGACAACATTCTTCAAACAGTTTCCAATCCCCCCCTTAACCCCCCCCCCCCACCCTTGATTTCTGACTCTGGAATGCTTAAATAAGTCTATAGTGATGATTTACAGGTAGTGGGTATCTAGAGACAGACGATTGCCAATTGTATTGAGCAGCTGTTTTACTCACATTTTCTAGGCAGTAGCTATCCTTTGGTCTAGCACGGTTTCTTAAAGAGCTTTATTGCCAGGAAGCTGGCCATAACAGAAAATACGTGAAAGTTTAAAGTCCTCTATATATATTTTAATTGCTTAAACATTTGTGACCAGTGTGATTCATAGGTAAAACAAGTAAAGTTATCCAGTGTTAATCAAAAACAATCATATTATATTATTACATGTGTTAATATCAGTAGGTTAGTGCTGTGGATTAGGTGGAGGCAATAGAGGAGCCCTTTCAAATAGGTTTTAAATTACGCAGGGAAAATCGGAGTCAATCAGCTGGTGTTACTTTTCTCCTGTGTCCGTGTACTAACAGTGCAACACAAGCAATTCAGTCAGCTTCAGCTGAGCTGTTTATTGTTTTCAGACATCAGCTTCAAAAAGTGAGTTATATTGAAGCAATCAAAGTTAATACAGAAATTGAAATAAAAGAAGACTATGAACATTATTATCAGGTGTCCCAGCTACAGTGGGTGAGCGGCTGGTTCGCGGAATATCACCTAGATGACACTGCTTGAACCCTACACCCTTGGTGACTGACCTGCTTACTAAGCTTATTCCACCTCGCTCAGCCTAGGATGCCAGCCGCTCCCCCTCTCCTCCACATCGAGATTTGATGCTCTCGCAGGAATATATATGCATTACTCACCCACAACCTATGCCTCAGCTATCCCCCTTTTGGGCTCCCCATGCACTTCAAGACTGCGCTGTACGGTGATATTGGTGAAATGGCAGGCTGGTGGTGTATCAGCCACCGGGAGATCTCGTAAACTATGGAGCTTTCATGCTTTTTTATTAACTCTTTAAACAATAAAACATTCAACAGAGACAGTTTAATGCATCATGCTCTGTCCCGCGCACTGCGTAGCACAAGGAACGTCACCGACGTGGAACCTCCATCTTACGCTCTCATAAAATACCTACACACTATGGACAACAGCTCCAGCCTTGTCAGCAGGTTCTCGGGAGCACAGACAGACATCCCTAGAAGATCTTTGTGAGAAATGGGAGGCAGAACCGAGCCGACCCTTTACTGATAAAGAATAGGACAAAGTGTTGGCTTATCCGGCTATCGTATCTAGAACCCTTATATATTGGACTGAAATTGTGCGCGTTTTGGCAGAGGCTACTGACCGTGCTCTTACTTCCACGACCCGGTTTTGCATCATGACACCTTTCAGTTCATCAACCTAGCTTTGGTGTTGCGTAGGATTAATATGCGTTGGAAACATGTTGAGTGTCCCCGTCTGGAGGGCAGACATGTTGTATTGAGCGTCCTCTGAGGGAATGACTTTGCTCTGCGAAACACACCAGGGTAGAAGACCCACTGAGTTTGTGACAGCGTGACACTTTATTGGCTGATTTACAAGGGTTGTGAATGGGAGCGAGGATGACGCTTGTGATAGTAGAATGTTCCTTTTTTTCTATTCTATTGGCATGACTGCATTCCCTGTAGTTGTAATGCTTGGTCTGTATCCTTTTCAATGTGTTGTTATTCGTTCCACATTGAGAAGAGCAGTTTCTATTCAGTTACTCTGGTGCTCTCCAGAAGGTGGATGCTCCAATAAACTACTCTTAAACCTTATCCTCTATGTGGATTTATTACTTCCAAATATTGGCGACGATTACTTGGAGTTTTGTTCAAAGAACCCGGAGCATACACATCTGCAGATTTTACCTTCATTTCACTTTCTTGGATCGCCTGGCTGCCTTTTCTTCTATGCGCCAGTTTGGAGGAATCTTGGTGGGAAAGAACTGTTGGAACCTTGTTTGCCTTGCCACTTATACATGAAAGCGGGATTTTGTTCTGTGAGTACTCTGTGGTAACCTACTGGTTTGTGAGCTGCTACGTGTGTTTGACTGTGCTAGTGGAGTCGATTCCGCTAATCCTTGCATAATCCCCCGGAATTTGAGGAGTCTCAACTTTGACTCTGCCTCGCGCTAATATCGGAACAGGATCATCTTTTTCAAGACAGTTATCTTGTGAGGACTGTGCGCGCTCTGCCTCTTTTTGAAGACACCTGTCTCGTGAAGATTGTGCGCGCTGTACCTGCAACCAAGTTTCCGTCGCATGAATCTTCCACCACATCACTCAGGATTAGACGCGCATCACACTGCAGCTACCCTGTTACTTAAGCACGTCCCTGCTTTTTTGAATTAGGAATGGTTTGCATTTAACACTGCGTGCCTCGGTGACACGCACACCTTATTCACATGTATGGCTTTGGAGATAAAGAAATTGAAATGTTGCGGTATTTTGTTTCCAACATTTCTTTTTAACAAAAAAACATTCTAGGAAAAGTTTATGTTGCTGTTGGTGGATTACAAGTCCTTGGGTGGAAACACCAGGGAAAATGTAATATTACTTTGTGTCCTAATGCCAAAGTACAAGTATGTATGGTAGAAGATTTACAAGTAGTACATAATGTGCAACAAGATAATGATGAAATGGTACATGAGATACTAAACAAACATAAAAATGAGTTTAAAAAGGAGTTAGGAAAAGTCAAAGGTTTTTTTCATAAAATAGTGTTTTAAAAAGATGCCATTCCCTCCAAACTAAAGTTGAGGAAAGTACCTTTGTCCATGAGAAATGAGTTGGCAGACATGATTAAAAAATTGTGTGCTGATGTTGTGATTGAACCCGTTAATGCTTCTGAATGGGTTTCCCCGATTGTTTTAGTTAAGAAACAGAATGGAGAACTTAGAATTTGCATTGGTAAACAAATCAATTGTTATGAATGTCACCCTTTACCTAAGGTACAAGACTTGTTAGCTAAATTGGATGGTGCTACATTTTTTTTTACCACCATTGATCTCAAATCAGCTTTCCATCAAATAGTTAACAGAGGATTCAAGAGACATTACCACTTTTATTACACCTGAGGGAACCTTAAGATATATTAGAATGCCCTTTGGCTTGTCATCGGCTGCATCAGTGTTTCAAAGACTTTAAATTGCTTGTTTGGAGACACTGATGGAGTCATAGCATTTCAGGACGATATCCTGATATTTTATGACACCTTTGAGAAACATCATAGAACAGTGGATAAAGTTTTATCTGTTTTAGAGGATAAAGGTATGACTATTCGCCTGGACAAATCTAAGTTTTTCGCGTCTGAGGTTGAATATTTGGGTCATCAGATTAATGGTAATGGCGTTTTTCTTAAGAACGATCTCCTTAAAGAACATGAATGATCCTCAAGACAAAGAACAAGTTAAATCCTTCTTAGGATTATGTGAATACTATTCGAGATTTGCTACTAAATTTTCTGACATAGTCCTTCCGTTAAGAGTGTTACTTAAAAAAGGCAGTAAATTCATTTGGACACCGGATCACTTACAAGCCGTTAAGGCCATTAAGTCTGCAAATATTGGGTGCAATCCTTTATTCCCCTTTTCTTCATTTGCCACCAATATGTTACGGTCGATGCAAGTGCTATTGGTCTTGGTGCCATTCTCAGTCAAGTTAAAGCTGGTAATGAAGTCACCATTGCTTTTGCTTCAATACCACTATCTATTGCTGATTCAAAGTATTCCATAATTGAAAGAGAGCCTTGGGTTGCTCCTGGGCAATGGAACATTTTAAGACCAATTACGGGGCAAATAATTTAAACTTGAAAATGAACACAAACCCCTAATTTCTCTTCTATCTAATAATGGTGTGGGAAGAGCACCTTCCAGATTGGTTCGCATTTTAGCTAAACTGTATGAGTACAATTTTGAAGTCCTTTATATTCCTGGTTGTAAAAATATGAGCGCTAACTGCCCAGGTTGTCTGACTCTCAACCCTCAACTCAAGTAGAATCTTTTGAAGAATGTATGGTAGCGTCTGTTGATGATATGGTTCTCTCAATGTCTCACGTTATCTCCAAAGAAGATTGGTCAAAAGCCATGTCTGAGGACGAAGATTTAAAAACCTTACAAAAATATATCATTGAAGGTTGGCCATTAGAAAGAAATGTACCTAAAGAAATTGAGGTGTTTTAGAAGGTTAGAGAAGAGCTGTCTATCAATAAAGGTCTTATTCTAAAAGGTGACTCTTTTGTACCTCCAATAGAGGTACAAAAGAACTATTTAGGACTATAACTAACCTTACGAACCCTGTCAAACACAAAGCCAACAGCAGTCCCGCACACTGTGAAGTATTAGCCTCCTCCTTTCGGAATAAGGTGGAAGTCATTTTCTCTTCCTTCACTAACCAGCAATGAGGAAGGGGGGAGGTGGCAGCAAGGCCAAAATCCTAGGCCACTAACATGCCACCTATTTTAGAAGTTTTCACACCACTTGTCACCCAGGAGGTAATCAACCTTCTGATGACGACCCGATCTGGGTCCCCACTAGACCCTTGTCCAGTATCGGTGATTAAAAGCTCCCCAGATGTTATTGCCTCCATCCTTATGCCACTCTTTAATATCATTATGGGGTCAGGCTGGTACCCAAAATCCTGGAAGTCAGCCTTAATACTTCCGTTGATAAAAAAAAACCCTAACTTGGATCATAGTGATCCTAACAACTATAGACCCATCTCACGACTCCCTGTGCCGGAAAAACTGATGGAGAAGGCTAATAATGTGCAACTGAGCATGTTCCTTCAGAGCAACAATGTGCTTGATCTGACGCAGTATGGCTTCCGTACAGGTTCCAGCATGGAGCTAGCTCTGATCAAAGCCACAGAGGAGGTACGAGAGGCTGTGGACCAGGGAGGCGTAGCGATCCTGATTATGCTGGATTTGTCTGTTGCCTTCGACACGGTCCATCATGAAATTCTGATGGACCGTCTATCGTTAGAGGGGGTACAGGGTAAGGCCTGAAATTTCCTGAAATTCTTCTTGACCGATAGAACGCAGATGGTGGACTTGGGGAGGGATAGGTCAAAGTCTTTTTCCCTTCCTTGTGGGGTGCCACAAGGGTCCTCCCTTAGTCCCACGCTTTATAACATATGTCAGCCTGCTGGCAGCCCTGATAAGATCATTCGGGCTGCAAGTTACATCCTATGCCGACGACACACAAATTGTGTTGTCCTTACAGCAAAGTAAAGAAGCCGAAACAGCCTCAAGATGCCATGATTGTATGAAAACAATAACTGGGTGGATGTCTGCAAACTGCCTGAAACTGAATGCTGGCTAAACAGAGATTATTTTTGGGAATAACCCTAACCTCTGGACGCCAAACATGTGGCCCGTCGAAATGGGTAAGCCTCCAGGACCATCTGTTAGCCAAGAATCTGGGGGTGATTATGGATAATAATCTTAACTTTGGCGATCAGGTCAGCAGGGTGGTCTCGACCTGCTTTTTCCTCCTCAGAATCCTGAGGAAAATAAAATTCTTCCTACCAGAGGACAGCTTTATGTCTGCAGTCTCAGCCATCATTTTGTCTCGGCTGGACTATTGCAACAGTCCGTATTTAAACATTCAAAAGAAGCACTTGAACAGACTCCAGCAAAATGTGGCAGCCAGGCTGCTAACGGGCACGCAAAGGTTCATCTCAGTTAGAAACGGACTTCGACACCTGCACTGGCTCCCAGTTAAACAGCATGCACAGTTTTTAAGTCCTTGATGGGCACAGGTCCAGAATATCTGAAAAGCTGCATTAAATGGTATGTCCCTGGCAGCATGTTGCACTCCTCGGTAGGAAAACAAGTGATCGTTCCCCGAGTGAAAATAGCGAACTGGGGCGGCAACAGTTTTATAGTCGGTGCCGCAAAAGCCTGGAACAACCTACCAGTGCAGCTCAGGAACTCCACTGAGCTCATTTCCTTCAGGTAGGGGTTAAAAACGTGTCTGTCCTCTGAATAACCCTCTGCAACCATGGAAAACGGTTAGATAGTGCTCAGCGCCAGGACACCCTTGGGTATAAGCGCGCTTTAAAAGCTTTAATAACATAACAATTGCCATAAGAAAAAAAATTAAGTCTATTGCTCATTTGGGTCATTTAGGTCAGTCTAATACTATTAAAAAAGTTAGGGACTTATTTTGGTGGCCTTACATGGACAGCCGCATTATTGACTTTGTTAAAAATTGTCCTCTGGGTACTAATTCTGATACATTTTAAAGTTACAACACCCAGATTTCGTGCAAGTTCAAGTTCCAGACAATCCATGGGAAAAAATTGCAATTGATATTTTAGGTCCTTATGAAGGGATTTCAACAGAAAGAGTGTTTATACTGGTTACTATTGATTATTTCTGAAAGTGGGTTGAAATCAAATGGGTTACACAAACGGATTCATTGTCTATTATTAATTTTCTTCAGGAAACTTTCAAAAAAGAAGGTTTACCATCAACGATTGTATCTGATTATGGACCCTCAATTCATCTTGCATGTGTTGAATACGTTACTCTCCAAATACGAATGACCTTGTAGAAAGGGTTAACAAAGCTCATATTAATGTTAAAGCACATGTAGCAGAATTGGTTTCACCTTTTGTTTTATTAAAAGGTAGGAAACCCAGACAAGAATTATCGCTTTTATGGACCACATCTTCTGGAACTAGCTTGGATATGGGTAAAATACATAAGTTAGCCAAACAAAATTGTAACAACTCCAAAAACACTGTTTCTCCTAAACAACCTATTTTACAAGTGGGTGGCAAGGTCAAAATCAGATTACCGGTATATGTTAAAAAAAAGGCAGTCAAAATTTTCAGAATATTATTCAGAAGGTTCGTAAGACGTCTGTTCTTTTAAACAATGTTCTTTTAAACAATGGCTCTTGGTGGAGTATCTCTAAAATTGCCAAAGTTAATGTATCCAATGCTAAACCATCTTTGTGTCCTTCCAATCCAGATTTCTCTAGTGATTTTGGAAAAAACCAATAGAGTCAGATTGTGCTCAGCCTTAATTAAATGCTGATGATGTTATCTGTTTTTCAAATTCTTCCTCTTCCAGGTCAACTGGTACCAAGAGAAATAAACTGTTACCTAAAAATTATAATGATTTGTATTGTATTAATTGTACCTTATTATTATTTTGTCTTTTTTGCTTTCTTTTCTTTTGTACGGAAGGAAGATATGTGATAGTAGAATGTTCCTTCTTATCTATTCTACTGCCATGACTGAACTCCCTGTAGTTGTAATGCTTGGTCTGTATCCTATTTGGATGGGTTGTTATTCGTTCCACATTCTGAAGAGCAGTTTCTATTCAGTCACTCTGCTGCTCTTCAGAAGGTGGATGCTCCAAAAAGCTACTCTTAAACCTTATCCTCTATGTGGATTTATTACTACCACATAGGGTTGTGAATGGGAGCGAGAAGGATGCTCTTGTATCCTTCATGTGCTAGTGCATGTGCGTCTTACCTGGGTTGAAATTCCCCGACACCGCTTATGACCACTGGCAAGGTCCACAGCTCCTGACACCCTAACAAAGTTCTGCCTCTGTATTCTATTGACCTCTTGACTCTTTCAGGGAGAGGGGGTGCCGTGGGATGGGTTAGGGGATGTATAATGTATTTGCTTGTTGCTAGATTTGCTTCAGCAGAGACCCTTTTGTTGTTGTTATTTTTGGTCCCGGCTGAAAACCGATTGCATTTTTGGATGGCTTCTGCTCTTAATTTTTCTCACTACATTGATTTATTTCCTTTATTTTTTCTTAAATGCTCTGGGACCTTCATTATGACTGCTGCACCACTGCTGGTCTACATTGTGTGTGGATTTCATCATTCTCTCCATTTCTGTACTAACAACAATATTGATATTTTATGTTTCTATCAATAACATTTGTTTGAAAAAAAAGGAATCTAGAATCGCTGGATTCAAACTCGTACAGTTCTTCATTTTACATATACTCCAGAAAAAAATCAATCTATATTTCTTGCAACAGATTTTGCCTGCCCCCACTGTTACACCCTTGATGCATATGTGCACCATATGTTGTGAGCATGCGGATCACTCTCGTAGTACTGGACCGTGGGGACTACTCAACTCAAACAGCTGACTGAATCAGCACTCCTATACTCCTGGGAGCTGTGTGTCCTGGGCTGAGTCACACACTATGAAAAAGTGCATTGAGGTGCTTTTCCTGGTCCTGGCTCTGATCTTGGTGAAGCCTATCTTTACTCATCATTGGCAAGCTGAAGATCCCCCAGCTCCATCGGCATGGAGATTTTTGCTTCTGGCTTGGGCTGAAACTGAAAGCCCTGCACTGTGTAGGAAGGAGGACATGGGACTTGGGAAGCATTCCATTGATATGGAATGGGAGGCTTTACTGCTCAGGATGCTAAGTTTTGCAGCGATAACTGCCTCTTGGCAATTACACCCCTTCAACAGTACATGGACCACACCACTCTTGCCCTCTTGATGTGCGTGTAACCCTATCCCTGCTCACTGATGTGCTAGGCAATACCCTTAAGCACTTGTTCCTGACTATCCTTATTTGGAGCCTGTGGTTTAAGAGGAAATATTAGTGGCGGCTCCTCCGCTTTTACAAAGTAATTTACATCAAATGCTCCCAAACTTTTCATTAGTCTCTTACTTGATTTGATTGTGATATAGAACACTTTTCAAGCACTGGACCAACCCCGTTTGACATGTCTAGACCACACTCCACTGACAAGAGCAATGGCATTAACCTCTTCAAGGAAAAATGAAGATCCGATCACACAGACAACACCAAGCCTCCATTTCCTCTTATGCCCACCTTTTCTCATAGAAACCAACATGTCTCGCAGTCATCTTGCCAACATACTCAAATCCCTCAAAGCCATTTACTATGAAGATTATATCTTAACCTCACCCTTCATCAAAGCTCCCTTCAGGGAAGCTCTCTCTCCCCTACTCAACACTGTAAACACTTTCCTCACTTAACCCATCTTCCAAGAAGGTCTCATGACTAACAAGATCCTCCCTTTCCTAAAGAAACCTACATTAGATCAGATGACCTCAACAACTAATGGCCAGCACACACGTATCATTTTTGGCAAGATAATTGGAAAAAGCAGTGCACGCTCAACTCCAAGATCACATCTTTGGTAAAAATCTTCATGACTACCAATCTGGCTTCAGAGCACGCTGTAGCACAGAGACTGCTACCTTATGTATCATTGTTGATGCCTTCTTACCACAGATGACTCCTGCCTGCTGATCTTGCTGCATATCTCAGCTGCCATTAATAGTGTTGACCATCCATACCCATGCACACCCTTGAGTCTCGAATGGATTCACTGGTTCTCCACCTACCTTTCAGATTGACACCAGTTTGTTCACATAAAGACCTCTAGGGGACCTAAAAAACTGAGGAGTCTCCCTGGGTCCCATAAGGTACCCTGCCATCTGCAACCTCTACATGAAGCAGCTTGGGACTCTACTCACAGGTAACAGCATTAAAATTCACCAATATGCCAACAATACACACCTCTGTCTGAAAGCCTCCTACACTCCAGACATTCAAAACCTCAAACACCGCCTGCTCTTCGTCCATACCTCGATATCCAAATCCTGAAGCTCATTCAACCAACACAGAATTTGTGTTATTTGCCAAGAACAAGCAAGTAGTACTACAAACCAGGCTTAATGACATGAACCTCGATAGCTTCGATCCCCAACTTTTACAGAATGCCAAGTCCCTTGGAGATACCATGGAAACTGATCACATCCCCACAAAACACAATGTCAAAAACCAAAGACTAGCCGGTTCTAGCTCCCTCTTTTAAAGACAGTAAAACCGTCTTTCTAGAAGGTGACTCAAGAAGTGCTTCAACCCCTTGTACTCCAGCATCTGCATAGTGATAGCACAGTTCTCAATGGCCTCCCAGACTGAACATTGACACCCCCTTGGAGCATCCCAATGTCGCATGACATCTCATCCAGGGCTGGAAGAAATGGGATCACATTATCCCCGTTCTATTGGAATTCGATTGGCTCCCCTTGCTGGCCCTGCTCATCTTCAAAAACAGTGCTGGCATTTTTGTTTTGCGAATGATGCATCTCCCATTTTGCTTGCAGACATGACCACTATTTCTGGGGGCTCTCGGGGCATACGTAGCCAAGCCACCATCAGATAGGAGAAGTGTTAAAAAAAAAAAAAAAAGGAAAAAAAAAAGAGGGCAACAGGCATTTTCCATCTATGCACCCTGGATCTCAAACAACATACTGTATCCATAAGGACTGCCCCAATGCTGCTCAAATTTTGAAAAGACGAAGACCCCTCTATAAGGAACACTATATAAAAAATACAGTAACAACCTATTTAACCAGCTACCTCACCTCTTACTCATTCATACTATGCTTGCCTTTGATACTGTACAACACTCCGCTGCCATTTCGGCTAGCTATGCATTAAAATACTACATACACACATTATTATTATTCAGATTGGTAGGGACCTTCCCCGGAGCCAATCTGAAGATGTGCTTGAAGGACAACAACAAAAATTACATTTGATTTGAGTACAGCTGTTACCAGCCTCATGATTAGCTAAGTGTCATGGCTGACTGGATGTCCAGCCACTAGAAAGACTTTACTGAAAACAGAGTTCCTATGCGATCTGATCTCAGGGAAGCTTGCAAACATACTCTAGATCTGATTACTCAGCTTGGCATCTTGATACACAGCTGGTAAAACGGGACTCCATATATTAATCTCTTCTTTTTATGGGGTAATATAAAAGTGATCGAAATAAAAGTGCTGCCATAGCCAATGTCCGGCTATTGTTGCAACTAAACAGCCCACGGAAAGGGATTGCTAAAACAACTCTTGAGTTATATCTTTCTACAACGACCTGACCATTTTGTGGCCCAGTGTGCCCGCTGGCCACCCACCGTGCCCATGATCATTTGACAATAGGCTTAGCAGAATTCAGTAATAAGAAATAGATTTTTGGCACGAAATCTGGGTCTAGCTTGGTCGTGATTGAATAGAGGTTTACTCTGATTTGTAGGTAGTTGAACATTTCCAATAAAAATTAGTCACTATTAATGATAATCTACCTTGGGCTTCGGACATTAAACATGCATTTTAAAAAGACACGCAGATAATTGGTGCTTGAAACACGAGGCGTTCATATTCAATACCAGACCTTAACTAGATGCTTTCTCTTTAATAAATAAATGCTTTACGAAATACTGAACCATGCACAAAAATATTTAATGTGACTGCGTTAAGATTTTGTCCTAATTGTTGAAGTGCGTTTTTTTTAAATTAAACTTACAAAGTAAAACATGTATGCAGATTAACATACTTTGTATTAAATTAACACAACATGTAAAAGTGCAGAAAACACAGTGACAGCTTACGAAAATAATGGCTTGACTAGAGAAAATGCAAGGACTTGAAGGTGTCAAAAGGCTGACCTCATCTTAGCCTTCAAGATAATATAGGAATGTTGAATTTCGTTGTTTTACAAAGATTATCTGTTTAGTTCAAATACATTTTTGTATTATTAAAAGATTGAGGAAAGTGAAGTCATTTTAAATAAAGACTCAAGTTAAGGGAAGTGCCATGGAGATTTATTGTGGAAACAAAGAAGATAGCCAGCTCGGATGATGGATGATGTGTGGGAACCGAGAAGAGAAATGTACCTTTTGGGGAATGGTGACTCCTTAATGGATGGAGACGGCGACTAAAACAGACCATATGTTTTTGCAACATGAATACTGTCCTTAAAAGGGTGTTCCTGGTTTAGGAGTTCAGATTAACGTTTCACAGCAGAGCAGGAGAGATTTAGACAGGTTCGGAGCAGAAGTTGATGAGAGCAGATGAGGGGGAGCTGCAGCAGATGATTTTAGGAGATTCAGATGAGATCAGCTAGGACGAGATCAGATGGGTTTGCAGAGCAGACGGGAGATGGGAGGCAGATAAGGTTAGGCTGAATCCTTTTGACATTTATTAAACCCAAGCATTATGCTTTAACTAATTGGCTTTTGCCAAGGCATATTTGTTCTGTGTTTTGTCTTTATGTTAAATTCTACAAATATTAATTATTGATTTTTAGCTTCATACTAATCTCACTCTCTACTTTTGAACTGTTCATGGGGTCTGACTCACATTATTTGTGGCCCTTCTCTTGGAATAGGGTATTCGTTCCTTCATGGAACATGCTAAATGCAATATTTTATTATAATCTTCACTAACTATATTGTTCTATTACAAATTCTGTAACCTGATTAATATTTGACTAATGAATAAAAACTCAGAATTCCCAAACATTTTATTAGAAAATCAAACCCTTTAAACCACTCACAACTCTCATGATTGACTAAAATATTGAATTGTATTTGATTGCTTGCTGGTGATGAAGTAGCTTTTTTGATCAAAATACAGTGGCAAAGATTCATTGCCAATGGTAGATATTGTTGTGGGTAAAGGTCCTGAGCCTGGAGTGATGGTAATTGAAAGATTGCACCACAATTATAATATTTGAGATTTACGCGCTCGCAGTAGTTCTAGAATTGTCGGTTTGTAATACCAAATTCCATACCTATTTCACAGAATTATTTAACCATACCTAGGAAGTATAACTGGTGCAATAATTCTAAGCTTGAGTTAGGTGAGGTAGAGTTAAAAGGACCTGAAAACTATCCAGCAAGGAAGAATTATTCCTTAGAGCATAGGTCTTCAAACTGTCGGGCGCGCCCTCCTGGGGGGGCGCAGCATCCCCTCGGAGGGGGGGGGGGCGGGGGCGCGCACTCCACCCCACCACTTAACCTTCCATTGTCCTTCCAGGCCCATTAGGCTTCGTGTGTCTCAGTCCGCGGGGCTCGTCAGGGCAGTGTCTGGAGTCTTCTCTCCAGCACGCCCGAGCTTTTCACAGGTCTTTAAAGACCATTTGCAACCCATGTATATCTTCGAAACGGAGCACCAAGAGCCAAACAAGAGCTGAAAGCAAGCACAAAAGAGCACAAAGTAGTCCAAAAGGTCAAAGAATCGTACAAATAACACAAAAGGGCACAAAAAAGCAGAACAGAGCAAAAAGGAAAAAGAAAGGAGCAAAAAATGCACATCCCGAGTGCGACCCGTTTTATGCTGTCTCGATAGGGAATTTCAGTATTGTTAATGGCTGCTAAACTGTTCAGGTTTTTTTAAATATGCTTGGGGGTAGTCTGAACGGAAAACGGACCTATTGATAGCGAACCATTTAAACTTTCCTGTTACATTTGAATGGCATTCATTTCAAAATATCTTTATTGAGAAATTTTATGCAAAAAAAGAAAAAACAGAACAGGAGCTGGTGTCAGGGCCAAAAGCCCCTAAGTACATATGACGGTGCTTCACCGGGTCAGCAGACAAATGCCACCATTAGACGAACCCCTTGCCAGTGAAGTCGCCCCTTAGTCCCCAACTCCCGAAGAAAGAGAGGAAGAAAGAAGAAAGAAGAAAGGGAAGAAAGTGAAAGGAGAGACAGAAAGGGGGGAGAGAAAAGAGAAGAGAGAGTTATCCGGCGCCTCTAGCTTTTTAATAATATAACATAATACAGCAACAAATATCCGACCATGTCAGTGACCGTGGGTGTGATGACCACATGGGAATTTTCTTCCAGAAAGTGAAATCATGGCGGCTTATGAGAAGCAAAATAATCGTCCAGGGTAGACCATATGTTCCTCGTGGAGGATTTCCAAGGTGAATGTTGTAGAACAATATTGTCTGTTCCCCTGAGGTGAATGACCCAGTTCATCCAACACTTGTAAGAGACCTTGCTAGTATCCTTCCAATTGGTGAGTATCCTTTTAACTGCAGAAATCAACAGTAGATCAAGGAGAGCACGATCCCCCTCCGACTGCAAATCCACCTGTAAAAAAGCAGTTACCACGGACGATAGGGACCTAGGAAGAATACAGTTAAATAAATTAGACAAAAACAAATAGACCTTATCCCAGAAGGGTTTCACAACAGGGCAGTGCAGAATAAGGTGAGCCAAATCCACTTTGTCTTGCTTACAATTCCAACACACATCATCTTCCCGAATCCCCATGGAAAACAGCCCAGCCGGTGTCCAAAAGGCTTTGTGTAATAGCCAAAATTTCGTTTGGGAGAGGACTGGGGAAATCTTATTACGTGTAACTGATCTCCATAGCTGGGGCCAAGAATCTTCGGTTAGCTGATTATCAGAAAGTCCCTTCAAGTAATCTACCACCTTAGAGTTAAGCTTGGAGGATTTTGGGCGCAGAAGTTAATAAATTTGGGAGACTTGATGACCAAGCCTATTAAGTTTTGCCACAAACTTGGGTAGCGATGGGGAGCTGGGAGACACTCTGGATTTCGTAATGGCAGCCCTCACTTTCAGGAAATTATAGAATTCGATATCAGCCAAGTGGAAACGAGATTGAAGTTCACTGAACGTCAAAGGGTATGTATCATTAACCAATTGGTGGGGAAAAAAGATACCTCTTTTACACCAAGAGTCAAGGAATAAAGGCTTACCATTATAAAGGAACTTGGAGTTTAGCCAAAGTGATTCCATATTGGATCCCCTCATACCAACATCCAAGGACCTATCTATTTTTAAGAGAGCCAATTTGGTATTCTTAAAGATGGATCTGGAGTGGATGGCGACAAGGCGGTTGGCCGTGAGAACTGACAGAGGACGTATGTTCTGGAGAAGAGCCCCTTCCACTTCCAGCCACACTGGTATATAGTGATCAGGAGGAGAGACCCAGAGCAGACCCTGCCTCGCTAGAAAGGCATTTTGATATAGACGAAAGTCAGCCAGGTTAACGCCGCCCATTGTCTTATCAAGCCTCAATTTTCGGATGCTGATTCTGGCTTTTTTACCACGCCACAGAAAGGATGTTAAAAGAGCATCTAATTTATGGTGAAAGGAGTCAGTCAGTAGCAATGGCAGCATACTTAATAATTAACTAAAGGAGTAACCATCATCTTGATAGTTTCAATTCTCCCCCACCACGTGATGAATTTAGGGGACCAGGCATCCAAGAGTGTCTTAATTTTCTGTAGGAGTACCTTTTCATTTTGATACAGGGTGTCCATAATATTATTACCAAATTCAATCCGCAAGTATTTAATAAAACTCGACTGCCATGTTAACCCAGAGTCCCCCAGTATTTCGCTAGTACAAAATACGTTTAGTGGTTTAACTTCCGATTTATCTCTGTTAAGTTTGTACCCAGAGTGCAGAGAATACTCTGCACTCGTCTCCATTAGGGCAGTAATGGAGGAATCTGGACGCTCTGTAACTATCAAAATGTCATCCGCATACGCGGCCAGTTTGACACGGATACCGTTGATATCCACACCCGCAATGTCCCCGTTGAGTTTGATAGCCTGAAGAAGGGGTTCCAGCGCCAGGAGGAAAAGTGATGGAGACAGAGGGCATCCCTGCCTGGTACCCTGATATAGGGGGAAGGGTTCCGAAAGAGCCCCATTGACAGCTATACGTCCAGTCGGTTTTAGGTAAAGTGACATAACCATTTTAATAAAGTCCTTACCCAAGCTGAAGGAATGCAGGCAACGTTCCAAGAATGACCAAGAGACTCTGTCGAAGGCCTTCTCGGCATCTAATGTGATGGCAATCGAGGGTACAGCTTTGGTTGCAGCGTTTTCTAATACGTGGCATAACAGTCGTGTGTTATCATTAGATAACCGGTTACGGAGGAACCCCACCTGGGAATTGCTTATTAATTTATGAAGGACCAAATTGAGTCTGACCGCGAGAATTTTGGCATATATTTTGCAGTCAACATTTATAAGCGAGATGGGCCTATAATTTTTTGGGAGAACAGGGTCCTTCCCTTCCTTGGGGATAACTACAATGTTAGCTTCAGTCATGGAGTCGGGTGTGTGTCCAGTGTCAGCAATATGATTAAAAACCTGTTTCATAGCAGGGCCTAATTGGGTTAAGAAAGACTTATAGAAGGATGCCGTAAAGCCGTCCGGCCCTGGAGCTTTGTTTTCTTTCAAGGACCTGACCGTCTTATCTATTTCCGAGCTGTTGATTTCCATAGCTAGCATGGCAGAGTCGTCTTCTGAGAGTTGTGGCAAATTAAGATGACGGAGAAAAGCAGAGCACTTCTCAGTGTCAAAAATCTGATTATTTGAGTATAGGTCCTGATAGAATTGTTTGAAAGTATTGAGAATGGCCTTGTGTGTTGTGTGGGTTAGGTTATTAGCGTCCTTGATTGAAGAGATAACGTGTTGGTTTTGTCTATGTTTAAGATATGAAGCCAAAAGTTTCCCCGCCTTGTTGGCCTCGCAAAGATTCAATGCTTTAAATTTATTAATCCCCACCCCCGCTCGTTCACTCAGTATCTTATTGTATTCATACTTCTTCTGTGTCAGAGTCAATAGTAGAGTAGAATCATTTAAGGAGGCAATATGGGCGGTCTCTAAGTCTCTAATTTCCCGTTCTAATTGAAGAAGTCCCTGGTTCATACGTTTATTTATTTTTGTTTTTATCGCAATGATTAGCCCCCGTATAGTGGCCTTCAGTGCGTCCCAGTGTGTGTTTATATTAGTATCAGACACCTTGTTGTGGCCAAGGTATTCTGAAATGGCCTCCGCAATCTTCTTTTTATCTTCAGGGTCCGATAGGACATCATTGTTAAACCGCCACCGTTTGGGAGTTTGTTCCCTGTGGCTTCCGGTTAAGGTAAGAGAGATGCAAGAGTGGTCGGAAATCAATCTTGGAGCAATATCAGAGGACTCAATGAGGCTGGTGTATGCACCAGAGACAAGGATATAATCAATCCTAGTGTATGAATTGTGAGGGGCCGAATAAAAAGTGTAATCCCTTGAGTCTGGGTGTTGGAGTCTCCAGGGATCTTTGAGGTTAAATTTAGAGCAAATAGTGGCGAGCTCAGCGTGTGAGCTTGTAGGATGATATTGGCAATTGGACTGTGTCAATTATCGGGTCCAGGGGAAGATTGAAGTCCCCTGCCATTATTATTAAATCTTCCCGAGGGATACTATCTAGCTTGTCAGACGCTAGACCAAAAGGTGGGGTCATCTGTGTTGGGCCCATAAATATTGAACACATGTATTACGTCTTCGCCTCTCCTCAAGTGGGTGAGTAAAAAACGGCCCTCATCGTCGTGTTGGGAGGATTCTAGCGTGATATTAGCAGATCTCGAGATCAAGGTTATGACCCCTCGTTTCTTCTTAGCTGCCGGTGAGCATGCCAATTGCGAAATCCAGTTACCTTTAACAAGATTATTGTCTACTTCGGAAAGTTTAGTCTCCTGTAGCAGCACTATGTCGCTTTTGGTTTTGGCTAAGTACTCTAAGACCTTACGTCTTTTCACAGGGTGGTTAAGGCCTTTGACATTTAGAGAGGCTATCTTCAGGTCGCTCAAAAGGACCCCTTGTTTGTCAATAGTCATGAGTAATGTTTCTAGATGGTGAACTCAACAAATATGGGTCGTGACATAAGGACAAATGCGAAAATTCTAAAGACCACAGAGCAGGCCCAATGTGGGCGACAATATAAACATACATCCACAACTGTATTATACACCTGGAAACCGGACAATCCCATCCCGAACATAGCATACGGTACATAGGCCACTTGACATGTCCAGAGAGTAGGAGACGCCAGATAGAGAGAAGAGACAAGCAGAAAGAGAAGAGGAAAGGAAAGAGAAGGCGGAAAAGTAGAAGGAGAGCAAATGAGGAAGCAACTGTGAGAACCATAAAAATGGTTATATAAACGTGGGCGCTCTCAACTCAATCCCCCCCACACCCACCCACCCCACCCCTACCTCAAAGCTTAGCATGTGAGAGGTGCGACGACAGAAGCGTCCACCCGCACCCCAGGGGAAACAACATGGTCAGAACATATACACAAACATACCTTCCCAGTACCCAACTCTAAAAGAACCTTTGGTAAAGAATGCAATACGAATACAAGTAACTGTCGACATATCCGAGTGGCAAATCAAACAAATAAAGATCTGTACAACCCACAGGACACAAATACCAAATGAGCCAATACGACGCATCGGAACCATTGAACAGGACAATAACAAGAAGAGCAGAGGAATCAGTACATGCGCTACACCGGGCCTGGTGAGGATTTTCTCTTGCTGGCCAAAAGTTGTGATGAGTCCATGTCCTGAGTAGGGGGGCCTTCTAGATAGGACGCAAGGGCTCCGGGGTCGTTGAAAAAGAGGTGTTCCCCCCCTCGGTGATCTTGAACCTAGCAGGCCCGACGAAGGAGAACAGGATACCTCTGGATTTCATTTTGTCTCTTAGACTTAGGAACCCCCTACGAGTATCCACAGTAGGTTTCGAAAAGTCTTGGGTAAAGATGATTTTGTTACCCTTCCAGATGAGATGGTGATTTTTCCTGGCGTGGCCAAGTATTGCTTCTACGTGGCGGAAACGCAGAGGTTTACAAATGATTGGGCGGACCCCCTGCCGAGATGAGGATTTGAATGAAGGGATTCTGTGTGCTCTGTCCAGTTCAAAAGGCTGATCGAACGTTATGCCAGTGAACTTAGGAATCCAGTCCTCCAGAAAGGCTAAACAGGAGCCCAGAGGATCCTCTGAACCCTCCGGAACACCAAGAATTCGGATGTTGCCCCTACGATTACGGTCTTCCAACTCGCCCGTCTGTCTTAAGAGCATAGAGGACATATTCGACAAGGCTTTTGTCTCCTTACTTGACTTGGAAACGATGTCCTCAACATCACTGATCCTCTGTTCAGCAACGGAAAGTCTGTTATTCACAGCATTCATGTCTGCTCTGATGGCCGTTATCTCCAGTTGTATAGTATCAGTAGTTTGCTTGGTCGACTTGGCCAACTCATGGACATCAGCCAGCTTTTTCAGAATTAGCTCCAAAGTGCTATTGATATCTGGTTTCATTTTGATAGGTGAGTCTGACTGTGAAGGATCACCTTTGTTTCTCTTGTGTACCAGCTTAGATTCACGATCAGCCATTCTGGAGGACGTGGTAACAATTGGATAAGTAGCTGGTTTTTACACACGGCTCGCAATATTGACTAGCGACTACCAACAGCGCCGAGCTTGGAAAGAGGATGGCTGCATAGACTTTATGAAGATTGCATGATATGCGAAAAACCAGCAGACCAAATGGCCACAACTTTTGCAGCCTGCTGTCCAATCCCAGAGGTGTGAGGGGGTTAGTCGCCAAAAGGCCGTGTGGCAAAGTCACAGTGGCATCAAGAGTTATAATAAGGTGGACAGATACACGCAGCTAAAGGACCAAAGCCGCTCCCAGCCTCGTGGCCCAAACTTACCCTCCGCTGAATCACCCCCGGAGCGCACAGGGCTCAGCGTGGTCGAGTTTGATGCACGATTCCTTCCCTCCGTGAGTCCCCACCCCTAGATTGCATCAGAGCTTCATGGGACCAGGACAGGGATCAGTGGAGATCAAACTCAGATGATTGCGCCCTGCTATCTGGGAGAGACTAGCCAGACTCAGACCGGACCGTGACTTGGATTGGGTAGGAACCAGGGTTGCGCTGACAGTTTGTGGATAACCATCTCCTTGGTAGACTTTGCATGAGTAGCGCTGGTTAAATTAGTTAAGCTAATTGCGCTTGGGAACTCTCCGCATCGCCGTCACCGCCGCCATCTTGAGGTCAGGCATGTCGATGCAGTGACAGCCAGCTCGCAGAAACAGCAAAGGCGCTGAGTAAACAATGCCAGCAAGGCGCCAACAGTGACAGTTAGCAGTCAGTAGATAATGGATACTTGCAGGGTACTTGCAGTGAGACCACGGCTCTGTCGATCGGGAACATCCCGTTCGGACTATCGGGGAGGCGCCATCTTGTTTTTTCCCTGCTTCGCGCCGCGAAGCAAGATCGTCCTGAAAGTCGCCCGTGCAGGGACCATCGCTGATTTCAGAGGGCTCCTCTTGTGCCCGGCTTCTCACATGGTGGGACACGCACAGCCTGAGGCGCGAACACTCAGCCACAGGGCACGGGAAGGGCAGCGTTTTCCCCCGGACCGACGGAATGAGGCGGCCATCTCAACTGCCGTCCAAGCCACGCCCCTTGAATGGCATTCATAACTTCATAAGCTCCGGTCATAAAAGGCATGATTGTAGGCTTAACAGAAGGGGAATCCCTTTAGAGAAAACCGAAAACAATGGAACTTTTTTTCTTTTTATGTAGTGATTTTTGTTCAGCCTTTTATTTGCCCTTAACTACTGTTTCGATGTCGCAGGTAATGGGGTAGGGCTATGTGTTAAGCGCTTTACCCAGGCTCCACTACCTCAGTGAATGGACTTGACCCAGGTGAGCTTGGTGCTTACTTAAATGAACTCTGAACATTGGTGTCCATATTTCACCCATGTTCCTATGTGTAGCCAGCTGTACACCTTGTGTAAACTGGCTACAGAGGCTGTTTGTTTTCTGGTTCCAGTACCCCCTGAGCCCCCACTCTGCCTATTTCTTAAATTTGGATTTTACTTTTTACTGCCTTAGTGTGAGAATGCATTTTATGAATAGGTATATAAAGTTGGGTTACCAAAAGAAAAATGCCAGCCATCTGTTTAAAGAGCCTGCAAAGGCCTTGTCTTGACACTAAATAGGGTTATAAATAAAATAGTATGTGTTTATTTGTAATGTGACTTTTCAATCTTTGTTTCTTTTAATTATCAGTCATGGATCATTCAGGCAGCCCTAGAACACAATTAAAAATGCTTTCTGTGCACAGATACGTGCTGAAAATTGTACGGTCTGGGACATCAATATAATGAGCTGGCAACCCTAATCCCAAGACTGGAAGTTTGTTGCAGGATGAGCACATTATTTCCTCCACCCTCGATTCCTGGACCCGGAATAATGCCATAAAAGCAATAGTGTAACTTATATCTGAAATCCTATGCCAGCCCTCAATAACATGCTGAATAACTTCAACTGTGTCTGGGAAAGTAACCTGCATTCAGACAACTCACTTCTCATTCCCGCCCATTACATTCACACTCACCATGCACTCACAGGGATCACAATGTACTCACACTGATCACCATGCACTCACACCACCGCCGACCCTGCACTCAGTGACCACACTGCACTTATGCCACTCACCATGAACTCACATTGTTCTCCCTCCACTTACCCTGCGGTCACATGAACACACCGCTCACTCTGCACTCACAGTGATCACTCAGCACCCACAATGCTCTTGCGCTGTTCATCTTGTACCTCACCCTGCAGTCACACGAGCACACTACTCACCCTGCTCATGTGACACTTCACTCACATGTCCCTCACTGCTCACTCTGCAATCTCACCCAAACAAGCCCATCACTAACCATACATTCATTTGTCCCACTCTGCACTTACATCTGCACACAAATGGTCACTTCACGCACCCTGCAGTTACTCCTCTTACCCTACTCTCACACGGTCGCATCGCTCACCATGCACTCACATGGGCACTCCCGCCACCCACACAGCGCAGAGGGTTAATGTGCCTGCTACAAAGAACGTGTATCATGCATATCACAGAACTGAGTGTTCGTGAACTACGGTAGCCCTATAAAAAAGTGAAATGTTGGTCAGAAAGGGGCTATAGAGAGATGATGGGCATTGTTGGCGATTGGTAATGAGGGAATTCAAGGAGAAGGAGGAAAGGGGCTCTCAAAAAGACTGTTTCACCGTGGGCTACAAGTGTTAGGGCCAGCCCTGGCTGGGAGTCTTAGCCCCCTCCCCCCCGAAATCCGGGTCTAGTTGCACCCCTGGTTGCTTCCCATGTCAGAAGTATATTTGCTGCCTGTTTTTCATACCCCCCTCTCAAGTTAGGGCTCTCTGATTGGAGTAGTCATCCAGAACCGCCAATCAGCATGTAGTTCCTGCAGCAGAGCACTGCTTTGACATGAGCACTGACGTTCCTCCAATGAACGGGACAGCAGGAGAGATGCCAGGGAGTGCCACAAATTTTGTGTACATAAAGTTGCAAAATACTTCAAACTTTGCTAATGAAACAGCACTTCTTCTGTTGCCTTTTGCCTCGTGGTTGCTGAATTTGACATGTGGTTGCTGCTTTTCGCCTCTCTTGAATCCTTCCCCCCTCAAGGTTATCCTGGGTTGTACCCTGGCAGCTACTGCATTTTACTGCAAGGAATTTTCAATGGTTGTATATTTCCTGAAGATTCCATTCTCTGGCAGGTAAGAGTGAAGAGCTTTTTGTTTTATTTTTTTAAAGCTTCGCTCCTTTCCCCTTTGTCCCACTACTAGTGGGAAAATTGGAGGCTTCAAGGAGGAGCGGATTTGGAGATAATGCCATGGGTGCTGACTTTGGTTCTGGGGACCCAGGTTCGAGTCCTGGCATCGGCTCAACATCAAGTAATCCTGGGCAAAATCACTTAATTTACCAGTGACTTACGAAAAATGAATTTGACCTTGATTAACGTCGCTGGTGCTTGTTTGACATGTTCTAATCCCTAGAGCGGAGTACACAAGCCTAATATAACAAATATTGTGAAGTATGCCTACCATCTGTCCTCACTTCTTTCGTAGACCAAATGTAAATACTTTCTTGTGCAGTTATTTCTGAAGCTTTCTAAGGCGATCTTCTTTCGAAGCCAACTATGCTAACAAATTGACTCTTGATGCTGCTAGAGAATAAAGATGTATATATCCTCTTGAATCACTTATATCACATGTGTATGATGTAAATGTCCCCTAGGCCTTCTTGGAAAACTGTGGCTGGGCTCCTATTGGCACTGCAACACCTGGCCATGCTCCAGATAATCACAGATTTTTGAATTGTGTCAGAAAACATGTTTTGTGGATCCCCTTTTTCTGATATCTTGTATAGGGACAAGGATGTGGCGCAAGAACCAGAGCTGAAGACTGTGGAGCTGGGGAACCAGGTTCAATTCTTGGTGTCTGTTCAACATCCTGTGATTCTGGGCAAATCACGTAATCTCCCTGTGCTTACAAAAAATGAATGTGTGCTTGTGTAATGTAAAAGATGCTCCTGTAAGGCGCTCCAATACCTTTGGGTCATGTTCGCACTATATAAAACAGCAAAAATATATTACAAAATGTTGTGAGCACTCCCATTTCCGGGTACTGCTCAAGACTGGAAGTGGAGCACAACCTAAGGATGGCAGAAGCAAGAATCCATCCACACATTGACTGTATCTGTGGAGAAAACAGGCACACCCCTCACCTGTGTTTTGGGAGTGTTTTTACTAATCTATCCTAAATTTTGTGTTTTATGTGAAAAATTTAATTTTTTGGGGCTATTGTTTTCTTCGAGACCTTTAATTTGAACTTTATAATAGGCACAAGCACTACAAAAACTTCAGTTTACTAAACACTCTTACTTTATTTAATATTATTTGCCCTATACCACCAGGGCTCTGCAGGAGGGAATGGCCATCAATGACGCAGAGTACCAGCTTCCAGAACTTTTTTGTCAGGGGGTGGTGGTGGTGGTTGGGGGTGGTGGTGGTGGTGGTTGGGGGGGTGGGGATGGGGCTCGACGTGTAAAAAGGTTTAGATGGGGGGGGTTCAGCCGACAAAAGTTTGAAGACCTCTGCCTTAGAGGTTGATACCCATGTACTTTTGAGATTCTTAGACCTCTACATATGTCTCACTAGACCTTGACTAGTGTCTTAATATCCTTACATTTAAGATGTCTTGATGTCAGTTAGGAATACAGAATCGAAATAGGAATAGTGTGAGTGGTGTGACAAAGCACACTTGCACAAACAAAACCGCTGTTGATAAATCTTGCACTAGTTTGGATAAGCATTTCTCTAAGGTTGCCTAATAGTAAAGCAAAACATTACAGACTGCAATCTTTTCTTTTACAAATAAAGTTGAAGGAATATAAGGCTGACACAAGCCTTTTTATGTGTTAAGCCTCTAGGTTTTTAAACAGACATCGGAAGACATAGCAGAAGCACACAAATAAGTACAATATTTTAGGCAATAGGAACATTTCCAATAGAGTGTGCATTCTAAGCAGGTAAGACTCATTTATGAAGGTTGTTTGATCTCAGATTATCAAACTTGGTTGTTAACCATACTCCTAAATATTTCATTTTCAAGACTGAATACCCATCGCATGTGGTGACTGGCCTATATTCAGAAACTGAGTTATCTAGTTTATAGCCTGAAACCTTGCTGAAAGAAGCAGCAACAGCTTCGATCAAAGTTAAGGCTGAGGTGGAGCAAGGATTGACGATTAACACATCGTCTGCATATGACAGAGCAATGAATCTGGCCTCAAGAAAAACTACTGGAGTAATATTTAGTCTATCAATCCTGAGCCCCATAATGGGCTCCATATGAAGAGCTTAGTGGCCCAGGGACAGAGGACATTGCCCTTCCTTTACACAGTCGATTAATGGCACTGCAAGGTTAGTGTGTCCCATTGCAATTCTGCTGATGATGAACCCATGTTGCCAATGAGTCACTCATTTTTTGTTATTTTTTTTTAATTTAGGGGGAAAGAAGATGAGTGAATATTTGATAATCTGAGCAGAAGACGGATGGCAGGTATTAAGTAGTAAGAGATGATTATATATTTTTTAAGAATATACATAATTTGTGAAGAATTCCAAGAAGGATTTGTGGCTCTTGGCATGATTGCATCGCTTTGTTGAAGGAAAATGGGTGCAGTTTTGTTTAAAATTTATACAATTCACTCAGTATCTGCTTCCTCATCTAGCAGGACTGTATGAAAGGCCCCTATCAGCTTTTCTTACATAACTGAGGTGGTTAGTAGTAGTTATTGATGAGCAGGGTCAGAACTGGCCGACAAACGTCAGCCAAAGATGATAAATGGCGTACTTATCAACCAGTAACTGAACCAGTAAAGTTTTTTGTATAAAAATTAGAAAACTGCAATAATGTCTGTGGTAGAACAGTGTTTAACGTGAGTTCCAGCATATGCCATCTTGGCCCTGACCATGTGACACACTATATCCTCTCCCATTACAGGGTGTCCCGGAGAGAAGGCGATATCACACGGTGGCAGGGAAAACGCGCTGAAAACCACTCTAAATAGTGATCTACAGCTCGTTATCAGAGGCTTTGAAGTGCCGACGTCTCTTCACACAGTCTCCCGGAGAGGAGCCGATCTCATACGGTGGCAGGGAAATCTAGCTGAAAAGCACTCTAAATAGTGATTTTACAGATCGTTATCCGAGGCTTTGAACTGCCAACGTCCATTAAGGGGTGTGAAAATACCCCTGGACATCGGCACCAGGCTCAGTAAGCTGTTTTTGGGGGGGGGGTAAGCTGTTTTATTTGGGTGGGGGGCGAGGGGGCTCGGGAGCGGAATTTAAAAGTGCCTTGTAGGTACTTCTCGGAACAAGGCCCACCCCCCTCCTCACACGCTGATATTGTTCTTCAAGTTAGCAAGTATGTGAAGTGGCCCTGATATAACCTCAAACCTGTGTACAGGGCTGCCAAGTATCCCCCCCCCCTCCTAATCTGGCCAGTTTCCCAAATACCCAGATTCCTCATCCCCATCCCTCCCTGCCCTAGTGTCCTATTACTAACCCCTCCCTACCCCACACTTGTTCCTGCTTCACTAGTAATAAGGATCCCCTCATACCTCCTACAAGCCAATTTAGCAAGGATGTGTTAATGTGCATGCTGGAAGATGCGTATTGGCAAAAGATCGTCCACACCCATTATGAACACTGCAACAGTTCCCATATAACCCTTTTCTATTTTCATCCTGTGTTTGCTTTCAGATTCTTTATCTTTTTTTTTTTTTTTTAGAAAGTTTGAAGTTTTTAGATGTGCAGAAATGTTGGCATCATGCCTGCTTACTATCTAGGCAGACATGTTTTATTATTTTCAGTTATGGACGCTGCCATAAGATCATGGACTGCCACCGTATTAGCGGACACATTTTTATTGTTTTTAAAGGAGCCAAACAAGATGCGAATCCAAATGACTTATTAATCACCATGTTGTTTAGTCTTTTGATGCATACAATTCAGATGCATCGGAAGATGATGTATCCACTACTAGTGGTTCTAGTGGGGGTAGTACCAGACAAAAACAAAGAGGAAGAGGGCGGGGCTGGAGTAGACATTACCATCAACAAGACTCCTGGCCACCCTTTCCTATGGCAGGAAGTATGAATTATCACAATCAGTTCCAACAACCTCATTTTCCTATGATGGGTTGGAACCCTGCATTCATGCCCCCACAAGCCTTTACCCCTAACACTTATCGCCCCCCTTTTTTAGACAGGGGCAGAAGAGGGCGGGGCAGAAGAAGAGGACAAGTCCATTGGGGTGCGGAGGAGACAGTAGGGAACAACACCCGGAGCAAAACACAGAATCTACAAGCGGGTGTCAGCAACACACGAGCTTAGTCACTAACCTTTCTAGTATCACCCTGTCACCTAGTGAACTTTCAGTACTGGAGAAAGGATTGGGTTTCGTGCCCACGGCACGTTTAGATAAATTTCGTCTACATTGTGAGTTGGCAAATTTCTTTAGAAAACTCAAATTAAAAGCATTTTTTGAAAATATGGAACCAGCCGAGACCACAGAAAATACGAGTGACACTGACCTTAGAATTAAGTCTACCTTTAATCCCCCCCCACACACAGTACCAGCTGAAATAATTGCTTTTGAACGTGCAGTTTTTCTGGATGTGGAAGCATTGGAGGATAGAGAGGTTTTCAAAAACATGAACACAACAGAATTTCAGGCACTACAGTCACTACAAAATAACACTGCAATTGTAATCAAACCTGCAGATAAAGGTGGTGGGGTGGTGATACAGGATGTCGCGGATTATGACAAGGAATGTAGACGACTCCTGAATGACTCGGTCAGTTACACTCGTCTAACTAAGGATCCATCTATGGATCTAAAAGAAGTTATATGCAACTTGGTCCAAACGGCAGAATCTAATGAGTATATTTCCAAACAAGAGGCACAATTTCTGACCACCAGTGCAGGGATTGTACCCTACTTTTACACCTTGCCAAAAACTCATAAAAATAGGACCCCGCCTCCCGGACGTCCTATAGTGTCTGGGATCGGCTCCCTTTTGGAACCTCTTTCCCGGTACTGTGATGAATTTTTGAAACCTTTGGTGCAAGGGACTTCTACATATTTGAAGGACACCAAAAATCTTTTGGCCCTCATACAGACACTGAATGTGGACAATGATAATACAATCTTGGTCTCAATGGATATAGAGAGCCTCTATACGAGCATACCTCAGGACGAAACCATCAGGGTCCTTACCGAGGTCCTAGATGCAGCGCAATGGGACTACAACACGCCCAGGTCTTTTGTGATTGAATGTGCCACGTTGGCTTTAAAAAAGAACTTTTTTGAATATCAAGGTGATCTGTTCTTGCAAACCACAGGTACATCTATGGGCAGTGTTTTTGCCCCTAGTGTAGCGGGTTTATATGTCTTCGATTTTGAAAGCAAATACATCCTACATGACAGTAACCCGTTTGGACAACATCTGTCCTTGTGGCGCAGATATATTGATGATGTGTTCATCATATGGCAGGGTGCAGAAAGTCGCCTTCTGGATTTCTTTAACTGGATTAATACCTGTGACAGACACCTTAAGTTCACATACACTTACCACCATACAGAGATGATCTTTCTTGATTTGGTGATAACAAAAACCAATGGGTCATTAACAACACGCACCCATTATAAGCCTACAGCAAAAAACAATTTACTGGCTTTCTCGAGTTTCCATCCACGAACACTACGTGAAAACTTACCATATGGTCAGTATTTGCGTCTGAGACGCAACTGCAGTGAGGTTGCAGATTTCCGCAAGCAATCAGAGGATTTGACTCAGAAACTAAGCAAAAGAGGTTACCCTAGAAGAATCCTTACAAAAAGCTGCAAGAGAGCCCGTAATCAACCCAGGGAAGCTCTCCTTGAAGAAACAGTAAAAACAGACACGGGCATTCCCTTGACGTGCGTAACAACCTATAGCACGGCCTCCAACGCAGTCACCAACTCTATACGCAAGAACTGGCGTATTTTGGTGAGTAACAACAGGAAATGGGAAAAACCCTTGTTTTCTTTCAAGAAGGCTAGAAGCATTAAAGATGCCCTAGTACATACTCGTCCAAAGAACATGATCATGCAAGGCGAACAAACACTTTGTAATGCTTGGGGTTTGCCTAAAATAACGGGACACTACCCATGTGGGTCGTGTAGTGTTTGCCACCTAACGAAAGCAAGTAAGACCTTGCTGTTGGAGACCGACAAGGTCTGGACACAAAGACAACACACGAATTGCAACACTAACAACGTGGTCTACCTTATTACCTGCCCATGTGGGTTACGGTACATAGGAATGACCACCAGAAAAATTAAGCAACGAGTGTGTGAATACCGGAGCAATATAAGGTGTAAGCGTAATACCACCAAGCTCACCGAACATTTTCTCCGCTTCAATCACACCATTGATGACCTGGTGTGTACCATTATTGAACACCTACAAGGAGGCAATAATATAACCCAGAGACTGTTTGAGAAAGAACAACGATGGGTATATCGTCTGGCCACTCATACATCAGGCCTTAATGATAATATACCCTGGAATAGCGTAATGCAGCACTGAAACATCCATTTGGCTTTTGGTTTATTAGTGTGGTCACCCTATAAAGCTAAAGGGACTGGTACTTTACCTAGTTTCCCTAAAATGTCCATAAGTGCCACTGAATAAAGTTTTGAGAAAAAGAAAAAACGTTTGAAAAAGAAGCATCCCTCCTCTTTCTTTTTTTCCTCAAGACGAACTGCAGAAATAGGGCACTTATAATTTTTCTGTGCCTGTTTTCATGCGATACCACACAGTAACGCTTCCGCCTTTACATTTTACATTGCACACTCGTAGAAAAGGCTAGACTGTTTAGTGGGTTTAACGTTCTAGTCCCTGAGCGATTTCCTCATTTTTCCTCTGTCTGATTGGCTATGAAGACGTAATATGACGTAACACGTATTTTGGGGTTCCGTATTTGAGAAACAAATAACATCCGTCTTGTTTGGTTATTGATTGGATGTTAAAGGTATTTAAACTGTTGCCCTGACCAATAACGACACCTACGGGACCCAAATCGGAGGGAACGCTAGGTGTTCGGGCGGGTGCTGCGCTTTGACGAAGTAAGTGGTCCCTTGCAACTGCATAATTCGTTCTCCATTTTAATTCCTCTAGTTACCAGATGGTAACGTTTTTATTTTTGTCTATTGCAGTGTGTGACTACAAGTGCGCATCCCCCTCCCTGGGTCCATGGTGTGAGGCAGACCATAGCCATTAGTAAGTCTTTTTACGAACATGTTCTGTGACAAGGCACGATCATGACTAAGCCCAGTAAGACCTTTTTTCCCCTAATGATTTCTTTGGGGACTCCTGAAAGTTCCGTGACCGTAATCTTGGAGTTCTTCCTTTTACCTTTGGTTCCTTGGCCAATGAGTACAACCCTAAATAAGAGGAGGTGGTACAGTTGCGACTCCTTTTGAAATGTAACGAATGATACGCATGCTGTCAAATATTTACAGACTTCCACACACCACAGTAGTATCTGATGATTTCTAAATGAGATTTTGTGTGGTCTTTATCGTATACCACATGACGGTATTGTTAAGTGAAGGGGGACTTTTGCCTTTGACCAAAAACATGTAATTGCGTGTTATTTCACTAAGCAATGATCTGTTTATGTTGTTTGTTGTTTCTGTTTATTATTGCAGATACTTTTTTCTTCAGAATTCCTGAAGTCTCTCCGGTAACAAGAACCGTGAGTCTTTTATTAACATCACTGCCAACGGTTGGGTGCACCTTAGCGTGTGCATACCACCGGGGCAGTAAGGTCCTGATGAATGCCTGGTGAATCATCTGAAAATGGCAGAAACATGTTGACCAAATTTTATTCTTTTCACTATTAGGGTTAACTAACCAAAATTTGGTATCTAGTTATCATACCCTTTTTAATTAATGCTAGGTTTACCACAATAAAGGTTTTTGGTTGAAACCTAGACATTTTTTATATTCACTTTGCACATCACATTGCACTATCACACGTGACACTTCAATCACCAGCTCCGCTGTAAACAGGCGTTGTAGCACACCGGGGAGGTATTAGACCTCCCTGGTGGGAGTCCAATGATGAAGCATGTCACCAACCAGGTTGGTGAGTGAGGACTCTTTTTTACAAATTTTGATTGTTTTGGCAATATAGGCTCTCTTTCCCTTTCCTTTGTAGTAGTTGTTCTTTCCCATACTCTTTTGTTGTTTATCATAATTACCTCAGGGGGACGAAGAGTGTGTTCTTGACCCTCTCTCTCTTGTTGTTTGATTCTAATCTTTTGATGCTTCAGTGCCTGCAAGCGCTATTTGTTTTATAAAAAAAAGATAAAATTAGCGATCACATACTATAAAAACTCAGGTATCTGATCATGGTGTGGAGGTACTTTGCGCTATGACTATCAAGCCACACCAGTTTGCAGAGCTAAAAAGTCTCAGTCTGAGGACACTCCAGGAGCATTGCAGAGAAGTGGCCTTCAGCCTACCGTTATTTTTTCATTCACAGGCAAAACTGTCCTAGAGATAAGTGGAGGTGCTTCTTTCTTAATGAAAACAGGTATGCTGGACGATCCATCTTAGGAAACTCAAACAAGCTTGCTATTTAATCCTTCCACTAAACTTTAGCATAGCGCCTAGAAACCGCTTTAGGGTGTTGGGATGTTATGAACTCGCTAACCATGTTAGAAAGGATCTTGCTGTTTTACCTTACCATGACCTTACATGATTTTGAAATAAACATTTTACAGTACCGCTCCTTCTTAGTGCTAGATTCAGCGTGTTATTCATTGACGAAACAAGGATGGGTGTTCCACTGTGTCCCTGAACTAATCTTGTGATATTTGATAGAAATACATTTTGCACAATATAACTTAGCTGATTGTGCAAGGGTTGACGTACCATTGGTTTTCCGATTTGTATTGGTGCATCGACTAAGTCCTTTGATCAGGCGTTTAGAAATCCTACTCCTGAGGCTTTTGGGAGGAACCCAGATCACATCATCCCATGTCAAAGTATTATTTTTTTCTTTAAAGGAAGAAAAAGGAAGGTCAATTTTCTACACTATGTTTAGTAAGGAGGTGGTATTGAAAAAAGACTGGTGGTATATGGTCTGGGCTGAATAGTATCAAAAGTATTTGGGTGATTGATAGACTTGTGAAGTTGTTCGCAGTGTCTGTTGCAAACAGGAGTAACTCCTTTAGTAGACGGCTGACCACTGGAATGAGATTGGCTTTATGTTCTCCTCCAGCACTCTTGAGGATTCCAAAAATCTGTAAGTTACAATGCAGTCATATTTCCCAGCACTTTGCACTTCCTACTTAGTTTTTTTTAAACTGTTTTTAATTTTTTTGTTCATTCTCATGGGTAGCTGTTTTCAGGGTTGTAATGCGAGGCTCAATACCTTTCCAGGAGTCTACCAAGATACACCCAGACTGTAGTCTACTGCCAGTATTTTCCTGGACAATTTCTCAATTTTGGGGATCTGGTGTGCTTGAAGTTTCTTGAATGCATTTAGTTTTGAACATAGTTTTGGTGAAGGTTGAGGATACATCTGAGGAATCATAATTGGTCATCTCCTCTGAAGCCTTCTGCTCAGCTATGACTAGTGATGGCAAATGCTGCTGCTGTTGCGTCCGGACCCATTCTGCCTCTTTTCTGATTTTAGTCTCGCACTTGGGATTCAGTGGGCAATGCTATGGCCAGATACAGACTGGATGACCTGGCTTTAATGGCAGATTTGCCTTTCTCCTGAATCAGGACATAGATTGCATATTTGCAACAGTACCTCAATAAAGGCTTATAGTTCACTTGGGGGTCAAAGTGACCTGGTTTTGCTGCAAAAGATGGAAGGCTTCTAGAATAAGGCCCAGGAAGTGAAGCATTCTTGTTTTGTTTGTTGTTCTGATTCTTGTCATGTACACTTTCCCACCCTTGTTTTTTTTGAAGAGCTATCTCCTTGGATTTTCTGTTTGGTTACTTTCTTCATCATAATTTCCTCTTTGACTAATTATATTTGGCATGGTTTCTGTTAAGTCATTGCTGGCAATAGTGTATGTAAGATTCATTTAAAGTTCAAAGATGGGTGCAAAAAAAAGTTATCTGGTCCTCCCAACATAATAGACACAAATTGACAGGAGACATCGATAAATGTGTCCAAATTTATGTGGAGTCTGACCTCAAAAGGCGTTACTATGAACTGGGCCATTCAGTCAGTCATAAGAGAAGACTGACTTTTAGCTGAACCAGTCCATCTTGAGCTGAATCTTCTGGGACACAGGCCTCCATATGAAAACTGCTGGATTTAGACGGAGGGAACGTAGTGCCAAAAACAGACTTGGCCCCTGTAATAAAATGTTTGACAGCTCTCTGGGGATAGTCGAAGTTTTGTCAACCTCCCCCGCTCCACCAAATTCCCCCCCCCTCCTACACCTCCAGAGTGTTTGACAGGATGTGCAGCAATTCTCATGGCTCTAGCCCCTCCTATATTATTTAAATGGGTTCCCACCATTCCAGAGAAAACTATCAAGTCGGGAGCAATGGAAAGGTAGATACAGAAGTGCTGCCTCCCAGATACTTTTAATATTCCATAACTATACCAGTCACCATAATAATGCGAGCAACTCCTCAATGCTTCCTCTAATTGATTGACTTATGTTAAGTATCGATATGCGTCAAATCTGACTGGGGTGACATTACCTCCTTCAAGAGTTGGAATGATGAAGCTCAGGGTAAGGAAACACCTATCCCATCTTTTGTCCCTTAAAAACAATCCCTCCCAAAATTATGTAAGTTTTACAAATCAAATACAGAGATATTATTGTAGGCATTATGGTCCGAAATTCATTCCCCATAACAATTGACCTTGTCCGCACCGACACCCTGGGTAGGTTCATTGCTGTCTCCGGGACCTGGGAAGGGCGCAGACTTAATCTCCTTTCTGTTTATGTGCCGCCGGGATTACACATCCTAGCCGTGCCGGAAGGCAGGGTGTTGATCGGGGGTGATTTCAATTCTATCGTATCCGACTCCCTTGACAGTTGGCCCCGGAGGGCCGTGCCATCCCCCGTATGCGTATCCACAGCTTCCTTGAGGCGATGGGCCTGGTGGATGTCTGGAGGAGACTGCACCCGGCCGAGCAGCAATACACTTTCTACTCCGGTGCACACCGCAGTATGTCCCGCACAGACTATGTCCTGACGCCCGTACACCAAATTGACAATGTGAAGGAAAAACAGCATTTGGACAGGGGAATCTCTGACCACTCTCCGATCCTATGTTGCCTGGAGGTGGGGGAACCCACGGTTGGCCGTACAGCCCTGATTAACCCCTGGTATCTTGTGACTCCCCAAATCAGAGATACGATTTCAAGCGAGTCAGACATTTACTTCCAGGAGAATGAGGGGACAGTTGACTCGACGACAATGCTCTGGGAAGCCTACAAGGCTGTCATATGGGGGGTGGCCTTGGCCCAGATTTCAGGACAGCGGAAGTAGAAGTGTGCAGATATGACTCGCATGGAGGGAGAAATCCTACGTTTAGAGGAAACCCTTCTGTCAAGTGACTCGGTGGAAGAGCAGCAGAGATTGTGTATTAAAGTTCAGGAATATACCGACTTGGCTGCTGAGGCTGCCAAATCGGACCACAGGGCCATGCTCAGCAGAATCTATGATGTAAGTGATAAGGCTGGCAAACTGTTAGCTTGGCTAGATCGTAGAGATCAGGCCCATCGCGTTGTGGTTGAGATAGAGACGGACTGCCCCTCAGGACATAGCGAATGCCTTCGGCCATTATTACCAGTCACTCTATACGTCTCACACACCACACACGGAGGAGGAGGCTTCCTCACTTCTGCGGGATATTTCATTGCCCTCGCTCACTGATGAGGAGCGTTCCGATCTTGATTTAGACATCAGTTATAGAGGTCAAAAAAGCCATTCACGACTTTTGCGGTGGAAAAGCATCGGGCCCTAACGGTTTGCCTATCGAATTGTTTAAACTCACTGCAGGCAAGATAGCACCCTATCTCACCGAAATGTTTTGCGAAAGCAAGAAGGGGGGGGATCCTGCCCGAGGATCAGAGGCTTGCTAATATCGTGGTCATTCACAAAGTGGGTAAGCCGAGTAATAAGTGTTCCTCCTACAGACCTATATCGTTGCTCAATTGCGAAGCAAAGATCCCGGCTAAGGTCCTTGCCTCTCGCCTGCTTGAGGTCATCACCCGCTTGGTCCATCTGGACCAAACGGGATTTATTACAGCGAGAAACACTTCCCTTAACTTGCGTAGGCTCCACGGGGTACTGTGCCGTGCAGATACAATTAGAAAAGATGCTGTTGTGGTCTCCCTTGATGCTGCTTCAGCATTTGACACCATCGAGTGGCCCTATATGTTTGCTGTCCTTCACAAATTGGGCTTTGGCCAGAGTTCACAACTTGGGTTCGGCTTCTCTACCAACAGCCGCTCGCCCAAGTAGTGGTCAACAATAGGAAATCACCCATTTTCACTCTCAGCAGGGGCACCAGGCAGGGATGTCCCTTGTCCCCGCTTCTCTTTGCCCTGGCCCTCGAGCCTCTGGCAATGTGGGTCTGCAATGACCTCGCCATACGAGGCCTCAAATGGACATCTGGATGGGATGACCGCATATCGCTTTATGCAGATGACATTTTGCTCTATCTGGCATCCCCGGCTACATCCCTTAATGTGGTCCTGGACATATTCCATGTGTCTGGTAGATATGCCAGCAACTCGATAAAGTGGACCAAATCAGTGCTGTATGTCCTCTATGGAAAGAGACCTTCACTCCCTCAGGGATATCAACTGGCGGAAGCTACTGATGGCTTCAAATGCCTGGGGATCTGGGTCTCTGAGGATCCGTCCAGATTTTATGATCGCAATCTCCTGCCGCCTCTTGTGCGTCTTAAAGCTGACGTCCTACATTGGAAATCGCTTCTCTCCTGGGGCGGGCGGCCCTGTTCAAAATGATGTCCCTTCCCATTTTCTTATATTCTCTGCACAATACTCCGCATCCTGTAGCACCCTCGTACTTTAAAGAAATTGATTGTATCATATGGGACCTACTGTGGGAGGGGAAGCCACCTTGTATAGCGACGCACAAACTCACACTGGGGTGGTTCGATGGGGGCATCGGACTTCCAGACATAGGGAAATACTGTTGGGCATCACATATAACGGCGAATAACCAATGTATGTATAGGCCGCAGGGCGACCCGGCCTTCTAGATCGACAGATTTGACGGGGTCCTTTATGTGCGGTCGTTGAAGCCTGCCCTGACTGGCCCAACTTGGCATGCGGTGCAGTTGTGGAAGGAGGCTAACAAAAGCTTGGGACGGGAGGGGAAGTTACATGGGCCACACCACTTTGGCACTGCGAGCAATTGGGCAGACTGATTCACTCAAGGGGCTTTGATCGCCAGGACCTCATAGGTATATCCAGGGTGGGTGACTTGTGGAGATCAGGTGGGGTGGTCCCTTTTCCTTGGCTGCAGCAGGAATATGAGCTAGCACACTCAGAATATTTCAGGTATCTCCAAATCAGGCATGCCTTACTTGTGGTTCTCCCCAAAGGTACTGAGCTCCCCGAGTCCACCCCACTTGAGGATTGAGACCTAGATGACGACTTGCAGGAGAAAGAGATATCACTCATTTACAAAAAACTTTCCAACAACATGGTGGATCCCCTAATTCGTCTGAGGGCTAAATGGGACCATGACGTGGCGGGTTTGGAAGATGACGAGTGGCTGGCGGCAGTGGCCTCCTCCACGAGGTGGCCATCTCATCCAGGCTTCGCCTGGTGCAGCTGAAGCTTTCCATAGGTCCTATCTGTCAGAGTCGCTGTTGGTTCGCATGGGATATTGCTCAGATGGCGGCTGTGCAAGGCGGTGTGGGCAGGAGGGAACATTTGTCCACACACTGTGGGAATGTGCGACTATCCAGAGCTATTGGGAGGCGGTGGCAAACCTTATGGAAGAAGTGTTGGGTCAGCAGATAGACTAACATTAAACTAGCCCTCCTAAACGTCTGGGACCCCACCGACCTAACTTCCAAGGAGCGAATATGGGTTACCCTGGGACTGATGGTGGCAAAACGCAACATTGTGAGATTGTGGAGGGCTCAGAGTCCACCAAGTATCGAGGATTGGGGTAGTGATATAGTGCATGGTCATGGAAAAGACAATAAATTAAGCCAGAGGGTGCCTGAATAAATAGACACAAGTTTGGGGGCAGTGGAACACTCACAGGGGAGAGATATGTGAACCTCCGAACTCGAGAGAAAACATTGTAAATGGGATATAACGATGTTTTAACTGGGATTGTCATTATTTTTTCGTAATCACTATGTCTCGAGAACCATTTGTAAAGTAACTAATATTGCTATTGTACGTGTAACCTGGCTTTTCCTTGTCATGCCTTGATTTATATATTTTTTTAAAATACAGAGATATTATAAGGTTGCTGTATTTTCTTCCTCATTTCTTCTCTACTCCTCTCTTACAGGTCTGCTGCTTCTAGTTGCATTCAGCCACCACCATCCTCAGGCTGCCCAGTCTCCCAGAGGAAAAAGGCAAACAATCTGGCAACAGAAAACAAAGTTACACACAACATAGTGCAGTTTCTATTCCATGGTGTCTGGCTTGAGATTGTGGATTTCCCTTGCACTGCAACTGAAGTCAGAGACAAAATAGTGAATCCACAGACGACTAGGGAAATGGGGAAAAACAGGAAGAAAAAAAAATAGACCTCTCTAGAAAATCCAGGACAAGGGTACAGGGAGGGAAGGAGGCACAAGACCAGAGTGGCCACAGTGAAAGAGGAGTGACAATGCACATGACCACCCAAAAAGCATAACCTAAAGGTTGTACAAGCAAGGGCCAAAGGGAGAATTGGAGCCTCGGTTCAAGCCTTCTGCTGCAGACCCAGTCAAAATGAGATACCCATAACTGTCATACTTCAGCATACCCAAGCTCCTCGAGCAATAAAACGGTAGGAGAGGCAGCAAACAATCAGGATCATCTGCACAGAGAAAGAGGCCAGTAGGAAGCTAGGTTAGTCAATAGGAGTCTGCTGGCAGTTCAATTGTTGCCTGCCGGTTGCATTCTCACCCATCATTTTAATAGCTTTCACTAAGTTGATCACAGGAATAAACACTAGAATGACATTATGAGCCAGAAATGAGTTTCATACTGTTTTTAGATGTTTGTCGGTACACACTGAATACCCAGAAATATGCAATTTAATTTATTTATAAACATATCCATAGACTGCAACATTAATGCCGAGATATCTCAGTGCTGTACAGTTAATGATTTACATAGTAATGTAAGACAAACAACGTTACATGAGACAGAAGTTTATGGCAGTTGTGTTAGCAGACGTTTCTTGACAAAGCAGACTTTAAAGCCCTGTGAAGGTTAGGAGCGAGGAAAAGCATCCCAGTTCTTCATGTAAGGAGCTCCATCGTTTTGGTATGAAGCTGGGCACTGCTGGATTGGGTCTTCTCCTGTTGACGGACTTTAGATTTCTAGAACAGGCAGGCCATAATTCTGTTAGTTTGGATTTTCACATCAATGGAAAGTTTCTCATGGTACTAGGGGGGTTCACGGCGATGATTTGCCTTGTATATGATGCAGAGGGTCTTGGAAACGTAGGCATAGCTCCAACATAGTGAGCAAAGTGTAACAATGCTTCCCTTCCCCACATACCTGTCTGTTTGTCTGCAGCTGCCACAACTTTAGAAAGGCCTGTTAAGTGAGCATTTCACTTGTCGAAAACACTGATTGAAGGACCTGGCTTAAATATGTCTTGACTAAGCGGGTTTGAATTTCCTGAGCAAGTCAAGTTAGTATGTAGCTGTCTTTTCAATTAAAGTCATGTGATGTAGTATGTTGAGGCTGGCACCAATAAACTGGAGATTTGGCTGAAGTTAATAAAAGTGGAGTGATGACTACGGGTTTGAATTGTTCCAACCAAAGTTGAATTTAAGGGGAGTTTTTGCTTTTGCCTATATGTAGAAGGAAGAACTAAGTTTTGTTGGGATTTAGTTTTATGGAAAAAGCAATCACCCGTTTTTTGTGGTAAGAGAGGAAAGCTTATTAATTCTCAATGGGCTTCAGAGCGATACACATCGAGTTATAGCTGTGTTTTACCTAATTACTGCAAAATTGCACTTATACAGTCAAGATCGATGCAGCCCACAGATTCAACATAAAGGTTGAATATGTAGGTGAAAGGAACAAATCATGAATAATTCTGCATTCAAGCAGGAACGGCCAGGAAATTGTAGCGATCATTTGAGGGTCTGTCTTTTAGGAAGTGAAAAAAGCAGCTCAGTCCTTCTGCAGTTTATCATCCAGAAAGGTAGTAGACTGGTGCCTTGTTTAGAATGGTATCCACATAGATATGTACAGAAGAGGTTACCCATTCAAGATTTTATATTACGGTTGAAGATGAACAAGTTACACACCTTCGGTAACGATATATCTGTAAGAGCCATATATTAGTTCTAGATTCCTCACCTTAGAATTACCCCCAGGCGTCAGACTGTAACCAGAGAAATTTTTTCTCAGCAGTACCCCAGCGTGTCGGTAAAGGGGCGTCGGCAACTCCGCGTTCGTCAACGTGATCGCCGGAATGACATCACGAAATCTACTTGGACGCCGCCCCTGCAGCTGACGTCAGTTTTTTTACACGACATTTCACGCCAGAAGAGCAGAGCCATGCAAGACACTGAGCACTGGTGCTCAAAACTAGGGCCCTGAAAGGAAGTCCCTTATTCTAGAAGTCAGTTTGCAGAACAGGGAGGATGGGTGGGGCAGTAAGGAATCTATAACTAATATATGTCCCTTACAGATATATCGTTACCGAAGGTAAGTAACTAGTTCATCTGAAAAAGAGTATTAGTTAAAGATCCCTTACCTTAAAATAGATACCCCAGTAATACCAACCCCGGAGGTGGGTCTGCAAACTAAGTTAACACCAGAAAGTCCTGGAGAGCTGAACAACGGCCAAAGAAGCCGTCTCTCCGGACTTGACTATCCAGGCAGTAATGTTTAGTAAACGTGTGCAGTGATGCCCACGTAGCTGTGTGGCAGATGTCACTGAGGGGGACTCCACGTCCCAAAGCAGCAGTGGCTGCCGTCGCCCTAGTGGAATGGGTGTGCAGTCCTACCGGAGACTTCTTTTTCACCAAGGAATAACAGATCTTAATGCAAAGGACGACCCATCGAGAGATGATCCGTTTTTTATGCACAGCCCAACCTTTCTTGGCGCCCACATAGCTAAAAAAGAGTAAATCGTCCACCCGGAATTGTCTTGTGCAATCCAAAAAAAATGATAACACGTTTTGGATGCATACGGTGGAGTCTCTCCTCCTCCTTGGAAGGATGCCGGTGGGAAAAAGGTGGACAGAGGTAACCACTTTGGGAAGAAAAGAAGGTCTAGTTCAAAGGAAAACCTTGTCCAGATGCACAGCAAGGAAAGGAGTTTTAGAAGATAGAGCATGAAGCTCACTCACCCTACAAGCAGAGGTGATGGCAACCAGAAAGGCAGTCTTTAAGGTCAAGAGTCTGAGAGGACAATTATATAGCGGCACAAAAGGAGCACACATAAGGTAAGTTAAGACCAGGTTTAAGTCCCACTGGGGCATTACGAAAGGAATAGGAGGAAATAGGCGTGTAATGCACTTAAGAAACCTATTTACAATAGGGGACTTGAAAAGAGAAGGCTGATCAGGAAGGCAAAGGAAGGTTGAAAGAAAGCCTTTAAGGGTGCCGAGAGCAGAGCCCTGCTGGGCCAAAGATAGAATGAAGAGGAGAACCTCTGAAAGAGGGGCAGAAAGGGGATCCACAGCCTTTGCTATGCACCATGTCACAAATTTGTTCCATCTACAGGAGTATACCATTTTAGTGGAGGAACGCCTGGCTACCAAGATGACATTACAGACTTCGGGAGAAAGGTCAAAAGCTGTCAACTGTCGCTACCCAATCTCCATGCAAGGAGGTGAAGTGCTGACAGGTTCAGGTGGAGAACCGTCCCCTGCTGCTGCGACAGAAGACCCTCCCGAAGAGCAGTATGATCGGATAATCAATGGCCATATTAAAGAGCTCAGGATACCAGACTCTTCATGCCCAGTCCGGAGCCACAAGAGTAACTTGGGGCCAGTCGCACTGGATCTTCTTTTAGCACTCTAGGCAGAAGTGGTATAGACAGAAAGGCGGATAGAAGACTGCAACTCCACTCGAGACGAAAAGCGTCGCCGAGCGAGTGCCGCCTTGGAAATTACAACAAGCAGAACTGCTGACATTGCGCATTCTCTTCAGTGGCAAACAGATCTAATCAAGGCTCTCCCCACTGCTAAAAGAGACCTTGCACCACCTCGGAGTGAAGACGCCATTCATGATCCATCACCGGCAGCTTGATTCGTCTGCCCTGGTGTTTAGAGAGTCTGCCACATGTTGAACCACCAGGGACATGCCCTGATGTTCCAGCGACGTCCAAAAGCAAAGAACCCCTTGCCACAGGGTTCACGACCCCACCCTGTTTGATGCAGTACCACATGGCGGTGGTGTTGTCCGTGAACACCTAACCCACCTTTCCTTTGACATAAGGAAGAAATGCCTTCAGTGCCAGACGAATCGCCCAGAGCTCCAGTAGATTGATGTGGAGCCCGGGCTCCGCAGGAGACCAGAGGGCTCTGATCTCCGCCTCTCCCATGTGCCCGCCCCATCCCAGGAGCGACGCATCTATCACAACTGTGAACTCTGATTGGGGAAGGGAGAGGGATCTGCCATGGACCCAATCCTGGTTTGTGAACCACCACTGTAACGGATGTGCAGCCCCTTCCGAGATCGGGATAGCATCGGAAAGATTGCCCTGATGCTGCGCCCAGTGGAACTTCAGGTACGCCTGCATATGCCACCTGGCATGATCCACTAGCAGGATGACGGAGGCCATGAGGCCCAGCAGCCCCAGTCATTCTCACCGAAATCTGGGATAGAGGCTGAAACATCAGTGCCATAGCCCAAATATCCCGGACTCGCTGCTCGGGAGGATAGATATGAAACTGCACTGTGTCCAGAGCCGCTCCGATGAAAAGAAACTTTTGGGAGGAAATCAGGTGCGACTTTGCCACGGTGATAGTGAACTCCAGCGAGTGCAGGAGGTCTGCCATTGTCTGGAGGTGGGAGACGACAGCCTGTCGTCGTGATAGGGAAATACTGGAACCCCACGATCTGCGCAGATTAACTGAACCACCGCCATCACTTTCATGAACACCCGAGGGGCGCTGGTAAGGCCAAAGGGGAGCACGGTAAACTGAAAATGCTCGTGGCCTGTGGGCTGGCAGAACAGGGATGTGGAAGTAAACATCCTGCAAGTCCAACGCTACCATCCAGTGTCCATGGTCGAGGGCAGACAGGACCTGAGATAATTTCAACATTTTGAACTTCTCCTTCCGGAGGAAGCGGTTGACGTCCCTGAGATCCAAGATAGGACGCAGGCCATTGCCCTTCTTGGGTACCAGAAAGTAGTGGGAGTAACAACAATGACCTACGTCTGGGACAAGGACTTGCTTGATAGCTCCCTTGGCCAAGAGAGGCGTAACTTCCTGACGGAGAAGGACCAAGTGATCCTCCGACATGCGATGGAGAGTTGGTGGCATTTAGGGAGGGGTAATCTTGAAGGGGAGGGAGTAGCCCCATCGGACTATCTGTAAAACCAACCTGTCCAGCGTGATGTTGTGCCAGTGGGGGAGGTGGTGGCGGACCCTGCTGCCCACTGGCAACTGGTGGCCTTGAAAGGTCGGGCTAGGAAGATTTGGAGGCTACTGCAAGGGGGGCAGTGTAGATTGCATCAACCTGTGGCCCGGAGTGCAACGTGGTGGGGCACCCCTTAGCCATGAAAGGGGCGAAAGGCAGACTGAACGGGTTGAGAAGCGGCAGCGAGGCCCAAAGATCAGGCCGTAGCTCTAAAGTCCAAGGAGCGCATTGTCCACCTCGTCGCCAAACAGGCGACGGCCATCAAAGGGCATGTCCAAAAGGGTCGATTGGACATCCCCGGAGAAGCCAGTGGACCTCAGCTAGGTGTAGCACCTCAAGGCTAATGAAGTAGAAATTGTTCTACCCAGCAAGTCGGCAGTATCCAGCCCACATCAAATGGCGAACTTCGCTGCATCTCTACACTCTGCGACCGCATGGGAGAGTACAGCCCGGGCCTCCTCCAGGCACTGTAGCAGCACTTGCGCAACCGTGTCCAACACAGAGTGGGTGTACCGGCCCAAGAGACATGCGGTGTTCTTCGACCTCAGTCCTAAGCTGGCGGTAGAAAATATCTTCTTCCCAAGATGGTCCAGCTACTTGGATTCCCTATCTGGGGGAGCAGTAAGGAATCCAATGTTAAGGCTTAACCCCCAAGCTCTCGGGCGTAGGGTGTTGGGAGAGGAAAATTGGGCTGCCTGGGGCAGTGCGGTGGCGTTGGGCAATCATCCTATCCACAAGAGTGCCTGTGCTGGGTTTTGACCAAGTGCCCAGAAGGATGTCTATGAGGGTCTCATTGAACAGCAGCAGTGGCTCCAAACAAGCTGCTGCCGGTTGAAGCACCTCAGTCAGGAGGTTAGTCCTGACTACCACAGTAGGAAGCTCAAGGCCTAATGCCTCAGCTGCCCTACGCAACACCACAGTGTAGGAGGCTCCCTCCTCCATGGCCACGGTAGGGGGAGAAAGCATACCAAGGTCACTCACCTCCTCTCTTCAAGCTGGTATGCCAGAGGGTCAACAGACCCCTCCCAGTCCTCCTCCCCCTCCTCTGGCTGCTACTCAGGGTGATAAGGAACACTAGGGAATAACAGTGGTACAAAAGTACCGCTCGACGCCTGTGTCCAAGTCGAGGGGGAGGCTGGGGTTGACGCCGGCCGGGAACACAACCGGCGTCGGAGGTGGCAGAGGTGTCGTCAGAGGAATCTGTTTTTGGGGGAGGTGTTGTGAGGTCGACCGGCACCGATCTGGATCTAGACCTGGATCCCTGGGGAACCTGCAATGCCGGAGCCGCTGGCATCGAAGGCCCATAGCCTCCAAGTCGTCTGCGGAGCCTGAAGTCGCGCCAGCAGAGTCGGGCTGCCCAAAGATGGAGTGGAGGGCTTCGTAAAATGCACGAAGCTGGGCAGGATATGCTCCGGATCCCAAGAAAGAAGGGAAGCTCAGAGCCGTTCCAGTAGGCTCCGTGGTCAGAGCCAAAGGACGACGACCTTCCGCATCCTGTCGGCCGACGGATGGGGGGGGGGGGGGGGGGGGAGATTAAGAGCGACGGTGTTTCTTCGCTTTCTTCTTGTGCTCCGACTGACCGGATGACGAAGACTTCGAGGAGGAATGATGGTGGTGACTCGGCGACCGGTCCCGTGATCTCCCTCTCGACGGGGACCCCGAGCGGTGCAGAGCTGGCTGCTGGGCCTCCAGAAGCTTTCTGGACTGCTCCAGCAAAGACTTCGGGTTCATGGCCCAACAGTCTGAGCACAACTTCGGGTCGTGGTCACACTCCAGGCACCAGAGGCACACGAGGTGCAGGTCCGAGACTGACATCAATTTGTGACAGGAGTCACAAGGCTTGAAGTCGGTCTGACGATGGGACATCCCTAAATGCACCAGGAGTCGAAAAAGATGTCAACAAAAGTCGAAAATGTTTTAGTCCAAAAATGACGAAGGATACCGCTCTCTGGATCTGCGCTGGCTGGTGGGGAAAAAGAAAGAGCTAACATAGCGCGCAGGGGCGGCATCTAAGTAAATACTGCGACGTCATGCCGGCGATTACGATGCCAACAACTAACGCGCAGGGGTACTTCTGAGAAAAAAAATCTTGGGATCCAGTCTGACGCCTGGGGGTAATTCTAGGGAAGGAATCTATAATTAATAGTCTTTCAGAGTCACCATTTTATCAATCATTTTAAGAAGGAATATGAATTTGGAAACCAGCTTGGGTTCTGTAGATTTTCCTGATGCACGCTGGGACTTTTCTGTTTAACAGCGGAGGGACCTTGAGTTAGGAGGCAAGAAGTTCTGTAGAGAAAGAAGTTTTATTGATTTTTAAGAAAAGACCGGCTTCAGAAGCACAGCTTTTGACCAGGTTAGCCAGTATTTGGAGATGATGTGGATTTTATAGATGAGACGATGTTATGTAGTGTGTCTTTATGAAACTAAGAGAAGGAGCAATATGTTGAACGTTTGTGTGGTGATATGAGGTTCAATGCAGGAAGGGGATGGACAGTTTGGAGAGGAGTTAAAATTGACAATTTTGTCTTGAGGATTTTCCAGTGAGAGTTCTGAGGAATGGCTAGGGATAGCACATAATATGTGCCTGTGATAAAGTGCATTTATGAATGGTTGCTTGCATTCGAGGCTTCTAATTTAAAGTACTTTTACAAAAACAAGGGAACCCAGAGGGTAGATAAGGACCTTGGGTAACAGTTTAGTATTAGAACAGTGGTCCTTAAACGCAACAATTGAGTAAGTCAGCTTTTGAGCATCGGATCTCACATCATTCTGTGCATTGCCACATGCTAATCTATTGAATATACTATTGCTGAAAAACGCCCGAATATATTCACCACCTTATCCACAGAACCATCATTACTGTGGCTCCGGCCCCTCCTGAGTCTGCGTACGACTATCCTTTTCTCACAAGTACTATCCAGGCTATTTTCATTAATTCAGGCTTGCACCTTAACTGTCCTGATGATGATCCTAGTATTGTTTTTAAAAGGATTGAAACGTCGTCGACTAATGTAAGCAGTTTGCATGTTAATCGCACATGATAAAGTGCAGTTACTGTTTCTCTAAGCTTGTTAGAAATGGTGCTCAATATTCCACAAGCTATCCCGTCTTGCCTGATATGTTTTTGTCCTAAATGTATTTGTTATGTGTTCATGTAGGATGTAGGATTGTGTCCCACGTTATTGCTACGTTTGTATTTTTGTTCTTTGACATTTTTTAATTATTAAATTAATTTAGTACTGATTCAAGTCTATAATTATTCTATGTACTCAACTGTTGCGTTTAAGGACCACTGTTCTAATACTATTCTAATTTAAAGTAGCCAGAGTAGTTATAACAGATTATTTACTGTTTGTAAGTTTTGAGAAACAAGGTTTTAAAGATTTTGAATACTAGAGTATTTTTCTCCAAGTTTCCTTATTAGCTATTTGTAAAAGATTTTTCACCATAAGAGTTATTGGGGCAAACCAATTACCACCTTTAAAACAGTAATGCATCGATGCATGAGGAGTTCTAATAAGGTTATGGTTGGTCTGCATTTTTGGTCTCAAAGCATCGGGATGAGGTTTTTTTATGGACACATTTTTGGAGCATCCACAGTATTTCAGCATTTCAATTGTTAACATATGTGAAGAGGATTGTCAGTGCCAGTCTAAAGATATGACAGATATTGTGAAGGCAATGGCCTTGCTGTCATGCCACTCAAGGGGAATGAGTGATTTCATTACAAATGTTTTCTTTTGCTAATACCATATCAAAAGTATTGTACTATTTGTTTGTAGGGTAGCTGTAATGCTGTATGAGGCTTGCCAGGTTGCAAGTATAAAATGTAAAAATACATTTGTAGTTGAGATGAAATGTTCGCTGCCCGCTGTACAGTTGTTTTCCCCCGCCGTTTTCTTTGTGTGACAGAGTATCTGCTAACCCCTTTTTTTTTTTTTTTTGGACACAACTTCATCCTAATCTAGTGTAGGCACGATGGCCTAGGTCTGTCCCTTCACACGAGTGAGGTTCCTATGGCCTGGAAGGGTGCACGAGCATAAACTCAATTGATTGACAGTGGAGTAGCATCACTGTCATGAGCTTAGCATTTGAGAATGTTAGTTGCAGCATGCTGTGTTTTATGAATCAATAGCTGCAACCAAACCTTTTTATATGTTACTGGAGTGGAAGCCTACTGACCGCGCTTGCATAAAGCTCTGCTTCTGTGTTAACCCAGATCTTTGCGCTAACCCAAGATGTGGTTTGCATTTATTAAGCATGTAAGTGGGTATGGTAAATACAGTGTGCGTATATGTGAGTCAGAGCAAGAAAGCCTGCATGTTCTATTTTCCTAGTCTGTTCATGTACACAAGATGGAGGAGAGGTTGTTTTCCCCGCCAATGGGAACTATCTTGCTGGCATTCCTGAAGCTGGCTATAGGAGACCTAGACAACAAAGTGGAGAAAAGGAAAACCGTATTCCAATAGAAATTTGGTTAGGCTATTTTACTGAGAGAGATCGCTGAATAGTGTTCCCGTAGCAGTGCCATTAGGTAGATTTTTGGGTTGAAGAGTGAGACTGCATTTTCTGTTGTTCAGGGTGAGAAGAGTCATTTAGGTTATATCAGCCTTGTAGCTTTCCAGATCACGGTCAGTGTGTATGTTGGTAAACTAGGTGAAGTAAGCTCACACCTCTCTGTGCCTCTAGTTTGGGGGCTGCAGGCTTGAGTCTACTCTACTGTGAGGAGCATCACTCAGCACAAAGGCTTTGTTAGGAGAACAGCCCAGAAAGGACAGATGAAGAGGCCTAACCCAAACCGGTTCTCAACCTGCCGACACAGAACACACATCACATCTGCTTAGCCTGCATAGAAATGGGAGACACTCACCCACCTGGTACTCCAGTTCGACATTCTCTTCAACCAAGTAAGGCAATGCTCCACTGACTACTCAGAAGACTGCTGTGCCAAGGCAGCTTCGAATGATGAGAGGACATCACTTGGAGTCTGACCTTGCTGGAAGAGTTTCTGGTCTGAAGTGCCTTGAAGCCATCAAACTGCTGAGAGAAGGAAGTAGCCTGACAATACTGGAGAGACAGGACTGTCCTAAAGCAGAACAGCAACTTTACCCCTGGTGCTGTAGGGGTTTGGTTACTCAAGGAAGAGCAATCTATGCACCCTGGGACTTGTGGGCAACAGTTTCTACATTAAAGCAGTTCCAGGAGGGGAAGTGGTCAGCAATCATTGTCACTGACAGAGATGTTGTGCCCAAGGCAGAGTGCGCCGCCAACACGTTTATTCTTGAGGTTGGGTGCACCACCAAGACATTTGTACCAGCGGTGGAGTGTAACACCTTCCAGAAGTTGTGCCAAGGTGGGCTCTGTCGCCATCATCCATGTCTGTGCCTGAGTTGTGTGGCACTATTGCAGCCAGGGTCACAATGTGGCTCCCATCGTGTCACTCTGACATTTGAACTTGGCGGTCCACCACTGCACCTTGCCTGCAAACCAGAAGACTGTCCAACAGTGCCAGAATTACGGCCTATCTACTTGTCAAGGAATCTCGTGCTGCCGCTCTTCACTGGAATAAGCCTCTAGCTAGTGCATCTTCTCCAAAGATGTAGGACTGAATGAGGATGCATACCCCGACCAATGCCGGAAAACAGGCTCCAAGACTTGAGCTGCGGTGAGACTGTACAATAACAGAGACTTGCTTCAGAACCTTGTGTTAGAACTGAACTTTGAGGTAATGTGCTCCTCAGCCTTGATACTTGTCCAAGGGACACTCGAACAATGGGAGGAGACTAACCTATACCTATCAGAGGGAGGAGAGTGGGGGGGTGGGGGGGGGGGCACCCATGAGAGGGAAAGCTGGGGCACAATACAAGGTGCAGTAACCCAAGCCCCAGCACGAGAAATGTGAACGTTTTATGTGCTGGGAAGTATTACGGGTAGATTAAAACTTTTTTTTTTTAACCAGAGTAAGCACAGATTTGGGCATACAGTTATTGTGCTGCTCGGCGATTGTGAAGTGCTGAATTTGCACAACCCCACACTACATCCTTGAAACGTTTAGGACTGCTCTCCAATGCTACCACTGAGAGTCAAGTGCTGAAAGGGTTGTACTTTGATCAGTTTGCAGGGCTGCAGCAGAGTGGACACCCCAACTTTAGAGGTAAACTAACCATGGTGACTATATGAACTGAATATACAGCAGAGAGATGGTTTTCTAGGTTTCAGCCCTCCCCAATGAAAACACAAAACATGCCAAGAGGTCCAGTAGACCCCTACTTTACGCTTGGAATTGAGGTGGGCAGACATATATTGCTAAATGGCGCGTCTTCAGAAATGTAGCTGACTTACTCCAATTTACCAGAAGTCACTGGATGCTTAAACCAATTCAAATAGTTGTGGTTGTTGCAAATCTGCATGGAAAAAGGAAAGTGCAAATCTGCATCATCAGCCAGTCGTTTAAGAAGGGATCAGATCCCACTTTACAGTCACTGTACTGTTATAAACACAAATAAAATGACTAGCGACCACTAACTAGAACAATTGTTAAAACATCAAACCTAATCGTGTCGGTTGGAAATACTGATGCTTTCCACACCAAAAGTGTATTTCTCCTGACGGAAACCTAATTCAGCATTCTGATATTATAACAATTATGAATAAATCTTATCCTTATGAGGAGTGAGAACTGATAAACTAATATGCATAATACATCTTCCGTAGGTTAATGTGATTAGAAGGCTGGGTAGAGGGTCAGGATAGCTATGGTTGTTTAACATAAAGCTACCACGATAATGGGCAGTAAAAGTTCCTTTTGACAGATGTGTAAAAACAGGACAGATTTATCCCGACTGTAGACAAAAACTGATCTACTGCCACTCCCATTACACGTGCATGGCCAACATCAGAACAAAGACTACAGAACATACCTGCTAGTAACACTTTTGCACAAGAAAAACAGCCCATTTTAAAAGCCAGTATCCTCTGCCCTAGAAGGGATACATGTTAAGAAACAAGCAACTGGAGCAATCATTTTGAATTCAAGGCTAAAGGCATCCAGCATAGACAAGAGAAACTACGAAAGCGAGAATCTTAGTTTTGTATCTTCCATCTGCTACAATACATGTATAAATCTAAAACAGCATTTCATAGAACGTATTTTGATGCGTGGTGAGAGCAATGCAATTACTTTGCCCAGGTATGAACATGCTGACTGAAACTGGCACCTACAAAGAGTACACCACACACGTAACATATAACAAATATGAACTGGATTTAGTATATTGTCGCCGTCAGCTCTAGCAAATACACAATCCTCATTATTTTCAATGAGTGGTTCAGAAGATTAGCTGCAGAAAATACTGTATCCCTTTAAAACAGTATCTGGGGTGGATCCAGTCTAGCACTCCAATCACAGATCCAACACATGGCTAAAGAAGGGACTGTATCTCTGGTGGTGGATTGTGCTCAACTGTTGCGATTTCTAGAACATACCAAATTGTCCCACTAATTGGACTTTGCAAAAAGAAATCAAAATGCCTAGTTTCATTTATCTTGAATTAAACTGGATCAAACCATCCAATATGCTTGATGATTTCAACTCAGCTGTGAAAGTGCTAGTACCCTTGCATGTAGTTTTTGGAAATTGGGCGATAATGGCAATGTTCCCACTAAGGAATTCACTGCATTATGCTGCACACCACTGCGTTAAACCTTTTGTCAGAGCTCTGCATTTACAGGTCAATAATCCTACTAGTAATTTCGGTTGTAATTTAGTTTTTTAATACAGAGACCAGACTCTTGAGAAATGGTCATAGTTACCTTATGAGCTAATGATCGCAATTGGTGTCTACTTAAGCAGCAAGAATCTCCTAGGTCTAGGCATACAAACAGTCCAACTGTCACAAAAATTAAGTGAGCATTTCTTTAGCAGGGTCGAAATTTTGGAATTGACTTCTTTTTTTCCCTGCCTTTCTCGATCGAATAAAGTACAACTCACTGTCCTTGCATTGATTATATGAATGAATGAATGAATTTGCATTTGTAAAGCGCATGGCTTTATATGTTTTGAGTTTAATGTAGTAGACATTTCAGTTTGCAGTATAATGCTGGCCAGCTAGGGTGAAGTGGTGGTTTAGGACAATGAATCTACTTTGATACTTTTTATTTTGAATCACTTGTTTTTCTGAACACACCTAATTATATTTTAATATCTCGTTGTGGGGTGCCAATGTTAGCCTTGTGAGGTCTGTGTATTGTTAAACAAAAACATATACAAAAATAATTATAGTCTCCATCACTACAAATATATGTGTGCTTTGTTATTCACTTTTTTGCATACAATTAGGTTGTTCTAGAGCATATTACACTGGCAGTATAAATACACCAGGAGAATGCATTTGAATATGGATTGTTTAGAAACTTTGCTCTGCAAAGAGGCCATCAATACAAGAGATGAGACATTAACAAGGCCTAAACAAGCTCCAAATTGACAGTGGTATGAATACATCATTACCATGGTGGTGTGTTCCACCCTTTTATGATATTAAGAAATCAAATAAAAGTATATTTTCATTCACATCATTCCAATATGAAAAATCTTTAATACGCTGCCACCCACGCAAAACAAGTTACTTACCTTCTCTAATGATCTTTCTGGTGAATATCTATCTACCTACAGATTCCTCACCTGATTAATGTTCTCCAGGCTCCAGAAACATGAACTAGCTCTCCTGTGCAGATAGGAGGCATCTCTACTCTGAAATTGCTTCCGGATCTTCTTCGCATAGGAAATCACATAGCTTCATAAAGATACCACCTTGAGCACTTACGTCATTTCCACATCCTTTTGTTCCCTCCTCCAGAGGTGAAGATGAGGCTGACCAAACTGATAGAAATTGCTGAGAACAAAAAGTACCTTGGGGGCCTTATTAACAGCTGCATGACCATTTCTCAGAACTATGCCTGGCGGAATTTGTGAGCAATCTGAAGATATATAGAGTATCCACCAGTAATTTCTTCTCATCAATACTTGTACCTTCAGATTTCTCGACTCTTATCTCAATACCCAAGCAGTTCTTTCCAGGTAGCGGGACTGAGAACATGGTAAAACCAAGAAGTCCTGCAATAGAAATTTGGCAATAAGTCCATTTCTGCAGACTCTGGCATTGACAGCAGTGTGAACCAAAGTCAATGTTGCCACACTGCAAATATTAACCACAGGAAGACCCGGGACTGAGCCCAAGTAGCAGCCTTTGACCTAGTGGAATGGCCTCCAATGTTTTCTGGGGCTCATTCTTGGCCATGGCATAGCAGATCTTGATGCAAAGGATGATCCAGTTGGATACTGTCCACTTTTGAATCACCTTGTCCAACTTCTAGCCAGTGTAGCCCAGGGAAATTTAGCAGTCAATCGTTAAACGCCAAGGGCCTGCCAATATGAAAGAGGGGAGTCCTATGAAGTACAGTCTATTTTCTTATCAGTGTGATGAGGATGGGTAAAATGTCAGAAAGATCATCTAACCAATGTAAAAGGCGTGATTACTTTAGGAAGAACAAAAGCTTGTCTGGAAAAAGGAAGATAAAGGAGGCTGAATAAACAATATCTGGAACTCAACAACACATCTAGTTGGGGTAATGGCAATCAGAAAGGTACTCTTTAGAGTCAAGAGCCATAATGGACTACTGTGCATGGCTTCAAACTGTGAACACATTAGGAAGGTGAACACCAAATTAAGGTCTCACTGAGGCGTAACAAACAGTGAAGGGCCAATCACAAAGGTTGATGCCTTCAAAATGCACATACCTATAGGTTTGCAAACTGCAAAGGCTGATCAGGCAAACAGAAATACTGAAAGGGCCAACAAGCAACTGTAACAGTTCCCACAGCTAAGTCTGTCCCTACAAGCAGTATTGTGAGCTGTGTCAAAAGGTATGTCCATTAGACTTGCATGTACATCACCTGAGAACAAGGTGAAACACACTCAAGCGTGGCAGTAGATGTCAGTCAAATTGCACTAGGACAGCACTGGTGGCGATGTCCTTTGGCAGAAGAAGAGGGTCACGCAATGCCAGACTAGTGAAAAGAGGTGCTGGAGTCTGAACAGCCAATGAAAGCACAGTCATTGGCGTTGTGGCTGGCTTGGGGCCGTAGGCTGGATTGGAGGGTAAGAGGATCATAGGTGATGGCCACAGTCTGCAATGGGTCAGTGCCATGGGGAGGGGCCTCTGGATTTGGAGAAAAAAGTGTAGAGTAAAGTGAAGGGACAAAAGGCAATCAACAGGGGGACCTGCCCCCTTCAGAGGGAGTGGCAGCAAGTGGCTAAAGAATGCCTCCTGTGATGTTTCTTATGCGTCTCCTTGAAGTACTTCTCCTTTCCCGTGGTGATGGCCCGCTTCAAGGAGTTACTGGTCGAGGGTGAGAAAGAGAGGAACCTGTTGCAAAATCTGGATCTGAAAGGACACTGCTTCTCCTGGTGTTCATCTCTCGCCTGCAACATGAAGAGCTTTGTTTCCAACCCCTTTAAGGCCATGGCATCACTCGGTAGAATTTCTCTCATGACTTAGTACATTAAGCGAGACATCTGCCTGCTGTAGAACTAGCGCCCCTTATGCCTTGAAATGTTTGGGTGAGACATCCGCAACACTCCTTGCAAATGCTTTGGTACAGAAAAATGGGAAGAGCAAAGCAACTCCAGATTTGAGAAGAAGGGTGTGTTAAAAAGCAACTGTCATCGCTGCATCAGATTGGCACCTTGGACTGTTCCATTATGTCAAATCTGGGGTAGATGCTGAAGCCAGGTAGCAGCAGAGGAGCCATTATCGGCGCAGGACAACTATCTCAAAATTCTGGAACTTGCGTCCAGAGGAGACTAAAGGAGTGAGGAATCTGCAGGTGGAAGTATCTTTCACAAAAACCATTACTTACACTAAGAATGGTCTGAATAAATGACTTCTCAAAGAAAGACATACCCCCAATAAATGTACCTTTACATTTTCCTTCTGATACATAAAACATATAGTGGCCCCTCATTCACCCCAACAAATCTTCACACATGAACTTTAACCTGAACACATGATTTGTAATATTAAGGAACAGAAATGGACAGACAATGAAAAGTGGTCATCTTTACACATCTGGTAGGCAAAACACAAGTTCATGCATGAGCAATATATCGCAAAGAAGACATACAATCATAACAATCCAGAGTGGTAATACTGTGAATCTGTTTGCATGAAACAAAACTAGTAATCAAGGGAAGTACTCAAGGTAGATAGATAAACTTAGAGGGTACATCAATAGGTAATGCCAGGATTGGCCCTTTGCCAATGACGAAATGTCATACCTTGACTGAAGAGACCAACAAGAAAAGAAAAGAGATCATGGCCATCATTCGCTGCAATGGATTTTTTTTTTGTTCACTCTGAGAGGCAATGCTACCCTGAAGGTATTAAACTAAGCATCACATGAATGGTGAAAATGTACCCTATACACTCAGAGCGGCAATCCGATTTGAAACAGCTACAAACATACATTTAGGACAATCTCACAGGACTTTGGATACCTTTTTTTCCCTCTTGTAACCTTAGGCCACTCCCCTCAGTGTGAAACCCAGAAGTGCTCCTGTTCACTTCAGAGGAGATTTTTAGGGCCAGTAGATGCCGAAAATGAACCACTTCATAGGTACTCACTATGAAATGGAAATATAACCAATAAAAGTAGTCTTCTTTGAAACTAAAAGCAGCAAATGCTTCAGGAAACCACAATTTCAACATCGCCCTTAATGTTTATGCAAGCATTATATTAGGAGGGACAGGAAAGTGTGTTTTAACAGTTACATCTATAACCGTATCAGAATCCAAATTGATTTGTCTTTATTTTTGACATGCTATGTTGCAAGATAATGATTTTATTTAAGTAAATTCAAAACCGTTAACAGAGGGCAATAATGCACTGCGGCACTAACAAGGATTGGACATTATTAATGGGTAAGCGTGAAATTTAAATGGATATTCTCATTCAAATGTGTTGATGGTAAAACAACAAGGTGTGAAACAATCACTGAATGACTATGGAATAGCAGCAAATTTAAAACAAATCATGTTAACAGTGTGTCAAGTGATCGGGGCAATACAGTAGTGTGGAAAATGCACACAAGGCCTCGGATGTCCACTTGTGCTACTGCAAGTGAGAGATTGAGTGAGACCTTCATAATTTCATGCACGTTTTATTGAGTAGTAATATAAAATGATTTTTTCATTGTTACAAGTGCATGCTTCGGTTGCCAACATTTCAGAAGTCAAATTACAAAGGCAAGGCTTTAGGCTGTAGTGAATTACTTGGGCACTTATACAATTGTTAAAAAGTATCAATGGACTGTATTTTTTTTCAGAATGAACCAGTAATAACCCGTAACTGATATACAAAGGGAAAAAAGTGAAAAAATTACACATTTTGTGGCACATGACAGAACAGAACAAAATGACTAAACCTTTATGACACTAACAGTTATCATGCATTTAGTTTCACATGTAACCATAAACTTATTTAAATTTCACAAGGTTTGCTATACATGCTAACCAACTATATGTGCACTGACAAGCGTATGTTAAAAATGTTTAAGAATACTCTCCCCTTTAGATTTTTTTCAAAGCTTTTTTGATTACAAAATTTCAAAGGCATTAAGCATTATTTTTTGTTAGAGAATATAAAGTATGCCATTATACATACATTTCCAGTATAAGTCAGACCACTAAGCGCATTACAGTCCCATAAAGGCCTATACAGCCATTTTTGTCTTAAAAAACATGCATAGGCAGATTTTTACAGAATATAGATGCTTTTCACTGCACTTAATATGGTGTCTTGTTCACTATACTTAAAAATGCACCACTCATAAATATTTAAATTCAGCAAGCCACAACCAAGACTTGATTTACCCATCCCACCCCCCAAAAAAACCAAAATAGAACAAAAAATAGATAATATTATTCCAGTTTTTAAACTTAAAGAAAAGGATACTCAATGCCAAATGATTAAGCTAAGTGTTATTTAGAAACAAGGGCATTCAAGCACACTAAAGAAACCTGAGGTAAGCGTAATCTGTACAAAATTAAACTTCCTTTTTGGCATTCTGAACAAATTTGCAACATTCTTTTTTTGACTGCCTAATTTATTTTTGAGTTGTCTGACAAGAGTAGCAAAACATCATTAATAAATAGTCCTTCTTTAGTTTGTACATCATTATGTTAAAAATGGTTTGATGTCTGTAGTTTAGTGCTGCAACTGTAAACGTACAATAGAGTTAGTAAGAAATTAGACAAGGATTTTACTGTATGTCCAGTAACATAATAAAAGGCCTTTTAGTAACATATCTAGACGTTCCCAATGCAGTAGGAAAACATGTTCATTCCCTCTGACTTTGCAATATACACCAGCATTACCGTTCCTTTTTATTTTCTACAAGCATTAAAGGCATATCCAAATGGGGGATTTATCCCCCACCAAAAATAGTTTACCATGTCATTTATATGATATTGTAAACTGAACCCAACACCTGGCCCCCAGAGCAAGTAGCTATTACCAGAGGCAAGAACATCCAACTGCTGATGTGCAGCAATCCCATCATGCCCTGCAGCTAAAAAAAAATGAACAGGAAGTGGTCACTGAATACTGCTGCTATTACTGCCATTGCTGTCAGTGCCATTAGTCTCTGAGGAGATGGCCTTGTTGAGAGAGTTTAGGTTGGTATCAGATGCCATGACATCCCTGCGGGGCGGCATCCTCTCGTTAATTCGGTCTAAGCCTTTGGCCTCTTCGAAGCTAGTGATCTTATGCTGTGGCGAAAATCCTTTGATAGCTAAATAAGAGATTTGCGAAAATACAAAAATTAAAGTTAGTCAAGAACAATAAAGTACATTTTTACAGAACAGAAGACAGCGGAGAACTAACAAATCGTGACTAATGTGGACTACGTAATACAGACTAGGGAAACAACCTAACTTGGAATGCTACAACTTTGTAAGCATCAAATGTTTCTTGCAAACTAAATGTCTGACACAAGAGCCGAATTAGAATTCTTTATTTATTTGGGTTTAGTTCAGTTCAAAATGTTGCAAAGCTGACAAACGGTGTTTTAAAATAAAGTCACTGTTTAGGCTGAGGTAAATGACTTGTAATTACTAGTAGCATGCTAACACCTAATTCTTTACAGGTCTTCTGCACAAGTAGTGTTGTACTGTTTGCATTATAGTGGAAGGGGCCCACATTTCTTTAATGTTTTAAACTAACATGAACACATGACCTACCTACATTTGATCTCTGCTCGCTCTTGCTTTCATAATCCAGTTTTACTACATATAAAATCCCTTCCACTGCAGTTATTTGGATTTTGTACATGTAACATCATCCAGGGCCTTCTTAGAATAAAAAATTATTTGTAGTTCATTTAAAAAAACAGGCTAGTTGATTATCCACAGGCGGTGGGTTGGAAGCAACAAACAGTACTCAACAGCCCCAAGACTAAACGTAACTTCTTGGGTACAACAGTTCAGCATTGAATGTGATGTTCCACTTTTCCTCCCTTCACTAATGTACAATTAATATTATCCTATCAGATAATGCCGATCCTCTTCATACATACAGATGGAATGGCTTTCTCAAATCTTGCTGGCACCCTAATCTGAAAACATACATTATTGGATGTACTAAATGCCAAATATTCCTGCATGGATTTTAACACTAAATTCAATGTTCAGGTGCATCCTTAGGTTTCAAATGCAACTGTTAAAATACAAGAAAGCAAGGCAAAGTTCTTCATTCCACAGAGATGGTGGACAAAAACTTAAGAAACTACTGTGTTTGCCCTTCGGTGCCGATTTTCTGATTGCTTCACAGTACGAGCAAGATTAAGTAAACCTTTACTGGAGCACCACAACAAAAATGCTTAGCCGAATCGTAAACGTTAAGAAACTATGTAAAGACATTATGGCATAAAGAAGCACTTTAAAGAAAGCCCTAACCAATATGCAAATCTTTATGTAAAGTAGGGGCAGCCCAGGATGAGTTAAGTATCTTTAGCACATGGAGATAGTTACCCACAGGTGAAAATTAAGTTTATTGGACCTCTTCTGGAACTGGACAACACATTATTTACTTTTTAATTCCTCCTTCAAACACATGATTTCCCTTGAAAGTAGATTATAATTAAGTTAAATCAAAATTGCCTTTAATCACCCTTCAATATTGTCCATGTTTGAATATATCTACCACTCCATGTCTGGATAGCTTCTATTTTATTAACTGAAACCATCATGACAAGATGGTACAATGCATAAGCTTACAACATCTTTACCTCCTCCTAACATGGATGTAAAACACTAAATAGTAGCCCAGGAAACCATTAACACCAGGATCTGCAGCAGTTTTGCATTGCATACTAATGAATTCTTGCAAATTCATGTCCACATTCCCTGAATGTCATAAGAGAAATAGTAAACTCTATGTTCTGTGTGCAATGCACAAAGTAGCTCCTGTAATAGACGTTGCAGCAAAAACGACTTCTTAAAAAACGAAATAAGTGTTCAGTGCAAAACATTGCATAGTTGAACAACTCTGTAATGCATTCTTACAAAACCAGAGCTAAAACCAAAGTACAAATACTCCAATTATGTTTCCATACTGTGTTATCTGTAAGGCCTAATAGGGTCTTTCACATATACAAATGTACACCACCATTAAATCTCAGCCAATTGCCTCTGATCAGCATCCTACCACCTCATCTCATAACCCTATCTCAAATCACAAACATGACAGTTGTTTCCTGGAAGGGCTAGGTCCTAAACCCTGGGAAGTGCTGGGTCAATGCCTCAGAGTGGAACCAAACTACAGTGGATAGGAAACTCTACACAACTGAACTATTTAGAAGTTCTTTTTACCGGGCTCCTTCCCTTGGCCAGGGGTTCCTCTCCTCACTCAGATGGACTAACTATTCTTTGTTTTTTACTTTCTCATTCGGTATTCAACACCGCTTTGAAATTATTGCAAGATGACAACCAGCACATTGTTAAAAAAAAAAGATAATGTGTTTTTGAAAGTGGACACTAATTCTGCACCAATTGTGTTCTAATGACATACACAAAGTTATAGCTGCCCAATATTCTATTTTTATAACCCATATGAAAACTTGCAGATTTGATCATCTTTCACTTTATGTAACCGTTGTAAGAGTTAATTGCTGATGGTTTTTATTTGGAAACATAACCCATCATAATTGCAGTAAAATATCATGGTTATACTAAGAAACACATGCTTAATCTAATTAGATGTTACCCCTGGTGTATGACCTTGTGTTGCAAGACTGCTTGATCTCATATTTTGCATTCTGAAAATGTTATTTCTCTCGAACCATGATGGCTACCTTTAGATGCATTACGTGAATTTTCATATATGCATGGCATATTAATGACCTGTTTTTCTTTCTTCAACCTACACTGACTAAATGTAATTTTTTGCATCTGTTTGTAAAAACGTAAGGAAACTTGCAACTTTCCTTCTGCAGTATTCTTTTATTTTGAAAGCTTATGCACTGTACCAACTTTGTCCACCTTTAATTGCACTTTCCAACAACATATATGGCCAACAGCACTCTTCAATGTTTTATATGAACGAGAATACAGGAATCAGAAAGTCCCTTTGCCCCAATGTAGCATATGTAAGATAGACATGCATGAAAACCCGTAATGCGAGTTTGGGCACTTGACACTCAAGGGGACATTTTGAGTCTAAGCGGGTTGCCCTAAAAAAGGAAATAACCTTGCCATTACAAAATGACTAATTTGACTAAGGTAATTGAGCAGTCCTAAGCTTTTCAAAATACATGATTACTCAGCGGCCATATATACTTCTAGGACAACTGATTCAGGAAGTTGTTAACTGGGAGAAACATATGAAAAATTAGGGATATAAAATGAAATGTTAAGAACACTCGGCCCAAAGTGAATTGGACAAACTCTGCATTCGCTGTTATGGATCTGATCTGGAAAGGATGTTGAGCAATTCCACTGCAATGCTCACCTTGCCTAAGCTGAGAGAGGAGGCATTTTACAATTAATTCTAATAAAAGAAAACAAATTGCTTGCGGGGACCACTGCAGCTACTCCTATGCAAATGCGAAAACTCCTTTCATTAGAATAAGATGGGTGAGATGTACTCCTTTCTACACTTTCCCAAACATTTTACTTATATTAAGACAACTGACCTAGATTAGCGTTGTACCTTTAAAGACTTTGTTATAATGAATACACACAGAAATAATTATTGTTTTGTGTTCATTCAAAAAGCAGAAGAGTGAGTCAATTGAGGCTACTGGGAAGACAAAGGAAGAGCAGCAAAGGCCACAGCAAAGCATACAGGGGTTGTCTATTTAGCTTGGGTTGTTTACATTAAACTTGTGCAATGAAAACCATCTGCCATTTATTCTTGCTAATCTTGGGTACATTAGTTTAAGTCTAAAGAATCTTTTACCAAAGGTTTACAAAGTCTAGTCTGACTTTGTTAAAATAGCACAGTACTCTCAACTCATTTTTATTTTTGCCTTTAAAAGGATACCATCTGGCTATGTAACCAATGTGCAGTTTTAAGTGATTCAAACCACACAACTACTAAAGCCTGCAATGGTACTAGAGTTGGCAAATACTATCTTTATCTCAATTACACATTTAAAGGGATGTGATGAGCAAGATATACATTTTGTTTTCAGCAGACAAGTGCTCTTAATGATGAATAATGTGTTCTGCTGCACTTGCTAGTCAGACAATGAGTATTAGCAATTTACATCGATAGTATACTAAACACAACACAGTCACAGAAATCACAGAAAACAGCCAAACTTGTCAACAAGAATGCACACTGCAGGTTAGAGTTTGCCAATAGGAATAGATGATTCCATAATAAATAGCAGCAAGCTCGCTGCTATTTAAATACAGTTGTATTTTCTCTCTCCTTTCTTCCACAATTTAGTTTTAGTGCATTGAAATGAAATCCAAAACAAAATCAGGTTTTACTGATTCCATATTAGGTCACTGAGTGGTTCATAGTTCAGCAAGAACAAAATACAACTGATGAATTTTGATTTAAAGGGGAACTGAATGTCTACGTGTAAAACATGTTTTTTTCCATTATGAATGATTGCATGAGTAAAAACATTTGAATGTCGAAAAATAACCAAATAGGACCAAAATTTTGACTAAGGAATGGAAAGTTGGAAAAAAATGGCTATTGGATATATCCAGAAGATAAAAATTGTTTCTTTTATTTGAGAGATCGTGTGAAGTAAATGCCTCCTGAGCACAAATTACAGTAGAGCCACGTACTTGACAATATGGTTGTGTGTTATTAGATACTGCCAACTGTAATGAACATCTTGTAGACAATGTTTCATGTTTAGTGTTGATTAATCTTAGAGGCACTGAAGCATTACTAAAACAATGTAATTGGTAACTGCAGAAATCCACATTTCTACATTGTGTGATCTTTCCATTTCTCCAAAAGGCAGATTGTGAAAAGCAGGAGATGAATTTAGTCTTACAAATGCAGTCCAGTTTACGACTTGTGCATCTAGGAGTATATGTCATTACAATTGTCTTACCCTTGTCTTTTTTTTTTGTTGCTAAAACACAAAACTTAATGCAACGGTTTAAGTTAGACACCAATAGAAACAGCAAAAGCAGGAATCATTTTCCCCTTTAAAGCAAGCACACAGGTTAATACCGAGCCACAGTTGTTAGCCCAACACCCACACACTCTATACAAGCTACAGCAAATGAATACACCCAGCAGAGCCCTTCTCTGTTGCAGCACCACAACAGAAAGGGGACTGGCCAAATTACCTTCGTCAGCCTCAATAGCCTCAACAGTAGCTGAAGAGAAGAAAGGGGTTGCAAAATGGATGAGAAAAATGAGCAAAGGATTTTAAATCTAAGAACAAGTCAATGAGCAGCACAGGAGCTATTACACGGATGTTATGGTACGTGTTGGTTTCTGGTACAGAAGACAATCATTTCTACATAAAGAACAGAACATGTATATTGTCATTTGCACGCTGGTCTGGACAGCACAATACGTTATATGGTTTCATGTTTAGGAAGCAGTGACATACATTTTACAGTTTTTCAAATGTGATTTCAATCCCCAAACATTCACATAGTACTTCACTGATATAAATGTGTGCTATCATTCTCGGGCTAGAAAAGGGGACATTGATGTTCTAAAAAGGAGGCTTGTCTGCTGCTTCAGTCAGAGATCTAGGGTACAGACTGTGGAGAGTGGAAATCAGGTGACTGCTTGTGTGGTTATGGTACTCTGGAGGCCGCGCTGATTTTCAAACAAGACAGCCTATTTCTACGCAACTGGTGTTTCGCCTGTAACTTCCTTCCCTTTGGAGTTCATAATCTTAAAGTGACTGGAGGGTGTTGCAAGGAAAAAATAACCTTGGCATGAAGGGTACACAACTAAACATCTGTCTAATGTGATGTGTGCGGAGCATGTAATGCAAGGTATTTGGTTTTCTAAATGACACTGTTAACTCACACATTTTATTTACAGTTGCTACAGTTAGTATACTCCCTATTTTGACTTCTACAAAAACAAGTTTGGGCATTTTAAATGTGTTGTTAGGTGAAGCTACAGAATTGCGGTTGAACTTGCTTATGAAAAAGCAACCGGGTAATTTATACCGCACCATGTTAGAGGAAGGTGCTAAAACAGAGTACTCCCAAACCGCAAAAGCTTCTGCGGGGGCCCTAGCTTTATTAAGAGGTGGATGCTCACTTGCATTTTCAGCTTGAAAGGGATCATTACAGAAATGAGTGCAGCTCACATTAAAATGGAAGGCAAGATGTCCTTTGTCAACCAGTCTCGGTAGGCTGACCGCAAATAAACTTTTTCATGCAACACAAGATTTTTGTATATTGCATGAAAGATACTGGGTCAGACATTGGACACTAGATTAAAATCAACTACTGCTTTGTTACTCTGTTGGTACTCTGAAATTAAGAGACACAACTAGCCCATGAATATTACCAGGCAAAGCCCTCCTCCAAATTAGTTGCAGGACCACTAAACTATGCATGACTAATGAAAAACAGTTCACGATACTAGCCAAGGCTAAGCCGAGGAGCTAGCTTTAAAATAATGTACATAGTGTTCTTGTTAATCTATGGCCATCAAGAAAGGCTGGGCATGATATGGCAGAGGTTTAGGGTACTCGAGCCAGACAATGTCAACCAGAACCCTTCAATGGTTCTGTCATACGGGAGCGGATAGACAATTGGTGAATAATCTGTCAGAGGTATTTAGAATCACATGATCCTTATCTATCCACTGGGTTCCATTTCCGGAGGGTCTTAACACACTTTGTTTCCGCAATCACCATGACAGTCTCATGGCACACTTAGAAAAGACTCTTTAAAAGGAGCCTACGCGCCGCAGTTACATTATTTGTGTCTTAAAGCATCTCTCATCCTCAAGCAGAAAGAATGTCAAAAAAATCAGAAGAGAGCGCAGAAATAGACAGCTTAGCAAAGTAAATAAAAGCAGCAAGGTTTGTCAAGTGTATATTGCAGAGACCACTTCAGAATGAGGTAGTGGTCAATCAAAACATAAAAGACTAAACTGTCTCTTGGGAGCATTTACTCAACATGATATGCACCACTTTGTGATGCTAGGCAGCAGTTTATAAGGTGCGTGGACTAGTTGTCAAGTAGTACCTCGCCCAGAGGTTAAATTAACTTGGTGAAGGCAGCTGTTATTGGATAGAACTCTATCAGTTTGCACTTCAGATGATGTTGCATTGGAGTGTTAAAGACCAATCTGCACCTCGCCTTTGTGGGTCTCATGAGGAGTTGGTGTCATGAAAGGAGTAGGTAATGCTCTGGTGACAATATACTGAAGGGAGCAAGAGCGTTTGCCAGCTCTAGTTCTGAATATTCTTCACCTTAAACTAATCTTTAAAAATCCCACGAAACCTTAGCAGTGCATCTAAATACATAAAAAATACTACCTTCAACTGAGTAACAAGGTTCTTTCCAGTTATCTATGTTCACCTGTGAAAGGTTTAATATAGGAGCATAGCTAGCTTCTGGAAAAGCAAGGCGTACTCCGGTTATGAGAGGAGCATCTACTATAACCTCAACAAAAAATTCTATTAAGAATCTACCTCAAAAAAGTATGTGGTCACCACTTAAATTCAAGACTAAAATGGCGCAATAGATATTGCTTTACCTATACCCTCAGATGTCACACTGGCTACGTCAAAAAAACACTAACAAGTTGAGGTAAAGAGTAGCTGACAGCAATCAAGTAAAATAACATAACAGATGTATTTAAAATCAATACAATTCAACAACATGATTTTTACCTCTTTATCGCTGAAAAAGCAAGGTAAAACTGGAACCCAACTAAAGGAGTATTATTCGAAATGGCATATTAAAGAATATGTCCTCTGGGGATGTTAGGAATCCTGCTGGACGTTTGTGTGCAGAAAGGTGGGATTTTAAATAGTAGAAATCCATAAGCTGGTTTTCATTCAATATTACCAATAGATCTTCCACAATGTGGAGACCAGGAATTTGGCCTGCATGCCAAAAGTTCTCATCCAGCCATCAGCCAATATGGTACTGGAAATAAAACCCGCGTTTGTGCTTAGAGGCTGGCTTATCAGTAAAATTATTCTCCAGCAGTGTAAAGTGCCAAGCCACTTTGTGTTCTAGTTTGACATCAGCTATGTGATCAGCAAAAGATCATCCACGTGTGGTCACCAATGTCTGACCAGTTACGGAAAATCCGTTACGGTAGGTTTTAGGTCGTATAGGCAAAAATCCTTTAGTTACTGCATGGATTTGCTGCACGTGCTAGACCTCAACTGCAATGCAAGGTTTTATTTGACTATCTGTTTGGTCATGTTTTTTCTTGTTTGGCACAGAAAGGATTATTCTGGTCTGTTGAAGTGACCAAGTTAGTTTGCAATATTTGGATCTTTGCTGTCGACTTTTAGGTCACTAAAAATCCTAAACTGACCATAGCTATTCTTTCCGTAGAGTCAGGCATCAGGGAAGTGAAAAATGGAGGAAATGCAGGGAAATACTAGTAAAAGAGAAGACAGGGCTAGGCTAGAAGAAAGACAGGAGATATCTGCCATTACTGAAAAACAAAACAAAAATGCTGTACAACAAACAAATGCAAAAGGGTGTTGGTGCATGGCTTCAGATCCAACACTCGAAGGATTAGTATGCATGCAGGTGCGGGGAATATTATAGGAAGCAGCTTCGTAAAATGGCAGAACCTGGAAAACAAAATGTGTTGGGAACCTACATCTCACCATGTCAATAATGTGTGCGCGTTATGTCTGGTTAAAGGAGTCTAAAAATCCCTCAAACGTGCAACAAAGTAGCTATTGTGTAACAAAATCGAGTGGGTCAGAAAAAACACAAGACCTTGTTCTAAAGCAGGCTTGTCGTCTTCAGAAAAGCTTTGTGTATGTACAGGTCACTTGGTGAGATTCCCTCAAGATTAGGTGAACGTAGTTGACGTCAACTCATAAAGGGTACTTCATTATGTATAAGAAAAGTACATTCTAAGAGTCCATAGTGTAGACAAATAAACTAACTAGGCTATCCCCTTACCCACCAGTGAGGAAAATGCTGTGCACCAGCTGCTTCCTCCTGCAGTGCAAGCTTTAAGAGCAGCCTGTCAAGGCTGCTGCCGGCTTTAATTGAAACGTATGTTTCATATTCAACAGTATGAGTATAATTCAGCACACCGGGGCAGTCATCCTTACCGCTCTGCAATGTTTGTTTTCCTCCTGAAAGCACCCCACTGGGCAGCATTCCTGTGGGAGTCAAGCCTTTCAGCGTCAGCACACTCTCACTCTCTTCTCTGCAAAATAAAAAGGTGAGGAGGAAGCAAGATAACACAAATTATGAAGGTTTAATCGACACTGCAAGTCTGTGCACATAATACATCCCAAGGGACTAGATCTAGCTTGACGTGCTTCATGTGGGGAAGTTTCTAGGACAACAGTCCACACCAAGTACCACTGCGGTAGACATTTGCAGCATAAATATATAGCTTGGCATCTTGCACCGCACAAGCCCAAACGCAACTGCTTTCTTAACACAATCAACAGACTGCGGCGAGTATCGCCCTCTTTAGAATTAAGTTTATAGTGATTTAGCAAAGTTTGTCTATAAGTAGTCATGGGAAGCATAAATAAGATAGAAAAAAATAGAGTGAAGTTGAAGATGGTTTTGATGGGAAAAAATAAACTGGGGCAAGAGTGACCAGTTTCACTCATAGATGAGAATTCCAGGACATAGGTACAAGAGAACCATGGGGCCCAATACCCTCCAACCTACTTTTTGGTAGCTAGAAGGAACCTTTGTAGGAAACATGTTTATCGAATGAAAGAAAATAAATCCGGCTCACGCAGACTCTAAATTGAAGTGGTCCCTTCACAGAAAGAAGAGCACATATGGCCCACTAACGAGACCGGAAGGAGGTGGCTCAATGAAGGTCATGCAATTTTTATTTAAATGGGAACTGTCTTATCAAGGAATATTCTGCCTGAAATATGCAGTCGTTGTTTGCACCGTAAACCAATATTCCTGGGTAGATTGAGTCAAAAGAGAGTCCGGATTAGTGGGAATGATTTTGCTCGAATGATACGTCAGTGTAGATGTATTTTCATCCTGCTCGTGGTTTAGTATAAATTTTATTTTAGTATCCATTCTTTGGAATATGAAAGGCACATTTTACAAGGCAGGTGCTTCTCTGATTTGATGTGGATTACAACAGAGTGGCCACCCTACAGCATGTGGAAGATGAGCCAATCTAGCAGCCACTTTAATTTGCTTTATATGCTGGTAGAAAAAAAATTGACGACCCCATTCGTAGACACCATATCGGTCAGTGGATTCTCTCAATCATACTTTGCGGATTTTTGCAATAAATATCTACATGCACACTTTCTGCAACTGGTTTTAGAAGTAGTGGAAGAAGGCTCAATATAAACAACCACATGGACTGGTTTGGCTGACCACAATGTCCGCGGGTTTATCTTAACTGAAATTAATCATCAGAAAGTTCAGTCTTGGAAAAAGTTTGTATATGGATCTTTCAAAAACAAAGAATAAGCCATGGCAAAAAAAAAAAAAACACCTCACAAACAATTTCTCCCATTGCCAGACATACACTGCATGACCACTCTGCAACACTATACTACAATGCTTTAGGAGTAACGAGGCTCTAACAAACTCACTGTCAATACATCACTCGACTGCTCTAGGCTTTCTGAAGTCTTATAGAAAGGAATTTAACCCCAGCATTCAGGCACAAGCAAAACTTGAGCAAGCAAATTCACATTGTTCAACAGCCATTTTAGCCTCAGTAGTAAAGTAAAAGTTTGGGAAAAAACAATAATGTAAAAGCAATGGCATGCTGAAAGTCATGGTCTGCTAAAGATTCAATACCCAAAAATCAATTGGAGTCTTTGAGAAAAACATCTGCTATAACTAAAAAGCATCTGACGAAAACAGTCTAAGAGAAAAGGCATGGAAATTAAAGTCCTGTACCAAGTAACAATTGGGCAATAAATAGTAGTCTGAGCTAAGAGTTTGTCGCAAGAACAGAGATTTAGTCTACAGCTTTCATTCACATCTGGACCACAGAGAAAGACTTAATTCAATATAAACATGGGATTGTGTATAGGTTCAAGAGGCCAAGTGATGGCAGAGAGCCAACCATTTGGAAGGATAGATCTTTGCCTCAGCAATCGTTCCTGGACCAAAAAAGGTCAATGCAGATGGCGATCAGTCCCATAATGAATTGTCAAAGCCTATATGATGTACAGGTCTTTCAAAAGAGAATATACCCTTTTTCTTCTAAATATTCTTAAGGAACCAGATTTAATGGTGGCTGATCTCCTGGCCTTCATTTTCTAACTCCATTGGTGGTTTCTCTTAATTGCCTCCCATATGGGAATTTACAATTTTGACCTTCAGCCTCTTGTTCCAGGGGCGCTCCTCCGTTATGTCCGAGGAGCGTCACCTCACTGAAAAATACAATGATAATAAAAACCACTTTATAATCATTCTATTTTGCGTTACTGCCAACCGAGGTTAGGGCGGGCCATCCGACAGAGTCAAGCTACAGGGAGGAGTGTTGGGAACTTTAAGTGTGCATGTCTGTTTGGCCGGCCGTTTTAGGCCTGCCAAACAGGCCGGGTTTATTTCTCCAATCTAGCTGTGTTGCAACAGCCGGGTTGGAGAAAAGCCCGAAGCTCCCTGTAACTGAGCGAGCGTCAAGTCAGCCCATTCAGGACACTCACGGCGCTGCTCTCATGCTGGTAATATCAGCACGAGAGCAGCGCCGTGACTGCCACCTGAGAGCGTGTGCAGCGTGACCAGTGTCGGGAGAGGAGCACAGAGGCCGCGGGTGCAAGAACGATCCCCCCCCCCCTTTTCTGGCTTTGCGTTGCCCCACCACTCCAAAAATGGAGCAGCCACCACTGTCTTGTTCACACCAAGCTCTTGAAGCCTGTTATAGTAAATGTGAGGGCATAAATAATTCATGTGATTATATACCGGGACAAGATAATTTTTGTGGCCCACAGAGTAGCACTCAAGTCAACGATGTGATCACTCTATTCAAGAACTTGGGGTTCATAGCAAATTGGTTAGAGGTTGTCCTCAAGGACAACTTAACATTTTGTTGACTCAGACACTTTCACTCAATACACCAAAACTCGATTAAAGGGCCAAATGTGGGGAGGTTTTCACTAGAGGAAACTGGTCTGAAGACAAGGTGGAAATATACCACCTGTCTTGAGCTTCTGGAGGGTTCCTTTGCAGTAAGCGCCTGGGGAGAGAGCGGAGTGTTTCGTTCTGATACAAATTAACAATATGTCCATGATGAAATTCATCACCCACCATGGGCCAATTAAACTGAAAATTGCTAAGTTTATTGTCCTGGAGGCATCCCAACCCTCGTGGAGGAATCTGAAGGAAGCTTGTTAGAGAGAATCAAGGTTTGCTGATGTACGATATTTATCCTTGAAACCATCAGCAAGTTAGTTGTTGGAATCTTTGCAGGAACATCAAAGGTACCCGTATCGTTGCCCAATCTCTACTTATGCCTGTTACTGAAATTTTGAGCAGCTTTAAATTTTCAGTTTGTAAATTATGGAAAATTGTATTCTTCCTTTGATAGGGATGATAATTAAACATATGGGTTATGGATCAACAATTGTAATGTTTACTTATTAGTAGACTGCCTTTATTTTCGTAGAAATAGAAGTTTGATTCTCAAAACGATTTTATTTATTTTTTTAATATAAAATTCATCATCGTAGTAAGGCAATCTACCTATTTTTAAACATGGAGTTTTTAAATGCAACTCTCGCTGTGGGAAGATTTTTATAGATTATCCTCGCAAAGCTATTTGAAATGTTGGCATTTACATGATTTAAATATTGTAAATTATGTTGTATTTATCAAGTTTTGTTAGACAACCATCTAAATAAACTTATTTTTACTGCTAAAACCTCCCTTGTGGCAAGATTAAAGCTATGAACAGTCTTGACGCACGACTTTTGCATCTTCTGGAAGATTATCAGAACAAAGTAGCTCCTGGAAAATGACAATGGGGTTTCTGACTGGTACTCCCATATTCTGTAGAAATACAGCTTCTAAAGATTGGATTCATCTATGTTAAGAGCAATGAAAGACAAGTGGGTGAAATGCTCAACTTCCTGTGGAGAGAGGATCTGGAGGTCCCACCAGTGGATTATTTTCTTCAGGATAGGAGCAAAGGGACCAAATAGGCATTACTTCAGTTAGCAATAATTCCAAGAGTGACTTTTCAAGTCAGAAGGACATAGTGTTGGTGACACGGAAACATAACTTTCTAAGCCTCGTTTCTAGGGGCTTTCTGGGGATGCTACAATCTCTTTCATTTACAGGTTTCCTCAGAGACACTCAGAAATGGTCCTAGGGGAAAGCAGTTGCTCCTTCTGCTGGGTCTTATACACCTGATGGGTCAGAGCATTTCAAGGTACTTTAAGTCCTTAGATTATCGCAGCAAACAACCATTTTTAAGAAACAGGCCTATTGTTCAAGCTTTAAGACATCGATTCATCAAGAGAAGGTTTAGATAAAAAAGATCCATGAGGGTGGGCAGGATTGGCAAGTGGAACTTACAGTCCCAGTTGCAGAACAAAACGTAATGCATATCAGGAGGTGAAATCTTTTAAGTCAGGCTATGCATATCTCAGTGACCAGTTTGAACATGGGATAGCATTCCCTATTCAGTACACATTTGAGAATAATTTGTTTGTGAAAGATACTAATTTGTAGCATGTCAACCAGGTTTTATAACCTCTTCAGTCTTAGTGTATGGATCAAGATTTTACTAGGAAGGAATTGTCGGCCTGAGGGAGGTCAGTGGTCAATGTGGGTGGGTTCACATAGTTAATGCAGCTGTTATTATGTCATAAACAAGTGCATGAGGGAGAATATTGATATGACTGTTTGAGGATGAATCGGATCAATAAAAATGTTTTTTTTTTAAAGGAAGGAATTGTTGGCTAAATTGACTATGCTTTTATGTTTGGCATCATATACAAGTGTATCAGGGAGATGAGTTTAGAATTAAGAATTAGAATTAATGGTATTCAGTCTGGGCATGGTACAGTTCAGTCTTGAGGGTCTGTTTGGAGCCCTACTTGCATTTTTCAAACAATCCCACATTGTGAAAGGACCAATGCCTAAAGGTTTATGAAGAAGGCTAAGAGAGTTCAGACTTAAGATAGCCAAGCAGATACAGATTTTTTTAATTTTTTTTTACTTTTTGCTTTGGAATGGTTTCTGGTCTTAGTTTATTCGGTCAAGTGGGTGATGCAGGAGGCAGGACTAGACGTCTCTCATTCACTCATTGAGGACTTGGGATTGGTCAGAAGAGTTTACTTTCAAAATGCTGTATTTCACACTAGTGGTAGAGATCACCACTAGTTGCAGGCCCTGGCACATAATTCAAGACTTCATAGCCACTGTAATAAAAGCACCAACTCTATTCAGGACAAAAATGCAAGGATTCTCTCGTCGGTATTTTTATTTTAAATTGTGTGATGTTTTGTCTGTATTTTATGCCCCTTCCTTGAAAGCAGTGTGTGTGATTTGTTTAACAAAGCCTATTTGGATGCTGATGATGACTAATTGTATTGTTTACCTAGTGACTAAATAGAAACAGATATAATTTGCATGGTGCCATGTGTTAGAGAGAGAAGAAAATTAAGGATGTGGATGTTGGAGTAATTGATTTAGTTGGTAAGACATGGTGCAGTTTTGGGGTTTTTTATTCCATAGGGACTACGTGGCACGCAGTACCTTACTAATATGGTGCTGTTGAATGGTGTAATGTATTGATGGTTAAGATTGAGAAAGCAAGATTCTTGCCCCTGTATCCTTAAAATAATCGATACTTTCCTTCCGCGTCAATGGCCCTCACATCACGAGGCACTGGAGAAATGATTGGGGTGTAAATACTTAACGACATAATATACTTGTGCTATTGTTTTTCTATCGCGCAGCATGCCGAGGCTGTGAATTTTCCAGGGCATAACAAAACGCACCCATGTTCAAAAATTAAATTAGATAACCATAAAATGGCGACGTCGGATGATATTAAGCAGGTTTGCGATCGAACATGGACTGGCTACTCAGTTTCAACAACTTCACCTGGAAGGCATTTTCAGAACTCCCAATATGAAAATGGCTGCCACACCGGATCGAGCACCGTGCACGAGGCGGAAGACTGCGCCGTGCCGCAGTGTGGGGGAGCGGCTGCCAACAGCCCAGAATCCCTCTGACTCATTCTTTCTGCTGGCTGCGGTGACTCTGCATGTTTGAGGGTATTCTCATTAGCGCTCTCCGCTGAGCACGAACCGACGGTTCTGCGGCGCGCGAACATGTGTTTCCCCACAGGCAGCCGGGTTTCTTGCGATCGTTTGGAGTTATGAAAGCCTGCTTCAAAGCCTTTTATGCCAAACCTGGCTTTTGGGTAATAAAAGGCCTCACAGTGGCTTTGCAAGCCTGTCGGAATTAAACTACAGCTATCACGCACAAACACGGAGTTTTTTTCATAACAGAGAAGCTTCCGTTCTCTAAAAATAATTTAGGTTTTCAAATATTGAAAAATGATCTTCGAGTCTCGGCTACTGATAAAGTAGACCTTTACACCAAAACGACTACAAATACCACTCGAGAACCCTTAATGGGCAAGGGGATGCTACCATCGCCTTCAATCAATCAAGTAAGTCCACTCATTTTTAAATCCGACCTATGCAATGCTTAATTTGTGTAGAAATATGTGCCAGTGCCCTGTCAGTAGGCTACTGCAGTTTGCACCCCACACTGCCCCGGCCAGCACTGCCAATGTAAGTACCAACACAACTACTAAGCATCACATTACTCCAAGTGTTACAATTCATATTATCTCAGGCCCCTAAAGGTATACGAATATCTTCTAAGGCAGGTATTAGCCATTTTTGAGGTATAAAAACCTGTAGGTGTGCTCGTCTCTGAATTAGACAAACATCGCCACCATGTGGCAGACTGTCATATTACCGGTGTTGACAATTAAGTGCCGGTGCCGAGCATCGGAAACAACCGGCTCAGATCAAGAACTGGACCTATGCAATAAATCAGGGGTCATCCACAACACAAGTGCAGAAATGTTTTGTTGAAGTAGTGCTGCCGATTGGCAACAGAGATGGTGGTATCTCGATGGGCGGAGCTGGTGTGGTGCAGAGTGAATTCATGCAACCCGATATTTCTCGGAGCTAGCCCTTTATTTTCAAATTGTACAGCTTGGAAATAGCGAGCAAATGTTTGCCTCGTTCTGCTTCAGAGCTGTGGTGTGTGAAAATATAGTTCTAACTCAGAGAAATATTGGGTAAAGGAAGGCCCATAAAAGAATGACTGGTTATGCACTGTGCCACAAAAGCATGTCACGATGGGGCACCTGAAACAAAAGTGCAGCAAAAGCGCAACCAGCAGATACCTTGCCGTACGTTGGCATTAGCACAGCTAGGGCTGTATTACAATAAGTGCCCCGGGGGCGCAATGGGCACTTTGGTATTATAGAAGGGGACGCAGATGCTTTTGCGTCCCCTTCTATAATACCGATAGCGCTGGTGCACTTAAAGCGCCAGCGCTACCTTCAGAGGGTGTTCATTTGCATAGGGGCATGCCCTATGCAAATGAGGGAATTTCTTTGACTCTGCGCCCGCGCCATATTACAGACACGGGCGCAGAGTCAAAGCAGCCATCAGGAGGCACACTGACTGCGCCATTTAAAAGGTGCCACACTGTCAGTGCGCCTCCTGAGAGCAGCTCTCTGCAGGGAGTAAAGGGGGTCCCAGGGAACCCCCCCTCAGACATACCCTTGCAGGGAGGTGCAGTCACTGACTGCACCCGCCTGCAAGGGGAGGATCTCTATTACCCAGTAAAAGTGCAGGCGGGTGCCGCCTGCCCTGTGAAAATACGGAGCAGATGCTCCGTGTTTTCACATGTATGCCCTGCCCTGGCGGCAGCGCGAGTTGGCAGCTGCCCTAGGGGCAGCGCATACATCACAATAGGGAGCATTGTGATTGTTGGCGCCCAGCGCAGCTTTTGCAATCACAATGCATAATACGGCCCCTAGTGGACTAAAGTAGTAAGTCAATATACATGAACCAAGATTTTACTATATCCAGAGTAAAATGCAAGTTGACATGTTCTGCAGGTGCATCGTGTAAATTAGACCACAAATTTAAAATGCTTCAGGTTGCCAACATTGCTTAAAAACGTAACAAATGTGTATCACCCCCCACCCCCCAAAAAAACACAAGTTTTGTAGGCAATTGTGAACACTGTATTCCAAGTTGAATCATGGCAGAGCACACTTTCCTTTCTTCTGCAATACACTGAAGGCTGCCAGCAAACTCACCATTATTAACGAACACTGCATGAATTGCAGTACAAGAGGTGGCAGTGATATTGCTGCAATTCGACAGAAAATCAACAGGGCTTTTGCGCTAACAATGTTAGCGAAGGATTCACCATAACTTATTTCTGCATGAGCAGGGCTTTAAGTGGGTTGAAAAAAACTGGGGGGAGGGGGTTTGTCGCTGAAAGGGGCGTTGCCGTTGTAATTTAGGGTGTGGCTTAAAAACACAAGCTAAAACTGTGCATAGTATTGTGTGCTGCCGGACTGATATTTTGCTGCTTCTGTATATATATATATATATATATATATATATATATATATATATATATATATTGCAAAGGGTTCCTGTGGAAAAAAAGGAAGGTCGACGCCTTGTCTGTCAAATTATCAGCCATTTTTAAACAAACAATGATTGCGTGACACGTGACAACTACAAACTCATAGATAGTGAAAACAGACTGGTAGTTTCTACGAAGTTCTCTCGTCAACTGATTCACATGGTAGCATTTAAATCAACTCATCTATTTTCTTAGTGATTTTGGTAATCTCATGACTCGTTACCTTCTATACATTGAATAAGACCATTGATCTGCCCTTTTACAATTACATCACAATTTTAAATAAAATTAGATGAAATAGCGGGATTCGAGCCATGCACAATTATATTGATATCATTATTAGGTACAGCCTCAAATATGCTAAACCATTGCCACAATACGCTTAAAAATGATTACTCATAAACCATGGTTACAAGAAAAGTCACGCCCAAGTGGGCCAACTCAGCTTTTAGTCTAAGAACATACGCAGATACATAGATACCAACTTTGATTACCATCAGTCTGTATAAAGTGCTTATGTGCAAATTATAAAACAAATTAATCAGATTTAAGATTCATCAGAATAAATCAAAATGTTTAAAATCAGGCTAGGGAGCAGAGGCGGTAAAAGAATTATAGGTGTGTATGAAAGTCTTCTTCCATATTGAGACCTTCAGGAATCTTTGTATTGAGACGAATGATGTACCTTGACTCTAACTGTCTCAATTTTTTAACTCGGTCACCTCCCCTTACGCTCACGGGCACTGCGTCAATTACAAAATACTCAAAGCCCACTGTGTTTCTATTGTGGTATAGATCAAAATGCCTTGCCACAGGATAGGTTTTATCTCCACTTTTGATGGCCCTAAGGTGTTGTAGGATACGCTTATGGACGGGCAGGATTGTGCTGCCCACGTACTGCAGGCCACAAGGGCACCGCAGCACGTAGACAGCAAAATCAGTTTTGCAAGAGAATTGGCCCCTGATCTTACTGGGATGAGGCAAAAGGCCTCCTGAAAAGGTGGATGTATTCTTGCCATGAATACAGGCCTTACATTTTGCACATTTTATGAAACCATCCTTTCTTTTAAGCTAAGTTTTAGGTGCCTGTGCCTGTGTCGTAGGTAACATGTTTGAGACCAGTGATTGTTTCAGAGATTTAGCTCTTCTGAACGTTATTAGAGGTTTGCGCCCTACTAGCTTCTTTAGTGTAGCGTCATTAGCAATGATGTGCCAATGCTTATGTAAGATTTTTCGCAAGCTGCCCTCTTGGGTGTTGTAGTTGGTGATTAATCTACACTGGTCATCATTCACAGTGGCTTGCCTATCTGGCTGTTGTTCACGGCTAAAGAGTATTTGTTCTCTTGATTTCTTTTGTGCTTTTGCAATTGCTAAAAATCAACCCATGCCCGGGGATATCACCTCGTTGAAAAGCGTTCCCTCAAACAACCCAGTTCTGCATTTAGATCTTGCACATTGGTGCAGTTCCTCATAGTCCTAAGGCATTCACCATAGGGAATGCTCCTCACCAAGTTCTTTGGGTGGAAGCTAGAGGCATGCAGGAGGGTATTGCCATCTGTGGCTTTACGATACAATTTCGTCTCCAACTTGTCATTGGCAATAAAGACAGTCACGTCCAAAAAGTTTCCACTGATCCCACTAATTTCACATGTTAGTTTTAGGTTCAAATCATTGACCTGTAGGCCATTGACAAAATTGCTAGCACTCTCCTGGCATCCCTTCCACACGACAAATAAATCGTCGATGTAGCGACACCAGAAGATCACATTATCTTGCCATTCCTTAGCAAACTGCGATTGGACCACCTGCTCCTCCCACCAGCCCATATGCAAATTCGCATAGCTGGGGGCGAAGCAGGTGCCCATCGCAGTCCCGCATATCTGATGGAACAGTTCTCCATTGAAAAGAAAATGGTTGTTATTTAGACACGTAGAAATCATAGTTAGCAACATTTGGGTATGGTGCCATAACTGTAATGGCCTTTCTCCCAAATAATGCTTCACGGCATTCAGGCCGTCTACATGTCTAATACTCGTATACAGAGTAGTTGCATCAATAGTCATCAATAAATAGTCCGGTTCCCACGGTATATCATAGATTTTGCGCAGAAAGTCACCCGTGTCTTGAATAAAGGACGGGAGCTTCTTGACCATGGGGGCTAAGAAGAAGTCAACATATTTAGAAGTATTTTCAAGAGCACTACCAATTGCCGAAATAATCGGCCTACCTGGGGGGTTGATCATGTTCTTATGCACTTTGGGTATTAGATACAGTACCGGTGTTGTTGGATTGTTGATTTTAAGAAATAGCATTTCATCATTACTGATCAAACCATGCTTAAACCACTCCAATATTGAATCATTGTATTTTTCGTGGCTAACATGCATCATACTGCTGCTAATTCTTACATAGTTCGATTTGTTATTGAGTTGTTTATATGCTTCTTTCAGGACTTTTCTTGTAACCATGGTTTATGAGTAATCATTTTTAAGCATATTGTGGCAATGGTTTAGCATATTTGAGGCTATACCTAATAATGATATCAATATAATTGTGCATGGCTCGAATCCCGCTACTTCATCTAATTTTATTTAAAATTGTGATGTAATTGTAAAAGGGCAGATCAATGGTCTTATTCAATGTATAGAAGGTAACGAGTCATGAGATTACCAAAATCACTAAGAAAATAGATGAGTTGATTTAAATGCTACCATGTGAATCAGTTGACGAGAGAACATCGTAGAAACTACCAGTCTGTTTTCACTATCTATGAGTTTGTAGTTGTCACGTGTCACGCAATCATTGTTTGTTTAAAAATGGCTGATAATTTGATGTTAACCTTTAGTGAACAAGCCTGTTTCACAGGCGAAATGCGTCTAACGGCTGTGCTGTCATTAAATTGATTTCGCGCAAACAGACAAGGCGTCGACCTTCCTTTTTTTCCAAAGGAATCCTTTGCAATATTTTCGGACCGAGCTTTGGCGGTCCGTTTTGTCGACGCGCCCTCTGTTCTGGAGGTGGTGGGCATACCGGAGCACCTGGGAGAGTATATATATATATATATATATATATATATATATATATATATACACATATAAATATAATGTGATCAAGCTCCCTGCGTGGAGTGAAACGCGTCATGGAGGACACTGGTCCTATGATTTATTGACATTTTAATCTTTGGGAGAAATAAATTCCTGCTTCATCCACTTGTTGCTGATTTTTTTGCAGAGGAAAGAGGCCCGTACCTTCACGTTTCTGCTAGAGCAAAGAGCAGAGAAGGACTGTTTCTATATATATATATATATATATATATATATATATATATATATATATATATATATATATATATATATATATATATATATATATATATATATATATACACATATAAATATAATAAAAGTAACATTCAGGTGCAAAATGCCCATTGGGATGAAAGGGCTTCAGCCCCCCTCCCCCCCCACGTCATGTGTTTCAGCCCGGGCTGCTGGGGGATCGGCAGGGTCTGGCGTCTTATCTCCAGCATGCCAGAGTTTTTCACAGGTCTTTAAAGACAATTGACTATTTGCATACCTTTGTAAACTGGTTGCCGAGGCTTAGATTTGTTTTCTGGTTCCTGAACCCCCTGGGCCCCCACTCTGCCTATTCCTCTGCTGTAGTGTGAGAATGCATTTCATGAAAAGGAATATGAAAAGGAATATAAAGTAGGATTGCCAAAAGAAAACTGCCAGCCATGTGTTGTTTAAAGAGCCTGCAAAGATCTCGTTGTTACTAAACAGGGTTTTAAATAAAAATGTATTTATTCATTTGTAATGTGACTTTTCTGTCCTTGTTCCCTTTAATTATCATTCATGGATCAGTTGGGCAGCCCTCGAACACAATTAAAAGTGCTTTCTATTTAAACTTGCGGTTCGAAGTATGCACAGATAAGTGCTGAAAATACAGCTTTAGGTGACTGTTTATTTTTGTACGGTCTGGGACATCAAAATAATGAGCTGGAAACCCTAATCATAAGACTTGAAGTTTGTTGCAAGATCAGCACATTATTTATTTCCTTCACCCTCAATCCCTGATTAATGCTATAATAGCAACAGTTTAACTTCTATCTGAAACCCTACGCCACTGTCAATAACATGTTGAATTACTTCAAATGTTGTCTCAATGCAGTGTTCATGCCCAGACACTCCTCATTCTCGCCTTTCACTTTCACGCTCACCCTGCACTCACAGTTATCCCTCTGCACTAACACTGCTCACCATTCACCTGCTCACCCTGCCCTCACAGTGATCCCTCTGCACTCACAATGCACTTGCGCTGTTCACCCTGCAGTCACACGAGTACACTACTCACCCTGCACTCAGGAGACACTTCACTCACCTGTCCCCCTCACTGCTCAATCTGCACTCTCACTCAAACAACCCCATCACTAACCATGCATTAATTTGTCCCACTCTGCACTTACATCCTCACCCAAATTCATATGGCCTCTTCACTCATCCTGTAGTCACTCCTCTTATCCTACTCTCACACTGTCGCATCCCTCACCATGCATTCACATGGGCACTCCTGCCACCCGCGCAGAGGGTTAACGTGCCTGCTATAAATAATGTCCACCATGCAGATCACAGAACTTTGTGAGAGTAAACTATGAGTAGGGCTATAAAAAAAATGAAATGTTTGTCGGAAAGGTGCTATAGAGAGATGCGGTGCATTGTTGGCGAGTGGTAGTGAGGAAATTTATGGAGAAGGAGGAAATGAGGCGCTAAAAAAAGACTTATGAACTGTGTGCGACCAGTGCTAGGGCCTGCACTGGCTGGGAGTGTTAACCCCCAGTGGTGGCTCTTCCGCAATGGCAGAGGAGCGTTGCCCCACTACTTTCGAGCAGTGGAAAGGAAATATAAAACGATAATAACTAAAGTTATTATCATGTTATGTTTCTTTTGCAGGTGGGCAGGGCTGCTCTGCTCAGGGAGGAGTGGTATGCCCACTCCCAAGTGCGCATTGACTGTTTGGTCGGCTCTCTCGGGCCGTCCAAACAGTCATACTCACTCTCCCCTTCTCCATGCAGGCTGCATTACAGCCTGCGTGGAGAACATGACCATCCCTACAGCCCCTGGCTGAGCGCCATGTCACAGCGCTCAGACCAATCACAACGGCTTAGAGGAGGGAGCCTGGCTGCCTGCTTCCTCTTCCTGAAATCGTAAGCAGGAGAGAAGGAGCAGGACCAGAGACACAGGACCCGGCTGGCGGAAAGGTAAGTTTTCAATTCCTCCTCGTGACACCCCAGCTCCCGCAACCCCACCCGTGAGCCATGCCGGCTACCCCTGTTAGCCCCCCCAAAGTTCAGCTCTAGTTGCGCCCCTGGTAACATTACACCTACAACAGGGCTTTTCAATGGCGGTTGGTTGCATTTGATAAATAATCAACAACTATGGTGTTGCTTATATATTATAGAAAATGCCTCAGTTTCTGTGTGAGAGGTTGTGGCTTAACTAGTGCAGCCAACTTTGGAGCTCGGAGAGCAGGTTCGAGCCCGGGCATCGGCTCAACATCTGGTGATGAAAAAAAAATGAATTACGTCCTTTTGTAATGTAAATGGTGCTCATGTAAAGTGGTCCAATACCTTAGGTCGAATTCGCGTAATATAAAATTGCAAAAAAAAAAAAAAAAAAAGCAAGCTCTGAAATGATGAGACTGCTGAAATACTATAACTAGTAACATTTTTTCCCCACAAGCAGCCACATTTCTTATTAGTTTCCCACTAAAATGTTGGAGAGCAATTAATAAGCAACTTTGCAGATATCTTGAGGAAAATAATATACTGGATACCTCTCAAGTCAGTTGCAGGGCAGCAGCAGAAACAACCATAGTAGCAGTCACTGACTCCCTTACATCTACCCAAGGTAAGGGTAACATAGGTGCACTTCTACTTCTCGAGCTCTCTGCCGCGTTTGATACGGTGTTGCATGCAGTACTCACTGACCATCTCTGTGCTACTGGAGTGCACGCCAAGGCCCTAGACAGATTGAGAGACTTTTTGGACGATCGTTCCAAGTAGTCTCTATTCCACCCCATAAATCCAGGATGGTCACCACCACTTTCAGGGTGCATGAAGAATCTTTTCTGTGCCTCACGTTTTTGAACATCGATGTCGCCTCTCTGGCTAAGGCCGTGAGGTCTTTTGGAATTGAGATTCTATACTATGTGGATGACACCAAGCTTGTGTTACTTTGTCAGGACTTGGAGCGAACGAAAGCCAGATTTGGGGACTGCATGTGAGCTGTAGCTACATGGATGAAACACAGCTTTCTCCATCTAAACAGTCGGAAAACTGAAGATATGTTTTTTGGGAAAGCTTCTCAGACAGATTGGTGTCCCGGGAATTGGGCCCAAGAAAATGGTAAAAACAGTGACTTTGTAATGGATAAGCTTTCGATGGTAAGCAAAGTGAAGGTAACTTGAGGCGCTTGTTTCAGAATTCTTCGCTTTCTCAGGATGGTGTTCTTGTGGCTGCCTCTAGACTGTAGAAAGACTGACTTAGGTGCTTATAACTAGTCATCTGGACTAAGGAAATGCCCTGATGGTAGATCTGCATTAATCCCAGGTGACTCGTCTACAGATGGTCCAGAATAGAGTGGCTCGGCTTATCTGCCATCTTCCAGCAGGCTCCCAGATTTGTCCGGTGTTGAGATCACAGCTCTGGCTCCCGGTTAAAAACACACATTCATTTTTAAGCTTCTTTTTCTTACTCATAATGCCCTATACAGGGGTAGTTTCATTGTATTGTTCGCAAATCAGTTGTACCACCCAGCCAGGGCCTTGAGATTGTCAGATTCCTCACTGGCTGTATCTCTCGCATGCCAGCAACTCATAACAAAGCTCACTTCTTTTCATTCCTTGTTCCGTACTGCTGGTATAGGTAACCTGTACACATTTACTCTTACCATTCCTATATGAATTTTTAAAAGCTTAATTCAAACCTGGCTTTTTAATCGATCTCTCTCCGAGACTCTGCTGTGTTTAACAGTCCATGGTTTTAATACCGGGATACTCCGTATGGAGTGAACAGCTTAGTGCTGTGTCAAGTGTCTGTAACATTACATTGGTGTTATTCCCCACCAAACATCATTGTCGGTAACCTTTAGGCCATCAGTTGCATGAAGTCACGGGCCAGCACAACAATGCTCAAGCACCATGACTAACACCTCAAAAGGGAATCTATACCCAATGCTTACCTGAGTACAGAGAATACTCTTGCCATTTTTCCTATTGCTCGAATCTTGTTCCTTATGACCTCCTTCCGGGCGGCTGCGGTTGCACCTATTAACAAGAAATTAACCAGGGTGAACTTTAACAAGAATTTTCTTGCTATGTACAATCTTAAACAACAAATTAGGTGCAATTACTACAATCTACATTTTTGCAGGGATTTGTCTGAAAATAATTTTCAGCCTATAATGAATCGCAAAGTAAAAAATGCACACCAGCACGGTATGAAAAGCAGCGATTACAGTAATGCAAAGCTGCAGTGGGTGACATTCAACATGTAAAACATTGTGTTACAGAAATTTCTAAAACAGGTTACAAGCGTCGCTGGCCTGGTATCGTCCTCGGTAAGGTGTAATACATTTGTTAATCAAGATATTTCCCAAGAGCTTCCTTAAATAAAAGCCTCTTTCAACACTGTTCGGGTAGATTTAATTTAAGCTCAGGTGGGTACATTAACTGGCTTTATAACAATGCAGACAAGCTACAAAATACTATGAACAATTAGATTTAAAAGCACTCTCTCAAACGTTTTAAAAGCACTCTCTCAAACGTTTTCCCAAAAGTCCCTCCCTTTTTTATCTGCCCTAAATAAGAACACAACATACAGTTGAATTAAATGACATAAAGTTCAGGCAACTGCTAAACTAATGAAAGATGACTATTCTGAAAATGCTTTGACTGGGCTGTTAAAAGAAAAAAAAGAATATATATATATATATATATATATATATATATATATATATATATATATATATATATATATATATATATATATATAATCAAAGTCCTGTCGTGCCTGGGATCCCCCAAGAAAACAGGTATGGAGCACAGCGTGTTCTTCGTAGTTTCCAAAGTGCAGTTTATTGCAGTTGAATTAGCAGCATATTCAGCATTTCATAGTATCACCATTACGCGTTTCGACAGTGAAACACTGTCTTGATCACATGACATGCTTAGAGCCAATCTGCATTAAGTACTAGTGAATAACAGTGAAAAAAGACTCCATTGCAGTTAGTCTTGGTTGCGAAGATAGAAGAAACATTTCAACATTTTCTTATAAACCCAAATGTTTACCTTCACATTATGCAATGTGCAAATTCGCAAATTACAATAAGTAAGTGTGTAAAATAAAGTGCAAGTGCCATAAATCATACTAAAATTCACAAGTTATTTAAAACAGCATAACTGTTAAAACATTATACATTTAATATACTTTTTTTAAATATTATTTTCCATTTTTGAGAAACCTATGCAGTATTGAGATCTTGTATTGTAATTTTTCTCTTTCCCGGCAAATGCCATGTTGTTTTTTAACTTCGTCCCCTGTGGGATTATTTCATACTTTCCATTCCTTTCAAATTCCCCTGATCTGTAACAAGTGTTAACATACCAAAAGTATATTGGGGAAGCCCATAGCATCTATGGGTCAAACCGAAAGGATACATGAACATAATGAATATTAGACAACATTAACATAGTAGGAGGGAGAGTACCATTTTAAAATCACTCCCAATAAATATTCTCGGCAATCCATCCGTAAAAAGACCGGTCGAATCAAAGGTAAAAACTGGAACCTCCAGTTAAAATCCCATGATAAAATCCCGTCTAAAAACCGAATAACAAGCCAGTCGAATAAAAACAGAAGTAATTAAAAAAGGGATAAAAAACGGTAACAGTTCAAATAATTCGCATATGATAGAGTTACAGAAAATGGTGCATTTCCTCTCCATTGTTTAAACCTTTAGGCATTTTTGTATCGAGAATCAGTATGTAGTTTGACTAATTGTCTGAGTTTCTTTTCCCTGTTTCCCCCTCTGATTGATGTGGGTACCATATCAATAACGTAGTAGCTAAGATCTTTTGAATTGTTGTTATGTACATGTTTAAAATGTCTGGCTACTGGGTAACTGGGGTCCGAATTCACTATAGCGCTCAAATGTTGTAGGATGCAGTTAAAAGCCTGCAATTTCGTACTTCCTACATATCTTAATTTGTAGGCACATTCTAGAACGTAAACGGCAAATTCTGTACGACATGTCAGCATTTTGGAGATTTTTATAGAATTTAAGTCAAATGCTCCAATTACCTCGCTTGTGTTTTTACCAAATTTGCAGGCTCTACAGGAGCTACATTTAAAGAAACCGATCCTCTTTGTCAGCCAATTAGATGTCTTCATAACCTCTGGACTAGATCTAACTAATGCGTCTCTCATTGAGGGTGCCCGTCTAAAGGTAATATTCGGTAGTTTAGGCACCATTTGTGACATAGTAAGGTCTGTTTTGATAATAGGCCAGTTTTTATAAATGATCTTTTTGAGTTGCTTTTCTTGTTGGCTGTACGCTGTAATGAGTCTTATGTTATTATCTGATTCAATCGATTGCTTATTACAACTAGTATTTACAGTTGTTTCCACACCACTACTGGAAGTGTTGGCTTTGTTCATAGCTATCATTAGGTCTTTCTCTTTGTATCCCCGATCAATGAATCTCTGAAATGCCTCCATTTGGCAATTCTTGAGGTCATAGTCTGTGTTACATATGCGTTAGGGGATACTTTTAATCCGATGATAGGGATGAGAGCTACTAGCGTGCAATACCGCATTACCTGTCGCACTTTTTCTATGTAGTTTGGTGTGAATAAGATTGTCTTTGATGTAGATCTCAACATCCAAAAACTGTATTATCTCTTCATTTACTTCTGCTGTAAAGCTAAGGTTCAAATCATTATTGTTGATACTGTTTTATATATATATATATATATATATATATATATATATATATATATATATATATATATATATATATATATATATATATATATTTGGTGTTTAAATAAAATAAAACTATTTAAATGAGATGATGTGTTTAAAATACATTTTAGAAGGTGCGAACTACCACGCTCCAGCACTAACCTATGGAGAACTTTAGTTTCTAGAGGTTTATGTAAGGGTTATTTCACACACTTCAGCATCACAAAATGATTGCAAAAATCTAATTTGAAACGCGTTAGGGCTGCTCATCTACTACACACGAGAAGCATTAACTTCAAGTTATATCCACAATCATTTGTTCTTTTCCTCCTGGTTTAGTCTTGGCAGCCTGTTTCTGATCTTGCTCCAACCTGTTTAACTTTGAATTTCTCTATGCTACCGTTTGTGGTGATCTACCTTTAGGTGTTTGCTCTGGCTTGAACCACAGTACTCCAGAGTTGGAGTTCTATGGAGAGATACAAGGTAAAGTCATCAAAATGTTAACATTTAGGTCATAATTTTACACAAAGATGGCAATAGTCTACTGAACACAGCCTTAAATTAACCTGGAACGACTACAACCTGTGAGGATCGAAGACGACATTACGACTTTTCTGTAGAAATGCATGGCAAAAAAATGTTTGCAACATGGGATTTGAGTATACCATTTTAGTGAACTAGCTTCAGTTGCAGATACAAAAAAGATAAGGATTTATGTTCTTAGTTTGCTAAATCACAGAGGCTTAGTATGGAACATCTGAATATAGTCTGGGAGGTCACAATATTGCTAGTTTATTCAGATGTTAACATTTTTTTTTTAAAGTCACATATATATTAGTAGTTTAAATCTTTTGAATTATGACAATATTGATGAACCAGGATGCAAAATATGTAATGAAATCCAAATGTTTCAATTATAATACCTTGCCTCTACCTGGACTTTCTATATTCTCCATTTAAATGATAGTGAATGCTAAACCTACAAGATACATTGAGCACTCCTGTTCTACTAGAACTACAGCTATGTTTGTCTTTACCCGCTGCATATAATCATCACATTCAAAACTCATTGCCCCCCTTCTCCCCAAAAGGCTAGAAAGTGTTAAAAAAAGTCATTAAGAACTATCTTCAATACGTTCCCCATCGGGCAAGCAATTCAGAATTGTGGGCCTTTCAAGTGAGGCAGCTTGTCTTTGAAATCTTGCTATTACCAGCAGTCAGGTTTCTACCCGATTTACAACTTGGGAATGACAATCCTGCAGGATGTTAGGAGGTGCTTTCACATCACTGGATAACAAAGGAAGACTTTCTTGGCACTGGTGGTTCCCTTGGTGGCTTCTTATAATTTGTTTTGCATCACGCTGCAACATTTAGGTTCCAAGAATGTTTTGCCATGACTGATGCCACCAGAGCCCCTTTCATCCCAGTTGAAGATCCAGTTTTTAACAGGATCAACATTTCCACACATTCCAACATTCCAATTCACTCAATGGAGCGAAGTGTACTTTCTCATCGATATGTCAGAAAGTGATACATGGTGAGCAGTTGGCAATACATGCATCATTAAATCGGAATAGTAGCCTCAAATTTCCGACTAGCTGAGATCAGGCTACAGAGCTCAGAAATGGTTATAGGGATGAGAATAGCATTCACTGACACCGTTCTTGTAGTTTCTCCCAATATATGTCTTTTAAAGACAAAAAGTGGCATCCTGAGTGGAACGGGTTTAAGCAGTGTGCAACAGGAGGTGGGGATTAACTGGAACAACGTTAACACATTGAAAATAGCTGTGTCTTCAGGGAAATATATATTAGGGCCAAGTAGGAGTCAAATAAAGGAATCCTGAGCACTAAAAGGCAAAAGGAACTTGCATTTAGAGTAGTATTAGTACAATGTGCAAGTGACTGCATACAGGCCTGTGTTAAAAATCGTTTAAGGGGAGCTCTCTTTAGGACTCTCGAACGAAGTCTTTGCTCCAGAGCAAAGGCGTGTTTCATTGGAATCTCATACAAATTACACTTTGCTTCCTGAAAACGTCATCTACCACCCACCTATGATCACTGAGAAAATGATATTTATTAAATTCTTTGATACAGCCAATAAACGAAATAAGAGACCACTTTACATTCATTTAAGCATGGTAATCATTATATAGCTTGCATCAGGAATGTGGAAAAAACGATTGGTATTCTGTGCTGAATGATGAGAGTAGATCAGAAATTTGAGGCGACTTCTCAACACCACTTGTTTTGTGAAGGTTTGGAGGGTAACTTGGCAAAAGCAGATGTAACAGGCACCAAGAATGCTAAATTCAAATTACACCCATCTATAGACTGAAGGGTAGACACTGATAGCAGGGCATAACAAATGCCAGCTCTAAGTGTAGACAAATCTTGCAACAGGACAACAAATGCAAAACACCCCAAAAATATAGCTCTGGGAAAATTTGCTTAGATGACACCTACAGGAATCTGAGTGCCTTTGGATTCTTCCATGGCCATGTTTAACAAAGTGACCAAAGTTTTACAAGTCACTTTTCTACGGATAAAATTACAAACTCCATCAATCAATCAATCAATCAGCACCTGTGGATCCCGGCCCTGTCACCCCTGGGCGCTAGGGTGCAAGGTCTCAGCCGAAACGTTATCAGTGGTCGTAGTTGTTTTGTTACAGCACACCAGGAAGGAGGATTGACTCCTGTGGAAGCTTTTTCAGAAATGACTTCTTCACATGTATAAGAATAGATTACCAAAAGGAGTAGGTTGTTGTATAATCAATTAAATTGTAGTATAGTTTTAATTTGATCAGTTAGCACAGGTGAAATGGGGAGCTAAGGCATACACCCACATACATCCAACATATAGATATGAACAATCTCAAATGGCGTTCTTCACTCGGTTGTAAAATTGACTTGTTTGAAAGTGGGAGTATTGTATGAGAAAGAAAGTTCATCTAAATATTGAGTTTGCGGTCATTAATCCTAATTTGGACTACAAGAAGGATAAAAAAATGAGGAATTGAAAGGAAAATTAGGAAGCTTTGTCAAGGCAATGTAACACAGAACCTTATACTGTGCTGAGTGAAGCCTAGAGCGTATATTTGGCAAAAGGTGAGCAGGTTAGCCCAGAGTTAACGTATATACGTTTTTCATTGGCACATGCCTAAATATGCCATTGATGATTTTTTGGCTCTCAAAAATGTGCAATGATACCCAATGGAGATTGGAGTTCATGCAGTGTAGCAATGAGGCTTCTATCATGTTATCCATCTAGCAATGTGGCCGTACCAACCACTTGTCCGGAATCATTGCTGCCAAAGGTCACAAAACAGTCTCACAACTGCAGATCCACGGTTTGATCAGACAGAAGAGCAGTACAAGTTTAAATCCACGTTTTTCCACACAGAATGAGACAAAAAAGTCTTACAAAAGATCACCTTGTTCTGATGAAATTCAGATAGCCCTTCGGGATGAAGAAAGGGCATGTCCAAAGAACCACCCAGCCCCCTTGAAACATTGTGAAGGGCTCTCTCTGGAGCACAAAGGGATTACAACGTTTATGTGACTAGCCCACGAAAGGAGTGCTAGGTTGCAAAATGCCATTGGCTAGAAATGCTTGTACATTAAACTGGCAAGAATAAGGAGGAAAGCAGAGTGGCTTATTGGCCTTGAGAAAAATGTGCCAGGTTTGCTCTGCTTGGCCGCGATGTAGGTGTTGCGCTTAGCCAAATGCAATGTGTTTCAGCCAGGGGATGTGAAATGGGCATGTTAGGGACTGAGCATTTCAACAGATTAATTTGCTTTTGTGCTCTAATACAGGATTTTCATGGAGCAGTTAGTGTTTCTAGGTTTGCGAGGCGAGGGATATGTATCGAAAGGTAAATCTCTCAGGATCCATGTACTAAAAATGAATGAAGTAAGAAGAGGTGTAGCAACCCCCCTCTGTCCCCGCTCTTAACCACCAGCCCTAAACCCTCCTGTATTCGACAAGAGATGCCTCTTTTCCTCGAGGCAGATGTGGTCTCTCTGCAGGATGTGATGTAAATCAGAGTACCAAACCTTACAAGGCACGATGGGATCCAGAAGGATTACTCAACAATTCAGGCTGTCACTGATCTTCTGTATAACCCTTGGAAGAACAACCCAGCCTAAGGGTGGAAAATGTTCCCACTACTCAAAGGTTCAAACCAGTCATAAGTGCTCCTGGATGAGCTGCTACTAGTTTTCTCACCGCTGGTCAGACAGCTGGTCACAGCGCTCAACTATTTGGGTCTCAGCAGGAGATAGCATCCTTATGTATGATTTCAGAGCATCCAGAATCACCAGAAAGTAACAGCCGTGCAGCTCAAGTAATGACCCGCCACCTAGTTGAAGGTCTTTGGCAGGCTAAAGTCATGAGAAAAGCTTCTATGATCTACATCCTTCTGATAGGTACTTGAAAGGATTTTATTCGTTTGAGCTTGTACAGATCTGCAATCCCAATGCGGACACCTGACCTTTGTTGCAAATTGCTTGAATGAGGCAGTCTACATATTGGTAGCTTCTACTGATCCACAAAGAGAGCCACAAGGCTAGAATGTGTGTTAAAGATGAAGAGGGATGTGCTGTACATCCCCGTGTGCTTCGGATGCCTTATTTGACATGGTGCATGAGTCGCCACCGTTGATGATAGTTATAAACTATGGGAACTTTGCACATTAATAGATGTCCGCCAAGAAAGTGATGCCGGGGACCATTGAGGAAGTGCTTAGCGTATACTTAACATACAAGGTTTCTGGATTTTCTACACGTTACAATGGATGTTTAATCAGGTTATTTAAATATATGTTGTGTCTGTGTGACATACAGTAGTCGGAAACATTATGAGTACAATTTTGTTTGTTTTTGTACTAGTTACGCAACCCCCAGCTCAGAGTCGGTAAAGACACAGGGTTTCTAATGCCAAAAAAAATCTACATGCATTTAGGACACCCGCTTTATATATTGGATGTATAATCACCTTGTTGGTAATAAATGATGGGAATTTTGCACACTAAAAGATGGCCGCCGGGAAAGTAGCGTGGGGAACGTGGAAGAAGGGCTATGCCTATGCTCCTAAAACAGGTGTTCTGAATCTCCTTAAACACACGCGCTATTTAAACTGCTCCTAAATGATGGCTCAGGTTCCTTACTTTGGTGTTTGGATCGGGACGGATATTTATGTATACCGCTGCAGTCAGCAAATATTACATTGCGGTAAGTTCCATGTATAAGGAATGCTGTTTTCTTGCGCGCAGTTCCGGGGCTAAGTTTTTGTGATAGGACACCGGCATTGTATGTCCTTGTTGGGTTTCATCCCCCCGTGATTGAGGGGGTTTATTCTGTGGAGAGGGTCCCGTTTTCCCTCGTATTCTAACCTTTAAAAGGTGCTCGGCGCATTAATGCAGCGCGGATGCCACTTAATATCATGTTAATATGGGGAAATGAGTTATAAATTTCTGGACGGGGCGATTGCCTCTAGTTTTAATAAGTTTTGAAGAAGTCAGCGTATGAATATGGGCTTAGGAGCTATCCAACATCTAGACAGTGACGGGTTATTGGAACTAAACTGTGGATCTAACTAGGCTTTTTTAAGCTATTTATAGAAGTTAACTTGTTGTCTGCTTCTTCTCCCTTATACGCTCTCCCCCTACGTAATCATAGTGTTACCTGTTCTAGTGATATACTTGGTTACATGACGCAGAGACAATTCCCCTAGTGCCAGTTGGTGGTTATCTGTAAACTATTACTAGTCCTTTTGAGATTTATTTTGCTTAGCTAGGGAAGTATAGTTATGCTGACCTGGGGGGCTGCCATTGGGGGTTGGTACCAACGTCTTTACTTAATGAAGTCGGTTATTACCTATGGAATTTCTCAATGTTAGGAACCCTACATTGAGTCTTTACGTTTTCCCCCTTTCCTTAGAATGCATTCGATTTGGCCTTAATTGGTTCATAAACAGAAACAATATTTTTGTCGTGAATATTGACCCTGGATCTTTCAAAGGTAAGGGCCTTACATATGCGGTTTTGCTTATATGACCATTTTACGTTTCCTATTTTAGTATTTATGTCTTTGTTCTACTTCTCCAGCTTACGTCCTGAGAGAGGGAGAGTTTTCTTGCTCGAATTATTCAAGTGTGAGAGACTGTTTGATTCATTATTGGATATAAATATGTATTTCCTACACCTTGTCAGGCAGTTTTGTGTGGTTACCTTCCTAGACTTAATATATACGTTCTTTGAATGTGAATTTTAATTTCCTTCTGTGGTGCACCTGTGCTTTGTTGTTAGACTGTTGGATTCCCGGGGGAATAGGCACTTTGACAGTGGGTGCTATTCAGTGTGCACGCGAATCCCTATTAAAATTCAAGGGGAGAATACTGAGAGTGACATTAGGTTAGGTGCTGGTTCTCAGAAGGTTTCACTGTTTTTAGCTTTTTTCCTTGATAGGGATTAAAAAGATATGGCAGTGTCCTCTACTGGCACTATTGGTTTTCCACTGGAACCAGAGGTACCTTCCAGATTCTTTGAGCACATCCAGTTGTTGCTCTGCACACTGGCCAGATCCTGGGACCAAGACAGCATTTTGAAAGTTTGCAGGGGGAAGAACTGGTTAAAGATTGTAAAATCAAAGATGGGGCAGACCTCCCTCTTTTTTCCTTATAAAGAAGTCGTGGGGGGTTTATCCCTATACCTTTCTGCGGGTGGGACTAGCTCAATAGCTCTGAAAGCGGCTGCACCATGTTGTGGGATACTGAGTAGGGCAGAGAAACCCTGGATGAGGTTAGTCTTGGCTGTTATAGCACATCTGTCCATCACTGAATGGGCCCTTCAAACATTAGTTACCTGGGCCAAACTGACTCCCTTATCTTTAAAGGCTGCAAGGCCTTTGTCGACTGGAAAAGAAGAAGGGGTCTAGCCACTATCACTAATTGCAGCTCCGTCGTTTTCTTGACCAAGATAAGCATGAACCAATATTCTTCCTGGGCACAGCCCAAGAGTACGGAGATGTAGCACTCAAATTTGTAGCAGAGGTGGAGACCGTAGCTGGAAATTATGGCAAATTAGCCTGCCGTAGTGAGATTACTGATCTAGTAGACCTTCACAATGCATCTTTAGACACTGTCTCCTTGTGGAAAGATGATGCTTTACCTTGCAGAGTAGCTAACATCACCACCACAAACTAAGGGCTGGAGGGTTAACAGGGCCCAAATTACTTGAGGGCTCAGAAGGCCTGTTACATACCATCCTATGTCTTTGAGATTGCTGTCTCACAGAAGGTTTCTTCCAAATCTCCTGAGTCTGACAGACAGCCTGTGGTTCTAATGCCTAGGCATGTCTTGGTAGAGTGAAATGTTGTACCAAATAAGGAACAGATGTGCTTATTCTTGAAAGGGGCATCTGACTGTGTCTCATGCACAATGACCACGACGGCAATGTAGTGTCTGGTTCGATGCAGGTCCTTGGTATGCATCTCATTATGGGTGGGGCCAAATCAGTGACTCTTCGAAGGGACGCTTTTGGGGTGAGGGTACCATCATGCTGATCCATGGAGGTGTTATCTTCTCAAGAACGGTCAGCGGGTGAAGTTAGGACCACAGCAGGGAGTCCTGCTTGGTGAGGGTGCACCACATATGTTTTATGCATGTAAGTATACATACAGCTATACAGTCTCTGGTCTCACTGCTAAGTAGCAGGAACAGCCAGAGGTTGAGAATGGGAAACAGCCAGCATTTAATAGTAATCATCCTTGGCATTTAAGCTAAAGGAAGGCTTCCTTATGCAACTTGGGGAGCAAAAGGAAAGTTTAAAGCTATTTGCTCTCATCAACAATAACATTTCCTATTAACTATTATGCAAAATCTAACAATTAAGTCTTCTGTTCAAGTAATCACTATCCAAGTTAACCGCTTGAAGTTAGAAAGGGACCTATGCATTAAATGCTGAGAACAACACTGATTTCCCAAAACTTCACAAACTAGCACATATTTCTTCAGTCCTAACAAATGAGACCCACCAGACGGAGAGCAGAGAGTTGAGATGCAATTTTAAGTAGAGTATTAATCACCAGCTAGGAAACACGGAAACAGAGCAAAGCTATCCAAAATCAATTCTTCATCACTATAAAGTCATTCTCAAAAGATATGCATGTTTACAGAGTTTAATTAGAGCCAAATAAGTATTCATAATACAGCAGCAGGAAGTGTGCGGTATTTAATTGCCTAGTCAGATGTAAAAAATACTTCGAATACATAAAAACTTCAGGAAAAGTGATTTCGTAAAACTGACAGTGTGACTTTCAGCTATTTGATATTCATAAAGCTAAAACACGTATTACTAGTAGATGAGTGAGAAAACCATCTCCCATTATATACTATAGTTAAACCATGGTGGGAATGGCAGCAAATTTCTAAGGGAACGAAAGACTGGGGGTGAAAACCAAGTGGCAGTAGCATTTTATTGGGATTTAAATAGTGCACATGAAAAAGAACTATGGAATGGTTACAAAAGTTCAATTTTCAGGAAACAAAACAATTAAAAAAGAAGCCCTCCCCACTCAATGTATTAAAATCAGGACTGGACACATTTATGAATACACACACACACACACACACACACACACGAATACACACACACACACGAATACACACACACACACACACGAATACACACACGAATACACACACACACGAATACACACACACACACACTAATCTTGAGGTAACAGTCTTGGTTCAAAATATAGAGACTAGCGTTAAACACACTTAACGGACATTTTTGTTGACTTAAACAAATCCGCAGTGCGAACATTAAAAGACAACCCACTGGGTGGCGTAAATTATTCCACTATCCTAGCAGGAAAAGACAAAGTAGCTGGCATTCACAAAGGTGAGTGGCTAATATGGGAGCATAAAAGAATCGTTAGTTTGCTTTATAAACGAAAAATGGAGACCACAGCCCCACAGGTTAAATTTGGGACTGTGATTTAGAACCACAATCTACAAATACATCTCATCAAAGGACTTAAGGATCTCTGTTCATATGAGACTATGCTATGGCACGCTCTCTAACACAAACTGCTATGTGAATAATGACTAATGGGTAGGGTTAAATTCAGCAACACTTTTGCAAGCAAGCGATGGTGATGTGTGGAAAAGTCAGAAACACAGGTTGTCCATTTAGTACCTAAGAAGAAGTAAATAACAAAAACCACAAAACAAAAAATGTATAGATACTATTCAAAAGAACAGCTGTAAATGGTTCTAAAATTGTAATCTGCACTGGGAAAGGAAACAAATTAGATTCAGCCAATTCTTTATTTCATATCCGCTTTAAACCAGCAGTATATCGCCACTAAGAATGCAGACATGTTTCGGTCCATAGTAGTGAAAATATTAATGATGGTGCCATAGAAATAGCAGACTTGTGCACCCATAGGCATAAAAGACCCATTTGCCAGCCTTGACAAAAACAGACTTGTGCGTTAATGAACATACAAAACATATTGCCTTGTCCTTATTTGTTGTGGGGAATGAGCCAAGTTTGTTACATCAGTCTCATATCTTTAAATATGGATACATATATCCAATAAATACATCACCTTGGAACACCTTATTAAAAAAATTGCGACTGCTTTGTATCCATAATGTGCAAATCCTGTCACGCAAATAAAATCTCTATTATTCATTGTGATACATTATGTTCGTCACTTCGTTTTTTCATGACATTGCTTTGAACATAAGGAAAATGCTACTTACCAGTTTGCATCTGTTCTTGGCATGTAGAGCTGCAGAGTTGTACACTATGCATAGATCGCCATCTGGAGTTGGGCTCGGATGCTTGCACTTTGTTGTTGTCTTGGAAGAGTCTTTTGTAGTCAAGAGATAGGGGACTCCTCCCTTGGACGATAGTGCGCATGGGCATCGACTCCATCCTCAGGTTGTTTTTCTCCATGATGGAAAAAGATGGAGTCAGTAAGACGTAAGAGATGTCCATGTGAATGTATCTAATTAAGATAATACTGTAGCAGATACAGGTTCCGGGGAGGTGGGTGGGCGTGTACAACTCTGCAGCTCTACATGCCAAGAACAGATGGATAATGATATTGACATTTGTAAAGCGCAACAAATACCCGGAGGTGTCCTGGTGCTATCTAGATCCTCTGAGACTGCTGGCGGCAAAAGACGAAAACTAAAAGACCGTCTCATTGTGAAAAAAGCCACGTTTTTAGCCCTTTCCGAAAGGACAAGAGATCCATCGTATTTCTTAAATGGAATGGCAAATCGTTCCAAGCTTTTGCTGCACCATAAATGAAGCTTTTGCCACCCCATCGGGCTTTGTTTATGCGCAGCACCAAGAACAGCTTGGCTCCTTTTGACCGCAGTGTTCTTTCAGGAATATACTATTGAAGTCTGTGCTTTAGATAATCTGATCCTATGCCATGGAGGGCCTTAAAAACCAGGCATAGAGCCTTGAAGCGTACTCGACTTTTGACTGGAAGCCAATGCAATTTTTTAATATCATTGGAAACCGAGGAAAATCTCGACGTTCCTGTACGCAGTCTGACTGCAGCATTCTGTAACATCTGAAATTTATTCAAAGATCTTTGTTGAACATTTAAATAGAGCCCATTGCAGTAGTCCAGTCTTGCCATTACAAGAGCCGTGACCACAGTTTGTCTGCTTTCCCAGGGCAAAGAAGGCAGCACTTTCCTCAGCATTCTGATAACAAACATAGTTTTTGATACCACCGCATTCACTTGAGGCTCTAAAGTGAGTCTTTCATCAAGTATTATGCCCAGGTTTTTTACCTTTCTAGTGGGAACAGGGAGAGTGCCCATCGTGTCCGGCCACCAGTTGGGTGTCCATAAGTTGATGTTGTTACCAAACAATATCACCTCGGTTTTTTCAGAGTTAAGCTTGAGGCAGTTCTTTGCCATCCAGCTGCCCAGTGATAGCAAACACTCCCGAAAGCGTCCTTCAATACCTGCCTCTTTCACAGAGATACCACAATTTGTGTATCATCCGCATAGGAGGTAAGGCCAAATCCAAATGCATTTATGACAGGGGCCAGCCCACTGACAAACATTAAAAAGAGTTGGACTGAGAGATGATCCCTGAGGGACCCCACAAGGCAATGTTAAAGGTTTAGACTGAAAGTCCCCCACAGCCACAATTTGTTTTATGTCGGCAAAGAAGGATCTTAAAAGATCCCAAGCTTTCCCGCGAATACCACATGTTTTTAGACGGTTCATCAATATTACATGATGCACCGTATCGAAAGCGGCGGACAGATCCAGCAGGATCAGTGCCGTCCTGTCTACCTGATCCACAGCTTCCCTGATCTCTTCTGTAGTTTTAATGAGTGCGAACTCTGTGCTGTGCCCTGCTCTAAAGCCATATTGAGAGGAATCCAGCACTTGTGTCTCTACTAGGAAATGGCTTAATTGTTTATTCATAATTTTCTCTATCAGTTTCGCTGGTAAAGGGAGTCTGGAAATTGGGCGGAAATAATTCGGATCTTTGGGGTCCAGACTCGGCTTTTTTAGAAGGGGCAAAATGGATGCCAATTTCCATCGCATAGGGAAATGTCCCGTTGTGAACATCATATTAAATATGACCGTCAGTGAGTCTACGATTGGGTCCGGTGACAATTTAACTACCTCAACAGGGCAAGGGTCATGGTGAACCTGAATTTACCTCCATGCGGGTCTTTTGTGTCTCCCCGGGGGAAACTAACAGGAATTTATCAAACGTGGGGGAAAGAGCCCCTACTGACGTGGATTCCTCACTGGCCATGTTCGTCTTGTTTATACTTGCTTCGCTAAAAGCAGAGAAAATAACTTCCACTTTAGACATAAAGAACTTAGCCAGTTCTTCACAGAGTGATTGGCTTGGTTGAACTATAGCGGGCCTACTGGTAAGTAGCATTTTCCGTTCGAGGCATATGAGCTGCAGATTGTACACTATGCATAGATTGTACAGTAGTGTATCCCCTAGCAGTGGTCACCTGCATCTGCTATAGCAGTATGAAAAAGTGTTTTAAGAACAGCCTGGCCTACAGAAGCTTGTTGCTTACCCTGCACGTCAACACAATAGTGTTTGGTGGAGACTATGTTGCTGCTTTACATATGTCATCTAATTTAATGTTTCCTAAGAATGCCATGGAAGCCCCTAGTTTGTGTGTTGAATGCGCTCTAGGGGGAATTGTTAATGTGCGTTTAGCCTTTTGGTAGCATATTTGAATGCATTTTACTATCCACCTCGCGATCCCAACTTTGGAAATGGGGTTACCTTTATGAGGTGAGGAGAAGGTTACAAACAGTTTTGTCTTTAGAAAGTGCTTAGTCCTATCAATATAATAATGTAGGGCTCTTTTGACGTCTAGTGTGTGAAGAGCTCTCTCTGCCACAGAGTTTGGGTTTTGGAAAAACACCGGTAACTCAACTGATTGGTTAAGATAAAAAGCGGAGATGACTTTGGGAAGGAATTTTGAATTTGTTCTGAGAACCACTTTGTTACGATGTATTTGTAAGAATGGTTCGTGTATGATTAAAGCCTGGATCTCACTTACCCTTCTGAGAGAGGTAACTGCGACAAGGAAAGCTACTTTCCATGTGAGGAACTGAAGTTCACATTTATGTAGAGGTTCAAATGGGGGACCCATGAGCCTGGTAAGAACAATGTTTAAATTCCACACCGGAGAGGGTGGGAGGAATTATTCTTTTAAGGCCCTCCATAAAGGCTTTAACTGCAGGTACTCTAAATAGTGACAAGTGTTGTCTGTTTTGTAAATAAGCAGCAAGTGCCGCTAGATGTAATCGTATAGATGAGTATGCTAGACTACATCTTTGCAAGTGTAGCAAATAGCAAATGATGTCCTGGATGGAAGCATCCAGCGGATCAATGTTATTGTTATTGCAGTAGATGACAAATCTTTTCCATTTTGCTGCATAGCAAGCTCTAGTAATAGGGCGGGTGGCTTCTTTAATGATGTTCATACAGTCCAGCGGAAGGTTAAGGTAACCGAACTCTAGGACTTCAGGAGTCAGATTGCTAGATTCAGTTGACCTGGTTCTGGGTGCCTTATCTCACCATGGTTCTGCGTTAGCAATGTTGGGGAGAGGCGTAGTTTTTGGTGTGGCACTACTGAGAGTTCCAGTAGTGTTGTGAACCACGGGTGGCGTGCCCATGTGTGAGCCACCAGGAACATCTTGAAAGACTTGTCTGAGCTTGCGTACTACTAGGGGAATCAGTGGGAGTGGCGGAAAAGCGTATGCAAATCTGCCTGACCAGTTCATCCATATCTCATTGCCTTTGGACAACGGCTGTGGAAACCTGGCTGCGAAGGTTTGGCATTTTGCATTTGCGTGTGTGGCGAACAGATCTATGTCTGGTTGACCCCACATTTGGAAAAATGGTTGAACTTGGGGATGAAGTTCCCATTCGTGCATCTGCTGTGTCTGTCGATTTAGCAGATCCGCAATCTGATTTTGAACTCCTGGACGATCTTCTGCCAGCAGGTATATGTTTTGTGGAATGGCCCATCTGCAAATGTTTTGTGCGAGCTGGGACAGCTGCAAAGAATGTGTGCCTCCTTGTTTCTGTATGTAATACATGGCTGTCATGTTGTCCGTCCGGACTAGGACAGTCTTGTGCTGTAGATGTACTTGGAATGAATTTAAATGTTAGAAATATTGCCAGTAATTCTAGGTGTTCGATATGGAGCACTTTCGGTTGAGTGGTCCAATTGCCTTGAATTGTGTGGTTTAGGAGATGGGCTCCCCAACCGGTGAGTGATGCGTCTGCTGTTAGCACTATTTGTGGAACCGGCTCGAGGAACGGCCGCCCTCTGGACAGGTTTTGTGTGTTTCACCACTGCAGAGAGCTATATGTCCACCAACACCAGATCTGTAAGTTGTCCTTGAGCTTGGGTCCACTGACGTGCTAGGCATTCCTGTAAGGGGCGCATCTCAAGTCTTGCATGAGGTACGATAAAGATGCAAGAGGCCATCATTCCTATGAGTTGCATGAACACCCTTACTGGGATGGAATGCTGTGGTTGAAATCTGGTGATTAGTGTTTGTATACTGGCTATCCTGGCTGAATTTGGAGGTGTCTAATGTGGCCCATAGATATTGATGTATGTGGGAGGGCTGAAGATTTGACTTGTGGTAGTTTACTGTGAATCCCAAGTCGTGTAGCAGTTGGATGGTTTGATGAGTGTGATGAACACACTGGTTGAATGTCTTGGCTTTTATTAGCCAGTCGTCGAGAAATGGAAAGACATGGATTTGTTGTCTTCTCAATTGTGCTGCTACTACCGCAGAGCACTTTGTGAACACTCAGGGTGCGATGGTTACCCCGAATGGAAGGACTTTGAACTGATAGTGTTGTCCGTCAACCTTGAACCTTAGATACTTCCTGTAAGCAAGATGTATGGGAATGTGGAAGTAGGCGTCCTTGAGATCTAGTGTGGCAAGGAAGTCGCCTTGCTGAAGCAGTGGGAGGACCTGTTGGAGAGTGATCATACGAAAATGATCTGACTGTATATAGAGATTGAGGGGTCTGAGGTCGAAAATTGGCCTTAGGGTGCCGTCCTTTTTGGGTATTCGGAAATACAGCGAGTAAACCTGTGTTCCTTGATGCTGTTTGGGAACTAGTTCTATTGCCTGCTTTTGAAGCAGTGAGAGAACCTCTTGTTTTAAGAGTGTGAGGTGTTCCTTGGACATTGGATGCTGTTTGGGTGGTATGGTGGGTGGGGTTGCTGTAAGTTCCAGGCAGTAACCATACTGGATAATTTGTCTTACCTGCTTGTCTGTAGTGATGGAATTCCTGACAGGTAGGAACTGTGAGAGCCTGACCTGAGTGGAATGGTCTGGAGGGAGTGGAGGGAAGTCACTGCTTATTAGTGGGGGAGGCGTGAGTGCTGTTGTTACCTCCCCCTCCCCCTTTGTTATTTCCCCTGTATACACCTCTAAAATACCCTGTGTTGGGGGATGTTTGCGTGGTATTTTTGTAGGAAGAGGAGGCGGTCTCTGTTCCAATGTTTTTGGATGCTCCTCTATAGAAGGAGCGACGAAAGGAACCATGTGTGGATGGAGACTGTAATGCTCTCATGGATTTAGAAGTCTCTGTGTCTTTTTTCATCTTCTCTAGAGTGGTGTCTACAACAGGTCCAAATAGTTGTTCTTGATTAAACGGCTGGTTGAAGATAGTTGTTTGTACCTCTTGTTTAAAACCTGAGATGCGTAACCAGGCATGTCGACTGAGTAGCACACTAGTGTTAATAGACCTAGAGGCTGTGTCAGCTGCATCAAGGGCACACTTGATTGATGCCTTGGTTAATAATTTGCCTTCTTGAATTAAATCATTTGCCTGGGTTTTGTATTGATCAGGTAAATGTTGTAATAGGGTTTCTAGTTGGTCATAGTGAGCCCTATCGTACCTAGCAAGTAATGCTTGGGTGTTGGCTATGCGCCAGTGATTAGCTGCTTGGGCAGAAACTCTCTTGCCAGAGGCATCTAACAACTTATATTCCTTATCCGGAGGTGGTGCGTCACCGAAGGTTTGAGAGTTGGCGCGTTTCCGAGTGTTAGTTACCACTAGTGAGTCTAAGGGTAGCTGCCCCTTGATGCAAGTGGGATCATCGGGGGCGGGTTTATATTTTTTGTCAATCCTGCGATTGAGAATTCCAGCTCTCACTGGGTCTTTAAATATGTTGGGGGCATGTTTAATGACCCCTTTTAGCATTGGCAGGATTTGGACAGTCTTCTGTGACTGTTCGAAGGTGTCTAGAAGGAAGTCCTCGTCTGCAGGGTCTGAATGCATCTGAACACCATGGTAGACAGCAGTTCTATTTACAAGCAGACCAAAGCCAATATTGTCATCTGGGGGAGATGGTTTTGTTGGATATGGCTGGGGTTCAGGGAGGTCTGGGGATCTATTGGGTCATCATTATCGTCCAAATCGTCCTGTGGTGTGTCCGTGTCATCGTCAGGGTCAGTGAAAGGGTCATTGTTGCCTCCCCCACCCCCTAAATCATCATCATCATCATCATCATCCTGTGGTGGTGGTGGAAGTTTTGGAGGCTGTGGAGGAGAGACAGGCTGAGGAGGAAGAACAGGCTGAGGAGGAAGAACAGGAGAAGAGGGTCTTATAGGTGAAGTGGCACAGTCTTTTTTCTTCACAGGCACTGCAGGAGTGTCTGGTGTGTCCAGCTTCCTCTTCTTGTGTGGAACAGCAGCTACATGTCCTGTTTTGGGGTCTATATGGAGTTTTTTATGCTTGGGATCGACAGGATCCGGTCGGGAAAAAAAAATCCTCTTCGGTAACCGCTTTCGGTGCCGACTTCTTCGGGTCCGAGCGGGGTTTAGATTTCTGCTCCGAGGCCTTAGGAGGTGGTTTGGGATCCTTTGGCTTGTCTATGGAGACGGAAATCTTTTTCGGTTCCGAAGGCTTTGGCTTGGGAGCTGATGATTTTTTCTTTGGGCGTCGAGGTGGTCCGTGCCAACTTTTTTTTGGGAGTAGGTTGCTCTCCCGTCTTCGGTGCCGAAGGCTCCTGCGGGACACTAATATGCGGTTTGCTCGGTCCAGAGCTACCAGAAGGCTTGTCCTTTATCTTCGGAGCTGGGCCCGGGGCTACTGAAGCTTGTTTTTGGTCGCAACTGGGGCCAGCAGGCGAAGTCTTGACCAGGGCCTTCTTTTTTTCAGGTGGAGTTGGGGTAGGGGCAGTTGTACTCACTCGTTGACCAGGAGTGATGTGGTCGTCTGAGTTTTAGGCTTCGGACACGATTTCCACGTCCTCAGAATCCCCCTCCAGGACATCAGGGCCTTCATCGAAGATGTCCACTGGTGCCGAAGTTGCTCGCTGTGCCATGATGTGTCGTCGGGCCCGGCGATCCCGGATGGTCTTCTTGGATCGAAAAGAGGTGCAGGCCTGGCAATTATTCTCGTCGTGCTCGGGCGAGAAACACAGGTTACAGACCTTGTGATGGTCACTGTGTGGTAATTTCGCTCCACACTGGGGGCATTTTTTGAATGGAGTCATTTCCATGAGCTGTAGGCCCGAACGGCGTTGATCGGTCCAGCGGCCCGCGAAGACGACTGGAATAGAGGAGCTGAGATGCGCGTCGAAGATCACGCGATCGAAACAATACCATTGAGTTGTAAATAGTTTGCGCGTCGAAAAGGTTTGGAGAATAAGGTGCCGAACCGGAGCACAAAAGTTACATCCGAACCCAATGGCAGAAAAAAAACAATCTGAGGATGGAGTCGATGCCCATGCGCACTATCGTCCAAGGGAGGAGTCACCCATCTTGTGACTACAAAAGACTCTTCCAAGACAACAACAAAGTACAAGCATACGAGCCCAACACCAGATGGCGATCTGTGCACAGTGTACAATCTGCAGCTCATATGCCTCAAACATAAAATTATAAATTGTTCATAGAGAAAAGATTTTAGAGTGTAATAAGTAGCCTTATATGGTCCAACTTGAACACTAGGACAAGATGTAGTAACACATTGCAGGTCACTAGGATTAAATGATGGAGGATCATTAAGTGAAAGGATTATACATGGGAACCGATTTAAAAAGTAAATGAACTATCGCAAAAAAGTCTGACATTATTGCTCTTTTATTTTATGTAAAGCATATGGACGTATGTTTTAATTATTAAGTGTAGTCAAGGACACTATGTGAGCTATGTAACATATTGCAACGAATAAAAGTGATTTTGTATAAATGACAGGATGCATGCCTCATGGACATAAAATCATCATTTTTTAATAAGAATTCAAGATGATAAATATGTGGATCAATGTAGCAATTTTTAAGATGCAAGACAGATAGTGTAGCAAACCAGGTACATCCCACCACACAGCAGAATAAGGAAATTGATTGTTTGTTCATTAAAGCACAAGTGTACTCTTTTTAAAGCAGGTGAATGCATCCTTTTATGTCTAAGGGAGCACTAGTCTAATTTCTGTTGCACCTTTACTGTTGTGTTTCACTTGTCGGACGACGGAGCCAAGGATCAACATGTGTCACTATTCTTGGTGGCAATATGCAACTGGATTAAAGTTCATATGAAAAGCGAAATTGGCTTCGGACTAATTAGTATGCCTCCAGAATGCAAGCTGCAATGTTTGAACTATTTACTGTGGTTCTTGAATAACAAAGACATCCACACTAGCCAATTGAGCGTACCAGGCTCCGCAGAAAGGCGGTCTCTTGGAAAGAGAATTATGAGGAGACTTTGGATTAGACCAACTAAAAAAAAATGATTTGTCTCTAACAACGGCCTGTTTATTGGTAGAAACTAGAGAAGACCAATGCAGATGCAATATTTTCTTTGATCACTGTACATCAAAATGCTCCCTGTAACAAGCAATCTACTTACACAACAGGGCAACCCAATATTCCCCTAGGGCACTGGGTTATCGAAACGAAAGAAAATTATGTTCCTGGAGGAATTGTTTCAGCTTATGTACAACATATGTTGGTCACTCAATCGACCCGTAAAGAGCAAAGTAAGAAACAGGAGTATTGCTATCACAAGGTTATTTATATATTATAACATATAATGCATTGTATACAATAAACAAAGCATATTACATGGACATAAGCATCATGGAAAAAAACACAGACGCCACCCACATGATCACATCAATATTACCCGAACAAATCAAATCCAAGAATCATTGGGAAGAGTAAAGTCCTCTTAACCATCTAGGTTAATGAATTCTGAGTTGCATAGGATTTTATATTGATTCTAACAATACGATGAACTGTAGAATGATGGAATCACAGAATAATGGTTATAGAGGTAGACTCGTCGAAGTTTCGGTCTCTTATGGCCACATGGTCCCCGAGACCATCATCAGGAAGCTTCCCAATGATCCTTGGATTTGATTTGTTAGGTAATATTGATGTGATCATGTGGGTGGCGTCTGTGTTTTTTCCCATGATGCTTTTGTCCATGTAATATGCTTTGTTTATTGTATACAATGCATTATATGTTTTAATATATAAATAATCTTGTGATAGCAATATGCCTGTTTTTTACTTTGCTCTGTACGGGTGGATTGAGTGACCAACATATGTTGAAACTAAGCAGAAACACTTTCACCAGGAACATATTTTTCTTGCAACCTGTAACATGCAAAATATTGAAACAATTATCTAAATTTACTGTCCACTTCATGTGGCTTTTTAAATTCAAACAAAATATTGCAAATTTGTACAAAAACGAAATTAACACATTGTGAGTGGCGGATGCATCTGTTAAGTTTGTTAAACACTAAATGTGGAGTCAGTCGTTTGGCAAAAACAATATTATTCCTATTGTGATGTAACAATTATAAAACACGAAAAGTACACCAGCAGGAGTACAAGTTTCTACAGAAAAAAAACTTTGCTTTGATTTAATTGTGAAGCTTTATGATAGTATACTATTCTAGCATGAACCTCTCGATGGTGTTAAATACACAAGAAAATAGGTTGCATCAATCTGAATAAATCTGATTACAGAAGGACTAAGGAGTATGCGGAGTACCGTCAAAGCTTGTGAAAATTAATGGTGTGGGGGTGGTGCTTAGGGCAGCAACTAAATACTAGTTAAACCCTTTAACATATATACTATTATACCTTTTTTCTGTGCACAAATAAGTTGCTCTTCTTATGAACATCCAAGGGGGGAAAAAGAAACATATCAGTGAAGTTTGAAGAAGGGAAGGGGAGAACGAGGTACATTATGACAACACCAATTGGAAAGAAATGCTTAAGTAAAGTCTGCAAAATAGAAAAGAAACAGATTAGGTCAAGAACACCAAAGGGAAAGTATAAAATGTAAATTTGAGACTAGGAGTAGAAAATGGTGAAAGAGTGCCATACTAAAGCTAGGTTAGTGCGTTGTAGCCAAGAAGATTAAAATGATGCAGCCATTAGTAACACGTCAAATCTATTAGTCTAATGATATTAAAAGCCAATATCTGTGCTACAAAGCAAAGTCACTCACTTCGTACACTAGAGTTTGACCAGTCATTTACATGGCTTCCATCAAACCAAAAAAAACGACAAATATGCATGCACATAGCATACTGGGAATGAGTTCCTGTTACTGCATAGCAATTTGAAAAAGAAAAATGCTATGTGGATGGCACTATACTTGTGGTTTGTAACAGTCATTGCATGTGCTGATGGATAGTAATAGTTATAAAAGAATGGTGATATAAAGTATGGGGTGCTGCCACGCTGCATTGTGTGACCATGCATCTTATTCCTTTCCCGCGGTTACTCCTTATAGTACAGCTTAATATGGTCACTGCCCGATCTAAAGTGTGCGAGAATGTATCCTTCAGTAAAAGAGCACCAGTTTTACTGGGATTGGGAGGAAAACGTGTTGGGCCAGATTTGCAGACTTCCATCAGAAATGTAAGCATTGTAGATTTATGTATACTTGCATCGATTTCTAAGTTTTTAAAATTTCACAAAGATCCCAGTAAGTTTACATGGAATTTAAATCAGATTCTAGATTTCCATGCATATTATTGTTTTCCCCAGTGTAATTCATTGTGGACAATCCGTGGAACTACATATAGAATAGATGCACACTTTTTTCTCTGTAAAGAAACCTCTTCTTCTACACTCACATGCATTATGGGGGTAGTCCCATACCTGTCCCACTTTTATTCTTGTCTTTTACAGTCATAGTGTTGCATGTTCTGCCACAGGGGAGCTACTGGTAAAATATGTAATATACCCATATATATTAGTGTGTATGTCTACTTTGCAGCAACATCAGAAAACCCTTCATAATGGTCAGATTTTCCTCTGTTCACTTTGAAACTTGAGAAATTCACTACTACTGTTTTCGAATCACAAATGGTTTTCTTGTGCACTTAAGTACGAACCCATGAACCACTGGGTGAAAGGGAAAACCAAAAATGTGATGGCTGGAACATCGTGAATTCATCTTATTCACTGCGGGTTACTCTAGGCTGCACTAGTGCATAGACTGTTTCTTCACTGTACCATTACACACCCAGAGTTACTAGGCTTGGACGTAAGGCTTATTACAGCAGGCGAGTTTCACTGCCCTTTGGTGACATGAGTGATGTCATAAATGCCAATGTGAAGAGATGTCAATGATGTCATTTATTTAATTTGTGAGATATCGCTACTCTTTCTGAGAGGTTATGCATACTTCTACTGAGCGAGGGGAGTTATGGTTATGTTTCTCATCATAACTGAAAATTAGCACTTCTAGTTTTGCACTAAACTTCAACAGAAATTTTTAAGGGAATTGTTATTGTTCTTATTACCAAACTGCAAATGTCTAGAAAACATTTAACCACATACAGTGATTTTTATGGGTTCTATAATGATTTAGTTTAGGCCGATAATAATGAAAATGAATCCTGCCCACACAGCCACTGCGAGCTCCAGGCACAGTGTGGTCTTTCAGACTTTAGGGGAAGAGCTTAAGTTTTAACTAAAACAATACTTTTGGAGACAATAGCATGTCTACCTAATTTCAAGACACTGAACTGTAGTTTTCATTGGGGTGGGGGGTGAATTCAACAGATTTCTCGGTGTACAATGTCTTACCTCTGCTTGCCACAGTCTCATTTTAGAGTCCTGTCATGGACAAAGTTCATTATTGCTTTCTTTGGAGGGTGGGCTATGTTCTAATAGGCATGAAGCTATAGCGACCATCTGTACAGATGTTTGAAAAAGCATAGCGCATCTCAAGAAGGATTTATGGACCTATTGGCATGTATTTATCATTGACATTTTTTTAAAAGGAAAAATATCTTCCACATTGAACTAACAAGGTAGCACAATGCAATAACAGACATAAGTAGCTGCAGAGAATGAACGCCACAGTTTATATTTTCTGCAATAACTGAGGTCCAGTGACTATGCACAGCTTTCCTTCCAAACCTAGACATGCCTCTGTTGTTCAGTTGGGGGCAAGATACTGAAGCGCTAACAACTGGTGCATTTCTATAAATGCATAGGACATTCCGCATTTGATTAATTAATTGGATTATACGTGAAATGAGAAAACAAAGCATCCATTACACTAATGAACCCATCTACTGGCCAAGCAGACCCGCACCCAGCACTATGACAATCTTCAATAATCCTTCAAGTTCATTGTTTTCTCTCTCTCTCCTAGAAGATTATGTAGGCTTTCCTCACTAGATGACTATATCTGGTACACGATTTGTGGTGGAAAGGGGCATTTTAAATGGATGTATCAAGGTTCTAAGATCCAGGATTTACTCTCACTAAGGACCCTGTGTTTTCGAACTGTTAAGAATTTATATTTAAAAGCCTGGAGACACTGACTTATTTGATGGCTGTAAAGAAACATAAATCTCCTGTCATCAACTTAAGCAAAAAATCTTTTCAGATCGCAGTTATTACGATGGAAAATGATTTAAATTCCTCATTACTAATAGATCAGGCATACATCCTATGTAATCGGTTAGATTTGAGCATTACAGCATCAACTCCATCACCTAGCTATTCTGGTTATGGGAAATCTATGCCATTCACAGGCTTTACGCCCTCCAATAAACAGGTTATCGTGAATTTATTAATATTCCTGCTTATCAATCAATGATTCCATCACTTACTGCTTTCGGACAATACTTTTACTAAAGATCCTTGAACATGGATTACAGCAATTTTTGTAGTCTACCTTCACATTTCTAGAAGGATCAAAACACTGCTTTTCAGCTAGCGTTTCACATTAATCTTAAAATCGTTTGGGGGAACGTGAATCTTAAAGAGACTGATGATAGACATGCGACATACCTTAAAAATCAAGAGTTACAATTCCGCTGGTTTTGAGGTTTTATCTACTGGCTGCATGAGGGCTAAAAGGCATTTATTAGGGCGACCTACCACATAATAAGAGATATGCATCCCAGTCTCTGGTGTTATGCTTGCAATGTTTTTGTAAAACCAACAGCATAGGAGATCATAATTCGTGATAAGCTATACACCTGCGTGATATAACTGTATCCTTAAAAAATGGTCCGAATCCACAAAGGCTGGTCTAACCTGCTTTGTTACAATGAAGAACCATGGATTTGAAATCAGTAACACTTAAGGAACAGCCTATGGCAAGAGATTATCAGGTTAGCCGCACACATGGAATACACGGCAGCACAGCAAACTATCATAATTTTTAGTCTTCACACACCAACGCCTTTCTGTCAAAAACTGAACTATATTGAAAACACGGTTTAAAATAACATTAAGGTTAAGACAGAATGAATACTCAGACTTAAAGTAGGAATCTTTAAATAAGCCACTGATATTTACTGGAAAACTGAATAAGGAAGGATAAGATTACCAACTAACAATGTTGAAAGTTTAAAGGGAGTCATGAACTGCAGTAAAAGTGAAAGTGGAAAAGAAAATACCAATGTGAGATTTAAATCTCAAGGTGCAATGTCCCAAATGGTTTCCCAACATAAACTGCAACTTGTACAGAATGCAGCAGCAAGACTCGTGATGGATCTTCCTAAATTCCACTCTGTCTCTGCAGCAATCCGCAAATTACATTGACTTCAGCTAGAAAAGAGAATTTTGTTTAAGGCCCTATGCATTGTCCATAGGACTCTTCATAATTCTGATCCTGAAGAAATCAAATGACTCTTCCAATAGTACGTCACCACCAAACAGCTGTGGTCTGCCAATAAAAACTGGCTGGTAGTCCCTAGGTTTAGGAGGGCTAAGTGGCGGGGGCGAGAATGGGAGTAGCCTTTGCCGTCACCGCTTCTAAGCTTTGGAACACTCTCCCTCAAACAATCTCTTGTCAATAATCGCATCTACCCTTTTGCAAGTCTATAAAAGCATGGCTCGTCGCACTTTAACATCTGAAAGCCTCATCCCTTCTACTCATGACCGCCGGTTCTATCCCTAGCACCTTGACGCCTTTGGGCAAGGTTCGCACTCTACAAGACGATCATTCATTCATACATCACATGACATACAGAATAGTCACGGATATCACCGATTACTAGACTTGGAAACAATGTTGAAAAGCATTCATATCAAGAACAGGATACATTTTGTGCACCTCGCCTATTTCTTTAAGAGGCAATTATGCACTGTTTAGATCTTCTGGTGGCAGGTTCATTTTACAAATTACAGATCCTTTTCTGTACGATTTGACAACTATGCTTTTAAAATCATTTCAGTTTTATCAAGTGTGATTTAATATATTTCGTGCTTTTTTCGACAAATGCTTTTTAACTTCACGTACTCCAGGATGTCTTAATTAGTCCCCCTGTGGAATGACTCATATTTGCTTCTAACAAACACCCCCTCTGCTCTTAATGTGCATTAAGAATCCACATAAATTCTCACTCATTTTTGCTCCTGCTGCTATCCTCTTTATTTCATATTCACTCCTGCATATTTTCTAGTCGACAATTGCGATCAATTAAATGCTATTTTTCCAATTTATTATTTGTTCTGTTTGTGGTTTTTATTTATTAAACATATCGAAATCACTACATTTTACAGCACATCTGTTGGTGTGCTAAGGCAAAAAAGGGTGATTCTTCTCCTTCTTAAAGTAAATAACTGCCGTTATTCATCAAGTTTTTTTTATTCTAGGCCATAAGAGCACATATGAAACATATATCTACACAAAATACAATTTCTTAGACATTCTTTATGTTTGGATATGCAGGTGTGTCATAATAAATGTGAATAGCAAATTTTAAAACCAGTTTAAAAGAGAAATTTCATTATGCAACATAAGGGCTTATTCAGTATATACTTAGGACGAAAATCAAATGTATGGTTCCACTATGTCAAATAGGTTATATTTAATGGTATCTAATAACATAGATCAATTCAATGTCTATTTCTTCAGGCCATCTATGCCATCAAAAATAACATTTACACAACATACACATTCATTTAAAAAGGCGAAAAGCATAAAACATTTGCAATGCACTTTCCATAAAAACTTAAGAACTTGAAAACTTAAATCATCTATGCAATTCTTGAATAAAATAAAAAATGCCACAAAAGATACAAAAATCTTCCAATAAATATGAAGTCATTTCTATGTGCAAATAATGCAAAAAGTGCAAAGGGGCTTGTATTAATCAAAGGACCCAAATCCTTAATCCAAAAGAGTTTTTGCTCTACACAGGATGACCATTACATTTTAGGGCGTTCGTTCTAATATGCCGTATTGATAACAAACAGCTTGTGATTGCAAAAACAATGCAATCTCTGGTATCCGTTTTAACATACTCTTAAGGCATTGGATCAATCGCTGAATCCAAAATGACGGCCAAGAGGGATTATCCAATACAAGCATTGTTTTGAATAAACTGTGCAAAACAATTAGACATGTTCATTATTTTCAGCTACCTGACAGGCCATAGGACATACATTGGATAAAATTGACCCTACTTTTTTTATTCCAGGAACACATAAAAGTCGTCATCTAAATTTGATACAAAGTGCTCTTGCAGATGGATCAATTAAAAGGTTCATAAATGGTTCAAAGTCAGGTACACATTTAAATAGCAAATATGGATCTGTAAGACTGCCTGAGGTTACCACAGATATCTTGGCTCCTAGGAAAAAGTCCCAATAACAAGTTTTTACCTTTTCACATACACCTCTCGAGATTATGCTAGGGTGTAACCAGTAATCATTAAAGCCAAGCTTTAATAGCCAGGCTTCAATATGTAGTATCTATGTGATTTTACTGGTTGAATGTCCAATTAATAGTTCCTTAACACAGTCCTCAATGGGAGCCAACTCTTCGTTGACCAAAGCCTAACCCAATATTGGATTAACCTTATTGCAGCAATATCTGATCCAAGATTTAGTTGAAATCTGAGTGGAAGAGTAGGGGTACTGGTGGGTACAGTCAAGATTACAATGTCCCCACAAGTCTGCCCCATACAAGGCTGCCCCTTGAGCTTGAATTTCATATATCTAAATGGGGGAGAGATAGCAAAGGCATATAACCCTATGGACAAATCTTATAATGAATGGATCCAGCCCTTTGTTTTAAGGTCAATGCACTATTAGCTACCTGGGGTGACCGCTATGAAAATCACTGATTCTCGCATCCAGATAATCAAATTCGGAGACCCTGTCCAGTTGCTTACCCTCTAGATATAACCTGTTCTTAACTTTTTTGTAGGCACTAAAATAAAATATTTAGTTTTTATTACAATTGATTTCCATTCCATACTCCTTACAGAATAGGCAAAATGTCCCTAAGAGTTGGGAGACACCTGGTGGTTTTAGTAAGGAGTAGAGTACAGTCTACAAAAAGAAGGCCTGATATTTTATGTCCAGCAATCTTTGGCGAGTCATTTTCGCAGTTTGTAAGATGAGGAAGGCACTCATTTTTATATAATAGCTAGATGTGTGAGGGCCAGGGTGCATCCTTGGCGGATGCCTCTTCTAATAGTGGTATCCGCGGTTTGATCTCCAGCTGGCCCCGATCTAACCCTTGCAAAATTATCAGAACACCCTTATCGTAGACAACAAGCCAATGGGGATCCCTACCCTTTCAAAAACCTCCCAAAGTTTAGCCCTTGGGACAAGATCAAATGCGACACAAAGGTCAACAAAAGCCACAAATAAAGATCTCCTATCAATATCTACTGTTTTCCACCTGATGGCATGGAATCGCAATATCTGGTCAATTCTGCATATATTAGGCCAAATTTGTGTTTTTTTACTGAACCTATCAAATCACCACATTTTACAGCACATCTGGCTGATGTGCTAAGGCAAAAGGGTGGTTCTGCTTTTTAAAGTAAATAGAGTGGGGAAGAGTAAAGCGGCACAGATTGCAGTGGTCTGGAGTGGTGTACAGTGACATACACCTGAATTGAGTAGAGTGTCTTGGACTGGCATAGAGTGGAATAAAGCAGAATGGCATACAGTAGAGAGGCACAGACGGGCGTACAGTGGACTGTAGTCGAGGGGCTTGGAGTGGCATAGAGTCGAATTGAGCAGAATGGCCTACAGTAGAGTGGCGTGGAGTTGGGTGGCGGACAGTGATGTAGGGTCGAGTAGAGTCTCGTAACGTGAAGTGGGGTAGGATGGACTGGGTTGTAGAGTGGGGTCCAGTGGAGTGCTGTAGAGTTAAGTGATTTAGAGTAGAGAGGGGTAGAGTGTTGTGGACACAGCGCCAAAAAGGCGGAATTGATATTTATAGAATTTGGCAGGAAATAGATAATGGTGTAGTAAGGTTCTTTTTATCATAAAGCCCAAAACCCTGATGATACACTGGACCGCGTTATACCATGGTAATTTTGTAGTATACCGCAGTACATGGTTATGACAAAACCCACAAAACACAATACCTATTGTTAACAACAGCCTTTACAAAATTAAATGGCAATCATATTGTTTAGACATCACTTTCGTATTGTTCTGGGGTGTAATGTGAAATCTGGATTAGAGGTGTGTTTAAATGTACAGGAACACATGAGACACTAACTCTGTAGCACTAGGAAAATCATTTGTAATGCTTTAAACAAAGCTTGCGGAGTACAGTGGTACTTTTACTGTTTTATTTATGAAGTCCATAGTGTCTGTCAAATAAGATGGTACATCATTGATAAATGGTTTGAGAAACCTGACAATGCATTGAGCGTTTGGTTCCAAGACTGAATCGCATCCAGAAACGATTAGCCGTCCTGGGGGATTTTTTTCATCTTTATGTATTTTGGGTAAGAAATATATCACTGTAATTCTTGGATTCGATTTTTTAAGAAAATGAAAAATTTGACATATTACTCAAACCATTTATCAATGATGTACCCTATTATTTGAGAGACATTATGGACTTCATATGCAAAATTGAATAGAGGGGTACCAATTTAACCAAGTACACAATCAAGGGTCCCATTTGACGTGGTATCATTGTATACACAGATCCCCCTAGATGAAGCCCTGGAAGCGATGGAATTCTATCTAGAGTCAGACCACAAAGGGTCCTGACAAAATTCATTTTGAAACTGGTAGCTACAGCACTAAATAACATTCTTCAATTTGAAGACGAGTACTTTTATTTTTAGACAAAGGGGACTGCCATGGGCGGTTTCTTTGAACTGGAAATGGTAGTACTATATATGGCACTATTTGAAGACAAATGTATCTATAACAACAACCATTACTCTGGCCATATTTAAAAAATGGCTGAAGTTCATTGGCTACATTTGGTGCATACGGAATGGTGATGAAGAAACACTGCGTACTTTTTACATGTGGATCAACAACAGAAGCCCGGATAGCAAATTCAGTATGGCGAAACAAAAAAGTATGACCTTCTAAGATGTGAAAGTCAAGATAATGGAGGAAGAACTTGTTACAACCTTACATCAAAAGTTAACCAATAGGACCAATGCATTGCACTACCAAAGCTTTCAACCCCGGAACTTAAAAGTCAACCTGCCCTATGGGCAATTCTTGAGGATACGGAGAAATTGTACTGTACGGGACGACTATTTTACCAATGCTGCCATACTTCAAGAAAACTTAAAGAAAAAAGATACCCACATTCAGTCTTAAAATATTCACTAAACAGTTAGGCACACACCAAGAGAGTGCCTGCTTGTAAAGAAAGACAAAAAACACCAGATAATTGAACTGGGGTTTCTAGATATTGAACACAAGGAGATGATGGACGGAGTGCTGAACATTGAAAACACTCACAGATCTGGGTTGAATCCATCATCGTTCTTTAGCTCACTTTGCCACCCCAGTCCAGACACAGCTATATACAAATCAGTCATGAACCTGTGCCTCATGGGAGCTGTCCAGACCGAACTGCCAAGCCATGTCTTCCCTGAACCGAAACAAGCATCCTGGGACCGGTTTCAGGCTATCAGCCCTCATCAGCCAGGCTAGCTTGAATCCAGTGGCGAAGTGAGCAAGGGACCGACGTCTGGGCATACCCTGCCAACTTAGGGCGAACAAAGCAAACACAAGGAGATGATGGACGGAGTGCTGAACACTGGAAACCCTCACCCCCAGTACCAGGCTGAAGAGGGGTGAATCCCCGAAACCGGTCCCATGATGCTTGTTTCCAGTCCAGGGAGGACCTGGCTTGACAGATCGGACTGGACTGCACAGGGTGAAGACTGATTTGCATATGGCTGAGTTCAAATTGGAATGGCATGGTGAGCAAAAAAGCGATGGATTTAGGCCCAGATATCTGTACTGGGGTGAATGTATGACATTGTTCTGCATTCTGTCCATCAACTGTTGTTTTTGCATTTGTCACCCCGAGTGGGACGGGTATGCCCAGACATGGGTCCAGTGCTCTCCATGCCACTGGAATCAAGCTATCCTGGCTGAAGAGGGTGAATCCCCGAAACCGGTCCTAGGATGCTTATTTCTAGTCCAGGGAGGACCTGGCTTGGCAGTTTGGGCTGAACTGTTCGCATGAGGCACAGGGTCAAGACTGATTTGCATTTTGCTGGGTTCGAACTGGAATGGCATGGTGAGCAAAAAAACGACGGATTTAGTCCCAGATCTCTGTACTGGGGTGAACGCATGACATTGTTCTGCTTTCTGTCCATCAACTGTTTTTGCGTTTCTACATATTGTCCACACAGAATAAATTCAAAGCAATTGGCACATTATAAACTCTGAATGTGCATTTGATTGTCCACTATTCGCAATGTAAAAGAATGCGAGCCTAAGAAAACACTTGCAGTCACCAAAAAATGCCTAAAACAAACTTAAGAACCCAATGGAACATGAAACCTTTAGAAAGACACCATAAATGTGGAAATAGTGTGTCATGTAGCCAAACAATGGAGGGCACAGTATTCCATAATGACAAAATAAAATGGAAACACAAAGTTTTCCAACTGTCGCACAAATGTGTATGCAATCATGTCCCTATGGCAAAAAATATACATTGGGAAAACTAACCAGGAAATAAGACAAAGAATAGTACAGCACAAGTCTCGCATAAGAACGAAAACAGTTACACACCTACTGGTGAATCATTTCATAATGAATGGCCATACTGAGAAAGATTTTCAATAGACAATTTTATGGGTGATACAACTATCTAGAGATCTAGAAGCAACCCTTAGGCAGAAAGAAGCATATTTGATACCGCGCTTCAACACAGTCACCGGAGGCTTAAATGAAAATGACAGAATTACACAGACTATAACTGAGAACAACGAGAACGCCTCATAGTATATTAAAAACGTTAAAGTACACTTTAACAATGAACAAGAACAAGCCTATCATAAATGATCGACAAACCACCCCCAGATAAAATGAGAGAAATACATTCTATCCAAGAAAGAGAAGCCTTCAAAAGTAATCTCAAGAAACACACATTAAACCCATAAAACAAATTAAAAAAATATTGTTGATGAAAGTTAGGCTACCTTCAAGTGCAATAAAGAACTTGGGCCCTTATTACATATATAGCGCGGTTTGGAATAAAATAACTAAGTCATATATACACCACTGAATACCAACACAAAAATCACTACAGCATCCAGCAATAGGGCCAAATAGGCATTTGTTTAAATAAAACTGGGATTTGCAAACTGTATCGCGTAACGGTCAGACACGCTAGACTGAGTTAAAAAAACACCCTGAGAGACAGACCACCAGAAAAAACCCTAGACGTAACTCAGATATAGTAATGCCTAAATGACATAATGAGTATGCAACTAGAAGCCGGTAAAGTTATCTGTAAATGTTCCAGGCAAACTGCTCAGAACCGGAAAGACAATTCAAACACAAGCGCAACAAGTAACAATGCAACACCCTGAGATAAACTCAGAACGAGGCACGTAGACTGAAATCGGGCTAAAGAAATGATTGTACTAAAATAGAATACAGCAGCACATAAGTGTAACAGCTAAAACAAAACAAAAAAATAGTAGCATTTGGAATTTAAGCACAAGCAATGGTAGGCATGCTGAAAAGAAAAGGGAAAAAGACGAGACAGTTGAACAGCAGAAAGACCCGAGTAGAAAACAAATTCCACTCAAACAAATGTGCGGAGAATACAGTTTAGAAGTGAAATGAAAATACAGAAAGCAAATAACTACAATTCACAAACGCAGAGATTACTTCAGAATTTCCAGCTTCATGCAGAAAAAAATAAATCAAGAATGCCACAAAGGTAAAATATAGCGCATCCACACATGGCCAACCGTTGTCATTATCTTACACAGAAATAATGCGGACATACCACCCGGATCAATAAACCATAAACACAGAAGAGGGAACTAAGTGGAATTTGCTGGAGGCCCTAGTACAACAGCCAACAAGTGCAACCACAGGGAGAGCGAGGTAACAAGTCTAACACAAATTAGAGCCAACAATTCAATTATAGAAGTACAAAATAGTCACTTAAGTTTCACTCTATTCATTATTTCACAGAACCAGCCAGTCAGGGTCCTGGCGAGAACCCAAAAGAAATGAGTGGTTCCAAACTCGTCGACAACCAGAGTTGGGGAGTTTTTCAGAAAAAGCAAAAAACGCATGTAGCCAATTCTGCAAGAGACACAGGTAGCCTACGCAGAGAGTGCGACTTATAACGCCCATGGAACAAGTGGAACAGGAGGTCCCGTTTTCGAAAAAGTAATACTAATAACTGAAACTTAACCACCTTGCAATACAAAAGATTGGTTTAAATTTTAGTGTACGAAGTTTTGTTATTTTTTGTTTTATGTATGAAATACTGAATGCACTTGATTGCCCTTGCTTAGAAGTATTGTGCTTTGTGATTTTTTTGTAAACTTAGAATTATTCAGACAGGGCTGTAAATATTATGCCTTATACTTTAAGACTGAATGAAAGATATGTTTGTGAAAGGTACAAAAACATCACCCAGTTTCAAAACTAAAAAAAAGCTTAAGTTAATTAAATTACTTGATCTTTCAGCAAATAAGTGTTGATTGAATTATTACAGTCTGGGTACACTGTATATTTTTCCCTTTCTGCAAGTGGCATTTTCAAAATTGTAACTTTAAATCGGACTTTACGATTAAAGAGAACTTTTAATTTCAATTTCTCAGACACCACATATGAAAAGTTTACGTATGCCTAATCAAAGATTAGCACATATTCAGTGAAATAAGGGAATCCAATGTTATCCCATGGGAAAAATGTAGGCCTTGCAGCAGTGAAAACCAAACATAAGAGTATTTCACTACTGGGACAAGCTAAAGCTAAAAATACATGTCCAGCTTTTTAAATACACTGCATCCTGCCCTATGGGCTGTTGAGGGCCTTCCCTAGCAGTTACTTATATGTATTAAAAAGGAAGGTTTGGGACTGGCAAATGGTTTATTTTGCCAGGTCGAATTGGCAGTTTAAACTGCACACACAGGCTGCAATGGAAGGCCTGAGACATGTTTAAAAGGCTATTTAAGTGGGTGGCACAATCAATGCTGCAGGTCCACTAGCAGAATTTAATTTACATGCCCTGATTACATGTAGTATCACTTAACTAAGGACTTGCAAGTAAATTAATTGTTCCAATTGGGTGTAAGCCATTGTTATGTTTAAGGGAGACAGCACAAGCACTTTAGCATTGGTTAACAGTGGTAAAGTGTGCAGAGTCCTTAACCCAGAAAACAGTGTCAGCAAAAAAAGGAGGCTGGAAGGCAAAAGGCTAGGGGAAACCACGCCAAGGGTGTCAGGTCAACAATGGCATTGCGTGGAGTAGAATGGCATGGCTTTCAGTAGTGTCGTAGAGTGTAAAGGCCTGGAGTAGAGTGGTGCAGAGTAGAGTAGCACAGAGTACACTTGCGAGGGGTTCATTGGTGCAGAGTAGAGTGGCGTATAGTCCAATAGAAAAGTGCAGTGTAGAAAAAAAAATGTAACTTTTTTTATTAATGCTGTACTTTTAAGGTAGTACTGTGTTACTCCGTAAACCTTTTTTTAAAATATATACATGGAAAAAACTATTTTACTTACGTGTACCCAGTATGCTAAAGTCCCTCTTGTCTTCCTAGATATGTCAAGAACTAGCAGTAAAGTAGATTTTATTGTGAAACAAAAAACACACAAAGTATGTTAAAAACAATATGACTGACTTACTTTTGGAAGGGCTATCATCAGTAAATAATATGGTGTTTTGTCACTGGCATGAGCCACAGTATACCGCAAAATTACTGCGGTGTGCTGTGGCCCAATATATCACTACGTTTTTCTACCTTATAACTTTAACTGAGCCACATTTGATCTATTAATGAGAAGGATCCTTTCTACACTATAATCTATATTCCTGCTACTTTTTAAGAAAATCCATCTGGCTGTTGTGCCACTACAAAAGTCTATGGAAAATGCATTGGTGGAAAAATGCATTTTGGGGACCCTCCCCTCCTTTTTCGTTACACCCGCTTAACTAATCATCATTAAAACTTTGCATCATCAGCCAATGTAGAAAAAAAGCAATAGGTCTGCAAAGTTTTGTGGAGATTCATCAAATGATGGCAAAGATATTAGCAAGGAAAAATCTGAGGAATTCCTACCTCTGGGAATCCTAACCATAACTACTTAGTGAATACTGCCACTCTGTAATTAATAAGCATATTTATATCCACAAGTATATGTTCAAGGTGGTTGAAAGCCACCTGATAAACACCACATCTCAATCGGCTTTGACACAAAATGTTCAAGTGAACAAATATCCGAGAAGCATGATGAGAGGTTGAACTAATCTAGCGATTCATGCATTTATGAACTTGAGACTTACAATTAAAGCATTTTGCAGTCAGAATATTTAAATGTCAGTTGGGTAATTGGTTGTCCACAATGATACTCAATGTCTTTTTACAGATTATCAGAGCCTCAGTTAAATTTTAGGTTGGCTTTTTCTTGTGCATTTTAAAATATTATCTTAAGTCTGATTTTACTTTTTTTTTTTGAAGTTTCTAGGATGTTGGTCTTGTTGGAGTTTTCAGTGTTTTAATACCATGAGTTTAGTATCCTGAAGGTAAAGGGTTTGTGAGCAGTCCAAATTCTATTTTAGGATTATCGGACAGGAAGCAGTCTAGTGCTGGCCTTATAAGGATGGTATGCACAGACAACAGGGAGAATCTTAGTTCTTGAAATGTATTCCACAGTTCTCTGGACACTATTCATAAGGTGCTCATAAGGGTAGCACAACAAGCTCAGTGGAATATGAATGTGCTGCTGAATAGCTGCTATGCGAACAGGCCAGTCTCAGAGGCAGAATCTGCTGCCTCCCGCGACCCACCGGAAACCTAAGTGATGAAATAATGTTGCAGGGGCAACAGCACGTCTCTGTAGCCAGGTTGAGGTGTGAGGGGGTGAAATAGTGATTGTGAGGCAGAGCGGGTGATAATCGAGGCACAGCAGAGTGGACATAAACAAAGTTAAACATTTGTCAAAACAAATGTATTGACTGACATGAAAGTGTGTGTGAGTGCCAGTGCATTCATGTGCGAGTTTGTATGTGTAGATGCAGGTATATAGGTGCCAGCCTCACAGGCTTTGCATCAGGACAGCCTGTCCTGTATCTGAATTGTAATCAACAGGTTTAGGTTGTAGCAATTCAGGGCTTTTTCCGTGGGGAGGCCGCACTGTCCCAAAACAAATGTACTTTGGCTCGAAGAGGCCATTCCATTGCAAAGGTTATGACAGACTTGTTCCCCCTTCTAGGTTTCAATGTGGGGAAATATTTCTGAAACATGCTAAGGTTCGTACAAGCCATACACGTTTAAAATGTCATACTATGGGATAATCACATAAGACTTCTCTGCAGGTATGCATTTAAAACTGCTCATGTTTTACCCTACCTTTCTGTTCACTGAAATCTACTGCTTATATTAAAAGACATCTGTTGGCATACTTCTTCAAGGCTGTGATGCTGATGATTTTGAAAATATATGTACACTTCATCTTAATGAAAAACGCAACCCATCTAATTCTTGGAGGTGCAAATGCGGTATAGTAATGGGTTGGGGTCAGTGGTCGAAGTGGGGGAGGGGAGGAACTGAGGGCACGGCGTGTCCATACTTTTTTAATTTTAGAAAAAGAGTTATCCTCTTTTTTTTTTTAGATAAAATCTGTCCCGGGACGGTTAATTCAGAGAGGAAAATCTTCAGCAGAAGTTTGAGGCAGGGAGTCTAACGTGTTGAGAAACCGAGGGAAGTGCAGACAGCTAAACAAGCCTTCTTGCCTGGGTGCTTGCTTCCCTTAACGAAATATAAATGCGCGCAACTGGTCAATCAGCAAATGTAAAAGGTGCTTGGGTAGCTAGTATTGGATTTAATTGATCAAATCACTAGAAGCTTCCTGATGACACACATTCATTCGTTTTGAGGGATATTGTAAGGGAGCTACAAGCTAAGCTGTGAAGCGTGTGCTTTTAAAAGCCAGTTATAAAACAAAATTGCACTAGGTAAAATCTGCAAAACATCTACATTTTGAAAACACTATATCGTAAACCTTGTTACGCATTTTGTAATAGTCTATCCTATACTGTGTGTAATGCAACTTTATAATAATGGCTTACATGTTCACAGTGCTTCATGTTACAGACTGGGATCTCGTATCAATAAACATACACAAGTCACAATTCTCCACTACACCAACCAGGATTCAGTTCTGTGGCTCGCTGGTGCAGTACATTAACCAAAAGAGGTCACATAATGGATGACAGTAAATTCCCCATTGATTACCATAACTTGTAATTAACTTCCATTTAAGCTGTGGGTTATTTTTATATGTAGTTTACCTGAAGGTTAAAGACCAAAAGAAGTTACAGAATATTTTTTTTGCCACGCCTTTGACCACGCCCACTCACCTGCCCCTTAAACCCTTTGTGCACAGCATCAGAATTCTTATACTTTTTTAATGCACTTCAACCAATGGTTGAGGTAAACCATTGATTGCAAATAGCCTGGTTTAATTCTAGGAACAAGGCCAGTGGTAGTAACCTACTTTTTCCTAAGGTTTATTACCCCTACTGCATAGGGCATGGGTTAGAATAAACTACATAAAGACAGTGTGGGCGGTCTTAAGTGGTTCGAAGTTTTTGAGCACCATTGTGATTACATATTAAACATTAGAAAAACAAAGTTTTCTAATGAGCTCATGATATATAATTTGTCAAGTTTTCCTTCTTAAGAGTATAGATTGCAAAATGTCATATGTATCATACATTGAGCTAATCTGTACACATGGAAAATCTGAAAGATAATATTAAATTTACACTTTTCTACATAAAAAGGACAGCGAATATTCCAGATACCAGCAACGCCTCTTTCAAATCTCGGTCCCTTTAATGTGTTACCCTTGGCCTGCCTCTTAGCCCCATTACCTCTGCTCCAAACCCACCCTTAGTTCACAGCTCAATTTGATGAATACCTGCACTTATTTTTTCCCATTTACAGCTGTGTGTGTGTGTGTGAGACAGGAAGGGGGACCAGCAGCAATCCCGCTCACTGAACAGTTTACCTCATGACTCCACATTGTAGACACGCCAGCACCCTCAAGCGCTACCCCCGTGGCCAGACAAAGGTGGCTTTGGCTCAAATTAAAGTAAAGATAAAAGGCCCTGATTGGTTAGTAAAAGACAACTTTAGGGTTCAGTGGGCACCGCACATTACTAGGTCGCAGTGGCTGCATGTGGGCAAAACGGTGTACAGAACACACATTGTGGTACAAAAATAATTCCATAAGACTCCTGGGCGGGCAAAAAGTGGAAGGACATTTCCTCGGCATCAACAAACGCTTCAACATAACTATAAACCAGTTTACCCCATTTGGACAGCTAGTGCTGACGTCACCCTACTTTCTCCAGGAAGATCAAGGGCAAGCATCTGCCAAAAGGAACATCAGCTCAACATTCAGAAGCAAACATGCTGATTTTTAATGGCAGAGCTTTCAAACGGTGGCAACATGCTGAAGGGGCTGTGTGATATGTAAACTAGGTCAGGTAATTAAGAAATGACTTTGTACCAGATTGCTGATAGCTCAGTGTGCCAAAGCTGCAACTTGCACGGATGCAGTATTTTAATTGGTACCTCGTGAGGACCTCTAATTATTTCAGTCAAATAAGCTTTGACAGAAACGTTGCAGCCGTAATTAAAATATGATGGTCCTCGCTCTAGCGTTCTAGCTCACGACTACTCTCCGTAACTGTTGCTAGGTGAGATGCATGATGCAAAAAAACAGAACTCGGGAGCTAATGTTGGAGCAAGGAACTCGGATTTATTAGGCCATGACAGCTGCAGCGCAGAGAAAAATAAAGGAAGTTCAAATATGCAAATTATAGCTAAGAAAGATGGTGGCTGCTGGCTAATGTAACAAATAGTGTGATTTTTCTTACTCAAGTAAATGCGGTCTCCCAAAAAGAAAATCCCTGATGATACAGCCAAGAAATGCAAAAAGACAAAGATAAATAACTCGGATCACAAACATTGTTTTACGGTTTAATGCACGTCAAAGGTTTTCGAGATTTAGTAAACGTTAATCACATCAACATACAATGCACATGTAAGAATGTGTATTTTTTTAAATTAATTGTAAATGTAACTGGCAAAATTGAAAAAAAGAAATGGTTAAAAATGTAATATTCTCGGTTTTATGTGGAGAATACCTCCCGGCAGTGCTAACCCGCATGGGTTGGGAAGCATGTTATTTTGCACCCTAAGGAGCATGCGGTCAGCGCAGGTAAGCACAAGACGACTTTATTTCCCCACAATAGTGATGATGAAGTACTTTTAAGGAGGCAGACTTCGAGCACAGGGCAGCACCATAGTGCCCAGGCTCTGACAGCACTTCACCTAACAGTACGAAGCACGTGACGCAGTGCAATTTCAATTCAAATCACAAGCATGCAGATTTTTGAACTGGTGATCTAGTCAGAGTTAGAACTTTCTCAAGTCTAGGAAAATGCGTTGTCCCAGATGTCTCCAAAGAGCTTGATCAAGAGCTCTCTGACCTCCATTCGAAACAAAATCCAGGACTGTACTGTACTGTACTGTAGAAGCAGCCTTCAGCCCCAGAACCCAGGAAAGCCACAAACGGAGGGAGAACCGATACGTTTAACTGTCTTCATAGTGAGGACAGAGAGGCGCCATTTAAAGGTGGTGTGCAAAACTATTCCCTCTCATTCCATCTCCTCTGTAACCAGCTCGTCCAGTTTATGTACTCTGAACTGGCATCATATGGCGACCATTCACAAATAACTTTGCCCAGTCCACACCTGGATGTTGTGCTGGTAAACGAACACATTTTTTTTTTTTCAAACATGCTAATTTCCCCCAAGCCATTTGTACTGGCATGACGTTTACAAGGGACTATCAATCCGAGATAAAGTTTGGCCTTCCCTGGTCTAGTGCATATTGTGGTTCATTTCTCGATTAGTATTAATGTAAACATAATCAAAACACAGATTAAACCACCTAATCCTATTTTGCCTTGGGAATTTAAAGCATCCATATCCATTCTCCAGATTGCATGAATTTGAAAAATAGCCCCCAAACACCCAGCACAATTCCTGGGTTTAGATATTCCAGGTGTTGTGACCCCATTAGCAATACAATTGTTTCTGCCAATGGCAATACATAGGTTAGATGACTATTCCCTCAAAAGTTTTGCCCCAATGATGACACCAGCTGTATTGCATCTAAATTGACAGGCTTTGCATCCATCTATAGGATTTAGTATCCAAAGCCACTAAATCCACCTCTGCTCAGCTTTCAACACAAAGTTTGAGAATGGGATGTGCCTAAAGGTCAACGAATCAAAATCATTCATAATTGTGTCTGGAGCCGCAAGAGGTGAGAAACATTCCCATTTCCAGTTGTCAGTCAAGAAAATCGAGACAGTCGACTGACTCCTTTTCATACCTTGGAGTGCTTTTTGATAAAGACCACTCATGGTCTAATTTAGTGGCAGCAAGAGCCCAAGGCATGCAAAGAAGTAATAACGCTGTTAAAAGATTTGCTAAGAAGTTGGGAGGCAGCCCACTGGATTCAATTAAGAATATATATTCAGCTAAAACAAAGTCCGCTGCAATATATGGGGCAGGGGTGTGGGGTATGGCTAACGTTGCACCACAACAACAAATGGAAGACTCCTTTTTTTTAAATCGTGTTTCCTTACCTCAATCAGGCCCAAATCATATTTTACATTGTGAATTGGGGGCTACTTATCTGAGCGACAACATAAGACTTGCTCCAGTCTTGTTGTGGCTATCAGTATGGCGGAGGTCTACGGTGGATTTGACTCAAACCATTATCAAGGACTGTTGTAAATTAGATTATAAAATGGTTAAATTACGTAGAGGTCCATCTGAAAGCGTTCGGGATGGGAAAATATTTCAGGACCCAGAGTCCTGCAAAAGGGTTTCAAAGGAAAGAATAACTGATTTATTCATCAAGAGATAAAAGGATGCTCAAAGAGAAAAGAAACTTATTCATCATTCCTCCATTCTTTATGATTTGGTACCACCAAGATCGGGGGAAGGTTTTCAGTATTTATCACGCATAAATAATGCGCAGCCTAGATTTATCCTTTTGCGTTTCCGCATTAACTTAGCAGACCTCTCAGCCTGTCCCTGTAACAACTACGCAGTACAGTCCGATCTATACATGATATCATTTTGCAAGACCTATACAGAGGAAAGGAAAACATTCATTCTCCCAATCCTAAGGTACCACAATTTTAGGCCGGGTCGGGTGGCCATGTACATTTTAGAAACTCTACGGGACCCATTGTATGCTGTTCTGTTGCCTCATTTTTGTATGCTTGTTTTAGGAAAAGGAAAAAGGTGGGACAACATTTTAGTAGCAACAACTAATTAATAAATTTAAAATTCTGAACTACTTTTTTCATAAATGTTTTTATATGAATTTACCTGGATCACGGCAACTGTTTAATTCTTATTTTAAATGGGTATATATTGTGTTGGAATTTTTAGATAACTTGTGCTTTTATGATCCGTTTCAAAAAGATCAATTAAAGCTGTGTGACTATGACTACGATTGTTTCTTCCAATGCCAATACATAGGTTAGATGACTATTCCCTCGACTGTTTTGCCCCAATGATGACACCAGCTGTATTGCACCTAAATTGGCAGACTTTGCATCCATCTGTAGGATTTAGTATCCCACGCCACTAAATCCAGCTCTGCCCTGCCTTCAACATAAAGTTTGAGGATGGGATGTGCCTCAGCAGTTTAAGACTTCAGAAGAGTCATGCCTGGAAGACCGGCATCCCTGTGTGGTTCATGATATAAGAATGACATAATAAAGGTCACAATTTTAGCTGTGCCTGGAGGCATCATTAGGTCTACAATAGGTAGTTTCTGTGCCTGAACTTGGTTAGCTACCAGAGAAATAAAGGCCAGTTATCCCTCAGTGTCACTGGAGATTCCACGGCCACACTTTCAAAAACACACATTACACAACTGGGCTAGCTACCAATTATTCACTTTCCATTTCAATTCTCCAATAACTATTTTTTTCCTATTTAAACCTACAATAAAAAACAATTAAGCTGGACAATGTTCAATACACACTACTGAACTGCTTGGCTTCCTTCCCCCTTAGCTCTTTCTCGTTGGCCACCACATGGGCAGGGATAGAAGCATAGAGATCGAGAACTTCATACAGAAATTGCGGAAGTACAATCAGGGAGGGTATTCAGAAACTAACAGTACATGTGTTGTCTCGCTCTTACTTTAGTGTCAGTGCAGACAGGGAAGGGGGCAGCAGCATATCAGAAACCCAAACAGGATAAGGCTAAAAATACTTTCTTGCACATACAACTCAAAGTATCTGCCCAACGTGTGGGCTGTTGCCTACGCATTTGCCTTTTACATCAAATACACTTTTATATGCCAATAAAAAGTTACTGACCCTTCCTTAGTCACAAATGATAAACAAGGATCCGCTAAGGAGGTAAGATGCCCAGCAGAGTGCAGTGATGCTATAAACAGGAGCAACCCATAAACCCAAAGGGACAGGGGTAATAGCAATATCTCGTAACAATATCCCAAGGAGCATCATTTGGAAAAATCGTTTTCTGTCATTATTCAATACTATACATCAATGTATTGCGTATGTAAATCCATTGCAAAGAGGTTATAGTCAACAACCCTTAAAAGATTTTCTTTATTATTTTTCTAAATATGACTATACATGTACTCTATCAATGGCAGAATCAAGTATGAATACAAAAGTGCTCAATGTGCGAAGTGAGCAGAGTGCTCGTGAAATTGAAGGGGATGGCGTAAAGTGATTCACACAAAAAACAAAAGCAGCAGTGAAAAGTAACAATCAAATATTCTGCATGGAAATAATGGATGGAAATATATTATATGTATACATACATATATACATACACACATATATGCCTTGATTACCTGCTAAATTGCATAACGTTGAAACACCGTCGACAAATTTACAGCTGAAAAAGACATTTATTGTGCAAGTGTGTGTATAAAAAAAAAAACATTTCACTAGGTACAGTCTGCAAAAAATCCTGATTAGGAAAACACTTTATCTTAAACTTTTTTGCACATATTGTAGTAGTTTATCTTATACTGTGTGTAATGAAAGTTAAAAATAATGGTTTATATGTTCACATTGCTTCATGCCACAAACTGGGATCTCGTAGCATTAAACATACACACGTCGTTATTCTCCACTGCACCAATCGGATTTCAGTTCTGTGGCTCTCTGGTGCAGTGCATTAATTAACCAATAAACATTTCATAATGGATGACAGTGAATTTCACACTGATTACCATAACTTCACAATTGCACAATAAATGTCTTTCAGCCGGAAATTTGTCGACGGTGTTTCAATGTTTTGCAATTTAGCAGGTCATCATGAGGCCAAAGGGAGCACAAAAACCGTGCACAAAAAAAAAAGGATATGAGAGTCCAAGTAGGAGGAAGGATTATTCAACGAGTCAAAATGTGCCAGTTATTTAAAGACTGTCTCTCGAAAGGGCCAAAACATGAAGTACCTGTTAATATTCCAATTGGTAATATGTTGGAAGAAAAAATAACAAATATTATGGAACAGCTCAAACAGAAACAAAGGAGGTAAACAACTAATGCCACACCCAGGTGAAAAACATACGCTCACAGGTATGTTCAGTGAAGTATGATAATGCCTGAAAGAAAGGGGGATGGGGTTGTTAGGGCAGGACCGGTTCTCGAGATCTTCAACCATTGATGATGGTGTAGTAGTCTTTTGGGATTTTTGTTGAGAGATGTGATTTTAAAGTGCTCTAACAGCGGTTAGAATGCTTTCCCGCACTTTCTCAAGTCGGGAGTTGAGAGTATCCATGTTCCTTGAGAGTTTGTGTAGGACCACTTGAGTCTTTAGATGAGCAGTTTCAAGTGCCAGCAAATTTTTACGGTACTCTTCTCTATGTTGCTGTAGAAGATTAGGAATTGCAGCTAAAGCAGGGTAATCTGATGTAGACCCACGAGTAAGATGGTGGGGGACAAAAGAAGAAGGAGCGGAGGCCCCCCATCCCACAATGTTTGGGTCCGTGCTAGGTCAACGCTGCATTTTGAGACTGGGGGGATTGGGTTTGCTGGAGTAAGTTCGGTGCCATCGGGGTCCCGGAGCAGCTCCTCCTCTGACGCGGTCACGGGATCCAGTACACCCTGCACAAAGTGTGCGAAGCCGTGGTGATGGAATCTGCCCGCTTCTGTTCATGATTGATCCATCTTCCAAGGGGTGAGCTTGAGACTGAGTCTTCGATATAGTCACCCTGTCATGGTTTTCAAAATCAGAGCCCGACTGACAAGCTCCCGGACTTAGATAGAGAGAAGAAAGTCTCAGGCGGCCATAGCGAAGTAAGAACTGATATCAACGTCTCAGGTTGAAGCTTCACGCCATTCAGGCTACAGGGATCAGGCTTAGAGGGCGCCAGTCCTGTAGGTGCAGTCATGTGCCCCTGGCCAGTGGCAACTGTACAAGAAGGAACCTCCCCTGGTATTTCAGCTGGCTTTCCATGAATGCTAACATCCAGCCTATCTCCAATAGAAGGGGTACCTGGTTGCAGAGGGGCCATATACTTATGCAGGGTCCTCAGAGGCAGAGACGACAGCCAAGTAGGTAGCAGAAGGTGGGTTCCATTGACCGAGTCTCCCCCTCAAGAATGCACTGAGATCTTTGTACCTTATTGCTGCACCTAATGAATCTGGGAGGCAGTGCCAATCCAGCTTTACTCAAAAGGGTCCCAGTAGTGCCCGTGACTGAGCTACTCCAATAGCCATACTAACATCTCCCTTTCCGCGCTGGTTTCTCTTTTTCACCAGTCTGTGATGAGCCAGTGTTCACTGATGTACCAGTATTTAGTAATCCTCCCATACCCCTCCCCCCCACCCCCGGGAGGTGTTTTTGGATGCCTCCCTGATAGAACAGAGGAGCGAAGTGGCCTGCGGAGGAATACACTGATGCGGGGACTCCTGTACTCAAACATTTGTTGCCCTGGCCAACTGAGGCTGAGCTTGCTCAACAGAGGCCAGTAAAAGAACAAGGAGCTGCGACAGGTCTGATAAAGATTGCATGCGTCTTTGAAGCTTTTGCAGCCGCTTCCCCCAGTAGCAACACAAAGAAAAATGGGATTACAGCAGTTGCAACAGTTGCTCTTGTCTGACAGCCCCTGCTGTTTAATGAGCCTGTTAAACTGTAAGGGTTGATGCCTTAGCATCAAAGAAAACGGCAGACACTACCTGCATCTCTTGGTGTTGCCTCCCTGATACAGTGAAGCTGGAAAATGCAGCTTCCTGCTCCAGATAAAGCTGGAGGAGATCACCGGTGCTGCACAGCCTGCAAGCGCCCAACGAGCTAGTTGAGCAGGACACACCCCACACCAGGATATCAGCAGGGAGGCGAATGCAGACAACAGTCCAGCCCTACTCTGCTCCAAAGCAGCATTTCACGCATCAGCAGTGCGGCAGGACCAGTGGCTGGGCCAACCAACGAGGTTTTAGTGCAATATCAGTCCGACCGTCTCTAGGGCTTAGGGGCAAGTCTCTGATTCTCTGCTAGTGGCCTCCGGGGGAGAGCTCCGGCACACAACTAGCGCCACACCGCCATCGTCCTCAGGGTTTTGGGGATGCTTGAGGGGGGGTTGGAGGCATTAGATCCCAGAGGCAATATAGTGCATTTGTTCAGAGAGGCTTTCCCTACCTTAAGGGACTAGGACATGGACAGCATGATTCAGAGAGCCCATAGTTATCCACTTCGCCCTCCTTGTGAGGGATCACATCATCGCTGAACACGGGCCAGTCCAATATATGTGGGAAATTTCTTCCACAGACAGGAGATATTCAGGGCTGCCTGCCCTCGATCCCCAATGAAGGCAGCAGGAGAGGAATTTTTTGTCTGCTCAGATTTCTGTCACAAGACTGTGGTTCGGTGATGGCAATTGGGAGTGTTTATCCCTGTGCAACAAAAGCTCGGACCTTCTGTTTCATTACTGGATCCTCCAATTTTCTGCATTATATTCAAAGGGCAAGTGCATTCATGTTTTGATGCCTCAAATGTTGAACAGTTTCTGGCCAAGATGCAAAGTGGAAATAAGGGGACAAATGGCCTTGGCTGACTGTCTTACTCTCTCTTGTTCTTTCTTTCTTCTTGACTCAAGTTGCTAAGAGACTGTTGGGCTAAATCTACGATATATCGTGCCTTTGTCTTTCCCTTTTCTATTCTGTTTATATATGCTCTGATTCTTCTTCTCTCCTCACTTATTATTTTGCAACTGGGCCAGCTGTTAGCTTTCCTGGCATTTTGGAATATTTAGGTTCCACTACTGTTCTATCTTATGCATTGTATTGGGTTTTCTCTGGCCTTTTGGTGTTTTTTCCCCCTTTTTATTTAATTCTGTTGCATTCTAATATTCTCAGTTGTGGGTGTTTTAGGGGCGGTGGCTCTGACCTCATGACTATTGCAGAACTAAAGGCATTCTCTTGTGTGTGGGCAGCCCTTTTCTTGAGCTTTGTTTGGGGAGGTGGTTTTGCGGAAGGTGGGGAATGGGGGCGGGAGGTTTGGTTTGGGGGAGTCAGGGTCTATTTGTTCCACTTGGACTTCATACTTGGGCAAGTTGGGGAGGGAGCAAGTGCAAGAAATAAATAAATTAGGCCTTTTGGTATTATTTGTTGTTGGAAAAGTTGGGCTCAAGTATGACTTTGTGTTTTCATCATTTATTAGAATGTGCTGGATGTCAGATAGACTTTGTCAAGGTTTAGCCAAGGGGGCTTCCGAGAGCGAGTGAGGTGTGACTTCGGCACGTTGATAGCAAACCCCAGCAAATGCAAGAGGTCCGCTATAGTCTGGAGGTGGAAGACAATCCCCTGGGAAGAGCTAGCCTTCAACAGCCAGTCGCCGAGATAGAGTAAGACTGGTACCCCCTGATCATCGCAGATGAGCTGCAACCACCGCCATCACCTTGGTGAACATCCAACGGGTACTGGTAAGGCCAAAAGGTAGCACAGTGAACTGAAAGTGCTTGTGGCCCACCATGAACCGCAGGTAAGGCCTGTGAACAGGCAGGATGGGGATGTGAAAATATGCATCCTGCAAGTACATCACTACCATCCAGTCTCCCGGGTCCAGGGTAGACAGGACTTAAATGAGGGTGAGCATTTTAAATTCCTCTTCATTGAGAAAGAAATTGAAATGGCACATGTCTAGACTAGGACAAAGGCCTCCATCCTTTTTGGACATCAGAAAGGAGCAAGAATAACAACCACAACCTACTTCTGGCATCAGCACCCTCTCTATGGCTCCCTTGGCCAGGAGAGACACCATTTCCTGGTGGAGTAAGGGGAGATGGTCCACTGCCCAAGTGGGTGGATTGGGTGGAAGGGTAGTCATGAAAGGGAGGGGAATAGTTGCTTCGAATTATCTTTAGAACCCAGGGGTCTGATGTTATCGAACGCCAGTGAGGCAGGTGATTGTGTATCCTGCCACCCACTGGGTGCCCATGATGGTTGGAGGGTGAACTTAAGGGGTTAGGAGGCTGAGGCTGCAGAGTGGTTGACTGGCCGACCCACAGAGTCTGTGAGGACTGCGTCATAGGCAACACACAGGCTGGGAAGTATGCAAATCGCTGCGGCTGGGTGGGAAAAGACGCGACTGGAAGCCTCTTCCGTGGTTGAGAACGGGGAACTGGGGCTGCACGGGGGCATGGAACGTAAGGACCTGGCTGTAGCTCTGCTGTCTTTGAAGCACTCCACTGCGGAGTCCGCCTTATGTCCTCTGAAAAGCCAGCTGTCTTCAACCAGGCATGGCGCTATAACGCAACACTCACAAAGAACCCACTCTCCCTAGCAAGTTGGTCATGTCCAGCCCACATCGGATTGTGAACTTCGCTGCATCTCTACTGTCTGAGATAGCTTGGGTTAGTATGGAGCAACTGGAAATGATAAAGCATGGGAGTAATGGTCCACTCATGGACTGCAGTGCCAGGCTGGTTGAAGTAAACATTTAAGGTATTCCTTATCTGGTGGGGTGGTAAGGAATGCACCAGGACTTACCTGGTAAGTGGAGGCTTGGACCACCAAGCTCTCCGGGGAGAGGGTACTGCATGAGGAAACTGGGCACCCCTGCGGTGGGGGCTATTATTCTGTTCACAGGAGCCCCTGTGCCGGGTTTGGACAAAGTCCCAAGCAGGACATCCGTAAGGGCTTCATTAAATGGTATAAGCGGTTCTAATAGTGTCACACCCAGCTGAAGCACCTCAGTCCAAACGTTAGTCTTGAATGACACGAAGGGCAGGCTAAAGTCTAGGACCTCGGCCGCCCTTCTAAACGCCATAGCAAAGACTCTCCCTTCTCCATAGCCACGGTAGTAGGAGAGACAATTCCAGTACCTGCGGAGGTTGTCCAGTCCACTGGCATCCATCAATTTCACATACCAGTCCATGTCGGGGTCTTGGGGCTGGTATTCTTCAGGGTCCAGTGGCCACTCCCAATCCTCACCAAGTCTCAGCTCATAAGAATAAGGCTCAGGCCTGGAAGGCATGGGTCCAGTCGGAGCACGAATGGGTGGCGGACGTCGCCTCTCTGGCAATGTGTCAGAGTAGGGGATCAGAATGGGGACACTGCCAGGAGAGTCGACATAGGGACTGGCGCCAGGGAAGGTCGAGGTGGTACGACTGGCACCAGTTTGGATCCATTTGTGAATCCTAGGGGCCTGACAGGCGCCAAGGGAAAACCAGCCGACATGGAACAAGTAGGGTCCCTTCCTGAAACTGTAGGGCCTCAAGGCACCAGATACGAGGTGCATGACCTCAAAATATTCGGAATTGGGAGCGACCAAGAGACCAAGACAGTCACAGGATCACACGTGTAGCGGGAAGAAGCTTGAGGGAGCACTCCCGCAATGCCCTGGGATGCATGGTGCGGCAGTCGATGCAGGGCTTTGTGTCATATTCGCGCTCTAGGCACCAGAAGCAAACAGGATGTGGGTCTGTCACCGACATATGTCGGTGACCAGTGCCGTAAACTTGAAACCAGCTTTTCTAGTGGACCACCCTGCCACAAGACTCTTGAAAAAAGGTTCGAAAAAAGTGGAAAAAGTCACACAAAAATGAAGAGAATCGACAAAAGTTGAAAAGAGGTCAGTCAAAAAATAACTGGGGATAGCTCTCTCCAGATCTGCGCAGAAAGATAACTGACACTAGCGTGCTGAGCTGGCACCTATATAGGCATTGTGCTTCCCTTCTGGAGTGGATGCCACGGATCTGAACACTGTCACCTGCTGTTGTGCTAGGGTACTGCTGACGAAAAATTTCCGAATCCAGTCTGATGCCTGGGGAAAATTATACGATAAGGAAGCTGAAGCTAGAAGTCTTTATCAAATAAAGGGCTTACAATCTTCAAAGAAAAATATCATGTAAATCCGAAGACGCATAACCAATGAAAGCATGTCAGTCAGATAACCCACAACCAAATAAGACGTGGTAGCTAAGAAAGGGAAAAAGCTTAAGATGTAGAAAGTAACAGTCACATTGAAATTATATAAAATGCTCCATAGCACATTTATCTGTAGTGCATTTCTGGTCACATCAGCAAAATATATTATTAAGAAAAGGAGAAAATAACAATAAATACCCATCACATTTTACATTTATATACAAGTATTGATGATAATTGTGAAACAGGGATAGGAAATAGTAATCCCAAGAAACGTCTGGTAATCAGAAAGTTTTGGCAAGGAACACTGCATATACCAGATCTTGATGACAATAATCTGAAAGAATATGAAGTACAGGGTATTTGATAGTATGTCAAAATTAAGTATATCAGAAAAACTTGCACCGAAAGACCATGCTATTCCATTCATCTAATGTGCTGAGTTTATGGTTAACGGTGTTACATTTGGATATCCGTTATTCACACTGAGTGAGCAAAGGAGATATGTTACCACACCTTACTGAAAGATGAGGTTGTTCAATAACTTGCCACACCAAATTATTTTCTAAATTATTATGAGTAGAAAAATGTGTAATCAGGGGAGTATTCTCAGTACCACAACAAATATGGCACTTGTGCTGGATAACGCATCATTAATCATTTGGGTAGTCTGCTCAATGTACAAGAGGCTCCATGGAAATCAATAGGCATATATCACATTTTCAGATCTGTAGTTAGTGGACTGGTTTAAAGAGTAAGCCATTGTGCCATGTTTCAATTCTTTAGTGTTGGAAGTTTGTGGGCATACTGAGCAGTTCTGGCATTTGCAATGGCCTAGCATTAGGGGACATTTATTGTGCAATGATATGATATATATATATATATATATATATATATATATATATATATGCTTACATCCATTGATTTTCAAGCACAATGTTGGATTATTTTTACTATTTGCTTTTGTTTGTGTGCCACTTTGCGCCATCCACTTTAATTTCATGAGCACGGTGTGTTCACTTTGCACACAGATCTTTTGAATTCATACTTGATGTTGCCATTACTCGAGTACATATATAGATATATTTATAAGAAAATTAAAAAAATATCTTTAAGAATTAATGTTGGCTGTATCTTCTTTATAACTGGTTTATATACACAGTACATGTATTTATTTATTATTTATATAGAGTACTACTACCCGGGGGCGTCTAGACGCTTGTGGAGGTAGCCCACAGAGCATCGGCGTGATGTAGGAACCAGTGCTTACCAAACTACAGAGAGTACAGCCATGTCTTCTGTCCCTTTCTATTTATAGTATTGTATGAATAACAAATGGGTTTTTTCAAACGATGTCCTTGGGATACTGTTGTGATATATCTGCAGCGTGCAGTAGTATCAAGTGGATGGGGTTTTCTAATTCAGAGAACCCAAGAGAAGGAGACGATCAAAATATCTGACCAACTTATCCAAAGAGAAGAATGTTTTGCTTCAGATTTCTGATAGGCACCAATCAATGTCATATAGGGCATGCTTCAGTCAACTTCTAAACCAGAACTAAGAGCAAAGGAAGGGGGATACAACGCATGACATAGGAAGAATCCCAGTGGATTGAAGAGCCTCTCACAAATCAGGTGACAGCCTATGCTCCTTGCTTCACATTGTATTGAGTTTGACACCTCTTGGTTACCATGATGATGTCAAACGTTACCCTGACACATATGACCGCAGTTCAGCTGCTCAGATGTGTATGCAGTCGCAATAATTTCAGTCAAAGGCCTTCTTCTTGGGAAAGAAGTCCTCCCTTTGTGGGATAAGGAATGGGAGGATATCTGCCCTATTTCCAAATAGAACAGGTTCCTAAGCCAGATAGGTCTACATTTGACTGCCAGCAGAAGCATCCAATACATATCTAATTCAAGAAAATGTATTGACAACCAGAAGTGCTTTGATAGTGTAGATGTCTTCAAAATTGATTAGAAATGCTACATGCGATGAGATCCCAGAGTTTAGAAACTAGAGGCAGTGTGTAGGGCAATCCTATGATGGTATGCTAAGCCAAACTTCACTCTTTAACCAGAGTTTACAGAGCAACGGGGAACACTTTCCTATCTCATAATACAGACACTGGACCCGAAGTAGTCAAGGGAGCGGTGACCCGCAGGTGGGTCTAGGTAGAGGCACGTCTATGTTAAGGCTTCTAACCACTCATTCTTATCCTCGACTAACCCACCGCCCCCTCAAAATAAGAATGTGAGAGAAGACATTTAATTAACCTGATAACCTTACACCGATAAGGCTGCTTTCAGGATACGCTTGATATATGAATATGGCACATTGGACCCATCGCACAATACAAGTCCGCCAACAAAAAGACGCAAATCTAAATCATGAATGACATTTATAGTCTCAAGGTGGACAATCTATTAATGTTTTTTTCTATTGCACAGATCAATTTGTTGCCAACGCACTTGACATTCGAAGCAAATGGGTAAACAAGTGTGGGATTACAGGTAACCGGCATCAGCACAACACTTATAGCAAAGAGCGTCGAATTACATCTGCAGCAGGAATCATAAGACTAAGAGTTGGAGTGTAAGGGGGAAAAGAGTAAAATTGGGTTTCTAGAGTAGTGAAATCGATACACAAGAAGCATAAAGAAGGTGTGAGTAGGAAGAGGGCATCACGAGAAGGGGGAAGGAAGTAACTTGATCTACAGGCTGAAGGGTTACAAATCCAAGTAACAGTTAAAGAATATTTTTTTTAAAAATGTAAAATTGTACAGGTATTCTCGATATATCATCAATTCCATAAAGACTGGTCATAGAGATTCATAATCCATTTAGGTGGAAATAATCACTAGGCATTCCATCATACTGCACATTAAAAACAGGAATGTCTTCACCCCCTTACGCTAAACGCCTCACAATAGCTACACATAAGTGACAGACAAAGTAACCCTGAAAATGAAGCCACAAGTCTGAGTGTTGTACACTAGACTGAATTACAAAAATATAGGATTAAGTTACAGAAAACAACCACGCTGTGCTGGGTGTTCTTTCCTGGTCTCATCTTTTAAGCCAAGACCTTCAAAAGAGTCCACTGCGCAAGCTTCGTGGATTTAAGTATCGGCTGCTGTATCTCTGCAAAATGTTTTGGGTGACTCATGGTCTATCGCCAGCAATCCTTGCTGAGGTGTTAGGGTTTCTAAAATGAAGCAAATAACTCGCACTTTCATCTGGGTATCACTTTAATGTGCATTTGTTTTCAGAAATATTTGAATAGTTAGAGTGCCACAGGTGGCCAGTCCGATGGGGTTTTCACTTAGGTCTGTGATTTTCTCCTCTTTTACTAGCTGCATCATTTAACTGACCGTTAACCGGGATGCTTGCTATTTGTCTCCATGCTACTCTGGTCTACTGCACAGTGCATCAACTCACCGTCTGTCACGTGTCTGAATAGCTGCAGAGTAGTAGGAACAACAGCACTATTTGAGTGGGTTAAATAACAATGAGTTTTCAATCCGGAAGAAGGATATCAGCCATTTACAAAAGGGAACTTTACTATTCAAGGCTGCAGAAGTCTTCAAGTCACTAGGAGACACTTTAAAAGTAAATGCAACGTTCCAAACGTGCATCAAATGGCACTGGTGAGTCTTCCTGAACTGTATGTGAAGCCGCACCAGAATCACTATATTGATTTTGTTGATCGCACTCAGCGGTTTATCCTGGGATAAAGCATCCATTTGGTACCTTTCAACAGAAGTGCTGTCATGACTAAAAGAATCAGAGGCATCAAAATTACCCATTTCAAACTAAGCAAAGCGGCTCGGCTGATTATAGATGTTCCTTTAGTGATGTCCCTAGCTCCATGGTACCAACCCCCAGATCAGAGACTCCCAAAAGATGCAACCATCCTATGTGCTATGAGAAGCACAAACATCACGCACACCACCAGCAGACTTCATGATCCGACCCGTCACGCCTCCAGTGCATCACTGATAAGGTATGATCAGAATTGCAATCTGTATACAATGTTTAGCCAATGAAAAACAGAGTTTATGTTTGGAGTACTCCGGGGTTGGGAAGACTATCCACAAAGCTGAATTAAGTCAGGGAGAACTATGTTATAGCAGTTGTGGCAGCAGAGAGTTTTAAGGTAAGTTGGAACCAATAACTCATTATGGCGAATTCATAAGATAAGTGCAAAAACAACAATTGATGGACAGAATGCAGAACAAGGTCATACATCCATCCCAGTACAGAGATCTGGGCCTAAATCCATCGTTTTTTTGCTCACCATGCCATTCCAGTTTGAACCCAGCCATATGCAAATCAGTCTTGACCCTGTGCCCCATGGGAACAGTCCAGCCCGAACTGCCAAGCCAGGTCCTCCCTGGACTGGAAACAAGCATCCTAGGACCGGTTTCGGGCTTTCAGCCCTCGTCAGCCAGGATAGCCTGATTCCAGTGGCATGGAGAGCAAGGGACTCACGTCTGAGCATACCCTTCCCACTCGGGGTGACAAATGCAAAAACAACAATTGATGGACAGAATGCAGAACAATGTCATACATTCACCCCAGTACAGAGATCTGGGCCTAAATCCATCGTTTTTTTTGCTCACCATGCCATTCCAGTTTGAACCCAGCCATATGCTAAAGAACGATGGATTTAACCCAGATCTCTTGACTGGGGGAGAATGTTTGCATTGTCAGCATTCCGTCCATCATTTGTTTGTTGTAACGCTTTTCGCCCTAAGTGGGATGGGTATTCCCAGACGTGGGACCCGTGCTCACTACGCCACTGGAGTCAAGCTATCCTGGCTGATGACGGCTGATAGCCAGAAACCGGTCCTAGGATGCTTGATTCCGGTCCAGGGAAGACATGGCTTGGCAGTTCGGGCTGGACTGTTCCCATGAGGCACAGGGTCAAGACTGATTTGCATATGGCCATGTCTAAACTGGGGTGGCGTAGTGGGCAAAAGAACGATGGATTTAACCCAGATCTCTTGACTGGGGGAGAATGTTTGGATTGTCAGCATTCCGTCCATCATTTGTTTGTTGTAACGAATTCATAAGATAGGCAGAGTTTGTGAAGACTCAAATCCTTCACTGTACAAGACTGAGTTCCACCTGCCAAGTTAAAAGAACATGGAGAGTAAAATTTGGGGGAAGGGGTTACATTTGTCTGCGACTGTAGCAATAAATGTCTGCTACAACCATGCAACATCCATGCACTTCCACGGCACACATTTTCATTTCAGAGACTAAGTTAAAATCGAAAATTAGAATAAATACCATCTCTGAGATACTGGTGTAGAAAAATCCCACCATGGTTTATTTAGTCTGCCAGTAGAAAACAATTCTTCACATTTTGATAACTAGGTGGCTGCAAACAGCCTCCTTTCCACCATTCAAGAAATTATAAGATTTGAGACTGCAAAATATTAACAAACAAGCATTTGCAATGCAATCAGTCTTGCCTTTAGGACCTTGTATGTAATTAGCTATGCAGCACATTAGCCTGTGTGCTGAAACATATACTGTTCTTTAACATGGAGGGAAAGTAAGCATCAAACTGTGTGACACGCTAGGTATGGGAACACATGGAGAGAAATATTGCCTTTCAGAGGGAAATGATATAGTGTAAATCTCTAAGTCGAAAGCTTTGTTTTTTTAATATAAAATCAGGGCCTTCAGTGGTCATATCACTTAAAATACAAGATTTGAAAAAATATTGTCTACGGGAGCTTGTGGAAGACAGTTTCGATGGACTGGAATCTAGAGAATGCTAAAGTGATTCTGGAATTTTACTGACCTCTGCTGGTCGTTTTCTATCAAGAAAGTTAAATATTGGCAGTTAGCAGAAAATAAAAATCCCTCAGCAGAAAGCAATTCTGGTATTTTACTGACCTCAACTGGCACTAAGCGGAAGCAGACAAGTCCTAGGGCTGATCTCCAGAGCCCACAAAGTACATACACATATAAGTATATGCTAAAGTATATACAAGAGGTCTCGAATGCTTACCCTTAAAAAAAGGCCAACACCCCAAAAGAGGAACAGTGAGATCCCAGGTGACAATCCAAAGAAAAGCATCAAGGACACTGCAAATAATGTGCAAATTTACACATGTTCCAAAACAAGAGGGTTGAATTGCAGAATCTTATCAGTAGTGGCCCTCAAATGGAATTACAAACTCATGTATGTTACTGAGTCCTCTGCCAACTCTAGCGATATGCCGCAAATATAAGAATTAAAGTTGTTGTAATAGCTACCAGGCGTGAAACAACAGATTGTCAAACACAAGCTAAATGAGCACAACTCAAATGCACGGGCTAAAGATTTTCTATTACATCACTACTAACCTTAACTATTTCAAACTAGGCATTCAGTGATCAGAGAAATGTGATGACAGAAATAGCACCAGAAAATGCAAATCAACACATCATTCCATTTCAAAATAGGCTGCATGTGTTGAAACCATGCTACTCATATTTGGAAGCTACCCATTCAATTTCCCAGGACACTACAAAAGCCATGCATCAAGCGTCTCGGGTGAATTCGGGAAATTCGTTGGTTTAAGTTGCACAAACTAGGTTAGGGAAGGCAAACATGGACAGAAAACCATTCTCATCATTCCCGAGGCCTGCAAAAAATCCTCAAAGCACACATATCAACAAACCACATAATGCCCTTACCATCAAACCCATCTTCCTCCGTCCCTAGTTCATCATCTGAGCAGATGTTGAGCACGTTTACGAGCATCTCTGTCACTAGGGGAGAAATTTTAAGAGGGAAACAAAGTGAATTTCAATAATATCAAACATTTTAAAAAAATAACCATTTACCTCAAGAGCATCTCACATATGTTCCCTATATTACTATACATTTGTACTGTAATTAAGGAAAATACTTATGTTTTTAACATTCAAGGATTTAAATAAGGTTGCGATGAACACTTTTCAGTAAACCCAATTTTAAGTGGCTTGTGAAGATTTTGAACAATTTTATTGCATACATTTTCTTTTTGCTTCAGTCACTGAAAATAGCCAATGTTTATCTGGCTTGACAAAAAGAAACATGATTTGACACGAACATTATTTCTTATGTCTTTCACTAAAACAGGATAAAAACAGACATTGGAAACTTATTACGAAGTCAGAACAATGTCTCACTATGAAGTGGTTTTGACTAATAAGGCACTCTTTTGCCAGAAAACCTTTTGATGTACCCAATTAAACATTTGTTGCAGCTTGCATGTTTTTAGCCTATCATTTTATTAATTTCCCAGCAAAACACTTCAGTATAACCAAACTAGGCCTTCTGGTGTAACAAAGAGAAAATTACCATTTCATAAAAACTTCGAGTATAGGGCAAACAAGGATGCAGGTGCTCATGAGTAATTGTTCCCTCTCAGACATTAATAACTATTTGCTTTGAAACAATTACTGACTTCAGGGGAAGAGAAAGGTGTGCCTTTGTCCTGTGTTCGAGAAGGCTTCTATTTACGGTCGGAGACTGAGAATGTTTTTTCCGAACACAGACCTCAGGGGTCCTGAGATTTTCTGCTATACACTGTGGCACATGAACATCCATACAGACAATGTGAAGACGTGTACACTCTTAAGCCCTAGCCAGCATTTCTATCTGTGGGCAGCTGCTGTAGCATAAATTGTCTTACTCTTAGCAGTAGAGAAAGCTTGACTCAAGTCTGCGTGTCAGTCAGAAACGTGGCAGAAGAAGGCCTGGGCAAACTTTAAATTTGCAAGTGAAATTCCCGTATTTAATGTAATTGGAAATTCAATTTTTTTCAAATTTACTATGTGATTTCATATACTTTACGAACACAGAAGACTGGTTAGTGCAGAAAATGTCTTGCTAGGAGAAATCTGCTTCAACAAATCTGTGGCTGAGATCTTGTGTGGTGTTTCATAGAAATTAAGGCCTCGAGTGAAAAAACACACACAATACCGCCAATACACATTTTACACCAAAAGCACAATTCGGCGAAATTGACAAGAAATTTCACAGTAAAACAATTATTAAATTTCAAACAACCCTAGACAGAAGTCTTACTTTCTAACTCCACCTTACGGATATCTGTTCAGAGGTAGGCAGGTTTTGAAACAGTAGTTAAATATAGAGTAAAGGCTCGAGCAGCAGACCTGTCTCTCAAGAAACCTTGTAAGCGAAACGTGTAACCAGATGTGCATATAGGAAAAATTCACTTCTAGGAAGCAGAAGTTAAATTTTATGCTCTGCCGCTACTCCAGAGCACAACTAGCTTGGATGACATGTCCACCAAGTAATTGTGATTTTACAGTGGTGGGTACACATGGATTTATCTCATCCAGGTATGGCACACCAATGTTTGGTTGGCTTAGAAGAGTCTCCCTTTACCTCCGCACTGAAACAACAAAGAAGCTTTCAGTTTTGAATCAATCCTATTTCTACAAATGGACAAATGCATTTTCCTTTCAAATCTGGCTATTTGGTCAGATATAAGGGTACTTAAGGAAACTGTAATACAAAAAATCAACTAAGTTTTTGTCAAATCCTGTTAGCATTTCTAGAAACAAATTCCTCTAAGAATCTGTAGGGCCGATAGGAATGTCCAGAACACTATCACATGCTGCCAAGCAGGATTTTTAATGGGCATTCCTCTGACTCGACCGAAACCCTTGAGAATCAGCAAGCAGCGCTACCTTGTAAAGAGCAAACCTCAGTAGTGCAAAATCGTTAATCTGTGCACTATCATGAACAACTGGTGGGTTATTGGGACACACATGGTTTGGAGGAAACACCTGTATGTGTTAAAGTAGTTATCTACCCAGCGAATAGTCTGGGAGGTGGCAATTTGATATCCTTTTTCTATGATGACTAAGTCCCTATAAGTGCTGCATAGATACGCAAGCTTGCTCTTCACATGTGAACAGTACAGAAAATGTTTTTCCTGGAACTGACACATCCAATTGCGACAGATGAACTGTTAAGTGGGGTCTCTACTGAGGGTCCCCATTACAGGGCTGATGGATTTCCCCAAATCTAATCATCGAGTTACATATAGCAAATTACTGATACCTCTGGGGGTAGAGTTAACAAATTATAGGTAGATCCCTTAGGATCGCCTGGAAAGCAAGGATTTACCAGTAGAATCAGTACTCAGATGCAATCCCCATTGTAATTTCTCATTCTGCATACATTTCACCTTGAGAAACGTAGAATAGTCTGCGGGAAATCCACAGACCTTATAATTCACGAATTAACGCAAGACTTGATGGAGCCCAATGAGTGTCAAATGAGTGTGGGAATGCCATGAGAGTGACGACCTCGGTGACAGTTTAGGAAGAGTTTATATTCAAAAAGACTCCTAGGTTGTATACAATCCAAACCCACCTCCTGGCAATGTCCACTGCCCACTTTAGCCTTGTTTTGATGCCACTGGCAGAAGCAGCCCCTCCCTAACCTTTCCAATTTAGATGTGTAGATTTTAAAGCGGTGCAACTAACACACCAAAAGCTCGTTTTGTTCAATTGATAAAATCTTGGCAGTGTGGCCATCCAAAAATCTCAAACAATCTGTTCAAGAATACAAAAACTTCTATGTTTTGTAATTTCCTCCTGTATTCACAAGTCCCGTTGACGCTGAATGGAATTAAGAAAATATGCTAAGTATTTAATGTGAACCGTTAGTGAATAACGATAGGAAGGAGGCTGGAGATCGACTGGCTGCTAGTGGCGGTCGGAGGGGCATGGGGGTGGCTGGGCGGGTGTGCAAGGGGCGTTGCGGGGGGCTGGGGTGTGTGGAATAAAAAGTTAAAATAAACTTACTTTGAGGCCGGGTCCCGCGTCTCTGCCCCTGCTCTCCTGCCTCCGACTCAAGGAACAGGAAGCAGGGAGGCAGGCTCCATCGCCTAAGGCAATCACCACGCTGCAATGCAGCGTTGTGATTGGTCTGAGCACTGCGAAACGGTGCTCAGCCAGGGTATGGAGGGGTGGGCATGTTCTCCATGCAGGCTGTAGTGCAGCCTGCATGACGAACAGGGAAAGTGCGCATGACTGGTTTGGGTGGCCCGAGAGGGCCGACCAAACAGTCATAGTGCACTTAGGAGTGTGTAAACCACTCCTCCCCTGCTCCGTGAGCAGAGCAGCCCCGCCCGCCCGCAGATCAGCAGGACAAAGCATTAAATGATAAGGCACTTCTTAAAAGTAGTGGGGCGACTCGCCTCTGCCATAGTGGAGGAGCCGCCACTGCTGGCTGGGGTTCAGCTTTCATTGAAGCAGCACCAATGAGTGGTTGTAACCCACCGAACGGATGTCATAAGGCTATTCTTTTTGTAAAAATCTTGATAGTAAAAATCATTAAAAAAAATGCAGCCATTAAGTTCATACAGGAGGCACCTGATAGCATACGGTATCACTGGTGATGACCACCATCATTTGATGAGAGAACTTTCCTCATGCTGCCCTCGAGGAACCTCTTACCACATTCTCTCACTCGGTGGAATGCAGCCTGCTGGTCATGGACCAGGCCTGAGGTCACTGCTGGCTCTTTCACTTCACTTGTGAAACCTTGAGTGGAGGGAATCCAATTGCTTTATAAAGGCTAAAGAAAATTGGCTGCAGTGATATGCTATACACAACACACTAAGGGGAATTCTTACCTGTTGTTTCATGTTCAAAAGACTCTATGGACAATGAAACCTCGGCCTCCAGGCTACATTTAGCAGAAGTGCTTTTTCTGCAGCTTTGTTAAATAGCAGATGGCTTGCAGTTAGCCGAGTCATACCCACCTTCCAACGTCCAACTGAGTTTGTCAAAATGCCTTCACGACGCCAATTTCATACCTTTCTCTCCAACAAATGGTAACGACCAGGTAAAAACATCCATGAAGTTTGGAAGCCAGTAGGGGTGCGGAGAACAGTTGAATTGCCTGATGTTCATGACGTTGTTCTCGTATTTCAATACTGCAGCTGTAACCAAACAGAGAGTTGAAATGCAATGCTACTGTGATTGCTATTCCATGCCAACAGCACAACGACAGCACTGAGCCAACACTCTTCCGGGTCACATTTACAAATGAGAAACGGTGTCAAGTCATCAAGAAGGCACCTGGGCAAAGGCAATATTAACTGGAAAGAGTATGGGGTGCTGGAACCTGCGGAGAGAAACATATACACTGTTTTATGACCAAAACATTTTTAACTGCATTCTAAAATTGCCTGGCATGATTAACGCTGACATAATAAGGAAGGATTGACCAGCATTAGGCATACAATGGAAGTGTTTTTAGGGAAAGACACTCGAGATGAACAAGTTACTTATCCTCGGCAACGCTCTCTTTAGTGGATACTCCAAAATCAAATTCCTCACCATAAAATATCCACTAAAGTAGACTGGAGCTGGAGAGGTTTATAGAAGGGCTCCCGCTAGGTGGGACTGTGAAGCTATGCGTTGGCGCCACACCGACTCGGAAGTGACAGAGCTGAATAGAATAATGGCACCAACCCTGCATGCGGATGCCATTTTCTTGTCTTTTTCGTTTCACGCCCTCAGGTGTAGAAGACTAACAACGGTTGGTTACAATGTGCCGAGCACTAACATAAGATCTTTTTAGATGTTAAAAAGAGGACACTCCAGACCGCAGAACCACGTGACCGTGAAGCAATTGTTCGAGCTAACGGGGGACTATATGACCGATAACCCACTTACATAGGGCCTTTCTTATGGGTTATGGACTAGGGTAGATGCGGTCTTTTGCTTATGTCAGTATACTGGAAATATATATATATATATATTTTTCAACAATGTGATCCCTTCACTCGGCGCGCTCAGCAGCTGGTGCTCCACGTAGGGGTCGGACCCAGACCCAGTATTGATTAGGTTCAAAACAAAGGACGTGGCACTCAGGAACTGTGTTCAAAGCAATTTATTTCGCAACCTCCACCAACGAGTTTCAGCCCCTTGGCTTTTCTCACGGTTAGTGAGTCCTTTGTCTCTCATTTATTTATACCCACTGCTGCCTTTCTGCTGCATTGTGGGATTTGTAGTAAAATAATACTAATGTGCTCAAATTATATAAAATAAAAGGAGAAATTACACATTACATTAATTTCTCCTTTTATTTTATATAATTTGAGCACATTAGTATTATTTTACTACAAATCCCACAATGCAGCAGAAAGGCAGTACATAACTTAGCATTTAAAAACCGTACAAATTCACTTTAAAAACCATAGGTTTCACACACGTTATAGTTAGGAATTAGCATTTAAAAACCTTGCAAATTCGCTTAAAAAACCTTAGGTTTCACACGTTATAGTTAGCTGGACATTTCCCTCGTAAAAAAACAATGAAATTCCCCCGTTATAGTTAGTGCAGGCAACTATAACTCACGCGACCGCAATCCTCTGCTGATGACGTCAGATATTACATCACTGTATTTAGACACCTATTTACCCATGTCTTCTTCCATTAATCTTCAGCTATACATATATTACAAATATTTATTTTTCAGAAAGACACATATGTAATATCTGACGTCATCAGCAGAGGATTGCGGTCGCGTGAGTTATAGTTGCCTGCACTAACTATAACGGGGGAATTTCATTGGTTTTTTTACGAGGGAAATGTCCAGCTAACTATAACATGTGTGAAACCTATGGTTTTTTAAGTGAATATATATATATATGATGATGGGCGTGGGATGTGATTTAAAACTGTGGGTGTGTCCTTTTGCATTTGTCAAGCCTCTGAGGAAGAAGCAATCTAGCTTTGAAACGCGTCAGGCTTTTTGACATGCTGTAACGCCATCAGCGCTGTGAGATGTTTGCCTTATAAAGGATTGCTACATCAACTCTTTCGAGTGCGTTTCTATGAGAGGGGCACCTGGAGCAGTCATCGAATTCGCGGCAGCCCTCGCCGCGGGGGATGCACCCTCCTGATAACTGGGAGCTACGGGGCGGGGTATTCACCCGGTCTCATGTGTTGAGTGCATTTCCAAGAGAGGGACACTTGGAGCAGTAATTGAACACGCGGCAGCCCCTGCCGCGAGAAACGCACCACCCCGATAACTGGGAGCCACGTGGCGGGCTATTTACCTGACCTCATGTGTGGGAGTCTGTTGATGGCGCAGGATGCATCTTCGCGCTGGGGCCCATCTGTGGGCTTTGATTATGGACAGCAATGAAACAGTGATGCGCCCATATGGGTTGTAATTTTATGGACGCACTACAGGACCCAGAATGCTTTGCCCTATGATGGGCGTGGGATGTGATTTAAAACTGTGGGTGTGTCCTTTTGCATTTGTCAAGCCTCTGAGGAAGAAGCAATCTAGCTTTGAAACGCGTCAGGCTTTTTGACATGCTGTAACGCCATCAGCGCTGTGAGATGTTTGCCTTATAAAGGATTGCTACATCAACTCTTTCGAGTGCGTTTCTATGAGAGGGGCACCTGGAGCAGTCATCGAATTCGCGGCAGCCCTCGCCGCGGGGGATGCACCCTCCTGATAACTGGGAGCTACGGGGCGGGGTATTCACCCGGTCTCATGTGTTGAGTGCATTTCCAAGAGAGGGACACTTGGAGCAGTAATTGAACACGCGGCAGCCCCTGCCGCGAGAAACGCACCACCCCGATAACTGGGAGCCACGTGGCGGGCTATTTACCTGACCTCATGTGTGGGAGTCTGTTGATGGCGCAGGATGCATCTTCGCGCTGGGGCCCATCTGTGGGCTTTGATTATGGACAGCAATGAAACAGTGATGCGCCCATATGGGTTGTAATTTTATGGACGCACTACAGGACCCAGAATGCTTTGCCCTATGATGGGCGTGGGATGTGATTTAAAACTGTGGGTGTGTCCTTTTGCATTTGTCAAGCCTCTGAGGAAGAAGCAATCTAGCTTTGAAACGCGTCAGGCTTTTTGACATGCTGTAACGCCATCAGCGCTGTGAGATGTTTGCCTTATAAAGGATTGCTACATCAACTCTTTCGAGTGCGTTTCTATGAGAGGGGCACCTGGAGCAGTCATCGAATTCGCGGCAGCCCTCGCCGCGGGGGATGCACCCTCCTGATAACTGGGAGCTACGGGGCGGGGTATTCACCCGGTCTCATGTGTTGAGTGCATTTCCAAGAGAGGGACACTTGGAGCAGTAATTGAACACGCGGCAGCCCCTGCCGCGAGAAACGCACCACCCCGATAACTGGGAGCCACGTGGCGGGCTATTTACCTGACCTCATGTGTGGGAGTCTGTTGATGGCGCAGGATGCATCTTCGCGCTGGGGCCCATCTGTGGGCTTTGATTATGGACAGCAATGAAACAGTGATGCGCCCATATGGGTTGTAATTTTATGGACGCACTACAGGACCCAGAATGCTTTGCCCTATGATGGGCGTGGGATGTGATTTAAAACTGTGGGTGTGTCCTTTTGCATTTGTCAAGCCTCTGAGGAAGAAGCAATCTAGCTTTGAAACGCGTCAGGCTTTTTGACATGCTGTAACGCCATCAGCGCTGTGAGATGTTTGCCTTATAAAGGATTGCTACATCAACTCTTTCGAGTGCGTTTCTATGAGAGGGGCACCTGGAGCAGTCATCGAATTCGCGGCAGCCCTCGCCGCGGGGGATGCACCCTCCTGATAACTGGGAGCTACGGGGCGGGGTATTCACCCGGTCTCATGTGTTGAGTGCATTTCCAAGAGAGGGACACTTGGAGCAGTAATTGAACACGCGGCAGCCCCTGCCGCGAGAAACGCACCACCCCGATAACTGGGAGCCACGTGGCGGGCTATTTACCTGACCTCATGTGTGGGAGTCTGTTGATGGCGCAGGATGCATCTTCGCGCTGGGGCCCATCTGTGGGCTTTGATTATGGACAGCAATGAAACAGTGATGCGCCCATATGGGTTGTAATTTTATGGACGCACTACAGGACCCAGAATGCTTTGCCCTATGATGGGCGTGGGATGTGATTTAAAACTGTGGGTGTGTCCTTTTGCATTTGTCAAGCCTCTGAGGAAGAAGCAATCTAGCTTTGAAACGCGTCAGGCTTTTTGACATGCTGTAACGCCATCAGCGCTGTGAGATGTTTGCCTTATAAAGGATTGCTACATCAACTCTTTCGAGTGCGTTTCTATGAGAGGGGCACCTGGAGCAGTCATCGAATTCGCGGCAGCCCTCGCCGCGGGGGATGCACCCTCCTGATAACTGGGAGCTACGGGGCGGGGTATTCACCCGGTCTCATGTGTTGAGTGCATTTCCAAGAGAGGGACACTTGGAGCAGTAATTGAACACGCGGCAGCCCCTGCCGCGAGAAACGCACCACCCCGATAACTGGGAGCCACGTGGCGGGCTATTTACCTGACCTCATGTGTGGGAGTCTGTTGATGGCGCAGGATGCATCTTCGCGCTGGGGCCCATCTGTGGGCTTTGATTATGGACAGCAATGAAACAGTGATGCGCCCATATGGGTTGTAATTTTATGGACGCACTACAGGACCCAGAATGCTTTGCCCTATGATGGGCGTGGGATGTGATTTAAAACTGTGGGTGTGTCCTTTTGCATTTGTCAAGCCTCTGAGGAAGAAGCAATCTAGCTTTGAAACGCGTCAGGCTTTTTGACATGCTGTAACGCCATCAGCGCTGTGAGATGTTTGCCTTATAAAGGATTGCTACATCAACTCTTTCGAGTGCGTTTCTATGAGAGGGGCACCTGGAGCAGTCATCGAATTCGCGGCAGCCCTCGCCGCGGGGGATGCACCCTCCTGATAACTGGGAGCTACGGGGCGGGGTATTCACCCGGTCTCATGTGTTGAGTGCATTTCCAAGAGAGGGACACTTGGAGCAGTAATTGAACACGCGGCAGCCCCTGCCGCGAGAAACGCACCACCCCGATAACTGGGAGCCACGTGGCGGGCTATTTACCTGACCTCATGTGTGGGAGTCTGTTGATGGCGCAGGATGCATCTTCGCGCTGGGGCCCATCTGTGGGCTTTGATTATGGACAGCAATGAAACAGTGATGCGCCCATATGGGTTGTAATTTTATGGACGCACTACAGGACCCAGAATGCTTTGCCCTATGATGGGCGTGGGATGTGATTTAAAACTGTGGGTGTGTCCTTTTGCATTTGTCAAGCCTCTGAGGAAGAAGCAATCTAGCTTTGAAACGCGTCAGGCTTTTTGACATGCTGTAACGCCATCAGCGCTGTGAGATGTTTGCCTTATAAAGGATTGCTACATCAACTCTTTCGAGTGCGTTTCTATGAGAGGGGCACCTGGAGCAGTCATATATAGTTATATATATATATATATAGATATACACACACACACACACACACACATATATAAATATATAAAACTAGTAATACTATGTGTGTATGTACTAAGGCTGAGTTTCTTAAGGTTATATTTTCTGGCAGCTGAATTGGAGTTGGAGCCTGGCAAGGAGCTGTTGGTGCGTGGTGTTAAGCTGACTAAATCAGCATTTTCTAGTACAACTTTGCTTGTGAAAGGTTCACTTCATTGACCTGCCTGTTGACACATAGCGGGGTATGGAAGGCAGTAGTGAAGGAAATGTCACACAATACAGCCCCTACATTGGAAGCGTCTGTGAAACTAGGCTTGCTTGGTATATTAAGGAAGTGAAAAGGCCATAAGCGCAAGTCTGTATGACAGCGCTAGGTTTGGTGTTGGTTAGGTGCCGAATGGGTGGTGTCACAGACTCCTCAGGTCCTAGTCTAGAATGAACAATAGCAGATGAACAGCATATGAAATCAGCCGAGAGGGATGAGAGAGTTACGGAAGATTTGGCTGATTGAGGACAGATGATTGAAATTATGAACCTTCCCAAAAACTGATCCACTTAGTCGCATGGAAGTTGTAGGCTGATGTACAGACTGATTGTAAAGAGCGAATTATATGAGTAAATACCTATTCTACATGCAATGAGATTGCTCAAGTAATACTGTAGTTACTGTAAAAGGCATTTCCACTAACACTTGTTTTGATTGCAATTGCCATGTTTATTATTGTTTATGTATTGCAGTAGAAAAACAAGCATTGTCAACACCAATAGTTCTGACTTTAAAGGAATGTTGTATGGTAATGTGAAGCACTATAAAGAGATATAATTGAAATGGATATATATTCGTGTGGGAGCAAAGAGCTGCACAAAAATATTGTAGGTTAAAAGGTAAGGTGACAGTTGCACTGGCAAGCCAGACCTAAATATCCACTTAAGTGAATGACTGCCCTCCTGCCATCTGTGCTGCTGCCAGAGACAGACACTTTACATTATCTGAGAAAGGGAGGGAGTGAAGGAGAGCGAGAGAGAGGGAGAGAGAGAGTGAGTCTCTTTAAGTTCAAGCTAAGACAGCGGGGTAAACAAAATTATCACAGCTGTGAGGCGGACTCAAGTCCCTGCTAAAAAAGCCGCCTGCCGACCCACCTGACCTCGAGAATTTCAGACCCATCTCCCTCCTCCCCTTCCCAGCCAGGTTCATCGAAAAGGCCTTCAACACCGAACTCTGAGTTCAGCGAAGAGAACCACATCCAGGACAGCTCCCAATCTAGCTTCCGAAACCACAGCACAGAGACCGCACTCCTAGCTTCCATAGAGGATATCCGCAGTCCTCATCCTACTGGACCTCTCGGCCCACTTCAACACAGTCTCGCACCGCACCCTAATCACGAGACTCCACAACGCCAGCATCCCCGACAAGGCACTGGACTGGATGCGCTCATTCCTTACCGGCCAGCATAGCGAGTCAGACTACCCATGTTCCTCTCAGAACCTACACATATCAGCTGCAAAGTGCTCCAGGGCTCCTCCCTGAGCCCCACCGTCTTCAACGTCTACATGGCTCCCTCATGGCCATAACCAGAAACCACAGACTCAAACATTGTCTCCTACGCCGATGACACCCGGCTGATCCTCTCCCTCACCAACGAACCCCCAGCCACCAGAATCAACTTTCACAGCTGAAAGAAGGCCGTTGCTACCTAGCTGAAAGACAGCTGCATCAAGGTCAACTCGGACAAGAACGAAGTACTCATCCTGGGACCTGCCCACCTCAGCCTGGGACGACTCCTGGTGACCCGCTGCGCTAGACACCCCAACGGACCATGTATGCAACCTCGGCATCATACAGGACTCCTCACTCAGAATGAACCGCCAAATCAATGCAGGATCCTCATCCTGCTTTGAAAGACATTCAGATGAATCTCCACAGAATTCCAAAGGACGGTCACCCATACACTCATCACCAGCAGACTTGACTACCCCAACACACTTTACGCCGCCGTCACCCAGAAACAGCTCAGGAAACTACAAAATGCCGCGGCCAGACTAGTCCTCGACATCCCCCACCTCAGTCACATAACACAACACCTCCGACAACTCCACTGGCTCCCAATCAACAAGATAATTACCTTCAAGCTCCTCACACATGCTTACAAAGCTCGCCACGACTAGTATATCCGAATCACCACCTCGCATTCCATGTACCCGCCAGACAACTTCGCTCCGTCCAACTTGCCCTGGCTTCTGTAACACAGATTCATAAGACCGGAACCGGAGGAAGATGCCTTTCTTACCTCGCTGCCAAGACCTGGAACAACCTGCTCCTTCACCTCAGGCAATCCCCGTCAATGACCCAATTCAGGAAGGACCTCAAGACCTGGCTCTTCAACTGAACCTCCATGCACAGACGGATCAGCAGCCCCCCCACCTACCCCCCAGCAGCGCCTTTAGACCCTCATGGGTGAGTAGCCACGCTATATAAACTCCTGATTGATTGATCGAGGGCATGCCAGAGCAAGGGGATGGCCCAAAGCCAACTCTATTTATGTGTAAAAATTTGGAGACAATAAAAACCACAAACAATACAGAGCCCGTGATGGTGCAGCCAAACTGCTGAGGTCAAACAAGTCATTTCTCCATATACAATAAAAAATTAACTCAAAGATAGAAAAAGGTGTCAAGACAGCAAACCAGCATTAACCATTTATTCGATGCATTAAGGAAACTGCCTAGCTAAATTTCATGCAAAATCCTTAAATCTATAATGATAGCACTAATGCTGTGACAATTCTCTAGGACTGTTATTGGGAAGTTAAAATGAGCTTATGTGTACGACATAGTTTCTGCCCCATTTAATCCGCTGGGATTGATTGCTTATTGGACTCTGACTTGAGCGAGTCTCAATGCCACAGTCTCACCAACTGTAAACTCTGTTATAATGGATTGGGAGTGCTAACTGACAGTCTCTGATTTTTAAGACAAGGTCTGCTGTATAGCTAGGTTGCAGGTCTCTGGGTTGGTTGCATGTTAACACATGTGCAAACGTGTAAGTGTTGAGCTAGTAAGACTACATTGTAACTCAGCCGGGTATTTTTGCTCAGGTAGCCTGTTGCACAAGAGACCCTCATGAATTGATTCTGACCTGGGCAGGCCTTATGAGTGGGTATTAACAGTGAGCATGTATCTCTGTATACAGAGCTTCCTTAAAGTATGCAGTGAGCTTTACTGTATTGAACACTGTGGGCGATATAAAACTGCATGGTACAGTTTCACCATAGTTGGGACTAGAGATGAGCATGACACACAAATATTATGGTAAATCAGGATCCAGAATGTAGGTCTAACATTTACTTGCACAAATCTGCGCTCTTTATGGCATGGCAAGATTTACCATTTTTCTCTGGATCAACTTTTAACTCAATTTGGACCTATGCATCAGGGGGCCTAGTTAATTACTGAGCTGGCTAGCTGAAGGATCAAAATGTGTGCAAATTATTTGCAAATTACTTTTTACACTGCAGTTGGTATGGAAAGGCTCAATCCCACAGAAATAAAGAAGAGTAGCCAGACCTCTGTAGCCAGTCACAGAAAAGGCTTGCCGTTTTGTAGGTAAGGGACTGTGCAGCTATGGAAGTTAGAGGCCAGGCTTAGGCTCCCAGAGTAGTTCTTTCAATAGATCACTTGATAGCACCAGCTTCCAAATTTCCAAAATGCTGTGAAGTAGGGTTTGGACTAGGGTGGAGTGATGATGAGTCACACTAGGATTGAGTAGAGGTGCCTACCTTCTGGAACCTTTCACAGGACCCTATAAAAACATTTGCACCAGAAAGAGTCTTGTGAGCAACCTGGACCTGAGGGGAGAAACATTAGAGGAAGAGACATCGAAGGCAGGCCCAGCTGAAGGAAGGAAGACATGTGACCCCTTATTAAAAAGATGGGCTTAAGAACTAATGATTCAGCCGGCACCTAGGGACTAGGACTTTTTTCCAGGGGACAGTGGCACTGGCCCCTGTGCTCCCTCTGTGGGACAGTAGAAAGAAGGACCTGCTTGGAGGGATTAGGGATGGGAGGGGGGGCTAAAGGTTACACTGGATCTTCTGTGAACTAGTCCAGGAGGAGCATGACTTCCACAAGGAGGGCTCTGCAAGTGGCCAAAGGAGATCATGACACTTGGAGGATAATGGCAAGAAGAGCCATCTGCCCTGGATTTCCAAGGGTGATGTTGAGGAAGGCCCTGGACACAGGAGAAGTGCCAGGCACCCACCCACAACTGTAGACCGGTCCTGAGTGAAGAGGGTGAAGCAGTAAAATCAGGCCAAACACATCATCCCAGTTTAATGAATCATTACTGTCAATACTGAATTTCACTGTAAAAGGGTATCGTCCTTTGCGATTCTGATGGTGTTACATTAGCTTACGACCCATTTCTGCATTTATTAATATGATGATACACTGACAAAGCCAGAAGACCTACCTCTTGATACCTACACTCAAGTTTGTTGTATCCTGCATATGTGAGGGCAATGCCATTGGGTTTAGGACTCATTAGTGGTGCTGTTAGGAGGGTGTCACCAAATATTTTTCTACCAGCCATCATGTACATATTTGTAAATTAATACTTAGTATTAGGAGTGTGAGTAATATAGACATTTTATTTTATTAAAAAGAGCACTGACTGGAGAATGATTTAATCGGTGTGGTTTGTTGCATTCCTGCAGACTGGGGTACTAGCCGGCACTACCATCTCTGAGCAGACCTTGGACTTCTGAACCTTGCTACCCTGAGAGAGTCAAGTGCTGCAAAGAAGTACTTGGTTCGCAGTAGATGGAAGGCTGTTGACTTAGTACTTGTGAGGGACCCATATACTTCACAAGTAATAAGCCACTTTCTTACAATATGGCACTACTTTTACTGGAGCAACGACGCATGATAATTGTGGTGTATAAACTTTGTGTTGTCCACTTAAAGATGCTCTACCAGTGACATTGCCCAGTTATTGAAGTATACTTTACAATTCTGGAAACACTTCTAGGCATCTTAGCTGACTTCTCTAAAATGTCATTTATCAACGATACCTTTTGATACAGGATTCGATATCAGCCATGAGAAAAATGTTGAAGTCCGCTGGAGACTGCTAGTCTCCAAGGGAGCTTTCATGACTAGGTTTTGGCAGCCCATCCTGCTCTGAAAGTAGCATGCAGGCTCCTGGATAAAGAGCTAGTGTAGCAAAATAACCAGTTCATCCCTAATAATATACCAAACAACTGCTCATACTTGCCACTGGCAAACGATACGCTACATATGAACATAACCAGAATCTCACATGATCATTCTCCATCACGTTTGCTTAACAGTAGCTTTAACAAGTAAGGAAAATGCTACTTACCAGTATGCATCTGTTCTTGGCATGTAGAGCTGCAGATTCACACACTGTGCATAGATCGCCATCTGGTGTTGGGCCCGGATGTATGCACTTTGTTGTTTCATTGGAATAAGTCTTTGGAATTCACGAGATAGGTGACTCCTCCTTTGGACAATATTGCGCATGGGCATGGACTCCATCTTCAGATAATTTTTTCGCCAAGAAGGGAAACGATGGAGTTTTGTAAGAAACAGAAATAAATGCCCATGTATGTTGTATCTAATTAAGATAATACCGGAACAGATAAAGGTAGCCGGGGAGGCGGGTGGGCGTGTGTGAATCTGCAGCTCTACATGCCAAGAACAGATGCATACTGGTAAGTAGCATTTTCAGTTCGAGGTATATGAGCTGCAGATCACACACTGTGCATAGATTGCATAGCAGTACGCGTCCTTAGCGGCGACCACCAGTATCTGTTGCAGTAGTTTGAAATCGTGTTTTGAGTACAGCCTGGCCCACACTAGCTTGTTGTTTTGCCTGCACATCTACACAATAGTGTTTTGCGGATGTGTGCGGTGTAGACCATGTACCCGCTTTGCAGATATCATCTAAGGGAATGTTCCCTAAAAATGCCATTGAAGCCCCTATTTTGCGGGTAGAGTGGGCTTTAGGAGGAATAGATAGTGTACGTTTTGCTCTGTGATAGCAAATTTGTATACATATGACAATCCACCTTGCAATCCCAGACTTTGAGATGGGATTGCCTTTATGTGGTGGTGATAAGGATACAAAAAGTTGTTTTGTTTTGCGAAAATGTTTTGTTCTGTCAATATAGTAAAGGAGTGCTCTTTTTACATCTAGTGTATGAAGAGCTCTTTCTGCTACAGTTTGTGGCTGCGAGAAGAACACTGGCAACTCGACAGATTGGACGAGATGGAAGGGAGAGATAACTTTAGGAAGGAATTTGGGATTTGTTCTGAGAGCCACTTTGTTAGGATTGAGTTGTTAAAATGGTTCTTGAATAGTTAGTGCCTGTAGCTCACTGACTCTAAGATGTAATGGCCACAAGGAAAGAGACTTTCCATGTAAGAAATTGTAGCTCGCATTTATGCAGAGGTTCGATTGGAGGACCCAGTTGTCTTGTGAGGACTATGCTTAGATTCCACACTGGAGAGGGTGGTACCCTGGGAGGAATTATTCTTTTGATGCCTTCCATAAATGCTTTAATGGCAGGTACCCTGCACAATGACAGATGTTGTCTGTTTTGTAGGTAAGCTGCTATGGCAGCGAGATGTAATCTAATTGATGTGTATGCTAAATTAAATCTTTGAAGATGCAGCAGGTAACATATGATGTGTTGAGTGGAGGCATCTAAAGGATTGATGGTGGTGTTGTTACAGTTTATAACAAATATTTTCCACTTGGCTGCATAGCAGGCTCTAGTGGTGAGGCGCCAGCCTCTTTGATAACGTTCATACAATCAGGTGGAAGATTGAGGTAACCAAATTCTAGGACGTCAGGAGCCAGATCGCCAGGTTGAGCTGTGCTGGATCTGGATGTCTGATCTCTCCATGGTTCTGTGTTAAGAGCTGTGTGGGGAGGTGTAGTTTTTGGTGCGGGACTACTTATAGTTTGAGAAATGTTGTGTACCATGGTTGTCTGGCCCATGTTGGAGCAACTAGGATCAGTGTTAGTGACTGTTGTTGCAGCTTGCGCACCATTAATGGAATGAGTGGGAGAGGCGGAAAAGCGTACGCAGATCTGCTTGACCAATTCATCCATATCGCATGGTCTTTGGACAATGGGTGGGGATATCTGGCGGCGAAGCTTGGGCATTTTGTGTTGTAATGTGTGGCGAAGAGATCTATCTCTGGCTGCCCCCCACATTTGGAAAAACGGTTGAAGAACATGTGGATGAAGTTCCCACTCGTGAATCTGTTGTGTCTGACGATTTAACAGATCTGCCATGTGATTTTGAATTCCTGGAAGATGTTAGGCTAAAAGGAATATGTTTTGAGGAATAGCCCACCTCAATATGCTCTGCGCTAGTTGAGAGAGCTGCAGAGAGTGCGTCCCCCCCTGTTTTTGTAAATAGTACATTGCTGTCATTGTCCGTGCGGACTAAGACAGCTTTGCCTGATATCTGTTTCTGGAATGATTCTAATGCCAGAAAGATTGCTAGTAACTCCAAATGGTTGATGTGGAGTAGCTTTTGCTGAGGTGCCCATGTGCCCTGTATGGTGTGATGAAGTAGAGGAGCTCCCCAGCCGGTGAGCGATGCGTCTGCTGTTAGCACAATCTGTGGAACCAACTCTAGGAACGATCGCCCTTTGGAAAGGTTTTGGGTGTTCCACCACTGCAGAGAGCGATGTGTGCTGCCGTCCACCAACACCAGATCTGTTAGTTGAGCTTGGTTCCACTGACGTGCTAAGCATTCCTGTAAGGGGCGCATCTGGAGTCTTGCATGAGATACTATGAATATACAAGAGGCCATCATCCCTATTAGTTGTATGAACACTCGAGTTGGAAGTGAGTGTTGCGGCTGGAATTTTGTTATAAGGGTTTGCATGCTTGCTATCCTCGCTGGTCTTTTGAGGTGTCTATTGTGACACCTAGATATTGTTGGATGTGGGACGGTTGAAGGGTAGACTTTGTGAGGTTTATGGTAAACCCTAAACCCCAAGTCATGAAGTATTTGGATTGTGGTGTGTGTGTGTGATTTACACACTGGGTATGCAACTTGGCTTTTATAAGCCAGTCGTCCAAATATGGGAAGACATGAATTTGTTGTCTTCTTAAGTGGGCTGCTTCACTGCCAGACATTTTGTGAAGACTCTGGGTGCTGTGGTGACTCTGAATGAGAGAACCTTGTACTGGTAATGCTGACCGTCTACTAAAAAGCGGAGATATTTCCTGTGAGCAGGGTGAATGGGAATGTGGAAGTAGGCGTCCTTGAGATCTAAGGTGGCAAGGAAGTCGCCTTGTTTGAGTAGAGGAAGGACCTGTTGAAGAGTAATTATATGAAAGTGGTCTGATTGTATGTAGAGGTTTAATGGACTGAGGTCCAAGATGGGTCACAGGGTTCGGTCCTTTTTTCGAATGAGAAAGTACAGGGAGTAAACCCCTGTGTTTTGGTGATGCATGGGAACTGGTTCTATTGCATATTTTTGTAGGAGGGAAAGCACTTCTTGTTTTAAAAGCGTTAAGAACTATGTTGACATTGGACGCTGTTTGGGTGGTATGTTTGGGGGGGTTGAAGTGAGTTCTAGGCAATAACTGTATTGGATGATTTGTCTCACCCACCTGCCCATGGTAATGGTGTATCAGACAGGTAGGAACTGTAGCAATCTTCCCCCGACTGGAGTAGAGTGGTCCGGGGGAGTGGAGGGAAGCCATTGTTTGGGGGTGGAGGCAGTGCGAGTATTGGTAGTTTTGCCTCTACCCTTGTTGTTATTGCCCCTGCAGCCTCCTCTGTAATAGCCTCTGGTAGATGAGGTCTGGGTGGGACTCTTGTAGGAAGTGGAGGGGTTGTCAGTGGTAAAGCCTTTAGAGGCGCCCCTATAAGAGGAGCGACAAAAAGAACTTCTGGGAGCTTGCGATTGCAATGCTCCCATTGATTTGGCAGTGTCAATATCTTTTTTCATCTTCTCCAAAGATGAATCTACACTAGGCCCAAATAAGTGTTCCTGGTCCAATGGTTGGTTTAATATGGTAGTTTGAACTTCGGGTTTGAAGCCTGAAATGCGTAGCCACGTATGTCTGCATAAAAGGACACTGGTATTAATATCTCGGGATGCTGTGTCTGCAGCATCCAGAGCACAACAAATGGAGGTATTAGTTATGAGTTTGCCTTCCTGGATGAGATCATTGGCTCTTGTTTTATATTGATCTGGAAGGTGTTGTAGTAGGGTCTCTAGCTCGTCATAATGTGCCCTATCGTACCTAGCCAGCAAAGCCTGTGTGTTGGCAATTCTCCATATGTTGGCTGCTTGGGATGCGGTTCTTTTACCAGATGCGGCCAACAGTTTTGACTCAGGAGGTGGAGCATCGCTTGTGGTTTGGGAGTTAGCCCTTTTCCTGGCGTTGGAGACTACTACGGAATCCAAGGGTCGCTGCCCTTTAATATAAACAGGGTCAGCTGGAGCAGACTTGTACTTCTTTTCCACACTGGGGTTTATGACTCTGGCCCTTACAGGATCTTTAAACACTTCAGGAGCGCGTTTGATTACCCCTTTTAACATTGGGAGAATGGAAGTGCACCTTTGAGATGGTACAAAAGTGACCATGAGGAAATCTTCTACAGGGTCTGTGTGCAAATTCACAACGTGGTATTCCGCAGCTCTGTGTAGGAGCTGAGTGAACCCTATAGTGTCCTCTGGAGGGGATGGTCTAGATGGGTAGATATCATCTTGTGGTGCATTAGGAACATCTGGTGTGCCATAATCTTCCCATGTGTTCTCTGGGGTGTTAGGGTCACTAGGTTCCCCTAAAGGGTCATTATCCTCTTCTTCCCCAGAGGTGTCCTCATCATCCTGTGGTGGTGGAGATTGTGAGGGTACTGGAGATGGGATAGGAGAGATGTGGTGTGGAGAAGGAATGCTCAAAGGAGAAGTGACAATGTCTCTATTCTTTGGGTGTGGAGCTGGTACAGGTTTGTCCATTTTCCTTTTCCTGGAAGGACTATGTATAGGTTGACCTGTCTTTGGGTCTATTTCAAGAGTTTTTTGGGTTGGATCAGGCCGAAAAAGCTCCTCCTCAGGAGTGTGTTTCGTGCCCATTTTTTCGGGTCTGATTGCTTGTGTGGCATACGTTTTGGAGTGGTTTTTTGCTCCTTAGGCTTGGAACCGGGAGGTTTCCTGGGTTCGGTTGGGGTCTTTGGAACCGGTGGTTTCTTTGGTTCAGGTGATTTTTTCGGATCCAAAGGTTTAGCGCCAGTGGTCTTCGGAATTGGTTGCTTGTTTGGTTCCGATGATTTTTTGGGGCTGGAAGACTGAGCATCGGTAGTCTTTGGAACCGGTTTGGTTGGTTCCGACGATTTTTTCGGAGCCGAGAAGTTAGTACCAGTGGGTTTCGATGCCGAAGGCGCCGATGTGGAACCAGGTGTCGGTGCGGATGAAGACAGTGGTTTCTTCTTTGGTGCCGGGGATGGGATTTCGGTACCGACAGTAGGCTGACTCGATGCAGAGTGGCCTGAAGGCTTATGTATCGACTTCTTTGCAGAGCCTGAAGGCAGGGCGTGGGAAGTTTTGTCCCAGTGTGCACCTAGGCCCGAAGGTGAAGGTGTGACCAAAGCCGCCTTGTGAATGGGTGTGGGGGAGGGGTCGACGTCAGTACTTATGACCCGCTGCCCTGGAGTGATGTCTTCGACGTCGGAGTCATCAGCGTCAGAGGGGCTAATGTTGCCCTCTTCAATCTGCTCCTGCTCCGGTACATTGATGCCTTCTTAGAAGATATCGTCCTGTAACGATGTTGAAGATCGAGCCATGCTTCTTCGAGCTCGATGAACCCGAATTGTTTTCTTGGAGCGGAAAGAGGCACAAGCTGGACAGTCTTTGGCCTCGTCCACGGGCGAAAGCAGAGGTTACACACCTCGTGAAGATCGGCGTGTAGAAACTTGGATCCACTTTGAGGACACTTTTTGAAATGAGTCCTTTCCATGAGCCAAAGGCCGAATGGAGCAGCTAGGCCCGAAGGCCTGCGTCGACGACCGGAATCGAAGAAATCAAGTTTGGAGAGATGCGCATCGATTGGGAAACGCGATCGAAACAATACCAAAGAATGGGTGAAGCATTGCGCGTCGAAAGGTAGAACGGTAACGACACCGAACTGGAGCGCGACAAACACATCCGAGCCCGATGGCGGGAAAAAACAATCTGAAGATGGAGTTGATGCCCATGCGCACTATTGTCAAAAGGAGGAGTCACCTATCTCATGACTTCCAAAGACTTATTCCAATATAACAACAAAGTACAAACATCCGGGCCCAACACCAGATGGCGATCTATGCACAGTGTAAGATCTGCTGCTCATATGGTTCGAACATTTTCTTTCCATTATGGGATTTGTACTCCTGTTTAATCAGTTAAAAAGTCAGGGCTAGAGGTGATAGAGAACTAAAAGAAAATCTGGAATGGGTTGGCTACTCGCAAAGTGATCGGGGAAACTTGAGAGCTTTATGCCAGCACTTTTTATTTGGTAGTGAAGCACCATCATACCTGGCTCTGATTTTGTTTTTGCACCAGAATTAGCTGTAATCTTCTAAATCCATGTAATATCATGAGTAAAGAACCCCCAAATGTACATAGAAAGGATGGGTGAGCCAAGGGGCTGTCCTGTGTTTCTCTATGGCCGTGTAACACCTCAGTGACTTGCAAAATCCTCACAACGTGCACTTGAATCATATGGAAAACATCAACAGCAAAGCCCCCTACTTCCCTTGCCCTGGCTACCCAGAAAGCACCCCATGTTTAACCTCACAATGCAATCCAGTAGTCACAGTCCCCATGACTATTACGGAGAGGCAAGCTGGAGTCCACCATGAAAATTCGCTGAAGTCCACCATGAAAACTTGCTGGAGAAATAGGTTTGTTCCCAGGTTCTTGCAAATGGAGCACCCAAGAATAAACCACCAGTCTTAGCAAGAACAAGTCACCAGGTAAAGGAGGGAAACACAGCTGTTACTTTGTACTTTTGCCTTCCCAGTGTTACTACCACTTACTGAATTGGTTAGGTAGAAGTGACTTCCTCCGCAACCCCAGAAGATGCCAGATGAAATTAATTGAATAGGCCATATTTGCATATATAAGAGGTGCAAGGTGGCTTGCCGTAATAACCTTTTGATTTCTCGTTAAAAATCATAGCAAACTTTTTTCCCACTATATAGTCTCCTTTCCGCTGTATGACAAAACGATGATTCTTCAAAGACCTTATCCAAATGGTAGCCCACTGTGCATTCATGCACCAGATTGTTGTTCCTTATCAAAGACTTGTAGATGTATGCTGATCTGTTTTTTGCAAAATGTATGTTGCTCTGGCAAGCCAGATATCAAAAGAATAAGTGACAATAGTAAAAGCTGCAGGACATCCAAAGAAAGCAAAGGAGATAGGATCCCCACCTTAGGAAATAAGAAAGCAAGACATAATTAAGATCCAGTCCTAACCAACTGAATGAAAAAAGCAAGTAGTGAGGGTGAGTGGTTCACGCAGTGGTGGATGAGGAGAGGAAAGAGTTGTCAATATATATATCCTTGCAAAATACCCAAGATTGCCCACAAAGTTGTCCCTGCTAGCTACCTTTGTCTCATTTCTTAGTCTGGAAATCTGACTGAGGACTTTCTAATATTGGGCAGTGCTTTATGACCTTGTGATACATCAGCATACCAATTTGCAGTCTTGGTTTTGTTCCTGATCCAAGTCAGGTTTTGTGATAGATGGGAAGCTTTACCCCTAAAACGCTAATTTCCCAGAAGCCTTTGTTCACTGTACTGAGGATTGTTAGGGATGATTAGAGAGGAGTACGGTTGTTGCTAGCAGGCCTTAGACTTGAATGACCACACCCGAGGCTTCTGATCATTGGTGAGATCTTAAAATGCTCAAATTGTTTCAGCTCATGGTTGGTGTTTGACAGAGAATTTCTGTGTGATGACCCTCTGTTTTCAAGGACTACTTGATGCTTTGTCTTTCTGAGCGCTCCATGAAAAATCTTGTATGGCCAATCCATCAAGCAATTTCCCATGTCCCAAACAAGCACAACTTAGCAGTGGAGTACTTTCTAAGCTTTTTAACATAGGTTCCTAAACTAGTATAATTAATCAATGAAACCCAAGTTTCTTATTTCACTATGCAGTTCAACTATGCGCCTCACTTTCTAAAACAGCATAGTTTAGTAGGAAACTAGTTTCTAGCACAATTATTGACGGAAGCAGCACTGTCTTGCTTCTTACTCCAAAACTAAATGCTCATTACAGCTGGGCAACTGCTGCAGGTCATGGTCTGCCAGGTGCCACCCCCAACAGCAATTTATTCATCTTTCACTACTTACAGTAGACTCCTTCTGCACTCACTGCTATCTTATACCTACTTCCTTAGATTACAGTGCTTTTTGTACTTTGTAATGCTTGCAACTGACGTTTTTCTCAATGTTTCCTTCTGTTAAACTCAACTCTCCTTCCCATCGTCTCATATATTGTGGCTATGTATTATGTATTTCACACGTTCCTAGTTAAAGCTGCACCTTATGTGCTGCTTATTTTATGACAAGCATTGCCTTCAAGTTACGGCCTGGCCTTTCCTCATTTAGGGGTGCTATTTGATGTGAATGAATACCCCTGATTGACAGGAGGAGGTGTGAGCTGGTTAGGTATACAGGGGCAGTGGCCATCTTTGCGCGTAGGTTGGGCACTTGGTCACCTTGTACTCTACTTAAGATCTACCAGGGCAAATGTGTGTCACAAATTCTGTATGGCATTGAAGTTTGGGGGTATGCGGAGATTGATAAAATTCAGACAGTTGAAAACCAATTTTTAAGATGGTTGGTGCACCCCGCCCATCTCGGTTTATTAGGAGCTTGGAATTAGGAATCTAGATGACATAGTCGCTCTTAGGCCTTTGCTGTGTTGGATAAAGATCTGGACTAGGGAGGGTCTTACACTGAACAAACATGTTCTTTCAGACGGTCTCTTGATCATGCGCATAGAATCCCTTGGATTGCTTATGTGGAGGCCGCTTTTATCACCTTTGGGCATGCAGATCTATTTCTGTATCGCTATTCCTGGTCTCTTTTAGAACTAAAGAGTGATGGACCTATTTTTAGAGTGTGCAGCGTTCGCTGGAGAGCAGGCCAAGTTGATGAAACCCTCAGTTAGGGGACCCATGCTCCTGAAAATAGTACAGGTCCTGGAACCTTACTTTGCACAGGTACCCAACATGAGGGACAGATTGGTCTTGGCTAGGTTCGGATTGAACTTTTTACACCAACTCTTGGCATCGCCAGGTAGTTGGGCTCACCTTAGCTCCTTGTTGACCTGTGGTTGCTACAATAGGTCTCTGCAGAACACTATACACTTTGTTATGTTCGGACAATATTTTAGTGTGCTAAGAAAGTAGTTTATTATTCTGTTACTGAAGACCCTAGTTGCTCCCCAATGACCATGTTTAATATTCTGTGTCTTGGTTTTTTACAAGCAGCACTGAGATCTAGGCTTTTTAGACCCGATTGATCTGTATTGCTGTAGCGGGTTTTTTAACATTCTGTTTTTATTGCTGTCTGGTAAGTAATCATCTATTTATATTTCATGTATGGATTTTATATTAGTTCGGCTGCATTTGCGGAGTTACTTTGTTCTTTTGTTCTTTTATGGTTGCTTCGACAACCGTATAAAGATTTTATGATGATTTGAGTTACGAATTATAACATCACCATATTCGCCAACTTCTTTGAGCCTACCCTTTCACTTCCATCCTGCCAAAGCATAGCGGTAATATCTGCAACAGTAATTGTGAATGAGGAACTTTCTGAGCTTCAGTCTGACCATGAAAGTCTCTCAAATGCCTTCTTTCCACATCTCTTTCAAAATTTTACTGCATGTGGATAAATGCAATTCAGGTTAGTTGTTATGCTTAACTGCCTTTGACATGTTTCATATGAGGGTTCACTCCCTTTGTACCTTCTGCAGAGCATCATTATCATGTCCTTAGGTAAAGTTCTCAATTCAGAAGGTGAGATGTAGTTTCTGGTCAGTCAATGGGTGACATGGTTATATGCACAGCCTCGGAATAGGAGAGCAGATGGAACGAAGCGTGGGGGCAGAAAAACAATACAGATTTAAATAAATTGGGAAGAGGGCCAGCAAATTGGAAAGGTGGCATTCAATAACCACAGCAGTGATGAAAACCTAGAAAATGTTGGTGTTCCTGAAATGCATGCCAACACTGGGTTGTTTTTACCATAGGACTTGAAGAGGTGAGTCCTTGGTCCACTGAGTTCAGCTCAAATGCTGGATTTGCATGTACCAAATACCAAGCTAACATGCCTCTTTAAATGATAGGGAGGTGATGCTGCTTCTAAAAGGCATTAAGCTAATCACAGAAGGCAAGGTCGACAATCTGCATATGTAAATATTTTGCTTTGGTTCATATTATAGTGGTTGCAGAAGTACTTTAGCTCACTTGGTCTTCATAACTGTAACCAACTTGCTATGCTTTGCTGATATTAATAAATAATAATGTGATTTTCTCTTGCAAGGTAATATGCATGTTAATTCTCAAGTAAAGTATACAGAAACAGATGTGCTAGGAGAGAATTACAAATCTCAACTCCCACAGACCAAGCGCTCATAATGACTTTCAGATGCATGGCAGGACTGAAACAAAATGTCACCTCAAAAAACAAGCACTGGCAAAGACAATAGTATCACTTTTGAGACCAATTGACCTTTTCCAACAGTGTTCAGCTATGCTGTACAGCATCCCCTAATCTGTATCCTGTGCAACTAAACAAAAAAAAGGCGATGACGTTACTGACTGAGTAATTTTATAGGCGTTGGAATTACGTACTGGAGTGCCCTACAAAATAATGTAGTAGCTTTTTTTTTTCTTTATCAATCAGGGTTGAATCGACAAAAAGAAAAACAAAATTCCATTGCATTTTTTAAGCTAGGGACGGAGAGCAACACAACATACACGGGTGGGTGGGAGCAGCATGGTGGCACTGTGGAGGGTGCAACACAAAGAGGGGGTGAGAAGTGGGAAGAAGAAACAAAAGGCAAGAAAGCAATGTGGAGTGCGGGGGAGAAGCACACAGGCAAGAAATCAATCTAGGAAATAAGAATGAGCTCAACATGAAGACAATTAGGAGAGGCATACAGGCAATAATAATCAACATGGAGTGCAGGGGAGAGAACTACACGAGAGAGACAGCTGAAAAACCCACACTCTTGTGGAGTGCATAAACACAAAGAATAAAGTAGTGCTTCAAAAGCAAGCAGTGCAAGCATAGAAGTCAGCCAATCAAAAGAGATGGATAAGAGGCTATGCTCCATGGCAAGGGCAACATAAGATTGATAAGCTAGGACGACAATAAGAAGTAGGCAAAAGACTGACAGGAATGGCAACCAATGGCAAGCAATGGGAGGCCCTCCAAGCCTGTGTGTTTTTGGTAAGCCCACAATAGGTCTTTCGCAACCAGACAGCAGGATTCGTCAGGTAGACTCGATCTAAAGAATACTGCAGTATTGAATGTGGTTCTAAAATGGTTCTTGATTTACAAATACCTTATTCATCTTATGTACTGGTTATGAAAATAAAATGCTAGTTTATTGTGATGCAGAACAATTGAAATAATGTTTTAGAGGAATATGGTTCAAATCCAAGAGCCGTGATTTTTATAGTTCTGATTCTGTCTGACGGAGGAGCCAGTGCCAACTACCACTAGGGGTGGGGGAGAAAAAAAGACTTGGCCTTCTGATTGGGCTGCAATTGTACCTTTAATGGACCGTGGTAAAGCACAATGACTTCCCTACCTATAGATTTCCTTTAGTTTTCTGGTTGATGCACCTCATCTTAAGTTTTTTAGGAAACTGAGAAAGGAGAATCAGGTCTCGGTTCTGTCGGAGGCTTTGCAGAGGGCATGGAAAGTGCAGTCATAAACCTGAAATTTAGATATTCTGGGTAGCATGTTCTCTGATAAATGGTACTGCAAATCCTAAAGGTACGAGTACGTTTCAGAGATAGGTTCGCTTTGAAGTTTAAGCAAGAAAGTGAGGGAGCAATCTGCATTGTTAATACTAATTGAGTTAATCAGTGTCACAAATGATCTGATTGGTTTATTCAATCCTTCCTAGGAGACATCTTTGGTTATTTGACCCGGAAAGAGGTCACCACCCAGACGTTTAATTCGATTTTTACTGGGAGAGAGAACTAAATTAAGAGCAATCATTACTCTGGAGCTTTGAACATGGATTACTTTGATAACAAAACATGCTTAGATAAGGGCAGATATTTACAATAGTGACCTACAGGTTGCACAGGCATCTGAGAAGCAAACTCTTGACATGTTGACCTACCTCTGAAATCATCATGGGTTACACATCCAGATGAGCCAGTATTACACATGCATCTGACCAATGGTCTCAGGAGACATTTTTAAATGAGTGGATTAATTACACACCAGAATTAAAAATCAAAAGTGACCAGTTCTAAGGGGATGAATAAGATTCTGGAAATGATGAGTGGTGCTCCTACTCATTGGAGTCACGACAGAGTCACTACATGCAATATGGTAAGAAACCAGTTGTATTAAAGTAGACAGATAATGGTCATGAGAATACATAGGTGTGAAATTCGTCAAGAGCTTGCTTTGAATGTATGTCATTTGTAGGAACCAAGAACAAATTTACAGTATAAAATTAAGAACGATAATGTCCTTCCGTTGGACAGAAAATAGTCTATCCAGCTTCCACACATTAGATTTCCTTTACACAATACAATGAATAATAAATCTGGAATCTTACCTTTGTTATTGTACACATCTAAATAGTTTGGTGCTGAAAATATTGTGATTAGGGAAGGGAAGCCTGTTGTTTGACTTTTCCTGTACATACGGTACCTAGAGAACAAGGAGACACAACAAAATGTAATTGTGTGAACTGGGTGACAGTGTGTTATGCCATTTAACACAACTAACAATAAACCTACAAATAATAGGTGACAGTTTTTGCAAAATATTACCAGGCCTTTTATCCTGGTCTCCTGATAGTTTCTTCTTACTGGGCAATATCCTTGAAAGGGTCCTATCATTTGCACTTGGGTTACTATTCCAATTAAATGGTATTAAAAAAAAACCTTTGTATACATGACTAACTGTCCATTATCAGCCTGGAATGGCATACAAAGCACATCAAGGTGGCGATACAAGGTTGGACCAAGAAAATAGAAGTCATATTTTATATGCCACACTTTTATAATTGCAAACTAAATCTTCTTTCTTTTTAAAAACTAGCACTGTCTGGACTTTGAATTTATTTATTCACAGACAGGAGTCAATGCAAGTCTTTGAGGGATTTAAAAGGCAGACAGGAAGGTGGAACACGAGTTTCAGGGTCCATTTCCCTAGCCCCCCACTACTGTATAACTCAATACCACGGCAGTCTGTAACTATTCCGGCCAAAATATACCCCTAATGAATTTAAAATTATATATAGGTTTGTTTCTCACTGGCAAATAGGAAATGTGCTATGCTACTAGACTGTTTCAATCTGACCAGGATTACAGACTGGATGGCACAGCAGAGGATTAGGGAAAACTACACTTTCTCATAAGCACAAAACCTACATATATCCAAAAAAAGCAAGGGGTTCACCTGAACAAGGGGGCACAGCAGAATCAAGAGGGTGATATGTGTCCATCAGACCACAAACACTCGTAGCACTTTTTATTATGTAGCAGCACTCTCTGTACCCTCGGGTGCTTCTCACGGACTGACTTCCTCAAGCCAATCCTTCATAAAGGTTGTACATAGACAGCTGAACCTCAATTTAATATTAGAGAAACAATATAGGTAGCGCTTAGGATTCTCTTTCAGCACATCACATGTACTTCACTCAGCTCCTCAGTTCATTTAAGATCAGCCCCTACCTGGATACAAAATGGCAACAGAATCCCTTTTCTCAGGGAGGAGAATAAGGACATGGGGCAAACCTTTATTAACATGAAGCTGGAACATTTATAGTCCAAAAAGGAAGGCTTTCTTCAGAGGGATCTTTCCATGATTATACTTTTTTTTTTTTTTAATTTCAATGGGCGGTTTAAGACTAATTAATACAGAGACAACGGCTGCTAAAACAATTGGAAATTTCGCACATTAAATTCTTGGGCGAGTTGTGAGAAAGGGTATCAACAAAACCCATAACATACAACAGGGATGCTCCAACCAGTGAAATGCTGGCACACTGCTCATTTGCGGACAACAGAAGGGTAAAGTATATGATATATAAAAGAAATGTTAAGTACAAAAAGCAGGCGCTGTAGTAGTTTTCAATGATTAGGCGCTAAATGCAACGTCAGACTTCTTCACAACAGTTCATGTGAAGAGCACAGTCCAATGCTGTGCAAATCAACGTTTTGAACCCTCAGACTTTACTCATATCTTTTTAATAACATTAAAAAGTAATACAAAGCCTTATTTATACCCAGTTCATGTGTGACCAGTTTTCATTTTCTTGACTATTATTGTTAGTGAGATGTTTTGCAGCAATGATGTCTTGGCCGTTTAGTTTTATTCATGAGGCAAACTGGAGCCACTCAAATTTTTTTAAGTAAGTCACCTCCTCAGGGAGAACACCAGGCACACCACATATTACAATATATAGCGTGATCACCTCAAGGGCCAGGCTGATGTCAGTAATTCTGACACAGCGAGACCTTGTTTCACCATACGGTCGTGAATTATAAATGTGAAATTTGGCACAGTTGAGAAATGCAGCATAAGAGATGTGCTAAAAGCAGTCAGTGTGAAATGTAACAAGAGGTGCTTGCATATGCATTCATAACTATGTACCAGATGCATCATTTAGGCAAAGGGCTAGATTTTTGTTATACGGTCTTATGTTAAAAAATGTATTCTTCTACTTTTGTTGAGGTACTAACTAAAGCAGAAAGAAAAATGTTTTCTTTAGGTCTTATGTAATCGTAAGCAGTCTCTGCTGGTAAAAGAAAGGCCGATATTAATTCCCTCTAAATGAAGTCAGTCTTTCCTAGAGTCACTGTCACACCCCCTTACATTTGATAAGATAAACCAAGGGCTGAAATAAGCCTTGCACAAGTAAGGCTCCTTGTCTGAATGGCCACACAGGAAATATTTACCAGGAATGGTTTAATATCACGGCCCCCATGTTATCAAGCCTTATACTGAGCCAAGGTCAAAGGGCTCTTTCAAACCATCAAAAGGGAGGCTCTCATTGCCTTACTTTTTAATCCAAGCATATAGCCTAATGAGCCAACCTCCAATAAGACCAATGTTTTTAAAGTTGCTGACATGATATTGGCTAGGGTGACTGACAATATACTACGTCCATTGATGCGGACTCACATCCTCCCTATATAATAACTAGGCTCATCTGTGGATGACAACAACCTAAGTTTTTGTCCACCTTTCGCACCATAACAATACACTCATATTTTTCTATTAATTCTTTACTGAAGCTCAAAGCAATAGACCTAGTGGAAATGCTTTTTCTATTCAGGGTTGTGCTTATACTCGGTTTTCATTTATTACACAAATGAAATCGCTATTGATTTCTTCCCTGACCATTACAAGGACTGATTTTTTGCGTTGGTTCCATTTCCACTGCATGATGGTTGGAGGCAGGGATGCCCCGCTGCCCGCTTATTAGCTTCTAGGACAGAGAGCCCAAGAAACTAATTCACAAGAAGAATAGCCGCAGGGATATTTGGTTTCATTCCCACAAAGTAATAGCTTTATACAGTGACACTGCCCTTTCATATGTCAAACACCAAGACCTGAAATTTCCACCAATTCTTTTGCAAATATAAATGGTATACCAAGCTTTCAGGCATACTCAATAATTGGGACAGATCACAGCTGTACCAGTTCAGGAACATGTGGTAGATCAACTCCAATATACCATGGGAGTCACTGATTGAGTGCCCTTTAGGTCTGCTATCTGAACCGATTCCATTAGCCCTATCCATGCCAATTTCATTGATGACTCTGGTTTCAATTATTCAAAAAGATAGTCATCCCTAAACTTGGTAGAAGGATTTGTGAACACCTATGCTCATGGATTCAATATATGCAAGGTTTGGTTTTCTCCTTCCAAAAGATGGCCACACATTGATTTGGAAAGGAGCCTCAACCTCGAGACCAAGAAAGATATTTGACCACTGGAAGACACTCACCAGAGTTCAACATGGCTGATCCAGCAATCTAGAAGATTGACTACAGAGCTGATAAGCTCTTCCCAATATTGTCTGGGAGTTCTATTAAAACGACGCCTAGGTTGAACATAACATTAGAATCTGGATTCAGGAGTATTTGTAGACTAGAAATTCACTGCTGGTGTGATTTGTTTGTAGGGGATATGCAAATATCAGAAAAACAGTTTAAGGGGAGAGTAGGATAAGGTGGTGCAAGGGCAACGCTGTAGATTTGTATGCTCTAGGCTCAGGTCACCCTTAAGACCCACATGGACTTGGTTCCAGATAACATGACATATCCAGACTTTCCTCTAGAGCACACAGTTACTACGGGCACACAGCGTCTATTTTACACAAAATTGCCATGCATTCATATGCACGCCGATGGTGGCGGTGAGGGCAGGAGCTAGAGTTCTCAATGGTGATAAATGAGTACCTTCTTGTAGCTTCGGTTGGTGCATTTCTAGGAACAATTATCACAAGTACATTTTTAAATTCCCGAACCACCTTTAGTCTGAGTAGGGAACGTGATATTGAGCTTAGCAAATCAGTCAAATGTCCTAGGTTTTATGAATGTGGACTTCCTGCACGTCATGGAACTGTGCAAGTAAATGGTCTTTGAGTAAAGGTTTTATGTTTTGATACTATTACCCAGAGATCTTCTTGCTTAATTATTGAACTAGCATTAATAGTGGCTAAGCAAAATGTGACAGTTTTGTTCAGCAAAATTACTATAAAATATGACAACGAGTTGATGAATTGGACTTTCTGTTGTGACTGAACAAAAGCGTACATGGACAGACTGCCCAATCTTCTTGCAGGAGCTTGATGCCATGATTTGCCACTTTTGCTGGGCCACTAAAATTACACAGGGGATAACGGAGTTCATGATGTATATTCCCCAGCAGAGAAGGAAAAGCTGTTTGTTATGTATGGAATATTATGATGATCAACATTACTGCTGTTCTCAGTTTTGTCCTAAAGCAACAAATACGTTTTTATTTTCAAATATGAGAGGTAAGTCCTCCGGTGATCTCTTGCGGTCAGAAAGCAAGAACCCAAGCCTTAAAATAGTTGCATTAATTTGTCTTGCTCTGAAAGCAAAGATATATAAATTATGCAAGTCGTGTCTCATAAGAACTGCATTTCAATAAATAGTTTGAGTAGGCTCAAGCAAGACATGTAAATGGCAGTCTGCAATCAGCCAAGAGACAACCGGCCAAGGCCGCACCCAGTGGGGAATAGGTGGTTGGAAACCAGACACCCTGATTCTATCATTGTTGGCTTTTTCAAACCGAGCTTGCTGCCTCTCCCTCAACAAAGTATAAGATGTGGTTGGCTGCCTAATCAAAATTTGAAGTTAGAGTCAGTGTTTCAGGTGGCTGTGTAGAATGGTAAGCAGCGGGTACAAACATAACTGGAACCCAAGTAAGGCCAAATCACCCTCAAAGGCGCAAGAATATTCTCCTTTTTTTACAGTTCTTCACATCTGTAAATTTTGACAAATTTGCTTCTTTAGAAGCTCGGTTAGAACTCATAGCCTCCTGTATGGTGCGAGGTCAGTGAAGGAGAAAGGCAACATTTTGAACGTTTTTCAACTCTTAGTAAATCCTAATTTTTTGATCAACAACATTTTGGCACATGCATCACCAGCTAGATCGAGGTTGGGCATCTTGAAAAGTTGGTCACTTGAAAGATCAGCGATCTGGACCAGAATACAAAGCCCTATTACACATTCTCATGTGCTTTTGGAAGGAGTAGAATTTCATAAGCAGATTCCCACTTTATCAGGGTTTTGCAAACAAAAAGGATATGAGATCGAATATTACATATTTCGGTAGAACTGCAAAACGTTTTAGATGCTTTTCTTCCATGCCTCAAAGTGGTGGGGACAACATCAAAACATGGTGCTATTCGAGCAAAAAAACTTAATATCTTCAGCACCCAATGCATTTGTAAACAACTACATTTGTACTGCTTTTTGAACTAGAAGAAACCTCAATCACTCATATTTCCTGTGATAAACTGTTTGACAATGTGCCACATTTGGGAGGCTGTGTGATCTAGTGGCTAAGTTACTGAGCTTGGAATCTGCAGAACTGGCATCCAATCCAGGCTTCCAAACAAGGAAAATCAAATACAAAAAAAGAAAAAAACACAACTAGTTCAGTATCAAATACTGAACCAATAGCCAACTCCACTCCATCGCTTTGTGGTTTCTACAATCCAATCACAATTGAGATATGCTGGCTACAATAAAAGTGTGCTTTGGAAATGCTCCACTGCTCCATGTAGATAGGTTTGCACTAAATTAGTTAAAACAATCCAAGCACTGGAAAACCAATAGGTCTAGCACTGGCAATTGGTGTGATGGTTACTTTTATGATCTTTTCTTGAAAGCATATTGAGCAAAAAGAAAACTGTGTCACAGTCAAAATGCAGTGATCATATATTTGTAAATAAAAATATAACCATTATGTACGATCTCAATAGATCAGTGCTGGTGCTTCCTAGTTGAAGGTGTACTCAGAACATATTTAATCTATTTTAGGCCTGGCGTGACAGCACCGCTGTTGCCAAACCTTAAGTGATCAATCTAAAAAGAACTTACAGTAGCACTACAGATGGGTTTGGCCTCGTTTTTGGTGGTCTGGAGTACATGTTTGTTTGGGCAGAACTTGTGTGCTTCCACAGAAAAAAGTGTTTCCCCTCCATACAGTGGTGATTATTTAGTTTCTTATCTACTTGCACGAACCTGCAAAAGTATGACTATCTAGAGAAGGCTCCTTAATAAGAATCTAGCACACAATGGAATGGAGCTTGAATTTTCAGGGGTATGGCACTATTAAAGTGTCTTAGATAAGAAGATAATGTATATGTTTTGTTCTGGTAGCAGCACACACATTCTTCTCTTTCCATAATTAACTTTAGGCTTCAGAGTGCAGCAGTGTGTTTTGGCACAGTATTGGATGCCCAGGACTATAGTAATCCACATGCAGTTTTAGGTCTGCCTTGATAGCACAGCAATCCCCAGACCTTGTGTGAAGAAAAAAAGATCTTTCAGAGTACTACTAGAGAGAGGATTAGGCTCCAAGCACATGTTCGTTTCCCAGAGTAGAAAAATGGATTGGACAAAAGTGGTCTGTTTCCACTAAAAAGAGTGCTTGTATTGCACATTTTGGCTTGTATCAAAGCTTACACGCAGTACAGCAGGACTGAATTGATTAGGGTAGTAAATCAATGAATGTTACGAAAAGGGCAGTTGACCCGATGTATTCATTATGAAAAACATTTGTTAAAGTCAATAGACATTTAAGGGCGGATTGTTATCACTCTATATTAAAGCCTGTAGAAATGATGTTCCATGGAATCTCACATATTACCATAGTAGGCAAGGGGTTTGGTGTTAGGCTGCCCTCTCTGACAAACCATGAGTATAGATGATTTCCACTGGCAGAATCCGTGGAAAGATCTTGTTTTGTGATCTGTAATTTTGTACACATTTGTAATTTTATGACTGTGTGCCAGATGGTTGCCTTTTGAAAAAGCTTACACTCCAGTATAGTAGGCCTGAATTGCTTATGGTAACAAGCCAATGATAATAACTGTAGACCTGAACGGTGGGTTAGGAAATGTTATGCTAGATGACATGGGTCTTGTCTATTTGTTATGAAAAGGTATGGCAAAGACAGTGGGGGCCTGGCTCATTTCTTGTGTACAGCATTTGTTAAACCCAATAGGCCTCTAACAGTGGATTGTTTTTTCACTATGCCACAGGTTGTAGACCGGAATTAGGTTACATGTAATCTCGCAGGTTATCCATAGTAGGAAAATGGTTTGGTATTGGTTACCCGCTCTGACAAACCCGGTAAACAGAAGATTTTCACCATGATGATTCTCATTAGGAATTGAGAGGGGTTGTATATGTATTTGTTTTTTTATTCAAGTTTTTTATAGCGCGAACTAGACCCGAGACATCGGGTATCAGAGAGCTTTACGTGAGCGCCAGTTTCGTTACAGAAGGACACATTCATTTTTTTTGTTAGGCACAGGGAGATAAAGTGATTTGCCCAGAATCACAGGATGTTGAGCGTCATTGCCGAGACTCGAACCCGGTTCCCCAGCTTCGAGATCAACTGCTCTAGCCGTAAGGCTGCATTGTTTTACCAACTGTAATTCTGTACATATTTGTAATTTTATAACTGTATGCATAATAGAGGCCAGCTTATGCACACTTCAGTAAGCTTGCTATAGTTTGAAACCAATGGTATAGGCTATGGGGCTTATCAGTTCACTGGGAAAGTTAGGTCAGATTCCTTATTAGTGATCTGTTTCAAATGATATGGTATGACAGAGCAAGTAGGACTGACTGACGTATTGTGAAAAGAATGTGCTAAAGGCACTAGGCTTTTAGCGGTGAATTATTATTACACTGTGGTAAAGCCTGTAGGCAGGTATTTTGATACACTGAATCTCCCAGATAACAGTAGTAGGAAAGGGTTGAGGTGCCTATTGAGGATAGAATATTTGAACAATAGTATCCATAATAGGCTCTACTAGCAGGGATTTTATATTGTTTTGGAAACTGTACTTTTGTAAATATTTCTAACGTTAGGACTGTATACCTGATGGTTGTCTTGTGGAAAATCTTACGGCCAATACAGTAGGTCTGAGTTGGTGGTGGTGATAAGCCAAAGTCAAAGGCTACAGCCCAGTTTGTTTATTATGAAATGTTATAATAAAGGCAGCAGGCTGACGTATTGATTGTGAAAAGAATAAGTTAAATTCCGGTAGCCATTTAAGGGCAGACTGCTATTAATCTCTATCAAAGCCTACAGTTAGGCCATTTGTTAAATGGAATCTCAGATTACCTTTGTAGGTTGTTGGTTACCCCCTCTGACAAACCCTGGTGGGAGGGGGGTGTTGAAGATTCCCACATAATAATTCTTGCTAATATTTCTTTGGAATGCCTGACAGGCTTAGTTGTCTGCCAGGATTCTGTAATTATATTAAAATAATTAAATTCTCAATTCATCAATATATATAAATATATTTCCATATAGACACATACAGGGCCTTTCGGTCAGCCTTCTTCTGGTGTTGGTCTGTGTGTCATTTACACTCTGCTTCCATACTTGACGGAGTACTACCTAGGGTAATGGTTCAGTCCACATCAGTCATTGTAAATTGTAAATTGATATTTGTATAGCGCACTACTCACCCGCAAGGGTCTCAAGGCGCTTGTACGAATACTGCTGTGGAACCCATCCTGGCTTTCCCTGTGAGGCGTCCACTCCTGGGCACCCCCAAGGTGGAGGCCAGGCATCCTTAGCTTTGTGGGGGGCGTTGTGGAGATTAAGCAAGCTATTGCCCAGAGTTGCAGAGTGGGACTCCATGATTGGAATGGCACCGAGGCAAGAATTATCAGGTCCGTGGAATTTTTGAGCCCAAGACCCGCCGAGGCGGGGAATTGAACCCTGGTCCCGGGCTAGACCTCTGCATCAGGGTCTGCCGCTCTAATCATTGAGCCACACTTCTCCAGTCATTGGCTCGCTTGACCTGTGAACAACAGCAGTTTGAGATTACATGTGCACATCCTCCTGAAATTGAATGTGCTTCAGTGTCCGCTCTGGTTGACAGTCATTTATTTGTAAATGTTCTCCTCTTATAGTTCCCCTTTCACTTCCTTGCTTATCCTCTTTATTTTATTAAAAGGATGCTACTGCTCTGTAAGAGGTGCTAACAGCCATTTGCTTACAGTTCAATTAATCTGCGGTGTGCCGCATCTCACGTGGCCACTTCCTCTAAACCAGGCAACCATTATGGAATATTGGTGTCCATAGCGTATTATTCTTTTACCATTCCAAGATGGCCAACTTGTTGTTTGTAAAAGTGGCAGCAGAGCTAGAACTTTACAAAAGCGAAAGACTATGTACATGTTTAGAAAGTAGCATATTCTCTTTTTTCTACCTGTATGCTTTTAATTTATCTTACATATGCTGTTGAGTGTGTGTTTTATTCCGGATGGGTTAGATGCTAAATGCAAGAATGACAGAGTGAATGAATAAATTAGTGCAACAATAATTAGTCATCATACATGCACTCTGTCACTTGAGTTCCTAAACCCATCGGACACAAAAGTCAATTCCATTGATAATTTAGACAGAAACACATTGCCAATACTATTTTGTCTGAATGCGCAAAACAGGAAAATGTAACACTTACTTGCCTAAAGAAAAGTTAATTTTGGCTTTAAATTTCTGCACCGTTTTAAAGACACAGGAATGACTGAAAAATATTCAACTACGCAGTGCTGAACGTCAAAAGCATTGTCGAAGTAAAAGTAAATGCCCACTATCCTGGAACTAAAGTGCACTTCTTCTTAGGCAGACATGCACAGATGATCAGGCAAAATGCCATCACTCACAGTGAAAGAGAGTAAAGTGGGCTGACCCCATGTTGAATGGTGTGCAGGGCCGAAGCAAAATATAACTGACAGCTGAACAGGTCAATGGATGAAAAAGGTAGACCCAAAGCAATATATATATATATATATATATATATATATATATATACACGTATATATTTTTTCTTTAGAAATATTTTGTTATTTCATGAGGTTGATAAAACCTCTAATATTTCTAGACTAGAAGTAACTTTTGTTTTCTTTTTTTTTTTTTTTTAACTGATCTGAATTTCAGTCTAGGCACATAAATCAAATAATTGCTTTTGGATCACAAGAGTTTAAATGCATTCTGCAGTTTGTGTTTCTAGGGTCTTTACTAAGCACAGCATTGTTCCACACTGCTCAGGGACACCTCAGTGGATTTGGATCCAATTTAGCTTTGTTTGTGGTACCATTCAGAATTGACTAGGATGCCTTGTAACAGAACATTATTCTGTGTTATGAAAATAAATCATGCTCATCAGGGTCAGGTGCTGACAGGACAAGATCTCTTCAGAGTGGGAACTCTACATTTGTTGTAGTTATGCACACATCTCCTTTAAATGTCACTCCTATTAAAGAGCTATTTGGGCAAACCAGGGTGTTTAATAGTTTATCCTAACTTCTGCCATTGAAGTAATCAATACATGCAAACACAATATTTGCATTCTGAAATCCAACCATGTCTCTTTAATCATTATTCATCACACTCAAATTCAATTAAATCATTGTCTTTGTCCTGATTACCCTGTAGCCCCATAGAATTTCAGTGATTGCCTTTATTCAAGGGCCATAAATAACCATGCAGATACAAATAGAAAATGGAATTTGAATCTAATAAATAAATAGATATGGTTGGACTCCCAACTACAAAGATTGTGTTTGCATGAGTTGATTACTTAATTCTGAGAAGAAATTGAAATGATAAAACACATTGGTGAGCACGAACAGCTCTTTGGCACTACTTGCATGTGTTGGACATTTTTGCTTCTCACTGCATAAAGCAGTGGTTCAAACTTGACACTGCATAAATGTCAGTGACAAGTTTATGATGGTTGAGCAATCACAGCAGACTATGCTGCAGTTCATTGGAAGTCATACAAGATCATAGCTAGGAGCTTCACCTTGGATTGTCTCAAAATGTAGTGGCTCTGTTTGGATCCTTTGCTCAGTATTAGAAACACAGTATTTTGCATTACCCCCCATAGCAAAATGGTTTAACTAACTTTGGCATGTTCTAGCAATAGAACATATCTCCCACTCAATAGCACCCAATGAGAATAAGTTTATTACTACTAGGCGCCCTCTCATCGCCAGCATGTCCAGACTCGAACTTCTTTGCTTCTCATCACCTCATCTACACTGATTTAAAAACAAAACAGAAGTACCCACATACATCTCCTCAGAATAGAATTATCACCAAGGGGCCCGACTGAACAATGTAGAAGCGTCTTCAAATTAGAGGCAGGAGGCACAATTTCCACCCTAAAGAACATGGTAAATGGCTAACAGGGATCATACATTTATATTTCAGTTAGAAACGTGGTTTATCAGACGTCCGGCAACTGTCCCCTCCTCTCTGTCAGCGTGGGAAACTCCTGAGACAGAATGTTCTTAAAAACCGATGTTTTATAATGGAAGTCAGAGGGGATGCTCAACATGTCCTTCTCTTTCTGGACTTCAGTCATCAGACTTTCAATAAGAGAAACAGAGGGCAACATTGCTTATTTTCTAGTTATTAAAACTTCAGCCTGGTAAATTTAGTGACTAATTACAGCTTAAATAAAAGTGGCAAATGTTTTCTATCCTGAAGCAACTAAAGAATGTGTTATATCATCTGAGAGGAACATGTTCTGTGTATATAACTATGCGACCACAGCGAAAGAGCAAAAAAAGTTGAGGAGTCTCCATTAAATATTAAATTACTATCTTAGAAACTTTAGAAAGGAAGTAACACATTTTAAACCTTTAGTCATGAGTCTGGAGTGGAGAACAAGACCAGCAGGAGAAAGGGAAAGCCACAAAGGCTTAGAGCCCTACTCCATCAAACTCATCCCAAATGGATCCGCTCGGTCACCTGCAATTTGCTATAGGAAACGGACAGTCATATGGGCAGCATAACAGAACAAACTGTAGCACAACTCTGCATGCAGCAGAACAGTGTAAAGTGAACTACACAGAAATGTTCGTAGGAACTTGCTGCACAAAATAAAGCAAATCTGTAAGAGAACGGAAAGTGTGCGGAGAATACGAGATCTGACAAGCAAAACCTGTGGAACTATTTCTCATTTAAGGCCTCAACTTAAAATGAAGGAATGCAAATCAAAAAAGATGTTGGTCTAACAAGCCATCTTACACACTCATTCTCTGCCAAGGTCTCAAAGCATTTAAATCAGTCCTCGTGTAAAACTGAAATTTCCATCACTGCAAGATGCATAGCTTGTCAAGTGCCAGCACTATATCAACTCCACCATCTCTTACAATGTTTGCAATCCCTAGAATATCCACTGTGTGAAGCAGTATGGCCAGCGATAAGGGCGGGGTAAAACCAAACCCACTAGTGTTATCGGTCCTTGTTTTCTGCCAAAACGTATGCAGATTGGATCAGGAACATACTAAGAGCAATGCATCTCTAAATGAATGTCCCTACCTCTAGTAGTTAAAGCCAGGGCTCAGGTTCTCCCTATGAAGTTTTTGCAGGGGCAGTCATGTAACAGCTTGAAAAAACTAGGCTCACCTCACATAATCCCCCGTCATGGAATTGCATCAGTTTAGACCAATCATAGTCTATGTGGTCCCTAGACATTTTGATTTGTCAGGTGGATCTTTAGGGAGAAGGAATGGCCAGACTTCACTTTGGTTGTAACCAGTGAAAGTGTACCACCCATTATCCCATATAAATATATGTTTTTAAAATAGGTGGGCATGGTGGGTGAGAGGTTGTACCTCATAATAAAAGAGAAAGTAATAGAAATGAAAAAAGAAGGGGATTAGGGGTTTAATATGCCTAATAAAACGATAGTATAAAAAATGTAAAAAGGGGCTTGGAAGGGTTAGCACCAATACATAGTTAAATGTACACACACACACTTTTATAAATCAATGTAAAACAAAAAACGGGAATGTAGGGGGCGGGGGTTTAAACCTCACAGTAAAAATATCACAAGAGCATGACTAAAGAAAATTTTAATAAAATGTGCATCACTTCTACCTTGATGGAACTTCGCTGGCTGCTCTTGCCGAACTGGCTAACAAGCTCAGCCTCTCTAGTGGTTCTCGGCATATCTATAGCCATGATACTATCAAACTGGAAAAGGCAAAAAGCCTTCTTCACCCTAGGCATCCATGATCTGGAATGGTATCTCTGTATCCATCAGAACAGCACTAATCCTGCTCCAATTTAAGAAAGGGTCAACAACACACATTTCAAAGAACACCCCATCAATATGAAGTATCAATCCACTTTTGCTCTGAGAAACCAACTACTCCCCCCTTCTCCCATCATGTATTGAATGCATCTTTCCCTTGGACCCTATACAGTGCTCCGCTACCATTTGACTAGGTTTTCATTTTATGAACAGTGCACACACATATAAACACACACATATATATATATATATATATATATATATATATATATATATATATATATATATATACACACACACACAAGTGAAAGGGAAAAAAACACAAGTACAGGGCTAACATTTAATAAATTCCCAACATTTAATGTCGAAATAAATGTTGGCAAAATAACAGTATAGACTGTTACCAGGACAATATATAATGGTATTCTGAAATTAATGATCCAAAATTATTTTAATCTGAAATTAATTAGGTCAAAATAGTAACACACAATCTTAGTAAATTGTACAGATGTGAGTATCTCATTTCCATGTTTTACTTTGCTCAAGCCTTCCCACAAAAGGTATTGCTTTAATACATTTGTGAGACTTTAACTGGAAGACTAACAAATGTTGCCACCTACTCAATCCTAGAGGTAGGCCAATGAGAAATCATCTTGGCTAGACTATGGTCTAATTTTCGACCAGTGATCTATTAAAAGCATGGGGTATTTTAATTATTTATAACAATTTTAAAAACATATAAACAAAAAGTTTAGATGAACTCCGTTTTGAATGATAAATCTGGCAGAAGATAAAACACTGACAGTCGGGAGCAACATCTCACTAAAAAAAAAGGGGGGAATGTTATTTTTAATATAAAATAGTTTTTACTTACTCTCTCCTGTAGAATGTTTTTCAGTTGTGTTTTTAACTCAGCCAGTCTTTCCTGTCCCTCTGATGTTACTGAGGACGGGTCAATCCTTAGCTCTAGGAGTTTCATATCTTGCTCTAGGGTAGCTACCCTCTCTCTATACATTTTCCGCCTATATGAGGCTCTATTAGTGATCTGACCTCTTAAAAAGGCCTTAAATGTTTCCCACACCACCGCCAAGCCTGCAGAGTCCCTATTTATATCAAAGAATACTGAGGACTCAGCTAGCAGAAATTTAACTTCTTCATCTTCGAGCAGAAGTGCCCGATCAAAAGACCAAGATGAATGTTTAATGATGTTTTCAGATCTCAAAGTGAATGTTCGTGCGGAGTGATCTGACAGGTGTGATGGTGAATAGTCTATCGTTGTCAGAGTGTCTTTTAAGCAATAGCTAAAAAGAGCATAGTCAATTCTAGATTTATGTTTAAAACGACTATTCCGAAAGGACACCCCTAACTTGTTGCCCACTCTCTCTCTCTCCACAGATCCGCCAGGCCAAGTTGTGACATAGTTGTAATAAGGGTTTGCCTAGATTTGACGGAACTACACTTTTTAGATTTTGTTGATTTATCCAGCCTGGGGTTGAGAACGATGTTAAAGTCACCCATCCAAATCACTGGATCCTGGACTGATACTAGTTGGTTTCTAACAGCATCCAAATGCGAAGGATCATCTGAGTTAGGACCGTAGTAACTCACTAAGATACGAATCTGGCCATCCAGCGAGACTCTCACTAATAGCCATCTCCCTGTATGGTCTTCTTTACAGCCCAGGATTTGCGCTTTTGATGATTTTTTGAAAATTAATATTACCCCCCTGATATTAGCGTTGTGATCTGTTGAACAGAATTTATCAATCCACCTCTGTTTTTTAAGCAGGGTAGTGGCCTCTGTTTTAAGGGGATGTGTTTCCTGGAGAGCTATGATCCGCGCCTGAGAGTCCCTCAAATATTGTAAAATACAATCTCGTCTATCTCTCACACGCAGACCATTGACGTTCCAGGACATATAATAAGTAAATGTCATGAGACTATTACTAACTCCCTCAATATTTTATACCCCATTTGGAGACATCTTGGTTTTAGCATGTAGAAAATCTGATTTTGGAAAAAAGGACATACTGAAAAAATAAAGAGGGTAGACAGATGAGGATTTTTTGCTATATTGACCTTCCCCCCCGTCCCCCCCCCCCTCCCCACCCCCTGGAAAACCCACCCCTACCTATTCTGGCCTGGTGTCTGGCCAGATTTACACCCCCTTACAGCCTTGCCCTTTGACCCCCCGCTGCTATATTATGAGGTAAGAAGCTGCTATTGCCAACCAATATGTGCGCAAATTAACCCTTTGAAAGCATCCATAAAAGAAAAAAAAAACCTACGTATTGAACACAACCTTCATTCTTTTAGGGTTTATTTCATCTTTTTTTTTCTTTTTCCTCTATCCTCTCTCCTTTTCCCTTTTTACTTCTCTTTTTTTTCTTTCCCCTTCCCTATTTATTAAAAGGTGGGAAACAACTAAGATTTCCCAATTTGAATTCGGAGAAGCCGCAGGGAAAGGGTTAGCATGGAAAATAAAAGCTAACCAAGCCCTCAAATATATTAAGGAAATCAAGATAGCGGGAGAGGCCGAGGTAAGATCTACTAATCTATATATAGGTAAAGCCTTCTTCGAATTTTTTGAGGCAATATATAGGGAAGATCTCCCCAATGACCAGCAGGCAAGGGCTATCACGCTTCCAACCCTCTCAACAATTCAGAGCAAGGCATTAGAATCTGAGATAACAGAGGCTGAGGTGAAAAAAGCTATTAGCAAATCTAAAAAAGGGAAAGCGGCAGGCCCTGATGGTCTGCCGGGGGAGGTTTATAGATCATTGGAAACTGTCATTGCCCCCGTGTTGACGGCCCTATTTAACGGCATCCTAATAGAAGGAGATTTACCACCTAAATCTTGGGGGGAGGCTACAATTGTACTCATCCCGAAACCAGGTAAATCTCCCCTTGAGTGTGGGTCATATAGACCAATATCATTATTAAATAACGATTATAAAACTTTACCACAATTATCTCAGCAAGAATGGCTAGTGTTATTGGTACTATAGTTCATTTAGACCAAAAAGGATTCATTAAAGGCCGACAATTATCCGAGTTAACACAAGAACTGATAGGGGCCATAGACCTTGCCACAGCCTTCTCCATACCTTTAGCTACCTTAACCTTGGACGCAACTAAGGCTTTTGATAGAGTCAATTGGCTCTATCTGAATGATGTACTTAAAAAATTCAATTGTGGGGAGGGTTTTCGCAGAACTATAAACCTGCTCTACAGTGCTCCTTCGGCCAGGTTATTGATCAATGGGGTTCTGACGGATGCCTTTAGTATAACCAGAGGCACAAGGCAGGGCTGCCCGCTTTCCCCTCTCCTCTAACTTATATATTGAACCATTTGCACAGCTTTTGTGGGAGGAGGCTAATATTCCATCTTTTAGCTTTGGAGAGTGGGAAAGGCGGGTAGCACTCTATGCTGACGATATCTTGGTCTTTACATCTGATCCATTAAAGGCATTTCCAGTCGTTATTAAGCGGGCAGAAGAGTTTGGTCATATTTCGGGCTACGATATTAACTTGAGTAAAAGTGAAACAATGGTGTGGAACCTATTAGATATACAACCTGGGGTAAACATCTCGACCTCCATGCGTTATCTTGGGATAAGAGTCACCCAAGAAGTGGGTAGCATTGGACAAACTAACTTGAATAGAATATACATTGAGAGCAAAAGTCTTCTAAAATCCTGGACTCACTTGCCACTCTCTATAATGGGCAGGGTAAATCTGGTCAAAATGTGTATTCTTCCAAAGTTTACGTTCATTTTTAATGCTATCCCCATGGCATTTGACCTTAAAACAATTGAAAAATGTCAGCGAGAAATTAACTCCTTCATATGGAATTATAAACCCATTAGAATAGCATGGAAAAAGTTGAGGAGAAGAAGAGAGAAGGGTGGGCTTGCTCTGCCGGATCTATTGCTATGCATGGGCCTTCCAGATGTCATATTCTAGGATGCTTCTAAAAATGCCATCTAATCTTCCTACTGGGTCAATGTATAAAGCTATGTTAACGGGGGCAAACTTAGCATTAGACGGATTCATGTTTAAATTTGGGAGTCAGAAATTCTTTAAAAAAATCAAACTTAAAATTCTACAGTCATGGACTAAAACCTGGCTTATCATCAGAAAAAGATTGGGGTCGTCATACTATTCTAATTTTGCCCCAATTTGGGACTCGCCTGGTCTTCCTCCATGTTTGAGAGACAGTTCGTCTTCCATAATAGAACATGCCGGTATTATGAGATGGGGTCAGCTATTTAAGGAAGGATCACTAATAGCTTGGGATGAGATATACGAGCATGTTGGCCTTGGGCTTTCTAGATTTAAATATATTCAACTGGAAAGCTGGGAGAGATCTCAACGTCGCATAGATGCCCATCAAGGGAAGGTTAGCATACTGGAGCAACGGTTAGTGGAACGACCGTTTGGAGGGAAAGAAGTAGCTATATGGTATTGGCAGTTGTTGGAGGAAATTGATGGGGAGTTTCTTCTTCCGGATGAGCTATGGGGGGAGGTGACTGGCCTCCAATGTGAAGAGATGTGGCTAAACTCCTTCGGTCTTCTTCATAAAATTGTCAAACCATCATGGTTAAGACGAAATCATCTATTTTCAGCACATCGTGCATATATAACACCGTTGAAACTGTCTAAATTTCTCCCTGATAAAAAGTGCAATAAATGTAACTTTATTGGAGCATGTGATGTTCACATGTTCCTGGAATGCCCGGACATTGCCAAATTTTGGGAGGAAGTGAAGAAGACTCTAAATTCCATTTTAAATGCATCCTTGTCAATAACTTTATCACTTGTCATCTTTGGGCTGGAAGATACTATCACTGGCAAAGCAAGGTCCTTCCTCTTCTTTGCAATTTTATTGGCCAGAAGGCAAATTTGTATACATTGGGTAGAGAAAACAGCCCCATTACACTCTGGGTGGCTCTCGTCTTTATACGAAACATCTAAAGCTGACCTTAATAGATCATGTAGCAAACGTAACTTGGATTTTTGGAACTTGCTGATCAAATGGAGATAACATCCCGGGGTTTTTCTTTTTTTTTTTTTTTTCCCTGGGTCCTATGATTATGCCATGAACAATCCTTGGACCGGGTTTAGCCTAGTTACGTTAATGGTCCTGCAGGTTGGAATATACCTAGATGGAGTCAGCGACAGTCCCTATGGTTTTGGGATATATCTGCCACAAACATAACAACCCACGCCTCCGCGTTGTGTAAGGTGGTTGGAATCTCCCATACTGAGGGTAAGGCAAATGAGGACAAAAAAATAAAATAAATAAAAATAAAATAGTTTTTACTGTAAAAGGGGGCGGGCCAACCGCATTTCTATCTCTCCCTACTCTTATTGCAGCTTGAAGATTTAATAAAGAACACATACACGAAGGTAAGACAAACATAAGAAACCATGCAAAGGAGTTGTTGAGTATATAACGCGCAAATATGGAGCTGTATTCCTTCACCAGGCTTTGATGTGTAGCTTAATTTAATAGCAAAATCAATTTTAATAAAATATGAAATAACACCTTGGAAGGAAACTTACCCAGCATCTTGGGCTTCATGGGCTCGAAGTATCGATAACAAGTTATTATGTTGTAGAAATTCACATACAGCTGGGTAACTAGAGAAAAACAAAACAAATCACTTGAGTTCTTTTTGAATACTGATCTCTATTTTGTAAATTTCAAACATTAAAATGGCCAGCAATAACACAGATGAAATATTCGAGGACAAGGACTCATAACCTGAGCACAAAGGATTCACAGCCTCATGCAGCATCATGGAACACCGACAGCCCGCCCTCTTTGAGCACCCGTGACCTAGCATGCGAATCTGGCATACGTATATAAAGTGGAGCAAATCTGAGAATCGACCTCAGCATAATGAGACCTGGAATATTATTATTACACACAAAGTGGTTCGGTGAATTTCAGCTTCAAAACAAGCGTGTTCGAATATATCAACCATGTCATATCTCTTTCATACGCAAGTAATTATGCACCAAACACACAAGAGCCACTCTTTGTATGAAAACAAATGTGTTATTGTCATCACAATACAATGAATGATGCCTACTAGGGGAGACGGCGTATTATAAGAAAACGTACATATGGACATCAAAAGACGCTTGGGATGAAGTAAGTTGCACCCTTAAATCAACAACTTTCAATAGAGAAGTTTTGAATCTTATTTTTACTAAAGTTCATAAGGGGCACCATGGAGATTGCATCGACGTTTAGAATGAAGCAGGGGTCCCACCAGGACAGAACCGTCTCTCTGGTGACCGAGTGATATCTACAACGGACCGGCTTCTATCGAGTGATGAGATACAAAATGTAGGATCTTAATCTATTATTCACAGCACAGTTAAACCTTTTGTGTCCACAGGTCACTCTTTGGATACAGTGCATCGTTTCTCTCCTCCATCAGCACGCCCACTGAGAAGGGTTCGAACATACTTGCCCCAGATTCCGCCGACTGGATCCTAGGGTCTGCCCTGTGTTCAGATCATCGAATAATGTTCGCAGCAGTGGGAGCACTCGGACAGGCTCTTATAGGATAGCCCATGCTCTGAATTATTTAAAGCAATTCTCTGATATACACAGACAGCACCTTGGCATATAAAATCATCAATGCTGGTAGTTCATTATCTAGCACAGGCATTTTTATTATTGTTGATTAAGCCCTTTTCGCGCATCAGTCAAGAGCAATACATGCATTATTCCTTCATGCCAGTGATTTTCAACAGGGCTTTATTTTCAGTAAATAATTAAGGACAATGGTTCAGGTATGGCCTAAAAGGTCCTAAAGAAAGGTGACCCAAGAAGGGGCACTTGTTTTTTAAGAAGTGAAGTCAATTCTGTAGGGAGCAAAAGACAAAGTACGTAAAGGGTCATGTAGGTCAAAAAGATGACAGGTATTTATTTAAACAAATTCAATTTTTTTGAGTGCTCACATAAAAAAGCGTGGAGTGAAATAGTGATAGTGGCTAAAAAGACATCGCATTGACAACAATATAGTTGAATTCCATAATTGATTCTTTACAAGTTATAAGGAATTCATGTTGTGGGGTGGTCAACGGCGTTTTAAACCTAATTATTGGGGTTCATCTTCAGGACAATGGTGAGCAAGTTGGTTTGAAAGTTAAACTACTTGTAGAGTATTGGTGTAATTCCTAGATGCTCCAAAATTGGGAGGCAGGGGCTTCAGAAGGCTATATCAATTAAAAGCCAAATGAAAGAGTTTGAACCAAGTGGTAGTTGGTTAGAGCAGCTGGTCAGTACTTAAATTCGCCTGGAAAGTATAATTTTCCTTCGAGGGGCTGCAGGGCAGTGAATGGGAGCCTGAAGCTGAACAGACAGACGTTTTGCTGCTGCTGGGGCTGGCTGTTGAATACCCTTGTCTCCTAAAACCTTTATTTTCAGTAAGGCATACTTAGAGAAGCACGGTTACCCCTGCAGCACCCTCATGTTTCTGCTGTGCATCCTGTATGTGTATTGGCCACATTCATTTTCTAGGCACATTTGTTTGTTGCTGCTGGGAAATCCTAACATACTGGAATGCTACAGTGGCTGTTCTTCGGAGCTGAATGTAAAACCTTATAGAGGTGGCATTCATTTTAGGAAAACATCACAAAGGCATTTTTATTTACTAAACGTGATGGCAATAAGCCAGGTAAGACTATGAGAACTGGACACTACATTCCAGATAGGCCTTTAAACATTTCATGCAACACCATATAGCCATCCGCAGCTGGGCATAATACTCAATGAGTGGCCACGATCACCGGACAGATGCGGTTTTAAAAGGCAGCAGCGATCCTCCAGGTCAGACATTGAGAAATGGACACACCATTCTACAGGATCCCACCTGTTATGGACAAAGTACTTCAGAAAAGGCCTTAGCAACAATGTATGCACTCACCATTTATAAAACAGACTTCCTTTTCTTCTGCATCACTCCCTGTTCATCTCAACATTCTGTTGGCCCTTCCCTAGTCCTCCTCGTTTTGTTTTCCTACTCTGGGAACATGTAATACTCTCAAACATGCTCCAGGACAAGGGAAGCTTGCTACTTGTTCTGTGCGTGAATGAAACCTACTTTGCTGCTGCAGTCTGTGATGTGTTTGCATCTGTTGGGGTACTTGGATTGCTGCTGTTTATGCTTTAGTGCTGTGTTGGTTAGAGCTTGATAAAATCTCTTTTCTACACAAACGCGTAAACAATTTGCTTTATCAATTTCTGTTCATACAGCTTTCGGGCCACAGCCCCCAAAATGTTCCTTTCACGTTTACTTGCCCTGCTTACAACTTAGTCAGCCGTGGCACTGAAACTCTATGATGGGCACAACTGGTGCTTACCTCAAAGTCTGACATGTCATCAACTAGTGGTAAGGTGGGCAGTGCATTCTTGTTGCAGCAAACTCTACTGCTCTTAGTAAGTAGGAAATCAAGGCATGGAGGACTGACGTTGTCTAGGAGTTGTTAACGGCACTCTTTCTTTTACAAATTAAGCACAGGGATTTTCACACATTATATCCTACAGAAGCACCAATTAAAGCTAGTGTTTGAACATCATCAACTGAAATGCAATGCAACTCATGTTTTGTCTTTGTACATACCTGCAGTGCATATGCACTGAAGAAAAATGGATAACTACGTTTGGCCGCAGTTGCGGGAGCTGTACAGCGAATGAACATGTGCCGCATTCAGATGCAGCATATTTCCTATACACTGTAGGAGAATGAGAGGCTTTCACATGCAATGCACTGCAGAAACATGTGATGCCTTCACAGCAACTATAGTCCCTGCACACTGCTGGAACAAGCATACGATGCTTCCAGGTGCTGCACAGCAGGCTCCTTTACCCTCAACTGCTGCACCTGTGCCCCGCAGATGCATGGTCCGTTTTCAATCCAAAGCGCAGGACTACCTGTGATACTGCGCATGCATGCCTTATCCCCTCTCTTCTCAAGACCTCAGCACTTGATTGTGTACTACAGAACGGCGGGACCCACCCTCTATATCCTCCTGGTCAGCAGCTCCATAATAATCAAATTTGGCTGCTCATTGTGGACCCTGCCTGCGCCATCACCGGTCTCTGTATACACAGAAGGAAGAAAATACGTCTTTTTTAAGTATATACATTTAAAGGGATTGTACTTGTCAAGGCGAACGCTCATCCTGCCCCATTCCACAGCTCCCCATTTCTTCACAAATTTTCTTCAAACTCTAACCTCACTTTCCTGTTTTCCATCTGTTTATTCGTTCCTCTTGAGTCCTTTTTTCCCCTTCTGCTATTTATACCAATTCCTGTATGTCCACAGCAATCTCCTGACTCCTCACATATATACTGTGTATGCAATGGCACAGACGTGTTATTGAAGGTGGGAGTGGGTCTCATCCTTCTGTGACTTAAGATCAGATGGACTTCCTCTGACACTCCAAGTCTCAGACTCCAAGGCCACTTCTTCCACCACCAAGCTTCCCCAAGTCTCAGACTCCAAGGCCACTTCTTCCACCACCAAGCTTCCCCAAGTCTCAGACCCCAAGGCCACTTCTTCCACCACCAAGCTTCCTGCAAACTGCACTAAGACACTATACCCCTTACAATTTTATGTTTTTGTAAACCGGAATTGCCATTTCCTCGACTTAGCATGGGAGTTTACTGCCTCCAGCTAATTTAAGACTTTTTAAAGTTAATCTACAAAGAACAAAAACAAAAAAAATACTGAGCGAAATGTTCATACAAAGCCAGATTGTATCACACAGTTCTTCAGTAGCACTCCGGTAACCACGCACACTGAATGTACTGTATACACGTGTATGTGCAACTTAATGGCTGAACTGTTGAATCCAGAGCAGACTTGCATTTTGGAAACCTGCCAGCGTTGCAACAATTTGAGCTTTGACGAATATGGTCTATATTTAGCAGACACCTGATCCCTGCGATTATGTTTCCTAGTTTCAGATTTTTTTATGGAATGGTCGAGGAGAGGCAAAATTATATTCAGGCGATCCAAAATTAGCATTTTCAATTTTTGCAATTTTAAGTCCCAAGGGAATTGTTGCCTTCGGCTGTAGCAACAACTGCTGAACGATAGTGCACCAAGGTAACCTGGAGATCGAATTTTAATCACCCCTGGGCAACTTTTGACTTGGCATAAATCCGTAAGATAGTTTGTAAGACATTTAGGTTACAACAGAAATGCAGATAAGCTCCAAATGTATTTTATGTCTGTCTGTGTCTAATCGGATTCCTAACTTTGATGCAGATCACGAATCTGTATGAACTTTGGCAGTCTCTTTGTCCAGTCAACAAGATCCTCCTACTCAAATTTCATGCTGATTGGTTAATTTGGGGAAGGGGGCAAAGTTATTGATTGATCCAAAACTAGAATTTCACAAGTGGATATCTGTTTCCTATTACAAAAAATAACAGCTTAACACTTATACGCCAAATCTGTCATGAAGATATACCTTTAGTGACAATCGATTTGGTTTGCTGTAACAGGATTCATGGTTAAATGATTTGAGTCCCCCCTCCCTACATGCAAGTTTGCACTTTCGCAAACATTTCTTCAAGTTCTCCCAGAGAGCATGCTACTTCCCAGAAGGCCATGCACAACAGGTTCTGGGAATGGCTGTAAAAGCAAAGGCAAGGGCCACTCTACGCACTCCATGTCGTGCAAAGCCAATGGTTGTGTAAAACTCTTTTGGGACAGGTTAAGGAAGCGCCCGAAGGCCGTGCCCTTTCTCGTTTAATTGCTGCTGACCGCCTTTGACTATGGAACAACATATGTCATAACTTTTTTTGTTTAAACAAGGAACCGCTATGGTTGTTTACTAAAATCAGAAAATAATGTTGGTTATAAAACAATATCATACGAATGCGCCGAAAGTAAGTTACAAAAAAGTTACGTAGAGTAGATTTATGATCCAAATTCTGGTGAGTGGCAAACAATACCTCCCTCCAATGATCTAAAAATCTCAATCAATGAATTCACTGGTGACACTAGATCACCAATGACATTCTATTCCTAAAACTTTTTTCAGTTTAATGGTTTTATCAAAGAAAAATAAAACAAACTACAAATATTTGGCATTACATTGCACAGATAAGTGGCTGTTCCACACAATACTATTAGATCTGGCAATATAACTTCCCTTTCCAAAATGTTGCATTACAATACACCTGCCTCTGCCAATATCAAGTCAGTTTCTAAGAGTCTTGCTGCAATTCCAGCTAGTGCAATTGCCTTATGCCGCTCTTCATCAAACCCAAATCTTCTCCAATTTCTGTGGCTAGCCCTCACCTTACAAGTTGCTTTATCCATTCTAATGCACCAATCCATTACCTCCTCTTTAGTTATGATAATGTACATCGTTTTGTTTGGCTAATACCTTTTAAATCGTTTAACAAATCAGCGTGAAAACAAAAAAACTAAAAACTTATGAACTTTAGTTTGCACTGACCATGAGTTTAAGTGTTGTAAGTAGATTCACTCTTGGAAGGATTGTAGGGCTAAATGCAAAACTCCCATTATTTTATATTTTGAGTTAGCGCGGTGCAATAGTGACTAAAAAGAATGCCACCAAACGTGACATGTGCTTTGGACTCCATTATGTGTTTGCTTTGCCAAATGTGGTGGTAGGCCTGGTGTCCTTTAAAGAAACAATAGGTTTGCTGTCACTTAAAAAATAAATACTACTTCAATGACAACCTGAGAGAACTTTGTCACAGAAAGAAGCTGATTGGATGTTTGGGAATCAAAACTACTTGCAAAATGCAGACTTCCAGTTATCTTCAAACACTGTCCTGCAAATCAGAGATAAGTATTGGCAAAACTGACAGATCACGCCTTTTGGACCTACTGGATTTGCTAATGCCGTTTGCCAATGCTGGGCAGCATTAGCCAAAATAAAATGAACAAGCATTGGCATAGCCAATAGGTCTTGCATTTGGGACCTTATAAGTGTTAAACCAGAGATATTGACTTTGCCTATGGCTTTAAGCTGTGCAGCACAGAAGTCTGCAGCATGCTGACATGGGACCCGGGCGCACTTCCCCACAGGGTGTATTAGAGTGCAGCGGTGTTTCTGCTGTGCATGCATTAACCCACTAAACTGTTTGAATACCTTAGAAGGACGAGAGGCAGATTGGCCTACCTAACAAATAATACTGTGGCCAGCATGTAATACAAAAGTTTCGGCGGTGCACGCATTAACCCACTAAGTTGCCTATATCTTCAAGATCTTTCCCCATGCCTTGGCCTTCATGGGATCCGGGCGCACTTCCCCACAGGGTGTATTAGAGTGCAGCGGTGTACTTTACTTGGCAGCTGCGCCGAGTCCCTGAGCCGTTTCTCACTGTTTAAAGAAGCGGCCCCCGAAGGGTGACCTAAATATAATAAAGGCGTGAAAATGCTGCTGCTCTACCTCGACAACAGCAACATGAGGCGAAGACGCACTGGTATTAATGAATACTACAATCCTGTGGTCCGAATGCTATACAAATGTTTCTGCCGTGCATGCATTAACCCACTAAGCCGTCTGCATACCTCAGAACGATGGAGAGGCAGATTGGCCTACCTAAAAAAACAATCCTCTGGCCAGCATGCTATACAAAAGTATTGGCGGTGCACGCATTAACCCACTAAGCTGTCTGTATACCTCAGAAGGATGTGAGGCAGATTGGTCACACTGTGGGAATAAAAAAAGGCATGTATGTTTAACTTGCCAACTTTTTAACATTTGTGGTGTTTTTTCTACAATTAAATTTTCACTTTCAACGAGCCTGGTCCGCGGTCCCTAAAGTGAAACCAGTCGGCTGCTAATAAGAAAAAACAAAGAAGAGTGGGAGGGGGTGCAAATGGCGCGCAAGCTGCTTGCAAAAACAGCAGCTCAAGACAAATGGTGGGGCGGGCACAGGAATGCATCTGCCAGAGTGGGAGGGGGTGCAAATGGCGCGCAAGCTTCTAATTAAAAACAGCAGCGCATGAGAAATGGTGGGGGGGCAGGCACAGGAATGCAGCTGCCAGCCTGCACGTCGCTGCTCGCTCCCAAGAGCAAAACGCTGTGGGAGTGACACATTCGAGAGGAGGTGGGACATGCACCCACCTTTGGCCAATTGCGCGCTTTCATTATTGAAAGACACAGGCAAAGGCCAATCCAATGTGATCCAATGTGCAGGGCTGGCTTTAGCGCCGGTGGCGCCCTGTGCGACCATCATTTTTGGCATCCCCATCCCCATGACCTCCTCTTGGAATTCTCTCACTGCCACCAGGCAAAAGTGCCACTCATCTCTCCAATCATAAGTTATTGCTAAACACAGTACCTCCCCTGAGGTCAGCACCCCCCTCCACAGGCCAGCACCCAGTGCGGCCACACCTGTCGCAATGCCCTAAAACCAGCCCTGCCAATGTGTGGGAGTTGCCAAACAGACACAGAGAAGTTTGGAGTGCTCTCAAGAACCCTCCCATAGAGAAGCGCATGCGAGCTGCGATAGGCTCGACCTAAAAAGGTGCGATGGTGCGTGCAGTTGTCATTTTGTTGGCGCATGCATGCGTCATCACACCAGTGAGCACCACAAGGGGGTTTAGTTCAATAGAAAAATTACTTTTCACTAGCGCAAAAGCACTTTCTTTTTCTTTTTTAAGGGAGAGTGGCCAGCAGCAATTTACTGACTGGCCCTTCCAAAAATGAAACTATAAAAGAAAGGAATGCAGGGGTAGGACCGAAACTGAGGAATAGGTGGGAGGAGGCGGGGAGAAGGTCAGAGAGTGGGTGAGTGATTAAATACAAATTAATCTAGGAAAATGAAGGTAAAAAGAGCACACAAGGGAGACAGCGACAGTAGGGTGGAGCAAAGCACAGGGGAAAAAGAGCAAATGGGAGCAAAGGGGTTGGGGGAGTTTGGTGGGGGAGAAGCACACGAAAGAAAGCGAGCAGCACACAAGGTAGAGAGCCACATGGAGAGTGGAGATGCGGGTATTAGGTGATATAGCAGATAAAAACACATGGGTGAGAGCCGGAAAACATTGGAGTGATACACGTCACTCAATGAAAAGGATGGCAAAGAAAGCATGCTCTATTGGAGGGATAAACACAAGAAGAGGAAAGCACGTCATTGCATAAAAAGTAAGCAAATGAAAGTGACAAAAGCCAAACAAAGCTAAGCAGTACCGGCAGTATGTCCACAAAAAGGTCTTCTGCGATGAGACAACCTGGCCCATCTGGAAGGCAAAAGACCTAAAAAAATTGCCCTTGATGCGGGATGTGCTAGGAACAACTTCCGCAGAGTACACCAGTGCTCATTCCAAGCGGATGGAAAGGCCTTGTGCTGCCACAGGAAATGTGTGCTGTACGTTATGAAGATTAAAGATAAATAATTAAACCCCTGAACTGCAGAAAGATTGAGGTCTTCATGAGTTTCCTGAAAGATTCTAGCATAAATTCAACAAATTGCGAGAAAAGTTACAATAAAAAACATTATGGTTAGATCTAAGAACTTTGAAAATTGCAGGCGTTATTATAGGCAATATTAAAACCCACGGTCCAGCTAAAATGCAAAGAAGAATGCATTTGAGGACTGTACAGTGGGAGGCGGTGAAAAAACCACCATGGAAATATCCAAGGCACTACTCTCAACTGTGAGCCACCAGGAGTTTTTAGAATAGGCTACTTAGTTAGGGGCTACTGAAATGCTCTCCAAGAGTTGAGGAAAATGTGCTTGGCCCCCCCCACCCTCCCCCCAAAAATTAGCAAAATGGTGCTAGGTTCAAGAAATCAGTCAGCTTAAGGCTGAGAATTAAGGCCTATGCCATTTAGAGTTGATCTCAATTATTCTCCTGGAAGGCAGGCAATTTCCTAACCACAATTTCAGCTTTGGAAGAAATGTAAAACAAGAAACACATTAAGGCTGTAAAAAGCTGCTCAACAACACAATCCAAAGGACTGACTCTAAGAACTTAGGCGGCACGATGCTATGGTTCAACTGTGCTATGAAAACAAGCATACAAGAGCTATTGGCTTTGCCCATGCCCTTTAGCCATGCTTTGCAAGGGGCGGTGGGAGGGAGGAGGAAGAAGCAGCATGGAGAAGGGGTGGGTGGGAGGGGGGGAAGCAGCGTGGAAAAGGGGTGGGTGGGAGGGGGGGAAGCAGCGTGGAAAAGGGGTGGGTGGGAGGGGGGGAAGCAGCGTGGAATAGGGGTGGGTGGGAGGGGGGGAAGCAGCGTGGAAAAGGGGTGGGTGGGAGGGGGGGAAGCAGCGTGGAAAAGGGGTGGGTGGGAGGGGGGGAAGCAGCGTGGAAAAGGGGTGGGTGGGAGGGGGGGAAGCAGCGTGGAAAAGGGGCGGGTGGGAGGGGGGGAAGCAGCGTGGAAAAGGGGCGGGTGGGAGGGGGGGAAGCAGCGTGGAAAAGGGGCGGGTGGGAGGGGGGGAAGCAGCGTTGAAAAGGGGCGGGTGGGAGGGGGGAAGCAGCGTTGAAAAGGGGCGGGTGGGAGGGGGGAAGCAGCGTTGAAAAGGGGCGGGTGGGAGGTGGGAAGCAGCGTTGAAAAGGGGCGGGTGGGAGGTGGGAAGCAGCATGGAAAAGGGGCGGGTGGGAGGTGGGAAGCAGCATGGAAAAGGGGCGGGTGGGAGGTGGGAAGCAGCATGGAAAAGGGGCGGGTCGGAGGGGGGAAGCAGCGTGGAAAAGGGGCGGGTGGGAGGGGGGAAGCAGCGTGGAAAAGGGGCGGGTGGGAGGGGGGAAGCAGCGTGGAAAAGGGGCGGGTGGGAGGGGGGAAGCAGCGTGGAAAAGGGGCGGGTGGGAGGGGGGAAGCAGCGTGGAAAAGGGGCGGGTGGGAGGGGGGAAGCAGCGTGGAAAAGGGGCGGGTGGGAGGGGGGAAGCAGCGTGGAAAAGGGGCGGGTGGGAGGGGGAAGCAGCGTGGAAAAGGGGCGGGTGGGAGGGGGGAAGCAGCGTGGAAAAGGGGCGGGTGGGAGGGGGGGAAGCAGCGTGGAAAAGGGGCGGGTGGGAGGGGGAAGCAGCGTGGAAAAGGGGCGGTGGGAGGGGGAAGAAGCAACACGGAAAAGGGGCAGGTGGGAGGGGGAAGAAGCAACACGGAAAAGGGGCGGTGGGAGGGGGAAGAAGCAACACGGAAAAGGGGCGGGTGGGAGCGGGAAGAAACAACACGGAAAAGGGGCGGGTGGGAGGGGGAAGAAGCAACACGGAAAAGGGGCGGGTGGGAGGGGGAAGAAGCAGCACGGAAAAGGGGCGGGTGGGAGGGGGAAGAAGCAGCACGGAAAAGGGGCGGGTGGGAGGGGGAAGAAGCAGCACGGAAAAGGGGCGGGTGGGAGGTGGAAGAAGCAGTACGGAAAAGGGGCGGGTGGGAGGGGGAAGAAGCAGCACGGAAAAGGGGCGGGTGGGAGGGGGAAGAAGCAGCACGGAAAAGGGGCGGGTGGGAGGGGGAAGAAGTAGCGCGCAGAAGGGGCAGGAGGGAGGGGGAAGAAGCTGCGCGCAGAAGGGCCGGGAGGGTGGTCGAAGAATCAGCGCACAGGAGGGGCAGGTGGGAGGGCGAAGAAGCAGCGCGCAGGAGGGGCGGGTGGGAGGGGGAAGAAGCAGCGCGCAGGAGGGGCGGGTGGGAGGGGGAAGAAGCAGCGCGCAGGAGGGGCAAGAAGCAGCGCACAGAAGGGTTGGGTGGGAGGGGGAAAAAGTAGACGGGGTGGTTGAGGAGTCCGAGAGCAGCGTGCAGAAGGGGAAGAAGCAGCGTGCAGAAGGGGCGGGTGGGAGGGTGAAGAAGCAGCGTGCAGAAGGGGCGGGTGGGAGGGTGAAGAAGCAGCGTGCAGAAGGGGCGGGTGGGAGGGTGAAGAAGCAGCGTGCAGAAGGGGTGGGTGGGAGGGGGAAGAAGCAGCGCACAGAAGGGGCGGGTGGGAGGGTGAAGAAGCTGCGCGCAGAAGGGGCTGGTGGGAGGGGGAAGAAGCTGTGCGCAGAAGGGCCGGGAGGGTGGTCGAAGAATCAGCGCACAGGAGGGGCAGGTGGGAGGGCGAAGAAGCAGCGCGCAGGGTGGGTGGGTGGGAGGGGGAAGAAGCAGCGCGCAGGAGGGGCGAGTGGGAGGGGGAAGAAGCAACGCGCAGGAGGGGCGGGTGGGAGGGGGAAGAAGCAGCGCGCAGGAGGGGCGGGTGGGAGGGGGAAGAAGCAGCGCGCAGGAGGGGCGGGTGGGAGGGGGAAGAAGCAGCGCGCAGGAGGGGCGGGTGGGAGGGGGAAGAAGCAGCGCGCAGGAGGGGCGGGTGGGAGGGGGAAGAAGCAGCGCGCAGGAGGGGCAAGAAGCAGCGCACAGAAGGGTTGGGTGGGAGGGGGAAGAAGCAGCGTGCAGAAGGGGTGGGAGGGGGAAGAAGCAGCGCCCAGGGTGGGCGGGTGAAGAAGCAGCACGCAGGAGGGGCGGGTGGGAGGGGGAAGGAGCAGCACGCAGGAGGGGCGGGTGGGAGGGGGAAGAAGCAGCACGCAGGAGGGGCGGGTGGGAGGGGGAAGAAGCAGCACGCAGGAGGGGCGGGTGGGAGGGGGAAGAAGCAGCACGCAGGAGGGGCGGGTGGGAGGGGGAAGAAGCAGCACGCAGGAGGGGCGGGTGGGAGGGGTAAGAAGCAACGCGCAGGAGGGGCGGGTGGGAGGGGTAAGAAGCAACGCGCAGGAGGGGCGGGTGGGAGGGGGAAGAAGCAGCGCACAGAAGGGGCGGGTGGGAGGGGGAAGAAGCAGCGCGCAGAAGGGGCGGGTGGGAGGGGGAAGAAGCAGCGCGCAGAAGGGGCGGGTGGGAGGGGGAAGAAGCAGCGAGCAGAAGGGGCGGGTGGGAGGGGGAAGAAGCAGCACGCACAAGGGGTGGGTGGGAGGGGGAAGAAGCAGCACGCAGAAGGGGCGGGTGGGAGGGGGAAGAAGCAGCGCGCAGAAGGGGCGGGTGGGAGGGGGAAGAAGCAGCGCGCAGAAGGGGCGGGTGGGAGGGGGAAGAAGCAGCGCACAGAAGGGGCGGGTGGGAGGGGGAAGAAGCAGAATGCAGAAGGGGCAGGTGGGAGGTGTAAGAAGCAGTCAAGAAGAGTGACAATGAATGCCAACAATGATAAGCAATCTGTGGGCTCAGAGTCCTTTATTGGAAACAATACCTCTGGGAGCGAAAGCGCATGCTCTGTCAGCAGGCAAGATCTAATGAACACAACTGAAACAGTTAACAGTATGACTAGTCACCACAATTTTAACAATCCCATGGTCAAACTACCAAAATTAGGCAAGGATTTAGGGTGTGAGGGTGGCAATGAACATAACCACAACAGACTAATTTCGAATTATTTTTGTTTCCACATTGCAAATTAACATTTTTATTGCCGTTATTTTCAGTAAATTATATGCAAACTTACACACGTGTGTGTGTGCATATATATATATTTTTTTTTTCACCACGTTTCTCCGTCAGCTTCCTGCTCTCAGCACACCGGGTGCCCCAGCCGCGAGGACGAAAACTCGCGAATTCACGCCAGCCACAGTTTAAAGATTGCTGCGCACTCCAACCAGTATTCAAATTGTTTTATTTCATTCGTTGCAAACACGATCAATAAAGTTACTGACAAACGCGTTTCAGCCTCCTGGCCTTCGTCAATGTCAGTGATTCCCTGCTCACGCATCTTATTTAACCATATCATTTCATTGGTTAACAGGGATTCCAATCAAAGAAAAAATACAATAATGAAAATAAAAAACGGTCTTGCAGAGACCGGATACTGCTTTGGGGAATTGTCAGCCATATTGGTACTATGTTCTCTACTGTTAGACAGAATGGCAATGTCCCATTAGACCCCACGTTTTCACAAAATAATCAGTGGAAAACATCAAATCAATTCATTAAATAGAATGAGTCACAGTATAGCATTGGCCTATCTAAATTAGCTGATCACTGATTATTCGATTAATAAAAGTGTGCCCCAATGCGTTTATTTTAATCTGATAATGCTGACCTCTAAATAGAGTGGGCATATAACTATCGTGGTTAGAATGTCATAATCCAATCGTATCAAAATAAAGCTCTGGATGAGCAAACTCAAATTGCTGCTGTCTGTTCTATTTTAAGTTGTTATTCATAGCTCTTGCTTTTCCCCATTAGTTCCAGCTCTAAAGGTACAGCGCATTGTGCATGTTTCTATTCTGCTTATCCAATAAATGACCACAGTTCCTCCTCCTGGTTCAGCCCTCCCGGAGTCCTGGTACGCAGTTCCACTATGAGTTTGGCCTCCAATTGCCTGAGTGTTTTAACTCTATCTCCCCCTCTTTCTGCCGGTGGGATCTGATCTAGGCAATAGTATGTTAACTTATCACTCCTAGCCTCGTGCATGTTAGCAAAGTGCCTCGCCACTGGATATGTTCTGTCCCTATTGGTTATGGCTCGTTTGTGCTCCAATACACGTTTCTTTGCCGGGTGTATTGTGCTTCCGACATACTGCAACCCGCAAGGGCAGGTTAGACAGTATACCACAAAGCTGGAGTTACAGTTCAATAGTTTGTCAATGGGCCTTCTATCTTTCTTCCCAGGTATCAAATAGTCTTTAACTTTTTTGCAATTCTTGCAAGCCTTGCAATTCATGCATGGAAAAAAGCCCGCAATCAATGGTTTGATCCGGGATTTATCCTCAAAGTGGCTGCGTACCAGGATATCTTTCAGGGAAGCACTCTTCCTATAGGTGACATCAGGACCAGACGGGATCAATTTCCCAAGAATCCCATCAGTTTGCAGGATATTCCAATTTTTCTGGATGAGACCCCTTATTTTTTGTGCCTCAGATGAATAGGTCATGATTAGCCTAACTTTGCCTTGCTCTTCTTCCGTTTCCTTCTTATCTGTTTGCTTTTGGGTTAATAATTCTAACCTGCTTCTACTGCTAGCCTTGACTGTCGCTTCCTGCAAAACTTTATTTGTGTAGCCCCTGTCCCTAAATCTATCTAGGGATTCATTGGCGGCTTCTTGGAAGTCGTCTGGTCGGGAGCAGTTTCTCTTAAGTCTCAAAAGCTCCCCGTATGGTATACTGTTGATTAAATTTCGGGGGTGTTGGCTCCAAGAGTGCAAAACAGTGTTCCCTGCCGTGGGTTTGCGGTATAGTTTAGTACACAACTTATTATCTGCCACAAAGACTAGGAGATCTAAAAATGCTACCTCCTTTTCACTGATGTTACTAGTGAATTGTAAATTGAACTCGTTGTCGTTCAAGGATCTTACATAATCTTCTGCCTCTGTGCGTGTACCTCTCCATACTATGAAGAGGTCATCGATGTACCTTATCCATAGGGCTATCTTATCTAGCCAAATTTCATTCCTGCCCGCCCAGGCCACGTGCTTCTCCCACCAGCCTACGAATAAATTCGCATAGCTGGGGGCGAAGCACGTGCCCATCGCGGTACCTTGTATCTGCAGGTATAGTTCCCCTGCAAATAAAAACATGTTGTGTAGACAGAATGATGCTATTTCTAATAGCATCTTGTTGTGTTCCTGAAACTTCAGGGCTCTGGTCTTTAGAAAAAACTCAAGGGCTGCTAATCCTTGCGAATGTCTAATGCTGGTATACAGACTAGTCATGTCTAATGTGATTAGCAGTAATTAATTGTCGCAAATAATGTTTTGAATCTGGCGAATAAAGTCAGTTGAGTCCAAGATGAACGAACTGAGGTCCTTCACCATTGGAAATAGGAAAGAGTCCACATAAATGGAGGCTTTTTCTAGAAGGATTCCCAATGAAGACACTATTGGGCGTCCAGGAGGTGCATTGATGTCCTTATGGACCTTTGGAAGGTGGTAAAATGTGGGCAGAACAGGGCATTCTACCCTCATGTATTGAAATTCATTGATCTCTAGAATTCCCTTGCTGTTCCACTCTTCAAGGAGATCATGAAAGGCCTGTACACTCTTGCTGTAATCCTCTCTCTTGATAAGTTTGTAGCTTTGTGCATCACCAAGTAGGCGAAGGGCTTCCTGCTTGTATCGCTCTTTCGTCATTATCACCACATTTCCCCCTTTGTCTGACTGTTTAATCACCAGTCTGGGGTCATCTCTGAGGGATTTCACAGCCTCCCATTGTTTTTTCGTGAGGTTGTATTTCCTTCTTCCACCAGGAGTAATACCTGCCATTCTGAATTTGTCTAGGTCCTTAATTACCGCCTCATGGAAGCAATCAATCGCATCGTGTGGAGTCTGTGGGATAAATTTAGATCGTGGTTTGAACTCACTTTTCCCACTACTCTGTTCAATCCCAGTCTCTAGCAGAAGCTGAGTATTACTTTGCATGTCCAAAGCACTCTCCACTGATTCAGATTCGTGCAGATCACGAATTGTTGTCAAAATTTCCAGATCACTACCTACTAGGTTACCCATGATAGATCCTTCTGTTCCTTGCTGTTTCTTCTTAGGGCCAGGGTGCATCGCAAATATCTTGAGTAACTTGAGCTTGCGGATGTATTGGTACAGGTCAATGCGCGTAGTTGTATAGTCCCATTGAGTCGTGGGGCAGAAAGTCAACCCCTTCTGTAACACTGTTTTCTCTACTTGTGTCAATGTCCTTTCTGAGAGGTTAATGATAGAGAGATTTTTCACTTCCTCTTGCCGCCCCGTCTGCTCCTTGTAACCCGGGGTTCGTAGTTTTGATTTGTTGATCTGCCCTCCTCGCCTTGTTTTCCGCCGCTTTGATCCGGTGGACGGCTCTTTTGGGGAAATTTGCGCCATGTTTCCTTGATGAGGTGATATTCCTCGGGAAAATGCTGGTCCGTATTAGCCATTGCTCCCCCGGAATTTCTGGGTATCTCTGATTCGGAAAGATCCGCTTCCGATTCCGATGTATCTCTTTGCGTGGTGGCTGCTTCACCTCTCGCCTCTCGTAGGGCTCTTCTTGGGGCGTCGTACTTTTTAGCGAAAGTGATCACTCTGCCGCTCTCGTAGTCTTGCTGGTCACGTGCGAACTTGGTCTGTTTGCGTTTTTTTATGTCGTTCTCATATGCCACTAGCCGATTTTTCATGCGAGCTCTCAGGGTTTCAGTAAGTTCCTTGTCTGTATCTTTCGCTATATTTGCTTCTATTTCTTTAATTTCGTCCAACAGTCTCGCCCTGTCGCTTTTGGCGTATTTTACAAGGATTTCCACCATCCCCTTAGCTGAAGCTCTAGTATAGTCCGCCCATTCCCTTAGGAGATTGGGGTCTGGGTTTTCGTAGGAGGGGACTGTATAAATCCTCAACCCTCTGGGACTCCTGTCAACATCCAAGTATCGTTGCAGGGAAGTGGCCTCCCACCACTTCCTTATCTCTTTTTCATAGGCTCTTTCCAATTTCGTAAACCAACCTCTCAGACTACTTGGCGTTTGATTCGATTGATGCTCTCCTTCTGTTCTTAAGCTCTGCGCTGTCCCTTTAAAGACTGTCTCTGCTGCTTCAAGCCGTTCAGCGTCGCTGAACATGATCGTGTTTGCATTAATTAATTCGAATTTGCAGTTGCAAATTGTACCTCTGGCTAAACGCTGTTGCTGCCACAATTACGCTCAATTTATGCCAAGGGCAGCGGTGAACTCACCGTAGCGATTTCTACCCAGCCGCTGGAACCCGTCTGCGTGTCCCTCGCACCGCGGCGTGTCTCGCTGCTTGCACTCACCGGGGGTGTCGGTGTTTCAGAGACGCTCTCACCAGTCTCCAATTCCTCCAGCCCTCGGCGAGTCTCCTTGGTCTCCGTTAGCGCTTCCAAGTGAGGCTGTTTCCACAGTTCCCCCAGATTCGTTGGTTGCGTGTTCCGTAGCGGTAGCGGAGCAGGAAAATAAATTGTTTTTCACCACGTTTCTCCGTCAGCTTCCTGCTCTCAGCACAGCGGGTGCCCCAGCCGCGAGGACGAAAACTCGCGAATTCACGCCAGCCACAGTTTAAAGATTGCTGCGCACTCCAACCAGTATTCAAATTGATTTATTTCATTCGTTGCAAACACGATCAATAAAGATACTGACAAACGCGTTTCAGCCTCCTGGCCTTCGTCAATGTCAGTGATTCCCTGCTCACGCCTCTAATTTAACCATATCATTTCATTGGTTAACAGGGATTCCAATCAAAGAAAAAATACAATAATAAAAATAAAAAACGGTCTTGCAGAGACCGGATACTGCTTTGGGGAATTGTCAGCCATATTGGTACTATGTTCTCTACTGTTAGACAGAATGGCAATGTCCCATTAGACCCCACGTTTTCACAAAATAATCAGTGGAAAACATCAAATCAATTCATTAAATAGAATGAGTCACAGTATAGCATTGGCCTATCTAAATTAGCTGATCACTGATTATTCGATTAATAAAAGTGTGCCCCAATGCGTTTATTTTAATCTGATAATGCTGACCTCTAAATAGAGTGGGCATATAACTATCGTGGTTAGAATGTCATAATCCAATCGTATCAAAATAAAGCTCTGGATGAGCAAACTCAAATTGCTGCTGTCTGTTCTATTTTAAGTGGTTATTCATAGCTCTTGCTTTTCCCCATTAGTTCCAGCTCTAAAGGTACAGCGCATTGTGCATGTTTCTATTCTGCTTATCCAATAAATGACCACAGTTCCTCCTCCTGGTTCAGCCCTCCCGGAGTCCTGGTACGCAGTTCCACTATGAGTTTGGCCTCCAATTGCCTGAGTGTTTTAACTCTATCTCCCCCTCTTTCTGCCGGTGGGATCTGATCTAGGCAATAGTATGTTAACTTATCACTCCTAGCCTTGTGCATGTTAGCAAAGTGCCTCGCCACTGGATATGTTCTGTCCCTATTGGTTATAGCTCGTTTGTGCTCCAATACACGTTTCTTTGCCGGGTGTATTGTGCTTCCGACATACTGCAACCCGCAAGGGCAGGTTAGACAGTATACCACAAAGTTGGAGTTACAGTTCAATAGTTTGTCAATGGGCCTTCTATCTTTCTTCCCAGGTATCAAATAGTCTTTAACTTTTTTGCAATTCTTGCAAGCCTTGCAATTCATGCATGGAAAAAAGCCCGCAATCAATGGTTTGATCCGGGATTTATCCTCAAAGTGGCTGCGTACCAGGATATCTTTCAGGGAAGCACTCTTCCTATAGGTGACATCAGGACCAGACGGGATCAATTTCCCAAGAATCCCATCAGTTTGCAGGATATTCCAATTTTTCTGGATGAGACCCCTTATTTTTTTGTGCCTCAGATGAATAGGTCATGATTAGCCTAACTTTGCCTTGCTCTTCTTCCGTTTCCTTCTTATCTGTTTGCTTTTGGGTTAATAATTCTAACCTGCTTCTACTGCTAGCCTTGACTGTCGCTTCCTGCAAAACTTTATTTGTGTAGCCCCTGTCCCTAAATCTATCTAGGGATTCATTGGCGGCTTCTTGGAAGTCGTCTGGTCGGGAGCAGTTTCTCTTAAGTCTCAAAAGCTCCCCGTATGGTATACTGTTGATTAAATTATGGGGGTGTTGGCTCCAAGAGTGCAAAACAGTGTTCCCTGCCGTGGGTTTGGTTAAATAAGAGGCGTGAGCAGGGAATCACTGACATTGACGAAGGCCAGGAGGCTGAAACGCGTTTGTCAGTAACTTTATTGATCGTGTTTGCAACAAATGAAATAAAACAATTTGAATACTGGTTGGAGTGCGCAGCAATCTTTAAACTGTGGCTGGCATATATATATATATATATATGTATATATATATTACCTACTGGCGGTCGCCAGTAGGTAGTTATAGTTAGGACCACGTTTCCATAGGAAATCCGCAACATTCTATTTTGAATAACTTTGGCGCCGGTCGACGAATCCTCGCGAATTTTTCAAAATAGGTGGGGCGCTACGCTCCGCTCCTACCCTGAAAGTCTCGGGGGGATTCGTCAAGCGGGGGCTGAGATAAAAGGGGGGTCCCAAAACGCGTTTTTCCCATGCATTTTTCCATAGGACCTTTAGACAGGGCTACAGCCCGAACGGCTGAACAGAATTACTAGAAATTTGGCAGAGAGGTAGTCCTCAGGTCAAGGAAGTGCCTTTTGTAGGTTTGGTGTAAATCTGTTCAGTAGATTCTGAGAAAATAGCCTTTAAATCAATATATATATCTGAGCCAGCTTACGGTGCGCTTACGGTACGCTTACAGTGGCGAGCGCGAGCGCGATTCTGATTGGCTCTTAGATCTTAGTAAACATTCGAATCGGCCGAAACCAGGAAGCGGCGGCCGCCATTTTCTCTCTCGCACTGAGAGTGATGTTTAAAATATAAAGCACAAAAACATGTAAAGGGGCTGTTTAGACAGCTCCCACACACATAGCAATGTTGAGGGAGTCCCCAAAGATCCCCCAAGGCCAAAAACGGAATTTTAATTTTTTCGCTAATTTCGCCGATTACGCTTACCGTACGCGTACGGTAAAAAATTATATAAAAAAAAAATTATCCACACTCTCCCCACCCCGTGCGCAATGGCTTATTAAATATGAGTTAAACTAAAATATTTAAAAAAATAAATAAAAAAAAAAATTATCCACACTCTCTCCACCCCGTGTGCAAATGGTGCCCGAAGGGCACCATTTGTGCATGGCTCATAACATATACGAAAAATTAAAATATTACCTTTCAAAACGAAGTGCATCATATGTCCTCCATGTGCGCACGGTGCGCGAAGCACATCGTGCGTACATGGCCCATCTAGCGTAACGTGGGCACGCGGTGCGCGTAGCGCACCGCGTGCCCACCGTGCGTGCACGGCACTAACTGCGTAAAGTGGGCGCGCGGTGCGCGAAGCGCACCGGTGTGCTCACTGTGCGCGCACGGTGCGCGAAGCGCACCGTGCGCGCACGGAACGAACTGCGTTAAGTGGGCGCGCACGCCACGAATGGCGTAAAGTAACTTAGCATTTAAAAAACCGTACAAATTCACTGAAAAAACCATAGGTTTCACACACGTTATAGTTAGGAATTAGCATTTAAAAAACCTTGCAAATTCACTGAAAAAACCATAGGTTTCACACATGTTATAGTTAGCGGAAATTTTACTGATAAAAAACCAATGAAATTCCCCCGTTATAGTTAGTGCAGGCAACTATAACTCACGCGACCGCAATCTTCTGCTGATGACATATGTGTCTTTATGAAAAAAAAATATTTGTAATATATGTATAGCTAAAAATGTATGGAAGACGACATGGGCAAATAAGTGTCTAAATACAGTATTAGCATCAGCAGAGGATTGCGGTCGCGTGAGTTATAGTTTCCTGCACTAACTATAACGGGGGAATTTCATTGGTTTTTTTATCAGTAAAATTTCCGCTAACTATAACATGTGTGAAACCTATGGTTTTTTCAGTGAATATATATATATATATATATATATATATATATATATATACACACACTATCAAACGCTAGAAATTTCGATAAAAGGGCATGCCACGGACTCAGATGATTTTGCAAAAACGTGAGCAACGAGTGTTGGCTCCTAAAAGCGTAGAGTTGTTGTGCCACCATTAAAATAACGTTTTTGCAAAAGAATCGGAGTCCGCGGCAATATAGTCACAATCCTGGCCTACCGCTCTCTCGATGAAGCTAGTCAGGTACGGACCACCAGACGCCAAATGTTGTAATATTGAAAAAGTGCTTTATTCCTTTATCAGGTCATAGTCTATTCCAGGCTTGTGCCTGCCATGACGCGTTTCGACCATCAGAGCGTGGTCTTCATCACATGACAAGCTGCCATTTTTCCAACATTTAAAAACAACCACCACCAATGTGCGAGACAAACAAACATTGTTCATAAGCATAGACAACAGACTATTAGTGAAGGGTTATAATGACAATGAAATACTAAGAAACAACAATAAAAATGTATGTTGTCTCAATCTAAAATCTGCTTGTCAATTGACTCAAAAAACTGCTAATACCTTCAAAAAGCAATAAGCAGTCTTGTCTCACAGGACCTTTGGGAAACTGCTGTGTCTCAAAAATGTTAAGGATCTCGTAAATAAATCAGTGAAGACACTGTCCCTCGTAGAAGACTAAGCTGCACTAAAGGAGAGGGCCCATGGTTGGATTGTTATTCAGAGCTATTCAAGGTGCTCGCCACAAACGTACCTTGGCATAGATTTTTCGAGAGCAGCGAAGGAAAGATTCCTGCAGCTGAGACTAGGTATCCTCCAGCAATGCAGCACCTTCCACCGTGGAAAAGGTTAGATACAATAACACAGTGTAGATTATGCGGTGAAACCAAAGAAGATGTACTACATTTACTGTGCATTTGTAAGGGTTTAGATAAGAAAAGAAGATCATTACTAAAACTGGTCCTGAATAAAAGACAGATCTGAACATGCAGACAGGCAGTGAAAGCCTGCTTTAAAGGAGGAGACATTCAGCTAGCCTGCAACCTGGTCCGCTTCATGGGCGCGGCAGGATCAAAGCTAAATTTAGTAGCTAACTGATTTACCAGACACTAACCTGCAATTATCGCTTATTTTAAACAAACCAGATATTTTTTTTGCAAAACTCCAAATGAACTTTAATCTCCAGGATGAAATCCTTAGTTTTAACATAGCTATTATGGCATTTATGGTTTGAAACTGTTTTTTCTTTTTTTTAACAACGTGGTTTCATGAATTTAGGGGTAGATTCTACGGCATAAATTGTCTAAAATTATCGAGCTATATTAGATTTATTGATATGATTTTACTAATCTGTGGATTCTGTTTTAGCATGGTTGTAATTTTGCAATGGTTTTAAATAATCAGGCAAATAAATAAATGAACTAACTAAACTAAACTACTGCTAATACCAGACTAAAATCACTGGATACATCTAGTTAAATCTTCATAATGATTGAGTAATCATTTGGACAAAACAACGTGTTTACCAAACAAAAAATAAATATATATATTGATGTGTTATATGAGTAACAAAGTGCTAGTGCCTAAATAATAACAAATGGCAAAATCCCTATTGAGGACTTTGTATCTCAACAGAGGAAACACCCTTTAAAAGCTCATTTGAATCCATTGGACACAAATGCTGGTTATGACAAATACATTTGAATAAAAGAGCGACAACCCGTAACATGGGATTTTTTTGTACTCCGTCCGAGTCTAAAATATATTAGAACATAGCTATAAAGTGCAAGTGCTTGAAAATTGCCATATCCCTAAAGTGCTCTAAGATAAAGCACTAAGCTGTTGTCCATCGAAATGTAACATTGAAAAACAGAAACTGTCTAGAAACTCATAGTTAAACCTCAAATGTAACATTAAAATATTAAAAATATCACAATTGATGGAAAAGTCAGATCTTACTTGGATTGAAACTCTAATGCCATACAACTCATCATACAAAAAAAATCTTGTAGGTGTATCTTGGAAGCTGGTATTGCCCCCACTCACATCATTCCACATTGGGAGTACATGAACATTATAGATAATTTTATAGTTGGGAACAGAGAATATAATGAAATAATATAGAAGATGAAAAGAAAAATGGATAAACAAATACAACTCTCTCTGAACTACCCCCAGTGAACATTAGAGAAAATGGTGAAGGTCCTCACCCATATTTAAACCATTAGGCATTTTGGTATCTAGTGCAAGAATAAAGTGCGACTCCAACTGTCTTAAAAGTTTTCCCGATTACCCCCTCGTCGTGAAGTAGGGACAGCCCCGATTACAAAATATTTGAGCTCATTCAAATTGTTATGGTGTATTAGCTTAAAGTGTCGGGCAACAGGATAATTAAAATCCAAATGGACCACTGCCCTCAAATGTTGTAAAATCCTGTTAAAAACTTGAAGCTTAGTACTACCCACGTACTTGAGCCCACAGGAGCATTCTAAAATGTAAACTGCATACTCAGTGTGACATGTGTAATGACCCTTGATCTTGACAGGTTTCAAACTGATTGCAGGCTCGACATGAGTTACACTTGAAAAACTCTGTTTTATTCGATAACCATGTTTGAGTGGGAATGAACTCAGGGCTGCTCTTTACTAGGGAGTCCCTCATCGATGGGTGCACGTCTAAATGTCAGAGGGTAGCTCAGGGAGGATTTGATTTAAAGTAATATCAGTGAGGACAATAGGCCAGTGAGAGTTTATAATGCGTCTTATTTGTTTCTCTTGCCTACTGAATGTTGTAATCAACTTGATTTCCTGTCTATATTCCTCAGTGGGGCTAATGTGAGGGGTGGTGGGTTTTTTTTTTTGACATTGACGACATTAGATGATAAATATACTTCTCTAGTATATGTGTTTGCTCTAGAAAGGACATTGAGTACTGCAGTATGTTTGTACCCACGGGCAATGAAACGTTGAACAGCTTTTTGTTGGAATTGCTCAAGATCGGTGTCATAGCTACAAATGCGGCGTATTCTCAAATTTTCACCGTAGGGAATACTACGTATCAAGTCGCCAGGATGTGCACTACTCACATGGAGGACCGAAATACCAGCCTTGGTTTTACAGTGGAGTTTGGTATGGATCTCTCCCTTGTCTAGATAGACCTGCACATCTAGGAACTCTACGCTTTGGTCACTGATTTGAGCTGTGAAATTTTAAATTAACTCTTTCTTGATAGAAGAAACAAACGTTTCTGCCTCATCTTTCTTGCCCTTCCATATTACAAAAATATCACCTATGTATCTTCACCAATGTTTGATATGGGTATCAGATGTTGGTTTGTGTAGCGCCCTAAGGACATGCTCCTCCCACCAACGCACATGAAGTCAAGCATAACTAGGGGAGAAGCCCCCATAGCCACACCTCTCAACTGTTTCTATACATCCCTGTTGAAGAGGAAAAAATTGTTGTTAAGGCACAATTCAATCATAGTGATAATCATACGGTTAGGCTCATATAGATGAATGGATCTTTGGTTGAGGTAATATTTGGCGATCTCGTCTCTATGGTCAATACTGGTATAAAGAGATGGTATGTCCATCACCAGAAGGAGATAATCTTGATCTCATTCTATTTCTTTTATCTTCCTTATAAAATCACTAGTGTCTTTAATGAATGAAGGTAAACCAACAACAAACCGCTGCGGGAAAAAATCTACAAATTTTGACATGGATTCCAGTAGACTTTTTCTGGACGAAATAATAGATGTCGTATTTTTATGGACTTTGGGTAGAAAATATAGAACTGGTGTGATAAGATAGGGGGGGTGGTGTGTGTGTGTGTGTGTGTGTGTGTGTGTACACACACACACACACAAACCAACGAAAGTAGGATTTGAAAATTTTGTGAAGATTCGTCAAGCGACGACAAAGTTATTCCTAACTATAACTACCTACAGGCTACTTCCAGTAGGTAGGTAGGGGTGTATGTGTATATATATACATATATATATATATATACATATAAAACACACACATATATTATCTACTGGCGGTCGCCAGTAGATAGTTATAGTTAGGACCCTGTTTCCATAGGAAATCCGCAACATTCTATTTGGAATAACTTTGGCGCCGGTCGATGAATCCTCGCGAAATTTTCAAAATAGGTGGGGCGCTACGCTCCGCTCCTACCCTGAAAGTCTCGGGGGGATTCGTCAAGCGGGGGCTGAGAAAAAAGGGGGGTCCCAAAACGCGTGTTTCCCATGCATTTTTCCATAGGACCTTTAGACACAGCTACAGCCCGAACGGCTGAACAGAGTTACTTGAAATTTGGCAGAGAGGTAGTCCTCAGGTCAAGGAAGTGCCTTTTGTAGGTCTGGTGTAAATCTGTTCAGTAGTTCCTGAGAAAATAGCATTTAAATCAATATATATATGTGGGCGGAGCCTAACCACACATCTCATCCTGAGATCTGATTGGCTGTAAGCACTTCATCCAAGAAGTGTTGGCAGCCATCTTGGGACCAATATACATGATAGCACCTCATTAAAAAGCATTGCAGTTAATAGAAGGTTTTAAGACTTTAGTTACATTATAAATCATTTGTTGATGGTACCATACTCATTTTAGGAATTGTGGTATGTTCTAAGGTGATTTCACCATGTGAAAAAGCCTTCTGCTGGGATATCATGATTGAGAGAAAAATATTTTCTCATGCTTTTACCACAGAGGTTTGGAAGGTGATCTATAAGCTAAACTGAGAGCTTATTTTCTGTAAATTCACATTATCTTTCTCAGTCATGTGAGAATGAAGTCTGACATTCTCAGTAAAACATGTACATCCAACAAGGGCAGAGACTGTCAGTTGATTCCTTTGTGTTCTACTGCAGCTTTCCAGAGTGTTCCAAAGAACTACTAGAGCGCTAACCGTCCTACTTATGATAAATGTATGGCACACCTGAAGCCATCTTGCTTGGATTAAAGTGGTAACTCTTAAAACATTTAATTTAAAAAGGAACAAAATGAGGGGGTTCATTTTTCCATAAAAAGTATGATTAGTGCTGCAGAAAGAAAAATTAGGGCACATTTTGAGTGACTTCTCAAATCCTCTTCTATTTCATTAAAAAATTCTGACATGCAGACTGAAACATGCACTTTCAATACCAGCAGCAGTTTTCCCTGGTGAGCAGTAGCTTTACTACAGTGATCTAATGAGCAAAAAGAGTGCTAACATTCTGATTTTATGGCAAATGTGTGACACATTTGAATGCCTTCTTGATGGAATCAAAGTAAAAAACTGAAAGTATTTCCTACTGAGGAGACTGCAGTAAATGAGGAAATTAGGAAACTTCATAACAAATAAGTCTCCCAAGATGGCCACCAGAGACAAAAGAGCCCAAATGTAGCCCAAATATCACCCAGATGTAGCCCAAGTATAGCCCAATGACAGAATGTCCAAGAATGTTCTTAAAAACAACTAGAGCACTTACTGTCTTCATTATGACAAAAGTATGGCACACCTGAAACCATCTTGATTGGAATAAACTGGTAACACTTAAAACATTTAATTTAAAAAGGAACACAATGAGGGGGTTCATTTTGCCATAGAAATTATGATTAATGCTGAAGAAAGAAAATGAGGGCACATTTTGAGTGACTTCTCAAATCCTCTTCTATTTCATTAAAAAATTCTGACATGCAGACTGAAACATGCACTTTTAATACCAGGAGCAGACTTCCATGGTGAACAGTAGTTTTACTACAGTGATCTAATGAGCAACTAGAGTGCTAACATTCAGAATTTATGGCAAATGTGTGACATATCTGAATACCTTCATGATGGAATCAAAGTAAAAAACTGAAAGCATTTCCGACTGAGGAGACTGCAGTACATGAGGAAATTAGGAAACTTCATAACAAATAAATCTCCCAAGATGGCCACCGGAGACAAAAGAGCCCAAATGTAGCCCAAAATCACCCAGATATAGCCCAAATATAGCCCAATGACAGAAGTGTGCAAAACACTTATTATTTTGTGTTTTTGCAGTGTTATATAGTGCAGACTTGTCAGGTATTGGAGTGCTTTACATGAGCATTGGTTACATCACACAAGAACAAATTCATTTTGGTTGTAGACATGGGGAGACTAAGTGATTTGACCAGAATCACAGAATGTCGAGCTGAAGCAGAAACTTCAACCTGGTTCCCCAGTTGCAAAGTCTGCAGTTCTGGAAGTAACACCACATCCTCTCCCCTAAGTGCAACATTTAATCAAGTTGTCAACTAGATAAAAAAACATAAAGATAACAAATAATTTAAAAGTGCTTTGTCGCTATTTGAAAACTCAGAAAATATGTCCTTATTTTAGTCTTTTAGAGCACTAACCATAATTTTGATGCCAATAAGACCCTCTCATATATGTAATTTCTAAAGGAATGCTCTAGGTATTACAGTTTTGATTACATCAAGATGATGTCAGGCGTTCCACACTTTTGTAATAAATATAGAATGTTAGCAATCTAGTTGTTCATTAGGATACTGTTGAGAGGCAGAGGCCAGGGGCACGGACTCTGAAAATTGAAGCCAGGTAGGAGGGTGCAAAGGCAACAATTTAACCACACTGAGCAGGCAGGAAGGGCCGTGGAAGCACAACAGACTATGGAGGGCAGTGGAAAGAGGGGCAGGGGCAACAAACCAACAATACAGGACTTGCAAGAGAGGCTGTTGGAGGGAAGATCTATTACGGGTCAAGGAAGCTAGGGGCGGTCCCCAGAGCCCCGGGAGCCACCACAGAACTGAGCAGGAGAGTGAGTCAGGGACAAAAGGGGCACCTTAATTTGAGCCGGGGTGCCTAGGAACGCTTGCTCCAAAAATGAAGAAAACAGACATATGAGACATGGAATTGGAGGCAGAATACAATGGCAGTTTAATGAGAAGATGCAACTTCAAAGAAACCGCAGAATAGAGACATAAAGTACAAAATACAGAATCCAGATAATCATACAGCTGTCATGATATTCTCTGTATCTCAATTAATGGACTGACAGAGAGAGAGAGAAAACACATCTATAAATGCATCATGAGAAACAAGTTACACCAAGGAAAATGTTACCTAGGAACACTCACATTTACTCTTAGAGCAAGCATTCCTGCAATTACAATACAACATCTTTTAAATACAAAAGTAAAGAGAACAATGGTTAAACATAACATGACATTTCATATAGGTAAAATAGAATAAGATACTTCAAGCAAAGCAGAGCAAGACATTTTAAGCAAAGGAAGACAAGAGCTCCCAGTTCTTGGGGAAAACCTGCACAGCCTGTTAACCTACATACAGACGGCGAGGTTGTCCGTTGATATCTGTGGGTGCTCCCTTTTTATATCATTTTGTGGGCTCCTTTGCACGCTACATCTACCTACGTATGCTACCCAAAAGCTTCGTCTGCAGATTTTACCAGACATTTCGTCATTTACCCACTTAATGCTGACAATGGACTGGGTGAAAAGGTCAGTCTCTCAGGCCAATCGCTTATCGTAAGTTCCATAGAGCAAGCAGAAAATAATGGGTATTGTACAGGAATTAAATATATTCATGTATAAAATCTCCTCAGTTCTCCTAACTTGATGCTCTGCGGTTGCCACTTCCTTAAAAGCGGGAAACCTGCCCAGGAAGCAAGTACCAGTCCAGGATGCAGCCTACTGTATGTCGACAGCTTCAGGGGGATGTTGAACTTTGATACCGAGCACGGAGCACTCGGGTAGGGTGGGGGCTACTAGTTTGGAGCAGAAGGCCTCGCAGACCTGCCTTCAGACTGCTATACACTAAAATTGCAGAGCTATGGTCAATTTAACAAAGAGGCCTACATATTGAACAGAAGGGCCTACACATGGGTTTTATGCTGGCTGAGTGGTAAGGATGTCTCAGGATAATTATATAGCAACACAGGACCCGCTGGTCAATTTAATACGGCCTACAAATGCGGCTGGCAGGGCAAGGACAAGGGTCTCATACTTCAGGTGTGGACAGAACGGGCCAGGGGCCCCCTGTGATACAAAATCTACCCTCCTTCAAGGCTGTGGCAATGTAATAGACCATTGTGGGCAGAAGGAAGAGGCAATGGTAGTACAACCATACATGCCAACAGACCCGATTCAGCCAGGAAACGTCCAATGTTTTTAAGCTCAAATGGGCTTTATTTGATCTGTCTCCTGTCTACAATATCCTCTTTTTCAATGTAACTCAAAGGGGAAAATCAATACCCCAGTTTTTTTTCAAAATCTCCCTCTTACCAAGTTCAAAATGTTCGCAAGTATGGTACATTGGATCATGGAAGGAAATGGGATAGGGACATGGACTTGGATAACAGAGGACAGGAGAGACATGGAGAGGTGCACCAAACTGACCCTGCAGGGCAGGCATCAGGGTTTGCAGCAGCACAATACACCACACAGGGCATGCAGGACGGGAGTGCAGCACAACAATCCATAGAAAGCAAGAGGGAGGGGACAGGACCATGCACATGGACAACAGAGAACAGAGGGGCAAGAGGCAATGGTAGCTAGCTGACCATAATGGACAGACAGGAGAGAAGGCTGCAGCATAACAGACCATAAAGGGCAGGAGGGACGGATCAGGGGCATTACAATGGAACAGACAAGCCAGGAGGGAGGGAGTAGGGGTCTGCACATGTAAACAGAGGGCTGGGGGCAAGGGGGCAGGGCAGGAGCAGCAAGATAGCCATGGAGGTCAGGCAGGATGGGCACTAGAAGCAAGACACAACATGAAGAGCAACAGTGAGACTGTGATGGCATACACACAGACCATGGAGGGAAGGTGGGAGGGGGTCAGGGGCAGCTAACTGACCACACAGGGAAGGTGGGAGGGGCCATGGCAGCACAGAAGACCATGCATGGCAAGTGGGAGGGTTAGTGGCAGCACAATGGCTATGATGGGCAAGGAGGAGGGTGCAGGGGCATGCACAAAGGACGATGGAGGATAGAAGGGAGGGTTAGGACCTGTGCACAGACAAGAAAGTTCAGGGGAAGGGGCCTCACAACAGACCACACGGGGCAGGCAGGAGGAGCAGTTGCAGCACAACAGACCAGGGAGGGCAGAAGGGTGTGGCAGTACAATGGACCATGTAGGACAGGAGGAAGAGGATAGAGGCATGGCATGTGGACAGGCAGGGTGGAGGTGGCAGGGACAGGTTACAGTCATCTGACAATGCTAGGCAGATAGGAGGGGAGTGGCAGCTCAACAGAACACTCAGAGTAGATAGGAGTGGCAGGTCCATGGGACATGGTGGGCAAAAAGGATGGAGCAGGGGCATGCACAAAGACATCGGAGGGCAGGGGGAAGGAGAATAGGGGCAGCAAGCTAAGCACAGAGTTTAAGCAGGAGGTCAATGATGGGGCATAGAATTGGGCAATGGAGGGCAGGAGGAGTGGACTGGTACATCATACTAAATTGAGGGCAGTGGCAGCACATCAGACCATGCATGGCAGGAGGGAGGAGGCTAGTCCATGGATTCACACAACAGAGGATAGGGAGGAGGGGGATGGGGCAGCAAGCTAACTGTTCAGAGAAGGCGGGTATTAGAAACGTTATTGTTTTTAAAACATTTTGTCTGTGCAAACTACTTAAAATATGAACAAGTATGCAGCATAATCTCACTTTTATTCAGGAAGAAGAAGACGTTAGTGACTGTGACTCCGGGCTCACTTGGCAAAAACACCCCCTGACCCTCCACCCCCTATCGCAAAATGTAATGCCCGTGAAAAGGGTAGGTGAACACAGTGTTATATAGAACATAGTCCTGAGAGCACGATTGAAAATGAAAACTAGATATAGTGTATGGTATAAACTATGCACCAAAAAGTGTGATATAAGATGAACCAGGCGTGAAATATAATATGCAATACATTGTGCGCAATGACAGATTCATTGGAGAGCGCGAGATAGCACAGGCACTAGCGCGTGCTATGCGATATGCGCCTTGGAGTGTAATATGCACAGGGCAGTGTTGTGTAACCTAACTAGTCTCTAAAGTTGTAATATAAAATATGTGCTGGGGAGTGTAACGTTGCACATGCACTGTGACAAAGATATGGATCCCAAATTGTAATATGTATGGCATAGCACTGTGCGTTATAACATAGGCATCGAGGAAGGCACGTTTGATGGGGCAATATAACCCGTGCGAAGACAAGTGTGGCATGACATATTCACGGGGTGGTGTTACAGTGCACATGGGCTAGAGAGTGTCATAGCATATGCACTAGCTAGTGGAATACAACACAGAGGTGTGTGGCACTCGGCAGGCAATGGTGGGTGTAACACAGCATTGGGCTCTGTCAGGAGCGCGCTGTGACTCGCAAGTGATGTTCGTCCCCTTTCCAGAGAGTAAAATAAAAAGTATTACACATCCGGCAGTGGATGTGTGTTTTATTAACCGTGAGGGGGGTTTCTTGCATAGTTTTGGTCGAATTTTTGTCGAATCCCCTTTGAATGGCTTGGTGTGCATGTGTATTAAATGTGCCCGTCAATAGCTACCCATGTTTGTATAAATAAACGACAAGGGTGTCTACCGGGATTAGGCACGGTAGAGCATCAGACATGTCAGAGCTTCACTAGTGGTGTAAATACATTCCACGTGGATTAATTGCATGCATAGTCGCCTTTTAATGAATATCACGCAAATCGTCATGGTGATAGGTACGTACGGTTTGTCCAGCATGTCCTAGGTGTGTCTATAAATATATATTTTTTAAAAATAATAAAAAACAGTGGCCGGCCCTGGGGATTGGGGTCAAAAAAATATAATTAGGAGACAGGCCCTGGGGGATGGGGTCATCAGGGCCAATAAATTAGAATAAGAAGGGGAACCACACAGCCCCCCTTCTTAAAAAAAATAAAATAAATAAAAGACTGGCATCGTGCCGGAGGCCATGCCCCCTCCGTGCAGCACTCTGCAAACGCGCCCCCAACAGGCATCTCCAGTATGCGCCAGGGAGCTGCGCTGCAGACAGGTGTTCTGAGGCCAAGCCCCTTTTTACACCTCTCTGCAACGCAGCTCTGTGGCGCTTACTGGAGGTACCTAGTGGTCTAGTGTGACCCTAGTGACCCTTAGGATTCAAGGGGACTTAATCTCTCAACTTAGAACAGCCACAGGGCGCGTTTACACAGTGGTGAAGGGAGGGGACGGGGCCTGAGGTGACGTGTGCAAACACGCACCATGGCACGTTTTAAATTGGGGATATAATTTCCCTTCAATACTGAGGGCCCCTGGGGGCTAACTAGCCCAACAAGTGCTTCCAGTAAGCGCCACTGAGCTGCATTGCAGAGAGGTGGTCCAGGCTGTGCCACTTTTTACACCTCTCTGCAACGCAGCTCTGTGGCACTTACTGGAGGTACCTAGTGGGCTAGTTGGACCCTAGGGACCCTCAGGATTCAAATGAACTTAATCTCCCAACTAAAAACGGACACAGGGCGTGTTTACACAATGGTGAAAGGAGGGGACGGGGCCTGAGTTAACGTGTGCAAAAACGCCCCGTGGCCTGTTTTAAGAGGTAGTTTTAATCCCCATGCCCTATTATATACTAGGGGCTTATAGAGGAGGTAAGGCTAATCACAGGGGGGCCCCAACGCATAATGTTCCCTAGTGTATGTAGGTGTTTTCGCTGTATTCTAAGTGTCTTTTAACATAGCACTGGCTCTAGGACTGGTTAGTCAGACTCAGTTACCACCAGTATCCGTCTGAAAAAGTTGAGGGTACAGGATGATTTTGCAACAAGGCTTCTTTCTGCTCTTCTTTTTGTTCTTTCTGCACGTTATCCTTCTTCCTGCACTTATCTTCGTATTTGAGGACTTCTGTTGCTTCTTTCTGCACTTCTTTTGTTTCTTTCTGTGCATTTTTTCTTCTTTCTTCACATGTCCTATCTCTGTAGGCATAGTTAGAAATCAGCATTTAAAAAACCTTTGAAATTCAAAGAAAAAACCATAGGTTTCAGGCACGTTATAGTTAGGAATTAGCATTTAAAAAACCTCAGAAATTCACAGAAAAAACCATAGGTTTCAGGCACGTTAGAGTTAGGAATTAGCATTTAAAAAACCTCAGAAATTCACTGAAAAAACCATAGGTTTCAGGGGTGTTATAGTTAGCTGGACTTTTCACTTGTACAAAACCATTGAAATTCCCCCGTTATAGTTAGTTCAGCTAACTATAACTCGCGCGCCCGCAATGCACTGCTGATGACGTCACATATTACATCACTCATGACATGGTCAGTGACATCACTCATGACATCACTGATGACATCTCAAATGACATCACTGATGACATCACTGATGACATCATCCTTGTGATAGAGTGGCAGACCTCCTCTCACCCTAATATAACCTTTGATACACACATTCAAAAATAGAGACTAAAATTTTCAAAACAATGGACATACCAATACCAGTTACAACAACCTCTTCAGTAATTCTAAGATCCACATACACATCCACTCATTCACCAACAGTCCAATACAGTCACTCATACATGTACTCACTCATCATATGTACTCATACACCTATACATCCTGTTACACAATGCCACTCATCCTTAGAGTTACTCACACACATAGTCACTCATGCTAATAAAGAATCAAACATACATTTACTTGCATATACAGTTATACACACACCACCACACTTACTTCTACGGAAACTTACACATACTTAGTCTTTTAAACAATCACTTATAGAAACACATACTTATTCATACAGGAACTCTTTCAATCTCTCACTCTCACATATACTCACATATATACACCAATAGTCACATATACTAGTTTAAAACATATGTAGTTACTCATAAAGACACTATTGAGACAGTCATTCACTCACTAACACACCCATACACACACTCATCCACCCATACAGTCCTGCACACATACTGTGTTCAACACATACAAACAGTGAGTCACTCATTCATGCACCTATGCACTACGTAATACCCCCCACCGAACCATGCAGACACTCAGACTGATACTCAAAAAACCAACTAATAACCTATATAGACACCCATGTAGCTACTCACCAACCCATGCAGCCACTTATACACAAAGTGAGAGACTGATACAGATATTTACATATTTAAACATTACTCACTAAGCCATGTATTCACTATGATACACTTAATCAGTCAGTTACACAATCAATTTTTCAAAAACAAATCATCCATTTAGACACTTATATACCCATTTATTCTTCCATCGACCTTGAGATATACATATATAAAACATATTTAATTTTCAGAATAACACACATTCACTGGATGATGTCATCAGTGATGTCATTTGAGATGTCATCAGTGATGTCATGAGTGATGTCACTGACCATGTCATGAGTGATGTAATATGTGACGTCATCAGCAGTGCATTGCGGGCGCGCGAGTTATAGTTAGCTGAACTAACTATAACGGGGGAATTTCAATGGTTTTGTACAAGTGAAAAGTCCAGCTAACTATAACACCCCTGAAACCTATGGTTTTTTCAGTGAATATATATATATATACATACCAACTAAAGTATATGTTTGAAAATTTCGTGAAGATTCATCAAGCGGCGCCAAAGTTAAAGGGAGGAGGTCCAAAAACACATTTTCCCTCAGGGGCTAGGAACACGACTACAGCCCAAACTGCTTTAGGAATTACACTAAATTTGTCAGAAAGGTTAAAAAAAAAAAAAAAAAAAAAATTTAAAACTATCGAAGCTCACACTTTTGATGATTTGGTGTAAATCTGTTCAGTAATTTAGGTGGTATTAAAGGAAAAAATAGATATATTGGGACGGGGAACGTCTGCAAATTGATCCGCAGATCCACGTGCCAAAGAAAGAACCTGATTGGCTGGCCACAACCTGACTGAGAAGTTGCAGCTGCCATTTTCTTTTATCAGGAAACTGCCCGGGGTTGAAAGGTCGGCTATAATGCTCAAGACGGGGTCAGGGTAGAGGTACCCTGATGCCATGGGTATGTTGGAGGGGTTCCAGAGGGGCCTATAAAGGCCAATAAATTGCCTTATACATTTTTTTCTCAACCACTCACAAACCCATACAGCCACTCACAGACCCACTGACAGACCCATACAGCCACTCACAAATCAATAAAGCCACTCATACACCCACACACAGGTACTCACACACCCACTTCCAGACCCATACAGCCACTCACAAACCCACTCTGAAAGGTTACAGTTAGGAAATATAAAATTATAAATCCTTTAAAATACACTAAAAAAACCAAAGGTTACAGGGGCATTATAGTTAGGAAATAGAATTTGAAAAACCATAGAAATTCACTGGAAAAAACAAATGTTACAGGGATGTTATAGTTAGACTCAGATTCACTCGAACAAAACCACTGAAATTCAGCAGTTCTCGTTGCCGGAGCTACCTATGACTTACTCCCCTGCAATGCACTGTTTAGGACTTCACATTTTACATCACTCATGACATGGTCAGTGACATAACTGATGACATTACTGGGGGTGTTTTTGTACCCTCAATGATAAGATAAGCGGCTAAATAAGCCACGTTGTGATTGTGTTTGTAACGCGCCCATGGCTTTCGACGTCTCATTGTCCTTTTTTATTTTCTTTAGAAGTGTATCTACCTGTGGCCCAAAACGATTTTCCCCATCAAAGGGTAGTTGCAACAGGTTTTTTTTGTACCGCAGGTTTGAAACCAGACTCCCTTAGCCAGGCAAGTCTCCTGAGAATGAGGCTTGAATTGATCCCTCTGGCCGCTGCGTCAAGTGCACAGTGGATGTTAGTGTTCACTATATGTTTGCTCTCAAAGGCAACCTGGTCCGACCAGTCTTTGTATTAGTTTGGGAGATGCTGGAGAATGCTCTCCATCTCGTACCTCTGGGCTCTGTCATGTCAGAATAAAAGGCCAATAGAGTTTCAAATCCTCCAATGGTTGGCAGAATGTGTCGCCACTCTTTAACCCACTGCCTCTATTCATTTACTTTCCTTGTCTGGTGGTGGCGCCTCCACAGATGTATGCTCACTTTCGTGTTGTTGACACCACCAATGAGTCTGCTACAAGTTGTCCTTTCGTATATGTAAAGTCGACTGGGGAAGGTTTATATTTTTGGTCAACCCTAGGAGTATAACCTTAAATCGTACTGGGTCATTAAAAATGTTTAGTGTGTGCCTCAGCTTTCCTTTAAGAATAATGAGGTCTTGTGTTGACCTCCGAGTAGACAAGAATCCATCTTCCATTTGCTCAGTGTGAAGTGTGACCTAATGAAATAGAGCTGCCCATTATTAGCGGATTGTTAGTAGGGGTGGTGGCTGGAGGGGAAGGTTTTGCTGGGTAGAGATCCGGGTCCATGGCATCTTGTGGATCTGTATCATGTGTCCCAGTTATCTTGTGGTGGTATGGAAAAACCACCCCCTCCCCCATCACCCGTGAATGAGTGAAATGAACCCTCTGGTGTTTCGGTGACATCAACTGGTGACATCTGTGGTGAGGGAATGGGCACAGAAGGTAGTGGTGGTGGACGGGTGTGAAGTGGACTAGTAGCTTTATCTTCTCCTTTTTTTGGAGGAGGAGGAGGAACTGGGATATGAAGAGCATTCCTCGAAAGAGCTTTCTTTTAGCAGGCTGTGCTCCAGAATGTGGAGGCCTGGTGAGAATACATCCTGTATCACGATGAATCATTAAATGTTTTTGTTGAGAGTCTAATTCGTGATGGAGCATCTCTAGTACAGATTGTACAGTCTGGAGAATGGCTTGAAAGAGCTTTCTTCGGTTCAAACGCTGACTTCAGCAAGGGAATTTTCTGGTCTGAGCCCTGTGGTTCGGAGGCAGATTTTTTCGGTCCCATAGTGTGTTGTTTCGGTTCTGAGGTTTTCCGCGCCAACAGCTTTTTTCAACTGAAGTGGATTGTTTCGGTGCCGATGGTCTGCTCAAATATGATGTACTAATAGTCGAATGGAGCTGAGGCTGGATGCTTTTGCAGCATCCAGTTGATGTCACCCACGGCCTATAGGAAGTGGTGGACCAACTACAGTCTTTACCTTATGCAAAAGGTGCGGTTTAGTTGGTCCCAGCTGTGGTCAGGGTGCAGGGGACAATACTCATGGGTTGTTGTCCTGGAGCGATGTCTTGTCGCTCCAGTTCCGATCCGGAGCTTTGATCTGGAGAGATGTTTCCTCATCTGCTGCCGATGGATGTGCCTCTACCTCAATATCTTCAACACCAAAGAGGCCCATTGCGTTGTCGATGTCTCGTCGATACATTTGATATTTCCTTGCTCTTCGATCTTGCAATATCTTTTTGGATTGAGAAAACCTGCAGGCCTCACAGGTTGCCTTCTGGTGTTCTAGAGACATGCACAAGTTACACACCTGTTGTAAACTGGTGCGTGCGCACTTGGCGTGACAAGATGGGCAGAAACTTCAGGCAGTCTGTCCTATCACCAATTGGACATCTGTTGGAAAGAACGTTGATGAGAATTGGTGCCCCGAAGGGCGAAGGCCCAAGTGAGCTGTAGTCTAATCGAATCCCGTGGAAAAATTTGACGTCAATGATAATAGAGAGAAGTAGTTTTCAAACCGCAAACAGTATTGATGTTATTCAGCTAGTAGCCCGATGACGGTGTCGACACAGAGCAGAAGCACACGTACGAACCAGACGGCGTTAATAAAAATCCAACAATGGAGTCTAGGACCATAAGCATTGCAGGCAAGAGGAGGAATCACCACACCTCATGACTCAGAAGACTTCTTAGAAGAAAAACAACTAGCACACTTCAGAGCCCAACACTAGATGGGAAATGTATGCTAAGCATGCGTATGTACAGCCACACATGCCAAACATCACCTACAAGAATGTCAGACACACAAGCACCATACGTAACTAGAATACACTACTTCTTAGTATCAATTACTGCAGCATTGCGAGACTATGCTAGTTCTTGGGCGTGTGCAGAAACTGGTTGCTTGTTATCAAGATTATGCTGCTCTTCATGCATGCTTGGAGGAAGAGAGGGCCATCTATGGGCAGAAGAGGGACGGAGGGAGTTTTAATTGAAAAGAGACCACCATTTCCAATTTACATTCTTGAGAACTTTCCAATAGTATCTTGGCTTTTGGAAAGGGGGAGATACACAAGTACACACTATTATGAACCAAAGGATGTTCTAATTATGCACATCAAAATATATATTTTCCCTCCTTGAAAGAATGTCTTTTAGTTGAGACAGAATTAAAAACATGTTAGATTGTCTTTTCAGGAAGAGTACAGCACACAAGAACTAATTAATTTGAATTACATATTTAGCCATGCATGCATTTCTCATTTTTAATACCCTTTATATTTCAAGTGGATATTAGGCTATGTAAACCATATGGGGAGCTTTAGGGTAAAGTTATTCAAGTATTTCATGTTAAGTTAATTTCGCTAAAATGGGACAAAAATAAACACTTTCAACGAGTGGCAGTTAGGAGTACTCCATCAACTTCAAGACCTGAAAGGAGCCTGAAATGCACATTAAAAATCAGCATATTCCAAGTTTCTTCTAATCAACCCATTCTAAGATTATTAGACACTGCACCACAGGTATTGGTGAGAGGACGGATTTTATTTTAAATTGGCATTTTCTTTTTTCTTAGGAGCTTTTTCTTATGTTTCGAGACATTGATTTTAAACTTTCTCCTTTACTAGCCCATTATTTAAATGCTCAACCTGGGAGGTAAAGAATTTTACCGCTTACTTTCTCCAATTTTTTTTAACTGCAGTATTCAGTAACTGGCACATAGTGACTCTTTAGGTGGCCTTTGTGGAGAAATCTTGACACTTCAAAATTCTATATACATCTCAAGAGGTAAAGTTTTACAATTTGAATACATTTTGGTACCGTGCAGCACGTCTTATCTCTGCTGTCGATGGTAATTGTATTTTCATGAGGATTTAACACTCAGATAAGCTGTAACCAAGGATAATTAGGAGTGGGAGCAGGGCTGGCACATTCCTATTCCTAGTCCAAAGTGGGAAAACCTTACCCTGTAGCATCCTGGTTGCATGGTCTTTGCAATCAGCTTTCTGCATGAAGAGTATGCTTCAAGCATTGAAACAAAAGAAGGCTTGGAGATTAAGCACATTCCTCTGTTGCAGATAGACCAAGTAAGCTGGAGTCTCCTTTTTTGGACAACAATCACCCTGAAAAGGGCATAATTACATCACAAAACCCTGAAAAAGATAAAAACATTTAGAATGAGAAATGCATTCAGGGTGGAACACATAGCAACTGGGTAAATTCCTTTAATATAATAAAAGGTTTAAATTTTAGAGTGCCTGTTTTTGGCAAACGTTTGCGTTTCGAAGCTCAGGTTTCAACAATAGTGCCAATAGTCAACAGGCCCTACTTTTTTATGCCATTGCACACTATGGTGCATATGTTGATGCACTGCTTTTAAAAGGGACAATTTGCACACAGAGCACCCATCCATGTGGCCAGGCAACATGAGGATCTGTGGAAGGGACACAGAACGAGGAGAAGCACTGCATAAGTTGAGCATGTGCAGGGTGCCATAACTGCTCCACATGAAGAGCCTGCCAAAGGTGAGAGGCAGCACAAAGATGGCAAAGCCTTGGGAATCAAACGTAAAGAGCCCTGCCCCTAGTCCAGTTCAACCAACCAAATGAATTGTTGCCTGGCTGGGAAGCAATGATGTGTGACTGGGCTGCTATCCCACTCTGCAGCCATCCCAAATTTAACTGCACGTAATTGCGAATTATCAAAGATAGGCCATCCTGTCTCATTCCTAGGTTGCTGAGGAGGTGAAATAATGAGCATGGCCACCTCCACAGCAATTTTTTAATTTTTTTTAAAAAGGGTGTTAAGGGACTGAAGAGAACACCAAGTACTGATCTCTATGCTATGCTCCTGACCATCCAGGTCCCTTCTCTCAAGCTCCGGCTTTGCTACTAGGCTAGGGAAAAGGTAATGGCCAGTCCCCCACACTCTCATTAATCCCAACAAAACTTAAAAAGGAGAAACATAGGGGGTGGCTAGAGAGACAGCAAAAAAGAAACAGAGGTGTGTATAGAAAAATACAAACATCAAACGTGATGTGAAATACTTGCAAACTTAAAAGCGTAGAGATGAGTGAGAATTAGACATTGGCCTAGAAACAATTTGCGGGAAGGAGTGAGTTGTGCGTTGAGAAGTAGCGAGAACAGCTGTGTGTATGCTATTTGTCCACTGGTTACTTTCAATTTATTTCTAATTTCTTTTTTACATAGGATAGATTCACACAACCAGGTATAGGATATTCATTTGGAGACATTGTGAACTCATGAATTTTCGGTGTTTAACATCAACAACAAAATTTTGTCTCAATCTTGTGGGAAGGTATGATTTTAGGATTCCATAGGTGATGTCGAAGTAGAAAAAGTTATTTATCTTGGCTAATTTTTTTTCTGGTGGATGTTTTAATTGCACATTCCTCACCTTCTGAATTCACCTAGGCTCCAAACAAGATACTATTTATTTGCCAGCATTTTCTCCCACACACTGATAGGTAACATCATCAGACTATGGGGAATTTGTCTGCCTCCTGAAGCGACAGTGTGCATCCCTGACAACTGACATCAGTTTTTAAAAAGCCTATTCTGCACCATTAAACGCACAACATCAGACAGAGACTGAAAACAAGGACATTAGTCAGAACCTAACTAAGTCCATTATTAACACCTCAAAGTCCACTCCCCATAGCGGGGAGGAGAGTGGTTACTGAGGAATTTATAGTTAGAGTATCTACCTGAATGAGTATTAATCACTGTAACTAAAATCATAGTCAGATGGATACTTCTAGTGACAGATTCCTCACCTTTTCAAAATATACCAATACAGTACCATCCAAAAGGTGGAGAGTCTGAAAAGTGGACTTCACAGTAGGAAATCCTGTAGGACTGAGTGGAAAAAGTGACCATCTCTGCAGACCAGAGAGTCAAGGCAGTAATGTCTCATGAAGGTGGTTACAAATGCCATCTGGCAGATGTCCAGCACTGGAACACCTCTGACCAAGGCAATAGTAGAAACCTTGGTACTGGCATAATGAGCCCGAAGACCCCCGGGGAGATCCTTCTTGATCTAGGCACAGCACATTTTTATGCAGGCAATGGTCAATCTGGATAACATCTGCTTCTGAACTGCCCTTCACTTCTTAACAGTGAACCCAGTGAAAAGTTGGTCATCCACCCGGTGCTCCTTAGTCTCATGAATATAAAAGCTAAGGGCTCTCTTGGGATACATCCATGAAGTCTCGCATCATTAAAGGTATGTGATGAAGAGAAGAAAACATGGAGCGTGGTGGAATGTCCCACATGGAAAACTGACACCAGCAACAAAAGCAAGTTTCAGCAGAAGGACTGCCCAAGTCGAAAGCCCCAGGGAGTTCGATAAGAAAGAAGTATACAGTGATTGCACTGCCAGTGCCTGCAGTTTACTGAACTGGTGAAAGTAAGTAATGGCAATGAGGAAGACAGTCTTAAGGGATCAGCAGCATCTAAGAAAAGCTATGGATATGCTCAAAAGGACTATACATCTGGACAGTAAGAACAAAATTACCCTTGGCATAAACAGAGAGCACTGATCAGGCACAGGTAGGAATGCTACGATGGCTGAAAAGTAACCTTTAACAATGCCCTCTGCAAGACTTTGCTGGGCCAAAGACAGTACGAAGAGAAGTGCATCAAAAAGCCTCAGCTGAAGCGGATCAACCATGGTCCTCTCACCAGACCTACAATATCGCCAAATGCTCAGAAGAGATTGACTTTGGGGATGGATAAAAAAACTGGCAAGGTAGCATTCACCACTTCCTCAAGCCAGTCAAAACCATTTAGCTGTTTCTCTCAATCGCCACTCAAGGAGGTGTAAGTTGAGGGGAATTTGATGAAGGAACTTGCAGTCTTGCTGGCAGAACTTTCAAACAGGAAGGTGGAGCGTAGGACTGATGCAGATTCGTCAGTTCAATATACCAGACACTCAAAGTCCAGTCTGCAGCTATCAGGATGATCAGAGCTCAGTCCGTGCTGAACTTCTTCAGAACTCGAGAAAGCAGTGGTTAAGGCGGAAACACATGGATAGGACTTTATTACCATGGAAGGGAAAACGCCTCTCTTAAGGAGCCCTTGAACAATCATTCTAGGGCACAAAAAGCACAATACTGAAAATAATAAGACAATAGTGAAAAGATCTACCCAAGGTGTGCCCCTCGGCAAAGACATCTTGAATAGGATATGGAGGCAGACGCCTATCATGGTTGGCTAAATTACCACTGCTGAACATTTCAAGCCTGCCAGGAGGTTGACTATCAGGGAAATCCCTTGACAATGTAGCCAATTCCACGATCTCAGTTTTTTCTAGCACACCACAAGAAACCCGACCATGCCCTGCTTGTGCAGTACATGGTGGTAGTGTTGTCTTATCAGAACCTGGAAGGCTTGCTTTTGATGGGGGACAGGAAGGTGTTGAGGGTTAGAGGAATGGCACTCAACTTTAGCAAATTGATAATGTGTCTCTGTTCCACTGGAGACAAGAATCCTCTAGTTTCCAACTCGCCTACATGACCTCCAAAGCCCAGAGAGTATGTATCTGTCACCACTACCAGCTCCTGACTGGGTAAGGAAACCAGCTGGCCAGCACCAGAAGATGCATGAGATCAAGAGACAAACTTCTTTACAAAGTAAAGGCTAGAAAACAGGACCAAGCTTGATACATCAAGAACATATCCTGAATATCTCGGACTTGCTGCTGATGTGGAAAGACCCTTAGCTCCAGGAGGAGGAGGTGAGGTTGAAAGGCAGAATGGTGAACTGGTAGTGTCACGACCCCACAATTAAGCTAAGAAAACTCTTTTGGGACTGCAGAAGGGGCATACTAGAATAAGCTTTCTGCAGATCCAAGGACACCATACAATGCCGTGTGTGCAGGGCAGATAGAAACTAGGCCAGAACCAGCAGCTTGAATTTTCGAAGAAAGGCATTAAGGAAACGGACAAAAAAAAAAATCAGTTTGAGCCCACTGTCTTCCCTAGAGAACAAGTAGTATCAGGAATAGCACTCCTTGCCCCTCTCTAGCCGGAGGACTCCCTCTACTTCCTCCCTTTTGCCAGCAAAGAATGGACCTCCTTGGCTAGGATGGAAGCATGGCAATCAGACAGCAGCATCATTAGAAGACGTCTGAACAAAAACTGGAGGAACAGAAGAGTCTACATAGGAACGGGAAGGTGTAAGCATGTTGAACAACCGGAAGAACCCATTGGTCTGAAGTAATTGCATGCCAGCCTGGTAGAGCAAAAAAGTATTCTGACCCCTACCGGCTGCATGACCACTGGAGGGGGAACAGAGTAGCTTTAAGTTGTCACTGGAGGCGAGGAAGGTTGACCTAGCTTATGGTCATGGCGTCTGCCCCATCATGTCCTCTTGAGCCATGAAAAGCCTAGGAGGCTGTTGCACCAGCTGTAAGTGTCATCTCTGGTGGTGAGCAAGTCCCCAGGAGTAGCCTTGGAAATTCCAGTATTGGTGTGAAAACTGGCAGGTCGGAGGTGGTAAGTTTCGCAAGGAGTAGGCAGCAGGACCACTACCTTTAAAACGCAGAGTCCGCTCCGTCTCCGAACAACTTGAATCAAACAGCACGTCCATAAAGGATGCTGGCATGCCCCCGGAAAAGACTATGGCACACATCTAAGCATCAAATCATAACGCTGGTGCTTATGGTGCAGCCAACACCATTTTGGTGTTCAGTCCAGACTTTAAAGTTTATTTGGCAGCATCGTCTCCATGATAGACCACCTAGGTAAAGGCATTGTGGAATTCCTCAGGAAGAATTGACATAATCTTGCTCGCCATGTTCCAAACAACAGGAGTGTAATGTCCTAACCATTACAAACTATTGAGAAAACTCACAGGCAAGTAAGCAAAAGAGAAAAACCCCCTTAACAAAATAGTCATGGCTTTTAGATTTCCTCTAAGGCGGGGCACAGTAGGGAAGGCATTCAGATTCACTTTACTGACCCGAGGCAGGCTGAACCACATGGCTATCTGGTCGCAGGTGCTGCATAAGAAAAGTCCAGGTACTCTGGAGCAGACCTGTGCAACCTAGCAATGAAGTGACTCACTGGGGCACCAAACAGTTTTGATCATATTGCAGCAAAGGCATCCGTTAAGGCTATGATAGAGGGCAGCAATGTTTTCGAAGTGGAAGGGCCAGGCTAAAAGATTTTTGTAAGCAAATTAGCTTTGGTCTCCATGGTGGACAAATGCAGTTCCAACAACTCTGTGGCTCTAAAGACCACCACCACAAAACAGGCACTTCCTTCTGTCAGGTGCCCTAATGGGGTTTCAATTCTGTTTCAGGGAAGGTATCAAAGCCACTGTAATTTTGGAGATGCAAATACAGACCGCATCAGTATCGTGAGGAGGTAACAACTTGTCTGCCTCCTTTTCTTCATCATCATCCTTATGTGGAGGATTTTGAAGGCCTTGAATTGATTTTGAATCTGACCAAAATATACTCAGGGAATCAGCAGTACTTGTGACAAGACAAAAGTGCAGAATTCTCCCACCCCAGAAGCTAGGACTTTGTAATCTCATAGAGGGATATTGTCCGAGATCTAGCCAAACTCTGCTCCGGAACAGACACTGGTGAAAGGATCAGATCCAGAACTAGTGCTTCTGAGGTGAGTCGGGGTCAAACTGGCTGGAAAAAGCATAACATTCAGAAAAGAGGTGGGGATTTGGCCTGGCACTGGCATGGAGACAGGCAGAGGACTAAAAGGATTAAGCAGCACTCTGGCAGGCTCAGCTGGTGAACTTCGGAATGGGGGCTTCAAAATATCCATGGGCCCCAACAGATCCATGGGGCCGGAAAGTACTCTAAAAGAAACCGGAATTGTCCCAAAACGTTGCAGCACAGCCTTCTTGAAGGCCTCAAACTGCAATAGTGTCTACAATGGTCCCGGACATTTGGGGCACATCAGCCCCATCTGGGGAACAGGGTAGGGGACAGCTGACTGATGCAGAATCAAGCCCATGGAGTGCCAACTTTGAAATCCTTCCCTGAAGTTTGAGCGGCAAGAGGATGACTTTAGCCTAGACTTCTTGTGCTTGCGCTGAGGTATGTCTTGAGTTTGCCTTGGACTTTTCAAGGAATAGTGACCTGGATGAGGATCTGGAACAGGAGGGGGTCCAAGACTTGGGGCATGACCATCCTGATTTGTTTCTGCTCTACAATGAACCAACTTTGCATTGTGCTCCGTGATGGCCTTGGGTGCCTCAGAGAGCATTTGTCGCGTAACTTCGAATCATACATGCATCCAAGACACCAGAGGCAAATGTAGTGCAGGTCCATAATCAGCACCTGCTTCCTGCATGTGTGGTATGGTTTGAAACCTCTGGTCGTCGGTGGTGGTGGTGGTGGTGGTGGGATGGGAAGTTTCCTGAGCACACGGTCAAATAGCTAAAACGTTTAGGTGTTGTAAGCAACTCACAACGTTAGGGAGTGGAACATTATATCTTCATTGAATGGTGCAGAATAAGAGGAAGTGACATTAGCACATGGGGTGGTTTCAATAAATAACTCCACCCTAACATTTCCGGAGATGGATCGAGGCCACCTTCGAATCCAATGGCACTACATATTAGCATGCAAGTGCAACTGTGGGAAGACCCTTTGATTGGGCCACCAAGGCTCCTTCTCCAGCCCTCTGGCACACACCAAAGGTTGGCCAAACGCAAGATGATCTTTGGATGTGACTGTATGATACCATCCCCACCCCACAAGATCAGTTAGAAAAGTAACTGAGGGAACCCCTATCCTGCTCTCAGCTTCCTCTCTGAATCCCCTGCCGGAATAAAACAGGCAGTCATCTATCTGTCTTTTGTGTGTGCAGGAGCCAAATAAATAGTAAAGAGGGACTAAAAAAGTAATTGTATTGGGCCCCCTGTCCTGTCACACACATCTGATGCTGCTATGTATGCTGTAGAAACTGATTTGTTTCCTGTACCTTCCATGAAAGACTAGTCTATATTGCAGGAGAGAGCCTCAGAGTGCTAAACAGTATTGCATTAAGCAGAAGTGTGCAACGTACTCAAACTGTGCAGAGAGCGCTCAGCTTGCATGATCACACAAACATTTGTACTCCCCAGCCCTGCATGGTTGTATCATGGAGCAGCCAATATCAGTAGGGGAGAATGCAACGTGCAAGTGCAACCCATAGGTATGCATCCCTTTCTTCTTTTCATCACCTGTCAGTCCCACAATGCTGGGAAAGATATCAGACCTTTATACATATCCAGATGGATTTTATTTAGAAGGTCAGTTGTGCTTCATACGCCTATGTCCTCTTAATAGTCTGTATGTTTTCTTGTTGGGTGGAAGCTTACCCCTGCACAAGAGCAGACACCATTACAGTTGCAGACCTCTTATGTAAGACATAGCCCAGTTCAGAATCCTGAGTTGTTTAAGTGACCAAAGAACACACTTTATTTCATCCATAGCAGGCAATCGGAGTGCCTTTGTGGGCCGCAGTGAGAGTGACAATGTAGGGAACACACATTTTGAGCCCCCAGCCTCTACCCCATGAGTACAGTCTTGTAACTACTAGTATGGTGCTTCACAAATGTATACATCAATAAGTATATGCTTGTACCACCTCTAGGTTTCATGAATGGGCTGGTGTCTGCTGCCCTGACTATGTCATCCTACCATCTGACATTGCGTAATTCACTATCTAAAAAAGTACGTGGGTTGCTGCGAGACTTCCAAAACAGATTCTTCTCCATTCTATTTCTCAACTATGGTGTATGGCAAGTCATAAGTGAGACTTGACCGAATGCCAAGATAATGGAAGAAGGAGCCAATGGCATTCTCATTTCCCTAGGTTTGATAACAGATCGAGCAGATGCTTAGAAGACCATCCTCCTACAGATTTGAATGGCCTTAGGGTACAATCTAGCAGTCAAATTGAGGGGGGGGGGGGGGGAGTGGAGGCTTGGTGAGCTATGTGCGATAGTAGGCTTTGAGTCCTGTACAGACCTCGCTAACCCTTCTCTTAGGGCAGAAGACCGGATACCCTTAAGGATAGTGTAAAGAAATTATAGGAGGTTCAAGATGATTGATTCCAACTTAAAGTGGCATGGGATCTTGACTGTCATGGTATTTGGGAATTAGGGAAGGGAGATCCTTGAAATCACGACTGCAGTTAAATCTGGTAGTAATAAATTATACGTGCTAATTAACTTGTTTAAGTGCATCATACAATGTGCTTGCAATAATAAAGGCATGGCCCCAGCTTACCCGCTTAATACATTTGAGGGTGATGAAGAATGTGATAATGAAAAACCTATAGACTTATTTGTTTTTGAGTTGTTGTAGGGATTTTGTTTCACGGCGAAAAAGGGGAGCGTGAGAAAGTGAATGTGTTGTTTATGTGGTTAGAAGTCCCATTCACTCCATCGGTGCACAATTTAGAATGCACACCCTTACGGTGATCTTTCACAATCATTGAAACAGGATAATTGTGTTAAGATCATTCTGCCAGTTCAACACAGGTTCACCGGGTGCCTTGCCACACCCAAGATGGCGCCCATCATGGGTTCCAAATATCCATACCCGCTGCAGCCTCCGGTCTCCCAGAACCGGAAGTCCACTGAAATACCACAAGGGGCAGAAACGTTACTCTTGGATTGGTAAAACGAGAGGAAGGTTGGCCGCTAGACACGATCACCGACAACTGTTAGTAACTTTTGTTTCCTCCAGGGTCGGCCCCTTAACCTGCGCTCCGACCTGGACTGGTCTAAACTCGGGTGGCATGGTGAGCAAAAGAATGATGGATTTAACCCAGATATCTTGACTGGGGGTGAATGTATTGATTTCTTCTGCATTCCGTCCATCAATTGTGTGTCTTTTGCTTTCTCACCCTAAGTGCGCCGGTTATGCCCAGACGTGGGTCCCGGGCTCACTGTGCCAGTGGAATCAAGCTATCATGGCTGATAGAGGTGAAACCCCGAAACCGGTCCTAAGATGGTTGTTTCCGGTTCAGGGAGGACCTGGCTTGGCAGTTCGGGCTGGACTGTTCCCATGAGGCACCAGGTCAAGACTGATTTGCATATGGCCAGGTCCAAACTGGGGAGGCATGGTGAGCAAAAAAATGATTTATTTAACCCAGATCTCTTGACAGGTGGTGAATGTTTGGATTTGTTCTGCATTACATCCATCAATTGTGTGTCTTTTGCTTTCCCGACCTGGACTGGAGCATTGCAACAAGCTTTCCTTTTTATTTTGTTCCATTTCATTTAACCCTCTCATATAGGACCTTCGGTACGCCAGTGAGCGTCTGTTATAGCCCATACGATTGGAGTCCGTCATCCCTTGTGATTTGGTAAGTACTGTTTACAGGACCCTCAGGCATTTGCCGACATCTACTTAGCGTTCTGTCATCTGGGCATATGCTACATGTGTGACTGGCTTACACAATGTTTTTCATTATAGGGGCGAACCTCTTCATACATATAATACTTCAATGGTGATAAGGACTTGCATGCATGTACTTTTGCCTTTTACTGTGGTTTTAATTATTTAGGTGTACATCCCACACATGCATTGATGGGGATTGCGAAATGCATGCCCCTATTGACAAATGGTACGGCATGATGATATTGTATTTTAAAGTTCTGTTTCCCTATTACCTCGTTCCTCCCTAGGTCTCCCAACAGAGGGTATATTATATATTTGTGTTATTTACCTATCTACATGCACTGGTCCGCAATCCCGATATGAGTAGATAAGGATTATTGGTCCTGATTAAATGGCATGATCTTTTAGACAATAGCAGGCATGACACATGTTGAGCCTCTATTTCCTTACATACACTATTTAGAGATAAAGTGGACCATTATATCCATCTCTCGCCTGAACCCACGTTTTTAACCATACAAAGGAACCCTGTGATTAAATAGCGTTTTGGGCTCCTTTAGTTATTTTTATTGCAATCTACTCACATAAAGCCACACATTACTCTTAACATCTGCAAAAAGTAAAAAAAATCCAACAAAAAGCCACTTCGCGCGGTCCATTGTGCATTGCAGCGCCGGCCCAATATGGAGCTGCCCAATGATGAAGCATGGCACCCCTTGGGGTGTGTGAGGGTCCTTTCTACTAAGGGAGCAATCCCTCACCTCACCTCCTAGTAGACCTTGATCTCCCCCCCCCCCCCCCCCAGAATGGCATACCTCATTTTGACAAGTTAGCTGCAGGGCATGTATGCTGGTCCTCTTCTAACCCAGCCCCCCCCTTTTTGTCTAAACCGGATTGCTGACACACATACTATGAAAATGCTCATCTATGCCTTTGTGTGTGCAGTTACATTTTACTAATAACTGATATTTTGTTTCTGTACCTGTTTAAAGAACACTAAAGCGTTAGTATTACTCTACACATGCATGCATTTTAAGTGAATCTCCTTCATAATATCCTGTGTAGTACACTGCACATTTTAATAAACCACTGTAGCAAAGTTTAGCCTCGTTCTGAAGTTGGCACAATGAAGCAGGGATAGTGGAATTAAGTGAAGTCAGTCTTTTGCTCAAGAAATTGGGATTGAGAATAAAGTATATAAAGGAAGCACCAAAATATTTGGGTTTTAGCATTATGTGCTCCAGCTAATCTATGGTGAAGATTGGCTCCTTTCCCATGTTAACCTTTGAGGCGGTGCCGTGAGTGCTGTGCTTTCTTGTACAGGATTGTCTAATGAATACAATAAAAAAGTAAACAAAACTTCCATGGTCAATATCTTCATATGCAAACACGTATCACTGTAGGAGTGTCCCAATAAGTAGCCGTCAATTTAACAGAATAACAACAATAGGTTGACTGGAAGCACCCACAAGGTAAAGAAATAAATGTGACATGCTTGAAGAACGTCAAGGACATTTTGTAATAACATTAGGCCCAGAGCATCACAAACACCCTCACAGTTAAGCGATAAAACTAGTGTTCTTGGTTATGAATACAGCCTTCTTTGCTCATGAAGACACAAAGTACACTTTCACTGTGGTTTACAGATGGGCGGTGAACTTAGTAACCACTACCAACCATACCTGCCGTTTTGCTTGAGTAAAACTATCTAGACACTGAAAATGGTCAACTAAGAGTTAACAGTATGCTGGTTCAGCTTTTCTTTCTTTTACCTATGATCTTATTTTTGAGCCTAGAGCCATATGGAAAATACCAATTTATGTGGATTATAGCAAGCAATATTTTCATAAAGTGGTTAGGGATGGAAGAGAAACGGTAGAGTAGGATGTAATGAAATAAATAGACCAAAAGAAGAAGAAAAAAAAAGGAAATGAGTTAAAATGTGTGGGTTGTAGTATGACAGATGACATAACCTGTTCAGTCTTGTTGAGAAGCGTGACATTATATCCAATTTATGTAGGTGATCTATAATAATGTCAGACTATTAACGTAGCGAGCGGAAAAATAGCTTTTCTTTAATATCTCTTCTTTTTAAATTTGTACTTTAAAGACATACGAATGCTACCACAATATACATTTTTGGATCCACCTGGGGGCCTGTGCATTTTCAGAATGCAAAGTTAAACTTTGATTTGGTTTAGTTTACGTAAACAAAAATAATGGTATGAACCAGAATATTTTTATCTTTAAATGTTTGCATTTTTGATTTTTATTTGAGGTTTTACTTTTCTGAAGGAATATTGCATATAGTCTATCTACACCATATGTCAAACTGCAATGTCGATTCTAACCCAAAGTGAGACCCAGGAATAGACATGTATACATACATTAAGCCATAATTCACAAGTGCATATCAAAAGAGATCAGAGGTAAATCAATAGCCGACTATGCCTTCTCAACAGGACAAGTGCGGATTATGGCCAGACTGGCTGTAGCAGGCACTGGGCGTTTCCCCCGTTGGGCCACCAGTGTGGGGGCCGGTTTTTGGCCCCTGGGGGGCAGTTTTTGTTACCGGGGGTCGGCAATATTGGCCCCCTGTAACAAAATCATCAGAAACCGGCCCTAACAAACAGCTTGGCCACACACCCCTCCCCTCCAGGGGGGCTGGCCGAGCAATTTACCAGGGCCGGTTTCGGTTCCAGTCCGGCCCTGGTGCAGATGATGTTGCGTAAAACCATGAGATTACATTCTCATCCCGACTGATCCATTCTCTGAAGATACAGCTGGTGGTTTCTCTGGTCATGCCACAGTATCAGACAGTATCCAGAGGTCTAAAATAAATGAGTTATCGAAATATCAAGATAAATATTTTCTTTTCACTATTAAAAAACAAAGGTTAAAGTAACAGTTTAGTTAGGTGAATATGTCAGTGACAACTTTAACGGTTTGAACACAAAACAACAACACAAATCACCAGTTATAGTTAGCAGAGCTACCTATAACTTGCGCCCCGGCAAGCATGGTTTATGACCTCACATATTACATCACTCATGACATGTCCTATGATACCATTTATGACATCTCACATTATATCTTTGATTACACCACTCATAACATCATCCAATGAGAGTGCTAGGCTGTTCAATAGTTTACACAGTGGCAGGTAGCTACCGTATTACCTTTCTACCCTATTTTGTACAGCCTGTGTTTAGCTAATGGCTGTGTTTACAAAACGCATGTGCTCCTAATGCATCTCAAGTGTGTAGAGGTAATAAACAAGTTATAAATCTTTGAATTGAAGAGTTACTCTGAGTGCAGGTGGCAGTTGACTACTTGTGTCAGCATTTTCCACACACTTTTTTGGTTCTGCAGGAAAAGTGTCCAGGGTAAAGATTCTACATAGTAGATATTAAGTATTGTAAGCAGCCTGGAGTTATTAGGAAGAATCATCGCAGCATGACAATTTCTACATAACCTAGAAGACGGAGTGCACCAGGTACTAACCTACGTACATTTACTTCTTTCGATTTAGAAGATGGGCTATCTGAACTTATTTTGCTCCTTTAGATCTTAGTTATTTTAAGCGAATAGTGTCCTTTTTCACACGGGGGAAACAAAGCAAGACATTTAGAACAATTGTCCAATCCCCCCCTGTTTTGCTTCTACCAGGGCTATAATTAGCTCAATACTGGTCAAATATGATTAAAGTCCACCTTGTATAGATCTCATTTTGCTCTTCTTTATTTTCATTTAAATATTAATTTCTTTAATTTATAGTCTTTTTATTCCTTTTTGTTTTTCACAATTAAGTTATCCCTAAAACAATAATTGAAATACATACAATATACACAGTGCTATACAATGTGCTCTTTCGATTGTTCTATAAAAACATAACTTAAATACATACAATATATATATATACAGTTTTTTGTTATTTTTTTCCATTTCCTATTTGGAAACAATCACGCAAATAGGTGCACATATTTGCATCAATGATGTGAGAACATGTCATGAGTGATGCACAATGTGAGGTTATACGCAGAGCAGGGCGGGGGTGTAAGTTAAAGTTAACTCTGGTTCCCTTGCCGAGCATCATTAGGCCCTGGGAAAGTCATACCCTAAGGCCATAAATAACTTAAAAGGTGGGGGGCACTTGGCCCCCTCCCCAAGCCTCCTTAGGCCCTGGGGACCCATACTCCAGGGCCTCTTTTTCACAGGCGAGAGGGGCAGCATAGCCCTCTCCCTGAGCCTATTATGTCCCTGGAGAATTCCTCTGGGGCCTCACTCTAATATAGGTGAAGGCCCCTGTGCACACTCAGAGCACCCACAAACAATGTTAGGAGCCACAAGGGGAGCACCTGGGACCCCTGTGGCTCCAGTCAGCTTCTGCATTCTGCAGGATCCGGCATTGCTCCACCCGCAGGGAGTGGCTATTTATGTTGCTCCCTTTAGGCCGGAGCACTATCTGTTTTAGCACAAAGATGAGAGGCAATACAATCTAAAGAGACGTTCAAGTTTCAATGATCTTCGATTCACTGTTTTCCGGGTGAGCAGAAAAATTATTTATTTAATTTTCTTCACAGCCAAGTAGACACAGCCAATGCGTTTTGTCCTACAAGGGCTTCTTCAGAGCACTGTATTGTGTTTTCACTATATTTAATTCGGAAACGCCAGCACTGATTCTTTGTTGTATTCCTAATCCTTTCGTCCTTCCGGGATTGTTGAACATATATCCAAAGTAGTAACCTTCGAATGTTGAGTTGTTATCAAATCAATTATCACCACTCATTCAGCTCCAAAAGTTCATATTCCTATGTCGGCTAAAGTATTCTTATCGGGTTCGTCCCAAATCGTAAGTCATCACACGGATGTGCCTTGCTGCCTTTCTCTGTCTTCACAGGAGCAATATCTGCTTCTATCCGGCGGGAGCATTATTAAAGCTTCTGTCTGCTGGGAGCAGACTTTGCCATTGGTCCAGTTTGGTCAGTTTTAAAAATGCTCCAGCCAGGCGGGACCAAACACAAATTTCCCTACCTGTGCAGGCTGGGAAACTACTGAGTCCCAGAGGTGGGCTTCCCGGGACACAATAAGTGAGCCGACCCCAAGGGAAGGGGTCCCCGGGGCCATTAGAGACTTTCAAATTCAAAATCCTACCCCGTTATATTATTTTTATATGAGTTCAAGACAGGGAAATAAGTTCCACAGTCCTGTATAGGCTACCTGCAACATTTTCTCATGTCGCTGGCAACCAATCAGAGCATTCGCTACTACGGGAGCGATATGGTCAAAGTGGAAAAAAAGCTCCCTGGACCAATAAGAATGCTCTATTTTTTTTTTTTTTTTTTACACTGGGCAAGAGAACCTCAAACTCAACCGTTCATCAGATATAGAAATAATTTTGAATCCTAATTTCTTAAAAACAACTGAATGGATTTACACCAAAAAGCACAATCTGAGGACCAAGATTTAGTTTCCTGTCAAATCTGGTGTAATTCAATTGAACAGTTTTTGCGGTAGCACTTCTTAAAGAAGTCTATGGAAATGCATGTGAATTTTGCATTTTGGGGCCCACTTTTTTCTATGCCCCTGGAATTTTCAATGCACAAACTATTCCGAATGTAGCACCTTTTTGGAAGGTTTCGTGTAGAATCATCAGATGGTAATATGTTTGCTTAATAACTTTAGATTTTGAGAAAAAAAAATGGTCATCTGATTTGTGTTTGCCATTACATATTTTTCCCCGATTCACTAGAGGTGCAGGGACTTAAAGAATGAAAAACTGCTTATTTACATTTTAACTCACATAGGAATGTTTGCTTACTGCTGCAGATAAAAAAACAATACAACAGAAAAACACTAAGTTTGGCAGCAAAGTAGAACCTAACTCAAGGAGGTTTCTTTGCTTGGTCCTGTGTAAATCCGTTTAGTGGTTTTGAGAAATAACTGCAACAAAATTATCTAAGTGAGCTTGAACAGGTTAAAAAACTAGATGTCTGAACAGTTAGTGAGCAACCTGTCCTTCAAAATAGCACACACACTGCAATGTTTAACCCTTTGAGGTTTGCAGGGATTCTGGGTACGAAAAGGTTAGGGGATCCATGCAGGCCACAACGCCCTGGACCTTTTCCAGGAGTCAGGTTTTCAGAATTGTCTGGGCTTGGTAAGTTCCCCTAGATGGCTGCCGAGCCGGGACCAAAATCGCAAGTGACCCCATTGCAAAACTAGGTCGTTTTGTGACAGATAATTTTGATGCCTCCACAATACGTTTTGGGCTCTTGCCTGCCGCGGGCACTAGGCCTACCCACACAAGTGAGGTACCATTTTTATCAGGAGACCTGTGGGAATGGTGAGTGGAAAGAAATTTGTTTTTTCCCCTCATATTCCAGAACTTTCCATCACAGAAATGTGAGGAAATGTGTTTTTTTAGACAATTTTTTAGGTTTAAAAGGAATTATGGGTAACAGAACTTGAGTGAAAGCCACACAAGTCACCCCAACCTTGAACTCTCCTGGGTGTCTAGTTTTGAAAAATGTACAGGTTTGCTAGGTTTCTCTAGGTGCCGGCTGAGCTAGGGCCCAAAATCCAGAGCTAGACACACTGCAAAAAAAGGGTCAGTTTTCAGTGGAAAAATCTGATGTGTCCATGTTGCGTGTTGGGCCGTTTCCTGTCACAGGCACTATGCCTACTCACACAAGTGAGGTACCATGTTTATCAGGAGACTTTGGGCAATACAGAATAGTACTAGTGTTAACAATTGTCTAAATCTGCATTTGAGCCTTCCAGATGTAAGACAGTCTGTAAAAAAGTCATTTTGAAAATTGCCCTCTAATTCACATGCTTGTATGGGTACCCACAAGTTCAGAGATATGCACATTACCACTGTTTTTTAACTCCATATCTTGTTCCTATTTCAGAATTATATAGGTTTCCTTGATACCTATTTTTCACTCTTAGTATTTTACCAAATAAATTGCTGTATACCCGGTACATAATGAAAACCATTGCAAGGTTCAGCTCTGTTATTGGCTCTGGGTACCTCAGGGTCTTGGTGAACCTAAACCCCCTTTATATTCCCACAACCATAAGGGTCCAGCGTACGCAACGGTATATTGCTTAAAAAAAATCTGCCTTTTTAGTTTACATTAGTTGTATATATGTTCTTAAGCAGGGGCTCTGTGTAGCCCACGAAGACCGCTTACTGTCCATCGGCAGTGCTTATGGCCTTTGTCTCCTCGCTATTCTTTTGTTCTGTTTTGAATACAACAATAAAACAGATTTAAACCATAAAAAATCTGCCTTAGAAGTTGTAGTTTAAAACATAGGCACAAATGGCCGTTTATTCCGACTCAATTTCAATATTTTTTTAATTTCAACTGTTACTTTCTATAGGAAAAATCTTGATGGATATACACAAATGACCTCATGCTGAATTCAGGATTCAGCCTACTTTTCAGAAAGGCATAGCTTTCTGGAATCCACCATTGGTTTCACACCCATTTCTACCACTATCTGGAAGGAGGTTGAAAGCTAAAAAAATATGAAAAATGGTCAATGTCCCAGTAAAATGCCAAAACTGTGATGAAAAATTTGGTTTTCTGACACAGATCTGCCTGGTCCTGAAAGCTGGGAAGATGGTGATTGTAGCACCTTAAACCCCCATTTGTAGGGAAAACATGACATGCGTTTTTCTGCAGCACCTTTTTCCCCATCAAGCCCCCCCCGCCCCCCACACCCACCCGATAATGTAGCTGAATTTGGTTGATTTCTCGTGAACTATCCCAAATATCCCAAACAAAAGGGGGGGGGGGGGGGTTCCGGGGGTGGAGCGGTGGCACTGGGGCAGTGGATTAGGAGAAGGCCTAGCAGCGAAGGGGTTAAGATCTCACAATATTCATATCAATCAACTCCTAAAAGCATAACATCATTAAATATACATAATGAAGTCAGTAAATAATATTATGTTCAAAATTCTCATTGGTAGTATTAATGGTAAGATGATAGGTAAAGTGACTTCGAGGATCATTATTGACATTTGTAGTTGCATGTGTTACAATAAGGATAAGGTAATGAGAATTGCTTTTAGTGTGATTTATGATTTGTATGACAGCTATGGATTGCTGATCTAACCAGAACGATTAATTATAGATTTGTTTTGTAACCATAACTTTACTTTAACTCAGTTTTTAAAGTATGTTTTACACATACACTACAGTTTCTCATGTACATTGTTTATTATTTATGCATTTAGAAGGAGTTCAGAAAAATGTCAATTATGGCGACTGTAGCTGGTGCACAATTAAATGCAAAATCCATCTTTCTTCCTGATATTGTTACTAAGAGAGCTTCATTCTTTTCATACATCAGGGATGGCATATCCATGTGCATATCCAGAGCATGGTGCAGAGGTACAGAACGTCTACTGTATCGTACAATGATGCTTAGTGATTTGGCAGCAGGATCATTCACAGTTCACACAGTTTAGGTCTGGCTGAATTCACATGTACAGTTAAATAATAGTTAGACGTTAGGTTCTTGGTTAACCATTTTAAGTCACACTTTCGACAACCATCTACAGCATGTCCAGGTGCTTAAGAATTGCATACATTCATAGCAATATTCTCTCCTTACAATAAAATTGACTTAATTTAAAAAGATAGTTGAAAGAAATGCAGGAGACAGTAGGACTAAGCGACATTATTATTGAACTGTGTTTGGTAAAACGTTGATTTTAAGTAATGGTAAAATCATTATGATCCAGAATTTGGCATTTCCAAAGTGGAGCAGTTTCTTCTTCAATGTAAAAGGTAGAATCCAAACATAGGAAGGCACATGCTATGGAGTACACAGGGGATGGGGCAATTCTAACTGGATATTCTGCATTGTACGTTCATTCCCCAGAAGGTGGATTCCCGTGTTAGAAAGAACAGGCCTAGAGATCGCAATCTTCCTGCTCACCCTACACTAGGGCTTCTCACTGTTCAACCCTCCCTTCATCACCACCCTGCGTGACCCACACCCTTCCAAAATCTCCTGTTGTATGTCCGGTTTGGAAGTCTTCACTGGAACTAGGAAGGACCCTCTGCTCACCTTAATGATAAGATCAATTTAAGGAGGTCCGCCATTGACCTAAGAAGAAGCACACATTGAAAAACACTGTGGCCAACTGCATGGTTATTACCCACTGACTACAGGAATCGCTGACAGCCATTGCTTAGTTTGAAGTGTAAAATGTGGCAGGGCCCTCGTCAGGCAGCCACTGCAGCTTGCACCATCCATTGCTGCTATCAGCACTGCTAAAGACAGTACTAACAATCATACTCCTAACAAGTGTGACAATTCAGACTATTCTAGGGCCCGCATATCTATACGAATGGCTTGGGTGGCAGGGGTTAGGTATTTTTAAGGTATATTAACAAACCAACAACTGTTGGTGTGCTCATCTCTAGAGGTGGGTGATAAATTCCCCTGCGCCGGCGGACTTTTGCCAACTCTGCGTTACACTTGTAACGTGGAGTTCTGGCAAAACGCCAACTGCCGTCTGCAAGATTTTATGAACGTAGGCTGTCACAACCACTTGCGGTGAGAAAGCTGCCGCTCGTGGAGAGAAAGCTGCTGCTCGAGTAGACAATCTATTCGAGCGGTAGCAGAGAAGAAGTGTCCTCTGGTGAGCCACGTGGTGCCATTTGCACTGATTTTGCTGCACGGAACAAGCTACCGGTGCTAAAAATCAATGCGATGTGACAATTCCGCCCACAGAACTCCACAGAATCTCACTGACTTTTTATGTAACTCCACAAAATTCCGCAGGGGGGAAACTCCACAAGTTCCGCCCACCTTTACTCATCTCTAAATTAGATAAACAGTATCACCATGTGGCAGGCTGTCATATGTCCCGGTGTTGAAAATTAACTGCTGGTGCCAAGCACCGGAGACCCCCATGATCAAAAAGATGACTTTTTAAATCAGCACTTAACAATTACCCTGATCGATCAAAAAACACATGTAGTACCTGCTGAAAATAAGGGTCATCACCAAAATACTCATAAAATTATCACCCCTTTCCTTCATTGCCCCTTCATTACAAATCACTTCTATCCAAGCAAGCTGTTACCAGCGCTCTTCTAGAACTGTCCGCTGCCATTAAACTACTTTAACGAGTGAACCGCACCCAAAAGAAAATGGTGTACCAACATTTATTAATAGGTTATTATGATAGAAAATGACGTTCAACAAACACTAGAATTCACAGCGCACAGAGTGTATACTACATATAGTCCCTAATTTTTTTTATGCTGCAATAAAAAGTTAAGAGATAATACATTGTGATGGTATAAACCACAATTCTGCGAGCTACAGAATACACACGTTTTCCATTCATTACCCACTCTCTGTCTCCCACTTTGCTCACTCCGGCTTTACCCCAAACTCCCAACACCAACCAGTTACAGTTTCTGTGAATGATTCCACTAACACAAAAACGCCTTATGAAAGCAGGCCTAGAATGGCGAAAGGCACTCCTAGAGATCATCTGTCATCTTGATTTTCATCTTTCCAATAAACAATGTATTACACTCCATATAATTTGAGATAATCCTAAAAATAAAGTGTGTTTACTTTGTGTTACAATTTCAAAATGTTGTCAATCACCACATCTTGTTCCTGTTTATCTTTACATGCAAGCCTCTCTAATATGTCCATAGTTCTTCCCCCTTTCCTACAATCTCCATTTCATGTATCTACCCAACCACTTTACTGTGGTTTATTTGAATTGGTAATGGATATTTTCTATGAACCCTTTGCAAAAAAGATCTTTACCTAATTCGAAATATGTCGACTTAAATTGCACATAATCATTGCTGATAAAATGAAAACCAGACTGGATTTTACGAGTTGGATGCTTAACTAGTCAAGCAATGGTTACTAGACAGAAGGTGCTTTTCATGTGGACCTACTTTCATAACTTAACTCATAACTAGAGTCACCATCAATGACCATCTCATATTCTCTGAGAAAATAATTTGTTTGAGTGAAGCAGTTAGGAAGTGTATGTTTTCATGCATGCAGCAAAGACTACATAATCATGGAGCCTTCTGAGCTGCTACTAATCAAGCAATAAAAACTACTCAAAATGTGACAAAATAAAGTGGAATGTAGATGCTGCTCATGCCCGTATTATGAAGTAGCAAATTGTGGAAATTTATGAATGCTCATGACGAGCCCAGCTCGTGATGAGGCACAGTGGAGCCGTCGGGCCACTCCCACGCGTAATTGATTCCACGCCTATGCGGGAGAATCAATTAGTGGGCAGAGTCGTGACGAGCCCAGCTCGCCATGAGCACAGCTCCACTGTGCAGCCACATCGCCGCCGCTGCCACCCCCCCCGCTGGGGAATTACCCCCGCAGCGGAGGGGTTAATAAGAGGTGGCTTTATTTTGATCATGGATGTCTCATCGGATTGAGGATACCAATTTAGATTACACAAAGAAGAAGCCATTACCCAAATAGAGGCGGAAATGAAGTTATTGATGGCCTCTAAATGAATATGCTACTTACCAGTATGCATCTGTTCTTGGCATGTAGGGCTGCTGACATTCATATCTGTGCATAGATCGCCGCCTAGTGTTGGGTCCGGATGTTTGCACGTTGTTGTCCTGGAAGAGTCTTCGAAGTATCCCGAGATAGGTGACTCCTCCCCTGGACCACAGTGCGCATGGGCATCCTCTCCATCCTCAGATTGTTTTTCGCCATTGTGGCAGTGATGGAGTAGATACAGAAAGTGATGACCATGCTATAGAGTAATTCTGAGAGCTGCAGCTGCTACAGGCGCCGGGGAGGAGGGTGGGCGATATGAATGTCAGCAGCCCTACATGCCAAGAACAGATGCATACTGGTAAGTAGCATATTCAGTTCGAGGCATGTGGGCTGCTGAATTCATATCTGTGCATAGAATACATAGCAGTACCTCCTATTAGCGGCGGCCACCAGTGCCAGCTGCAGCAGTCTGAAAAAGAGTTTTGAGAACAGCCTGTCCTACAGCTGCCTGCTGTTTTGAGTGTACATCTACACAGTAGTGTTTGATAAATGTATGTATAGTGGACCATGTGGCTGCTCTACATATTTCCTGTAAAGGAATGTTTCCCAGGAAAGCCATGGATGCCCCTAACTTACGTGTTGAGTGGGCTCGTGGGGGAATCGTTAATGTGCGTTTAGCCTTTTGATAGCAAATTTGAATACATTTAACGATCCATCTGGCTATTCCTGCTTTGGAGATGGCGTTGCCTTTGTGTTGGGGAGAAAAGGCAACGAAAAGTTGTTTAGTCTTCCTAAAGTCTTTAGTTGTGTCTATATAGTACATGAGGGCTCTTTTGACATCTAGTGTATGGAGCATTCTTTCAGCGACATTTTGTGGATTCTGAAAGAAAACAGGCAGTTCAATGGTTTGATTCATGTGGAACTGCGATATAACTTTAGGCATGAATTTGGGGTTGGTACGTAGTACGACCCTGTTTGCGTGAACCTGTATGAATGGCTCTTAAAGGTTAGTGCCTGGAGTTCACTAACTCTTCTTAACGAAGTGATTGCCACTAGGAAAGCTACTTTCCAGGTGAGGAATTGAATCTCACATGAGTGGAGAAGTTCGAAGGGTGGACCCATCAGTCGGGTGAGGACCAAGTTGAGGTTCCACACCGGTGCTGGTGGGTGTCTTGGGGGAATTACTCGTTTAAGTCCCTCCAAGAAAGCTTTGATGGCAGGAACTCTGAATAAAGAGAGGTGCTGCCTGTTCTGGAGATAGGCTGCTATTGCTGTCAAATGGATACGTATTGAGGTGTATGCCAGATTGCATCGGTATAGGTGTAAGAGGTAACAGATTATATTTTGAATGGATGCGTCTAGAGGGTTAATGTCATTTTTGTTGCAGTAAATGACAAACCTCTTCCATTTAGCTGCATAGCAAGCTCTGGTAGTGGGTCGCCTGGCTTCCTTAATGATCTCCATACAGTCAGGTGGAAGGTTTAGGTAGCCAAACTCTAAGACTTCAGGAGCCAGATTGCCAGGTTCAGCTGTTGCGGATCTGGGTGCTGAATTTCGCCATGGTTCTGCGTTAAGAGTGCAGGTTTGATCCGCAGCCTTTGATGCGGCACCACGGAAAGTTCTAGAAAGGTGGTGTACCATGGCTGGCGCGCCCATGTGGGAGCAACTAGGATGAGTGTCAGTGAGTGCTGTCGCAGTTTGCGTGCCACCAGCGGTATTAATGGCGCTGGGGGAAAAGCGTACGCAAATCTGCCGGACCAGTTCATCCATATCGTATTGCCCTGCGACTGTGGATGTGGGAACCTGGCGGCAAAGCTTTGGCATTTTGCGTTTTCGTTTGTGGCGAATAGGTCTATCTCTGGATGACCCCACTGTTGGAAGTACGGTTGGAGTACTGACGGATGTAGCTCCCACTCGTGCATCTGGTGGCTGTGTCTGCTGAGCAGATCCGCCATCTGGTTGTCCTTGCCCGGGATGTGTTCCGCCATGAGTAAGATGTTCCTCTGAATGGCCCACTTCCACATGCTCTGAGCCAGATGAGACAACTGTGGAGAGTGTGTTCCTCCCTGCTTCTGTATGTAGTACATGGCAGTCATGTTGTCCGTCCGGATCAACACGACTTTGTTGCACAAGTGTACCTTGAATGCTTTCATTGCCAGGAAGATTGCCATCAGTTCTAGAAGGTTGATGTGCATCTTCTTTTGTTGTATTGTCCATAGTCCCTGCACTGTGTAATTGAGTACATGAGCTCCCCATCCCTGGAGAGACGCGTCCGTTGTCAGTATTATTTGTGGAACAGGCTCTTGGAACGGTCGGCCCTTGCAAAAGTTTTGTGGATTCCACCAATGCAGAGAGTTTATGCCCGACCGCTCACCAACACTAGGTCTTTTAATTGCCCGTGAGCCTGATTCCATTGACGTGCCAAGCACTCCTGAAGCGGGCGCATATGTAGTCTCGCGTGCGGGACTATGAAAATGCAGGAGGCCATCATGCCTATCAACTGCATGAACACTCGGGCAGGCAGGGAGTGTTGGGGTTTGAACTTTGAGATCAGCATTTGCATGCTGTTGATCCTCACTAAATTTGGCTGAGCTGTGGCTGCCAGAGTGTCTATGGTCGCACCTAGGTACTGTTGTACGTGTGCCGGTTGGAGATGTGATTTTGGGTAATTTAGTGAGAATCCCAGACTGTGAAGAAGGTGAATGGTGAGGGACATGTGGCTGGCACATTGTTGGGCTGACCTTGCCTGAACAAGCCAGTCGTCCAGGTAAGGGTAGACGTGGATGTGTTGTCTCCGTAGATGTGCAGCTACTGTAGCTAGGCACTTGGTGAAAACTCTGGGTGCTGTTGTCACACCGAAGGGAAGGACTTTGAATTGGTAGTGCTGCCCCTGAATAGTGAACCTGAGATATTTTCGGTGTGACGGGTGTATGGGTATGTGGAAGTACGCATCTTTGAGGTCTAGTGTGGCTAGGAAGTCTCCCTGCCTGAGCAGCGGGAGAACCTGCTGTAGGGTGAGCATATGGAAGTGCTTTGAGAGAATTTAGTGGTTGAGGGGTCTCAGGTCTAGTATAGGTCTGAGGGACCCGTCCTTCTTTGGTATTAAGAAGTACAGAGAGTACACCCCTATCCCTTGCTGGTGGACGGGCACGACCTCTATTGCGCCTTTTTGTAGCATACTTAGCACTTCCTGCTGTAATAATGCTAAGTGCTCTGAGGACATAGGACGGTGCTTTGGCAGTATTGTGGGTGGAGTGGAGGTTAATTCGAGACAGTAACCGTGTTGGATAACATCCCTGACCCACCTGTCCGTGGTGATGGTATTCCACGTGGACAGGAACCGCTGGAGTCTCCCCCCGACAGGTGATATGTGGTCGGGGGGAAGGGAGAGGGCGTCACTGTTTGTTCTTGGGTGAGGACCTGGTGTTGCCGTAACCGCGTCCTCTGCCCTTGGTGCTGGAGCCACGATATCCACCTCTGGTGTTTTTATCGTAGGTACTCTGTGTGCCCCCCTTATAGTAGGTTTGCTGTGACCCCTGTCCTCTAGCCGCTCCTCTATTTCCGGGGCGACGAAAGGAGCCACTACGAAATGTTTGCGTTTGCAGAGCCCCCATTGACTTTGCAGTGTCTGTGTCTTTTTTGATCTTTTCTAGGGTGGTGTCAACCTCTGGTCCGAATAAGTAGTCGGGGTTAACAGGCTGGTAGAGGATGTCATTTTGAACCTCAGGTTTGAATCCAGAGATTCTTAACCAAGCGTGTCGTCGTAGAAGGACGCTAGTGTTTATTTCCCTTGCAGCTGTGTCGGCGGCATCCAGTGCACACTTAATGGATGCGTTTGTGAGAAGTTGTCCCTCTCTGACGAGGAGCTCCGCTGCCTCTTTGTACTCGTCTGGTAGATGTTGGAGTAGAGACTCCAACGTGTCATAGTGTGAGCGATCGTAGCGAGCCAGGAGCGCCTGTGTATTGGCAATGCGCCAGATGTTTGCTGCTTGGGCTGCAATCCTTTTGCCGGAGGTCTCCAGCACCTTGGACTCCTTGTCCGGGGGAGGAGCATCACCAGTTGTCTGCGAGTGCGCTCGTTTGCGAGCGTTAGCAACCACGATGGAGTCTAGAGGTAACTGGCCTCTAATGTACATAGGGTCCCCGGGCGCAGGCTTGTATTTTTTCTCGATCCTGGGGTTTATCACCCGTGCCCTGGTTGTTTCCTTGAAAATGTCCTTTGCTGGCTTGAGGACACCTTTTAACATGGGCAGAGTCTTTACGGTCCTCTCTGAGGAGGCGAAAGTGTCCACCAAGAAATCGTCCTCAATTGTGTCCAAGTGGAGTTGCACTCCATGATTAGCTGCGGCACGTTCAATGAGGGCGTTGAAGGCAGCAGTGTCCTCTGTGGGAGATGTTTTTGCGCCATAAAGCTGCGTGTCCTGGGTATCTGTAGCGGCACCCGGGTCTGCAGGGTCATTCCAAGCTTGATCTGGGTCCTGCTGCTCCTCAGGGTCTATATCCCTGGGGTAGGTGGTGTCATCACCCATGTAATCCTCCATTGCGTCCGTGTCGGAGTGCGTTGGAGAGAAGGACTGGGGATCCGGACAGGAGGTGTGGAGGCGTTCATATAGAACTGGTTCCGATTCTGCTGGCAGTTTTTGCTTTAGAGGGATTCTGTAAGAGTCCAAAGCCTGGTCGGAAGTGACCTTCCGCTTTCGGAGCATGAGCCTGCCGGTGTCGGCGTCGATGAATTGGGACGGTGAAGGCCCAGTAGGAGAGTGTGCAGTAGATGTGGACCTTGTCTGGGTGACACGTGTTCGGATCTCGAATAGTTTTGGCGCTGTGGACGGCGGCAGACAAAAAGTGATGTTGGCTGGTGCCGAAGGTGCCTTTTTCGGCTCGGAGCCCGACGTGGCCTGGAGGGCTGCCTGTTCTCTGATACGTTGCAAGGACGCTGCAACTTGTCGCACCGAGAACGCCGAAGGTTCTTTGGTGGCGAGGGGTTCTGTAGAGGTAGGTGTGGACTTCTTCGGAGCCACAGGGTCATCGAGTCGAGGAGAGGTAGTTGCCGTTGACGGCGTCGATGACTGGACCGCAGTCGCTGCCTTTGAAGTGGATTCCGATGGAGCGGCCATTTTAACCTTGGTGGTCGGTGCAGATTGCTTCGGTGCCGGGGGCCGAGGCACTTTGGTAGTACCGATGGCCTTCCTCTTTGGATCGGTGCCGACATCCGCCGCCGCGAGTTCGGTTCCGAAATCCCTTTTGGTGCGGTCGGAGCCGATGGTTTTGGCTGGCGTCGAAGGAGTGGAGGTCTTCGAGCCGACCAGTGCCAGTTTCACTTTTGGTTTCTGTTGAACCGGTGTGACGATTGGTTTCGGTTTCGTTGAAGGGAAACCAGTCTTTTTCGGTATTAATGGCTCTCGCTGGATGTTCGAGGCCGGGCCAGAGGGCGGGGCCGAAGAACTGCGGGATTGATCTCGGGTAAGGCCCGAAGGCGATCCCTCGACCGGAGCCGTAGACTGACGCACTTTAATAGCCTGACGCACTTTAATAGCCTCCGTTTGGACGGGTAGGCCCTGCTCTTCACCAGAGCTATCTTCTTCGGCCCCGAAGGCCTCATCGTAGTCCCCTACCGCATCGTCGGCTTCTTCCCTGTGAAAAAGCTCTTCATCTGCGTCTTCCGATCGGGAATCGTGTTCGGAAGCGGGGCTGGAGTTTGTTTTCCACGCTTTCAACCTCTTCGTCCTCAGTGCTGAAAATGTTGGTCGGGGCCGGTGCCGATTGCTGCGCTTCTAATCTCTCAGCTCGTCGATTCCAGAGAGTCTTCTTGGACCTGAATCGGGCACAGGCCATACATTTCGATTCATCGTGATCCGGAGAGAGGCATTTGTTGCACACCGGGTGGACGTCGATATGTGGATATTTTGCTTGGCAAACAGGACACCGTTTGAATGGGGTCCTCGATTCCATCGTCGATGTAAGGTCGATGGTCGGATGAAACGGATCCGAAAAAAGTTGTTAAAGTTGGTAAACTAGTAAGTAAGCTGTCAATACCGATCGGGAACAGTACAGACGAAAACTAAAGGCCTTTTGGCCTGAAACTAAATTTTCCTAACTTGAGTCAAGATAAGCACATCCGAACCCAATGGCGGAAAAAAACAATCTGAGGATGGAGAGGATGCCCATGCGCACTGTGGTCCAGGGGAGGAGTCACCTATCTCAGGATACTTCGAAGACTCTTCCAGGACAACAACGTGCAAACATCCGGACCCAACACTAGGCGGCGATCTATGCACAGATATGAATTCAGCAGCCCACATGCCTCGAACATAGGAGAAATGGTACCTAAGATCGAACACACAAAATATAGGTCTCCAGCTTCCAAGCAAATATTGCCAGGTCATTCATCTAGGCCACTGTAGAGACCTTCAACCACAGGACATCCATCATGGTCAAAGAAGTGCAGTTCACACAAGTATCTGAAAAATGATTGTCTGTCCAAGAAGTTACTATTAAGACAGGACCCATCAAAATTACTTCTCTGACCAATTTCCTCCTCATCGTTGAAGAGGAACATCTCAACAGAGGAAAAATGAAGGAAAACAGCACCAACACGTATAACAAATTGAAGAGGCACTGAAGAGCGTTATACAGCTTCCACTGTTTCAGCAGGATGAACAAATCTGTTAACAGGGGCACCTGAAAGGATGGTCGATGCTTTGGAATCTCACTGGGTGATTGTGGAAGCATACAACAAATAAAGTTCACAGCTGCTAAGTGGGAAGAAAATGAGAGCATTTGCATCAATAGAGATGAATAGGATGAGGTTGGTCGGCATATCCTAGTCCAGACAAGGATTAGGTTTACGGAGTAGAAGAGTTTCTAGATATAAATGCAGGGTTAAACAAGTGAGACAACAACGAACTACAAAGTTCTTCTATGATGGTGGTACAATGCATCCATGGCAATTTTAGTCCTAAAGCGGCATCTTGATTATACTGAACCAATGTGATCACAAAACGCATTAAATATTTCCACTTACTGTACAGTACATCACACAAAGTACACATTCTTTCGCAACTAGGAATTAAAGATGGCGCACGCAATGCTCCAGAAGGCAATGTATTCAACTAAAGGTAACATATGGGTGGTAACAATTATGACCAATAGACCATTCCATTAGGTCTTTCAAGCAGCTACACACATATATTGTTTCTTTGAGTCAACATTTTAGCACTCTACTGAGAACATAGAAGCTCATGTGTTGAAATCCTAAACTTGCAGGAGTACCCATTCTTTAGTAGGTATTTCTGCAGAAGAGAAGAAAAATAGGCACCAATACTTGGTCAAGGCACTGGGCTCTTGTTTTGCACTTCCAGATATCTGGCCGATTCACCTCACCAATGTAAATTAATTTTGTTCAAAATCTGACATATCTGGCACAACTGCCAGAGCGCTTCACTATCAGAGGCCTTGAAGAATTTACAAATAAAAGGGGTTTGATAACAATTCTCTGTGGCCTAATGATGCCTTTTTTTGCAGCACAGCACATTATAATGCAATATTCTGACATGTCTCCTTGCTTTTAGGTTACAAAGGAAATTGCAGTCAACGTTTGTGATTGAAAATTACTTCTTTGTAAAAGTATGGCATCAGATTTAGACAGTTTGGCAGCTGATTGCCCTCTGGAGCAGTGGAATATCGCGAAACTTCCTGAAGCAAGTCAGGAATCTGAGATGTAATGCTACTTGCCAGGTTCAATCACTGGGAAGATTAACGTGTATTGTACAGTGAAGCTGTTTGCTCTATCCACATGCTTATGGTCTCCATATTTGAGAAGGAAGGAACAGGGTGAGAGACACTATGGACAAATCAGATACTTACAAGCTCCTTTGCACCTGCAACAAAATCTTACTTAAGAACTGAACAGTTGGCATTTTGAAAGGCCATGACATTTAGAGCAGCTTCCATTTATTTACTTTGTGTAAAAGGATTCATATTTCTCCAAGCATGTTGCCAAGGACAGTTTGTAGCGAAAGTGAGGGGAGAGAGACCGGTTCATCTGTTGATATGGCTAGATGGGTGGTAGACTCTAAGGTTAAAGGTTGCTGGAGCTGGTTTCCTGTGGGGCCCCCGATTCTGAAATGAGCATTTAGCAGTCACATAATGTTTATATGCACAGGAAATACATCTCATGCGTCCCCTTGACAGGTGCTCTACATGTTTTGGAATACGTTGCTCTTCATTTGAGTATTTAACTCAGCTTAAAATATTGTCTTCCAAAAATGGAGACTTAAGGTTCCCAAGTCCATGCTGTGGGATGACTAGCAACTGGTGGTAGATGGTTACTAGTCCTCTGTACATACCTTTTCTTTTTATCTGCAGCCCAAGATGGTGAGGCTTTCTAATGTTCCTCTATACACATTCGCATAGTGTTACGACTTGGAACCCAGACAATTCAACAATGCAAAATATATGAACTATGTAATGATCTTGAGAGGTTGGAGGAGACACCGGTTTGTTGTCACTCCAGTGAATGTGTAGCTCCATGCATGTGGTTTGTTATATAGGACATCTTCGATTTTTAGGATAGCCCCTTGTAGGGGGATGTGGCAGAGCTGAAAAAGTAGGCAGGGTGATGGACTAGTCTACATGAAAAGGAGTGATGACTTTCGGTAGAAAGGAAGCTCTAGTCTGTGGAACCAGTTCTCAGCATAGGTGGTCAGTTATGGAGGCTTAGATGACAAAGCCTGAAGCTCACTGAACCTCCGGGCAGATGTTATTGCCACCAGGAAAGCTGTCTTGATGGTAGGGAGCCCCAGAGGACAGTTGTGCAAGGGTTCAAAGAGAGCACACATCAGAAGCGTCCAGACAAGATTAAGGTCACACTGAGGCATGATGAAGGGAGATGGAGGAAACCTATGTTGCAAACCTCAAGAATTTATGAATAGGGCATTTGAAGAGGGAACAGCAGAAAGGCTGAGATAGCAGAAAGATAACCCTTTAAGGTGACCAGAGCAGAGTCCTGCTGGGTAAGGGAAAGAATAAAGAGAAGAACCTGAGAAAGGGGCGCAGAAAGGGGGTGAATCTGCTTTTTTACACACCATGCCACAAACTTGCCCCAATGGCGGGTGTATACCGATTCGGTGAAGGGACCGTCTGGCTGGCAGACAAACATTGCAGACTTTGGGTGGAAGGTCGAAAGCGGTCAACTGTCACTGGTCAATCTCCACATAAGAAGGCGGAGTGTGGACAGGTTCGGGTAGAGAACCATCCCCTGCGACAAAAGGTCTGCCCTAGGAGGCAGCCTGATCAGAGGACCGATGGCCATGCTCAACAGCTTGGGATACCAAACTCTGTGCCGAGTCCGGAACCATAAGGATGAGTAGGGTCTGGTCATCTCAGATCTTCTTGATACCTCTGGGCAGGAGTGGTATGGGTGGAAAAGCATATAGGAGGCCTGAGCTTCACTCAAGACGAAAAGTGGCTTCAAGGGAGAGCCGCTTTGGGAACTCCAACGCGCAGAACGGCTAACACTGTGTGCTCTCAGTGGTGGCAAACAGATGTAACCAAGGCTCTCCCCACTGATGAAAGAGGCCTTGCACCATCTCAAGATGGAGACACCATTTGTGATCTGCTAGGCATCTTCAGCTGCCCTGGCATTCAGAGAGTCCGCCAGGTGTTAAACCGCAAGGGAAATGCCCTGATGTTCCAGTCATATCCAGAGACGCAGGTCTTCTGGACAAAGGGGTCCACGACCCCACCTCAACCTGTTTTTGCAGTACGAATTCGAAAGGGGTTTTGGGGTGGTGCACCACCAAGTAGGTTTGTCAGTAAATTACACCAAGTGGTCTGTAGTTGGTATATAAACAAAGTCTTTATTTTAATTCAGTTGTTGAAACAAAGCCTCAGCCAACGCGTTTCGTTCAGAAATGAACTTCGTCAGGGCATGAGTAACAATGCAAGTGCAATCCAATAGCGCCGGGGTTCATGTAAACCAGGACTCGTCTTCTCGATAGGTTACGAAATGTGCTGGGTGAACAGTCCTTTTCAGTCATCCAGTACCACCATGATAAGGGCACTGTACACGTATCTGTGATAAGACGGTAGTTCGCGTCCTCCCAGACGCGAACTACCGTCTTATCACAGATACGTGTACAGTGCCCTTATCATGGTGGTACTGGATGACTGAAAAGGACTGTTCACCCAGCACATTTCGTAACCTATCGAGAAGACGAGTCCTGGTTTACATGAACCCCGGCGCTATTGGATTGCACTTGCATTGTTACTCATGCCCTGACGAAGTTCATTTCTGAACGAAACGCGTTGGCTGAGGCTTTGTTTCAACAACTGAATTAAAATAAAGACTTTGTTTATATACCAACTACAGACCACTTGGTGTAATTTACTGACAAACCTACTTGGTGGTGCACCACCCCAAAACCCCTTTCGAATTCTCACTGATCTGCTTGGCAGTTAGCATCCATCAACGGCGGATGCAGGGGTGTTAGTATGCACACCATCATCTAATACTATTCTATTTACATTGGGAACTCAGTAAGGAGGTGCAGTCTTTGGAGTCCGCCGTTAATCCTGTTTGCCTTAAGTCTGTTTTTGCAGTACCATATGGCGCTGGTGTTTTCCATGAACACCTTCACTAGCCTTCCTTTGATGGAGGGTAGAAAGGCTTTTAATGTAAGCCGGATTGCCTAGAGCTCCAGAAGGCTGATGTGGTGTCTGGATTCCACCGGAGACCAAAGGCCTCTGATCTCCAACTCTACCAGATGGCAGTCCCATCCCAGGAGTGACACATCTGTCACCACTATCAGATCTGTTTGGAAGGAGAGGGGTCTGCTGCTGACCTAACCTCAGTTTGTTAACCACCACTGCAGATCTTTTGCAGTTCCCTCTGAGATCTGGACCAAGTCGGGGATATTTCCCTGATGTTGTGCCCACTGGAACTTCAGGTCCCACTGCAGATCCTGCAGATCCCAGCAGGTATGTGTCACAAGCAGAATACAGGAGGCCATGAGGCCCAGCAGCCTCAGAGTCCATCTCTCTGAAATCCAGGATAGACGTTGAAACATCGTTATCATAGTCTGCATATGCGGGACTCACCATTCAGGAGCATATGCCTGAAACTGCACCAGTTCAGAAAAGCTCTGATAAAGTGGAGCATCTGAGAAGGATTCAGGCGAGACTTTGGCAAGTTTGATAGTAGAGCCCAGAAAATGCAGGTGATCTGCCATTGTCTAGAGGTGGAAGACGACAGTCTGCCTTCAAAAGCTAGTCATTAAGACCGGGGACCCATGAACCTCGAAGATGAGCTGCAACCACTGCCTTCACCTTGGTTAACACCCGAGGTGCACTGGTAAGGCCAAAAGGGAGCACTACAAACTAATAATGCTTATGGCCCAAAGTGAACAGCAGGTAATGCCAGTGGGCAGGCAGGATGGGAATGTGGAAGTATCTGTCCTGCAAGTCCAACACTACCATCCAGTCTCCTGGGTCCAGGACTGCAAGCATTTTGAACTTCTTCTAAAGGAAGAAAATGAGAGGGTGCAGATCGAGGATGGCCCCCCTCCTACTGGGCATCAGAAAGTTGGTGGGAATAGCAACCATGACCTAATTCTGGCATCTGCACCCTTTCCCTGGCTCCCTTGCCTAAGAGAGCCGTCACTTTCTGGCGGAGAAAAGAAAGATGGTCCGGCGTGAGCCTGTTGCTAACAGATGGCATGGGTGGAGAGGTAGTCTTTAAGAGGAGAGAGTAGCCCCTCGGGACAATCTGCAGAACCGATTAGTCTGATGTTTTAGACCTTCAGTGGGGCAGGTGATGGCATATCCTGCCTCCCACTGGGTGCCCATGAAGGTAAGGGGGCAGATCATTAAGATTTGGAGGCTCCAGAAGCCGGGGGAGGTGGTGTGGACAGGCCCGACCTTTTGCTGCCCAGAACACAAGGTCTGTGGTCATTACATCCTCTGCCATGCAGAGGCTAGGAAGCTTGCACGCTGCAGTGGTTAATAGGGTATAGAAGTGGCTGGAAGCCCCTTCTGTCGCCACAAGAGGAGCGATTGGCAAATTGGGGGTGGTGAAGGGAATGAAAGGCCCAAGGACCTGGATGTAGCCCTGCCGTTCTCAAAGCGATCCAGCGCCAAATCTGCCTGGTCTCCAAAGGGACATGAGCCATCAAAGGGCATATCCATAAGCGATGCTTTGACATCCCCAGAAAAGCCAGTCATCCTCAGCCCTGCGTGGTGCCGTAAGGCCACTGTTGATTAAACTGCTCTGCCCAGCGAGTTGGTGGTATCCAGCCCACATCGAATGGTGAACTTGACTGCATCACTCATCAGCAACAGCTTGGGAGAGGACGACACAGGCCTCCTCCGGGACGGGCAGCAGCACTGGCGCAACCGTATTCCACAGGGCATGGGAGTAGCATCACAAAAGGCACATGGTGTTGACAGCCTGCAGTGCCAGGCTTGCGGAAGAAAACATCTTCCCTAAGGTGTCCTTTCTCTTGGATTCCCTATCTGGGTGTACGGTAGGGAATGCACCAAGATTTACGTGGGAAGTGGAGACTTGGACCACCAAGCTTTCCAGGGTGGGGTGCTGTGTGAGGAAGTTGGGGTCCCCTGGAACAGGGTAGCGGCTGTGAGAAATCGCCCTGTTCACAGGGGCCCCTGTGCTGAGCTTTGACCAGGTCCCAAGCAGGAAATCGGCAAGGGACGCATTAAAAAGAAGGTATTTCGAAGAGGTCACCCCCAGTTGAAGCACTTCGGTAAAGACGTTAGGCTTGCCCGCCACAGAGAGCAGGCTAAGGTCCAGGACTTCGGACACCCTTCTCACCACCATTGCAAAAAGGCGCTTTCTCCCCCATAGCCACTGTAGAAGGAGAAAGCACGCCAGAGTCTGCAGAGGTGTCCAGTTCTCTGACTTCTGCCAAATCCTCCCACCAGTACATGCCTTGGTCAAAATGCTGGTTTCTTCGGGGTCCAGCGACCCCTCTCAATCCTCTCTGAGTCTTAGCCCATAAGAATAGGGCTCAGGCTCTGGAGTCGGGGATCAGAATGGATGTGGCGCCTGGAGCTTCGACATCGGGACCGACATTGGGGAAGGTTGAGGTGTCACAACTAACAGCGGTACTGGTCCATCCATGGATCAAAGGGGCCCGACCGGTGCTGGGCCCGTCTATGTGGATCCAGTACAGGCCCCTCCCAAACCAAAGAGGCCTGAAGGTGCACCAGTAGGAGCAGGTTGTTCTAATATGAGGCTCATTGCCTCATAAAACTCATGAAGTTCAGTGGGCATCTCTCTGGCTCCAGAATGAATGAATGAATGAATATAAGTTTTGTAGAATGCGAACTTAGCACAGGGGCATCAAGGCGCTGCAGAAAGAGATCAGAGTAAGAGATGTCTATAGAGTTCAGAGCTTAAAGGTTAGGACAGGTGAAAAATTAGGACAGGTGAAAAGCCAGGTCTTCAAGGACTTACGAAATGAGGAATGGGTTCCCAGGGTGGAAATTGGGGAAGGAAGGGAATTCCACAGATTAGCCCCTATTAACGAGAAAGCCCTCTCCCCCTTCACCCACCTAGCTTTCCTAACCCTGGGAACTGTTACCCGGTTCTTGCTTGCAGATCTCAAGTCCTTGCCGGGAAGATATCTTTGAAACATTTTGTTGACGCCTTCTGACCCCCTGTTGTGGACGGCCTTGTGGACCAGGCATAAGGCTTTAAAAACAATTCTCTTCCCCAACGGGAGCCAGTGCAGGCTTCTAATGGTAGCTGAAACTGAGTGGAATTTAGGGAGTCCCATCACCAGCCTAGCGGCGGAATTCTGTACCAATTGAAGTCGATGAAGATTACCTTGTTTATCCCTAAATAAAGGGCATTGCAGTAGTCTAACCTAGACACCACAAGGGCCACCACTGCCTGTTTCCGTGATGAAAGGGAGAGAAAACGAAAGATCTTCCTGAGAGTCCGTATCATCCCAAAACAGGTAGAGACAGTTCTATTTAATTGTGAGCCCAGGGAAAGAAAGGAGTCCACAATGATGCCTAAATTCTTGGCACTAAGACAGGGGCAAGGGCAAGATCCAAGAGATTCTCAACTCAGGGAAGCACGGAGACAGCCCAGGCGCTGGATCAACTGTGGATCAGGCCTAAAATGTTGATTCTCCCATGTCTCGTCGGCCGACAGACAAGGTGATCAATATGTTGCTCTTCTTTTTGTGATAGGACTTACCCGAATGACCCATGACCCGACAACTGCGAGTGTGACAAAGACTTTGGGCTCTGCAAAGCGATCCTGGGACCTTCTTCTCAACAGGAATGGATACCGTTGTGGCGTCACAGTCGAGCAGCCAGAATCTTGAGGGACCACTCCCTCAAGGCCTTCAGGTTCATGGCATGGCAGTCGACACAGGTCTTAACGTCTTGGTCACTCTCGAGGTACCAAAGACAAAACATGATGCGATTTGAGCTTGTAATTGGCATTCCTAGAGGACATTCTTGCCACATCACAAGAAAAACTACAAAAAAATAACACTTGTCAAAAAAAGCTCATTCAAAAAGTAACTCTATAGAAGTGTTCGGAGTAGTGGGGAAAGTAAAACGGATGTCAGCGCGCTGGGATGGTGCCTACATAGGCCCTGCACCCGTCAAATCCAGCGCAGGCAATGCCAGGGAAAGCTGGTCAACACCACCTACCAGCGTGCAGGGGGTGCTGCTCACGAAAATAAATACAGATCCAGTCTGATGCCTGGGGATAATTCTAAAGTAAAGAATCTGCTGTTCTAAGTCTCTGTCAGATTCCCAGTTCCAGTGTGAGATAGAAGGGCAAAATCACAAAAGAGAATTAAAATGTTCTAGGACAATAACTGGAAAGAAATCTAAATGCAAGAAAACAGAGCTAGTAAATTAACATCATGACTTAGTAAGCAGATACAATGGCAGACTAAAAGTTTTGCATCGCCTTATGGACATCAGCAGCAAAATAGTTATATAATACCCTGGGGTATCTGTCGAAAACCTAATGCAACGGCCAAAGAACCAGTGTGATTGCCTAATGTCAAAATGCAATAGCCAACACAGCAGTGGCATAAAACCACCTTAGACAACATAGGACTCCCACAGAGTTGAGAGTGATCAAGTTTACGAACATGTAAACAGGTTGAAAACAAGAGACATGATGAAATTAGTAAATGATTCCCCAACTCTAAGTTGACCCTCATCCAGTTAATTTGTCATTCTTCCACATAGCGCCCAATAGTGCATTGTTACGAGCAGTGCAGCTCACAGAAGTCCACACTTACACCCAGAAGCAGGCAGCAAACAGTGGCACTAGACACACACACAACCTAAGCAGTGGACAGAGGAGGACACAGTGGCAAAGCACCCGCCAGACCACACCTTCCTCCTTTATAAAGTGTATACACAAGCCTACTGTACAACTCATAGCACAATGGACGTGGTTCTGTAGGACTGTACAATGGGCAGCTGACCTATTCATTTGAGTCAAGGAAAAATTACTTTTAGAACAATTTCCATACATCATCCCAAACCTACTTTTTAGTGGACTATCTGCCTGGTCACTAAAGCATATATGATAATCGGGGCAGTTTCCTAGCCTAAAATTCAAGGAAAAAGTGAAAATTCTTGAATAGATATAAATTGTCACAATTACGAGGCCCTTTTTGCATAAAACGTTATTTCAGAATGTATCATTGTAGGATAACTTTGGAATCAATGTGAGTTCTCATTTTTTAAGATAGACTGTAGTAATCAAATCCACATCCAGAATGTAGTTTAAAGTAGATTTATTCAAGTTGGTTACAAGATGTAGGTTCAGCAGTATTCAGCCCCACCAGGAGCAGCCAGGCGCTCAGCCCATCTCCAACTGTGAGTTCCCACTCCCAACATTCCATCTTGCATCATTTAGGCAGCATTCCACTGGCCCATCATGAACCATAACAAACCAGGATACTACATATCCTCCTTTGTTCCAAAAAGAAAACAAAAGGAACGCCAACATTTAGAATAACAAGAGAGAAAGAGAGCAGAAGCTAGACGCAGGCTAATGAAACGAGAAGAACGAAAAGCCCCAGAGAGAGTAGGGGTAAAATATATTAAAAGGAGACGAGAGATAATAACATAAACCAAACTCATCTTCCCTTCCAAAGATAGGAACGGAACAGAAACACCAGAGGGCAAAGAATAGAAGGAGAAACCATTAATGACTGTCCTCTGCACACCCACTGGCCAGGTAGGCATGCATCCCATCCTCGTCGCCAATAAAATGTAGTAATCAAATCCACATCCAGAATGTAGTTTAAAGTAGATTTAGTCAAGTTGGTTACAAGATGTAGGTTCAGTAGTATTCAGCCCCACCAGGAGCAGCCAGCCAGGCGCTCAGCCCATCTCCAACTGTGAGTTCCCACTCTCAACATTCCATCTAGCATCATTCAGGCAGCATTCCACTGGCACATCATGAACCATAACAAACCAGGATACCACATAGACATTTCACTCACAGGGCACTGTCGTCTTATTTCTTTTTACATGATGTATGCAACACTTTTTTGAGAGTTCCTTCTTACACATACGGAAGAGGAATATTTCACACAAATATATTGATTCAAATGCATATATTTCAGGTAATCAACAAACCGACTGTCTCCTAGCTTTTATATAAGGTTTGCTCACATTTAAGAATTTCGCTCACCTCTGTGTGAGATTTGCAAATATGCGCACTTTATTAGATGTCGTTTACACGAGCTGGAGGTTATAAGTTAAACAAACTCGAACATGAAAAAGCAGAATCTTGCAACTGTAGTAGACAGAGATCTCATTACTCACCTGTAGAAGTATGAACACCCTCTAACTGTGTTGTGAGTGAAATGTTCCTGAGTCTTTTCATTGCCAAAGTCTTCTAGGGGGTCTGACCACAAAATATCACACATGGGACCATAGGCAGGTGGTTCTTTGAATCGATCTAACTGAAAACAAATAAAACAACAAGGAGAAAGTGAATCCCCTTTATAAGCAAAAATAAACAAAAAAATACATCAGATGAAAATCACCTTGAAAGACATTAACGTTTTTATTCTTCTGTCACACAATGACAGCAAGCAATATCAGAATGCGCTGAGTAAACCCAGAATGCCAAGGCACAAACTTAAAAATTAAATGACGGCATCAATGTGTGCAACATTTCAATGGAAAACGCATGCTATCAAGCAAAGAGAATAAACAGTTCTGAAAATGAATTACAGTTTAACAAGTTACATTCGTAACAAGCATTTGCATTGCAATAGGTCTCGTATTTACGCAAGTTTGAGCTATTGACATTGTAAATGACAATGGCTTGTATTTTTGTTTTCGTTTTAAAAACATAAATAAAAGGCATTGTCATTTACAATGCCAATAGCTTAAACTAGCGTACATGCGAGACCTATTGCATTGCAAATGCTTGTTGTTTTTCTGAAGCGTGTTGTTCCTGTGCCTGGTATTTCCTGCCCAGTGTCACTCACTTTGTGTGCCCCTGCCCTACTATCGCTCTTCATAGCTCCCTGCAGCTCCCGCTCCGCCCCAGCTGTGGTCACTGGACTCTATTTCCACAGGGCCCTGGAGCCATAATCTTCCAGACTTCCTGGCCTCGAGGCCCTCTGTTCCAGGGCTCCCTGGATTGGGTCAGTACTGACACAGACAGAGAGAGAGGCAGAGAAACCAGCCCGCTGGTATGCAGTAAGACGGGGATAATCTAGGGGGTGACACACATGGGGGAGCAGGGGACGCACAGCTGTCAACTAATAGCTCTCCTGTCAGTGAGAAGCAAGCGCATGATCCGGTGTTTCCGTTTCTGGACAGGCCTTGCGCTGCTCCGCCCCTCTCAGAGGCAAGTGTTCTCAGAACTGTGTCCACGAGGACTGCAGGGACGGTGATTCCCCCCCCCCCCCTTATTTACAATGGCAATAGCTCAACTCTTGTAGATGCAAGACCTATTTCACTTCAAAAAAGCAGTCGCCATTATCCGGGGCTGCTTGAAAGAGAAAGTGGGCATGGTGAGGAAAGCATGTTGTGCCCACAGTAGGAGAAACCCATTACGAAAAGATTGCTTACAGAGTAAATAAGACATGCCGTGTCGCATCCTAAGTAAAGCGGCCAGTCGCCGAAGGTGTTCACAAATGCAGACAAGGCGGTACCAAGGAGGGACTAACAACAACTCGCAAGCCAGCGTTTATGAAGGACAATGACACAAGCCAATGAAAAATATTGGGGGAGAGTGGGTGGAGCTTCTCTTACATACCCCATTACAACAAGTCTCGCAGAGCAGTGCATGCTCGCTGACTCAAGATTGACCTACAAACTATCAAAAAAACATGTCTGGTCATGTAAATAAGATTCTGATTTTGTAGCTCCTTGATAAGGTGTTGAAATTTAGGAAATTTATCTTACAATCGCACTCATTCAACAATAACAAAATTCAGATTTCATTATTCAACATTAAGGCCCAAGGCTGCCATGATGTTTCAAATTACAGAAATGTGTCAGTCTAATTGTTTTTCATTTTGTATTTGACGCCGCCAGTTTGCTGGTTTGCCCAATTGCCACAATCTACCTTCAATAGAGGGTTAGAACCATTAATAACCCAGTCTCCATTTGTTAATAATAACATTACCTTACAAAACACTTGATCCTGCTAGCTGGCAAATGATGGAGGAGGCAGCGATGTGCTGCCAGCCGCTTCCTTGTATACATTTTACATCCATCCAGCTGGGTGGGTTTCTCTTTCAATAACACACAACTTCAAGCATAAATTCTGATTTTTCTGCAACTCCCTACTGAGGTATCCATGCCTACTAACCTTGGTTCACACCTAGACCCTTCCTTTGCCTAAAATCAAGCACCCATCCACCCGCATTTGCAACTTCAACATAATTATTTGGTGTACCTCGGTGTATCTATTCCCCCACCACAAACATCTGAAGTTGACTCAGCCCATTACTGTGTAAACACACAAATAGTGAACCGTACACAATCCATTCAGTTATTCCATTGTTTCTGCAATCTGCTCTAATAGAAGAATCTGGATTTTGTCAAACCCATTGGCCTCGGCAAAATCCTTGAAAGGGGGCAGGTCTTGAAGCACAAAGATTTCTTCTCACTAGATCAATCTGTCTTGCAAATACCCTCATAACATCCTTTAATATGCATAGTGGCACTCTATCTCCCTTTTCCTGGTATCTATACCAATAGTGAGCTGTACGCGCCTGATGTATGTGAATTAATGGAAAAACCAAAACTATGAAAACACAGTGGAGGAAACCAAATCATGGAAAAACTGTTTTAAGGAAAGACAATTTTAAGGAAATACAAAAAAATCGATTATTAAAGGATTCATTTTAAAGGAAAGATAATTTTAAGGGAAATGTTTAACTTATATTAAAACTGGTTAGAGTTTGGGGTAGTGAGGGTTTTTTGGGTTCAGGGATGGGTAATGTTTAATGGTGATCAAGGGTTTTAAGGGTCAATGATGGTGTTGAAAGGGGTATTTAGGGGTGAGGAAAGGGTGGAGTTTAGGGGTGGTAGGGTGTTTTTAGGGTTTAGGGATGCGTAAAATAAAGCAGTGTTGCGGGTTTTTAGGGCTCACAGATGGGCAGTGCTCAGGGTTGGTGAGGGAGTTGTAATGTAGAGTTATGGGTAGCTTTAGGGGTGACAAATGGTTCTTAGTGTTTAGGAATGGGTGTTTTAGAGGTGGTAAGGGGTTTTAGGAATAAGTGAACTTGAGAGGTAGAAAGGGGTTTTTATGTTTCTGGAGTAGGTGGAGTTTATAGACTTTGAGGGGCTTCTAGGGACCAAGGATAGGTGGAACTAAGGGGTTGAAAGTGCCTTTAGGGATCAGGGATGGGTGGACTTTAGGAGAGATGAGGCTTTTATTGGGGTCTGGGATGGATGGTGTTGAGGGGTGGTGAGGGGTAATACAGATGTGGCATGTGTACTGTTTGGGGGTGAGGGGGTTTTAGGGGTAAGGGTTGTGCAAGGGTCAGTGATGGATGTTTACGCATGGTGAAGGGTCAGTGAATTTAAAGCATCAAAAGTAATTGTAGGACAATGTATAAGATTTTTAAAAATGAAGTAATGCCCTAATGTAAAGATCTGAAATAAATACCTCTGTCAAAAATGCTTCTGAAACTAAGCATCACATTTATACCTTAAAAAATAGGCATGCAAAAGCCAATTTCGGGAAAAAAGACTTTCTAGGACGTGGTTTCTATGAAATTGTAAATGCCATTCTCCCTGCAAATTTATATTAAACAGATTAGGTGAAATAGTTTCTCAGTAATGGTATTCTATTAAATCATTTTTCTATTAAATCGCATAGAACCGTACAGTACTACAATGCTTTTTGACCCAAGGGCACTGGCTCACAACATTGTACCTACGCCAACTTTCAAACATACACACTTCCAACCTTGCAGGATACTATATGCAACCAACTCAGACAAAATGAAAAGAAGCATTGGCAAAGCAGATAGGTCTTGCCTATGAGAGCTATTGGCTTTGTAAATGTGTTTTTGTCATGGTGTATAACAGTGCAGCTGCTATGCAGCAGAGCTAAACGTTAGGAGAAAAAATAAATTAAGTCAGCCTCCATCAGCGCTTTTTTTTTCCTGACAGGAGGGAGAAGGTGCATGCAATGAAGAAGGGTGGGGTAGGGGCAAGCATGATGAGGATGGGAAAAAAGGGGAAGGGTGGGGGTAAATTGGGAATGTGCCAAGCAACACAGGAGGGGGAGAGGGATGGGGCAAGCAACAATGGGGGAGGGGCAGGGGAAAAAAGGAAGAAATGATGCCAGGGTTGTTGGAGGGGAAGGGAGACAGACAAGGAGGAAGTGAAGCTGGCACACGCTGACCAAACAGGAGCCAGCAAATAAGAGTTAACGATGAAGCAAACCAATGGTAAGCAATGTGCGTGCTCGAAGCTTCTTTAAACTAACACAATATCTTGAAAGCTACCTTCAAGAAATGCACCCCACCAAACAATCAGAAACCATATTTGCACTTAAATGGAATGGATACAGAGTGATGGGAACATCCTCCTTTTAAGTCAAAGGCTCACGATCTATTATATGACTAGGTACCTTCTTTAGGATTCTCAAAAAGGTGAGTGACCCCAGATGAAAATATCATCTAATTCAGGGTATTTTATGCAGGAAGCACATCACCATGGTTATGGCCCAAATATGTTTATTTATGGCTCCTCAGACTATACCATGGGGTGAGGATTTTAACCTTGTACTCCATGAACAGCTCTCACCACTCTGCTGCATTGACATTAAGGGACATATAACCTGATATCTAAAGGAATAGGCATCATTCACTTAGGAAGTGTATGCACATACGAGTACCTGGTTCCTGGATAGGTTTCGACTATTGGCATTGGCACAAGAGATATCAGCACCTGAATTGGGTCAGTTGAACATCTGGCACACTCTTTTTCACACCAGTCTTCCGTTATGTTGGTGGTTGTGGTGCAGACTCCATGACATGAAGATTTACTAGGTGTCTGTCACCTCAAACACTTCAGGACACAGTGTTAATGGAGGAGATGAGGGCTGAGATCACCAACCATTTTCAGTTCAATGAATCATAAGTAAGCAATGTAGATACACTCTGGGAAGCTTTAAAAGCTTATATTTGGACGGTATGCATAGCAAAGCAGCAAAAGATCAGAAAAGCATTATGTGACCATCTCGACCAACTTCAACGTGAGATGCACTCACTAGAAACAACCTGCATGTACAAGAACACTCCAAGCTTAGCAGATATTAGGACAAAACTCAGAGTTTAGTGAGGTAGTTGAGCAGGAGGTAAAACACTTGGATAAACATGCCAGAGCAATGTTCTATGGTGAAGGTAAGAGACTACTGGGTGGGATCCTTGAGGCACTCTTGTGCCCTCCCTGCTCAAAACAGGGTATTGTACAGCTTAAGGGTGGGAGTGGTAGTAGTAGTATGCTGCATGAAGTGGAGCATATACATTCAGAATTTAGTGCATATTACACTAACCTATACATCTCTTGTGAATACCAGTCGCATGCTGAGCGCTCTGAGCTTTTCGGTTGCATCACGCTGGCCTGGATAAACTGTGCACGCCAATAATAGTTTGATGCACCCATAACTCTAGAACGAATCAAATCTGTAATTTCTAGCCTACCCACATTTAAAGATCCTGACAACGAAACTCTCTCTAGTGAGTTTTATAAAGCATACTCTCAGCTGCTGGGCCCCACACTATTTGAAGCATATAAATTGGAGCAAACATCCACAGCCCTGCCCTCCCCTCTCTGAGAGACACTTCTTATAACACTACTGAATCCTGGAAAACCTCAGGACACTGCAATTCAAAGAGGGAGCTCCCCATTAATAACTTTGACGGAAAGAGGTTTGCAAAGATACTGGCTAATAGGTCACTACAAATGCTGGTGGACGTGGTTCTGACTGATGAAGCAAATTTTATTTCTGGGACATCTACATTCCATAACCTATGAAGACCGTTAACTTGAGATCCTCTTGGACGTCACTGGGACTGGAGTTTCTGTTTGCTGTGTGCAACAAGATGGGACTACCACCAGTATTCCTGAGATCAATCAGATTGCGGTTTTCTAGGCCTGCAACCAGAATTATTGTTAATGGCCTTTTCCCTGCTTCAATACTGGTCAAGGATGTTCCCTCCCCAGCATTTTGTTCTGTATGGCTCTGGAACCGCTGGCTCGGTGATTAGACAGAATCTCACGGCCAATAGATTCAAATTTACCTCCTGCCATCTTCTCTATACGCAGACTATATATTTACAGGATTAAGATGGTTATGAGGTATTTCTATGAATTAGAGTAAGTCCATAATATTTCCAATAACCCTAATCCCAACACTGTACCTTTGACTTCCCACTGCCCGGGGGTACTGGCCCTCAATCAAGGACCTGGCATTTTAGTAAGCCAATATTACGCTACAGTGATAATAAGACAACAATGGTGTGGCAATGTCAAACGTCATAGATCAAGTTAAAAGATGAACTAGTTGCCACTGTTGGGCAGACTGGGCTTATGAAAATGGTTCTTCCTAAATAAATCTACCAGTTCTGCAACATTTCAGTTGCGCTTAACCAACACTTTCTCAAGAATTTGGGTTACTACATGGTCACAACGGAGTGGGCAAACAACCTAGATTTACATGTTAGCTACTCGTACTACCATGCGAACAAAGTGGCTCTGTGGTAACTGACTTTAAACGTAACTATTCCTGCCTGCAGGCACAATTCACATATTATTGGTTATATGGTCTTATGCACATGGCCCATTTGACAATTGGTACACAGGAGACCCCATACCACTCTGCACCCTTAATAGGCAAAGTCCGTCCCGAAGCCAATTTGGTCCTAGGCACACAGACTGTCTGGGACAAAACACCATAAAAGAACGTCATGCCCGGTCTTTTATGCCCTAGAAAACTTGCATAACCATTATCCACTTTACAAGCTCACTAGAGAACCAGAGTTGCTCTGTAGGCTGCAAAAGCTGGGAGCTAATAAACCTCGGGAATAGATCTCCAGAAGGTTACTTCATTGAATGCTGACATAGCACCTATATGCCTGGCCACTCTGCCTTAGACATCCTCTTTTACTTTAGGCTCCAAGCATTATGTAAGGCAAGCTTTCCATCTTCTCCACAGAAACCCTAAGTCTGTGAAACACTATCCTTTCCTCAAATTAGCACACTGTCATAAGACTCTGAAAATCAATGCAATCAGAGACCCCCATTTTTATTCTCAATGCCAGGATACATTGGGAGACAGATCTACAATGTGCTATTTCAGACAAGAATGGCTTTACTGGTGCGCTCAGAACATGATAATAGCTCCTAATGGTAGGTTGAGGCGGATTCATTTTACATCAAGCCTATAGTACACCCCTAATGTTAAGAGAAACAGCCTTTACAACACAGCAGTTACCACGCATGCATTTACTAAGCATGCATTTTTGTTTTTTTTTAACCACGCATACCATCAACATGGTAAGCCAATTTAAGGTAAATGTGCGTGCGTGTGTGTGTGTGGGGGGGGGGTGGCTGTGTGTTCACGCGCGCGCACACATTACACACACAAACACGCACTTAAGGGTTTAGTAGTGGGTATTTTTAGGGTAAGGGTATTGGGTGGTAGGGTATTTTTAGGCAGGAATAAGGATGTTGGGTTGTAGGGGTGTTTTTAGGGTTTAGGGGTGAGTAAGGGAATTGGGTTGCAAGGTTGTTTTTAGGGTTTAGGGGTGGGCAAGGGTATATGGAGGTAAAGGTGGTTTAGGGGAAGGTAGGGGTATAGCGTGATATGGGTATTTTAGGGTTTAGGGGTAGTTAATAGTATTGGATGGTAAGGGTATTTTGGGAATTTAGGGGCGGGCATAGGGTGGTAAGGTTAATTAATAAAGAAATGAATTTGTGGGGTTCCCCCTTCAATAAAAATGAAAATATATTAATTTTTTTCACAGTGTACAGAGTCCACAGCCCCCAGAGGTTTGGCAGAGGCTAAAGTTAGATATAACCTTACTCTCTAAAGTGGTAGCTTGGTCGAGCAGTAAGGCAGCATCAGAGGACAGTGTAAAGCATTTGTTTAACACACTTAGTCAGCAAATGGTCTCACACACTCAAGAACTGAACTCTAGGCCAATGGTTTGTATATAAAAATATATGGTTGTTTTATTTTAGAACCAACAATAGGTATTAAAATATACTTTCTCAGAATGAGATGCTTTAGTTAAATACTTTGCAAAAGGCAATTGACTTGGAATGCAATAGTTACAGTGTGTTGCAATAGGCAACACAATTTCAAACACAATAATACATTGAGCTCTATGGGAATGTTAAGTTGTATGCAATTGATTACTTTCAGGATTACTTTTTCTAACTCCAGGACTGGATCCTAGATTCAGTCCTGGGACAGTTCTTGGAAACAAGTGAGTAATACGTTTTAGTTACTGTTGTGATTTTTAAGCAATATTTTGCTATTTTTAACCTCTTCAGTGCCCATGACGAGATGGTCTCGTCATGGAGCACGGTTGCGCTGTGCCCATGACGAGACTATCTCGTCATGGACCCCACCCACTAGTGCAACGCCCGGCACAGGAGGGGGAAAGGGCGTGGCACTGAAGGGGTTAAAAGTTGACACTTAGAAACTTTTTATAATCATATTACCAATGTTATCTTATGGGAGGAAATTCACTTAGCAGGTAAGTAGGGTAAGTAGGGTTATGGTTACTTTTTCTAGGTCAGTGTTGGATCCTGGATCCAGCACGAGTGTACCACTTGTAAGCAGTTGAAAAACTGCGTTTAAGTTATACAGGCGATTTTTAACGAATATTTATAAGTTTGCAAAATCGACACTTAGAAGAAATGTCACAGAAAAATAGTCAATGGTTTCCTATGGAAGAAAATTCAAGTTACGGGTAAAGTATGTTCTCGTTACTTTTGTAATCCAGTGCTGGGCTCCTAGGCTCAGTACTGGGCCATCTAAAACAGGTAAGTAATTACGTTTTCACAGTTGGTACGATTTTTTAAGAATATTTGTAGTTTGTAAAAATCGACAGAAGAAATTTCACAGAAAAACAGTCAGTGGTTTTCTATGGGAGAAAATTGAGTTAGTGGTAAGTACGGTTGTAAGTACTTTTCAGGGTCAGTGCTGGGCACCAAGATCCAGCACTGGGATCTCTCCTAATAACAGGTAAGTATTTCCGTTTTCGTTACTCGGTTGATTTTAGGTGAATATTTTAAAGTTTAGAAACTCCACAATTTAAAGAAATTTCAAGAGAAACCAGTCAATGTTACCCTATGGAAGAAAAGTGAGTTATCGGCTTTTGGGTAAGTACACGACTGGCAGAGTTAAGGTTCTGGGCATAGACTCAGGGGTCTCCCAGGGTCAGGCAAGTACAGTTGTTACACTCTCAGCGGCACAGGGGCAGCCGGGTGCAGAGTGAGTTAGGCCCAATGTTATCCTTTGGGAGGCAGGGAGCCCTTGGTTGGGGATGCTGACTAGCAGGCCACGCGGCTGTGGGAGCTGGGCTCCTGGTCACTTGCTCAGTGCAAATGGGGAAGTAGGTAGGAGTAGAAGTTGCACTGCCAGGGCCACTCGGGCGGCTGGGTGCAGGGTGCTTTTGAGCCTTCAGGCGCTTAATGGATTGCAATGGTAAAGCTCAAGGACGAACAAAGGCTGCAAGCTCGGGACAAAGATTCTTCAGGTGTGACCACCACTTCGAGAGGTAAGTTGAGTACTTGGAGGATAGGTAGGTACCCAGGATTCGGGCACAGTGGGCCGCAGGCCGCCGGGGTGCCTTTTGGTGTCGGGAAATCTTACCCTCTGTTGATCCCTGGTTCTGAGGCTGCAGACGTCGTCCGGAGCGTCGAAGTTGGTCCTTGGGTGCCAGATTTAGGTTCACAGTCGCCGGGGGGGCGTCCTTGGGGTCTTTGTCCACTCCAGCGCAGGCCAGGCTTGGTGGGTGCAGTGTGTGCAGGGTTCCAGGCGGATGCCAGGGGTTAAATACTTGCTTTGAGCAGAGCCACTGCTCGGGGGAGTCCCAGATGCTCGGAGTCACAAGTTAGCCAGGTCCTCCGGGATTTGTGTGGTCGCTGGCCACAGGAAGTGCCGGGATTTAGCAGGAGCAGGTTCGAGGGTCGACAGGCCAGTAGGGCTGGGGCCAAAGCAGTTGGTGTCTTCCTCTTCTTAGCAGCTGCACGGCAGGTCTTCTTTCTTCTTGATCTTCTTTGCTGTTTTGGAATCTGGAATTTAAGGAAGGAAGGTTCAGGGTTCCCCTAAATACTAAATTTAGGGGCATTACAGGTAGGTAAAGGGCAGGGACTACTGGGTCCCTGTCCTGGGGTGGGTACACCCCCTATCCTGACCCTCTCCTGTGGGAGGGGGGCAGTGGCCTAGTCCTGATTGGGCAGGGCTCCCCATCTTCAAGATGGCGAGAGCCCTGGGATGCGTTTCAACTCGCCTCCCCCACCTGAGGGGTGGGGTTAGCAGAGGCTGGCACACCCCCTGTCCTTCCTTGGGGTTTCCGGACAGTCTTCCCGCCAGAGTGGGGGCTTAGAACCGGTAGGGGCCAGTTGCTGAGTACAGCAAGTGGCCTGGAGAAGCTCACAAATGCGACATGCCTTCAAAGCTTCCCCTGCCCATCCTGGGGGAGGAGACCTAGCACCTCGCCCAGGATGTGCATTGTTGCAGGTCCAGGAGAGCGGATGGCTCTCTACCCAGGGGTTCAGCAACATGTCTGCTGTGTGGCAGCCTAGGCAGCCCCTCAGAACAGATGTGGATTGTAGGTTAGGTTCAGGGGGCATCTCTAAGATGCCCTCTGCCGTGCATTGTACATTAAATCCAGCACTGGCATCAGTGCGGGTTTAATGTGCTGAGAAGTTTGATACCAAACTTCTCAGTCTTCAGTGGAGCCATCATGGTGCTGTGGATTTCGTGTTTGACAAGCTCCCAGCACCATATACTCTTAAATGGTAGCACTGCACTTACAGTGCCCAGGAATGGACCTGGGTACTGTAGGGGCATAGGGCTCATGCTCCTGTGCCCACACCACTGGCATAGGGCACCCAGCTAGAGGGGTGGCTGATGTATGCCAGGGCAGTGTATTTTATGGTCATGACACACAGGGATGTGTGCCATGTCGACTCTGTTTTGTCCTGTACCCAGACACTGAGCCTGCAAGGTCAGTGTGTCTGTGTGAGGGTACAGGGCCTCTAAGGGTGGCACAATAAGTGCTGCAGCCCTTAGAGGCCTTCCCTGGTCACAAGGCCCTGGGAACCTAGGGTACCATTTACCAGGGGCTGACATGTAACCAGGGTTTGCCAATTTGGGTTTTAGGGAAGGAAAACAGGCCCCTGATTGGCAAGAGTCCAGGGCACACTCAGTCAAAGTATATTCAGCAAAAAGTAGGGGCATACCATGCAAGAAAGATGGCCCCAAAAAAGATGATATTAATATGTGTGTGTGTGTATATATATATATATATATATAATCATGTGTTTACATATATACACATTATATATACACACACACATACACATACATCAAAACAATATTTACAGGTATAGAGTGATGCATAAATTATGCAAAAAAAAAGTAGAGAACTCTGGGTAGTTCTCAAGTTTAGGTGGAAAGCAGATCCTGTATAGAGCATCCTCAACACCAACGACACTAGATCTGCTCTCCTCAAATGTCTGCTTTTCTATCAGTCTTTAAGATTAGGATTAGCACAGTGCCACCCATGCTGAGATAGAAAGGGAAAAAGTATTTTGACATTTCTACAGCTAAGTATTTAAGCATAGGACTAGCATAGTGCTGTCCATGTCGAGCTGTAAAATGACAAAAGCCTTTTACCACTCCAGGCAGAGTATTACTGCGCAATGGAATCCCAAAGGGAATGGGGGAAATGGCCCAAAAGGCATGCAGTGTTCACAGACAGCAGTGCTAGACTGGCAGAAGAAAACATTTTCTTTAGCTAAGGTGTCCAGCCTGTTTGATTTCCTATGCGGTGAGGTGGTAGGGAATGAACCAGGATTTACTCAGGTAGTGAAATCTTGGACACCAAGCTCTCACAGGTGGGGTGAGAAAAGAGGGGCCTCCTGGTGTGGGGTGATGGCGGCCGGCAATTGTCCTGTTCACAGGAGTCCCTGTGTAGGGCGTGGACCAGGCCCAGAGCAGGAAGTCAGTAAGGACTTGCGGTTCTGATGGGGTAACACCTGGCTAAAGAACCTATGTCAAGACGTTTGTCTTGACTGTCACAGTGGGCAGCTGAAGGTCCAGGACCTCAGCTGCCTGTCTTACCACTATTGTAAATCAGGCTCCATCCTCCATAGCCACGGTAGGAAGAGAGATCAAGCCAGTCCACTGCCAAATCCTGACACCAGTCCATATTGGGGTCTAAGAGTTGGTATTTTGCAGAGCTCAGTAGCCCCTCCCAATCTTCCCTATGTCCTAGCCCATAAGAATAGGGCTCAGCTCCAGCTTGGAGGGAAGGCCTCCAGTCAGCGCCAGAGTCAGACGACGCCCTTTCACTCCATGTCGGAGTTGGGATAACAATGCGAATGGAGCTGCAGAGGGGGCAGGGAGCGTCAACAACTGGACTGGCGCTGGAAGAAATACCTCAACCTTTCCCATTCCAGATCAATCTGTTGATCCAAGGGGCCTGACTGGCACTGGTTGCGGACCCGCTCGGTGGGGAACCAGTAGGGGCCCCTCCTGAACCCACGGAGCCCAAAGGTGCTCCCACGGATTCGGACTGCCCAAATAGGTGGTGCATTACCTCATAAAATTCTCAGAGCTAAGTGGGGTTGCTGGGGCTACCAGAAACACGGGGAGGCGCGGTCCAGGCGCTGGCTTAACTGCGGAGCCAGGTCTAGAGTGACAACGCTACCTAGTCTCATCAGATGACTTTGAAGTGCGAGGGTAAGTCATAGACCTCTTTGACTTCTTACTCTTTTTGTGGACTAGCCAGAGTGGGAAGACTTCAACAGCGATGAAGATTGATGGCTCCGTGACTGATCCCGGGACCTATCACTCGACTGGAATTGAGACTATCGTGGTGTAGCACACTGAGCGGCAAGGAGTTTGAGGGTTTGCTTCCTCAAGGACTTGGGGCGCATGGCATGCCAATTGGCGCAGGTCTTGGCGTTGCGGTATCCTAGTAGACATTCCTGCCATACCAGTAGACAAGTCTCAAAAAACCTCGACAAAACATAATAACAGGTGCTATATGAATGCAAACCTTTCTCCCCCTTCTATCCTGTCACTATCCTTCTCACTCCAAATAACTGACTAATATTCACCACTCAAATTACTTTCATATTTCACCATACTAATTCACCACTAATCCTTTATGGGTTTCAGTAGCAGCGTGCTACTCGCCAAAAAGAAAAAAAAGAAAAAAGAAAAAAAAGCGCTTCAACACCCCATCGGGGGTAACAAGCACTATATAAATACAAACCTTTTTTCCTCTTCTATCCTTCTGCTATAATTCCGAATCCAAATAACTGAGTAGCCTATCCACCACTTAACATTACTTGCATGTTTCACTATACTAATTCAACACTAATCCTCTATGGGTCCCGGAGTAGTGTGCTTCTCGACGAAAAGACGCTTCATCAGCGGTAGTAAGCGCTATATAAATGCAATTACAATATAATACAATAGTGAAAAAGCATTCAAAAAAGGAATGGGCATAGTTCTCTCTGGATCTGCGCTGACTGTCGCGGGAAGAAAAGAACAGATGTTACAGTTCTGGGGTGGCACGTATATAGGCAAAACGCAAGTCACATCTGGCGCAGACGTCACGCCGAGCCGAAAGACACCACCTACCGGCGCACAGGGGTACTGCTCATGAAAAATTTCCAGATCCAATCCGACATCTGGGAATAATTATAGGGTAAGGAATCTACCGTTGGAAGTCTCTATCAGATTAACAATACAGGACGTTTAAAAATTGAGAATATTCTTAAAAGGGCAATTTATCTTGGATTTCTTTGCACTTCGAAAGAAGCTGGCCTATAAAAAACGATATATATGTATATAAATAATATCCACGTACACTAGGGAAAGGCCAGACCATGTGTGTAAATAAAACAATATAAGGGACAATTCATCACAGTACGAATTGTCTGGTTCAATATACTTCACCCATTTACTGACCTAAGAAAATTCGACAACGTAAACCAATGATGACAAACAAAATTACTGTTAATATTAGAGAAGAGATACAAAGATTACTAAATGCGTGTGTGTAAAACACAGGACATGAGCGGGACATAACAAAACATGCAAAAGCAAGAACGTTTTGTAATCTTAAATGAGTGTCAGAGTAAAACAAGTGGGAAATTAATGAGATTTAGTAGAGCTTGTTTTAATTTTAAACGTTACTCAATATCGCAAAACACGTGTTTCCCGCCTTGTTTCTTTTAAAGAAGAGTAAAAAATAAATACAACACGGACATCGAATATACATACGCAACTATTTTCAAATAAAGTATTACATGTATCAAATTATTGTTAATTGCAAATGAAATACTCATCTGGTCCATACTCAAAAAATGCTACAAACGACCCAGTTCTTTTCTTTTTTTTTGTTGTAGGTAGAGTACCAATGATCTAGTTTAATCCTTACATTAATCATCTAAATCGATGAATAAATATAAAAATAAAGCAGGCTTGCCAACTAAAATAAGCCGTTCTGCATGTGGATAAAAAGGATGCGCTTCACTGCAACTCACAGCATTTTGTACTTGCGTTATGGTTTCAAAATAAGTTCCATGTGGTGTTTACTTTCCAGTGAACACAATAGGCACACTGAAAAGAATTTCAGAAAAATGTCAATAAATAAACAAACTTCTATTCGCTCACGTACAAAAATCAGGACTTTAAATACATTTACGTCGAAGATTTGCCTCTCGATGCAAATTCACGAAGACATAGTGCAGCCTTTTTCGAGCTTGAGTTGGGCAAAGCATTCCTTTGAACTGTGTCAATTCCCCCCTTCCCAACAAACTCAAACAATAATCAATATAGCTAGACTGTAACGAAGAGGTTGCCATCGTGCCTGTAGATGCTGGCCAGCGATTAATCAAGGATATACACAAGTACATAGACTGCGAATGACGTGACGGTCTTGTGGGACCAGAGGCACTTACTTTTCTGATGTCATCTAAGGTATTGATTTCTGGAGACAAGCCACCATGTACACACAGAAACTGCTGGTTCATCAGGGCCGCTAAAGGGAGGCAGTCGAAGGCATCCATGCAGGCATCATACACCCTTTCTGAATACTTGATTTTACCTTTTTGGAGGGGGAACAAAATGAAAATAATGCAATTATTACGCAGTCCCCGACTTTTAACCCAGAAATAATTACAGAAATAAGCTGGGAAGCAACAGTTACAATAGACACGAGTTACAACAGTCCTCAACACCTCATTTCACTGTATAGAAGTAGCACCACTCAACCTTAGTATCTGCCATATCGGAGAAATTCAGTGACTCATACTTGTACAATTATAAACGTATGGCACATTTTTTATGACTAACAGGACTGGACTACAATCACTTAGGAAACATCCGCAGCCTCTCACTCATTTTCCTTAAGAACCTAAAGGCCCAATAGAAGAAATGGCCTTTGTACTTTAAAAACTCTCAGTAGACACCAGAGAGGGAGTCAACCTGCACCATGTCCAGCAACTGTCATTCAAACGACTGAAACACAGAGGAGGCAACTCTTTGGGAATTCAAGGGCCCAAACTAAAATACACTGGACACCAGCCTGATAACAAACCAATCGCGCCCATTCAGAAAACCTCTGCAAGCATAAGTAAGTCTTCAGGCTAGCATTCTGGGGAAGGTGTTAATGCGGCAGGTGCAGTGATAAAGGAACACCCGATAAGGGGCACCACGCCTGGCATCCGGTGGAACGTAATTTACGTTTGTGGCACTTTGTGCTGTTTAAACTTCCAGCTAGCATGTAACAAATACTCCTCGTTCTCCACTTTTCTTCCCTTTCCACACTTTAGACCTACCCTATGCAGTTTTGCCATTTCCCTAATGAGGACATCAGCATGTTGGTAGAGTGCTAGCCACGAAGACCAGGCTATATGACGGGCTATATGACCGGGAGAGCTCAAGGACTAAATACCTGTTCCTATATTTGCATTTTGCTCTTAACGGGCTTGACTGTTGGGACCACATTACCAAGCAGAACAGAGTTTGAAATTGAGACAGCACAGGATCATATTGGGCTTAAGCTGAACATTTTAAAGAGGGGAGCTTCTCCAACTGGACTTGAACCTGAGGGTTTCAAAACCAGGGTCATCACACACGCTGCAGGGACACGGCTCCGAAATGCAAGGTTGCACAGCAATGCACAAAGGTACTTCCTGAAACAAAATCATCTGGCTTTTCCAAGTGTGTGTAATATATTATACTATAGCTTGACAATTTAGGTGACAAGATTTAGTGACTTCAATGCTCCATATTTCTAATCAAGTCAAAACCAGACGGCTCGCCCAAAATCGTTTGTTTCCTTTCTTTTTTAATAGCAATTAATAATAATTCATTCAACATATATTGAAAATGCATGTGCACCCAATAATCAATATTAATAACAAATATAAATGTTAATTTAGGCCGCATGCTTACAGTATAGTCTGAAAAACATGGTCAGTAATTATACAAAGTTTCCCCAAAGTTTTGTGAATTTTTTACCTAAACAGAAGCAAGCTGCATTCAATTGTTTGTACTGTTTATGTGCTCTCTCTTTGCATCTTATCTAACCAATCAAGGAAGTCAGAATTGATTTGGCGAAACATTTTTGATAAAAGCTACAGATGGGCGATAAACAGAGAAGAAGATTAGATTATAATTGCTGCATAGCCCGATCAAATTTTAAGGGGCTCTTGCGGTATTATATATATAATCTTGGGTTCTTTGTCACAATATGGTCTCACTGCTGTCCAGAAATGATCTAGTCTGGGGTGGCGGAATAGAATACGTGATAAATTTCCAATGATGCAAAACTCAAACACAAGTGAGTTGATGTCGGCTTGATTATGTTAAAAAAACTGAGCAGTTCAACAAACTAGCAATTTTGCAAAAAACGGCATCCTTCCGTAATTGCCCACTCTAAGAGCTGAAAAATGCATATTATTGATTTTATTTCAGAAATCCAAACCCACCATTATATTTTTTTCGGTTTCCATTTTCGGGAAGTTTTGGGGAAGACTTTAACTTGAGTGATGGATAGAAGGAGTTTTCTCCAATTTCCTACCTTCTATGAGCCTAGAATCTTAATTAAAATCCATACCAAAACCACACTGCACTCTTTACTTAGAGCATCTATATTTTTCAAGTGGTGATAGATAAAAATGTATATGACTACATAAGCCAACCGTTAACAACTTTTATCTGAGGTCCCAAGTGGCTCATCTCTTGCATTTATCAGTAGCTGAGAAATCGGATAGCTTGAAAGACCATTAATTTTCCACCAGGATACTGTAGTGTAATCAGCTAATGGTTGGTCTTTAAATCTAACATTTTTAGCCGTGTCGGATCATCTATAAAGGGGATTGAAAAAAATCTTTTGTTTCGGAAAAATCATTGAAGGGTCTTATGGGGGACTTGAGCTCAAAATGTCTTCAATAGTAAGATCCTTTAAAATCATTTGGATTGTTTGAAAAATAAATATAATAGTGTATCTGAATATTGAAGAGGTCGAAGGCATCGTTTGCTGTGTGTTTTTTTGGTTTTTGTTTTATATAGCACAAACTCGACCCAAAGGTATCAGAGTGCTTTACATGAGCCCCAGTTGCGTTACAGACTGACACATTCATTTTGTCAGGCATGTGGAGATTAAGGGATTTGCCCAGACTCACAGGATGTTGAGAATTCCTGCCGAGGCTTGAACCTGGTTTCCCAGCTTCGAGGTCGACCACTCTAGCCCTTAGGCCATATTCGCTCCCAGTTAAGTGCTAAACTAAGAGATTTACTCCTCTAAGTAAATAATGAAAGCATGGTTTCTATCTTTTAAAGAAAAAAAGTTGAATTTAAAACACAAGGGGTTGCAGCAAATACGAAGTTGAATAAAGGTAAAACAGGCCAACGGATCTGATAAGGGATAGGGAAGATGATTCCCTTTGAAGCAGGGCTTTGATTTTTGTGAACAGCGATCTACAATTGAAATCCTATATGTTTTCTAAACTGGATGTTAGCTTGTTCCCCAAGTAACTATTTGCTTGAGAATTGTAAAACTCTTGTATGCCTGCAATAACATTTCTGGTGTACAGTTAGACAACAGAACTTCAGTGTTACATTTAATTTTTTTTATACGCGCCCACTTCTTGAAATCGAGAGAAATATTCAAATACCTGCTCATGAAAAAGCTTACCCGGCTTAGAAAAAAAGCATATCATCAGCATACAGTTTGATTTCAGGCATGTTCAAAAGAGTGATAGCCAATGGTTCTATAAAGAACACAAATAAAATGGGACATAAAGGACACCCCTGTCTAGTTCCATGTTGCATCTTAAAACAGTTGGCATTGTCAGAATTGAAAATCAGATTAGCTTCTGAATTCCTAAATATTATTTAAAAAAGCTTATGAACAAGGCAGCCAAATTTCTTTAGAATATACAAAAAACTTTACCCAGGCACGAGGTCAGTAGTTTTCTCCACATATAATAAAAACACTATCCCTGAAATCTGATTTGTATTAAAAATGTCAAAGGGTTCAATGTTATAGTTTGCATTGGAATTGGCGTCCTGTGATAATATCTGGCAGTGACCCTACTCATTCTATTGGCTATGAATTTAGCTATACTTTTATATTCAGAGTAGGAGTTAGGATCTTCCTGATTTTTCCCTTTTTAGGTCTCGCCTGACCCAGCGCATGCGCTGGTCTGGTGAGACTTATTGAGAGGGCTCCAAAAAGTGCTGCCTGCCTAGAGCTACAGTGCATGTGCGCGGGCACGCGCGCCGCGCTTTACCGCGATTTACTTTCACTTTCGCGGCCGCAAGGCCGCTTTGATGTTTGATCGCGGTCACTTTCACGGCAGCACGTCCGCTTGGCATAGCAAATAGGTCTTGCTTTTGGGACCTTATAATTATTTAGTTATGCAACTGTTGTATGGCTAAACACTTATAAGGTCCCAAAGGCAAGACCTATTGGCTATGCCAATGCTTGTTTTAAATGTAGGTAATTTCGTCAATATAAAAAGAAGGAGGATTTCCCCTCCTGCTAAAATATGATTAGTCAAGAAAGATATTCTATCAGAGAAAGTGTGACTGTGTGGGATAACAAACAGCGTTAAGAATTCCTGCAGTTTAAGCAGATTGATATTTTGACTGTTAACGTAAATATGTGGCTCACCTAAGGTCATGATCGTAGGGTGGCACCTGAGCTATTCTAGGCAAGAGTCAGGTTAAAGACCAGACTTGTACATCCATTTCTTTTTAAAACGGATATTGAACACAGGGTTTGGAACATCAGTGACCTGCAACTCTGCAGCCCGAGTAATTCATTGCTGATAAGATTACTTTTTTGAGAGCATAACATTCTCTTGGCCAGATCTGACAATAACTGCAGCCTCTTGCATCCCATTGTGAGGTGGCTGGTAATCTTTAATTAGTTGTACTGTGGCCATAAAAAGCATATGGTAGCAAGCAAGCCTGAACCACTCTAGAGCAGTCTGGAAGAGGAAGGGTGTACCCTGAAACAACCAGTAGGCCTAGCTTTGGCTGCCAGCCTCTTGGCTTTGATAATACTTATTTTGTTATGGGTTTTGCAAAAATATTATTGTGGAGGAAGGCTCCTGACCCTCATCAATCCAAAAAAGGGAATTAGCAAAAAAATATTTTGGGGCCTCAAAAAGCACATACTGATATAGTGGTCCGCGACACTTAGGGGGAACTATTTTGTGCGTGGATCTGCTCTTTGTGAATCTGCCTAAACATCTGTGCAACATTACCAGAAACAGTGCCCTACACTGTGTTGTGTGCTGCGGCACTACCAGAAACAAATTACACTTCTAATTCGTAGAGGAATAGAAAATAGATCAGTTTCACATACTTGAAAATACATCAGTTTTACATACCACACACTATGCTGTGTGATACAAGTACATAATTTTTCTTAGGACGGTTTAATGGACTAAAAATGTAAATGTGACAGAACAAAATATACCATCAGAAATTTATTTTGATGGCAGAGAGCTCTTCCAGACACTACAGGAGGGTACTTCCAAAACATAAGAGACTGATTATTGTTCCCCAGGCCAGAGAACAGCAGCTTGGCAAGACGTATCAATTATTAGGCTTATCAGAGCCAGTAATTGCTCTGTATCAGCAAGGCTAAATGGCTAGACGAATAGTTCCCTTGAAGATTACCCAAATAACTGGGCCCTTTATAGTGCATCCATTTTTCAAACATACAATGAAGACAGGTAAAATTCCATGTGTGAGGAAGGGGATTTTAGGCCCACTCATATTTTAAAAAAGGACAACAAAACATTCTCAGTAGGTACCAAATAGAGACCCTATGAAGAAGAGGCATGAACTAATACATATGGAATACTTTTTTTGCCAAACTTGCTTCTGTGAAGGGTTTTATACACTTAAAGACATAAAGGCACTGCCCATTCTATCCAGAAAAATCTTTCAGTAAAGGGAGGACTTGTATTCTGTGAATTGTTTACATAAAAACTATCATGCTACACAAAATGACCTCAGTCAGCCTCCACTGTCTCTTGACAGCAATATTGGCACATGCATAGCATAATCTACTGAGTCTCAACCATCCGATTAAATCCGTAGCACAGATGCCCTGATGTGCCTCGCCTGCTTCTCAGTGAGTGCCAACACCTCCCTCCCCAAGTTCGCCTTTATTTGTGGTGACTCGTGGGGAAGGGCTGCAGTTTATGAGGTAAGGGCTGCAGTTGATGAGGTGAGGGCTTTGGTGCGCCAAGGGCTGGTGAGCAGATGAGGAATGGGTAGCTTAGATACCTGGCCGGGCACCTCAGGAGTCCTGAGTCTGCTGTGGTGGAACCCAATGTGAGGAAGATTGGTGTTGGCTAGTGACTGCAGGCGTGGATTTCCATCCTTGGAGACGGTGGTGAGCAGGGCCACTTGGATCTACTTGGGTGGCACTCTGGGCCTGGGGTGGGAAGGCGAGGAGATGTCTGCTCAGGCTTGTAAGTGAAGTGATATGAAGGACTCGGTGAGGAATTCACATAGCATAATTCACAGTTCTTTAAATTTCAACAGTTGAGGAGTATGTTTAACGCTCTTAGGAAGTTCTCTGAAACCTTCCCCGAGTTTAGACCACTGGGGGCCAAGATGACTATGAAACACATGGGGGCCCTCAATATGTTCAGATTATACCTCTCCTTGATAATCTGGGCCCCCTACCTACTAGTTGACATACAAACTAATAGGCAGGAGGGATTGGGAGCCAGAAATATGAGCAGAGGAAGGCACTGATGGTGCCCAGTGATCTGGTGATTTCCTCCAGTCTCTGCTTGATCCAATTTATCTACTTACATAGGGCCTATTTAACACCCAAAAGGCTCTGTTGGATGGGTCTTTGTAGGGACACAGAGTTCAACCATTGTAGAGGGGATCTTTCTTCCATGTAGTTTGGGAATTCCCAGTCAGTCATCCGAGTTCACTGGGAGTAGGTGGGGAGTTCTCTTAGGGCTGTGTTGGGGAGGCCAGTTAATCTGCACCCTAAATTGATGTAAGGGTCTTCTGAATGAGGACGGTGGTCCCAGATATAACCAGTTGCTCCTGGGAGAGGGATGCCTCACAACAAAATGTCCCCAGAGTCTACATGAGTGTTGGAGAGGAATGGATCATTATGCTCTTATGGAGTGGGAGGGGTGCTTGGCCACGGGATGCCCACTCAAACATAAGAAAATATGGGAGGCCTTTGGCAGGCATAACCACAAATGGATCCATAATGGGCCTTGCCTATGAACCACTGATGACAGCATGTAAGATACTCTGTCTTGTGGTGGTCTGACATGTACCCACTGGATGCCCAGCCTAACTGTCATGAGATCATGCTTTTATTAGAAGGGGTTTTCTTGATGTCATCTCCCCTGCTTCAGCTCTGTTGTGGATTCTTTTTGTTTACACGCATCGCTTGCACAATGGTTATGCTCGAATTGTTTTGTGGAACAATTTGTTTTGTCAATTATTAACAGTTATTTTAAAAGTTATGCGTTTTGAAACTTCACTTAAAAACGATGAGGACTAGTTCTTAAATGGTGGCAAACTACACAGAATAAATAATTATATATACCTGGGCGTAAACTACCAAGATTAATCGCAATTGGCTAAAAAAAATTAGAAGAAGAATAATAAAAATTCTTGTGTCATTAACGTAGCAAATGCTTCCTTTAGGTCTGAAACAAATTATGGGGGCTTGCATTCCAAGCCAGTACTGAAGGCATATAGGATGACACTGGAACAGACCATAATGCACAGCTTAGGCCCTTATGACAAATTTCTTTTGAAGTGCCAACTCTGGGTGGATACTGCTCAGGGCCATTACACATGGAGCAGTATCTCTGGGTCGGATAATTCTGGTCACAGAGACATGGGATCAGGTTTCATCAGGTGTGATTGGGCACCGGCTAAAACCACTGCACATTGTAAGGGCAGGATATTCAGCCAGGAGCACAGCACAACCATCCATCGGACTGCTGCAGGACTACGGGGGAGCCATACAATGCTCATTCCTGCCTAATCATACCGTGCTCGACATTCCCTGAACCTCTCAGGCCCTAAGCAGGTGGAAAACCTCATCATATTTTTCCCTAATATTCTGAAGTGATTGTGTGATTATTCCCATTCTGAGGATAAGGACAAATCTTTTAAGTGGCAAATTTTTAATGCAGCACGTACCTGCCATGATTGGAGATTGCAGCCCACCCTAGCATATCAAAATCAACCAAACTCATAACGAGGATCGTAGTGGCTTGGTTGTTCCACCATGAGCCTTTCATCCACAAACTAGAAGCAGCATGGCTGTGCAGTCCTTTCTATCTTGCAAATTCGCCTTTGGCAGAGATTAGAGCTGAATTTTATATATGTCCAGCTTGGCGCCTTTGAAATGTTCAAGTATTAACATGCTTCTTCAGAGCTTACTGAAGATAAAAAACTGTTTCTTGAATTGATTTACTCTGAAATAATTATACAAGAAACATTTAAGGCAAACCATTAGGTTTCTTTTACTAATGACTATCAAACGTCTTGAATGCGGCAATCTTCTGTATGATCCTGAAGTATGCCCACAGATGATATATAGGTATAATTATGATCAGGCAATGTGAATTGTAAGACTGGCGGACATATTAGTGATTACTCTGAATCAACCAAAGGCATTATTAGCTGTGAAATTACTCCCCACAGAACTACCTGCATATACGACTGTGCACATTGGCGCAAAGGTGGGCTCACAATACTGACAAATCCAGATGGGCAAATTATGAATTCTGAGGGCTTCACTGTATGGACCAAAATTCCTCACAAAGAAAGATTCTGTAGGTTTTGCAACAACCACCAAAAAATCACTATCAAACATTTGGGGAGTTTCCTCTTTAATTACAGCACCAAGAAAGGAATACTCAGCAAATCTAAAGAACTACCACTCCTGGCCGACACACAAAAAGTAGGCATGCAAGCTGAACACTGCATCCTCCTGGCACCACACTAGTCCCCACCAAGAAACGTTGCATGTGCCCAGACTTAGGCAGTGCATCCTCTCTAATCTCATGAAAAAAGACATCCTTGGTCGTTGTAGGCAAGAGTATTTCTGCACCTTACAACAAAATGGAAACACTGCTAACCTGGTTTAAGAGTTCTCTTCCCCTTGTACTCGCATTGCTCACTCGTTCCTCTGAACCCAATAACCACCTTTACCAATCAAACTCATTATAATAATTTCAAACCTAGAGCTTCCACCTCTAGAAAGTCTTGCCCTACAATGCAATCAGAACAAAGGTTGTTATGGTCAAACGTACTAGCCACACAAACTTAAAATGCAAAGAGCTCATTACTTTTGCCCGTATCACTTGCAACATTTCAGTGCATGTTTATTCTCAAGCTTTAAGTTTGATTCACATCTACTGGCACTCCCTGTCTCCACTGGCATCGCATCTGTTTTTAATGTGCTGAACCCTTGTGCCTTGTACAAGCTGGAAAATGGTGCATCCCCCTGCATCAGAGCTTCTGCTGTGGGGGTATAAGACCTTATGTTACTCATCAGATCTCACACAATCACACTGTTCATCCTTAGGAATCTGAATGTGTTAATCAAATTTCCTTTTTATCAGTCATTCATGTGTTTACCTTTATCAGACAACCAGGTATGCATTTTCGAGGAGTCAATCTCATCATAAGGGGCTGTAAGATACAGCCACGTTCTGCTCGTCACCCCTCCTATCAAGTGATGTTTTTCTTCACATTTCAGAAATGGAAGTGTTTAGGGGGGATACCATTGTGGATCAGTCATGTACAAGACTTCAGAGTCTCCAGATGGATATACAAGACACCTTGTTCTACAGTGACCTATATGAGGCTGCAGCCAACACCAAATACGATTTTTCAAAGGTCGCATCCAAACTTGAAGCCCAAAAACACATTGACGTTTTGTGAGAGGAAACATGTTAAAAAGTTTAATACCGTGGAGAAAAGTAAAACATCTATTTCCATGTGTGCTACTATTCATAGCCAGGATGATAAATCTAAATTAAAGCATTTTGTTCTTCTAACGCTAATGATCCAATCCTCTATGGTTCTTCAGGACAAACGGAAATAAATCTGTTGACTAAAGAGTGATTCATAAATGAATACCTCATCCTGTAGTGTATGTTTTCTCCATCTGTAGCGATAACCTCAAAGAACCATCACGATCCTTAAACGTCAAGGTTTTCAGTTTCCTTCATCCTCACTTGCCCAAAGGGTTTCTAAACCCAAGCATGCAAATTACCCTCCATTTTCAAGAAATGTTAGGTTGCTAAGTCTAGAGCACTAGGCAAACCCATAAACTTTTCTTATATTCATGCTCTTCAGGTCCTCAGTCGTCCCATTTCTAACAGACTCGCATCCAAGATAGAGAATTTGACAACAGCAAACGAAGGAGATCAACATATGGCATTCCCTAAAGCCCTACTTTCAAACACCACTCACGAAAGCAGGCATGGTACCCCGATGCTCGCGCCTGAACCATAATCCCTCTACATTCATATGCATGAGCATTAAAAATGTCACAGTTTGCTGTAAGTGCAACCTCCTATACCAAGAAAAGCTATACAAATAAATACAAAATGAAAATACTTACATTCTTGCTTGAATGTGAAATACTCCGTTAAATGTCTACATTCATGATTCCCGCGAAGTAAAAACAATGTTTTTGGATAAAGGATTTTCAAGGCCCACAAATACAGCACACACTGCAAAATAAAAGTACAAATTGAGATGGATATCTTGTGTTGTCCGTTTTGTAAAAACATCATTGCAAAGGGGGAAGTAAAAATCCAGGATTACCACGTTGGAATAATACAATTTGAGCGATTCCAGAACAAGGTGGAGAGAGCCTAAGAAAGTCTCAAAGCTGTTCAAAAAGTATTCTAGTTAAAGCATTTTTTGTACATTATCGGGGGGTGATCGACACATACCTTCACTTTTACTACTCAACCGATAATCTCTGCACGCCCACATTTTTATCAGATAAATAAACAACCGTTTTACAACAGCAGATTTTAAACAAATACAGAAATGCAGTTCATTTTGTGAAAAATACAAAAACATAACAATACGACCTAAATGGTTTGAACTGTCAAAGACATGCAATTTTAACTAGGTCATAAGTAATTAGTACACTTTTCCTGGCGACAGAAAAATACCGACTTTTCCTACTACCCAAAGGGCGGACGTTACCATATTGCTCTTTTCTTTTGCAGCAGAGACACAAACCACTAAAAAAATAATAAAAAATTGGAGGTACAGACCACCGTGGCCTCTGCAAATTTAAAACTCCCCATGAGAGGGTTTCAGCTCATATATTGCTTCATCTGTGCTGACCACTCCCAATATCCCGGAACAGAAATGAAAGCAAAACTGTCACGAGGAATGACACCTAGATGGTCTCTCAGCCGTTTAAACATTTATCAAACTTGAGGTTACATAAGCTGTTCCACCATTTCAAAGTAAAGCTGTTGTATGTTCTTTCCAATAATATAATGGTACCAATAACCCCTAATATCATAATATCAAAAAGTTTACCAATGTCCATAGAGAAGAGAAATGTGAAATACAGATTTTCTGACGCCAAATCTTAATCGGGTTTGCAATTTTTTTCACAGGAAATAATTCCACCATGTGGTAATTGGCAGAAACTCGCCAATTTCGCGGGACCCCTAGTGTACATAGATAACAATCATAACTGGCAAATTTCAGTGGTTTCTCGGTTTTAATTTTTAACCATAATTGAACTTTAACTGTGGATTTTAAATGCTTATCAGACTTTTTTTTTTTTGACCTATGTTAAAGTCTTACAACTAAGTTACATATAAACTTTATACTGTTTCGTCACAGAATTTAAAAAAAAAAGTTTTTTTATCATTAAATACTACATCCAACTTTCAATGAAAGCATTCCCTGTCACCTTCCTGCCTATGCGCAGCATCAACTGTCTGTAGGGCCTGGCCTAAGACCACGCCCTGGGTCCAACTCCAGTTGTGCACTGGATTCAGATGTGCACACTGGGGATTGGTTACAGGCCCTATGGTCAACCTTTCACAAATTGAGAACATGCGCTCCCCCCCCCCCCCCATTTTATTACTATTATTTTTGATCTACCATTAAAAAAGAATTTGCCATACCAAACCAGATTACCTTTTTGGGGGAAAGTTGTGTTAAGATTAATCAGACTGCACCAAAGTTATAAGCAAATCAAAAGTTGGCTTTTGAATGGAAAGTCAGACCCAACCATAACATTTATATAAATAAATAAGATTTTACACATTATTAAATAACAATACATAACCAAACAATGAATTATGGTGTATACATAAAGGTCTTCGATAATGTAAATGGAAGGGGATATGTAATGTCACTCACTAATGTCATTTCGGAATGGGGGCAGTGCGCAGTGGTGACTGGCCTCAGGGCCTTCCCGCAGGTCCATTCTTCAGTGCATTCAACATCCAATGGAAATGGCCTTCAACCAGGAGCAGCGTGGGTTAGCCACAGGGTCTGGTTACAGACACTAGCATTTTGCTCAACCTAGCAAGTTTCCAACTAAATACCTTAAACCATGGACATCATTATTAGGCATTTTACCCCGTCCCAATCTCCTTCATTCCCAACCTGAATTGCCTTGGGTGTGTATAAAAGATTTTAGGTGTTTCCTATGGGCCACCCCATGTCACTGAGTCAGTTGTGCAAGGTCTTCTGCAGTGTACAGTGTGTATTGAGTGCAGGGTCTACCAGGCCATACACCTGTCTCGGAGTCACTAAACCACTTGTGGTTAGCAACTCACTGGTTGAACACAGTAGCCCCTGGGCATAGTGCATCAGTCCCTGTTTCTCAGAGTGCTCAAGTTCTGCACTATGAAATGTTATTTAAGTATTCAAATTTTTTCCAAGATTTGGAAGAAAAAATAATCAAGCATCTACCAGTGAACTTGCAGATTCGAATTCTAATCTGTGAATTCTTCAAGAACAATGGATACTTTTTTGGTATATTTGTGGGTCAGAATCATCCACTTTAGGACCACCTCAGACCCTCTCTTATGGTTAAGAGTTGCCCCACTACATCATGTACTCCCTCTATCATTTTTTTAATGAAATAAGCTTCAGTGCCTGGCAACCTGTAACGGCCACAGCAACAAAACATTTCAGGTGCTGCCAGTCTATCAGACTGCTTAGATACTTGAGTTCTCCAAGGAAGAACAAATGTTACTTACCTGTAAACTGTGGTTCTCCAGTATTGGTGTCTTTCATAGATTCACATGCTTGAATATTCCCCGTCGTCGAAGTGGGAGTCCCACGGTGTATAAAAAGCAATAAGTGTCATGTTTATACATATACATACATAACCACATAATAGCATATACATATCCAAATAAACTTTATATATATAATTCAAAATAACATATCAAGTGAAAATACCATAGGATAGTATTGACACATAGGAAAGCATTGAGAAAAATAATCACTTTACTGACATATCCTTGTCGTTTTATAGTCCAAATTCTAGCCAATCAGGCGCAAGCACCCTCTAGAACCTTCTCCTCAGAGGCTCAGGCCCTCAGTTTTTCGTAGCACAAGAGTGACAAAAGAGTCTAATGAGGAGAAGAGAGCCTCTGAGGGGAGGAGGGTGGGTCGCATGTGAATCTATGAAAGACACCAATACTGGAGAACCACAGTTTACTGGTAAGTAACATTTGTTCTTCTCCAGTATTGGGGTGTCTTTCATAGATTCACTTGCTTGAATAGAATAGTGAGCAGTAAGCAGCAACTGGCTGACAAGGCCGTATTAATATTGCATGAAATACAATGACAATGTATTTAATACGCAATTGAGAATGCACAAGGAGGAGGGAAGTAGAAGAGGCTCACCTTATTTAAACAGATTCCGCAGAACTGCTTGTCCCACAGCCGTGTCCGCTTCATTAATCGACTCCAGGCAGTAGTGCTTCGTGAACGTGTGCCTGCTGGACCACGTAGCTGCCCGGCAAATCTGATGGATGGGTACACCAGCGAACAGAGCAGTGGAAGATGACATTGCTCTCGTAGAATGAGCCCTTACTCCAGAAGAAAGAGGCTTGCCAGCCCTTTGATGGCAAAAGGAGATTGCTGAAGAAACCCAACGGGCAATCGTGGGCTTGGTAACCGACTGTCCTTTACAAGTGCGTCCGTAGGCCACAAACAGCTGATCCGACTTGCGAAAGGATTGTGTTCTGCTGATGTAGAATTTAAGGCACCTCTTTAAGTCCAAAGAGTGTAGACTCTGTTCCGCTGGAGACTGCGGATGCGGGAAAAAGTTTTCAAGATTACTGGTTCATTGAGATGGAAATCGGATGGTACTTTAGGCATGAAAGCCGGATTAGTGCGGAGAATTACACAGTCCGATCTGAATTGAAGAAACGGAGGTTGTATTGTAAAGGCGTGAATGTCACTGACTCTGCGGGAGGAAGTCAGTGCAAGGAGGAGAGCCACTTTCCATGTTAAGAATTTGAAATCCGCCGAATGGATTGGCTCAAAGGGTGCCTTCATGAGCTGAGCCAATACGATGTTAAGACGCCACGTGGGTGGAGGACGCCGAATGGGTGGGAACATTCGGAAGAGACCCTTGAAAAATTGCTGTATTACTCTAGATGAATAGAGAGAGGACGAGCCGTCCTGCCGAAAGCGAGATATTGCCGCTAGAAAGACCTTTAAGGTAGAGTGTGACAGTCCAGACTGCGCTAACTGCAGGAAGAACGTCAGAATGTGTTCTGGGGAAGCATGCACTGGATGTATGTGGACCAACGCACACCAAAGACAAAATCGCTTCCACTTTAGCTTATAAGTCTTCACTGTGGAGGGCGCCCTCGCCCTAGCTAACACCTCCCTGCAGGCCGGTGGAATGTTCAAATGATTCAAGGTGCTCAGGTTCCAAGCCGACAAGCTGAGTGAACTGGGATTCGGATGGCATATCCACCCGTCGTTCATTGTTAGAAGGTCCGGCCTCGGGTGAAGAAGGATGGGTTCGCATTGGGAGAGGAGGAGCAACTCCGAGAACCATGCCTGCAGAGGCCACCGTGGAGCTATGAGGAGCATCTGGCACGGTTATTGCCACATCTTCCGCAACACTCGAGGAATCCGAGGGATCGGCGGAAAAGCGTACGCAAATATCTTGTACCAATTTATCGAAAGGGCATTTCCGCACGACCCTTTGTGGGGAAACCAGCTTGCGTAAGACTGGCATTTGCTGTTCTGTGGGGTTGCAAAAAGGTCGATAGTCGGGCAACCCCAAAGGCCGAAGACAAAGTCTAGAGCCGGCTGGTGCAATTCCCACTCGTGGGTCGATGACGTTGACCGACTGAGTGCATCCGCTAGAATATTGGAAATGCCGGGCAGGTGAACTGCCAGGAGCATAATCCGATGGACTATGGCCCAACTCCAAATCTTCTGAGCCAGTCGGGAAAGCAGCGGAGATCTTGTCCTGCCCTGCTTGTTCAGGTAGTGCATGCTGGTGGTGTTGTCCGTCTGAATGAGGACTGACTCCCCCTGGAGCTGGAGGCGGAAGTATCTCAACGCCAAGAAAATGGCCATCAGCTCCAATCTGTTGATGTGCCAGGAACGCTGAACCATTGTCCACTTGCCCTTGACGGATAAATCTTGAAGATGTCCGCCCCATCCTTCCATGGATGCATCCGTGGTAAGAACGAGCTCTGGGGCTGTCGTTAGAAAAGATGTTCCCGCTGCGATGTTGGAAGGATGAGTCCACCAATGCAGCGCCTGAGCCATGCGGGCTGTCACCACGAGCTGGTCGTTGAAGGAACCTGTAGACCTGACGCCACTGCTTGTCCAATTCCTCCTGAATGGTACGACTCCTCAGTCTGCAATTCGGGATCAAAGCGATGCCGGAGGACGCCATCCCCAGAAAGGACTTTAATATGCGGACTGAAACGGACTGCTTTGCTGCGATGGAGCTTGCGAGCTGTCGAATTCGTGTTTGCCGCTCTGCAGAGGCAAAGGCCATAGCCCTGCTCATATCGATGGTAGCGCCGAGAAAGGTCTTGTACAGAGCTGGCGTGAGCTGAGACTTTTGCAAGTTGATCGACAAGCCCAGAGACTGAAACAGAGTGAGACAGCGCTGAGTATCGAGGGCCGCTTTGGGGGGGGGGGATTGAGATTTGATGAGCCAATCATCCAAATACGGGAATATTTGTATGCCCGTTAGTCTCAAATGGGCCACCACCGGGGCCAGGGTCTTTGTTAAGACCCGCGGAGCTGAGCGGAGGCCGAAGGGAAGGACCTTGAATTGGAAATCCCTGTGACCTACACGAAAACTTAAGTATTCCCTGTGGCGTGGAATTATGGGCACATGGAAGTAAGCATCCTGAAGGTCGATTGTCATCATGAAACCGCCTTGAGAGAAGAATTGAAGGATGTCCATTAGCGTGAGCATGCGGAATGATTGGTCCTTGAGAAATTTGTTGAGAGACCTTAGATCGAGGATGGAGCGCCACTCCCCAGATTTTTTTAGTATGAGGAAAAAACGGGAATAGAATCCCAACCCCTTTTGTGATTTCGGAACCACTTCGATGGCCCCTTTTTTTAGCATTATCTGGATTTGGTTGAAAAGTTCTTTGAGGTGAGCGGGAGGAGGTCCGGATAGAGAGGTGTGTGGGGGAACCTTTACAAACTCTAGGGCATGGCCCCTTGAAATAATGTCCAAAAGCCAGCAGTCCGAAGTGATTGAGGACCAATTCGAAAAGAACTGGGAGATTCGTCCTCCAACTGGAGAAAGGGAAAAACTGGAAAGAGGGGACCCTTGATGTACACAGTCATTGTTTTTTGGAAGAGTTTCCCCTGTAATTGGATCTTCCTCTATAAGATTTGCCAGACTGCTGCCTGTAAGACTGCTGTGGCTGTGAGGAATAACGTTGTTGTCCTTGGTTCTAGGAGCGGTACTGGGAAGAAGACCCACGAAAGGAAGAGGTGCCGCGGCCGCGCGCACCCCGAAAGGGCTGCTTCCGGAACTGGAGAGTGCCGAGGGAGCGAGCCGTCTCTGTGTCCTTCTTGATGGCTTGCAAAGCGTCCTCCACATGCTGGCCTAACAAAGATTCTCCGTCATACGGCATGTCCAGAATCTTGGCCTGGACCTCCTGACAGAACGAGGTGGAACGAAGCCAACCCTGTCGTCTTAAAACAGCCGCTCCAGCCCATTGCCGAAAACCCGTGGAGGCAATGTCGACGGAGCAGTCGATGATTTCGGAGGATGCCCTCTCACCCTCTTGCAGGATCTTTAGAGCGTCCGCTCTAGAGTCTTCCGGGATAAGCTTAACCAAAGCTGCCATGTCCGACCACATTTGTCGATCGTAACGACCAAGGATGGCCAAAGAATTTGCTGCTTGGACTGTTGCTGAAGCCATGGTCGAAAACTTTTTGCCAATGGCATCCAGGCGGCGGCCGTCACGATCCGGAGGTGACGAAAGCGGAGTCTATTGATTTTTGGAGCGACGTTGCGCCGCCTGGGTGATCACAGAGTCTGGCTTAGGCTGAGACACTAAGCAAGCTGGAGAAGAGTCCGGGGCCTTGTACTTCTTCTCCAGTCGCGGGAGCACTGCCGGGATGGAGTTAGGCGTTTATTAGCTTAATGCCCTCGTTCCAGATAAAGTCTATAATGGGCACGGCCCGTACCCGTTTCTGCGGCTGGGACTTGAAGTTGTACAGAAAGCAGTCCTCCTCCCTAACCACCATGGGAAGGTGAAAACGTTGAGCCGCCCTTTCCATCAGTTGATGGAAGCCCTTTCCATCAGTTGATGGAATCCTGTTATGTCGACAGGTTGTGAATTCACTGGCGATGTTGGAGGTGATGCGGGCGAATTGATTTGATAGTCATCCCAGTCCGCCATAGAGTCTTCATCATGAAGCTCCCCCTCCTCCGTATGCAGATTATCCACAACCTCATCTGTTGCAGGGGGAACCAATGCAGGTGCGGATGGTGACGGCATCGTTGGCAACACAGGAGTAGACGGAACGGCAGATGGCGTCTCACGTGGAGAACTATGAGAGGAAGCCGGAAAGCGACGATTGTAGTCTTCCAACATAAAATGAAGGTTGGAGATGAGTGACAAAGGGAGCTGCGCCATAGGAACTTGTGCAGGGGGATGTTGCTCCTGCTCCTGACAGTAATGGTCCTGCGAATAGTCATCCTCCTAAAAATCTTGGCATTTAATATGAAGCTCAGAAGGACTACGAGCATCTCGAAAAGAGGACTGAACATCGTCATCAGAATCCGAAACTTCCTCATCAACCGAGGGAATAGCTGATGAGGTGGCTGAGTGACCGGTGGCAACATGACAGAGTCCAGCACAGCATGGCGACACTGCAGCAAGGAGTTGTCCACCGACCCTGGCGCTGGTGTAGACATTGGCACCAAAGGCATAGTTGCAAAATTTGACACCTCCATCGTCGAGGCGATCGTCGACGAAGTCGCCGCCGACTAAGCCACCGTCGACTAGGCTGCCGCCGACGAGGCTGCCGCCGACGAGGCTGCTGCCGACGAGGCTGCTGCCGACACCGTCCACGAGGGTGCCGTCAACGAATTTCGCGCCGACGAGACTGTCGTCGACGACGAGCCCGCCGCCGCCAACGCCGTCGTCGACGATGCTGTGACCGTAGGCGGCGATGACTTCTTCTTCTTCTTTATTATCGTCGACGAAGCTTTAGGCGTCGACGGAAGCGCCAGCTTCCTAGTCGTCGACGAAGAAGATAGTGGAATAGTCGACGAAATAGTCTTTAGGGAAACGCACACCACTGTCGACGGTGAAAACGTAGACGACGCAGGAAATCTGCTCGACACCGTCGTCACAGTCGTCGACGAGGTTGATGAAGTGGCAGATCTCGTCGACGGAGGGGCCGTCGACGAGCCCGTAGACAGTTTTGCACGTTTTTGACTAGAAACATGCGCTGACGGAGTCAGACGCTTGAGAGCTAGGTCTCGGGGGCGCTGGCGTAGTAACAGAGACTTGGCCTGCAGACACTTCCTCAAGATTAAGTCTCTTCTTTTTCAAAAAGGGAGACGGCAAGTCCTGAGCACTACTACGCTTGGAGGAGACTCCTGTTCGAACAGAGGCCACACTTTCCACCTCAGAAAGGGGGTTATCCGTATCCTTCAGTTTTTGAAGCCACAATAATAGGCGACCCTCCCTGTCCTTCAAAGTCTTTTGAGAGAAAGTTCTACAAATTTTACAGTTGGCCACCTTATGGTCAGGGTAAAGACAATAGATACATTTTTCATGAGGGTCCTCAGAAAAAAGTCTTAACTTCCCACAAGATGAACAGGGACGGAAGAGAGACTTCTTACTTGAAGACATGATGAGAAAAACTCAAACCAGACCAAAGACTGAGCAGAGCTCAGGGAGACTCCCTTCACACGACGTGCGGTAGAAAATCTGAGGGCCTGAGCCTCTGAGGAGAAGGTTCTAGAGGGTGCTTGCGCCTTATTGGCTAGAGTTTGGACTATAAAACGACAAGGATATGTCAGTAAAGTGATTCTTTTTCTCAATGTTTTCCTATGTGTCAATACTATCCTATGGTATTTTAACTTGATATGTTATTTTGAATTATATATATATATAAAGTTTATTTGGATATGTATATGCTATTATGTGGTTATGTATGTATATGTATATACATGACACTTATTGCTTTTTTTATACCGTTGGACTCCCACTTCGACGACGGGGAATATTCAAGCATGTGAATCTATGAAAGACACCCCAATACTGGAGAACCACAAATCCTGCGCACTGGACAGGGCAAAATACTCCTCCTTTCAATGGAATTTGTTTATTTGTTCAAATGCATTATTCTCACAGGATTCAATGATCTAGATCTAAATTTGCTAGTAAACAAACAAAATATGCAGAAGTCCATGGATAATTAACTCACACATTTGTAATCAAATGGAAGGAACAATGGTTCATGCAAAAATTTTCACCCATGTGTTCATATCTGCCTACTGGAAAGTGTTTGACAAGACGAAAAATGAAACGTACAAATAGGTACATAAATCGAACCATGGATTAAACATGAATATAAAGGCGTCTCAGCTATAGTAAAGGGCAATTTTTCGAAATGCCCTATATTAAGCATCATATAGGTTTAATCTTTCTTTGTCATGACCTATTGAATACGAGACAAAGTTTAAAGCAAAACCAACTCTGCTGCATTCAAATATTTCATTGGCACTCTATTTGATTGTCAAACCTGCAATGTCCAACACAATTGAAAAATCGATCTTAATTGACTATGACCATGTAAAAGGTTAATGTCATTTTGTACAACATCAAATGCAGATGACAATATTATGCAATAAATAAAATATGAATAGACAATGTAGTCATGCCATTATCAACAGCTAATGTTTTTTTTAAATTGTCCTCATCAATTTGTCACAACCTTTCAGTAGCTTCTTGCTGGGAAATCTTCCAAATCTTATTACAAGTTGCATATATGAAAAGTTTAGAATAGGGAGATCAGGGACCTAATAAAAAATCTTATAAATCCATGTTGTCAGAAAGGAGACATAAGTGTTGCTTAACAGCGGACAAGGTGGAAAGTTCTCGCCATTGATGGCATAACGTACCTAACTATAGGTAGTAAATTCCCCATGAGTGCTGTGGCTGGACATACCAAAGGTCTGGTCTGCTAGCTTTAAAACCCTTAGAAGAGTTTAAAAACATGAATTGCAGCCACTGGTGTCAGGAGGCCACACCAATCACCCATCTGAACCATAAAGTGAAGAGTTGTATGTACCATTCTGCACAATTTCATTAAGCTGCAATATTAAAGTACTGTTGTCATTTGTCAAAACAGAGGGAATGCTAGGTGTACTTAAATTCTTAACATAAGCGAATCCAAGATACATAGTCTGCTGTATTATTTTGTTTAAAAATATCATTTGTCGGGGGATCAAACAAGCCCAAAATAAACTATCAATGCCTTAGACCTGCAGGCAGCGTCCACCCAAAATTAAATTTAGAACGATATGGCTTTTCCAATATTCATAACCCAGTATGGTCAACTTGGAAATGAACAGAGGACAAATAAATGTTTGCTTGGGAAGGTCTAAGCCTATAATAAAATGAAACTGGGGTCTTTGGGGACATAAGAAAAATAAGGGAACTTTTAAAAATATTGTTGGGGATTCCCTACTGGTGGTGTTGGACAGTGTTCCCACTGTGTATAGTTAAAACCATTACGAAGTGCATTTCCTCTGTGTAAGTAGTGATGAGCATAAGGATGGTAGCAAAACATTTTACTATAGTTTGCAGAAATCAAATACAAATTCTCATTTTTAAATACTGTATAGGATTCTAATTCAGATAACATGTTTGAAACACTTACAACATCCCATTCATCTGAAACTGGAGTTGTTATATCATCCATATCAGTTTTAAAAACCTGTGGAATTTGTTAAGTTTCTGTAGGACCAAAGAATGTTATAGGGGATCTTATACCAAACAATACCATCATAGACAGGAAATGCAGTTATGTTCATAGGGGAAAGTCTCTTTGGACTATGTGAAGAAGAATGGGGCGTAAGTACTTTAGCTACAAGTTCTGGAGAAGAAAGTTCTGGGAGATAGTGTCCATTCAATAGCACGTAAAACACTAACAAATCCAATCCAGATGAAATGGAAAAACAATGAAAAATAACCCCAAAGGTAGGACCTTGGAGGAATCAAATAAGTCTGTTTTAACCTTCAACCAAAAGAACAGTGCATGTATACCATGCAAGGAGGTATGTGTAGAATCTGAAGAAAAATCATGAATGCCCTCAAAATAACCAGAGGCTGCCTGTGCAAAAATAGGGTCCTCCAAAGGCAGTTGATAATATAGAATTTCACTGCCAAGAGCAGCACTGGAACACTGTAAACCAACATCGGAAACATATCCTGTATTGGCATTACTAACAGGCACAAGTGCAAGTTTAAAATCAGAAGACCCCAGCCAGGGAGAACCTATATTATAATACTTAATGCATGTAGCGGGATCTCCTGCAGGGTCGGGAGAGGAGATATGAAACTACCCAGATATCCTAGCCGCCTACAGTGGGGAACTGGACACATGGCAGAGTTTAATCAAATCAATGGAAACTTGTTGTTTCTATTTACAACCAGCAAGCGGTGGCAAAATCACAGTTCGGTACCATGAACAGCAAGGACAGGCACCAGTGCACAATAGGACGAGCAAAACTCGTTTTTTATGCAATCTTCTCCCGTACCAGATCCCCAACTTCAGGAATCCAGCCAGAAGTCACTGGTTGCTCCTTCACTTAATCAGTGGCAGAACAATTAAGATTCACATTTGAGCACTCATCTAGGAGGTCTTGCAATTCCTCTAAGACAGTGAAACATTCATTGAGGTCAAAGGGCTTATCTGCGGCCACTGTGCTAAGGTTATCAAGATCTAGGACAAACATTTGGACCTGAAAAGGACCTCATAGGAAGTCTGACAATCCAAAGATGATCTAGACAGATTATTTAAAGCTCTCTGTACTCCATACAGGTGATGGATCCAATTACAACCTGAACCTAAAACACTAGCTGTTAACGACTGCTTTAAGTCACGGCTCTTCCCCTCTAATATTGAATTTCCTTCAGCATGACAGGGAGAGGAATATTGCACAGAAACACGCAGGTTGCCCAAGGTATCCCGGTAAGCCTTGGAAGCAAAGGCCAGTCCATGGGCTGAGTGGAATACTGTTACTACTGCATATGTACGGATAAATACCTGCAAATCTGTAATAACTGTTCAAGCATCAGCTGATCACACCAATAGAAATTGAGAACATGAATTAAAAGGCAAAAAAATAAATGTAAATGCACCATCTGAATGGAGTGCTCCGCAATTATCCAAATAGACACATTGTAGTGGTTCATTAGAAAATAAATGGGATGTAGTGGGCGGACAATGGTGGAACTTTTAATTTGTTGACAAATGTCACAAAGGACATTTTGTTGTCTGCTTATAAAGACCCTGCAACCAGTAGCGTTTCTGTAACCTGAAAAATAGCCACCACACCAGCATGTAAACCAAAAGAGGGGGAGAGCCTATATAACACTCTAGAGTTTAGGCTGCTCAAAGATAAACCACAAACATCAAATGGCTCTAGCAGGATGAATCCAGAAACCAAGTCAGAGGAAGACTTATTATTTGTCACCTCAGTGGTGTCTTAGAAACCCTATCTCTAGTTTCCAGAAAAAGAAACAAAATGGCGGCATTGCTGGTCTGCAGAGTAGAAAAGAAAGAAGACACCAACAAGGAAAAGTGTTCTTCTCGTCAAGAAACGTTTACTTATTCTTGTACCGTATGCATATTTAGAACATATATAAAAAAGCCTGCTAGAATGTCGGTAACTAGGTAAATATTTATTCGCAAATGACGGACAAATTACCATAATGGTAATATTCTAACGAGCCATCTTAAAGTACAAATATCATGTACTGCATTTAGAAAATTATACATTCGGATTGCATTGAATCATATTCTCATCTTAGGTCTATCAAAACATATAAATGGTATGCTTGTTCTTATCCACAGGCGTCGATCCTGGGTGATGTAGGTCGATGAGTTTAGGCCCTTTTCTTTATGGCATCCTCAGGACTTTGCGAAACAGGTATTACCCAAACTTGAAACAAAATGTATATATCTATCATTGATCAAGATCTACTGCAGTAAAGTTAAAAAATGTAGTTAAAAGACCAGGCGAAGGCTAAAAGCTTTGCAACTGCCCATTACGCTCATGCATTAATCGTCTTAGTGACTGACATGGCGGGAATAGTGGTAGCAATAAAATTAGAAAATAGACTATTGGTCCTGTGACTGAGAATTCAAAAACATCACAAAAAGTGAACTATTCCAATGGTTAATGTAATAGTTAGTCACTATGCTAAAAAAAGGAAAAAGTGGAAAGAGAGGAAAATCCTTATGAATCAACGCTAGTCCATGTGGATTAACCAATTGTGGAATGGCTGCTTACCAATGTGCCCTGTAGGGCAAACTGTCAAATGAAGAACAGATTATATGACGGACTAAAGACACAATGAATGCGTCGCCTTGAAGGGTATTGAGAAAAAAAACGTAACTCGCTGAAACAAGCACAATTGAAAAAATGTAATTAATGCCTGCTTGTCTTCACTGTATCTACACCACCATGGGCAGATGCTAATCCTTCATGTGCAGTGCCACTCAACCCGACCCCTGGAATGCGGCCAAAATAAATATTTTGGCTACTTTATAGACAGGAGTATTTAGCTGGATAGTTTTTAGGTATGGGCTTGCCACTAGTCGAAGCAGTGACAACAGGCATAATATCTATTTTCGCATGTGAACAAGTAATCACAGCTACTAAAACAGTCTTAACAGCTGACTTTGCAGCTTCATCAGACAATGAATTCCTACAATGTGTACACCAACACGATGATTCAATGTGTGAACTGCCTAAACATCTTTAAGAGCTGCCACTTTTCTAAAAAAGTAACTTATTCTTGATAGCACTGTCTTTAGAATCTCTGAATCCATTAAAGCGCCAATTATGTAAATTATTATAGGACTGGACACAGTAATAGGAATCACACACTAAGTTTCGGGAATTCTGGATCCGTATTTTAAAGTGTCAAAAACAAAACCTTTAATTTAGCCAGCTGAGCAGTACAGTCAGCCAAAGTTTCTGTATATGTTTTGGTGTCTGAAATATACCATCTTTCATAACACACTTCACCGCAGACATACTCTTGAGCATTTATGCTTAGTACCATCAGTAAATACATATTATGAAATCATACTGCTCTAGAGGCAAATTTTCCCTCAACATGGAATATTCTTGTTCATACTGGAGAAATTCTTCTGTTCTTAGTTTAGGGTCAAAAACAATCTACATCAGTAGGTGTCAAGGAAGTAGCCCATTGGATCCATGGGGAATGTAAGGCTTTTGGATTAGGAACGCTTGCCTTGGTGACAGCCTCTAAGGCTGGAGTGGGAGATTCCACAATTACGCTTTTTGCCTGAGCCAATGGACATTCCCTGAGAACAGCTGTTTGAAATGCAGTCAGAATTTTTACTGTCGATGCAAAACGCATTTCTGAATTGGAATATAATTGCCATTCATAAGCAATAGGTTCAGCTTCACCTTCATTAATGGAGATGTATGCGTAGCCAGTGGAACCCACAATTAAGCAATTACCAAATTAGTGGTGCTCACCAACGTGTATTCACTTTCCAACCGCAGATTCGTTTTCGTGGCCAGAATATGTTTTGGACTCTTGCAGGCACGGAAAAAGATCCTGATTTTTCATTTTTCCCTGCCAGGAAAACGGTTATCCAAGCACTCATTACTTCCTGCTTGGATTATGCAAACGCTTTGTATCCTGGACTTCCGGACTACAACATCCGTAAGCTTCAGGTAGTGCAGAATTCTGCGACACAACTTTTATTTAATCTTCCTCAGAGAACCTGGACCTCTAATCATCTTCATTCTTTGGACTTACTCCCTGCTAAGAAGAGAATCTGTTCAAGACACTGTTGCTGACTTTCCATGCTTTAAAAATCATTGGCCCAAGCTACTTGTCTTGTAAAGTCCATTTCTACTGCCCGGCTAGGAAACTCTGGTCTCCGAATAGGGCCTTAGCAAGTGTGCCGAGAGTGAATACGGTAAGGAGAGGGGGGTGCTGTTCCTGCTTCCTCGGTCCTTCTGAATGGAAGGAACTCCCCCTGTGATCGCGGAGCCCATTTTCAAAAAGAAGCTTAAAAACATGTTTTTTCACCTTGTGATAATTGACTTGCTGCTGGACTAGCGCCGGGACACTCCTAGGAGCATCTGCACCCAATACATTTTATTCATCATCACCATAAGAAAAAGCAATTTTAGTTTGAGGCATGTGAGCTGTAGATCACATGCTTTGCATAGACTATACAGCAGTTAGCTCCCAAAGCGGTGGCTAACATGTAGCTGTTGCAGTCGTTTGAAATAGTGTACGTAAAACTGCATGGCCCACACTAGCTTGCTGTCTTGCTAACTCATCTACACAATAGTGTTTTGTGAATGTGTGAGGTGTAGACCATGTTGCAGCTTTGCAGATGTCATCTATAGGTATATTTCCTAAGAATGCAAAAGAAGTCCATAGTATGCGTGTGGAGCGCGCGCTAGGGGGAATTGTCAATGTTCATTTTGCTTTTGCATAGCATGTTTGGATACACTTGACTATCCACCGTGCAATATCTGATTTTGATATGGGATTGCCTTTATGTGGTGGAGCAAAAGCCATAAATAGTAGTTTTGTTTTACCGAAAAGTCTTGTCCTTTCTATGTAGTAGAGTAATGCTCTTTTCAGATCTAAGGTGTTTAAAGCCCGTTCTGCCAAAGTATCTGGTTGAGGGAAGAACACGGGCAACACAACAGATTGGTTGATATGAAATGCAGAAATTACTTTTGGTAGAAATTTTGGGTTGGTCCGAAGAACCACTTGTTTTGTAAAAATGGTCTTTCTATGTGTAGTGCCCGAAGCTCACCTACTCTCCTCAGTGATGCGATAGCTATGAGGAAAGCTATTTTCCCAGTGAGAAATTGCAGCTCACATTTGTGCAATGGCTCAAAATGTGGACCCATGAGTCTGGTGAGGACAATGATGAGATTCTACACTGGAGCGGGTGGAAGTCTTGAGGGAATTACTCTATTAAGTCCCTCCATAAATGCTTTAATGACAGGCACTGTGAAGAGAGAGATGTTGTCTATTCTGGAGGTATGCAGCTATTGCAGCAAGATGAAAGCTTATGGATGTGTACGCTAAATTTGAACGCTGCAGATGTAACAAATAGCTTATTATGTTTTGAACTGAAGCATCAAGTGGGTTGATCTGATTGTTATTACAGTATATGACAAACCTTTTCCACTTTGCTGCATTGCAAGCTCTTGTGGTCGGACGTCTAGCCTCTTTGATGATATTCATGCAGTCTGGCAGGAGACTGAGGTAGCCAAACTCTAAGACTTCTGGAGCCAGATCGCAAGGTTGAGATGACTTGGATTTGGATGTCTTATCTCTCACGGCTCTGCGTGAGAAGATTGGGTGTAAAATTTAGTTTTTGTTGAGGAACTACTGAGAGCTCCAACAGGGTTGTTAACCAGAGTTGACGGGCCCATGTTGGAGCAAGTAGGATTAGTGTCAGGGACGCCGGTCTGAGTTTCCGAACCACTAATGGAATGAGTGGGAGAGGCGGAGAAGCGTAGGCAAATATCCCTGACCAATTGATCAATAGTGCATTACCTCTAGACAATGGGTGTGGATACCAGGATGCGAAAGCTTGGGCATTTTGCGTTTAGGTTTGTGGCGAACAGATCTATGTCTGAAAAGCCCCACATCTGAAAGAATGGGAGGAGAACTTGAGGGTTGAGTTTCCATTCGTGGATCTGTACTCCTGGAAGGTGTTCTGCGAGGAAATGCATTTTGGGACGTATGGCCCATCTCCAGATGGTCTGTGCTAATTGTGACAGCTGGAGAGAGTGCCCCCCCCCCCCCACCCCCATTTTTGTATATAGTACATTGCGGTCGTGTTGTCTGTATGGATCAGGATAGCTTTGCCTACTAAATTAACATGAAACGCTTTGAGCACTAGAAAAATCGCTAGCAGCACTCGATTTATGTGAAGCGGCTTTTGCTGCAGGGTCCACATGCCCTGAATTATATGCGTCTAGAGATAAGCATCCCAACCAATGAACAATGAGTCTGCTGTTAAAACTATCTGTGTAACCGGGTCGATCAAAGGCCGCCTTTTGAAAGGTTTTGTGGATTCCACCACTGCAGAGAGCGATGGGTGCAGCCGTCCACCAACACTAGATCTGACAACAGACCATGAGCCTGGTTCCACTGACGTGCTAAGCACTCCTGAAGGAGACGCATTTGAAGACTTTCGTAAGGGACTATTAGAATGTTAGGCGCCATCATCCCCAGTAACTGCATGAACACTCGAGCTGGCAATGAGTGTTGAGGCTAAAACTGACAGAGTAGAGTCTGCATGTTGTGGATTCTGGCCGGATTGGGGAAGGCCAAAGCCTTTTGTGTATATATTGTGGCTCCCAGGTACGTCTGTGTGTTGGATGGTTGGAGATGGGACTTGGAAAGATTTACTATGAATCAGAGATCGTGGAGCAACTGCACTGGTTTGTGAGTGGGATGTAGACAGCTTTCTTGCGAGCTGGCTTTTATAAGCCAGTCGTTCAAATATGGGTAGACGTGAATATGTTGTCTTCGTAGATGAGCTGTGACTACTGCTAGGCATTTGGTGAAAACCCTGAATGCGGTAGTTACTCAAAATGGGAGCACCTTAAACTGATAATGCTGGTCTACTACTATGAACCTGAGGTATTTGCGGTGAGCAGGGTGTATTGGGATATGGAAATAAGCGTCTTTTAGGTCCAGAGTGGACAGAACATCTCCTTGTTGAAGGAGCGGGAGCACCTGTTGGAGAGTGACCATGTGAAAATGGTCCGACTGAATGTATAGATTTAGATCTCTGAGGTCTAGTATAGGTCTGAGAGAGCCATCCTTCGTGGGAATTAAGAAGTACAGGAAGTATACCCCGGTCCCTTGATATTTTAATGGGACTTGTTCTATAGGTCCTTTGTCTAAGAGAGAAAGAACTTCTTGCTTTAGAAGGGTGAGATGTTCTTGTGACATGGCATATGATCGTGGAAGAATGTTTGAGGGAGTGTCTGTAAGTTCCAGGCAGTAACCATATTGGATAATTTGTAGAACCTATTTATCTGAGCTGATTGTATTCCAGACAGGGAGACATTGGAAGAGAAGTCCAACAGGAGTGGAATGATCGGGGGTAGTGGAAAGAAGTCACTGCTTGTTATTTTCGGGGAAAGTGCGTGTGGTGTTGCCTCTGCCTCTTCTCTTACCATGGTTTCCTCTATAACCTCCTCTGAAATAGCCTCTTGATGAGGGCATTTGGTTGTTGCCCTTGTAAGAGGAGGAGGGATTTACTGTTGTAATATTCTTGGCACCACCCCTGTAAAACGAGCGGCGAAAGGTACCCCTATTTGTAGGTAAATGCAAGGCCCCCATGGACTTTGCGACCTCAGTATCTTTTTTCATTTTTTCCAGCGAGGTGTCCACTGCTGGACCAAAGAGGTGTTCTTTGTCAAATGGCTGGTTGAGAATGGAGGCTTGCACCTCAGGTTTGAAACCTGAAATCCTCAACCAAGCATGCCTACGTAGCAGTATGCTGGTGTTTACTGCACACGCTGCTGTATCTGCTGAGTCTAGGCCGCACCTGATGGAGGTATCGGTGATTAGTTTGCCTTCCTGAATAAGATCATTAGCCTTAGATTTAAGTTCATCAGGCAGAAACTGCATGAGCTTTTCTAACTCATAAAAATTAGCCATATCATATCTGGCTAGCAGACCCTGAGCATTAGCAATGCGCCAATGATTAGCCGCTGGTGACGCTACCCTTTTGCCAGAGTTATCAATTAATTTCTACTCCTTATCCGGAGGAGGGGCCTCACCTGTGGTCTGTGAGTTAGCTCTCTTGCGAGCATTGGAAACCACAAGAAAGTCTAAGGGCAGCTGACCATTGATGTAGGCAGGGTCGGTAGGTGCAGGTTTATATTTTTTCTCAACCCTAGGCGCGTTGATTCTTGCCCTTACAGGATCTTTAAAAACCTAATCTGCATGTTTGAGCATCACCTTAAGCATTGGCAATGTACGAGTAGTTCTTTGAGAGGAACTTAGGGTCTCAAATAAGAAATCCTCCTCTAAAGCCTCCTTATGTAGTTCCACCCCATGGTAATGAGCAGCCCTGTTAAGTAGTTGAATTTATCCTATATTGTCGTCTGGTGGGAAGGGTCTAGACAGATGTAAGTCAGGGCCATTATCCGTGTTTGGGTCAGTGTCATAGTGCTCCCATGGGTCAGTATCCTGTGGCCTATCCTGATCCCCATCCCCTTCATCCTGTGGGTCAGGTGATAGTGGTGGTGGTGAATTTGTGGTTGAGATGAGTAAGTTGGGATCGGTGGACAAAGGAGGTGGAATATAAGGTGGTGAAGGGTTAGTACCCACATTTTTTCTCTTCAAAGGAATGTGGTACTCCTCTTGTTGGCCCATTTTCCTTTTTGCAGGCAATTTGGCATGGATATGTCCAGTATCTGAGTTTATAACCAGCTCTTTCTGTTTCTGATAGGAATGTGTAATGTCGGACAGAGGCTCCTTTGGTGGAGTCTTTTAGTCTTTGCTTGCCGCTTTCGGCATCGAATGTTTCGGCTCTGAACCCTTCGGCTCCAAAGATTTAGTCTTCGATAAAGGTGGGATATGGACCACAACATGCTTTGATTTCAACGCCGAGGATTTCGGTTCAGGGCCGGCATGGGGCCGACTCGATCCAGAGCTGGAAGGTTTCTCTGTGTGTAGGCGCCGGGGGCGGGGAGCTCAAAACTTTCTCGGTGCCGACCTGGGCCCACTGGCAGAGGAAGGATCGGAGCCTTTTTGGTCTTGTGTTGTTGGGGCAAGGAGGCTTATGTACTCGCGGTACGCTGACCCGGTGTAACTTGCTCCTCTTCTTCCATGTCGGAGTCGACTTCGGACACGTGTTCTGCTTCCTCGGCTCCTTGAGCTTGTTGTTCTTCTTGATGGGAATCTTTGCTGAAGATGTCCGGTGCGGAGCCGCCTTGATGTTGCATCTCATGACGTCAAGACTGACTGTCACGAAGCGACTTCTTCGATCGAAACCATTAGCACACGTCGCAGTCTTTCTCGTCGTGTTTCGGGGATAGACAGAGGTTGCACAATTTGTGCAGGTGGGGGCGCGGAAACTTGGCGCAACACCCTGGACAGAGTTTGAATGGAGTCTGTTCCATTGACTGCTAGCGAGACCGGCGCGGGTAGGCTCAATGGCCCTCCATGAATTTTCCGAGTGGAAGTTTGAGTCGAAACAATACACGGAGAATGGGAAACGCAATCGAGAAACAATACCATCGAGGGTAGTGGATTGCGTGTCGAATGGAACCAGAGAAACGATGCAGAACCGGAGCGCAGCAATTCACATCCGAACCCGATGGCGGAAAAAAACAATCTAACAATGGAGTTGATGCCCATGCACACTATTACCGATAGGAGGAGTCACCTAACTCGTGATTGGAATAGACTTCTTCGAAGAAAAACAAAGTGCAAACATCCAGACCCAACACTAGATGGCAGGCTATGTAAAGCATGTGATCTACAGCTCACATGCCTCCAACATGTAGTTTCAACTTGAATATATTCAATAGTCGGATTCAAAACCATACACTCTTGAAGAGTCTGGTGAACTATTGTGACCTTCGTTGCACTGTGGAGTAGTGTTTTCACCTACGTCTCGTTCAGAGGAAGCGTCCCGAGTATTTGTGGCACATTTAGCGGAAATTCTGCCACTTACTTTTTTTTTTTTTTAAAGTGTGTTTTTTGTTGTGGAAGTTTATCTCTTTTTATAATGACATCAGAAGAGAGGTGCAAGTCCTTTTTCAGCTTCAGGTACTCTTCCCTTCTGTGTTTGCCTCAAGCCACTCTTTGTGACGGTCTGTCTGAAAAGTCTTGAAAGAAACCAGGGGGGTGTGTATCAGAATACTGATACCGATCAGGCTGTTTAATTGTAACACGGTTAAGTAAATTATAGCATTTTTCAGGGGACTCCTGTTGGGGGGGGATCCACTCTGTGTTTTCTGTTATTCTTTTCTATTATTTTTCATTCCAATGTTTTCTTTAGAAGACTGAGGTGTCCACTTAGCGGTGTCTGTATCAGATATTCTTATAAATTGTGACTTACCAGACCTGGTTCCAAAATTATCATGACCTATGCAAGCACAGGTCTTCGAAATAATTTTAGGTAGCTGGTGTTCCCTTAGCTATTGCGGGAACTGACGTAAGAAGTTGGCCTTTCACCAATCATGCTGCTTCCCCTATTATGTGACTTAATATCATTGAGGATACAGTAGCGAAATTGCCAATTAACTTAATCCCCAAATCCAGGGCAGGGGCTGCCACAAGTTCGTTCTGAATTTGCTTAAGCACTTCAGGCAAAACAACAATTCGTGGGGTGCCATATGTTATGGTATATGTGGCAGCATACACAGTACCAAGATGCACAGCCAGCGGAAATGAATAGATATAATTAACAAGGTCCAATGATTTCCTTTGTTTTAATCCATTTTACTCCATAAGTAATGATGTTTAACCCAAATAATTTCATCTTTTCGAATTTCAACAAGCAAATTTCACAGAGATGCCAACGAACACAGAAAGAAAGGAAAACAATGGCATCAGGTTTAGATGTACGACCCTGGAACCAACTGTACAGACCAGATCAGAAATGCACATATAACACATTCACCCATTAACAGGAAAGTGTGTAAAAAGTCACCACAAGAATGATGTCAACCTAAAAAGGGGACTTAATGTGGGCCATGTAATGTGGTGGCAGATTCAGTAAGGATAGCATTACTCTGAGCTGGAAAACATTTTGCTGCCTTCTAGTCATTGAGAAAGAACAAGGTTGTAACTTGAACTGCATTTAATGCTGGGCCTTCTTCAGGCACTCAACTACTTGATTACATTCACTGGCATTTGATTGTATGTATCCCAACTCAATAAGATGTTTTTTATGCTCTAATTATTTATATAGTGCACTTTTCACCTAGGAGGGCATCCGGGCGCCTGAAAGAAGGGGTTCAGTTGGCTGTGACAGAAGCCTAATTGAAAATCCAGGCTTTCAGTTTCTTGCAACGTTCAAGGACAGAGCTGGCATCTTTGATACGCGGGGAGTTGTTCCAGGCTTTAGGAGCCAAGTATTTGAGGACATGCCCGCCGGGTTCTGGGTCTTCAGATGCAGGATAAGTGGACGAGCAGGCAGCTGGCCGAGCAGAGGTTTCTAGTCAGTGTGGATGCTGATGCGGCTGTTAAGGTAAAAGTGGCCTACATTTGTACGTGTGTGCGAGGAGCTTGAAAAATGTGGGTTTGTGGATGCGGAGCCAGTGGAGCGCTTGGAGCAGTGTGGAGATGTGTGCAATGCAGTAGGAGTTTGAGCGCTAGTCTTCTTCTGTAATTTGGATAAACTTGAGCCCCTTATTGAGCAGGGCGGTCATGCAGACCGAGTGCACTGGCATAAGAGACTGAGTGACAGTTCTACGGAGTTTAGCTGGTGCCAATTACATTTTACTGAGGAGCTTGTGGGTGTGGAAGTAGGACCGTGTATATTTGGTTGGTTATTAACAGTTGGATGTCCACCATAATCCACAGGTTCTTGGCTCGACTGGCCAGAATAGATTCTCATCCATTTTTGGCTGGCCGTCAGGCTACTTTTCAAAGAGTACCACTTCCATTTTGTCCAGGATGAGCTTCAGACAGTTGGTGTTCATCCAGCTGGTGACTTTGGACATACAGATGATGAATTTGGCCTGGGTGTTGGGAGCGACGTAGGAGGGAAACGCTGAGCTGGGTGTGAATGGCCTACGAGATGACACGGATTACATGGGTGTGCATGATGTTGAAGAGAGGCAACATGTAGGTGTGGGCCGAGCAGATCCTTGTGGGACTCCCCTGATCAGGTTGGCGGCAGTAGAGGCCTACATTGTCAGGATGACAGATTGGGTGCGATTGGTGAAGGAGTTAATCCTTTGGAGAGCGGGTCCACATATCCCAGGTTCGTGGGTGCATTGGATGGGGTAGGAGACTGTTGAATGAGGCTGAGAGGTCAAGCAGGATGAGTGCTATGGTGTCTACTCTGTCCAAGATCATGCACTTGTCAGCAGGGGTGGTGATGAGGGTTATCTCGGTGCTGTGCAATGGCCTGAAGCCAGAATGAGAGAAGTCAAGGAGGTGGTTGTGGGGGTTGTGGTTCTAGGTCAGTCATTTGGTGTTGATTTTTCCAGGACTTTACCTGGTTAGTGAAGCAAGGAGATTGGTCAGTAGTTTGCCACAGTATTATAGTCTACTGAGGTTTTTTTTTTTTTTCCAGAAGGGTAGTATGGTGGAGTGTCTCCAGGCATCTGGGAAGGTGGCTGTGGTGAGGGAGTCTTGAATATCGAAGTGAGTGCCGCGCAGGTGGGTTCAAGTCCCTTTGTGAATTTGAAGTGGGGCAGGGATCTGATAGGGATTCTCAGTGAAGTGGAGTGCATGGTCGACGTGCTTTCCAACCCAGACACTGTGGGCCGGCAGGTCACGGTTTGAGAGTGTGCTTGACTTGTGTTTGAAGGAGATGAGGGGGGGGGGGGGAGCTGGTGGGGGGGCGTAATTGTTGTAGATGTGGATTTTGTCTATGAAGTAGTGGGACAGTGGTGTGTGTGACTGTGTGATGACTTTGGTGCTGACGGCAGCAGAGGTATGATGGGGTGACTGTTGTGAAGCGGGCAGCGGGAGAGGTAAAGTTCGTCACTATGGCAACAATTTCTTTGGTGCTGTTGGACTGGTTCTCAATGTGTTCTGTAAGAGCCAATCATTGGGTGGATTTGCTAACAGTAGAACCCGAGGGCTGATTTGTAGGTGCTTTTGTCATTTTCTTCATGGGTGTTGACCACTTGGTGTTCGAGTTGCTTGCAATGTAGTTTTGTGAGTTTTCGTTTCTGCATACCTGCTTAGTTGAGGTCTGCACCTTCGGCTTGGTGGTGGTCTTGAGGGGTGCCTCGGAGTATGTGCAGGAGGTGATCCAGGAACTAAAATTGATGATGGATAATGAGAGGACTTCATGTTGGCACGGGTGGCAGGATTGGAGCTCCTTGATCCATGTTTCATCATGGATCCTGTTCCAGTTGCGTCAAGTGGCTTTGGCGGTGCAGTTAATCATTGGAGGGGGATAAGCAGGTCAATAGGAATGAGGAAGTGGTCAGTCTAGGTGAGGGGTTGGAGAAAATAGGGTGAGGACAAATGCGGTGGTGTGGGTGGGGTCTGTCACTTGTTAGGTGAGTCCGAGTGTATTCAGGTCCTCCAAGAAGTTGTTGGAGTTTGGGCCTGTGTGGTTTTTCCAACTGGAAATCAAGGTTGCGGAGTACGATGAAAGAAATGGAGTCAAACATCAAAGGGTCGAATAGGTCGTTGATGGTGTTTCCAAAATTGAATTGGGGTCTGAGAAGTCAGAAAAGAAGGAGTCCTTCAAGGGAGGAGTTGAAAGATATTTGAAGCTTCAAAGCCAGTTCCAGGCAGGGGCCAGAGTTGGCAGACAAGATGGAACAGTGGAAGTTTGCTTTAGGGATGATGGTAGACCGGAAAGCACACAGACGCCCTCTATGGAGTTCGATAGTGGCAGGAAGGGAACATTTCCCACTGGACGTCTTATGTTTCTACTTTGACTTAACCTAAGAATTCAATTGTAATGTGGACCTGCCCTGGGAGCAACTTCAGGAGTGGGGATGGGACCTTCTTTACAACTTCAAATGGTTGCAGCACAGAGTTTTCTTGTGCTTGACGATGTAGAGATAGGCTTTGCGTTCCCGTATAGCTTTTGGGTTCATCAGAGTGCAGTCACCAAAGACCGTGGAGTCATGGTCCGAACTTGTGCAACACAAACAAACTTCATGCGGGAACAGCACAGACATTTGTTTGCGACAGTCCCCGATTGCTTTGAACCCTGAGGTTGATATTTCCCTAGCACAGTGGATACATTTTTGATGAAGTCTGGTCAAAGATCCGGAATATGCTTCAGATTACCGTTTGAAGATGCAGAAAGAAAGGAAGTAACAGGGTGCAAGGGTGATGCAATTGTGATAAGGCTGTGGCAACCTCGGTTTTTCCTCTTGCCACAGCTGACCTCCCCCCTTTGACATACCCTCATGCAAGAGAGGGGCCCAGTATTAATACCACATCCGCAATTCTATGTCCGGTCTGGAGGCGAGGATTATGCCTTCTTTCTTCACTCTATTAGCAGTAGCAGCGTTAAGGTATAACAAAAGACTACATTTCCCATGAACCATAGGGAAAAGGTAGTGGAACAAAAACTCATGTAACAACCAATCCATGACAGGGAAATAGTGTCCAAGCAGGGCATTTCAAGACCCATATAGTCCATTGTTAGTGTCTTCTCCTTCTCTTTCTTCGCTGCTACGCAGCTAGATAAGTGCTCTTCAGTTTCCTTAACTGTTTTGGTGCTTAGTTCTGGTTATATTTGGCTTATTTGGATGCTTAATAGTATTGGCGCGAGCGCGCTGTGTGATACGTGCATTGCTGAAGTAATTTCTGCTTCTAAGGCTGATTTAATCCTTTCACGCAAGCGCATTGTGGTAGTCTCACTTCTGGTATTGAATTCTGTCAGTTTTCTGTGCGCGCTCTTTTGTTTGTGTATCCTTCGAGCTTACGCTGCGCTTTATAGATGTGTATTTTTAACGCCGCGGCAACGGGTTTCCCGTTTCTACGTGGCGCACTGCTGGATTTGCCCTGAGGTCCTCCCGCTGCCAGGAGGTGCGGGAGGCTGTCGGAAGCGTGTCGCGCTGCTGGAATTTCTCTCTGGAGTTCGAGCAGCGCACGCACTTCAGTCAGGAGCCACTGGTCTGAGGAGAACGCCGATTACAGTCTGTAGACGGCAGCGGCCCAGAATAAACGCACGCTGTCCGTTTTCTTGTAAAAGGGTTCATGCTCTGTTCCCTCACAAGTAAATATTATCGGGAACACGAGTCTGTATTGCTGAAGGTTGATGCCTCGTTGAGGTCTCATATTGGCCAATCAGGCCTTGCAGGGGTCGCATCCCAGACCAGCATCATCTCCCCGGCTGGAGGTTTATTTTGTTCTCTATATATATATATATATTATTCTGCCAGCGGTTGTCCCCTGGGGCTAGAAACCCGAAAAATTGTGGTTTTACCGCCACCCATCTTGCAGCTGACACCCAGCTTTGTATACGGCCTTCATTCACGGCCTGGTGATTTCCACCTTTGCTCAATTGTATTTATATTTACATATATATACACTTTCTCTTCTTGCTCCCAGCACTATGGAGTATTATGAGGATTATCAGGAGGAGGAAGACCCTCTCGCCGATATGCCTTGGGGGGACGTCTTTTATGAGGCGGTTGACACGTCTATATACAGGGCGGTGGATCAAGCCATCTCTCCTTTAGTGGACAGGCTTTCCCGCCAGATAGAACAGGCGTTCGAGCGCCTGGAGCGTAAAGTTGCTGCACCTCCACAGGCTCCAGCCACATCGGCCCAGGACATTCTGGGATCTCCACAATCAAAGGAGCCCCGCGAACCTGGGGTGGATGTGGACGCTTTTGAGCGTTTGAAGCAGGCTTTCATTGACAACCAAACGGCGGTACCCGCAGGGACCCCCTGCCTTCGACGCCTGCCCCCCCCGCCGGCATTACCGGGCCCTTCAGGAGACCCTGACCCTGACCCTAGTCCTAGACCCTGGATCCCGTCCCGCACTTCCCAAGATTCACAGGCCATCCTCCCTGCGTCAGATATGCTCGATACCAATGATATTGTGCATCCACGCTCTTCGGACTGGGCCCCGGCCGAGAAGGTCGCAACGTATGTCGCAGAGCACATCCATCGCCCCCTAAAAAAAGAAGCCCGCAACTGCCTTTGGGAAGAGTGTACCCGCCCGTCCCTTGAGGGGAAGGTTGCCCTTACCCCAGAAATTGATCCCCGGATTTCAACATTCCTGCAAAAATGTACTAGAGACCCCAAGAAGGGCATTGACAGATCCTGGCGGGCGTGCCAGGACAAGCTCCTGGACGCCCTTGGCCCCATCACTAAGATCCTTAACATGGCCGAAGAGGCTAAGGTGTCAGGTTCTATCATTTCCCCAGAAACCCTGTCTGGCTGGGCACAGAGAGTAGTGATATTTTTGGGCAATGCCAACTCTGCCCTTTCCAGCGAGTGCTGCCGATCCCTCCTAATTAAGATCGACCCGAAGCTGGGTGACCTAGCGGACGCGGAGGCCGGCGCCATTGCTCAGGGGGGTTTATTCGGTGAACCTTTTCTAAAGGAGCTGGGCAAATTCGTAAATACATTTACATCATTAGACAGGGCCCAGTCTACAATTAAGAACGTTTTTTTCCCATATTTTTCGCGTGGCCGGTCAAGGCAGGGGCCACTCGACCGGTCGCCAAAACCATCAGACCAACCGTGCGATGCTGGATGAGAGATTCAGTTCGGTCGTGTGTACTCCTGAAGATGGACAACGTCTCGGCAGTCCGCTACGTCAACCATCTGGGGGGCACCAGGTCGAACGCCCTCTAAGACCTGGCAGCGAGTTTTTAGGCAGTATTGCCTAGACAGCCAGATCTCGGTCACAGCAGAGTATCTGCCGGGTCGGGACAACTTGTAAGCAGATTTCCAGTCTCGCCATTTCCTAGACTCCAGTTTCTGGAAACCGAACCAGTCGGTTTTTGCGGCTCTCCACGACCAGTGGGGTCCCTTCACAGTGGACCCGTTTGCGTCCAGGCTGGACCATCAAACTCCAAGATTTTTCAGCTGGAGACCCGACCCCTTGGCAGTGGCCACGGACGCATTCCTCCAGGATTGGAGCATGGAGTAGGGATATGCGTTCCCTCCTTTCGCAATGATCACTCGGTCGACCGCTCAAGTCCACAGACAGTAGGTGGATCTAGTCATAATCACCCCTCTCTGGAGGTATCAAGTGTGGTTTCCGGTTCTTCTGGAACTTTCTTGGGATTTTCCGATCCTACTCCCCCGGTTTCCGACTCTTCTCACGAGTCCGGACAGAACTCCACATCCGCTAGTGTCAACGAACTCACTGTGGCTCATGGCGTGGAGGATTTCAGGGGCAGATGGCAAACCACGGGCCTTTCGCGAGAGGCTGAGGTTCTCATCTCCAAGGCTTGGGCAGACAGTACGGTCAAAAGGTACAAGTTTGCGTGGGGCAGATGGTCCCGTTAGTGTTTGCGAAGGGGTGTCGATCCCTTGGTCGCAGACGTGGTCCACATCGTAAATTTCTTGGCACAACTTACGTCTGACGGATTGGCCTATCGGTCTATCAACACCTTCAGGTCGACCATTTTCTCCGGTCATGTCCCAGTTAATGGCTCTTCCATGGGCAAACATCCCATGGTTTGTAGACTCTTGCGTGGCATCAGACTTTCTTTACCTCCGGAACCACGTTATTTGGCTTATGGGACGTCAACCTGGTCCTAAACCTTTTTCTATCCTGGCAACCTAACAGGTTCCTCTCCAGGAAGGAGCTTTCTGCGAAATAGCGATGCTTTTGTGACTGGTATCTTGCAGAACGGTCTCTGATGTGCGAGCCCTTGATATCACTGGACGGGTGTTCACTCCGGACGGAGTGACTTTTACTTTGCTTAGACGTACGAAATGCCATACCAGGGTCATTTCTTATCCGGAGTTTCGCGACTCTCCAAAACTCTGTGTGGTTCGTTGCCTCAAGGCTTATGAAGAGATAACTGCTTATTGCGCTTTGAAAACCCTCTAAAGCAGTTTCCTCACCCACCATCGCCAGATGGGTTCGTTGGGTAATGCAAGAAGCAGGCATCAGTCTCCGCCACTTTGGGGCACACTCAGCAAGAAGAGCCATGGCTTCTAAAGCATTCGACTTGGATATCCTCAACACGGCTGATTGGTCCTCGGGCTCCACCTTTAAAAGGTTCTGCTTCAAGCCGATGCTTAATATGGCTCATTTGGTTGTGGCCAAGCTTTAAACAAGCATAATCCTCACCTCCAGTCCTGACATAGAATGAAAAATGTCCTAGCTAAACTAATGGAAAGAAGGGATAATCCTCGTCTCCGAGTCCTTCATGGAATTAAAACTTTCCGTTACGTTAGCTAGGAAATTTTTCATTACTGGTTGTAAGTTTTATTCATGGCATGGGAGACCCTACCTTTCATCATTCAGTAAATAAAATGAGGTGAACATGTTTACCAACTATTGTTCCTTGGCTTACTTTTATTTTTCACACAGATAAACTCATAATTTTGTGCCATTGTACCACATTTCAGTAATGACAGAAGGCAGATTCACTAGCCATTGACCGGACACACCTCTATGAAAATGATTCGGTCTCCAATGTGGTACAGCTCCACAGACTTAAGCACTGCAATATAATGAGTGATGAAGAGAAGTGTGCATGTATGAACAGTCTCTGGGGGAATAGCCCAAACTAAACATCGAACAGACTCTGCCGAAAGTGTTACGGTATGTCATTTCATTTCTCTTTTCCATCTGAACGAAGAGAATCCAGAAACACTTTGAAATTGGCTTGGTTTAGCTAGAAAATGGATAGATGGGCGGATATTCAGTTATATGCATGAACATCAGTCTTTATCATCAGTTCGACAGCCAAAAGCCATTAGGAAGACACTGGTAGAACAAAGGAAAAAATTTGTCTGGTTATTGATCCTCTATCCGTGCAGATAGTCATACTATGTCAGATAGTATGTCTTGTCCAAAGTATAGATTAAACAGATGCATAACATGATCAGACTACTTGCACACCAAGAAAATGTACAGGATAGGGATATTCACCTAAGATCCTCGAAAGCAGCAAACCAGCATGCTTTTAATGGTATTGAACAAGAAAATGGATTCAATAAATGTACTTTCCAGAAGTTTCAATGATTGATAATTTATCCAAATAATATTCACGTTCAAAACTGAAAAACCTGCCTGGCCAGAGTCCATATAAGGAAGCACACCTGTACCTTATGAGAATCCAGTGCTTGGTTTCCTGCAGTGCTGAAAGTTGAGAATTGGATAACTAACTACAACTAAGATATGAAAGGCAGACAGAACACGGTTTAGCAGTAGGATAATGGGGCTACCAACAGACAAAAACACTAGAAGGCTTGCACGTTCAAACAGAATGTAGAACCTAACTAAGAAAACAGCCATTTTAGGAAAACCAACTAACGGGTGAAAATCACTCAAAGATTTTACCAATAAACACAGTCTTAATTAAAACCTGCCTTTTGCACAAATTAACTAGTAGGGCAAAATGAAGTCTAGGCTTCCTCCAGTTGTGTGGTTGCTCTCTTCTGCTGGGAGGGAAGACAAATATCGTTTTCAGAACATGAAGGTTTTCAGGGTAAACACTATTAGGCAAGAAATAGACTAAAATGGCAGAACTCGACAAACCACCTACCACCTGCAGCAGGAATCACTTTACCAGTGTCACTCCACTAGCCCATCACAGTTTACCTTGGGAGAAAGCCAGCACTCAGCCAACAACCTTTGCAATATATAACCAAGAATGACTTACTTCAATACTGAAATATCCTCTGTCAACATAGTCCCCTAAGAAGAGGTAGCGCGTGTTGGCAGGAGAGCCCCCGACTTCAAACAGCTTCATCAAATCAAAGAACTGTCCATGGATATCGCCACAAACTAAAGGAAAGAGAACACAAGGCTGGTGTGAGGCGGAGCAAAGTAAATTTGCATTCTTATGTTATTTATTTCTGCAGTTCACAGTTTCTAAAGTCTACTTAATAGAACATTTCCAACACTGCATGTACGACCACAGTTAAAAGGAGAAGATGAGGATTATAACACTTCCACATTCAGGCTTTTATTTCTATAACTCTTCTACAGATCATTATCTGCGCTGCCATAACTGAGAGGAGCAACTGCTTCCACGTGGTGTACTTACTCTGATACATGCTTAATTGTGTTAATTAAATTAACTTAAATTATATTTAACCGACAGCACAAATAATAAAAACCTAGCTTTAATAATAATTATGTATAAATTAAACTAATATTAAAAAATGCAAACTTAATTATATTAAGTTTAATTTAATTCAAATTAGGTTCAATTTAAAATAGGCACCTCTACCCCTAAAATAGTAAAAATATAAATAAATATATTTAAATGGCAATCAACAACCCTAACAAATGTAAAATTTATATCAAACAAATTTGAATAGAAGGCAGTACTAAACCCTATTCTAAATTAATGCAACTTAATTTGTTACATACTTGCTTAACCTTAATAGTTTAATGTCATCACAATTTAGTGTAAAGGAAAACAAGGATGCAACATTTTTTAGAAGAGTTGTTCAAATGATGGGGCGGAAGTAAAGAAGATCTTAATTTTCTAATAGTTTACAGCCCCTGCAGGTGTGCAAACATTAACATTCTGTGGACAAAATGAGCGCAAATGTCAACAAAGCGGACGGCGACATCACAAATCAAACAAAGGGGCCCCATCTTGACCTACAGACATCGCTGAGCTTGGCTTTAAACCTACTGTGAAGGATTTGAAACACTCTGCCCTCTTGGTCACTGGGCTTAAGTTCATTCATCAAGGAGAACGATTTTAATTTCTAAAACGTTTTACATTAAATGCACAATGTAGTAGTGTTCCCTGACTGACAACAATGCTTATTACTATCGCCCGAAATGTCAGAACACGTTAGCTTAACACAATCAGCATCTACGATTTGAAGCTCCGAACAGGTAAATAAAACGTGCATATATATACGTGCACTGCTCGATAACGGTTGCGCTTCCTTTCTGCATCCTATTGTACAATTAGTGAACGCCAGCTGCGGTAACGATCACGCTCAAACAACACCCACAGCACCAACGCGCGCATTAATCACATCTTACCGCCCTTTGTCACACTGGGCGCACCTGACAGGTTCCATGGAACACGGAAACGGTGCTCTTCCTGCGACCGCGCGTGACACCGGAAGGAAGTGGAGCCCTTTGCTTCAGACAGTAGGAGCTACAAGCAGCGTCAGGAATACCAACCTTTCGAAAAGCGCAGCGCAATGTATTCCCATACATTTAAGAAGGTGATTAAAGGCCTGCTCTCAATCAGGCCACGTTACCACACTTTCCAGTAACATCAAACACCCCGGGACATAGCAGGAGACGGCCGGAGGTAAGACAGTCCCCAAGGCTATATATGATTCTAGGAGGCGGGGAGGAAGATCATAGTATTAATAGAGAGAGACAGTAGTTAAATCAACCTACAAATCATTTGATTTGTGCCAAAAAGGCATGGTGACTGGCATCACCCACACAAAGAGCACTGGATATCAAAGTGTTACCCAGGTGGGGAGTCAAGATCCGAAGTAATTACGTGCAGGGAAGATAAACGATGGCCCCATATGGTGTCCTTCCACAAGGGGGTTGGACATTGGGCTGGAAATAATCAGAGTGAGTCTACAAAAAAGAGGTTACTCTACTAAAGCCCAGTTAAAGAGACTAAGAAGTCAAGTGAGACATGAAACCTAGAAGAACTGCAAGAGGCAGCAACATTTAAAAGGCCCATTTAGAATTGGCGAGGTGGGCAATTTATTGGGGGCCATCAGCGACTCATGCACCATGTTAAGTAGAATCACCAAGAGCCAGCCACACCTGGGAATAAGGTATCAAAAATAGGTTAATATAAACACCAAGTAGTAACTGATTGGCGGTAATCAGACGACCAGAACTTGATAGTAACATACCAGTTTAGTAAGATCAGCCAGACTGGTGGTATGCATGGAATGCCCAATGGCAGGGCCAACTTGAGAACAAATAGGATGGTATGGGACATCCTACAAGGCAGTCACTCTGTCACACTCCGAGCACAGCTGGAAGCCAGATAAATTGGACAATCCACTAGCAAGTTTTTGTTGTTGTTTTTTTGCAGTTTTATATAGCGCAAACTCGACCCAAAGGTAGTGGAACTGAACTCTCTACATGAAAACTAGTTATGTTAAACAAGGACACATTGTTTTTTTAGGCAAGGGGAGATTAAGTGATTTGCCCAGAATCACAGGATTTTGAGCCGGCGCAGAGACTCGAACATGGTTCCGCAGTTCCAAAGTCGGCAGCTCTGCCCGTAGTTGAGCGTAGAAACTGTGGAGGGTTCATCCCAAAGAAGGAAACAATTGTTAGGCAAATGTATCAATTTAAAATGGTGTTCATTATTATGCAGGTTTCTTATTAAAAGTTAGCAGTGGTGTCACTTTGCCATTCTGCATGTGCCTTCCCAAATGTTTGGCGATTAAGCTTTAAAAAGTCCAAGAATGCTGAATGATTGGATATGATTCTGGGTTGATTACTCGGGGTATATGCAGGGGATCACAGCCTGGCTCCACTCAGGTGAACAAATGATGCTATTCACTTGTCCTTCACCCAGTAGAAAAGCACAACCTTCTTTGTATTGGTAAGGGAAGACACTGCAAACCACTCCACAGCTAAAGTGTCCGTTTCAGCGAAGAAACACAGATTTTGGCAATTCTGGCATTTGCTACTGAGGCAAACATTCCATTCGTCAGCTTTTAAGCAGTTGTGGCGTTTGTGTGAATGCGTTTGATATGGTAAGCAGGACACGGGAAAAAAGGCCCCAGAATTATTGATAGCTTTTGTTTCTTGCTGCTGTTTGGGCCCCAGTTACAGCAAGCTTTGATGTGCCCTGACTCTGTGCCAGCTAATGAACTAAGAGCTGGTGAGTTTACACTCCTTGAGCGAGGTGGCGCTCATAAAACATGGTAATCAGATCAAGATTAAGGGGCTGCAGAAATCCGGAAACAATGAGAGGAACAGCTGCAAAAACAAATGGGACACGACACACGAGCCCCTTTCAGACTCTAGGCATAGGTCTCCTCGTTTTACCGTATACATTTTCTGTAAAACAGCCACCTAAATTCTTGGTTCTGAAAGTACCTTACAAAAAAAATAATAATAATAAACACGGACAGTTGCAAATAGGACTGCTTCCCTGAACTGAGGAGGCCTGCTACCATGCCACCATGACGAACTGATATCACACGGTGGCAGCAAATAGGGGCTGAAAACCACTAGACGGAGTGGTTTCCAGCTTGTTTTTACAGGCTCTGGTCAGCCGATATCCATTACGGGGTGTGACACCCCAGGACACTAGCGTCATCCTCAGCAAGCTTTTGGTTTCCTCTTTTTTTTTTGGTGGGGGGGGGGGGGGGGAGGAGTTGGGGGATGATGCAGTTTGCTTCTTAGGTAGCTGGGGTACCAAGGCCTCACTTCCTTCTCACACTGATTTTGTGTTTGTTAATTGTCAGTTCTAAAGTGAGACATCAGTTTACTGAAAGTACAACAGTGTTGGGTGGGTGTCTAGCCTGTTGTCCCACAACAAAAATAGCACTTTTCAAAATATCAATCTCTATTACCTTTAAATACAAGAGAGAGCCACTCCTTTTTAGGTGTGGTTCGTGAGTTCGGAGTAGGAATGAGAATGAATTTACTGATGGTAAACTCATGAAGCTCTTGTTGGTTGGTCAAACACAGAATGGGGGGAAACAACAAACAGGCGCATGGCAAAAGAGATTGACACTAAAGTTATACAATTTTGAGCTCTGGATTATCCCACTAAGCTGTACTTTGGGTCTTTTCTTGGGTGATCAGTGGAGTCACTGAAATGCGGCAAAAGTAAGGCACTTATTCATGTTTTTGTTCTGACATGGGAGGTTTGTACAGGATCCTACTATTGTAATGCGCAAAATGCCGTTCTGGCGAAGTCTCCGCAGCCGTGCAGCCAAAACGAAGCTACAGAATTATTAATGCTCTTTTACACTGTTAACATATTGAATTGGGTGCACAAGGTAAAAAAAAATAATAAAAAAATACCCAGCTGCAGGAGAATCATCAACAGGCACCAGCCCTGAGCAGCTGGAATGAATGATGCACCACCACTGCTGGAGACTTGACAGGGAGCAGAGGCCTGCCTGCTGTCAAGCCATGGCCCTATTGAAAGCAGTGAGCACCAATGAATGCCTTACCGTGCATAGCAGAAGTCAAAAGTGCTTCGGCACTGCACACTGCCACCACCAGTGCTGGAGGTCTGAAAGGGAGCAAGGGGTCCTTGTATCATAATAAAAGCACCAATGAATGACTTTCCGTGCG